>NC_088809.1:16894636-18094636 GCF_011386835.1 Chrysemys picta bellii
TTCAACAATGAAATTGGGGGGGTGGGGAGGGAAGAAGCACAAAGCACTTCACTTGGGAAGGAAAAATCAACTGCAAAATGGGGAATAACTGGCTAGGTGGTTGTTAAGGTTCCTTCCCCACTTTGAACTCTAGGGTACAGATGCAGGGACCTGCATGAAAGACCCCGCCCCAAGCTTATTTTAACCAGCTTAGGTTAAAAACTTTCGCAAGGCACAAATTCCACCTTGCCTTGAACAGTATGCTGCCACCACCAAGTGATTTAGACAAAGAATCAGGTAAAGGACCACTTGGAGTCCTATTCTCTCCCCCTCCCCCCCCCCAAAGCCCTGCACCCCCTTTCTTGGGGAAAGCTTGAGAATAATATCGTCACCAGTTGGTACAAGTGAACTCAGACCCAAACCCTTGGATCTTAAGAACAATGAAAAATCAATCTGGTTCTTAAAAGAAAAATTTTAATTAAAGAAAAGGTAAAAGAATCACCTCTGTAAAATCAGGATGGTAAATACTTTACAGAATAACAAAAGATTAAAAAACACGGAGGATTTCCCTTCTAAGCAAAACTTCAAAGTTACAAAAACAGGGAAAATCACAAGCTAAAACAAAAGATAACCTAACTCATTTCTTTGCTATTACTTACTATTTCTGCAATATTAGACGCTTAGCTTAGATGTATTTTCCCTGCCCTGGTTCCTTGTTGACTCTGGGAGACACAGACCACCTCCAGATTCGAAAGTTTCTCTTCTCTCCTCCTCCTCTCTCCCTCCCCCCACTGGTCCTTTTGGTCAGGTGCCATCCAGGTTATCTGAGCTTCTTAACCCTTTACAGGTAAAAGAGGAATTAACCCTTTACAGGGTAAAGAGGGATTTTATGCTACCCTTAGCTGTATGTTTTAGGACAGTGAAAAGGATCTGGGGGTTGAAGTGGATCACAAATTAAATGAGTCAACAATGTGGTGCACTTGACTAAGAATATTCATCTTTTTCACATGTTAACAGGAGTTCTGTATGTAAGACACAGGAGGTAATCGTCCTCTGCTCAGCACTGATGAGACAACAATTTGAGGTACTGTGGTGCCTAGAATTGTCTACACTTCAGGAAAGATGTGGACAAATTTGAAAAGTCCAGAGGAAAGCAACACAAATGATAAAACGTTTAGAAAACGTAATCTGAGGGAAGGCTAAAAAAGTCCTCTTTCTTCTTGAGAAAAGACCGGAGGGGAGGGGAGGAGAGAACCTGATAGGATAATATATTAAGGGTGGCTGTAAAGAGGTCTGTGAACAGTTATCTGGCATGTCTACTGAAAGTAGGACCAGAAGTAGTGGGTTTAATTTGCAGTAAGGGAGACTTACAACTTTCTAATTATAAAGCTAGGTAAGCTCTGGAATAGGCTTCCAAGGGAGGTTGTGGAATCCCTAACACTGGTGGGTTTTAAGAACAAGTTAAACACCTGTCAGGGATGGTCTAGGCATACCTGGTATTGCCTTAGCATTGGGGGCTGGATGACCTCTGAGGCCTTTCCAGCCCTACGTTTCTATGATGCTAAGGAGGGGCATGATCAACACCTATCAGGAAGAAATTCTTTTGTGGGAGCAGTATATTCAGAACTAAATTGACCTTTTAGCTCCATATATTGTGGGACACAACAGTCTAGTTCACCACATCAGCAGAAATAGCTCCTCTAATGCACAAATGGACTTAAACGCTTGAGAGCCATATCCTTTTGTGGGATTGGGGTTCCCACTCATAAATAACGTTGACCAACTAGAAGGCAAAATATAACATCTTCTGCATGGATGAGTGAGTCAAGCGCCAGCTAAGATGCTTTTCTGATTCACTGGGGCAGCCACTTCATATATGCCTTCCCACCATCTCCACTCTTTCCCAGAGTCCTTTGGAAGGATGAGATGAACCATTTTGATACTCATAGCCACACCAGTTTTGATTTTTGGAACTCTTCCATCTTGCAGTTAACCACCTGTTGTTACCACCTCTTCTGGACATAATTTCACAAAACCATCTAATCCTTCATCCAAATTTGCAGTCTGCATCTAAGTTTCCTCTAAACTGCATGGCTGTGCGCTGCACAGCAGCCTCTTAAGCGCTGCTCAGGCTGCCTTGGGGAGAGATGCCCCAGCCTGAACCTGCCGGGGGAGGGGCACCCCTCCATCTGCCATGGCCAGAGGAGAGAGCTGGGGGAAGTTCTCTCTCCCCACAGTAGCACTGGGGCAGTCTGTACCTCCCAAACCCCTATCCCCACCCCAGAGCCTGTAGCCCCAGACGGAGCCCTTTCCCTGCTTCTCAGCCCTACCCCGTCATATAAATTTTATTATGTGCACCAATATGCAGGTTGTCTCACACCACCTCCATATTGGGGCACATAACAAAATTCATTCTGCATGTGCGTTGGAAATATTAGAGGGAACACTGGCTCTGCATCTGACAGCTTGAATGCTGGTTGGTTGACTTCCATGGATAGAAGCTGCTTGGTACAGGTTCAGGACTTTCCGATTCGGAGCAGGTAAGTATCCACCAGGTTAAAATAGGCAAAAAAGGGAACATTGTCTTCATCCACTGGAGACTTCCATTCCTCAGACATTGAGCTATTAACTGGTTTGAGAGTCCACTTGGCCACAATATCGGCCTGTTATCCTCCCATACAAGATTTCTCAATAGTCCTAGATTCCTGAAACAGCAAATGTATTTCCTCTCTAGCCATTCTGTATGGGACTCCAGTATGGTCCTTGCTTCTGACAGAACTGCCTTTCAAACCGTGTCAGATTGTTTTACCTAGCAAGTTAGACTGCATTCTGAGTGGCAACTACTTCAGCTTGCAGAATGAGTGAGATTGAAGCTTTGGTGGTGGTCATTCTACTCTGTGTTGCAAGGACAGCAACTCTGAAACAACCTTTAGGCAAGGTCTTAGACTTTCACCTGAGTCAATACATTTAAAGGGGCAAAACTTCATACTTTAGATATTCTGGGAACTCTCTGATATGAATAGTGTTTTTTTAATATTAAAGAAATACTCTTTGGGGAATTATGCCATAATGGGCTACATTAATTTCCTGGATAGAGATTGGAGAATAAATGCTACCAGCACTGGTAGGGCCCATTTACCTGTGGATGTGATAGATGACAGCTTTTCTTGATTAAAGGAGGAGGGGGGGGGGGGAAAGCTAATGAGGTGGTGCAGTGTTAGACCTGGTTTTAGTAAGTAGTGAGAACATCTTAGAGCTGGCTGTCAGAAATAACCTTGGATCAAGAGTCAATTCAGTTGGAATTAAATAGAAGGATAATCAACCATGTTGTCACTTATGACTCTTTTTATTTCAAAAGAGCAGACTTGGGGGGGAAATCAAGGGAATTAATTAAAGAAGTCAACTGAGCTGAAAAGCTCAGTGACTTAAATGTGAAGGAGGCTTAGTTTTTGTATAGCTGATTGGAAGAAACTCCATCTGAAATTGTCATTCTAAGCAAGGGGGGGAAAAAATTGTAGGGAAAGGGTCCTGACCCCACTGGATGAATGACCACCTCAGAAATTTAGGAGTAAGCAGAGAGCCTATAAAGAATGGAGAAGGGTTGATCCGCAAAGAAAACTACTTTGCGGAAGCTAGAAAATGTGGGCATAAAGTGAGATTTGCAAAGTCAAGCAGGATTAGTGCTTATCAAGGAAACTAAAATAGTGGGTTTTTTTAGTTTTATAAAGATGGATGAGGTCGGGCTGCTATGCTTTGTGGATGAGAAGGAGATTAAAGATAAACTAGGTGTGGGCCAAAACCTAAATGAATACTCAGTTTTCAATAATAGGGAGCATGAAGGCAGTGCAGCTGATAGAAATAAATGTCTAGAAATAGAAACCAAGCTCCAAGTTTTTCTTCCACCTTCCAGAATACTGAAATCTGGCATGTTAGACTGATAGTCAGTAGTAGTGGAGTTCCTCAAGGATGGATCTTTAGTGAAAATACTTATGACTGTGGCACAAAAAGTAGGTGTGCTAATGAAACTTGCTTATACAGAGTTGGGAGACGTTGTCAATACAGAGGAGGATGGGAATGTTCTACAGGAAGATCTGGATGACATCAAAACTTCATCCCACTTCTCACTGTAGTCCACAATACTACAGAGTGCAAGATCATGTACTTAAGCTCTAATTTCTGCTACAAGCATGGGACTCATCAGTTGGAAGCAACAGAGGAGGAGACACACCAGAGTATGTAGGTCAAACCTAGAATAACTATGAGCAACTAGTGTGATGTGGCTGTGAAAAGGCAAGTGCAATCTTAGGATGGCATTTCCAGTAGAGAGAGAAGTATGAATACCATTGTACAAGACACTGGGAAGACCTCATCTGGAATACTGTGTAAAATTCTGGTCATCCATATTTAAAAAAAAAAGGTACAGAAAGCTAGTAGGTCCTCCATTAACCTAATCATCCTATCTTATGAGAGGAAGACTGGAAGAGCTTGGCTTGTTTAGGCTAACAAAAAGAATGCTGAGAGGGGAATATGATTGCTCTTTATAAATTATATTGAGGGGTAAATACCAGGGAGGGTGAAGAGCTATTTAAGCTAAAGGACAGTATGACCACAAGAACAAATGGGTATAAACTGCCCATGAATATATTAAGATTGAAATTTAGCAGACGGTTTCTAACCATCAGAAGGGTGAGGTTCAGGAACAGACTCACAATAAGTTGTGGGGGCAGACAACTTGCTTAGCTTTTTAAGGCAGCTGGAGAAATAGGATGCAATTGAATTACAGGGTTGCTTGTGATGGTAGGGGGCAGGAGTCAACAGCCTTGGGGCTCACTTCTAGTTTCTTACATTCCTAAAGCTCATGTTTTTGGGGGCTTCAATCAGGTACTTGTGAGGAGCAGGAAGGGATTCTTCCTCTTCTCCTCCCTCCCCCCCAATATTCTGGGAAGTTTATCTCCTTGCCCTGAAGCATCAGGAATGGCCATGGCTGGAAATGGTACACTAGATGTGGTGGACCAGAGCTCTCAGGTGGCACTGAGCATTATCTCTTTTATGCACTTCGTTGGTTGGTTTGTGCTCTCATGCTCAGGGTCAAATTTATCACAATGTGGGGTTGGGAAGGGATTTTTCCCCTAGGTCAGATTGGCAGTGACCTTGTGAAGTCTTCACCTTCTCTGCAGCATGTGGGTACAGGTCATTTGCCAGGGTTATCTGCATTTACTTCACTTAATCATTTATCTGGAAACAAGGTGGCTTCAAGCACCCTCCTGCACCCCAACCCCCTTCTGACAACACAAATTACTAGACCACCCCAGGAGGGGGAACCAAATCCTGAGCCCTACTACCCTGGGCAGGGAAGGGGTCAAAGCCGAAGCGCAAGGGCTTCAGCCCCAGCCTGTAACCTGAGGGCTGAATCCCTGGGTGGTGAGGCTCAGGATTCAGCCCTGAGCCCCATAAAGTCTAAGCCAGACCTGACAACCCCATTAAATTGGGGTCGTGACCCACTTTGGGGTTCTGACCCACCGTTTGAGAACTGCTGCCATAATGTATATGACCAGCCTGGAAGCACAACAAGCAAGATACAAATAGCCTCCCAGCAAATGCGGGGGACATAAAATACAACCCTGGCACTAGCCTCTTCTAGTCTTTCTCCCAACCCTAATCCTGCTAAACTACCTGTGGTCCTTGTGAACCACTATGTTGTGACTAAGTTGTAGGGACACTTAAGTGGTTCTCCTACTCTTCTGGATCCTGAGAGACTTTTCAGTTCCTTCAAAAGAAACAAATATTGATTAAAAATACTAACTTTTCAAATACAGCAAGAATAATCTCCCCAATCTTGCTCTTTGCTGTGTCTCATAAGGCTAAAATGTAACCTCCAACACTAGGAATACCACCCCACATAGTAAGTACCATTGCTATTGGGTCTGCAAGACGGACTACTGAATTACAAGTCCTCTAGCGTTGCCTGTTGAGCCTCAAACTTGTTCTGACACTTACCTTCTCAGGATTTCCCCCCTAGATCTTTGACTTTTTTCTTCTGGAGCAGGCAGATCAGGGATCATGACAGTAACGTCACTAGATACAGGACTGAGTCTAAGGACCTACTACATGTAAAAAATATTTGCAGATGATGCATTAAGGGACACCAGACCCCGACCAGTGATCTAAAAGTGACTCTTTTTATAACCAGTCCTCTTCCCAACCTCTGTAATATGATCTGCATACTTAACTAGTATAAAGTGCACAAAGGCTCACAAGTTTGTTTTCTTTTCTTTTTCTTTTCTTTTTTTTAAAACAGAGCTCAACAAAAATCCAGTGGAAGGTTTTTCAGCAGGTTTAATAGACGACAATGATCTTTACAGATGGGAAGTCCTCATTATTGGTCCTCCAGATACATTGTAGTAAGTACTAGCAATCTTAGTAAAACAGTGTGTACCCTAGCTTGTTTAAACTTCTGTGGTTAGAATCTCAGCAAATGTGTCATGATCACGTTAACCCTAGTTTAAGAGTAAGGTTTTAATAGCTTGGTGCTCTTTTCACAGCAGACATTGTAGTTGTTGGATTACTGGACATTTGCTGAGTCTTATATTGCAAATACCTCTAATAGCAAAACTATTTGCAAGTTCTGTGGAACATGGAAAATGATCCTTCTTTGTGCATTTATTTGACTTCTCTTTGGGGAGGGGAGGGAATAGAGGAGCTTCTGGGATCCTCTATTTGCTCGTAAAAACGGCCCTACTGGGTCAGACTAAAGGTCCATCTAGCCCAGTAGCCTGTCTTCCAACAGTGGCCAACACCAGGTGCCCCAGAGGTAATGTACAGAACAGGGAATCAAGTGATCCTTCCCTATCACCCATTCCCAACTTCTAGCAAAGAGAGGCTAGGGACACCATCCATGCCCAACCTGGCTAATAGCCATTGATGGACCTATCCTCCATGAATGTACCTAGTTCTCTTTTGAACCCAGTTAGTCTTGGCCTTCACAACATCCTCTGGCAAAGAGTTCCACAGGTTGACACTGCATTGTATGAAGAAATACTTCGTGTTTTTTTTTTTTTTTTTTTTTTTTTTTTTTTTTTAAACCTGCTGTCTTGGTTTCATTTGGTGACCCCCTAGATCTTGTGGTGTATGTAAATAAGGAAGTGTTTACTCTTTGTCCACATCAATCATGATTTTATAGATCTCTATCATATTTCTCCCATATTTCTGGTTAGTCACTTCTATTTTTTTCCAAGCTGAAAACTCCCAGTCTTATTGCTTCTCATATGGAAGCTGTTTCATAACCCTAATCATTTTTGTTGCCCCTTTTCTGAACCTTTTTCTAATTCCAATATCTTTTTTTGAGATGGGGGGCAACCCCGTCTGCACTCAGTATTCAGGATGTGGGCATATCATGGATTTATATAGAAGCAATGTGATATTTTCTGTCTTATTATCTATCCCTTTCTTAACGATTCCCAACATTGTTGACTTTTTTGACTGCCACTGCACGTTGAGTGGATGTTTTCAGAGCACTATCTGCATTGACTCCCAGATCTTTCTTGAGTGGTAACAGCTAATTTAGACCCTCATTTTATATTTATAGTTGGAATTGTTTTCCAGTGGGCATTCCTTTGCATTTATCAAGATTGAATTTAATCTGCCATTTTGTTGCCCAGTCACCCATGTGCACTTAACCCTTTGTTTCCCCTAGTGTCACTAGTCAACTGAAGCCTTTTGAGTGCTACAAACATTACTTGGCTCTAACCATAATAAGTATATCCTTCATAGAATGTCAAAGACCAGTGGCACAAAAGGTTGAGACAACTGGGAACTTGGTTAGCTGCAGCAGATAGCCACTGACTTCTTTTGTGCCTTGTCAAACCTTGTGTTCCATACTGTTTTTTACAGTGACTTTCCAAAGGGTGCCAAAGAAGACTTACTATGTTTGAGAGAGGCATTTTCCCCACGTGGCAACTCTCTACCTGGTTTAGCCTGCCAGTTGAACCAGTGTCATGGGGCATGGCAGCTACTGCGGCTGCCTACTGGCAGCTACTTGGGGTGTAAAAGAGGTAGTACCTCAAAGTCAGGACAGTCACACTTTGTTTCACTTTTTTCTTTCATCTTTGCTTTGCACCCAGCTCTGACATAAGAATGGTCATAATGGGTCAGTATCCTGTCTTCTGACAGTAACTGGTGTCGATGCATCGGGGAATGAACAGAACAAGGCAGTTATTGAGTGATCCATCCACTGAGCCACAACTGTAGTGTGGGTTGTATGCCTGACCATCTTGGCTAATAGCCATTGATAGATGTGTCCTCCATGTATTGATCTAATTCTTTGATGTTCACAACGTCCCCTGGCAAAGAGTTCTATAGGTTGCCTGCATGTTTAGGTAAGTACACACAATGGTTATTAGCCAAGATGGTCAGGGATACTCACAGACACATGCTCTGCATGTCCCTAAACATCTGACCTCTAGAATCTGAGATTGGATGATAGGAGATGGATTGCTCAATAAATTGCCCTGTTCTGTTGATTCCCTCTGAAGTATCTGGCAGTAGTCCCTTTCAGAAGATGATACTGGGCTAGATGGGCCATTGGTCTGACCCAGTGTGGCCATTATGTGAGTGAAGGCTGTGAAGTGAGGACAAGTTTAAAAAGAAACATTCAGAGTGCAACTATCCTGATTTTTTCAGAAGTGCTCCTTCTCCTTCTACACCCATATAATCAATCTCTGATAGTAGCTTCTCAAGCCATTTCCCCCATATCTAATGGGGTGAAACTGGCTGCATGCTGGCATCAGTCCTCTTGAGTCTCTTCACAGCCATTCTGAATTATGCAACTGACAACCTTCAAAAGGGCACTTACATAAGTAGGGCCCTACCAAATTCACAGCCATGGAAGAACGTGTGTCAGATCATGAAATTTGGCCTCCCGCCGTGAAATGTGGTCTTATGTGCTTTTACTCTATACTATACAGGTTTCATGAGGAGACCAGTGCTTCTCAATCTGGGGGTCCTGACGCAAAAGGAAGTTGCAGGGGGGGGGGTATAAAGTTATTTTACAGGGCTTGTGGTATTGCCACCCTTACTTCTGCACTTCCTACAGAGCTGGGCAGCCAGAGAGCAGTGGCTGTTGGCTGGGTTTCCAGCTCTGAAGGCAGCACCCCAGCAGCACAGAAGTGAGGGTGGCAATACCATACTAGGCCACCCTTATTTCTGTGTTGCTGCTTTCAGAGCTGGGTAGTTGGAGAGTGGCAGGAGTGCTGACTAAGGGCCCAGCTCTGCAGGCACAGAAGTAATGGTGGTAATATCCTATTATGCCATACTTATTTCTGCGCTGCTGCTGGCAGTGGCTCTGCCTTCGGAGCTGGGCTCCCAGCCAGCAGCTGCTGTTCTCCAGCCGTGAAGGCAGCAGTAGCACAGAAATAAGGGTAGCAGTACTGTAACATGCTACAATAACCCTGTGAACCCCCATCTCCTTTGTGGGTCAGGACCCCTACAATTACAACACTCTGAAATTTCAGATTTAAGTAGCTGGAACAATGAAATTTACAATTTTTAAAATCCCATGACCATAAAATTGACCAAAATGGATCACGAATTTGGTAGGGCCCTATACATAAAGCAAAGAACTGGTAGAAAACTTCAGTCTCCAAAAGCTTATGATAAAAGTCCTCAAGGAACTAGTATGTTGAAGCCCTTTTTGTGGATCATTGTGCTCTTCTTAATAGTGGAAGTGATCTACAGCTTATCCTGGACAGGCTCTCTGAGGCAGCTAAACAATTAGGATTCACCATCAACTTGGAAAAAAACGAAATCCTCTTCTAACAAGTCCCATCAACCACTGCACAAACATCACCCTCAATGGTATAAAGAATGTCAAACATGTCACATATTGTGATAGTACCATCCCAAGTGATGGTTCCCTGGTTCAGGAAATACCAAACAGAAAATGAAAGGCAGTCCAGGCTTTTTGAATCGTTCATCATAGGATACTCAATCAGCAGATTATCACTGTCATCCAAATGGATGTACAGTGTAGCATCCCTTTATACAGGCATGAGAAATGCTGTCTTCGCTCTCTTCTGAAGGTCTGCTGGCAAGACCAAGTATCAAATTTTTCATCCGGGCGGCAGGATGTGGAAAAATGGAATAAACCACATTGAGACAAATTATTATCAGAAGCTCAGTTTGGATGGACAGGTCACATCAGAAGTGGGGGTGCTGGACTTTCTGGGGCATATAAGATGAGTTGTAACTCAAAGTGCAGCAAGAGGTGGTCAGCGTAAGTGCCTCAGCCAGCCTTAAGCAGCATCTCAACTCATGGGGCATAAGTGGTGTGTGGTGTGTGTGGGTTTTTTTTTCCCTCTCCCTGTGAAAACAGAGCCAGGGATAGACCTGAATGGAGAGCAACTATTCAGGGTCTTAAACATTTTGAGTGACGGTCATGGGAAGAAGAGAATTTTTTTTGGGGGGGTGGGGGGGTGAAGGTGGGTAGGAAGAGCCAAGCATCATGCCATGTCTCCAGTGGGAGCATGCCAATAGGACATCTGTTTGCAACCTTGCTGCTTGCCAGTTGAATTACGCAGACACCAGATACCATGACATAATCTTCATAACGGCAGACAGACATATGTAAATCATAGTTCAGGTGGCACTTTGTAGCTATTGATTTGCTTATAACTACATCTGGGGGCTGTAACTTGTTAGGTTCTCACCTTTTTGTTTTCTTTCTCCTCCTTCTCCTGGGTGTCTGTGTGGAGAAGGGTAACCACCTTCTGCTAGGTATTCACTAGGCCAGGGGATTATCAAACTTTTTTGCTGGGGCCCCCTTTGAAAATATTTCAGGCAGTTGACACCCCTGCCCCTAATACTATGCCTCCCTTACTTCTGTGTTGCTGCTGGCAGTGGCTCTGCCTTTAGAGCTGGGCACCTGACCAGCAGCTGCTGCTCTGACTGCCCAGCTCTAAAGGCAGCACAGAAGTAAGGGTGGCAATTCTGCAATCCCTCCCTCATCTCCCCTGCCCCCCCCCATGGCCTTGTGATCCCCTTTTGAGTCAGGACCCACAGTTTGAGAAATGCTGCCTTATGCTCAGGCAAACAAAGTAGTATCCTGCTTTCTCTGAGAAGCTTCCTGCCCCCATCCCAGCCTGTTAGTGGAGCAGCCAGGACTAATCCCTTGCCTATAGTACAGATTTGCCTGCTGCAAGGGATTGCTAAGCATCTGCAGCAGGGAAAGGACAGCAGCTGCTTCAGTGAGGGAGGCATTGCCCCTACGTGACTGATTGAGGCAACTGTCTCTAAGTTTCAGGGCTCAGAATGCTGGGAGCTTACAATAAGATTCTGTCACTTTGCAACTTAGCACCCAGGTTGGATGCCACGGGTTTAATTTCACTGCTGCACTCGATTCAATTTCCTGTTCTCAGGAAATGGGCTATTCTGACTATCACTCAACTTTTCAGTTCCCTTATGAAGTCCGCACCGCTTGTTTAAGATCTAAGTGAGTCTGGATCAAACTAAAAGAACCCTGGGTGCTTGACTCATTCCTCTGCTATAACCATTAGACTATGCAACTTAATTACTTTGCTCATACAGAACCTATCTTTCTAGCTTGCTCCCATAAGCATCTGGATTCAGCAGCCAGTCCTGTCTTGTCAGTCCTGTTCACTATGCCCATGGGAAACACCTGTTATGAGTCACTACATTTGACAGGGCAATAAGTATAAACTGCAAAGTTGTAGTTTATAAAGGTACAGCAGCTTGCATATGGCAATAGCCTTTCTAATTGAATGGGTTAAAGGCTTATTGTTGGCTCAGTGCATGACTCAGAATACTGCATTCTTCTTTAGGGACTTGAGTTCTAGATTTGTTTTTAAAAAAAAAAAAATCTCCCAGCTGGGTGCATCAGTGTTGCAAAAAAATTACCAAGAGGGTATTGAGCTTTAAAAGGTTCTACAATTTACAGTACCCAGGCCCCTAATTCAATGTTTTCCTCCAGGGATTTGGGATTTCTTGATGGCACGCTAATATACAAATAGTGCAAAGGTGTTGAGTATTTAGCCATCTCTTCATGAACACCACTCTGCTGCTTCAATCTTTTTCCTCTTTATATTGAGGCAGTAACTTGCCTATCATGAGTGTCCAACATCTAATCAATGTCTCCTCTTCAAATTGTAGTGTCTTAATGTTCATTAGAAGTCCAAGCCTTTTTAAGCTCTAGCTGACAATGATGGCAACTGCAGAGGAGCTTGTCATAGTAGTCCACTCATAGCACTAGAGTCGCAACAACCTCCTCTCCCAACTTCCAATGCCAGGCCTTCTCTACTGAAACTGAACGTCTACTCCATGAAGTAGTAGGAATAAGGGCAGTGTGTGGTAAGAGGAAATAAGCTTTAACGTGACACCTTTGCTTGTTTCTAGCTATGTAGGGATTCACACTTACCAAGACCATATCTTCCTTGGCTTCAAACCTCCATACTTAGACTCAAATTTAACTGATCTGGTGGTTTAAGTACATTTGTACCTAATTCTGTTTAACTCCAACCCAGTTAAATTGGTCAAAATATAGATTCTCTGTTAATGCTAGAAAATAACTTGGTTGTGCTGGTAATGAGCCCTTGATATCAGAGTGCAGAAATCCTTCATTGGAAGCATCGGTCAAGAATGATGGTGCTAAGGGTCCCGAGAACACTGTTTAGACTATTGATTTGGCAAATTTCCCTGAGATTCCTTGACTTAGTAGGTACTTCTAAATCTGAGTATTGCACCAGTAAACCTAGCTATAGATCAGACCTGTCCACTGATGAGGTGACCCACATGTGGAACAGGTATCAGGGTTCTATGCTTGCTTTTTCTTCTGGGAGTTGAATTGGGGGTATTGATGGGATCCCCAGTCATGAGACGGCAGTGGGAGCCTGGAAGCTAACTTGTAAGCCGTGACTCTAAATGTTCACTTCCTCACTTAGCTAGCTGGGAGCTCTATGGAATTTTGAGTTAAAATGACACTTTGTCCTCTGGAAAAATAAAATACTCCTAAACATTGTAGTCTGAGTATTTGGAGGGGATGGCGAGTAGCTTGTAAAAAGCTATCCATCCATTGTGTATGCTAATGCTATTACTATGAATGCCAGTGTTACAAACTGTTTAAATCTAATATAGATTAAAGTGTCATCTGACTCAATTTCCTAGTTTTGGACTTGCAAAGATCTACTTACTGATAATTCTTTAATTCCCCAGTGAAGGTGGCGTCTTCAAGGCTCATCTCACTTTTCCAAAAGACTATCCTCTCAGGCCGCCGAAAATGAAGTTCATCACAGAAATCTGGCATCCAAATGGTAAGAATTTGCTACAGTTTTAGCTTTCTGTACTTCTTAGTCACATCTTCAGTTTTATTTACAAGATTAGCCAGAGTTGTGTCCTGTGTTGTAAGAAACCTGTAACAACACCCCCCCCCCCCATTTAGCTAACTGCCACTTGTTGTAATATACTATTTCTCCTCTCCATACTTGACACTTCACTGGTCTCAAGGTCTGTTCTCCAAGCATCTGCATCAGTCTTCCCAAGGTTTAGGCAGTATGTATTGATGGGCAGTGTCTGGCCCAGACAGATTGCCGGGGCCATCTCCTTAATGTAAGTCTCTGGTCTGGGGAAAAAAATGGATCCTAGGGTTAACTTTACATCACTGGCCTGGCAGATACAAGCTGGAAGGTGAGAAGAAGCGATTTCCATCCCTGGTGTCTTCTGAAGACACTGCTTCTATAGTAACACCATAATTGGGCTGAAGAACTTTACTGAGTTCTGTAAATCTGTAATACAGCTTAGCAGCAAACCAGCACAAAATGCCTCCATTGGAGGCGGGGAGAGAGGGAGGCCTAATAGTGACATCAAGTCAAATCCCAACTTCCACACGTATTGACTGACCTCCATAGGGAAGATGCTGCTTTATACCCACTCCTTAAGATACTGAACACCTGCCCTGCCAGGGGGTTGCTGGCTGTACATCTAAGACTCTGAACTCAGATTTATGCTTTCAGATGGGGGAAAAATAGCCACTAAACTGAAAATGGAGATATCAAAATGGTCCACAGGACCACTTAGTTTTCCATGTGTTATTTCATGGATCAGATCAGTGATGTGAATAGTCTACAGCTATACTATAACCTTTTTGATATGAAAAAGGTGAATATCTGATTTTGTAGAACTCTGAAAGGGCTACAATTAAACTGTCCAAGTACTCAGTGTGCCCATATTAAGGCAGATATTTGCTTTAAATAAACTAGACGAGGGCAGGTCTGCTGTCTCTTGCCAAATTTCTTTCTTTCTTTTTTTTTTTTTTTTTTTTTTTTTTTTTTGCAACTTGTTTGTAAGAAGTCCTCAAACAGTGATACAAACTTGACAGTGTCTTGAAAGAAAATGTCTTCCCTGAAACTTTCCACAGCTAACTGTTTTGAAGGTACTTAAATAGAAGACTTGTTTGGATGGAGAATAGCATCCCCATATAATATCTTGAAGCCAGCAATTTAATCACCACTGAAATGTACCTAATGTGACTGCTTGACTTTGTAGTTGACAAGAACGGTGATGTCTGCATTTCCATTCTTCATGAGCCTGGAGAAGACAAATATGGCTATGAAAAACCTGAGGAACGCTGGCTTCCCATCCACACAGTCGAAACTATAATGATTAGTGTCATTTCTATGCTGGCAGATCCCAATGGTGACTCTCCTGCTAATGTCGATGCAGCGGTAAGACTCCTAGTTTGTAAATACAGTGGTGCTATGTGTAGCAGAAAGCTTACTTCATTCTAAATGCAAAAACCTGAAGGGCATATTTTATGACTTGGTAAGCATGGTATTAGATGACTGATAAGCAAAGACTGTCCTCTTGCCCAGTAAAAATGTACATGTAATGAAGCTTAATAGCTAGCCTTAAAAGCTAGAGTGTCTGAAATTCAGCCCCAGAATTGCTTTGAGGATTACTTTTTCTTGATAAACAAGTATTGGTTGCTAACTACAGACAAATCCTCCTGCTTTATAGGCTGAACGAGGCAAACACTGAAGCAGACTTGTCAGATAGCAACTTGCCCAGGATACAGAAACAGGCAGGGTAGAGACTTTCTGCATTACATTTTGAGGCTTGGGTGCTCAAATGTAATAAGAAAACTTCAGCTATCTCCATAGCAATGAAGCTTCATGTAAGTGGCTATATGACTAATACAATTTGCCAACCAGTGTTGGCTGGTAGATGTGAGCTACAGGAGTTGTATTTTACAACTCCAGTGTCCTTCGGTCTACGCTGGAAACCCTTTCTGATGGTTAATATGCTACTTTGCATGTAGTGCAGAAAAGGTTTGTTCAGGAAGTCTTTTTTTTGTTGTTTTGGACAAGACTAACCACAGAAACTGATGCAGGGATCTTAGCAGGAAAAGTTAGTGATTAAAAATGTAACTGTTCTCTCTCTTACCCCAAAAAATCAGCCATGTCAGTGTCACGAGTATAGATTTAAACAGTGCATGCATAGGAGGTAATGCCTCCTTTTACAGACTTGAAATAGTGGAGGAATTGTGGGAAGGCATTGGAGTGTCAGCCCTCAGGTGACTTAGCATGTGTCCTCAATGCAAAGTGGCAGTATAAAAGCCTCACTTAGAATTCAGTCTGCAGACCCAGATGAACAAAATACCCCAGGTTGAAAGCACCACTAAGCTTAGGTGACAGGTTCTTGGGTGTTGCCCACCCCATGCCTCTTCCATCCACACATGCAGGGCTGGGTTAAATCTGCCGTGAAGACATCCATCATGTAAAGGGGTACACTTGCATATGAGGTTGGGGTAATACTGAATTTCACTTAGGAGAGCAGTGATTCCTAAGTGTGGGATGCATGAACACACCTCTACAATGAAAACCTATCTGAAGAACAATAGTCTCAATGCTATTTGCAGGGTGAGGAGGAGAATAATCCTCAGTGTTGAAAATAATTTAGGAGAGCCTGAAACACATTGAGATAGGAATGGCCCCACTCATTTTGGTGCATACTAACATGGATGTCAATGGCACTTGAAATGTTAACGTTTGAGCAATGATGCGGTTAACAAGCATGTAAGAAAAGAGGGAAGATCATAAAAATCTAAAGTAGCCTCTTATTGTTGGGGGAGGTGGAGGGGAAGAAAAGGGGAGAAAGGACTACCTAGGTGGATGCAGAAGATAGCTAAATTAAGATGCAAAGGTCTTGAATAATGCAGGAGGCTGTAGGGATGTGCATCTAGTGTCACTTTGCTGAAGTGGGAGCTCAGCTTTCCCAAGTCTGGGAAAGACAGTGGTACAGTATGGGGGTCAGTCTTGATTAGGAGACTTGTCCTTAAGTCAGTGGTGGAAACAATCTTTTCCTGATAACCAAAAACTGCTTTCTTTGATAGCTATTTTTGGTTCTCTTTCTGTACACCTCAAACCACTTATGCTGTGCATATTACTACTGGAGACTGGAGTATCAAGGAGACACAGATCTGGGGGGGAGGAATAGCTCAGTTGTTTGAGCATTGGCCTGCTTAAACCCAGGGTTGAGTTCAATCCTTGAGGGGGCCATTTAGGGATCTGGGGCAAAAAAAAAATGGTCCTGCTAGCAGGGTTGGATTAACAAATTTTGCCCCCCAACCCCCTCCCAAAGGGGAGTTGTGTGCTCAGGGGATGGCGACAGGGGTGAGCTGGAGCAGGGAGTGGTTCCCTTCCCCCCTCCTCCCCCCAAGAGTTACTCTCCGTGCCCACCAGCCCCAGCTCACCTCTGCTATCCTCTGAACACGCCACTACTCGCTTCTCCCTCCCAGCGCTTTCGTGTGGCAAGCCGGGGGGGGGGAAGCAGAGGTGAGTTGGGGCAGGCCGGGGAGCGCTTCCCAGCCCCCCGTTACTCCGCAGGCCCTAGCTCACCTCTGCTCCACCTCCTCCGAGCGTGCTGCAACTCGCTTCTCCCTCCCTCCCAGCACGGCAAGCCTGGGAGGGAGGTGGAAGGAGGGAAGCGTGGTGTGCCTGTGGGAGGGAGGTGGGCTGGGGATTTGGGAAAGGGGTGGAGTTGGGGAGGGGGCAAGAGCAAATTTGCCACCCCAGCTAATTTGCCAGCCTAGGCCTCATTGGCCTAGGCGATAATACGCTGCTGCCTGCTAGTGAAGGCAGGGGACTGGACTTGATGACCTTTCAAGGTCCCTTCCAGTTGTATGAGAGAGGTATATCGATATATTATTTTTATAAATCTGAATGCTGTGGAGGTGCAAACTAGGCTTTAAATGCCCAATAGTATATAGTATATTTTAGTTCTCTAATGATTTTTAACATTAATCTGTAGCTGACGTTTCTGGTTTCTACATACTGATTTTTACACACTAAACCTGGTGCTCTTTCCTCAAAATTTCCAGTAACTAGCTTTACTGCTTTATCAGGATGTATTTTTGGGAAAGGGCCACTCCTTTCACTAATCTATAAAGCACATACTAGACTAAATGTCCAAACTTTTGAATGCCATTTCAAAGGTAGTGAGAAAATTGCTAGCAAGAAGTTGGAAGGCTTCAGGTTTCATCCTGTGGTATGCTTCATATTAACTTCCACATGAGTAGTGTGGGTTTGTCAGGTCTCTTAAGTCTTTGAGCTGGGGTTGTAAACATGCTATGTGTCTCTAGAAAATAGCCTCCTGGATTCTAGTCCTTAAATATAGGCATTTTTGCATGGCCTAGTGTAATACCCTTAATTTCCATCCCCACAGAAACATGCAAAACTAGTGCATAGTCAGTCAGAAATACTCACTGATGTGAAACACACACTCCCTCTCCTCCCCCCCCCCCCCCAAGATAGTGGGGTTTTACTGTGCAGTCCAGGAAGCCAGCATTTCTCACTGGATCCTGTCTCATTTTCTTCCCTTTTACCCCTTGGCCACTGTGCCCGAGAGAATGGAGCTTAGAGAAAGCTTAAGCAGCTCACCTCCTTAGGTCTCTGCTACACTGGTATCTTCTATTTAGCTTCTGTTTTTGGTTTGCCCAGCTTACTGGTTACAATACTCAACATCTGGCTCCCTGATTTCCTGATAATTAGATGAGTGTATCTTCCTATTGTAGAATCTGGAGACCAGATGGCTGCAGGCAACCCTCCCTGCGGAGGGAGGGATAGCTCAGTGGTTTGAGCATCAGCCTGCTAAACCCAGGGTTGTGAGTTCAGTTCCTGAGGATGCTATTTAGGGATCTGGGGCAAAAATCTGTTTGAGCAGGGGGTTGGACTAGATGACCTCCTGAGGTCCCTTCCAACCCTGATATTCTCTGAAGAGATGGCTAATGGCTGGCAGGGTGGGAATGAAAAAGCAGTATCTGAAATCCATTTTGTTGCATTTGCTGTTCAATTTGCCATGGCATCAGGGGGAGATGAGAAGGAGTCCAAAGGGTCCTGCCTGCTATGTCTGAGGCAGTTGATGTCTTTCAGAGCTCTTGTTTCAGGTCCTCTGCTGACTTGGGAAGGCATCCCTGTTTCAGTTGATGCTCTACTCATGTTTGAGGTCTCTGTACCCATAAGGATTAGAAACCATTTTTTAAGCTAAGATTTTGGAGCACAACTCCTTAAAAAGATGGAATTCTGTGTCTAATTCTGCAGTTGAACACACAGGAGACCTCACAGCAGCTGCCTGCCTCCTTAGAAGTGGGCATTTACTGTCCTTTCTATTGCCTGTCTCTTCATTCTGGATCTTAATTTTTCTTCCTCTACCTCATATTTAACAGCTCTTAAGTTTTTTGTTTGGCTTTCTTACCCCAAAAGAGGGGAAAACAGGAAGCCCCTTCAAAGAGCCACTAGTTGATGGCTTGAGCAGCTGGAGTGCAGTAACAGTAGTGAGACTTGTAAATATCTTACACAGAAATACCTCAAACACTTGCTATTGGAAAGAATGGAGCGGTCTCCTGCACAGATGGCCTACATAGTGTCTGTACAGAGCAGCGATCAACACCGTACACATGCGGTATAAGCCAGTCTTGGAAATCTGGGACCCTTTTTAAGTGGCAGGATAATGGGCATAACTTAGAGTGATTAAAGGCTGACTTGATCATTCTGTAAGTACTTACGTGGAGAATAAAAATTTGAGAAGCCCTATATCAGTCTAACAAATGTGAAATGAGCTAATGGCTGGAAGTTGAGGCAAGACAAACTCGGACTATTTAAAAAAAAAAAAAGCAAATTTCAAACATTGAGGGTAACTATTAAGGGTTGTAGTGGATTCTCCATTATGAGCAATTAAATCAAGATTATATAAGGGTTTTTTTTGGGGGGGGGGGGGATCTATGCTCTAGTTGAAACAAGAATTAATTCAGGGAAATCCTATAGCCTGTGTTAAGCAGGAGATCAGATGAGATGATCATAATGGTCCTTCTGGCCTTATCTATGAATCTGCTGTTGCTTTGCAGATGCCCTGGAACTGACCAAACAACTCACTATAGTCTGAAATCTCGCTCTTGTTTGGAAGAAACTAGGTGGAGAGAAGGGTTTTGCAATTACAAGGGCTAAAAACTTCTACTGATGAAAGCTTAGACTGTAGAAATGGCCTAGGCCTCCACGGTTTTAGGGACAGGCTTTCCAGGAGTGTAGGATGATCTTTTTATCTCCCAGCCTCAAATGCTATGACTGCTTCCAGGAACAGGTTCGCTAGCTTTAAACACATTTTAAGAAAATCTCTTGGACTCAGAGCACCTAGGTACTGGAAACTTAAATATGGAACTTCTTGCTAGAATAAGTTTATCACAGCACTAACATCAAAGTTGTCCAACTACTTTACAGAAAGAATGGAGAGAAGACAGAAATGGAGAATTCAAAAGGAAAGTTGCCCGCTGTGTAAGAAAAAGCCAAGAGACTGCTTTTGAGTGACACTTATTCAGCAGCTAGTAGCTTCACTTTTTTTCAGGGTAAGTAATGTCTTCAAAGAAAGTCACCTTCACCTGCATTAGTAGGAGGCATGAAGGACAAACTAACAGTATGACACAATCTGTATTCAGGCATAAATACCTTCCCCTCGTCTTTCAAACAAACTTGGCGCTTTCTCCCACTTTCACTGACAATATGTCCTCAGCCTCATGTCTGTAGACCAGCACTGCCAAAGACTACAAGGCTATGGAGACACTGAATGTAACACTTTTTTCATTCATGCATTACTGTCCACTAAATTCTTTGCCTGGGTTGGTAAACTTGTTGTTTTATTGGCATGTCTTCAATACACCGGCCAAAGCCTGAGATTAGATTTGGTTTGGCAGTATTTTATACCAGTTCACTAATCTCATTAGTGGCTACAAATACACTTGTAACATATTTAGCATCAAAAGTGGACATTCACTATAGATTCCTGCCCAAGCAGACTTCCCAACAAACTTTAAAATTCAGATGTCTGTTGCCAGCCCAAAACTGCCAATGTTGATGTACATATGGTGTCAATCTGTGTACAGATGCTGATAGCAAGGCCACGTGCAGGCTTAGTCTTTTTTAGGGTCTTCGGATCAGTCAAGTGGTTGGGAAGACATCTCAGCCTTTTTTAAACTGTCTTTCTCTTGAGTTAAAAATCTTGTAGCATTTCTAAGATTTCCCCCCCCCCCCAATCAGTCTTGACATATGGCACCAAGAAAGTGTCTTGCATTGCCCTATAGTAGTAATACTACAAGATGCTTAATGTTAGTAGCTCCTCAGGGAAAATAAATCTACCTGACAACTCTTGGTAGTCTGCAGTAATTCTGCTTGGGAGCTGAATTAGAACATGCTTGAATTTCTCTTCAAGCAAGCTTTAACTCAGGGCTTAATACCACTTGTCAAATATTTATTACCACCAGGCTCTAGACTGAAAAAATGTCATCTTTTTCCCAGACAACTTTTGGTTTTGACTTAAGAGTTCTTCAGTGTAACTTGAAACAAAGAACTGTAATGCTTTTAGAGATGTTTCACAACGACTTTTACTCCTACAGTAACTTCTCCGCAGAAGAGAGGCTAGACTACTAAGCACTCTACTTCTGTAACTCTTTTTATGCCCTGAGATCACAAGCTTCAGGATGGAGACCATTGCCCTTAAGCAACCTACTTCTGAAAGCAAGGGGGATGTTAAGCTGGAAGCTTCCATTTAAAATGTAAACTGTGGCAGGCTGCCAGACCTAATGCTGTAAAAGGACAAACTGTGTTGGAATGATACAACCTATATAACCATCTTGCTAATCCACATTACTAATTGTCAAAGTACTATACTCTTACTACTTTGTAACTGGTCTCCAGGTCAGTAAGGTGACTAAAACTTTTCTGTTGAGTGTTCTTGTCTCTTCACTGTTGTCGAATTTTATCTTCACCTGAAAAGGGTTTTAACCCTTTTAACTTGAATTGCAGAATGCCCTTCTGCATTCAGATAGGTCAGTTGACTTCCAGAGTGAGATGTCACTTATTTAGAAGTCTTGTGTTAAATGGCTGATTTGGTGCAAATATTCCCTCCAATCTTAAAGCCACATCTTATCCACCACAACAAACCTGTATTCCTTGCATTCAGTACCCTGAATGTAGTTGCATGGAAAAATTGGGCTGCTGAATGACCTCACTATGGGAAGAGATTGTCTTAACAAACTGACCTCTCAAGGAACCTTTCACAACTTAGTACAATTAGCACAAGTTCCATTTTCGGTTTCTTGACCTACTGCTTTTAACATTAGCAAAGCTTTTCTAAAGATTTCATGTACTTTAGCTATACAGTTACTCAAGTCAGTCCCACTTGATACTGGTTCTGTCCATAGCAAACTTTCAGACAGGATTGACTTTAAATTCAAAGAGTGCTTATGAGCAAGTGGACTGTTCTTTCTAGTAAAATTTAAAGAAGATAGATGGGGAAACACATGAATAACTTAGACTTGCAGTTTCCTTTGATATTTCTCGCTCAGGAGAAGGTGACCAGAGCTAGAGCATGGGAATTCTGTTTCTAGTATAACTGGAGTGGGTATACCAAATAAGGCACTATGTGCTGTTTCCAAGGTACCATAGTAGCCCCAATTCACTTGTTCAATATGGCAACATGCTTTTAAAGTGCAATAGTGCAACTTAATACTTGGCATGAATGATGTCCAAGAGTAGAAGGAAGTAATGCTGACTACGTAGTCAGCTGGCCATCTTGCTGATGGAAGGCAAGTCCTTTACCACTGAGTTATAGAAGTGTGACAACGAAGAACCTGGCTCCAATGACAGACTTAAAATAAGCACACTCACTTTTATAACAGCGATGCTTTATGCTGCAGCTCCTGTTCTATTCTGTAAAATACTACTAGACTAGACTTCAGTCATTCAATAGCTAAAATGTTGGCTTGCTATACAAAATACTCAACTATAGCCTAGTCCTGGATGCATATGAGAAACCTACATATATAATGCACTCAAATGTTTAAGACATTTTTACTAAAATCTAACTTTGACAGAGGTTTTGGGCCCAGATTTACCACCAGTGTTAAAGCATTGCACTGGTTAGACTCCTCTCCTTGAGAGATGACTGTATAATTAATGCTAAACACCAAGCAAAAGACGCACATTCAAGTGAACTGGTTTTGAGCACAAAAGCCATAAATGACTTCCTGTTGGGCTACAAATACTATTTCCCATCTTATTCTGCGTTTCATCAATGTGGTAATATGGCTTTATCTTCTGTATTGTAGGTCTCCAATTGAGAAACATGGCACTGTTTTTTCCTGCACTCTACCCACCTATTGCTGGACTTCTGTTGTACATGTTGGCAAACACTGGCTGGAACTGGGCTGCAATAAAACATGCCAGTTATCAATGCTGACAAGAGCCTAACAAGTGCCAACATAAAAAGATGATTACGCATTTTGAAATCTAATGAACTGCTTTAACCTTCAGGAAGAATTGTAAAGATGTGTACATAGCACAACATGATCCGGATAATATATATACTGTTCATGTACATCCACAATTACACATTGTACCAAATAATGCTGTCTTGTAGTTAGGATAAGAATCGTGTACATTCTAAAAGATTTTAGCAAATTTTCTTTCCCTGTTCATTGTTTTTTCTTATCAGTTTTTTAAAAAAAAAAAAACCTCTTGAAGCATGTCAAACTAAAACCAATTAGGATTAAAGATTTTTTCCATTTTATTTCTTTGAACAATTGAGGCATAATTAAATATTTTCACTTATTAAAGTTTAGTATCTATTTGGAAAAAACACTCCCTTCTTACCCCTGCATCTCCTCAAAGGTTCAGATTTTTCCTAAACAAACACTGAAAGGATCTATAAGCAACTATCTGATTCTAATGACCTTTGACAATGCAAAGGTCATTTTCTTTCCCCCCCTCTTTTTGACTCAGTTGCACACAGTTCTTGGATTGGGTGTAGCAATAAAACTTGGCTGTGGAGCACCCTTGAGCCTGCTATTTTTTTTTTTTTCAAAGGGCTGAGAGCTTTGGTTTGGAAGTGATCAGTTGACTAAGCTCAAGATAGGATAAGCTGCTTTCTCTGGTTTTTGCCTCTTGCCTTTGTTTTTAAGTTTTGGATTTAAAAGGTATGCACATCTGTAAGCTTTCAAATTAGTAAATTCTGGGTCTGGTATTGGAAATACCATTTCCCTTCTTATCCCTATTCTCTCTTCTGTGGTCCTTCATATTTTTTGCCTTCTATTCTTCTACTGCAGATTTTCCTCACCTAATGTACAAAGAGAATTGCGATGTATATTTTCATGTAATTTGATTTTGGAATTCTGTCACCTTCTGTAGTGAGTTCTTCCAAAATATAATTTTTTCCAATAATTCTGTGTCAAGATGGCTTTTTTAGTATCTGAGAAGTGTAGATAGAGGCCTCAAATAGGTCATGGCCTGAGTAGGTGCTTTACTTCCATGTTAATGAGGTGTGGTGTATGGGTTTTTTTTTCTTTCCCTTTTTTTTTTTTTTTTAAGACCATCTGTCTGTTGGGTGCTGTCTTATATTAAACTAAACGTTTATAGTAAAACCCAAAAGCCATTGGAGGAGGGCCCAGTGGGCGTGGCATCTGCCCTGAAGATTTAATACTATCACTAAGAATATCAAAGCAGCAGAAAATGGGTTCTGCTTCAAGGTTCAGACCACTCAGTACTAAGTCTCTCCTTATTGGAGGATGCACTATGAAATTATTGAAACTAACATTAGAGATTCAGTAAAGGAGGAAATGTAACAAGACACTGTAACATTAAAGCCAGTTCCTCTAATACCTTACTTAAAGACAGTATCTCTAGTTCTACAACTAACGTAATGGAAGGTGGGTGGTGGGAGCCATGCACAGGAGGCTCTATACTGTGAAGTATATGCTGCAAGAAATAGAATCTCTTCCCTAGATACAGTTGGCTGAGGTCTGGTGCCAAGGTGACGTTAGTTCTGAGCCTTTTAGTTGGAAATTCTTCCCCTTCTGGTCTAGTAAAGTCCAAATCAATCTCTAGAACCCTGTGTCCTAGAAGTCATCCTGCAATAAATCCTTGAATAATCATTAGACTGAACAGTTGGCTGGACTTAATTCTAGGTTGCAGCTTCACAAAAGTGAGCACCAAAAAAGGCATATGGCATGCTTGGGGGGGGGGGGGGGGGGGGGAGGGGGAAGAGTTGCTGCACTAATTAGTGGTGCTACAGCAGCCACACAGTAAAAAGCCAATTAGCAAAAACTAATTAAAACGTAAAATGGAAGGTTCTTTCTATGGCTTTAGATAAACATAGAAGTACTTACTGTACTATCTGTTTCCATATTTGGTCATTAAAAATACTTCAGCAAACCATGAATTCAACTGTTTTTAATTAAGTGGCCTCTTCTGGTAGGAAGACAGATGTATCTGGTGCTTCAGAGCTGTTAGTGTCCAGACACAATAGCTGATTTTTAGACACATGCAAATGAGAACTAAAATTGCTTGGCTCCTGCTGAGGGGGATGAGGCTTCATGCCAGCCAGCTGGCTACCGTTTGCTCCCTTTCACTTACAGAAGAAGGCTCAGGATTGTACTGCATCCCAGCAGCATGGTGCCATCTATTCCATAATTAAAGCATTAAGAAAAATCCACTGTTTCTAGGACAACTATTGTGACCTAAAAGAGAGGGGTCTCCAGAAAGCCAGCTGCACCCAGAATTAGCCAGATAGCTGCTGTTATAGCAGGTTGAGCTCTGTGTTCCTACAAGGTTGATGCCCATTTTAAAAACAAATGGGTAGGTATAATCATAACTACACTGACGGTTATTTGTGAATCAGTTTAAGCTTAGGTTTTAAAAGTTAGCTTATGTTCCACATTCATAGCTGCTTGCTTTTGAAAGGGGAGAGCTAGGACAACCTTGCCTGGGTAGCTGGCATGTTGAACTACTGTGATGTCCAGCACCATCAGAAAGAGAAACACAAGACAATGAGTTCTTTTGTGGATTATAGTGCATAAGTGCCAGAAACATGAGCAGGGGCAAAGTAGAATGTTTGTGTACATCTATTTTCTGCCCAGAATAGCAACTTATCTTTAAATGACTTATATATAAAAAAGTCTACCCTCACCCCTGTTGGAGCTGAGAGGGTTATCCACACTTGGTAAAATATGAGTTAAATGCTTAAGTAGGCTATCATACTACCAAAATTAAAAGGAGAAATTAAATGTCCCTTGCAATTTAGAGGCTGCACTATATGGCAATAGCTTTTAGTTTTGTTGGCCTAGCGCAAGGTTGCACAGAAATCTGGATAACTGCTAAGTTTCTGGGAGGTTGGCCTTGTGGGGGGTGTAATGTTAATTACTAGAGACGGCACTGCCCTTACCTCAGTAAATATTTCAAATATGAAATTTCTAGTAGTTGGCTTATCCAGATTCTTGTATGGCTCTCTCCAAGGTAGCATCTGAGCACTTACCTAGGGCTACCTAAATCTAGCAAATACCAAGACTGGTACTATGAGCTTGTTGGGAATCCTGGTAATGTGCTTGTTACGTTCTGGGGCATCCAGGATTTTTAAACTAGTGATCCACCGTAGTTTTTATTCTTAAATCCCCTAAATGCTGAAAGAGAACTATTACTGCTGTGACATCTGCTGTGTAGATGAGAGGAGCTACAGCAGATGTGCATCTCAATGGTGTCTCCGGGTCAAGCTATTGGTAAGGTGGGTCCCAATGTATGTATATTTTGAGTAAAAAAATCAATATTTGCTTATACTTGAGTTTGCCTTGATAGGTGAATGGAAATGGTCAGTTTATCATGGTCAATAGCAGTAAAAACTCTTACTCCCTCAGCTGTCTTCTACCTACACTCACAGGGAGAAGTGTAGTAGGGGCTATAGACACTGCTGCCAGATATAGTGGGTATTATTGATGTAGATGCCAGTGGGTGGTCTTGTGACCCTGTGCCCTACAGTAATTAGTGTCATTGTCACAGAATAACACCATGCCATCAGTGAGCACAAGGTGAATTACTAAAGTAATCTGTGGCTCACTGTGAGATCTGGCAACCAGTACAAATTTTACATGGATCACCACTATATTGGGCATTTGTTATTTAGCTACACCTTCCTCTGTGTTTTGGAGTGGGAAAGACTCCTAGTTATTTATAGTGCTTCTGTTTCCTTCCTAATGAGATGTCAAGACATGACTGGAAAATACAAAATGCATGAGCATGGGGGACATTTTAATAGGTATTTTAACGGTTTCAATTTCCTCAAAATATGGTAACCACACATCAGTGTCTTTTGCACTTTCCACCAGGGCTGCCCCTTAGTCATCAGAGGATCTTGGCATAAACATTTCTGAGGCTACTGCACTGTTGTCCTACAAATCTATCCTTTGCTGCAATGCCTAGAAAATGCTCACCATTGGCTAGGCAATTGGTAAATAGTGGTTGGAGAATATTAACAGGGAGGCAGTTAGGATTAGCATACTGTGTTGTATCTACCTCTGGTCTACACTGGAAACTTACAATAGAATAACTATGTCTCGGGGTGTGAAAGAACTACACCCCGAGAGATATAATTATGCTGACTTTACTTCCAGCATAAAACAACACTAGTTTGACAGAAGAATTCTTCTGTTAACCTAGCTACCTCCTCTTGGGCAGGTGAATTACCTATGCTGACAGGAGAACCCCTCCTGTCAGCATAAGGAGCATCTGCACTGAAGCCCTACAGTGGCACAGCTATTTCACTGCAGCTGTGCCTTTGTAGTCATTTAAGTGTAGATGTACCCTTAGAATGTAAGTTTCCCTGGACAAGGGACTGTCTCTTTGTTGTATGTGTAAAGTGCTTGGCACAATAGGGCTGAGGCACATAAGTGCTATTGCAATACAAATAGGGCAGTGTCTCATGTCGTGTGAGAGTGTATCTCCAGAGAGGGTTGCACTGGTGATGTCACTCCAAAAAGGGAAGGATCTTGGGGCTTCAGGAATGAGGAAATCTAAAATAAAAATTTCTCCAATCTCACTGCAGTGTGCCCGGTGAAAGCGAAGAGACAGGATTGGGATTGTTGACTGCACTCCTGCCTCCAGTCACCTATAATCATGCACAACCAAAGTGACCTATTTAGTGATGATTATTAATAACTAATCAGACCAAAAATGGCCACATCGTGATCATTTTTCACAGCTACATCAACAAATCAGTTAGTGAGATGTATAAAGTATGCTGTGTGCATTATAAATTATGTAAATAGCAAAGCTGTGTAACCTGCACCCCTTTGGCATTCAATTGGGGTGGAAAACAAGTGTAACTTACAAACCAGAGAACCAAAGGAGATATAGCAAGGAAAGCAACTGATGGATGGATGTAAGATAAAGAACATGAGAGAAGTCACTTGGATATTACCATACAGCCCTTCTCTGTCATTCTCTCAGGATACTTGTATGTCCTTTGTCATAAGCACCTCACACTTACAAATGGATTTTATCATCACCTCATTCATGTGATGTAGAGAAATACTATTCCTATTTTTACATATGGGAAACTGAAGTACAGGGTAACTTAAGAGACTTGCCCCAAATCACACACAGGAAGTCTGTGGCTGAGCAGGGAATTGAACCCAGTCCTCTGGAGTCTCATTTCAATGCCTATCTACTAGTCTAGACCTCCGCCCTTAAATAGATAATACAGAGTGAGAGGGGAAACAAAGGCAGAGAGGTGAAATGACTTGCCAAAGATAAGCCAGTGGATCAGTAGCTGAGCCATGACACCCAATATCCAGGACAGGGGCCTATCCACTAGATCAGGCTTCTCTCTCCAAGTGGACTGCCCTGCCAGTGGAGATCAGGAAAGGTGCTCTTGCTACCAGTCACTAGAAGTTAGGATCTGGAGATTAGAGCCCATGTCCTGAGGGAAGGGTCCTCACTTCTAGAATTAGCCCCCTTCTTTGGTCTAACATAGCCTGAGACTGCTGACCTCCAGGGCAGCATATACAGCCGTGGAAAGTATAAAGTACTTGGAAAATATACACATCTTGTCCTAAACTAAACTGTGATGTGTACCCTTCCTGTGCACTATTAAATAGTTGTCATGTTACAGCCCAGAGGTGGATGGATTTCATTGTCTGGAAAAATTCCTTTATAAGACTGTTGTATCAGTTTGTCAAATTTCTAAAGGGCTTTCAAATCCTTGTGGATGAAATGCTCTCTGCATAGATTAAATTATTACATGCCTGGATTTTTATCAACATCTTTGGGTGACATGTATAAGCTCAGGCTATGTCTTCATTAGAAACATTGCAGAAAAATTCTTGTCAGTTTAGCACTGTCTACACTGGGGGTTAGGTCAGCTTAATTACACTGCTAAGGGGTATGGATTTTTCACACCCCTGGTGTAGCTGGGTCAACCTAACTTTTGAGCGTAGACCTGGGCTCAGTGAGCATCCTTCCATATTATCACCAGAAGGCCTCAGTATTAAAAACACAATCTGCTCTTGGGCAGGTGGGTTTAGCTCATTCTCTCAATAGAATGTTGTGTAGCATTGCCAGAGTTGTCATATCCCACCCCAGTAGTTATCTGTAGTGATATCTGTATATATAGTAAGGAAGTAAAGGCACAGGGAGGGTGGGGGTCGGGAGATATGATTTCTATGCCCAACCTTGCCACACAGTCCTCCTGCATGACCTTGGGCAGGTCACTTACCCTTTCTGTGCCTCCATTTCCCTATCTCTAAAACAAAGACAATATTAATAGGCTGTTGTGAATATTAATGAATTATTTGCAAAGTGCTTTCAGATTAGTAGATAGAAGGTGCCATAGATGCACAACATATTACATTATCATTCTGGAGGCTGCAAAGACCTGTAGGATCCTTTGGAAATAAAAAGGGCAGGTAGCAAGCTACAGACTTGCATTGCTAATCTGCTCAAAAACATGCTCATATTACTGTTACCTCATCCTCCCTATCTTCCACTCTAAGACATTTGTTTATTTCATCCATCTGTTGTGTCTTGTCATTTACCAGGACTATAAGATCCCTGAGACAGGAGCTGCATCTTTACTAAATGTTTGTACAGCACCTGAAAAAATGACAGTGCTGGAATACAAATGCATATTGTTGCCCCTTTTCAATCAGGGCGACTAGTTAAAGTTCAGGGCCTGGGGGCACATTCCACTAGGAAGTAACTGATGGAATCTGGTATTTTCTTTGATGCTGTCTTTTACAAGAAATGTACAAGTCTTGTGTCTCCAAATGTAGCAGGAACCAAGAACATGAGGAGCATTTTCTAAGGCCTTGTCTTCACCGGCAAGGTTCTGCGCAGTAAAGCAGATTTCTGCACTGTAACTCCTGAGGTGTACACACTGCCAAGCCACTTAGTATGCAGAAACTGTGCAGTTGTAGTGCTCTAAAAAAAACCACCCCGACGAGAGGCGTAGAGCTTTCTGCGCCGGGTCTACAGTGCTATGGGGCCAGTGTAGACACCATGGTGACTACAGGGCTGTGATTGGCCCCAGAAGGTGTCCCACAATGCATGTTCTCACCTCTCTGGTCATCAGTTTGAACTCTACTGCCCTGCCATCAGGTGACCAACCATCATCCTCACCCCGTACATTCCTTTGCAAATTTGAAAGTCCCCTTCCTGTTTGCTCGGTGATGCATGCAGTGGTCTCAGCGCATCTTTCCAGGTGGCCATGCCTGCTCCACGCACCAGGCGATCCCCCGCTTGGAGCAATGCCAAGCTCCTGGAACTCATCAGCATTTGGGGAGAGGAGGCTGTGCAGTCCCAGCTGCGCTCCAGCCATAGGAATTATGATACCTACGGGCAGATTTCACAATGCGTGATAGAAAGGGGCCACGACTGGGACACATTGCAATGCAAGGTAAAAGTGTAGGAGCTGCGGAACGCCTACCATAAGGCACAGGATGCAAGCTGCCGCTCCACTGCTGCGCCCACAAGCTGCTGGTTCTACAAAGAGCTGGACGCGATACTCAGTGGCGACCCCACCTCCACTGTGAAGGCCCCTGTGGATATTTAGTTGGCTTGTGTGCCAGTCAAGAGTGGACTGAGCCAGGAGGAGGAAATCTTGGACAAAGAGGGGGAGGAGGACCCAGAAGCAGAGGATGACTCAGAGGACAGAGATGCATGCAGCCAGGAGCTCTTTCCTACCCCGGAGGAGCCTAGCCAGTCACAGCAGTTGGATCTTGGCAAAGCGCAAACAGGAGAGGAGGCCCCTGGTAAGTGGATCTGATTTTGGGAATTGCTGAAGCAAGTTGTTGTATGCAGGAGGGTTGCAGAAAGCAGGCTTGTCTCCCACCGCAGGCCTAGTCTGAGCGGCAGAACAGGCTGTTGATAGACTCCCTCACTTCACGGGAATCTCCCTCATAGATCTCCAGGAAACTCTCGTGGAGATACTGGGCAATCTGCTGCTGCAGGTTCTTCAGCAGAGCTGCTTTGTTTCTTGCCCCATTAACGGTAACTTTCCCGTGCCACTGTGTGCCATCACGGGGGGGCCTAGGGCGGAAGTTTCAGTCTGGGAGAAGACCCTCCCTTGACTCCCTGCTGACCCTCAGCAGCGAGGTATCTTCCATAATGATCACATCCTGTGGAAAGTGTGGGGACAGGAATGGTTATCAGGCCCCCGCTACAGTGCTGGCTCTTCCCAAGAGCCACATGCCCCATGTACAGCAGGGTCCGGGAAGAGTGATTCACTCTGCCCCTGCAGCTATTCACCATTTTGGGGGTTTTGTGGCTCATGTGTGCTTGCCAGGGGTCAGCCAGTTAGTGACAGGTGTGTGAGTACTGGCTGTGTTTTAAAGCACTGAATCAGTGTTGTCTGTGTTGCAAACAATACTGCTTCTGTAAAATGTTGCATTTAAACTTCACAGAGATGACCTTGCGAGCCCAGCCTCCCTCTTTGTTATCGGCGGCAGAACGGCTGCGCAGAATTAGAAAGCGCCCAAGAAGGACTAAGGAGGACTTTCTCCCTGATGTTATGCACTCCACCGCCGAGAAACAGGAATTGAAGGAGTGGCGGGACAGCAAGAAGAGGGACCGAAAGGAGAACGCGGGACACCAGAAAGAAGTCATGGAGCAGCTCTTAAACGTTATGGAGCACCAAGCGATACTAGCTCTTCAAACCGAGCAGCTCCACGCCCGCCCTCCCCTGCAGCCACTGTTGAAAAACTCTTTCCCATGTGCCTCCCACTCCACCTCCACTCCCACCCCCACTGTTATCAACCTCCTGGCTCCACTCTCTACCTGCAGCATTCAACTCCTCCCTCCTCACAGTTCAGCAGTGTGGACTCCCACTACCCACAGAACTCAACACCCATCCCTCTGCAGTTTGGCCCTGCTGAAGTACAGCACCCGCTGCATTGTACTCCAAAGGAGAAGGTTGGGTATGATCTCTGGATATACACAAATCTGTAGCCGTCCCAGGACCCCTCTCAAGACCTTCCCATCCCCATCCCTGCTGATGAATTTTTTCGTTTGACTCTTTCCTCCAGTTGTTGTCTTTTAATAAAAGAATTGTGTTGGTTTGAAAGCAATCTTTAGTCTATGAAATGAAAGCAAAAAGAGCACTGCAAGCAACATACAATTATGTTAAGCCCCCTTCTTGCATCATGTGCACCAATCACCTCCAAACATTAGGAGGGGAGGGATAGCTCAGTGGTTTGAGCATTGGCCTCCTAAACCCAGGGTTATGAGTTCAATCCTTGAGGGGGCCATTTAGGGGTCTGGAGCAAAAATCAGTACTTGGTCCTGCTAGTGAAGACAGGGGGCTGGACTCGATGACCTTTCAAGGTCCCTTCCAGTTCTAGGAGATGGGATATCTCCGTTAATTATTATTACAAGTACTGCAATCCTGAGCATAGAAACAAATATTAGTGGCTTTCAGCTTAAAATTGCTGCCTCAAGGCATCCCTGATCCTTATGGCCCCATGCTATGCCCCTCTAATAGCCCTGGTCTCTGGCTGTTCAAACTCAGCTTCCAGGCGCTGAGCCTGTGTGCTCCATTTCTGAGTGAAGCTTTCACCCTTCCCTTCACAAATATTAAGTAGCGTACAGCACGCGCCTATAAGCATAGGAATATTGTCATCGGCCATGTCCAGCTTCCCATACAGGCATCGCCAGCGGGCTTTTAAATGGCCAAATGCACACTCCAAAGTCATTCTGCACTTGCTCAGCCTGTTGTTGAACCGCTCCTTGCTGCTGTCAAGTTGCCCCATGTATGGCTTTGTAAGCCATGGCATTAAGGGGTAGGCAGGGTCTCCCAGGATCACAATGGGCATTTCGACTTCCCTTACAGTGATCTTCTGGTCCGGGAAGAAAGTCCCTGCTTGCAGCTTCTTGAATAGGCCAGTGTTCAGAAAGATGTGTGCGTCATGCACCTTTCTGGACCAGCCTCCGTTAACGTCTGTGAAATGTCCACGGTGATCCACAACCGCCTGGAAAACCATTGAGAAATACCCCTGGCGATTAATGTACTCGGTGGCTAGGTGGTCTGGTGCCAGAATTGGAATGTGCGTGCCATCTATCGCTCCTCTGCAGTTAGGGAAGCCCATTTGTGCAAAGCCATCCACAATGTCACACACATTGCCCAAAGTCACAGTCTTTCAGATCAGAATGCGATTAATGGCCCTGCACACTTCCATCAATGCAACTCCAACGGTCGACTCTGAACTGGTTAGCGACTGATTGGTAGCAGTCTGGAGTAGCCAGCTTCCACAGTGCAATCGCCACATGCTTCTCCAGCAACAGGGCAGCTCTCATTCTCATGTCCTTGCGCCGCAGAGCTGAGGCGAGCTCATCACACAGTCCCATGAACGTGGCTTTCCTTATGCAAAAGTTCTGCAGCCACTGCTCGCCATCCCAGATGTGCATTACTATGTGATCCCACCACTCAAGGCTTGTTTCCCGAGCCCCAAAGCGGCGTTCCACCGTGGTCAGCACCTCCGTGAATGCCACAAGCAATCTTGTGTCGTAGCTACCACGTGTGGCAAGATCAATGTCGCACTCCTCTTACCTTTGTAGCTTAAGGAATAACTCCACTGCCACTCGTGATGTGTTGGTCAGAGCGAGCAGCATACTGGTCAGCAGTTTGGGATCCATTCCTGCAGCCTGAAAGAGGCAGGGACCGCAGTACACAAACAGTTGAAAGATGGTGCCAAATGCGGATGGAAGCACAGGGATTGCTGAGATGCGAAGCAATGCATCACGGGGCATTGGGACAGGACCCAGGATGCCCCACGACCCCCTCCGCCTTGCCACAAGTCTTAGCGGCAAAAGAGAAAGAGGTGCTCTGTGGGATAGCTGCACGGCTCCGAATAGCGTTGCAAGTGCCGCAACTGTGAACACGCTATTGTGCAGGCAGCCATCAGTGTGAACACACAACAGCGGTTTTCTTTCTGCACGCTCTGAGCAGTGCTGTAACTGTTGGTGCTGTAACATTGCCAGTGGAGACGTGCCCTTAGTTTACAGCCTCAAGCCTCTTTAAGCAACAGACCGAAAAGCTCCCTCTCTTCCTTTTTCTAGGGTCACATTGAACGCGCTGACTACAGCTTTCTTGCTTTTTGTCTCTGCCTCTCTCTGTTCTGCTTTCCTTCCTTCAGACACGTGGACACACACAAAACACAAACAATACTCAGCAGAAGCCTTCCTGGTTGGGCTCACAATCCCCTTTTGTCTTAGGTGGGGGGTTCTGATTAACTCATCCTGACAGTTATGTTAATTAAAGGGTGCAGTCACACCCAATCTCAATGAGGTTTAAACAAACTCGTAACAAGGTTTCACCCAGTTCATAACAATAACAAAAGTGCTCTAGTATAAAATCAGATTAAAAATCATACATCTGTTCCAACTGATACCTAAATTAGCTATAATGGAAATAGGTTAGAGAAACAGGTTATTTTCCTCTTTTTTGTTGTTGTTTGTTTACTATGTATTTTGACAGTACTGTACTTTGTAGATTCCCAGGATTACCAATCAGGGGCATACTGTTGGGGCTGTTTTTTTCTCTTTAGCTCACTAGATTTCAAGTTGACAGCATCACTGTAAAGTTCCACAAACTTGGCTACCACCGCATCTCCCCAGCACATACCTCTCAACTTGCAAAGGTTCAAAAATGGGATGCAATGTTCGACAAGGATCTAAAATTAGCAGCACAAAACTACTAGTGTAAGAAACGTAAAGTGCTATGTGATTTGTTCCATTAGTGTAAATAAATCTATAACATCAGTGTCATGATTCTTTATTTCTAATGTATATCTCAACAATAAAAGTGCGGGAACACCAAATGTGTGGGGAACGAAGGTAATTCTGGGATTTAAAATGATGTCCCTCAAAACGAGGGACACTTGAGAGGCATGCTCCAACATGTAAGCTCCAGAATCAAGGATCTCTCATGGAGTGACCTGCTGACAGCAGCCCCACCACGCTTCTAAACTTAGAGCAGGGGTAGGCAACCTATGGCATGCATGCCAAAGGCAGCAGGCGAGCTGATTTTCAGTGGAACTCACACTGCCCGGGTCTTGACCACCGGTCCAGGGGGCTCTGCATTTTAATTTAATTTTAAATTAATCTTCTTAAACATTTTAAAAACCTTATTTACTTTACATACAACAATAGTTTAGTTATATATTATAGACTTATAGAAAGAGACCCTCTAAAAATGTTAAAACCTTAAATTAGAGTGAATAAACGAAGACTCGGCACACCACTTCTGAAAGGCTGGTGACCCCTGCCCTAGAGGGAGATGGGGATTGAAGCCGGGGGATCCCTGCGGGGGGTGATAGGGTCGGGCCCCTGGGGGTGATGGGGATAGTGCCCTGGGGGTTCTCTGTAGGGGGGGATGGGGAATTTCTCCTGGGGGATCCCTGTAAGGGGGATGGGGAGTGCCCCCCGGGGGGTGATGGGGATAGTGCCCCAGGAGGGGGATGGGGAGTGTGCTCCGGGGGGATCCCTGTAAGGGGGATGGGGAGTGATGGGGATAGTGCCCCAGGAGAGGGATAGGGAGTGTGTCCCGGGGGGGGGATCCCTGTAGGGGAGATGGGGAGTGTCCCCCCGGGGGGTGATGGGGATAATGCCCCAGGAGGGGGATGGGGAGTGTCTCCTGGGGGATCCCTGTAGGGGGGATGGGGAGTGATGGGGATAGTGCCCCAGGAGAGGGATAGGGAGTGTGTCCCAGGGGGGATCTGTAGGGGGGGATGGGGAATTTCTCCTGGGGGATGGGGAGTGTCTCCTGGGGGATCCCTGTAGGGGGGATGGCGAGTGATGGGGATAGTGCCCCAGGAGAGGGATAGGGAGTGTGTCCCAGGGGGGATCCCTGTAGGGGAGATGGGGAGTGTCCCCCCGGGGGGTGATGGGGATAATGCTCCAGGAGGGGGATGGGGAGTGTCTCCTGGGGGATCCCTGTAGGGGTGATGGGGATAGTGCCCCAGGAGAGGAATAGGGAGTGTGTCCCAGGGGGGATCCCTGTAGGGGAGATGGGGAGTGTCCCCCCGGGGGGTGATGGGGATAATGCCCCAGGAGGGGGATGGGGAGTGTCCCCCCCCGGGGGGTGATGGGGATAGTGCCCCAGGAGGGGGATGGGGAGTGTGCTCCGGGGGGATCCTTGTAGGGGGGATGGGGATGAGGAGTGTCCCCCGGCGACGCTGCAGCGCCGGCCGGGCCCGCCTGTATAAAGGGGCACCCAGGGCGCTGCCCACCCTCAGCGAGCTCCAGACGCGAGACGTAGGCTCCTGGCCCGCGCTGGGAGGGGCGAGGTCGGGTCTCACTCTCGCGAGAGTGCTCGGCCGAGGGGCCCTGCGTGGCGGCTCTCGCGAGAGGCGCAGGCGGCCGGACCCAACATGGCGGAAGGTAAGAGCGGGGGGGGCGGAAGCCCTGGGTGAGGGGCTGGGCTGGGGTTGCCGCCGCTTGCCCCGCGGCTGGCCCGTGCCCTGCTCGGTCCTGGCCGTTAAGTGGGGGGAGGAGGCGGCTTCTCCTGAGGGGGAGGGGGCGTCTCCTCCGCGGTGGGGCCCCGGGGGTGTCCCTGTCCCCTGTCAGCCCGGAGGGGCGAAGTCTCTCCTCAGCCCAGAGGGGGGCTGCTTTTCCCAGCCGTGTCGGGGGGGCGCAAGCAGGTGTGTCCCCCTCCCGTGTCCCGGGGGGGGCATCTCGCCAGTCGAGAGAGGTGGGCTCCTTCCCCTGCTCTGCCTCTGAAGTGTGTGTGTGGGGGGGGTACATGTCTGGCTGGTGCCTTGCCAGCCCCTGCTCTGCATCCCAGCCCCTCCTTCCTGAGCGGGCAGGTCGGGCTGTGCTGCTCTGTCCCTGAACCTGGTAGTGCGGGAGAGACTGACCCCTCCTGTGCCTTGGGGACAGTCACCTCATTTCTAAAGTGAGGCGAGGTGGGGTGGGAGGGAAGGGATTAGGATTAGAAACCTCTCTGCTGTGTGTCTGCCTCACTGTTACATTGAGCTGTTATGGGGGTGAGGTTTCTTCTGTCTTATTTCCACTTGCTTGGTGTGTCAGGCAACTGAGGTGTGCCTCTCCCTAGTCGGTTCCTCTGAAACTTGGATGGTAACTATCCTTGCATGCCTTGTTTCTTTCCCTTCTCCAAGGAAGGAGAGAGTCTAGGATAGTGTCAGTTCCCTGGTTTTCTTTTCCTCTGTCTCTGGAGGAAGTGGTGGTGATACTGGGGTTAGCATTCATCTCTCCTTTCCTGAGTCAGGGTGTGCGATATCAACACTGTTGATTCTGGTTGGGAAGCCTTCCGCAGATGTAAGATTCAGATAATGTAAAGTGGTGGCTGCTGGCATCATACAGGTGAGCTGTTGCTGTGACAGGCACCCAATTTCAAACTAACTGATGAATCATTTATATCAAAAAGTGTACAAAGAACAGGAGTATTTGTGGCACCTTGGAGACTAACAGATTTATTTGAGCATAAGCTTTTGTGCGCTTGTTAGTTTTTAAGGTGCCACAAGTACTCCTGTTCTTTTTGTGGATACAGACTAACATGGCTGTTAATCTGAAACCTGTTAAAGTGTACAGTTATAACAAATTCAGTAAAATTTAGTGGTGCTCTCACTTATCAGGCTTTCTGTGGAAAGAGAAGTTTGATATGATCTTTTAGGGCCACAACACTCTACAGTTATATTGTTTTTATTGGAAGAAAATCAAATCTTGTAAGAGGCAGTAGAGTAGCCTCAGATTTAGCCCGTGTTAGGCTTTGCAATTTCTAACACATGAATGTTAATTTTTTGCAAGCCTAGTTAAAAATTAAATCTCATTATTTTAGTATTTAAAGACACAAATGTGGTAGTTTTGGAATTTTATCTTTAATAAAATCCAGTTTGAGAGCACCTTTAAATAGTGTATCCTGAAACTTTTTATTAAAAAATAATTTAAAATATTTGTAAGGGTTTTATTGATTTTATGTTGGTATGTAGGGATTTGGCTGATGTTTTCATTCTGCATTCCTATACACAGGGAACTGACTCAATACAAAGCCCTGTTAAATGTAAACAGGGAATAAAACTGAAAACTTAACCAAAATAATCTTATCAAAACTGAGGTTTGTGTTTTAGAAAAGTAAGCACAGTTTTCAGACAAATGTTGGTGTTTTAAAATTGTCTGTATTCCAGTTAATCCTGGGGAATGTCTATGGGCAGCTAAGACTTCCAATTTAGTGTTTGAATTAAATGGTAGGCAAGTGTATTTTTTTGAAGCAATTGTTATTACACCAACTGAACTTAATTGATTTGTGTGTCCAGCCTACCAACCCTCAATCTTTATTAGGCTTGCCCCAGTTTCACCAGGAGGACTGCTGTTTGTAGAGTCAGGTGAAGTAGTTGTCAAAGATACACTTCCTTAGTTTGTCAGCTGAGTGCTGCTATGATACCATGTCCCCAGTAGGCTCTGAAATGCCCCTTCTGTTCTTCAGGTTTTTGGACCAGTGAGCCAGCTGTGCATTGCTGGCTGAGACTGCACTCACTAGCTTCCACTAGTAAGGAGAGAGCCATGCTCCTCAAAGAATTTTCCTGAATGAATGAATTCTCTTTAGCTTTGAGTCAAAAGCACAAAGCCAGTGATTTGCAATTGGATTGCAGTCAGTTCATAATAAGGTAAAGCAAGGACCATGGTGCAGGCTGGTGGTGGTGGGCCCTCTACAAGGCCAGATTAAGAGACTCACTTTGCCTCATTAGGGTACTGCTCTGTTGGAGCAGCACCTCCTACTTGATTGGCTGTCAGTGGGTTTCTAGCACTGGAAGACTCAGCTGGCAAATCAAGGAGGCTTGTTGACTGAGGGGGCATCAGCTGGCACATAGTCACCTGAGCAGATGCTGATCAACATTTGTCCCTACAGGTTATTGGTAACTTCAGTTGATAGCATCCACGTGAAAGAGTATTTCAAGGTGCATTCCAGTACATTGAGACACTAATCCATGTCTCTAATGTAGACAAGACTTAGGCTCCCGGCCCACGCTGGGAGGGGCAAGGTCAGGTCTCACTCTGGTGTGCTTCTGTGGCTGCTCTGTCAAAGAAATATGCTGTCCCCTTTGATAGGTAGGACCCAGCAACACCAGAGGGAGCTAGATGAATCCCAAGGATGTGCAATGCTATAGCTGCTGTTGGACTAACACATGAGGGTGTGGGAAACCCTGGATAAAGAGGAGATGGGGATAGGAGGAAGGAGTACTGGGCAAAGGATGGTGGAGGGAACCCAGTTGGCATTGCAAGTGAGAACAGGTCAGGGTCCCTGAAGGGATGTTGCGTAGAGAGCTCTTCCCCCAAAGTTTAGCTAACTGATACTCAGTTCAGTTTCAGGTCTATCAGCAATAGTAAGTTTCCCGATCCTACTCAGATGTTCACAGATTCTTGTTTAGTTACAGATTTATCAGTGCCACCATCAGAAAGCATTGGAATAAGTCTAGCTTTCTGCAAGCATCTGAGATGCAACTCTAAGAAACCTGCCTTAGTAAGGTCTTCCACTCCATGAATGATGTAAATTGATCTATGATTAAGGGCACTTTTTCTCCTGCAAGCTGCAGAGTTACCAATGTCTCTGAAATCCAGGTTAGCAAATGGAAGCACTGGCAAAGATTTGCTCCATAAGACAATACAAGGAGATCCAATGTAGTGATATCATGCTTAAGGGCAAGGGACACATTGTTTCTGTCCTTCTCTATGTGTACATGGTTGCTCTGTTCTCATGTGAAGATTGGCTCTCACAAAGAACTGGCCTTATCCCAAGGGTAGGTCTACTCTTACCTCCGGGTCTGGCAGTAAGCAATCGATCTTCTGGGATCGATTTATCGCATCTTGTCTAGATGCGATAAATCAATCCTGGATTGATCCCGGAAGTGCTCGCCGTCGACGCCGGTACTCCAGCTCGACGAGAGGAGTACGTGGCATCAACGGGGGAGCCTGCCTGCTGCGTCTGGACCTGCGGTAAGTTCGAACTAAGGTACTTCAAATTCAGCTATGTTGTTAACGTATTTCGAAGTGGGGGGTTAGTGTGGACCAGGCCCAAGACTTCTTGTACTTCCTGTGACTTAAACAGCTTTATCTGTCATGAAAAGTATTGATATTTAGGTTACCATGAATTTTGGAAAATAGTTAGTTTCTTGTGTTATAGTGCCATGTGCTCTGTGCTTGCTTGTCTCCATGGTCTTTAATAATGGTTTCTGCTGATTCAAGGATTGGGATACAAAAACAGGGTGGCTTGTGTTCCATACTTTGAAAATATTTTTATTCAACCAAGATACAATCTTCCTCCTGAAATCAAATTATAGCGTACTTTTGTAAGGCTACTGTGACTTTTCTGGAAAATTAAACTGCTTGCTTGTCAGCTAGCTCAAAGGCAGTCATTTCTGCTAAACAAGCCCAAACTTTTTCTCTTCCCCTAACAGCCATGCTCAGGAGTGAATTTCTTGGTCCCACTTGCTTCTCACAAGGAATTACTCATATGGCTGATACCAACTAGGTCCTTCCCCCTCAGTTCAGCTCTGTTGCTCTAAGCTGTTCTTACTGTAGTAGTAACAGCTATTCATTCCTTAAACTTCAGTTTTGATAGTGTAATTTGAAGTTCTTGTACTGAAAATTTTCCTTTAATTTCTGGCTTCATGCTTAAATACTAGTGTGCTCTGTATCTGGCATACTTAAAAGGACATGATCAACTCAGAGCTGGCTGAAACGTCAAGTTTTTTACACTGTTTTTTTTTCCTCAAAACCAAAGAGTAATAGAAATTTTCCTGACTTCATACATTCCAGGTGGAAGCTTTCTAAACAAGTTTTCCCTGCCATGTCTACAGCCTGAACATTGAACCATTCAGAATCTGAAAGTGAAACTTGCTTAAATTTTCATTATCCAAACACCAGACTCGGAGTAGTCTGAGAATCATAATATCCTTTGTTACATCTCAATGAAAGGGCTAGAAATGCACACAGTATCAACATTAGTATTAAAATGTTCATATAACCCTAGTTAATATTTTCTATAGGTCCTTACATGTATATATGCAACTCAATAGTACTCTTCTTGCTTTCTTATTGTGACTTTGACTGTCCTGCTTCTGCAGAATGGGTACTAAACATAAATTGTATAAAAGTGTGTTCCACAATTATCCTGGAAATCATATGCAGGAGAATCTTCATGCTAATGTGTAGCTGTAATGAGATTAATGTACAGAGTTGACACTGTACAACTTTGAATGCTACTATGTGCTTTCTGAGAAATTACTAGTGAAATAACTATGCTGAAAATTGGCAATCTCACCATGGACCAAAGTAGTATTTTTGTGACAAACTTTTGTGAAGTTTATATTAGTTTGCCATTATTACTAGTGGCTGGATATTCAGGACTTCATCTTCATATTAAAAACAGCTGACTCCATACAACTCACAAGGTTAATACTGTATATGCCTGCAGATGTGCGGTAGCTGACGTTTACAAACGTGTAGAGTGCACACACCCATGAATGCCTGATAAGAAGTGAATGCCTAGCTTTTGCTGTGCAGATCTTCTGCTGAATTTGTAGCAAACAATGGGAAATAGTGGTCTTTCAAGGCTTGACTAATTCTTTGTCCCTGGTGAGTGAGGAAATAAACTGTTTTATGAGAATGTAAGGTTTCAGTTTTAAAAACAAACCCTCTTTTTGGGTGTGAAAATAACTAACCAGTGTAAGCCACAGGTAGAGTGGTCTGCCAAGCAGAGGGAGACGAGGAAAACTCTGGTCAGTTTCAGGTTTTATTCAGAATCTTGTGGACAATAGTGATAGGAGCAAGCCTACTAATTTCATGCTGCTACAGATTGGGTAATGCCCTTAGCTGCATGAAAATACCAATTAAATTATTCAAAGGGGAGGCGGATTGGGAGTGTGTGTTGGGGGAGGGGGAGATAGAGGAAGTAGCAAATGTTGCGCTTTCCCCTCTCCTGGTGATGGTCAGGGAAATCCTGGGATTTATCTTCCCCCATCCCTCCTAGTCTCCTGACTGCAGAGGGCTTGTGTGTGTGGTGGTGGTGGTGGTGGGGGGGGAATAGAAGATACAAAAAGATATCAGCAGCTAGAGGGAGGTGGAGTGCAATGACACTTATGACCACTAACCAGAAGTCAATATAAAAAATGAAGACCCTCATGTATAGTTCAAGGCCAACACCGTGGTAAATAGTATCTTTCTTGGCAAGGGGGCAGGTTTTTAACAAACGTGTGGCCCTTAAACCTAATAAAGGGCAATCTCCATCCTTAAGTCTCTAACTTGGGCTAGCAGTCTCAGATAGACTTCTTTCAAAAGCTGCCAGTAGTAGCTGTTTTTGTTATGGCCGTCTTTTCTTGTATTGGATACTTATCCAAGCTCAATCTATCTTTGAGGTTGATTTTAAGAGATTCAGGTAGGAGAGAATAAGGATGAAATTTTGATTATTGTATTTAGAAGTCTTCACCTGTTGTAAACATACCATACTAGTTGGAGGTGGTTTGGTTTTGACATGAGGCTGTGTCTGTAGGTAATAGTAGCAACTTAATGCTTAAGCACTCTTCCTCAAAATGGTTCTGGAAACCTCTATTAGTCAGTTTGAGACATGCTTGTCAATAAGTGTTTCAATTTACAGGTGATGAATTTGAGGTAAATAGAATAAATGACTTTCCCAAGGCCAGAGAAATCTGTCCAACAGGATGTAAAGAGGTTCCTGGCTTCTGTCAGTCTTTGCCCTTTATAAAAGTTTGGGCCATGCTTGAAAAATAAAAGGGCTGTTAACTGTGTGTGCTGTTTTAGAAACTTACCTCATGGTGAGAGGGGTTATAAATAGAATATGTGCTATGAGGTGTCAAATATTTGGATAACTCTTGTTTTACTCTTGACTTTCAATACTTCAGGTTTAATCTTTTCTTGCTCCTAATGTGACTACTGCAGATATCATAATGTCAATTCTTATTCATTTTTAACTGACCTAAAATGACTGATATACATTGCTTCCTACCTAATTCTGAATTCTGCTGTCTTGCGCTTTAAGTAATCAATGTCTCTTGTTGCCTGTGGATGTGTCAGTGTCAATAAATTCCAAAGCCGGAAGGGACCCCTGTGATCATCTGGTCTGATCTCCTATATAACATAGGCCATAGAAATTACCCAAAATAATTCCTAGTGCAGATCTTTTAGAAAACCATTCAATCTTGATTTAAAAATCGTCAGTGATGGAGACTCCACCATGACTGTTAGTACAGTATGTTGTTCCAATGGCTAATTACAATGTAAAAAAGTATGCCTTTATTTTCCAATCTGAATTTGTCAAACTTCAACTTCCAGCCATTGGATCGTATTATCTTTCTCTGCTAGACTGAAGAGTATGTTATTAAATGAGTAGCTGTTTATAGACTGTAATAGTCACCTCTTAACCTTCTCTTTATTAGGCTCAAGGAGCCCAGTCCATTTAGCTTATCACTCTAGGGCATGTTTTCTAATCCGTGAATTGTTCTCATGGCTCCCCTGTAAACCAACCTCCTTATCTCTTATCAACACCCTTCTTGAGTGTGGACACGGTATTCCGGCAGCGGTTGCCATGCCAAATACAGAGGGAAAATAACCTCTACTGCTACAAGAGTCCCCTGTTTACCATCCAAGGATTCAATTAGCCCTTTTGGCTGCAGTGTCACACCAGAAGTTCATGTTCAGCTGACTATCCGTCATACCCCCAAGATCTTTTTCAGAGTTGCTGCTTTCCAGGATTAAAGTCCCTTATCCTAGAAGTATGGCCTACGTTCTTTGTCCCTAGATGTATACACTTCACGGTTAGCCATATTCAAAATGCATATTGTTGGTTTGTGCCCAGATTACCAAGTGATTCAGATTGCTCTGGATCAGAGATCTGTTATCTCTGCTATTTACTACTCCTCTCATTTTTGTCCTCTGCAACTTTATCAGCGATTCTTTTTTTCTCCAGATCATTAATAAAAGCTTTAAATAGTGTAGGGCCAAGAACTGATGATTGCAGGACCCCACTAGAAACACCTGTTTGATTCCCCATTTACAATTACATTTTGAGATCTATCCATTTGCCAACTTTTAATCTATGTAATGTGTGCCATGTTAATTTTATCTTTTTAGTTTTTAACCAGTATCATGCAGTACCAAGTCAAATGCCTTACAGAAGTCTGTATTACAGTAACACTATTACCATTATCAGCCAAACTTCTAATATCAAAAAAGATATGAAGTTAGTAATCCTTTTTAAATTGTCACATCAGCTTTATTCTAGTCTTCTGGAACTCCCCAGTGTTCCAAGACTTATTGAAAATCAACATTAACTGTCCATGAGCTCCTCAACTTGTCCACCAGTTTTAAGATCTAGCTATCTGGACCTGCTGATTTAAAAATGTCTGACTTCAGTAGCTGCTGTTTAGCATCCTCCTGAGATACTAGTGGAATCAAAAGTGTTCTGTTTTTCCCCCCTCCCCTGAAATACAGAACAGAAATACTATTGAACACTTCTGCCTTTTGTGAATTATTGATAATTCTACTATTTCCATCTAGTAACAGACCAATGTTTCTAGTAAAACATAAACTGCTTACTTATGAATTACGTACAGAGATGGTCCAAAAAAGGCTGGAAGCTTGTTCTTAATGATGCATCCTTGAGGATGTAAGTATAGGTTGCAGCCTTCTGAAAGACCTTAATGCATTCCAGTTCAATCTACTTCAACAAAACAAAGGAAGATCCACAGAAGGTAACTAATGAAGTAAAACAGCTAACCTAGCTAAGTACAGCAACACAGGTAACTGCTGCCTGTGTTGTGAAATGGGCTTTCCTTGTTAAAGACTAAAACAATTTATGATCCTCTTTAAAGAAAGATACAGCTTGTTACGTAGCAGACGCTTAAACTTGTACTGTACTTGGTAAAACCAGTGATAGTGCAGACTAAGGTTTCTATCTTTCTCGGCTTTTCCTAGTTCTAATGGCATAGCTAAACTTTGCAGTGCCCCCAATGAACCTGCGCTGTAGTTTGAATTTTAATGTTACTCTTCATGGCAAAGCATTGATGTAAACAATTGCCTTATTGGATGAAAGGTTATGTCCTGTTTAAAGAACTCTTAAAGCAGCATTCGTTAAAATGTCCCTGGGCCAAGACTGAATGTTGGCATGATCTCTAAATGTTGCATTCTATCTGCAGTCAAACTAGAGTGGGGGATGACTTGTCCTAAGGGCCCTGCCTTGCAGGAATCTCAAGTGCTCAGCTGAGTTCCCATTTGTCTAGGTGTAGATACTACAGAATAGAATTCAGTTCTGTTGATCACTGCTTCTAGTGATAACTCAGGTATTGATGAAACAGTATTTCCAAAACTCACTTCCTCTTGATGCTAATTGTCCCCTTGTACTGATCAATGGATCCTTGGTTGTAAGGGGCAGAGTAAAAGTGAATTCCTGTTGTCTTCTAAGCTGAAAACATTTGGCACCACGGAGTGTGACTCACCCTCTTCTAAAGAATATTAAAGCTTGTAGAAGTACTACCTAAATCCATTTATAACAGTTTCTTTGGCATTTATGCAATGGAAAATATACTGTATATCCTCAAAAGATGGAGTGTTATGCATGTACCTTATTTGGAAAGTTCTTGTCTTATTGGTCTGGATTATAGTAGAAGGATCAGAATACTTGATCCTTATATCAAAAGTCAATACAGATTCTTAACTAAAATGAGAGCTGCCCAAATTGATCCTGAAAACTATTTCCTATCATGTACAGATGCTGTAGCCTTTAGCTGGTCAATGGCATGGAGATTTCAGATAGGATACAGTGGAGTGATGAAAAACTTTGTTTAGCCTAGGATGCCATGATTCATGCTGACCTTTACAAGACAGCCTTGATACCAGGGATCATGTTGTGTGTACAGCCCCTAGCACAGTGGGGTCCTGGTCCATGATTAAGGCACTGAAGTCCTACAGTAACAAAAATAATAACAAATGTATGTTTGGTAGGAATCTTTGGTCTGCTAGATAGATGGTTCTATATATTGATGCTTTTAAAAAAAAGTTGTGCATTTCTCTGTGGGTGATGGCTTAGTTGTGCATTGGCATTGCACAAAATCAACTTTCAAAACTAAGCGTACATCCTTGCTAAGGCAAATAGAGCTGTAAAACTTCCGGGTAGGCTGATAGGCACTGTCTTACCCCAGAGTGACAGGGCAATGGAAATTGAAGACTTTTTTTTCTTGGAGTAGCTCATGATGTGCTTTCTAGAACAAAGCTGTCACTGTAAACAGCTGCACCTCGTCATGTTAAAATCAAATCCAAGTAGAGCAAACAGTCTTGTATTATCCTCTTTAGTATAAGGGTCAGGGTAGCTCTTGAGTTCTTTCCATGCATTCTATTAGGAGGCTTCTGCTTTCCATGTAAGATATTGGCATATTAGAAGAGAAAATGGCATTTTGGAAATTTCTCCAAGAATACTGATATAAAATTTGTCTAGTGCAGTGGGTCTCAAACTTTTTTACTGGCGACCCCTTTCACATCACAAGCCCGAGTGCTTCCTTCCCCTCCCCCCCCCCCCCCCCAAATTAAACAGACTTTAAAATATATTTAACACCATTATAAATGCTGGAGGCAAGCAGGGTTTGGGGTGGAAGTTAACAGCTCGCAACCCCCCCATGTAATGACCTCATAACCCCCTGAAGAGTCCCAATCCCCAGTTTGAGAACCCCTGGTCTAGTAATTGGAGCTGGTAACTCTGGAAACAGAACCCAAATTCATGCTTGCTATGTGACTTTGGGCAAGTCACTTATCTCTATTTACCCAACTGTACAGAACATTGCATCTCTTCTAGGTTTAAGTCACTTGAGACTATTTCATGGAAGGTGCTCTATTGTCTCTCTTAAATACATGGTAGGGCTCTTTAGACTTGAAGAAAACAAATTAAGTCTGCCTTTAGATAAACTTTCACATGGCAAGTGAGAGAAAGTAATGTGAGTCTTTGGCTCACAAGGTGGAGGTAAGGTTGAAAAGAAGAGCATCTATGATGCAGGAAAGCAGAATATTCAAGTTATTTCAGTGGTGACCTCCCTTTCCACCTCCAAGATACAAGCTAGTGTGTTCGAAGGAAACTTCCTAAAGTTGGCCCAGGTTCATTAACAAGTGACCCACCTGTCTTTTCATTCATAAAAAGTAATGTTATCTTTAGCACAAGGATCATGGGGACCATTCAAGCCATGGTACTCTTGTTAAAAGCTATTTACATATTTGTGCAAAAATGTCAATATCTACATATTTGTCCATGCAAACTACTCTGAATGAAATGCTTTTGTAGCATCTTAAACTATAATTGGAGAAAACCTGAGTCATCTAATCTTCCCCTGCCAGTATGGGATGGATTGTGTCATTAGTTTTTTTTATATATTTGGTATATAATGTCTTTGCTAGCGCTTTGTCCAGATATGGACGATGCATAGTGGTCTTCTTAATTCCAGAAATAGCATACACTGTCTTAAAATCACATTAAAACAAAAATGGCCTTACCTAGAAACTTTCTGGATATAAGCTCTTTCACAATCTAACAATGTTTTGCACTGGCTGGGAGATGGGACTTCTGTTAAGTTTAATATAATAGTTGCCAGGCCAGGCAGGGATGAAAATTTTGGCCTTCTGTTTCTAGGTCATTAGGTGATGGTAACACTGGAGAAGTTTTAAAGTGGGATATATGTATCCTTTAGTGACTTATGATTTTGTGCAATACTCCCTGAACACGATTGATTGTGGGATCCTGGAGAGAGGTACTGTTGAGCCTTTTAGTCAGATATCCTGGTGAGTGCAGTAGAAACATCTAGATCTTTGGCTTTAGGGGTGGGAGACAAGGGGAAGGTTTGAACCACCAATCCACAGTACGGGAGAAGTGACCGAACTGAGCTTGTACTAATCCCAGTGCTCCACAAAGCAGAGCATCAAATTTTCAAAAATTCCAAATGTCTGCTTTTGCTTTGTCTGTAAAAGACGTGGATTTTTTTTGAAGCGTGTTAATCTTTGAGGATTTGTCGAATTAGTGTTTAAATTACTTAACTATGAATTTGGAAAGTGTTCCCGTTAAGCTGGTATAACACTGTAGGCGTTCACTCTAAGGGACAGGGTGTGACGGGTAAACTTTCATTTTTATGTGGCTGGTCAAATAGATAATGATTGAGCAAATTAAGGGGTCTAGATTTGCTGAAATATAAGTAGTAAATTGGGGGAGGGGATATCCACAGAATTGCCAAGAAGCATATCAAGGCTTGTTCAGCCTTTCAACTGAATTACATATTTGTCTGTTTTGCAGAGGAGGTGGCCAAGTTAGAGAAGCACTTAATGCTTCTCCGCCAGGAGTATGTAAAGCTGCAGAAGAAGCTAGCTGATACAGAGAGGAGATGTACTCTGTTGGCTGCCCAGTCTAACAAAGAGAATGCCAGTGACTCGTTCATCAGTCGACTTCTCACCATTGTAGCTGAGCTTTATGAACAGGAGCAATATAGGTAAGAAGTGCATCTTGGGAATAGAAGCAATATTGAGGAAACTCTAAATCTCTTCCTCACCAGCTATTTCAGATTCTGAGCTCTAAGGGGGAGGGACTGTCCTTCATTGTGTATTTGGTTAAAATCAAGTATAGTATCAGCCTGTCTGATGAATCTAATCAATCAGTTCTCTTCAAACATGGTATGCTTCAGGATAACTTAATGGGAAACGTACTGTGTGAAGTTTGATGCTGGTGTCTTATTTAGTTCAGATAACACCTGCTTATTTTTACAAAAGTGTTTTTAAAACCAACCATCTCTTTAGGCTTTTCTACATGGTGTAACAATGCAAGAGGAGTGTGATTTGTAAAGCGCTCTAACTCCCCACCCCCACTGACCTTGCTGGTGTCCTCTGGCCGTCTAAATGGTACCTAATCTGACTATTAATGTGAACCTTTTTTGAGGGGGCCAGCAGGATTTGCATGGGGCAATTGGAGCGCTTTACAAATCACATCCCTCTAGTGCGCTTTGCTGGCACTTTGTAGACAGTCCTTTATCTGACACTTGGATGATCCTGAAAGAGCAGTCCTTGTTCACTGTTTGTATTGGCAACATAGTGTAGAGCTAGACTTTTGTACTATTTCTGAAGTTATTGGAAATGAAACACAGCTTGGAGAATAAAACTGTATGCCTTGTTCCCTCTTTCAGGCTTTTTTTTTTCTTGGAACACCTCTTGTTCATTTTTGCATTTGTCATATTTCATGTGGAAATTGACTTCCATGGAATAAATATTCCCTGGAAAAAACAAGGCAATGGGAATGTTTCTCTGCTACTTATTTATGATAATGCAGTGATGATACAGATTTTAAAGTTTTTAAGGACCTGTGCAAGAGCTCAAGTCCTTCTGAATAGGAGTAACCAGGTCTTAAAGTGGAAGACCCTAGGTTTGGGTGAAATATGCGAATACATTTAAAAAAAAAAAAAAGCATTATCTTCTATTAATCTGAGTAGAAGTCTGTCACTTCCTAAAAGGAGAGGACCAGAAAAGGTTCTACATTTCATCTTTTTCTAGTGTGCAGGAAATCTGATTCTAAGCTGACTGTGTTCTGGCCATCCAGGTAATAAAATCTTGGACAGTGGTATGTGCCACTTCTAAGAAAAGATTACATTTGCCAGTACAGATTTAATGCAAAGTGCAGTATGGAAAATGGATTATGGAGTATGTGTTAAGGCCAGCTCTTAATAGTCTAACACTGTGCACTGAAAACTTTGAGCCAGGTAATTTTGACTTTATCAAGTAAGCAGTTGATTGTCTTAAAAACAAACAAAACACTACCACCTCTGCAAAAATGCACACAAGTGTCAGGAAAAAATCAATCTGTTTGGGGAACTAGTATAATAAATACTACTTTGCAAATTTGATTTTAATTTTTTTTTAACTTGTATCTTGCCATGTACAAATTTAATCAAGTGATAGCCAAAAGAGTTTGTATGAAAGCATTGATACACAAAAAAGAATCATAACCTAGATCTGCTCTGCTTTGAGTGAGGGTTTCCTAGCTGCTCCCCTCTTCCCCCCCCCCCCTTTTTTTTTTTTTTTTTTTTTTTTTTTTTTTTTTTTTTTTTAGGAATAGGGTAGTGGTCCAAATGTTAGACCCAAAAAGAAATGATTTCTTTTGGAAATAAGCATTTAAGTTCCCAAGGAAGGCTTTGTTAGGTTTGGGGTGGGGTGGGGAGTAGTGATGGTGAAGGTTAATTAAAGTATTGCTTTTGTTAGCGAGAACAAATGGATGAAAAATCCATGTTCAAGAACATAACACCTTAGCTATATGTTAGATGGTGAAAATGATCAGTCTGTGTACTGTTTCTGAATAAAAAGAATGCTCTGACTAAAAGTGATCCGTATGGGATCAGTGTTCCCTGACAGCGGCTGTACTGGAAATGGGGTATTTCTGGGTTTTTGCTTTCATACAGGTTGACTGCTCTATCAAATGTGCTTTGTTTATAGTCCTTTCAGTAATCTTTCCTGAAAGCCTGTGTGGCTGACTGCAACATAGTATTCTCTGGGCTGACTCTTGGGTCTCTACACTCCCCATCTCGTCAATTATTCATTTTGGTCTGTGCTGTATGAACTGCGTACTAGAGATATATATATTTTTTAAATGAATGTTAATCACAGGGCTTAGCTTGTATTTTCCTTGTGGCAATGACAGTTGGGTTACTCTTAAAAATATCTTACTTAACTAGTTGAAAGAATGAACCTAGCGTTTTGCATTAATATATTAATGCAAGAGGCTTCTACCGAATAGTAAACAATTCAGCCTAAATTTAGCTGCTTTAAATGTTTTTACCTTGTAGATATTTGTGACAGATGCAGAGTCCATAAGTGCCTAAGCACAGAGGGTTATGTTTGTATATATGTGTGCTTTTTTTCTTTCTATCAGTGATCTGAAGATAAAGGTTGGGGACAAGCACATCAGAGCTCACAAATTTGTGTTGGCAGCCCGCAGTGAGACTTGGAGTCTAGCCAACCTAGTGTCAACTGAGGAACTGGATCTGTCAGGTTAGTTGCTGCTTGTCGGTGTATGATGCTTTGAATGTCTTTGGAACAACTAATGAAAGGGCCCTTTGGGAAAAGGTTACATCTCCTCATTCAGAATACTACTCTGACTACAGAGAGTTTTCCATTAATTATGGAGCTTGGACTGTTTCTGTAACATGGTAACAGGCTTGCAAATTTAATGTTAGTCTAAATCAATAATCCACCCTCTCCATTTTAATGATATGGAAGTTAAGTGTGGTGTGGTTCACTCGCTTCCTTAATAGGGAGTTAAACATAGTGTAATAAGCAAAGCTGTCTGAAAGAGCCAGATTACTCCTTGCTTTAAGTATTCTATGAATCTAGCCTGCTTGATATCTTTGAGAAAATGTGCCCTGGCACATCCTCTTTCGAGACCTGTGGTCAAATAGCTTATCCAGGCTGCAAAAACAGCACCTACTGCTGAACCCAAATGGCTTGTGAATTTTTCTCTGAGAAGCACTCTCTACTTCTGGTAAAAAGGAATAGTCACAAATTGCCATTCACAATAACATTTCTGAGTTTAAAGCAGGATCTAGCAGGCTTTTCATTTCATGTGCTCGTACAGTGATGGGTACTACTTATCACTCTGAGAAAGTGGACATTGAAAACTTCCTCCTCTGTTTGCTCTGCTATCTGAACTAATATTGATCAAGTAAGTTTTTTAGTTGTTTCATCATAACACTAGAAACTTGTTTGACTGCCTCTTCATGCTGCTCAGTGACAGTGTTGCATGAAAGCACTCTTCAACACTAGTACAATCAATGCGAGTCTTGGAATTGCCAACTGACACAAGCTTTCTTAAATGTAGCTTTTTCATGATGAAAAAAGGCTGAGTAAGTAGTTTTCTTAACTTCTAGCTTACTAACTAGATGAAAATGTTGATTAAACTCTGTAGAGAACTGAAACTTAAGGGAAGGTTGGACAGTGTCCATTTCAAAAAGTGCAGGAGTTGATGTGGCTAGAATGATACCACATCTATTGAACTAGTCTTACCTGGTAAAGATAGTATCTTGGTTCAGGGATTGTACATCGTTCCTCTGTTCTGTTGCCATGGTGATCCCTGCTGGCTAGTTAAAAAAGTTTGTGCACCTCTTAACAAGATGACTTGGCCTCAACCTGACTTTAGTGGAAGAAAAGATCTTATCCTTTGAGCAAGAGCAGCTTGCAGATGGAAAGGGATGGAAAATTTAAAGTATGGCCTGTCAGTCTGCAAGACTAAACTTCCGGCACTGCTATCAAAGCCTTTGATTAATCATGAATCCTAGAAACAAGCCACACTTTGGGAAGAAGCAAGCCATAGCAAATCTTCTTCTTTGCAGAAGCTTCACTTCAGAAAAGTTCCCACACCTTCCTGCCATCCAAACAGCCCAAGAAATAAGTCAGAAGACATTACATAAACTGCTCTTCATGCCAGTTACTGTACCTCTGGTTGTGATAACCTTAGTGCTAGCATTACAAAGCTCCTGATGCGAAGTGTTAGGATAACTTGCATTAACACTTGATTGGGAAACCCTGAATTTAGTCACTGAGAGATGAAGGAATAGCCGTTTTATATCCTCATTTCAAGACTTGTACCATACAAATACTGAATATCCAGTTATCGTTAACATTTAAGTTGGGACTGTAGTAAAAGGAAGCTATTTCCCTCTGGACAAAGTAATCTTTATTAAAATTGTCTTGTCAATTGTACATGGTCATGATGCTCATTAGGACTATTTCACCTGAAGCTGGGTCACCTAGTGTATCTGTTAGTCTTTGAGAGTGAGACACAGACAGACATGCACCCAACTGTTAGATTTGAGACTAGTTTCACATGCACATTCCATTTCTGAGCATATTGGCTGTTTCATAAAAGCCTCCTGTAATTGACTAAATAGTACAGTTCCATAGTCCATATGGTAAAATATCTGTAAAACATAGTTTCTAAATATTGTTTAGGTTTCCCTCCTTTTGGAAAAGGAGACACTAAATGACAGTGGCCAAACTGAAGAGCTGTATAAAACTTGCTCTCTAGCTGCTTGCCGCGTTATAGCTTTATTGGTCCCAGGATGTTAGAGACAAGGTAGGTGAAGTAATACCTTTTCATGGACTAGTTTCTGTTGATGAGAGAGAAGCTTAGATCGTACACAGAGCTCTGTGTAAGCTCAGAAGCTGGTCCATGAAAAGATATTACCTCATCCACCTTGTGTCTTTAGCTACTTTAAAGTAGCTTGGCCTGTTCAGCTTGAGATGTTTACCTTCCTGTGCTGGCACAGAGTGCTGTTGCTTAGGGAGTCCTGTACCAGGTGGTATCTGGAAGAATAGTTAATGCATGGCCTGTAACTACTATTTGAGTCTACAGGATACATCTATTTAAAACATCCTAACAGTGTATACAAGCGAAGTATCGGGGATTCCCCTGCTTATGTCCAACAAACCTGATTTTAAAACATTTGCTTATTCAACAGAGAAGTACTTTAAGTGTCTTTTTTTTAAAAGCAACTCAGTTGATGGAATATTACTAATAGTATCTTTATTTTATTGCTCCAATTATGAGGGCATGCATGTTGCTACTCATCAAGCTCTTGTGTACACCTGTGTTAATGTCTTGTTATCAGGAGCAAGTTTAAACCTAGTTTGGACAGCTCCACATTAAACTCTTTAGAATAGGTAGCAATTTGCAGAGTTAGAAGAATTGATACCTCTGTCCTCTTGTGACAATGGGTTTCACTGGAGTATAGGAACTGTAAGAGTCCTGCAGACTTAAGAAATGTAAATCAAATGTCTTCTGCTAATCTAACCATTTGAAGTTAACTTAAAATATCTTGCCTTTCTCGATCACCTTTCCTATGGCAGGATCCCAAACAGCATTGCAAACTAGATATAAGAAAAGCTGGAGCCACCCTTGGGTGGTAATAAGCAGCTATTAATAGCATGCAGCAACACTATAGCACAGTATAGGGCAGGAAGAGTAACTTATACAAGTGAAATTGGCAGAAAGTAATTTTCCATGTTGGAATTTGACTAGGACGTCAGGGCTAATATCCCCTTTTAGAGAAGAGATGTTGGCTCTTGTGTGCAGTGAGGTCAACCACTGTGTTAATATGATAACTTCGAGCAAGAGTGTCACATAACATTGAGTTGGATCAGTACTAAGGAAGGAAGTGTGCCACCTTCTGACTTGCAAGAACACTGCTTACAGCACCATGGGTTTTCTTCGGTCATCATCAATCATCCAGTGATCCATTCCCTGTCGCTTAGTCCCAGCTTCTGTCACCTTAACAGTCAAATATGACTGACCGAGATCTGGAGGATGTTGTACTAGTGAGTGCAAATAACGTGTTTAAAAAATTTTTCTACAGTGGAAAAATATTTCATTGCATTCTTTTGCTAGGAGTTACCGTACAAGCATAAGTGTGAGACATTAACCTACAGGAAACATCTGAACTGGTTCAAACCGGTTCAAAGTAGTTGTTTGGCTACTGAACCATCATTTTAGGTTAGTGTTTGAACTGGAACCAAACTGCAGAGATAAGAAATATTGATGATTCCAACCAGAATTGAATCAGATTTAACCATTCGACTCCTTCATTCCAACTACAGTTTTCTTTGTTTTAGTACACTTGGTGTCATTCTTAGAACAGTAAGTTGCGCAAAGATCTTATGGTGTTAAGTCCCCCACTTATCCAGTATGTACGGGGGGGGTAAGCTCTGGTTTGAGCATTGGTCTGCTAAACCGAGGGTTGTGAGTTCAATCCTTAAGGGGGCCACTTAAGGATCTGGGGCAAAATCTGTACTTGGTCCTGCTAGTGAAGGCAGGGGGCTGGACTCAATGACCTTTCAGGGTCCCTTCCAGTTCTGAGATAGGTATATCTCCATATATTACATTACACTATTTTGTGCTGGGCCATAAAGCCCAGTCTGCAAAACTACACATTTTGGGGGGGTGGGAGCTAACTGGGTTTTGGTATATTTAGTGTGAATTTCAGGCACTGTATGTTCATCTTAACAGTGGGTAATGGACAGCAAGGTCCGGAAGGAGCATCCCCCATGTAACTGTTGACCTGCCTTTTCCCTGCTTAGTTGGAGGTCTGAGAGATGTCTCTCTTCTTTTAGAAACACTTGATTTGGTTGGTAAAATTACAGCTATTTCAATTGAACTGCAAATATTTGAGACTTAAGTAGCTTGGTTTTTCACCTTTTCACTTTTTTCACCAGATGCTGATCCTGAGGTGACTATGGCAATGCTGCGTTGGATCTACACAGATGAGCTAGAACTGAGAGAAGATGATGTATTCTTGACAGAACTGATGAAATTAGCTAATCGGTTTCAACTACAACTCCTCAGGGAAAGGCAAGTTGCAGTGACTATATTCAAGCTTCTAGAATGTTGTGACTGGGCTCTAATTAGCCGGGCTCTTGGAAATCTGCTAATTTGTGCTAATGTAAATAGCTGTTAAGTTGCATCCTATTGTTAGCAGATATTAACTCATGGGTTTGAGTTGAAGATGGAAGATACTATTTAAACTTTTTTAATTTGATTTTTTAATTCTAGAACAAGAATTTCAGCTGCTCATAAGCAGAAAAATCAAGCTTTGTCCTTGCACTGTTGCACAAGCCACTCCCTTGTGTAGTTCACTCTTTAATCCTGTATATCCCTCAACTCACCAATTACTCATAAACCCAGGCCCCGATGTGACAGGACTAGAAACAAAGCAAATCTGTTATAGTATTGACAAGAAATGACTTTTGAATTACTAGAAATAAAAGCTTCACTCTTCAGCTTTTTTCCCTCACCGTTCAGTGACTGGTTAAAATGAAAATGCAACCTTATCTATAGTAGCAATATATCTTGAACATATTGGCTATTTTAAATGCCAAATTTTGGCCATCCTCTTAATTTATAAATCGCATCAGATTTTTAAAACTAAAATGAATATTGCTAAATGACGTGCTTGGGGAGGATGGAGAGTAAGAGGGAGGCAGGGCAAAATGATCACAGGGATTAATGTTGTTCCTCACCCAGTCTTCCAAAGGGGAGAGAGATGAAATGACTCTAAAGGTCAGTAAATAAAGCATCCTCTTATTCTGGGCTTCTGTCAGTTATTGCTCAAATGGCCTCTCAATTTCTTCCTCTTTTTTTTTTTTTTTTTTTTTTTTAACCTGCCCGCAGTTGTTGGCAGCATTAAGTAGGGCTCTTAGCATAGTGTGAACACTTTCCTGGAAAACAGATCAGTCTCAATCCACAGGAACAAACTTCCCTGATCTAACTCCCAAGTAATATATTCACAAACTGCTGTTCGTACCTAGTGATCTTCCATTGCCTTTGGCCCAGTTACTGAGGGGTGCCTTAAGTCTAGCACTTAACCTCATTTTGGCACTTTTTCCTTCATTATGCCTAACAATGTCTAATTTTGGCTTGTAATCCTTTATTGTAGATTTCTTTTTCCTAGTACTAAAAAATCCAGTATTCTAACAATTATTATCCAGTGTCTTACTACAGCCTTTAGCAGAAATGCAGGTACTTTCCGGTGTCTTCTACTGTACTTCTCCATTTTGCTAGTTAAGCTTCCAGTAATTGATGGGAGGCAATGGTATAATTATACAAGTATGCTGATAACCATTAGTGGTGTGTCCAAAATAACTAGATCCCTTGACCATATGAAAGCTACTTTCAGTCTCCTTGACTTGTACAACATGCTGTTTTGTAAGTTTGTAGGCTTAGCAAAAATGAATGTTCTCATACACCCAAAGAGTGTGACAGGAATGATTGCTCCCCAAGGATGAAAGTCTTCACTTTCCTGTCTTCCACACATCTGCATTTTAGAGTACTTTTTACAGTGTTCGTTCATTCTTAAGCATGAAAGCTGGACAAGCTCCACTGAGTGTCAAACTTGGTGATAAGTTTCAGAGTGTTAATCTGTATCGGCAAAAAGAATGAATACTTGTGGCACCTTAGAGACTAACAAATTTATTTGAGGGTTTTAGCCCACAAAAACTTGGTGATGTGAGACTGTTGCAACTATTGTCCTTACAGGAGCAAATGTATTTCAGCCTACTTCAGTGGGAAGATTAGGGTGTCTTCCCTTACGTTGGAGGGAACTTTTTAATGTGCCGCTCTCTCCAGAGTGGTGTGAAATACACTATTACAGGAGTCTTTAGGTTGGTCAGTTTTATAAAGCCATTTCTGTTGAAGCTTTTTCTAAGGAGGCAGTTGTATAAATAATAAGCACTTGTATAGTACTGGTGAACATGACATTGCTTCACCACTGTTAGCATTCAGATGTTTCTGTAATTGAATGACCAGCTTTCATTGGAAATGGGAATCTGACCTTTCTTTCCTAAAAACTGATCCAAACTCCATTTCTTCATTCTGGCAGGTGTGAAAAAGGAGTCATGTCACTAGTAAACGTCAGGAACTGCATTCGTTTCTATCAGACTGCAGAGGAGCTAAATGCTAGCACTTTATTGAACTACTGTGCTGAAATAATAGCTAGTCACTGGGTAAGTACTGTAATAGAAGGGGCATGGGAAAGAGTAGCCTGCAGGCTGAAACTTTGAAAAGATTTAAACTTTAGATTTAGTGTTGGATTGTATTGAAACATAGCACTTTCAAACTTCAGAATCCCATTAAATGCTAGTATTGTGTGTTAATGGATCTAAACCCACGCTGTTTTAAGAATTGCTTTTCTGTCCCAGAAGAGAGTGCCTGTTCCATCACATCCAGTGTCTTCCTGGAACAGGCATACCTTGTGAGGGAGAAGGGGAAGAGAGGAGATGGGACCTTCTTCGTGTCTTTGTTTTTCAACCCAACCTCTCCCCTGAAAGCTTGCCCACTTGTAGAAAGCAACCCAAACCATTCTTTGAATTTTTCATCTTCCTGTGTCTGTTTCCTTCTAGGATCAAAGTACCAAAACACTGAAACTGATTTAGTAGAAATGCAAATATGGCAAGAAGTTAGCTACTGAATCTTGCTGGAAAGCCATTTCAGTTTTCAGCCAAGTTTAATGGGTTCCACTAGTTCAGACAGCTATCAGTATAGCTAATTTTGAACAGTCTGAAGTTTCCACATCACTGGACTGTGGACAATTTGGGATTCTTGCCTTTACACAAACAAATTTCCCCTCTTAAAATTGCCATCAGAAGTAGTAGCTAAACCATGAAAAGCTACGTACTTAGCTTCCAATTCCTTTTCCGGCACAGGAGTAATAGGAAATCTTGCATTTTTGATATAAAAACTTTTTTCTCTCCAAGGGGAGATTATGAAAGTTTGTCTAACCAAGTGATAAAGGATTGTTCATAACGAAGTCTGTCTCTTCTCTAACAGCAGGCTCCTATGTTAGGGATTTATAAGACTTACACTGAAGGTTACTGTAACTTCTGGAAATCAGATTTATTGGGATTTTATCTTCTGTCCAAAAATACCATCAATGGTGACTGTATTTTTGGCAGAGGCTCATCTTCACTACCTTAGATGCTGAAGGCTTTTGTATTTAACCACATAGTGCAGCTGTTGGCAGCATTTATGGGCTAGAAACAGTAAAGAGGAACTCTTGATACCCTACTGTCATCTGAACTTCAGGGTGGCACTTCATCCTAGAACACACCAGGCAGCTCACTATTACTTTCCAAAAGTGAACTGTTCACCTCTGCTTTCAAGTAAATAGACTTGCTCATAAATCCTGAGGACAGGATCCAAACCTCTCTGTGAAAACCATCCTTCTTCATTGGCCAAATGGACCTGTGTCTAGAATAGTCCCAGTTACTAGAAAGACCCTTCTGGTATTCCAGTATTTAGATTTCGGGGAATACGCTTTCTCCAAATATTAAATAAATAAATATCGCTCCTTTTCTGTATCTTCTTTAAAACACTCCTTGCTTCTACAATTGTGGGAGTTGATGGAAAGTGTCAAGTATCAAACTGTGCTAAACTAGATAGGTGTGCAAAGACTGTTTTAAGCAGACCAACTTTTTGGAGGAAGGTCTCAAGTAACAACTGTGGAACTCTTACTAGTTCAATCTGTAATATCTTTGTCCTTTTTTATGACATCCCCTTTATCTCTCCTCAGGAGGAGGATGTAAAAATGCATTTTTGGGGTGCCTCTTGTAAATATGGAAATTTAAGCAACTTCCATTAGAACTAAAAGTTGAAATTTCAGAGTAGGTAGATGTAAAATGAGAATATTCACAACTATCTCTTCCCAGACTTACTGAAAGACTTGTTGGATTACCACTGGGTGGCAGAAATCTGCTAGGACAGTTCCTGTGGGCTCTTTGTACATGTCACACACCTCTCCAAAGCAGAGCCAAATGGAGCCTTTGAATCCGTTATCTTCAGTGTTCCATACTCAACGTTACTTCGCTGAAGGGCAAACAACCAAAACTCCATTTAATATGAACAAAAAGTACAAGTATCAATATGGAAACAAACCAATTTCACTTTGATTTCTTCTTGTTACTCACAGGATGACTTGCGGAAAGAAGACTTCAGCAGTATGAGTGCTCAGCTGTTGTATAAAATGTTCAAATCCAAGACTGAATATCCTTTGCATAAAGCTATTAAAGTGGAGAGAGAAGATGTTGTTTTCCTGTATCTTATTGAAATGGATTCACAGGTATGATGAGCTTTACTGTATCTATCTGAAATGGAGTGAACTAGACACATTTTTCTTTACTTTGATGCTAGGTATGTGCTTGGGCACTTTAACAGTCAATTTGACTTACTCAGGCTGACAAATGTAGGGCTGAAGAGTGACATACTGTGAAGGAAATCCTACAAGTTAAAGAAAAAACATATATTGAGACTTTGTTTAGAAAGCACATAATGTTTAGCTACCTATCTCAAAAGGTACTGAATTCACTAGTTAATGTTTGCAAAGTGCTGTATAAAAATACCATGTATTAATAGGAATGAGGATGGAGTATGGCTTGTCTGGTATGATGATTCAAGCTACAGTTGTTGAAATTACATCCATGGATAAAACCAGTATAAATCCAGTACCTTTAATATCCTTTACACAGTAATATAAATTGTATTTTTCTTGCCATTAGGAATATGGTGCTAATGTCACCCTTTTTTAGTTAAATGCTCAGTTCCTTTCTATTGTATATTTGCCACTTTCTTTGAAACAACTACATCTGAAGAAATAACATACTGCTAAGTCTCTCTTTTGAAGTCACAAATATTAGTTTCCTTATCTGATTCAGATCCAATATAAACATATGACTTGAGAGCTGTTGAGAATCTATTTCAGTATCTCCACTTACACAACTCTGACAGTAGAGAATCCCTGATGGATAGATTCTGCCTTCTCATAAACATTGAAGACCAAATTTCCCAACTAATTAATTGTTTCATAACAAACTTCAGGATCAGCTTTCCAGTTAGAGAGAACTTGCTCTTGGATGTACTTGCTCTTTAATTCAGTCTCAAGATATAGTCCCTTTGTTTACTCTGTGTATGTAAGACAAGTCTCTAAAGAGATTTAATTAGCTATAGTACTAGCATTGAAACTTTTCTTTAACAGTAGGTCATAGTTAACCAATATGTAACTTAAAGCTGCATATTGGTTGAGTGCTCCCTTGCATATATTTAATGTCAACCCACTAAATTGTGGTTGTGTTGGTTTTGTGTGTGGTTGTTTTTTTTTTTTTTTTTTTTTTGTAGCTGCCTGGGAAGCTCAATGAACTGGATCACAATGGAGACCTTGCTTTAGATTTAGCCCTCTCTCGAAGATTGGAAAGTATTGCAACAACATTAGTCAATTACAAAGCTGATGTGGATATGGTGGACAACAAAGGCTGGAGTCTGTTACACAAAGCCATCCAAAGAGGTAAGGATATTGAATACAAAAGTTACCATTACAGTATAGGATAACTTGCTTTTGCAACTTTCATCCAGTAGGAAGTATATCCTAATTGAGACTGGTTTTATGCATCTCTTCATATCTTCTGCCAATGACTCAATTTTAGTTTCAAAAATTGCTTCACAAAAGGAGACTGTTGAAGCCCCAGGTTTAGGTTCATATAAATGTATTACCATGAATAGAAATGACTGCGTTAAGCTTCATGAAAAGGATTCTCTTTGGAAGTAAATGCTAGCTTGCTGGGTTGGCAACTGAAATGAATCTGCTAGTTTCTCTCATAGGAACTATGTCAGTGTTGTCCTAGTTCAAGGTGAATAAAATTGGGGGGAGAGGGGAGAATTCAGAACATGGATGTTTGAATCCTAGTTCCATTTAATGGAGGAGTGATACTCTGTGCCTAATAAGTCGTTTAGACTGGCTAAAACCTCAGTAGCTCATACAGATGTCTAGGAGAGGGTGAGCAGAGAGAATTTCTCTTCCCTCTTTTTCCTTCAGGGTTGCAAGGAGTGTAGTAGCTATTTGTACAGTAGCGAGTTAGTTAATAGGGAGAGTAGTTTCTCACCCTTCCTGCAGACAGTAGTCCTCCCTATCAGCTGGTTGGAGGAGGACCCTAGTCTTTCATGACAGTCAATAGTAGGTAGATGTCTGTGTAGGTGACTGACTTTTTTTTCTCCAAGTTCCAGTGGGCAATAAAACCTCATTGGTACTTAACTCAATTACTGCACTTGGAAACTCTTGAGCTGCTATCAACACAAGAGAAGGAAAGCGGATACATGTGAGGATTCACAGAACCCAATAGGAAATAGTTGCCATGGCAGTAATGCTCAGGAGGCTTAAGAACGGAGAAACACCTTCTTGGCTTACATCTTTCCCTGACCAGAGAGGGCTGCATGAATCTCTGGTATAAACCCTAGTGGCCTCATTGTATGTTACGTAGTCTTTTGTTGTAGGCATTTATTTCTTTGCTCTGACCGGCTGCAGTAGAATGCTGCTGTTGCTGCTTGCATGCACACATGGTGAACAATAAATTAATGCTTCTCACAGGGACGTTTCTCAGTATTCATACAAACAGCTTATTTACATTTGAAGTAGTTTAGGAGCTCAAACTTCCTTCATTAGCCTTAGGTTAATTGCAGGTAGTCACACTAACTCTCTACCAGTAAAGTACAGGATGGGGGGCAGGCATGATCCTAGGAAATACTAAGCATGCAAGTGCAAGGGAGCTGATTACACTCAACTCCCACTGCCAAGGCTAAGCCTTCTAGGAACTGGCTTTATCTGTGTGAAGGTTGCATTTAATAAAACCATGGAAACCTTGCAGAAGGGCAACCCTCAAGGGCTTCACCACTGTCAAACATCTTAATTTAGCCTTTAAACATGATTACTTCAGTTATAGTTTCTTGTCAGTTACTTTGAAATTGATCTTTCAAAGTCTTTCAGATAACTACATCCTGGTACTTGAAGATGCAATCAAGTAGTTTACTGTTTGACATCTCCATTGTATTCTGGGGGAACAGACTGTAGAGTCAAACCAATGATCTGACTTTATAGTACTTCCAGGATCAGCCCAATTTCTCCTGACTGAGGGAAGTTCTTCAGATTCCTGAAAAATTACACTTTTCATGGGACTCTCTATAGAGAGCATACAAAGCTGCATGCTGATAATGTATGATTCACTGCCATATCAAAACTGTTACCTGTAAACTGGGAGGCCTTTTAAATTTTTTTTCCTCTGCGTTCTCCAAGGTTGCACTTCGAAAGACCAGTAACTTATGGAAGTACAGTACATTCTTGTACTTAACCAGGGATGGCCGGGGAAGGAAGGATGGCTTTAAGGCACTGGACTGGGACCTAGCATTTATGGGTCAATTCCCAGGTCTCCCATAGATGCTTCATCTCGCTGTAAAATGGGGAGAATACGACTCTCCTCTGGCTTGTCTGGGTAGACTTTAGAGCCTTTGAGGGGCAGGAAATGTCTCTTAAAATGTTGATGTACAGTACCTACCATGATAGGGCCCTGATTTCTGTAGGCACTAGTGTAATGTAAATATCTCTAAAAAAAATAACTATAGCAATGGCATAAGCTGTTCCACATACCCAGACCCTCTTGTTTAGTAACATGATGGTTGCGACCCCTGACATCTGTTGATGTCACCCAGGCTGATAGCTTCTGAACTAGAGGGAAGTTTGAACCAAAATGACCTATAGGTATAGCCTCTGTCATACAGACTTACACTCTGAAAAGCTTAAGAATAGTTAGAATGAGACTTTCCTACTACTTTATAGAACCAGCTTTAACTTGTGTAAACAAGCTCCTATCTGTTGCTATTGTCCTATGACTCTGTAAAGGCTCTAGTCCCATAGCAGGACAACAGGGAGAACCTTTTCCCTAACTGAAAAGCTACAGTTTTGGCATAGGGACTAAAGAACTCACTCCGGTATGCTTTAAAATATTTTAGCCAAGTACTTCCATCCTAGCTCAAACAGAGTTAAGTTAATCTTTAAATAGCAAACACTGGCTTTCTAAGGAAGCCCATTAATAAGGGGGAAATGTATCTTTTGGAGGGGCCAGCCTGACATAAGCTTTATGGTGTACATTGCAGCTGTTGGCTTCTAGCAGGGAGGAACTTAATATCGACCAACACTTGTATAAGAATGCATTTCATGATGCCTATGGAACTAACTGAAAACAGCCTATGTAGAGCATATAACAAATCTTAAAATCAGATGTGTAATCTCTTCCTTTTGCACATCCCAAAAGGAGATAAGTTTTCTGCCAATTTTCTCATTAAAAATGGTGCCCGTGTGAATGCTGCTACACTGGGAGACCAGGAGACTCCTCTACACCTTGTTGCATCGTACAGCCCCAAGAAGCACTTGCCAGATGTGATGTCAGAGATGGCACAGATTGCAGAGTCCCTCTTACAGGCTGGAGCCAATCCAAACATGCAAGACTGCAAAGGAAGGTGAATATATTGGTAGCAATGTCTAGCTTTGGTAACCACTTCTATCTAATCAGTGTGCTGCAACTTATTCAGAAGTCTCTGTACCGTCATGGGAGTAGACAAAGATGTCTCAAACCAAAAAATCAAGCTAGATTATTTCAATGGGAGACCTGCAAATACCTTCATTTTAACTTGCAGCCAGTGGTATTTTAGTAAATGGCATTCTTCTGTCAGGCATTACTGTACTGAAGGCAATGCCTTGGAAATGAGGTGGAGGGAACCGGCTGGTGAAATACATGGAGAACAATTGTACGCTTTACTGATCAGCAATATATAGTTAAGCAATGGAAATAAGAGGGGAGACATCACAGCCAACAGTTGTCACAAAGTGTTGGAATCCCCTGGATAGCAAGCTAAGATGACACAGAGTTTTTGCTAGATACTCTAGACACAGCCACACTTGAGTCCCATATACAAAACATTTTGAAACTTTCATTGTATTTTTTTTTTTTTTTTTTTTTTTTGGTAGAGTAACAAATGTCATATCGAAGAAAAGTAGTAGGCTGTGGAATGTGCAAGACTGCTAGATCTGAGTGATCTACCATTGGGAGAAGTTAAATCTTTAGGGTGCTGCTTAAGATTTACATAGAGCTAAACTGTTTGGGTCTGCACCAGTCCAAACAGGCTTCTGGTGTCCCCCCCCGTTTCTGTTGACAGATTTGTACTTGGCCTTTGCTCCTCCACCACCTGCCCACTGACTGTCAAAGTCTGACCTGAGTCTCAACTTGTATGGGAATGTAAAATGAAATCTCGATGTCAGAAAAATGTCTTTCACCAGCTTGCAACTACTTCCTAATTGTAATTGACTCTCTCTCTCTGCAGGACCCCATTACATGCATCAATTGTTGTTAGGAATGATCCTGTATTCAGTCAGCTTCTCCAGTGCAAACAGTAAGTCTCGTTTTTTAATTTGAATACAGTATTCCAAAACACAGCGTACAGTGGAGAGGAATGTATAGCTGTAAGCTAGTTCTTTTGTTAAACAATAATCCTAGCCACTCAGCATTCCTCAGCTGCTAGATTCTGTGGATGTAACATCGTGTAAGTCTGCATGAAGTAGTGTGTCCTATGTCACCTTGGTTCTATTTCTAGCTTTGCTGCTGGGTGACCTTGGGCAAGTCACTTCACCTTTTCTGTGCCTCCATTTTTCCCTGCTGTAAAAATGGGGATACTGTTACTGACCTCCTTTTTGGAAAGCATTATGGAGGTCTACTGATGAAAAGAGCTATGTAAGAGCTAGCTATTAGATTTTCACATGAAAACTTGTATTGCTGAGGAAGCTGGTCTTCTGGCTTGGTATAGATGAGGCAAAAGACCCCTTTTTCCTCCCCCCGCCCCATGCTACCTTAGTTTGCAAGGAAGTGAAGTGCACAGCAATGTCTTTGGGGGTAGGTAAAATAAAGCAGTACTACTCTGAACTAGAATTGCAAAATGGATGAGCAATTATCAGGCTCCTGAAATAGCTAGTCTGAAATACTTCTTGGATCCAGTTCAACTCTATGGGGAGTGACTCCCATTAACCTTCTTGGGAGATGAATAAGGCACTTCAGATGCCTTAGGGAGAGCAATCCCTTCGTGCATGCGCTAGGTAAAATGTGTACGTACATGTGTATAGAATCTACAACTGAGAGTCTTTAGTGCTATATCTCCAACAGAAACTTGCCTCTTTTAAGTGACTATCTTAGAGTGGTCATAAGACAAGCTTCACTACAGCCTCAGAATTTTCTTCCCTTGTGGGTTTAACTTCACCATTGGGTTTAAAGGCCTATAAATACAGATCTAAGGAATAGTGGTCTTAGTAAGACCTTAGCAGTTGTGTTCATAGAACTATGTAATGGTGATTCTTTTTAATGGAGTCTTGCTTATCAGATTCTTGGAAGGTGTTCCTTGGTGCAGGGGTTTTTTAAGAGGCACAAATAAGGGGCTATCTAAAAATCTAACTTTTTATTTGTTAGATTAGACTTAGAATTGAAGGATCATGAGGGAAGCACAGCTCTGTGGCTTGCAGTTCAGTATATCAAAGTGTCTTCTGACCTGTCCATAAATCCTTTTGACGATGTCCCTGTTGTAAATGGAACCTCCTTTGATGACAATAGCTTTGCAGCAAGACTAATTCAGCGAGGCAGCAATACAGATGCACCTGACACAGTAACAGGTAAAACAGAGGTTTGTATTCATATTTAGGCAAAAGGTTTGCATGACAAGGTCACAAATGTAGAAATTTGGCATAAAAGCTCATTTAATAAGAACATAATGACCCCATTGGGTCAGACCAAAGGTCCATCCTATCTTCTGACAGTGGCTAGTGCCAGGTGCCCCAGAGGGAATGAACAGAACGGGTGATCATCATGTGATTCATCCAGTTGCTGATTCCCAGTTTCTGGCAAACCAGAGGCTAGGGACACCGTTCCTGGCTAATAGCCATTGATGGACCTAGCCTACATGAATTCATCTGTCATCTTGCTTCAAAGTAAGGTGGGTGGGTGTGGTGATGGTTTTTGGTTTTTTGTTCTACTGAGGTCTGAACTGCCACTGGCCCTATTTTTGTTACCTTAACAGGATAGAATTGGTCCAAAATCACTGTGCCTTCCAAGTCTATCCTCCTAAGGACTCTGAACCTTACTATATATTGTCTAGCATTCTGACTCATAGCTGCACATGTAACCTAAAATAACTTAAAACATAAATGGCTAAATGAACTCCTTTCAAAATTATGTATACTCTCCCTGATGAGAATTACAGATGCTGTCACGGGGGGTGGAGGAGGCTTATAGAATGGGTGGAAAATCCTGAGGCTTTCTGTGAAGTCAGGAATATTCCATGCTGTTCAAGTCCTGGAGTTGTCCTCCCTTCCTTTCCAAAATGTGTGGCTTATTCTGTGGTGATATGAAATGTAATGTTGAAGGGGCTGATCAGACATGCCTATCGTTCAATAAGCAGCATCTCTGCTACTGGTCTTTCGAGTTCTAAATCTCTTGGGGAAGGATACTAGATGTTTCAAATTATAACTTTAAATCGGTGGATAGTACTTTAACTCTGCATGCATTTTCATATTGCCTTTTAGGAAATTGCTTATTGCAGAGAGCAGCTGGAGCAGAAAATGAGGCAGCTGCTCTCTTCCTGGCAACCCATGGGGCAAAAGTGAACCATAGAAACAAATGGGTAAGAAGTTAGGGTTGTTTTATATTGCGATAAACCGAATCCAGGTATAACTAACCCCACCAAACGCGCTTTTTTCCTGCCCATTGATGAAAATCTCTAATGCTAGAGTGGTGGTGACCATATTATGGTGAACAGATAATTGTTCTCTGTTCCCATGGCATTACATCCTGCAGTGATGTGTTAACACTTATCTCCCAATGATGCCTGTATCAGTCCATGTTTAGAAATGCTGATGCTGAAATTCAGTTAAAAATAGGCTAGCTGAGCATAGTGTTTACTAGTACACAATAAACAAAAACCGTCTTGGAGGCTGCTATACACCACTCTAATTGGGGGGCTTCCTGGTTTTTCGGAACACCTAAACTTTTAATTTCTGTTAAAGGGAGAAACTCCATTGCATACATCTTGTCGGCATGGCCTATCAAACCTTACGGCAGAGCTTCTGCAACAAGGAGCCAATCCGAATATCCAGACTGAAGAAGCAGTGCCTAGTCAGAAGGATGCATCCTCACCACCTGCATCAGAGAATGTGTATCTGCAAACTCCCCTTCATATGGCTATAGCATATAACCACCCTGATGTGGTATCAGTCATACTGGAGCAAAAAGGTAGGCTTTTGTTCAAGCTGTATCACTACTACTGGATGGCGTGATTACACAACTTTCATACCATGGCAAGCTATGTATCGTATGAGTCTTATCTGTCTCCCATAGACTGAGTTAGATTTAGATTTACTCTTTTCCAAGAGTAACTTCTCAGTTGCTTGTTTAGCACAAGCTGAGACTCTGGAACATTTTTCTAGTTCTGCATTCTTCCATAATTTAATCTACTCCCCTGATGTGTAAAGGCAGTGCCAGTATAGATCTGTAGTCTTAGAGGCTGGACTTAGAATGGGGGAGGCACAAGACACTCTCACACAAATACTAACTCCTTCAGTTTCTTTCTAGCCCTGTGTTTCAGACTGACAATAGAAAATTGTAAACTCTTATCACTAAGGAAAAAATATTCAGTTTAGGTGGATGGCAGGACTCAAGCCTAGGATCTTTGTAACCACTTATCCATCCACTGTCCTTATGTCTAGATGTCTAATTGCAGCAAATACATGATATTTCTGCTCTTCCTTGGAAGGCAGGACTTGATTAAAATCCTGGAAAGTTATTGATGTGTGTGTGTGTGTGTATATATATATATAATATGTATGTAAAAAATTTTTTATATATATTATGGGTGAAGGCTGTCTAGCATTGAGCCGTGCCAACAAATTTCCCTTAAACATCCTAAGAGCTACATAAAGTGGAGAAAATTAACGCTTCCAAAAAGTGACATGGTCATTTGGGTTTATTGAAATCCAAGTATAATAAACAGGTTTTGAGATCGCATTTTCAAGGTAACATTGATGCTTAGAATTACAGGAACACTTGTTTAACATTTGGTTAATTCTATGGTGTTGTCTTTCAGCTAATGCCCTTCATGCTACCAACAACTTGCAAATCATTCCTGACTTCAGTCTCAAGGACTCCAGAGACCAGACCGTATTGGGACTAGCATTATGGACTGGTAAGGGTTTATAAATTCTTAGTCTGTGTAGGGAAAACAGTTGTGAAAGACTTAGTGTGCATCCTACACACAAGTCAGGAGGGGAACCATATTGAACATCACTTTTTTCTGTTTATGGAACTACTGTATAGTCAAGGCTCTCTGTGTTTTTGTTTAAAATTAAAAGTGGGTAGAAAGGTTCAAAACATTTCACTTTTCTGAGTAAGTATCAGGGTTAACATTGGGACAAGAAGACAGAAAAAACAAATAGAGAACGAAGTGCTGAAAGTAAAAGCAGTTTAGTGCTTCGGTTTAATTCTTGAACTGATCATTAACCGTATGTGTACACATGCATGGATATCTTGCACTACACTGCCTTTTATGTAACAGACAGCCTTGCATTTACACTTACGCTAACCTAATTTATTAAGGGGAATAAACCTATTGGGTTTTCTTAAAATAAGAAGTATGGTCATTTACTTGAGTGGCCCAAAATTTGGGTGAAAAATCAGTAACATTACTGTCCAACTCAGGCTTCAGAGACTTAAAGTATGTCCTTCAGGTTTTTTAGAAACCTTGTTAAACTAGAGGAAATAAAATCTTAATTAATCAGGGGGACTAATGGAAATTCACTGTAGTTCTCTGAACTTTGCACATGGAACACTTAGGGTTCAGTTTTTTTTTATAGCCACTTTTTTAAAGCCTTGTATCTACTTTGTGACAGATTTGTCTTTTGGATTGCTTAATACACTGAGAATAATGAGCCAGCAGATAGAAAGACTATATAGTGTTCTACATGTAAAAGGAAAATTTACCCTTTCCTCAATCTAGGGGTGGGGATATGTTCCTTTCCCTATTTCTCCAAAGTTACTTTCCACTTAAATGACTCAGACAAGTCATAACTCCTTGCTCTGACACTTGTATCTAGCCATCACTTAGTTTGTGTGGCCTCCATGTACTGTAGGATCGCTTTCTGGCTGTGTAAGTGAGATCTGAACTTTATGAAAGACAAGCCAGTATGCTTAATTTTCCTTGCAGTCAGACATTTTGGTACACAGCTACTTCAGATCCATGTAATAGCTGGGAGATTTATGCATTCTATTGTCCTATTTTGGATCAGTTTAATTATCTTAAAAGCAAAAGGGTGATTGAATCTTATGGCTATGTATCTTTATTCTAGCTTGGCATTTTTAAGTGCAGTTCTGGAACTATGGCAATGCGATAGGTTAGGCACCTAAATACTATAGAGATGGACACTTAGGATTAGATGAGTGCCAAAGACGAAATGTCAGTAAGATGTAAAGCTGGTGCACTAACGTGTTAGCCAAATTCAAATCCTGTCTTCAGTTAGAAGAGGAAAAACAGTGGTCTCATTCTAGCTACATTTTTATGCACAACACAAATCCATTGCAGTTCAGCAGTTGTCACACTGATCAGGAGAGGCCTAGCGTTAGACTAGCCATGGTGATGATGGTCAAGCTAAAGAAGTATCAGAGCAATGCTGGAAGCCACTGTGCTATGCCTGGCTCCAAGTGTTCTAATCTTAATGAATACTAAATCCACTTTCCATTTAAGACTGACAAACAACCTTAAACAGGGGCATTAGCAGTGTGGCTGGTGGAAAAAATTAACCACCTCACCTACTTGTGAAGATAATTGTACTAATGTTAAAATTAGCTAGTGATGGTTTACAGGTAGAGACTGAGATTTTTACCTATTGCTTTATATCAAAATGTATTTAAAGATCGTTACTTCAATTTGAAGCAACTTGAAAGTTTTAGGTTAACTTTTTCAGTATATTAAAAACGGAAAGGCTTTGATAGTAATGTCTTCATGAGTAAAACTTTACAGAGGATCCTTATTGTAACTCCGTTTCTGAAGGGATAAATATTAACAAGTTGTCACTTCGCAGGCATGCACACCATAGCAGCTCAGCTACTTGGGTCTGGTGCATCCATCAATGACACCATGTCAGACGGACAGACTCTGTTACATATGGCAATACAGAGACAGGATAGCAAGAGTGCTCTCTTCTTGCTGGAACATCAAGCAGATATAAATGTCAGGTAAGTGTGTGTGGTTTTTGTGTGTGGTGGGGTGTGTATCAGTTGCTGTAGCTCTGAATTGGAAGAATACATAGGAAAAGTGGTTGACTTAAACTGCCTCTAAATGAACAGCTCAAGAGTTAAAGTGCCTAATTCTTGATCTCAAATCAAAGATATTGGGAGGGATATAACTTGTCCCAAAATGAGTTTTTAATTATGGTTGATGGACCACCTACAAAGTTGGTAACACACATACTATCTTCTATCCATGTCAGATTTCCTACAGATAGCAAAGGGAGGCTTGCCCAAAGATCAAGGGTTAGAACATGGCCCTAGCAGTAACTCAACTTTTTAGTTACTATTGGTGTTTGTATTCTGAATCACTCAGCGTAGTGGTATGGGGAGGGAGTGACATGAAATTCTTTCAGTGCTAGATCTGCTCTCTTTTGAAACTTGTCTTTTATAGGTGCCCAGGTCTAGTAACTTTACAAAATCATGTGCATCCTTAAATCTGAGAATCCAATTTTCAGCAATAGGTTTCAAAATTCTCACCCCAGTAAGAGGAATGGAAGCACCTCAGGTCTTTAGAGCTGCTGTTGTCTGCAGACTCAAAGATAGCTTAGCATTGGTTTACACTTGATTCATCCTTGGAAGGCATTCTTCCAAATATTATGGCTAGAAACATAAAATTAAATGTAATAACACCTCATTGGTGGGAGCCAGTCAATAGGCTGAGTGACACCGTTGGACTAATGCCAAACCTCCCTGTCATAGTCCATTGCCTCTAGTTCACCTTTGCTCTGAAGTAGTGGTTCATTATGGATGACTTCATGCTCCTCCCTGGCAGTAACTGCCCTAAAAAGCCATCTTTGGTTTCAACAGATGTTACCTAATTGCACCGGAAACAGACATGCTGAACCGCATCTTGATGCTGTCCATTAATACAGCAGCTTTAACCTTATGGCAGTGTTAACTGTTGGAGGAAAAATAGAAACAAAAAGACACATTAAGCTTGTGGCTAGTGACTAAATGTGGTGACGTGCCCGTCCAACGTGTCTTATACGAGACACTCTTTCTAACCAAGGAGTTTAAAACCCAAGTATATGAATCAAGAGCTGATACTGATTGGTCTGCCAATAGATCACTGCAACAGAAGCTCTCTTTTTAATGAGGTGACAACAATAGACCTTATACAGCAACTGTACATATTACAGAACTCAGGATGGAGAGACTGCTCTTCAGCTAGCTATAAAAAACCAGCTTCCGCTTGTGGTTGATGCTATTTGTACCAGAGGGGCAGACATGTCCGTGCCAGATGAGAAAGGGAATCCTCCGCTATGGCTTGCCCTGGAAAATAATTTGGAAGATATTGCATCGACTCTGGTAAGACTAGCATTTTCACTGTACCCTTCAATTTTTTAGTTTGTCAGATTTTGTGGCTCACTAATAATCAAATGCTATGGAGAAGCCAAATTAATTTCTCCTACGCTAATGATGTAGGAATCAATAGCAACATGGGCTTCTGTAGCATTGTCAAATCTGGTACCAGTCTACCATATCCAAAGTGGGCTTTTAAACTTTTTTTTGGAAGACTTCTTTAAACTCTTGTGTGGCTTTTTTTTTTTTTTTTTTCCTAGTGAAAACTTAAATGCTCCCCGCCAACACACACTTCCCAGTGCAGTTTTTAAACTTTCATGACTCTTGAATCTCTATCATCCTTTACCCTCCCTAGTGGTTTTTTTAGGTTCCTTGAGAACTTGTTGGAAAATGTAAAGAACCAACAAAAATATAGTATTATGGCAGGAATTAAGTATTTGCTGGACCACATGCTAACTTTTCTGTATGGGATCTAGTCTGTAAAGCTACACTAAAGCTTATATGTACCCTCCATGTAACTCTTACTGCTGAATTTGGTTTTTAACACACTTGGTGTTTTTTATAAAGCTTACAGGCTTCAACTTTTGTCTGGGGGGAGGGGGAAAAAAAAACTCATGCAGCCATTAGGTGATCCAGCAATGCTCTTACTACTATTGGGTCCTCTTTGTTGGAGACATGAGGGTATTTCAGTGGTTACTTCCGCAGGGGACCCTGTAAATAGAAAAAAGGGGGGAACTGTCAGTAACTCTAAATCAGAGGGTTTTTTTTTTTTTTTTAAAAAGCTGACAAGCTGAGAAATTTTGGCTTCATAACTCTTCTCCATAAGAGTGCTTCTTTTTAAGCCTAGGATTTTTGTGTGGGACCAATACATACATACTATATTAAGATGGGAAGACTAACTTTCAAATAAGTAAATACTTAGCTATTACTGTAGAGAATGACCTAAACATAAGGCATATGATGAAATGGCAGTGAGTATTAGTTAATATATCTGTAGTACAGCACTACTAAAATCCAATGCAACTTATCTGGAAGGATCTAAAAGCTTGTTCTAAGCATTCCAGCATATGAAGGTAAAATAAACATAAATATATGGGTCAAAACTGGAAAGGTAAAATTTTTAAAACTCTGATGTAAGTGGTCTGACCATCAAAGGTATTGACACCTCAAACTCATTAGCTTCCCTTAAAGTTGGGGGTGCTCACTCTATCGGGGAAAGTAAAGTCACTTTTTAGGCCCTTACATTTGAAAATTTAAACTGTACTCCTTTCTAAAATTTTCTATCCACCTCCTTCAGATTATGGGATGTGACTTTCTGAAATTTAAGCATTGACTCTTGTGTTCATGGTTGCATAGCAGAGCAAGATTCCAAGTACATATTAATCTGAAATGCATGGTAAAATGGTATTTACTTTGTCACTGAAATTTAATTAGTCCTGTTTTTTATTTTCTGGGGGAGGGGGGAAACAGTGCCCTAAGTGTGCATGGAATTTGAGGATATATTGGGAATATTCGACTGCAGCTTTTTTAGAATTATTCTTGTAAGTCAATTTGTTACTGATTACTGACCCAATAATATGATGGGGAACTTTAGACCAGTTTTTATGCCAGTCTTGTTGCTGGCTTTGTGTGAAGTTAGGTAAAGGTTCTGTGAGGTTTATGTGCGGCCAGTTGTTAAATAGCAATGTCTCCAAGTTGTCTCAATTGCCATAACTATTCTTTAGACACCTTTGTAGTTGCATAACTGGATCACTTTTGCTACAGATATTACTTAGCAAGCAGATCACTTGTAATAAATCATAATAGCCATTTAATTTAAAAATCACCTCACATGTCAAACTCCAACTTGAAGCAATTTTTATAGCCAAAGTTACTAACCCCTTAACAAAAGGAAGTGCAACTACATTATTCATAGCAAGGCTACATTATTCCAGTGAGCTTACTTTAATTTTAGCTTAGGTATGTTCCTGTGGTGTTAAAAAGGCTTTCTTGCTTCTTAGTGAAAGTTTATGAACAGTTAATATATCTCAAAATACCTCTGAGAGAACTGGCTGGCCAGCTTCCCCCCAGTCTTTTACTTTTTAAGCTCCTTTGAAACTCTGGCTTCAAGGTGGGTGTTTTTTTTTTTGTTTTTTTTTTTTTCTGTTCCAGAAAATTTCCAGAACATCTTGTTGGCAAACAAACGGGGTTGGATATAGCAATTTAAGTTCAGACAGTTGTAGATTACTTTACTTTCCATGTGCATGAAAGAGTTGGGGCCGGGTGATGTCTTAACTCTGTAAAGAATGAGTGTCCTCTGGCAACGTTGTATTTATAATTCTGAATGATTTTTAATTGAATTAATTATTCCATTCTTGCCTAGAAGAATGCAACTTGCATTTGGTTCCTCGTCCTGCTCTAGGTCCCTTTTCATTAAGCATGGCTAAAGTTTGATGTACAATGGATTTTTCCCTGTGAACAGGGTTATAGGAAGGTGGTATTGGATGTACTGGTTCTCCCACTTACTGCTGTGTGTGGTGAGAGTTACCATGGATCTGATGAGCTGGAGCTACAAACCACCTTGCACTTACTGAATGGATGACCAATCTGGTCCCAAACACATTTGAAACTTGTTCCCCTTATTGCAATCTCATAAAAATATTTCACAGGACTAGAGACAGTAGTTCCTAATCTACCTTTTCACAAGGGGCATAGATTACAAAAGCCAAGAACTACTGAAGGAATAAAAAGAAATAAAAAAAACCCTAAATTGCAGTGTTACTATCATGGTGGAAGGGAGGTGTTTCATTGCTGCTCTTTTAAAAATAAAAAATAGCCAAGTGAATGTATAACGGAGATGCAGGCATCTTAGCTTATTGTGCTTCATTCTTAATTCAGGTAAGACATGGCTGTGATGCAACTTGCTGGGGTCCAGGACCAGGTGGATGCTTACAGACACTTCTGCACAGATCTATTGATGAAAACAGTGAACAAATAGCATGCTTCCTTATTCGCAGGTCAGATATGAGTCTGTTTTACAAAGTGGTGTAGCCATGTTGGTCCCGGGACTTTAGACCAAGTGGGTGAGGCAGTATCTTTTATTGGACCAACTTCTGTTGGTGAGACAGACAAGTTTTTGAGCTACCCAGAGTTCTTCAGGTTGGTGTAGCTCAGAAGTGTCTCGGTCTGTGTCTGTTTGTTTCTTCTTCCCCCCCTCACCCTCAACAGAAGTTAATCCAATAAAAGATTCTCACTCATCTTATTGCACTGCAAAGGAAACTTTTTTTAAATGTTTATGCACCACATCTTCCTTGTTTAGAACCTTCAGACAGCACTGTCCATCATACTGAAGGGTGGTGCTGTCTTCAGCATTAACCAACACATCAGTTGGGTAACTTTTTAATGTACTCCAGAAAGATGCTTTTAACATCTGCAAACAAAGCATAGGTGTACCAGCAGAGGGTAAATATACATCTTTTCTTTTGCACTAACAGTGGGTATGCACCCTTCATTAATCTTAATGGATTGATCATTCTCATTAAACTCAGTCTTTTTTTTTTTATTAGATTTTACTCTTTAGTGTGGAACAGGCTTCATTTATGAAGCACTGACAAAAGCGACCAGGTACACACTGCATGGGAGCTCACACAGTGCTGTTTTGAAATGTCAGTTACACTATTTAAGTGACTTCAGTTTCCTTCAGTAGTCTAACAATGAAAAGTTTAACACTTTTGTAGTAAAAGTGCTTTTCCCCAAGATGCATGTTAATGTGTAAATTCTCGCTAGTGTTAACGATGCTACTGTGACCATAGATGAGGGTAAAATGAACTCTTGCAAGAGGTTTAACATATTCACAATAGCTGCTAGTGAAGGTCTTGTAAGGAAAGAGCTTTCCATATTGGTTTGGAGCTGTTAGTATCAGTTCATCCATGGAAATATGATATGTTGCTGCTTTCCTCTTAGTGGTTGTGATGTAAATAGTCCTAGACAGCCAGGTGCTAATGGAGAAGGAGAAGAGGAAGCTCGTGATGGACAGACACCTCTGCATTTGGCAGCTTGCTGGGGGCTGGAAGAGGTGGTACAGTGCCTTCTAGAGTTTGGTGCCAATGTAAATGCACAGGTATGTAGAAATATATGTAGGTTTTCTTTCTAAAAAAGTAGACACACTCTTGTAAACAATCTCTTTTCAATTTCCTTGCCGCTTTTGATTTATCATGGGAATCTTTTTGTCACTATTTTGGTGTCAATATGTTGCATCTTTAAAATAGACTATTCAGTGCTCTCCCTTCCTACCCACACGTTTTGGAAGGTTTTTTGTCTGATTGGACTGGGGAGATCTACTCAACTGCTGTCATACATGTGTGCAACTTCATAATAGAGAGAGTTTCCGAATGGTAGCCATGTTAGTCTTAATCATCAAAAAGAATGATGAGTACTTGTGGCACCTTAGACTAAAATTTATTTGGGCATAAGCTTTCGTGGGCTAAAACCCACTTCATTGGATGCATGAAATGGGTTTTAGCCCACAAAAGCTTATGCCCAAATAAATTTTAGTCTCTAAGGTGCCACAAGTACTCATAGTTCTTTTTGATGAGAGAGGTTTATCGCTTTCCATATATTCTTTCCTCTGGATTATAGAAAGTTAACTTTCAAAATAATAAAAACAATTAAGAATTCTAATAAAACCCTGAATGTAGGGTGCATCCATGCCCCAAAGGTCCTGCCTGACTATCCAAAATGTTCTGTTTGACTAGATGTATGACATTGGTTTGTTAGAACTGCAATCCCATATGTAACTACATGTATGTAGGAAATGATTCATATGATCCATTCCAAAACTTCCACCAATCTGAAAACACATCTTAGCATAGTCTGCATGTCCGGTAATCCAGAAAGTATCTTCTTTTATATGTTGCATCAATTAAGACACTTTTTTAGATCAGATTCTTAGTGTTTGCTTGATCCATGGAATTTTCTGGTATGTTCAGTGCTTATTTCTCCTCTAGAAACAAGTCCTAAATGCCTCAATAGTTACTGTTTTCATCTACTCTATTTGGTATATTTACTTTAGGGTGTGTGTTAACACAATGTGCTTGCATGATGCAGGAAGTGCAAAGAAACCATTTTTTAACTTGAAATAGGCAGGTGGGAGGTATAGGGGAGGGGAAAGTTCAAGTAGTCGATAGCTGAAATAATAAGTCTTACTGATATTTGCTTGAGGGTTTCTTCAGTGGGCACATTGTGGACCCAACTGCTAAATACTCATGAATCCAACAATATGTGGCTCTTATGGGACAGGGAGAAGCAGTATTTGAGAATGTGAATTTGCTTGTTTGAACAGGTAGCCCAGATTATTAAAGTCCATTTCCCAAGGACAAAGCTAATCTGTGTTACTGTTAAAATAACAGAGGCTTTAACAGTTTTTCTTAAATAATTTAGTACCTTTAAATCCATCCCCCCCCCCCATCGGACTATATATCCCACACTTGCTGTACTACTTCTGTCTGTTTTAGAGACTAGAGGAAGCTTCTGCCTATTGCTATAGTTCTGATATGCAATGTGAACTTCGTGGTCTCTATTTGTAGGATGCAGAGGGAAGAACTCCAATCCATGTTGCCATTAGCAACCAGCATAATGTCATCATTCAGCTGATGATTTCACATCCAGAAATCCGATTGAATATGCGTGACCGGCAGGGCATGACTCCATTTGCATGTGCTATGACCTACAAGAATAACAAAGCCGCAGAGGCAATCCTGAAGCGGGAGGCAGGAGCTGCTGAACAGGTAAGGTGGGGACATGATCTGCGTATTAGGTTCTTTAACTGACTAGATGCACAGGTGTGTTAGTAACCTATGCCCTGCAGAGATTATGCTTTATTTTGCTCTTAGCTGGTTTATTCCAGATATTAATCCAGTGTGGCATGAAACCAAGGCCTCCTGGAAACCAAAGGCTACCTGTGTTGAAGTGGTGTGCTGAGCCTTGGCGTCCTCATTGTTCTATATAGTGTCTTGTCAGTTCTTATAGCCATGTTATCTCCACATTGCGCCCAGCATAAATTGAAGGGTGAGCCCAGGCAGACTTTATTTAGTAATAATAATAAAATTTAAAAAAGCCAGGAGAAGCAGGGTGCCAATAACTTGGTAGTGAAATAAAACTTGTTTCAAGCTGTCTTGTTACAGACTTCTACTGAAGTAAAAGGCTAGAACAGTGTTATAAATTCTTAATTTTAAGTTAAGTACTGGCATTTGGACAGCTTATTCTGAAGCAGGAAAACACCACTCTTAGTTGTGACTTAGCAATGCAATGTAAAACTGTGGAACCTTCACCTGTATTGTCAGGCTTTTTGGTGGAAATTTCGGACATCTGTTCAGCAGTCTTCTCCTCCTACCTGGTGTAAGTTAACTACCTATTGAGTATTTTGGGTGCATAGTTAAATCCGTTACCTGCACTATCTAAAAACCTTGTTTTCCGTGAAGTATAATATAATCCTAAAAATCTGTGGTGCACTACTTAATGCTGCCTTTAAGGCACATGTGAACAGTGCCATGCACTCACTGTTTTTCCCCCCCCACACACACACACCTCACCAAGTATAATCATGTGAGCACATCTTGCATTAGTGTGTTGGGATTGTATGTTGCCTTCCCTTGCACTAACTGTTATACTCATGTAAATACATTTAACCAAAATAATGTGTTCCACAAATAACAGAATTGTTAACCTGTTTTGCCTATTTCATTAAAATATTCTCCAACCTGCAATTAGACCTAGAAATTAATAACAAGATAGGAGATGTAGAGAGATACAAAAATCGAAAACAATACAAGCTTGTAAAATACTGGGTTGAAAATGGAGGACCTCTTTAAGAGCTTAGCAAATGCTTTCAACCATATTTCATGGCAACTTAGAATCAGTTGCAGGGAATTGATGCTATCCAGTGGGTGGTCTCCATCTCTAACATCTGGTTTTACAGTGAAAGAATGAGAATGGGCTCTCTGCTTGCAGATAATGACTGAGATGAGGGCAGCAGGTATCTCTTATTTGTATTGTAGCATGTAGGAGCCTTGGTGACTGACGACGTTCTGTTTGTACAGAACATCGTCAGTCCCTTTTCTCCAAGGAGCTTAGTCTAAATACAAGACCAGAGAAAACGTGTGGATATAGACAGCCCCAAGGAAACAATGGGGCGTTATTGGTCAGCATGATGGGCAGATGTCTCAGTGCACCAGCAGCCTAAAAGATTGTCGAGTTTGTGGGCAGCACAGCTAAGTCGTCTTTAAGGAGAGATGTGAAGGATAAGGAGTTTGGCAAATATTTAAAGGAAGCTCCAGCATGGGAGAAAACAATTCTTATTTGGAAGCTTAACAGGTGGGCGATGGAGGCTGGCATCATTGGCCATTTCAGGGAGAGGTTGACCTTTTTTTATACTGAATGAGAGATGGTAAGCTCTGAAGGGCCTCGTAGGTGAAAACAAGTAGCTGATGTTTTGTATGATTGAAGGGGAACTGGTAGAGGGGGTGCACAGGGAAGGGTGATGTGGTCAAAGTGACAGGGTAGGAAAATGATCTTTGCAGTAGCATTCTGAAAGGATGAGAGTGGGGCAAGATTGCATTTCTCAAAGCTAGAGAAAAAGAGGATTCAATAATTGAGACCTTGTGCCTTGGAGCATATGTCTAGATAAACAGAGCTCCAGTGATCATCCAACAATAGACTTGATCTGTCTTGCTCTTCAGAAATGCCTTTATGTAAGGCTTCACTGTATGCACATATTCTCTCTCACTGCCTCAGGTGGATAACAAAGGTCGGAACTTCCTCCACATAGCTGTTCAGAACTCTGATATCGAGAGTGTGCTCTTCCTGATCAGTGTCCAAGCTAATGTGAATTCTAGAGTCCAGGATGCTTCTAAGCTAACACCTTTACATCTAGCTGTACAAGCGGGCTCAGAAATTATTGTGCGCAATCTGGTATGTACTGGAGAAGATTCTAATGAATTTGAACTTAATGTACTTGATTTTTCTTTAAGTGTCTCAATACCAATTATAAACCTTTCTAAAATAGCTCAACAGTCACCTAGAGTCTACAGCGTTAAACTGGGAGTTGAGAGCCATCTGTCATAGTACCAAGTCTTGGCCTAATTTGATATGACCACTTAATATCTGCCTCAGTTCATCTCTGTATAATAGGAGTATTTGCCTCACATCTAGAAGTGGTGTGAGAATTAATTGGAAAGCATTTATGTAATGCATTGAAGTGGAAATGATCTAGTGTACTGGCTGCTAATATTCTCAAAGGAGACCTCTTAGGGATCTCTTCATTCTCATGTCTCCCACCAGCTTCTTGCAGGTGCGAAGGTGAACGAGCTGACTAAGCACCGCCAGACTGCTCTCCACCTAGCTGCTCAGCAGGACCTGCCCACAATTTGCTCCGTCCTTCTAGAGAATGGAGTGGACTTTGCGGCTGTGGATGAAAATGGAAATAATGGTAAATGTATCTACTTCTAAACTTTTGCAAATCTTTGCAGTTTAGCAATCCAGCTCTTGGTATCCCCTGGTTTGGGAGCTGGCTGCTGGGTGGATTGCAATTTCTTCAAGGGTATGAAAGGAACAGGGTAAGTCATAGAAATCGAACTTAAAAAGTGTGTGTGTGTGGGGGGGGGGCTACGTGACTTTGCCAGGCTTCCTAATGACTCTGGGATGTCAGGAATGCCACTTGAACCTTGGATTTCTCTTTCCCCATCCCCAGCTCTTCATCTGGCGGTGATGCATGGTCGTCTAAACAATATCCGTATCCTCCTGACAGAATGTAATGTGGATGCTGAAGCCTTTAATCTTCGGTAAATACTGCTGTTACATATTATTCTTCATGAACACAGACTTTATTAGATCATAAGTAACTTCAAAAAATGTGTGCATATAAATACAACTGCATCAAAACTTTTTTCAGTTCTGTAGCTTTAACTTAAAAGTTGACAATTGATGCACTTTCCAGGTGCACAAAGCAATAAATGTTCAAAATCACTTCATTCAAACACCTCTTAGCAATTTCAGTATCTTTTCTCAGCATGAATTAAGCATTGAACTCTAAATCACTAATTCAAGAAAACAATGAACTTTAATTACCCATGATGTGCTTTAAAACTGGCTGCCACACTGCTTTATGGATAAGTCCATCTGAAGCTGACTGATCAATAATAAGAGTATAAATGCATCTTGGTCTGCATAACATATAGATCTGTTGTAATATCTGTGTATCTTGTGTTGTCAGAGGTCAGTCACCAATGCACATTCTGGGACATTATGGGAAAGATAATGCAGCAGCCATCTGTGAGCTCTTCTTAGAATGTATGCCAGAATATCCTCTAGACAAACCTGATGCTGAAGGAAACACAGGTAACCAGAATATAGTATTTCTTGAATCTGAATGTTGCTGTTTTAAAAAATACTATGCAATTGATGTGAACTGAGGAAAGCATGACTAGTTGGCATTATACTTGTAAAACTGAGATGCACATATTCAATTAATAAATTTAAATCTATTACTAATTTGTAAGACCAAATTAAAACTTGTCACAGTTCCAAGATAACGGCACCTGTGATCTCTTTATGGGCTCTTAGAGTTTGCCTCCCTTACACTCCGGACCTCTAGCCATCAGGACCACCTCTCTCCAGAGAGATTTAGACTGCAAACTCCTGCAATTCATTAATTTATCCTCAAGATAATGCTGAACTGAAGTCAGACCTGATGAGATAATGACAGGACTAACCGGTGATCACCCCGGTTTCGTAAAGTGAAATACTATTTATTGTTTGTAAAGATACTTGTTTTCTCTGAATAAACAGCAGGCCTAGCTTATCAGCCAGTTACCCATCATCTTCCTAGGGATTCTGATAGGATTAAAGTAGTGCAGGGTCTGTCTCTTGGTCATAGTTCTATGTCAGTTCTTGGATCCAGTGTATGTGACTTCTCTCTACGTCAGAGTAGTCGCTTCCATGCATTTGTCAATTCTTTGCTTGCCGCACCTCTTGAACCAGGTAAAAGTAGTCTGTCCAATTTCCCACAAGGGTTGAGACCTTTTTTCTCCAGAGTTATTACCTGCCTAGGGATTTGCACTACTTATTCATAGTGACTTCAGCTCCTGCAGGAATCCCTGTATCTTGCCCATTGAGTTATTAATACAATCACTAGCCCATATAACACTTGTAAAGTTGACGCAGTAGTCCTTGAATATTCCATGTGTCCATACCATCTGTCGTACAAGTATCTCCATGTGTTGCATCTGTGAGTGTGGGAAAATTAGTCTGCCCCAGTAGGGAAATGTCTGCCTTTGCTTTTCAGTGCTTCTCTTGGCCTATATGAAGGGAAATGCTAACTTGTGCCGTGCTATAGTGAGAGCTGGGGCTCGTCTTGGGGTTAACAATAACCAAGGAGTCAATATCTTCAACTACCAAGTTGCTACAAAACAGCTTCTCTTTAGACTTTTGGGTAAGTACATTTAGCACTCAAGTTTTAAAAAAAAAAAAAAAAAAAGCCTAGGCTTTTTTATCAGTGAGACCTGCTTAGTCAGACCACTAATTTAGGGTCCCAACTTTGAGGGGGGCTGGGCTCCCACAAATTCCACCCCGTTCACCAAGAGTTGCAAGCGCTCATACCTTTGCCTGACCTTTTCAGTGGATCTGTGCTTAACTTCAGGCACTTGGGCTTAAACTCTGGCCATAACTCTTAAAACTGTCCCCCTTTTAAAAAAGAGGAAGGTAATCTACTAACATCACATTGGTTTTCAAAGTGAAACATTTGTTAAATATACCCCTTGACCACTTGCTGTGTGCTCTTTGCATGTGTCTTGGACAATGAGAACACCTTTCTGGTACTCATTTAATGTTGCACTTTAATTGCAAACATTTGCAAGAGAATCCAGCTTCCATTGACTTAATACTTTAGAAAATTCTACTAAACTGTCTGAACTTTGGCACTAAATACAGTTTTATTAAGGTTGGTGGGCACTTGTTCAGCTGTTTGCTGCTATCACAGATTCAATCTAAGCTCTGAAAACAGGGGCAAGGTGACCATTCTAAATATAGTCCATAAAAATGTTTTTGAGCTATGAAGGGGAGAGACTTGTTTCAAGAGACCTACACCCTTGAAGAACCTGTATCTCCACTTCCTTACAGATATGCTGTCAAAAGAACCTCCCTGGTGTGATGGCTCCAACTGCTATGAATGCACTGCCAAGTTCGGAGTCACAACAAGGAAGCATCATTGGTAACTTAATTTATTAAACATTACTACTCTCCCCCAATGACTAATTTTCAGAATATAGCTGGCTTGGTTTAAGTAGTCTTGGAAGAATTAATCTTCTCTAGAGGTATAAAATGCATGTGGATAAATGAGTACTTGATCTGTCTGAATTAAAGCCCTCTTCCATATCCTACTTCAATTGCTAGGGAGAAGAGGGTTTTTTTGTTTTGGTTCCCCCGTGGGGGGCCCCCCCCCCGAGCCCCATGGCTACCATCTGAATGTCTGGCTGTTGGGCAGTAAGCTGCCTGCAGTTGCATGTAAGGAAGGCGGTTGACTGTCAAGGGAACTCCTTTTTCATCAGGGGTGAGAAGCCACTTGCAGTGTTGAGAGCTGGGGTGTTGGAGAGGGAAACCTGCTGTAAGCTGTGTAGTTGTAGCCATGGTGGTCCCAAGATATGAGACACCAGGTGGGTGAGTAATATCTTTTACTGGACCAACTTCTTGTCCCTCACCAACAGAGGTTGGGCCAATAAAAGAGATGACCTCACCTATCCTGTCTTGGGAAACTGCTGTTGGTTATAGTGGGGCTCCCGAGCTGTAGCCAAGAAGGAAAGCCACAGGGACTCTGAAAGCAGTCTGACCGTCTATTGGCTTTTGGGCCCATACACACTTTTGTAGAACTTCAGAGTTACGAACTTGTCCATCAGCCCCACACCTCATTTGGAACCAGAAGTACACCATCAAGAAGCAGCAGAGACGAAGGGGTGGGGGAGAAGCAAATGCAGTACAGTACTATGAAATGTAAACTATTAAAAAAAGCAGCATTTTTCTTGTAAATGTTTGAAAGAACAGCCATAATGTTTTGTTCAGAGTTATGAACATTTCAGTTACAACCTCCTTTCTCGAGGTGTTTGTAAGTCTGAGGTTCTACTGTATCTGAAAAGTGCTTCAAATGCAGGTGTTCCTAGCAGGAGTCTACCACAGTTTCTTTGCCCTATGTGGCCATAGATGCTTTTTCTGAACTAATCTGCAAAGCTGATGTAGCCTGCTCTTGGCTAATATTTCTCATTGGGTTCAAAGTGAAGACTTCTATCCCACACTCATCAGGGAAGCTGTAGTAGAAACCTAATCGTAATCCAGGCTTGAATATGTTGGCTATTATTAGGCTTTTCAGTAGGGACTGATGAGACATACAGCCAAGGTGCATGCAAGAGACACATCACCTAGATGGGGAGATAAAGTTATTTAACTGCTGTAGCTCCCTTGGTGGGACTAGCAAAACAGCTTCCAGTGTTTAAGGATCAATATCTGAGATAATCTGAGGAATTAGTAACACACTCTCATTTATGGAGTCTTAGGGTATGTCTTTGCTACCCGCCGTATCGGCGGGTAGCAATCGATTTATCCAGGATGGATATATCACGTCTCATTAAGATGCGATATATCGATCCCCGAACGCACTCACCGTCAACTCCGGAATTCCACCAGAGCGAGCGAGGGTAGCGCAGTCAACGGGGGAGCTGCGGCAATCAATCCTGCACCGTGTGGACCCCAGATAATTCGATCCAAGATACTTTGACTTCAGCTATGCGATTCGCGTAGCTGAAGTTGCATATCTTGGATCAATTCCCCCTCCCAGTGTAGACCAGCCCTTACTCACTTAGTGTTAGTTAACTCTCCTCAGATTAGGCTGGCGTGTTTCTCTAAGCTAGAACTGATTCTAGTTAGTGTTTGATACAGAAAATGAAATTGGATTCTAGAGCATTATTGGTATGTGAAGAGCTGGAGCTGTTAACTGCTCCTATAATAAGTGTTGTCTTAGCAAGAAGATGGCTCCAGTGACGAGTAAAGAACTCTAGTGGAAGCAGTTCTTCTTTCTGCCACCAGACACTGGGGTCTCTTATATAAAGGAATCAGCCACTTACTGTAAAGGATGACTCTTCTTTTTGTAACCTCTCAAACACTAAAACATTGACTCTTCACTCTCACCAGGGTGTCTGAGCATATAACATGGGCTTCATTGTTTTGAGGTTGAGATTATAAACAACTAACTCAGGGGTAGGCAACCTATGGCACATGTGCCGAAGGCGGCACGCGAGCTGATTTTTCAGTGGCACTCACACTGCCCAGGTCCTGGCCACTAGTCTGGGGGGCTCTGCATTTTAATTTAATTTTAAATGAAGTTTCTTAAACATTTTTAAAACGTTACTTTACATACAACAATAGTTTAGTTATATGTTAGACTTAAAGAGATCTTCTAAAAACGTTAAAATGTATTACTGGCACTTGAAACCTTAAATTAGAGTGAATGAATGAAGACTTGGCACACCACTTCTGAAAGGCTGCTGACCCCTGAACTAACTCATGCTTTTCTCTTCCCCCCCACAGCCGCCACTGTGGACGTCTGCTCTGCCATAGATGCTCAACAAAGGAGATTCCCATCATAAAATTTGACTTAAACAAGCCTGTTCGAGTTTGCAACATCTGCTTTGACGTCTTGACTCTGGGAGGAGTCTCCTAGTATGTTGTGGGAGTAGGGGGATTCTCGGTCAGTGCTCTTCAGACAGCAGCTCTGCTAGCAAGCCCTGTACGCAGGAAAGGGGAGGCCTATACATGTCTTCCTTTGGCAATAGACTGAACTAATTAAGGACCATGTTATGATATATTCCAGTATAAATGATTTTGTATGACTATAAGTATGTTGGGCTGTGATAGACTTCACTGGTAAATGAATTGGAGTGATAAACCTGAATTGAGATAGACCCTCCTAGTTGCCACAGGCCTGGGAATTAAAATTGCATTAGCCTGGTGTCCTGTGCTGATAGGAATAACAAACAGGTCTGTGCTTGCCCTAGTGGATTGCATTGAGCTACTCTAAAGTCTTGCCGTTTTCAGGCTATTTAAGAAGAGATGGCACTAAGTTTTTCAGGGGTAAATAGTAACTTTGCATTGTCTTCAAAGATGAGTGTTCCCTTTCTCCATAGAAGGCTCTTTTTTTATAAAACTGGATTCTGCTGTGACAGCCATGACCTACTTTTAGTTAAATCTTTAAACAGGGTTTAAAGGGGCATAGCTGAAGAATTGTGGCCTTACAAGAGAGAGCTTTCCAATATCTCTGATTATAAAGGACTCAGAATTGCAGTTCCACATATTGATACCTCCTGAGTAAATGTCTCATTAGCTCCAGCATGTTCAAGAGGATTTGCAGGCTCCTTTTAATTGGCAGACATTCTTCATGGCTGCTAGAACAGATGAAGTCCACATTTTTGTTGTACTATTTGCATCAGTGGTCTTTCTGGCTTGAAAACAATTCTTGTGTAACTTAAGTGCTCCAAGAACAGACCTAAGCTTACACTAATTGAAGAAGAAACACTAAAGGAAAACAGATTGGGTAGTTGTACTTGGAGCAAAGGAATACTGGGCTGGAGCTGTAGTTATGAATCTTACGAGATGCTAGTTACTAGTAGCAGTTTTCTTGGATCTAAAGACTATGGTTAATCAGTGCACGACGGAACCAGCAACTCCACTGAGATAAAGCTGCTTCTGCACTTCTAGACTGTCAGAACAGGTCTCCAAATCCAGCAGAATGGCCAGTTATTGGCAGTATTTCGAGGTTCAGTATCAAATGTTAGGCAGTTGGTTGGGGGTTGTAGGAAGGAGTTCTGACTGCACTGTGAAACAGCCTGGTGTCAAACCTTTGCACACTATAATGGTTTTTTCTGGCCTGGCTGTGGTCCCTCTTAAATATGCTGAACCTATGAAACAATTACACAGGTCCCCCCCACCCCCGAAGTAGCCCATAAATCACTTAGCTGCTAGTAAGCACTTACTCTGGTGAACTGGCTGTTGTATGATAGGCAAAAGTGTCAGTTTAATGTGTACTTGCCTTGTTAGTTTTTTAGCCCTGGGAGATAAATGTAGACCAGACTACATGCAGCATTCCCCATCTCTGCTCCACGAACAAATCAGTTGTGTATATATTTTTTAGTATTCATTAACCACTACTATGTGATACAGTGCGTGCAATAGGGGTGCAGATATTCATAACTTTAATTTCCTGGTCTTCTGGAATAGTGACATGTCCAGTATCTATTGCCTATATATGTAAAATGAGCCGATAAACCAGAGTGCTACTTTTTTTATATTTCTGTGATTTATAGGATATTTGCTTTATGCTAGGCAAAATTGGGCTTGTGCAGTAAAATAAAGACCTAACACCCATCTAGTGCATTTCAGATGGAATCTTAGTTCACTGATCGGTCTTCCAACATATGTTGGTGCAAAAACTGGAACCCTGAACTTAACACTAGAGTGAAATAATGGACCAACTTTGTTTTCATTCTCTATCAGTGCAAATCATGTTGGTTGTTTTTTCAATAAAGGACAAATACTGCCACTTTCTTAAAAGGTGGTATTCTTCTCTAATATAAACAGTGTCTGCCTTCAGTATATCTAACTTTGAATATCAACTTGCAGCAGACTTGTTCTGAGACACTTGAGAAGGATGGCATGAATGAGTCTCAAAAGCACTTAATTACAAAGCATGACAGTTTAAATGATCAAAAGAAATCCTGGACAATCTAAGAATAATCATGTATCACTTCTGATTGTTTTAAAATGTCAGTAACTCATGGGTTTGCATAAGTTAAATTCCCATTTACCATGTTAAAATTGCAAATGGATAAAGTATCAGTTCAAAGAAATGATTGTCTTGTCAGTTTAACTGGTTGACTAACCACATCCAGTGATCAAGTGTAACTTTTCACATTTGCTTGCTGTCTTTTCCACTTAAAACCTGTCAAGAGGAGGAAAGATGCAGCACTAGAGGATAGGAGTGGTTATTCCAGAGTTATTTGCATAGTGATTCATAAATGGACTTTGTTAAGAAGTTGACAAGACTTGATCTGTCGAGTGCTTTACAGCAATTAGTCTCAAAAGGATTAGAATATTTGACTTGTAAAATTGAGTTATTTGGCCCCTTAGCAGTATTAATAGGCTTGCTTTTAAAGTCCAGTAAGGCAGATCTGACTTCCAGTTTTACTTCAATTTGGGAAGGCTTCTGGGATGTGCTTGGCAGTCTTTACAGTAGATCCAGAGCAGGTTCAGTTTCTCATACTAGCCTACTCTTACATGTTGCAAACTCACTTTCGAGGGGTGGGATAGAAATTAATGATGGCTTTAAAAATGCAACAATCCTAAATCCTCTGGTAAATCCTACCTAGCACTTTTAAAGTACACCAGCAATTGTTTTGAAATAGCCCTTCCATGTACAACCTGAAATGTGCATCTGAGATTGAATTCAAAGTAACTACATTCTCTTAACAGAAATTTGACAAATTTAAAGTGCCTTTACTGTGTTTTCTTGGCAACTATCTTAGAAATTATTAAACAAATTTGTAAACATTGTTTTCTGCCAGATTTAACCCCCCCACACACAAGTTGAGCTATAGGCAGCCCAAACTACCTAGTGTCCCCCATCTTTTACCTCATAACTAAAGACCTAATGTTTACATTTCCTCCCCCCCCCACCCCACCCCAGGGTGTGAAGTTTACCACACCTCAGCTTCATTTCCAGTAAACACTATCTACCTGGTGTGCATTTTTTTTCTTCTCACAGCTCTTCGTGTTAGGGTTGGTAGTCATACTCTGTTAAAGGGCACAAATCAAGTGGAAAGCTCTTGAAGATCTCTGGTGGTGGTCAGTACATTTCTAACTTGGCAAACAAATAATGCACTTCCTTTTATGTGGTATATTTACGACTGTGACCAAAAAACCCTGCCACCCCTGTCCTTGGATACTCACAACTTAGAAAATGTTAATCAGTCTGCTTGCAGATGTCAAGGGTTGGATGAGCACAAGACTGAACTCCCTTCTTGGCCCTACATGCAGGTTTGTTAGGTTAGGGCTTCAGGCACTTAAGGCTGAAGGGGGAAAGTTTGTGGAGTTTGTTCTGTAGCGAAAGAGGAATTCAGTCTCCAGCATGGTCAATCCAGCCCCTTGTCCAAGCACAAAACTCATTCTAATTTACAATTAGAAATTGAAGTAAGTCTTGGAGGGGGGGAATAACCTATTTCACTCTAGTAAATATGAGAATGTGTTTTGAAATTACTGGTGTTAAAGGTACTAACAAAGCATTACTAATTCACTTGCTAAAAGTTTACAGATGCCTTAAAGACTTCCTGTATGGAGACCAGTGGCTTGTACAACTTGTCACGTAGCATATATAAGATTATCTGTATAACAAATGAACATAGGGAGGTTTTTTTGTAGACCAAGTGTAGTTTATATTTTGATTCCCCTCAACAGCAATTTGCTGCAGACCTGGCTATTGCAACAAATTTACTGTTGCGTGTTTTACCCAAGTGTAAAGGTAAGATCAAACTATAATGTGAAACTTTTTTGTCATCCTTACTGTTTATGAAATAGAAAGTCTTAGAACAATGGCATTTTCTGTTCAGTCCATTCTAAGAATGTATTTTTGCAATATTCCTACTCTGTAATGAGTCTTGTAACGAACTGAGGATAACTAGATAAAATACATCATGGGCTGTAAACCTTGATACAAAAATACATTTATTGCACCAGTAATGACAAAGTGCATCAAGAGAAGTCTTACACCCTTAGTCAGTTTCCAAGCAAGAAGGAAAATGTTTATTACCAGTAAACCCTGGGAATAAGATTTAATTATATTTCAACTTGCCTTTTGTTTTGTAAATGATTATCTTAACCAAATAGTGATTATTCCAGACATCATGTATTGTAAAATTCTTGTATAATTGCTTAACTAGCATTATTTTGGCAGACTGACTCTTCTGTCCTCCTAATTGACATTAAATTATGCACTCAAACACCTTTCAATAATAGGCTTGGCTGCAGTCATTCCTGTGTAGTCCTGATTTCCTGTACTGCCCAGGTCTGGACCTTCAATCAACTAGTTCTGTTCATGTTTTTCCCAAACCAATTTTTAACTTCAGATGCATTAAATGTAATAGAGTTGAAAGTTAATTGAAAGAAAATAAGCAAAACCATGAGTGCAAAGTCCTGTTATACTTAGCAGATGCCTCTTTAAGTGTCATCTAATCCATGCAGCTTTACTTCAAAAAGGGATGCTCCAGAGTAACTGTAAAACCAGCCAAAAGCATTTTGCTAGGATTGTTTGATGCATATGTTTTAACAATAAATACTTGCTAAAAATCACTAATTGAGATGTTATGAACTTCATTGAAGAACTATACCTTGATCATTATCATTGATCCATCTGATTATAGAAGTAATTCCCTGAACTACATGCTAGCCTATAGATGTATTTATTTATAGTGCACCTAAGTGCCCCTTGATTTATCATCATGATGAATTCCCATCATCCTTCCAGGAATGTTAACAGAGCCCTCAGCTATAGAATGCTACAACGTCCACAGGAGTAATTTACGTTAAGCTAACTTTGTTTGCTGTAGTCCAAGCATGAGGCTATATAATTCGGGTGGGTATATAACTGCACATACTAACCCATCCTTGTTGTAAACAGTATGTGCATAACTGAAGTGAAAGTGCTATTCTTAATACCTCCCTCTTCCCCTCCCCACCCCCCAAAGTGGAAGATATTCAGTGACTAATAACCATCTCCATCTAGTGAATTCTTGCTCAGTGTTGGAGTTCTGCCAAATTACAGCAGCTGAGCATTGGTTCCCAAGAGTATAGTGTCACTCCTTACCCATTCAAGAGTGTTCATATTGATGTGAATCTGACTTTTTTTTTTTTTTTTTTTTTGGTATGTATCATGATTAGGGTTGCCAGCTTTCTAACTGAACACCTTTGCCCTACCCCTTCTGAGGCCCTGCCCCACTCACTCCATCCCCTCCCTCTGTTGCTCACTCCCCCCAGGCTGGGGGAGGGTCCCTTTCCGACCAGGTGTTCTGGTTCAAAACCAGACAACCCGATTTATGATTCAATTTCTAAGTTAGCTATTACTGATTTCATAGTGCACTCAGCAGCTTCAAACCTACAGTAGGATGAAATGTATCGGTCACTAGTTAAAATCTGTTATAATTGATCAACTCAGCCTTTGGCCACAGTTTTCCCCTGGAGAGCTATTGCATAAGTACTTGAAGGGATCTTACTGCTTCCTTTCTTTATACAATTCCTGTTCTTTGGTGGCACTTAATTAGCTGGTTATTAATCTCACTCCTGTCTTCAGTTGTCACTAGGATAGAATACTAAGGCTCTTAAGCAATCTGATTATTTCTCCTCTAAAAGCAGGAAGGGCTGTTCAGCTGAGGACTCCTACAGTAATGTGGGTTTCAAGGTTAAGTCAAGCATTGGTAGTAATTTACTGTTTGCCTTGTTCATTTGGTTGAACAGATTTGTCCTTTAGTTGTACCTTTTGGCAGACTGCTTCAAAGCTAACTATCTCCAGTCCTGTGTCTCGTTAGATGTCCGTGGGGTGAGGCAAAGATGAACATAAATTATACTCGGGTGTCAAAAATAGCTTCCTGCTGCAAACCAACTTTTTTTGGCAATAATATAATGAAATGTCATAGGCTTACTCGCACCCAGTTATACTGCAATGGGTCAATAACCTAGTCCCCCCCCTGGGACCCTGCTGCTGTCAGTTAACCCAGGGAGAGACTAGCAGATTATTGCACCCTATCAGCTTGAGCTGTTTATCTTCTACAAACCACTTCCTTGAGGCTGAAATGAAATCTCAGTACAGCAGTCTGCCATCAGACACCTCCCTACAGCTACCATGAAAAGACAGGCAATGCAAGTAACTTGCTGTTACAGGCTTTTGGACATCCTGTCTCTATTTCAGTTGTGCATCATATAAAGTTCATATTCTGTTGTGGGTCATGGGAGAGAATGAACTACCCCTTATCTGGACTTTACAATCTAAAGTTACCTTCAGTCCCCAAACATTAAGTGTCCTTTGTTTGAAATGTGCATCAGATATCTTGTATTACAAATGGCAGAAAATGCAGAAATTCCTTTTTGAAGCATTTTGCCTTTAATTTGGGTTACTGTTCTAGGCAAAGTAAGGATTATCCTGCTTCAAGGGGACAGGACTGTCTTTTCCAACAGTAGATTCCCTGAAAAGGGCAGACATTATACTCTTATCACTACAAGGACCATGACTATCCCTTGTCATTTGCAGTTGAGTGAGGATTTTGCAGCTTGCTATACTGAAGTCTAATTTGGGCACAAGTTTAAAAATCTCAGGCTCAATTCCGTACCCCAGGACACTTCAGATCTGTCCCCTAGTGGAGTTTTGCCCCATAACACACAAAGAAGGGAGCTTCAGCTACTTGTTTCCAGTCCGGCAAACTGAAGGTGTATTTAACTTCAGCTTCCCAAAAGAAGCACTGGGAGGTAGCAAGAAGCTTGGAGCGTAGGGGAGAGAGAAGTACCATGAAACTGGGAGAGGCAACACAACTAGAAAAACAAACTTTAATAAATGTATAAACCATGACCAGGTGTGTTGCTGTACACTATTTAAAGCCAGTTTACAGTGAACTTGCTGTGTTAGCTCTAAGTGTTGGGGGTACATAGCATAGCACTTGAGTGTTCTTGAATACTACTTTGCTCTCTTGTGCTCACTGTCACATAGTGACTTGCACTAGTTAAGCATTTTGGGGGGGAGGGGGAAGAGAACTGGGCAAGGCAGACCTTCTGGAAGTTTTCCTCTTTTGTAAAATAGTTTAATGTACCCATAGCCTGTAGAGAATAACACTAACTTACATTAGTATTTAGGCAACACACAATGCTATTGGATTTTGCAAATTAGAGTAACAGATTCCTGCCCTGAAGACTTTACAATCTAGTGAGACAATGCAACAAGTAGTGGTAGTAAATAAGTAAGGGAGGAGGATGACCAGTGGATTGTAGCAGTAAAATCAGTTACCTCTCTGTGGATCACTTTCATTGTTCAGTTAGAACAGGTGACTCATGGCTTCTACGTACTATGGAAACAACAACTCATAGGAAGTATTTGGAGAGAGAGGGTAGAAAAGAAGGACGAGGTATACCTTGGTGTTTTATAACCAAAGAATGGTAGAAACATGGATATTGCATCACCTAGTGTCCTGGGTTCATCTGATAAGTGTAGATGTTCAATAGCACAACTACAGAAAGCACTGTAGAGGCTTCAGTTACAAGTCATTTCTCAGTAAGTTGGTGGCATGTGCAAATTAGTGAGTATTAGCACAACTCTGCCACAAGAAGAGCAATGTTGTGATGGTAGTGAAGAGAGGTGGGCTGTCTTATGCTTCAGTAAGTGAAACTGCATCTACAGTGTAGTGGTGTGCTAGCTCAGAGCTCACTTCACTGAGACATTACTCACCGTTCCATACATACAGCTATTTCTCAATTAGCACAAAAAAAGGATTTTTCTGTAGAGTACCAACAAGCTACAGAAACAGGTATTGGCAAAGCTTTTCCATTTTAACAATTTTCCTTACCATGCTCCCTCCCTGTCTCACATTTCCATTACTTTTACTGGCACTTTAGCATGGTGTTTACAGTTACTGAGTAATTTTATACAAACTGATTCCTGTTTCTGACTGAGTCTCCCCAGTCTTGTATACCAGAGAATCCACTGTAAAGCTCCCATGCATTTTTTGACTGTACCTGATCAACTATTTCATTTTAAGACAATAAATGCATTAAGTCCAACATGGCTATTGACTCAATCTTTTAACATACACCAGTCAGCTAGTGGATGGCATCCCTTGTATTCTTGCAAGTTAGGATTGTCCAAGTCGCCTCTGTCACTGTGCTCAGTAGAATCCAATTCTCCAGAAGGAGGTCCAGTAGTTCTCACACACACACAGTGACTATCAGGGGAACCGGGCATGTACAGCTTCCTGGGGACTCCAATCCAGTCTCTCTTCACTCCCCCACTAGGGATGGAAGAATATGATCAAATACAATCTGTTATTTCTCATTCAATCGATGTGTATTTCCAACCTACAGCTGAGTCGAAGACCCTTGTGAAGGAGGGCTGGGGTAACTAAAGGTATGCTGAAACCTGGATTAAGGACCATTTCCAGAAGTCAGCAACCATATTCTCCAACATCCACAAGTTTTCTGGTAACTTTTGTTGGACCTACTAAGCAATACATTGTTGGCTGGACCCTGTAAAGTCAGTTTCACGCTGGATACTCACCCAGGAAAGAGCAAGTGCCTAACATCCATTCTTTATTTCTCAAAATCCCCCCAAACAGCATAGACACCCCTCTACCACTGCCACACCTTTTATATTCTTGTGGATAAACTCTTTTACAATAAAACAATGCCTTTTATTATGTGCACCACAGATGCCTGTAGTGCTGAAGTTACTGAAGAAAAGGTCAATTTAATTCACCTAATATACACCTCTGACCCAATATAACACAAATTCAGATATAATACAGTAAAGCAGTTCTCTGGGGGGGGGGCTGTGCACTCTGGTGGTCAAAGCAAGTTTGATATGTGGTTTCACCTATAACATAAGATTTTTTAGCTCCCAAGGACAGTATAATATTGAGGTAGAGGTGTACTATTGCCTCTTCTCAGGCTTGGTATTACAAGGTGCAAAGTTCCTTTAACACCTGTATTTTTTTTTTTTAAACAGGAGCTGAATGCACTAGACACCATCCACTATCAGATCCAAACACTACCCCAAGGAAAATGGTATGGACCTCAATCAAACAGCACACTGGAACACACCGCATCATAGAAATGTAGGAAAGGACCTCAATAGGTCAGCTAGTTCAGGCCCTAGCACTACTATAGGACTGAGGCCTACTCTACGCTCCAGAGTTAGGTTAACATAAGGCAGCTTACATCTACCTAACTTTAAATGTCTACACTACAATGATACTCCCACCACTGTAAGTCACCCACATCGACATAACTCCACTTCTGCAAGAGGTGTACCGCTTAGGTCAATGTAGTTAGGGCAACAGGGTCTATGTAGACATTGTGTTACTTCCAGTGCTTGTTGGCTGTCAGCCCTCTGGGTAGGGCTCCAGCTGTCAGTGCCCCACTTCAGTCAGTAGAAGCGCTCCTGGTGGGGATGCACATGCCTCACAGAAGGAGCATAGTGTGCATGTGAACCATGGCTTTAATTAGTGTGGTGACTGTACATCAACTTAACTGGGCTTAATTTTGTAGCGTAGACAAGCCTGAACTATTAGATAAACAGGCATCAGAGATGGTCTAGATAACATGTTAAGCTCTCCACTGATGGAGATTACACAACATCCCTAGGTAACATCTTCCAGTATTGACTGGGTACATGTCACCTCAGGACGTGACACAAAGAAAGTTTCTTGACACCTTAAATGACTGCTTCTTGGAGCAGCTAGTCCTGGAGCTCACAAGAGGAGAGGCAATTCTTGATTAAGTCCTTAGTGGAGCACAGGATCTGGCCCAAGAGGTGAATATAGCTGGACTGCTTAGTAATAGTGACCATAAAATAATTAAATTTAACATCCTCATGGCAGGGAAAACATCACAGCAACCCCACACTAGCATTTATTTTCAGGAAGGGGAACTACACAAAAATGAGGAAGTTAGTGAAACAGAAATTAAAAGGTACAATGCCAAAAGTGAAATCCCTGCAAGCTTCATGGACACTTTTTAAAGACACCATAATAGAGGCTCAGCTTCAATGTATACCCCAAATTAAAAAACAGAGAACCAAAAAAGTGCCACTGTGGCTAAACATCAAAGTAAAAGAAGCAGTGAGTGGCAAAAAGGCATCCTTTAGAAAGTGGAAGTTAAATCTTAGTGAGGAAAATAGAAAGGAGCATAAACTCTAGCAAATGAAGTGTAAAAATATAATTAGGAAGGCCAAAAAAGAATTTGAACAGCTAACCAAAGACTCAAATAGTGTTTGTTTTTTTTTTTTTTTAATACATCAGAAGCAGGAAATCTGTTAAACAGCTAGTGGGGCCACTGGACGATCGAGATGCTAAAGGAGCACTCAAGGACAATAAGGCCATTGCAGAGAAACTAAATGAATTCTTCATAGATTCTAGGACTGGAAGGGACCTCGAGAGGTCATCGAGTCCAGTCCCCTGCCCACATGGCAGGGCCAAATACTGTCTAGACCATCCCTGATAGACATTTATCTAACCTACTCTTAAATATCTCCAGAGATGGAGATTCCACAACCTCCCTAGGCAATTTATTTCAGTGTTTAACCACCCTGACAGTTAGGAACTTTTTCCTAATGTCCAACCTAAACCTCCCTTGCTGCAGTTTAAGCCCATTGCTTCTTGTTCTATCCTTAGAGGCTAAGGTGAACAAGTTTTCTCCTTCCTCCTTATGACACCCTTTTAGATACCTGAAAACTGCTATCATGTCCCCTCAGTCTTCTCTTTTCCAAACTAAACAAACTCAATTCCTTCAGCCTTCCTTCATAGGTCATGTTCTCAAGACCTTTAATCATGCTTGTTGCTCTTCTCTGGACCCTTTCCAATTTCTCCACATCTTTTTTGAAATGCAGTGCCCAGAACTGGATACAATACTCCAGCTGAGGCCTAACCAGAGCAGAGTAGAGCGGAAGAATGACTTCTTGTGCCTTGCTCACAACACACCTGTTAATACATCCCAGAATCACGTTTGCTTTTTTTGCAACAGCATCACACTGACTCATATTTAGCTTGTGGTCCACTATAACCCCTAGATCCCTTTCTGCCATACTCCTTCCTAGACAGTCTCTTCCCATTCTGTATGTGTGAAACTGATTTTTTCTTCCTAAGTGGAGCACTTTGCATTTGTCTTTGTTAAACTTCACCCTGTTTAACTCAGACCATTTCTCCAATTTGTCCAGATCATTTTGAATTATGACCCTGTCCTCCAAAGCAGTTACAATCCCTCCCAGTTTGGTATCATCCGCAAACTTAATAAGCGTACTTTCTATGCCAATATTTAAGTCGTTAATGAAGATATTGAACAGAGCCGGTCCCAAAACAGACCCCTGCGGAACCCCACTCGTTATGCCTTTCCAGCAGGATTGGGAACCATTAATAACTCTGAGTACGGTTATCCAGCCAGTTATGCACCCACCTTATAGTAGCCCCATCAGTCTTCACGGCTGAGGCTGTGAGGGAGATACCTAAAAAGAATGGCTCAGGTTTAGGAGACAAATCTGAGGAAATGTCCCAGATTGAGGTGTCATTAGAGGAGTTTTGGAACAAACTGATGAACTAAACAGTAACAAGTCACCAGGACCAGCTGATATTCACCCAAGAGTTCTGAAGGAACCCAAATGTGAAATTGCAGAACTACTAACTAGTTTGTAACTAAGGCTGTTTTAGTCACAGGTATTTTTTTTTGCAAAAGTCACGGACAGGTCACAGGCAGTAAACAAAAATTCGTGGCCCATGACCAATCCATGACTTTTACTAAAAATACCAGAAAATAAAACTGGGGGAGGGGGGCTTTCCAGGGGCCCCACGGGTGCTGGGGTAGGATGGGCAGCAGTGGATGGCCCAGGGCCCCCGGTAGTGCTGGGGGAGGGTATGGCAGGGCTGGCAGGCTCCCTACTTGGCTCTGTGCCTCCCCCCCAGCATCAGCAGCAGAGTTTGGGTGTGGGAGGGGGAACAGGGTTGGGGCACAGGACCGGGTGAGGCAGGCTCTGGGTGGCGTTTTCCTGGGGGGCTCCCCAGAAGTGGAGACATCCCTCTTGCTCAGCTGCTAGGCGGAGGCGTGGCCAGGCAGCTCTGCACATTGCCTCCGCCTGCAGGCACTGCCCCAGCAATTCCCATTGGCCGCGGTTCCCGGGCAATGGGAGCTGCGAAGTCAGCGCTCTGGGCAGAGGCAGCCCTCAGATCTGCCTGGCCACGCCTCTGACTAGCAGCTGAGCAAGTGGGATGTCGCTGCTTCCAAGGAGCCCCCAGGTAAGCGCCACCCAGAGCCCGCCTCACCCTGTCCTGTGCCCCAACCCCCTGCCTCCTCCCACACCCAAACTCTGCTGTTGGTGGAGGCGGTGGGCCCCGGGGGCCCAAGACTGCCCCAGCAGTGGCTAGTGCGCCTGCTGAGCCAGGCGCACCAGCCGCTGCAGAAGTCACGGAAAGTCACAGAATCCGTGACTTCTGTGACAAACTCGCAGCTGTATTTGTAACCTATCATTTAAATCAGCTTCTGTACCAAATGACTGGAGGATAGCTAATGTGAAGCCAAGTTTTAAAAAGGACTCCAGAGGTGATCCTGGCAATTACAGGCCGGTAAGCCTCACTTCAGTACTGGGCAAACTGTAAAGAACAAAATTGTCAGACACACAGATTTGTCAGAACATCATTTGTTGGGGACGAGTTAACAGTTTTTGTAAAGGGAAATCATGCCTCACCAATCTACTAGAATTCTTTGAGGGGGTCAACAAGCATCTGGATGAGGGGGATCCAGTGGATATAGTGTGCTTAGATTTTCAGAAAGCCTTTGACAAGGTCCCTCACCAAAGGCTCTTAAGCAAAGTAAGCTGTCATGGGATAAGAGGAAAGGTCCTCTCGTGGACTGGTAACGGATTAAAAGATAGGAAACAAAGGGTAGGAATAAATGGTCAGTTTTCAGAATGGAAAGAGGTAAATAGTGGTGTCCCCAAGGGGTCTGTACTGGGACCAGTCCTATTCAATATATTCATAAGTGATCTGGAAAAAGGGGTAAATAGTGAGGTGGTAAAATTTGCAAATGATACAAAACTACTCAAGGTAGTTAAGTCCCAAGTAGATTGCGAAAAGCTACAAAAGGATTTCACACAACTAGGTGACTGGGCAACAAAATGGCAGATGACATTCAGTGTTGATAAATGGAAAGGAATGCACATTGAAAAACATAATCCCAACTATACATATAAAATGATGGGATCTAAATTAGCTGTTACAACTCAAGAAAGAGATCTTGGAGTCACTGTGGATAGTTCTCTGAAAACATCCACTCAATGTGCAATCAAAAAAGCAGACAGAATGTTGGGAACCATTAAGAAAGGGATAGGTAAGAAGACAGAACATATATTGCCACTATATAAATCCATGGTATGCCCACATCTTGAATACTGCATGCAGATGTGGTCACCCCATCTCAAAAAAGATAGATTGGAATTGGAAAAGGTTCAGAAAGGGGCAACAAAAATGATTAGGGGTATGGGATGGCTTCCATATGAAGAGAGATTAATAAGATTGGGACTTTTCAGCTTGGAAAAGAGACGACTAAGGGGGGAACATGAGAAAGGTATAGAATCATGACTGGCATGGAGAAAGAAAATAAGGATGTGTTATTTACTCCTCATAACACAAAAACAAGGGGTCACCAAATGAAATTAACAGGCAGCAGGTTTAAAACAAAACAGTTTTTTTCCCCACACAACACACAGTCAACCTGTGAAACTACTTGCCAGAGGATGTTGTGTAGGCCAAGACTATAACAGGGTTCAAAAAAGAACTAGATAAATTCATGGAGAATAGGTCCATCAATGGCTATTAGCCAGGATGGGCAGGAATGCTGTCCCTAACCTCTGTTTGCCAGAAGCTGGAAATGGGTGATGGGATGGATCACTTGATGATTACCTGTTCTATTCATTCCCTCTGGGGCACCTGGCATTGGCCATTGTCAGAGGACAGGATGCTGGGCTAGATGGACCTTTGGTCTGATCTAGTATGCCGTTCTTACATTCTCACACGCTTAAAGTTAAGCACGTACTTAAGTATGCTGTTGGATCAGGGCCATGGTAGAGCACTGGCACTAAGAACTGTTGGGTTTTTTTTAATTTAAAAATCAAGTGTACATCTCTGTAAGTAGAGAAAAATATGTCTTGCCCTTTGGCCCTGGTATCTATGGCAGTGCTTGTTTCTTCACTGATTTTTATTAGAATGCAGTTCATGCTGGTTACGTCTGCCAAACTTCAAAGGAATTTTATCAGACAGATACTGTCTCCAACATTCACTACATGGGCAGAACTGCTGGGAAACTGCATCCTTCATTTTGTACTAATGCTTCCATCAGATCCTTGTGACTGGTTTCAGTTGTCGGAATTGCTGCTCACACATAGGTATCAACTCGCCTGCTCAGACTGCTGTCTTTAGGTAAAAAGCCCCAACAGAACAGTAGTTAGCATAAACACCATTTTACATACTACGCAATAGAATCTTAAGGTTAGCACCTGTACTTTCCACGTTTATGGTCTCTGAAGATCCCACTTCCCAGGCTATGTTAATGCTAATACAGAATTCCTACCCATTCTACTAAGCTGAGGCTCGCCAGAGTGAGCAAGTGCTAATAAGGCTCTGACTTCCACAGTGCTGTACGAGTGCCTTGCTAAGCAATACTTGCAACGCTCCTGTGTGTTAGATATAATTCACTGACAAAAAGCTTTGCTACCGTGGGGCAGCCTTAATTCTGTGTTATCTCAGCCCATCCAGAATGAGAGTTCAGCAAAACTCAAAACTTCTTAGAATTAGGAATGGAAGAGTTAAGCTATTTCAAGCTTCAAGGAAAGAGGCTCAGCCCACCTCCCAAGAGGCACAGGGACCCTCTGATCTCAACTCACATGACGAGAGCAGGTAGGGTGACCAGATGTCCCAATTTTATAGGGACAGTCCCGATTTTGGGGTCTTTTTCTTATATAGACTCCTATTACCCTCCACCCCCGTCCTGATTTTTCACACTTGCTGCCTGGTCACCCTAAGAGCAGGGAGAGGGGCTCAGACCCCCCAACCTCCAGGAACAGGGACCCCTCAGTTCCCAAAAGAGGGGAGAATGTGGGGAGGATCCAAGTAATCCCTTGCAGATTTTAGAGCACTTAGCATGAACCTGCAAACAGAAAGGAGTTCTTAGCTATAGCAGAGTTCTCTCTCTGCTATAATTTACTTAGCTGTCTCATCTGTCTGAGGGGGTTAAGAGGCTTACCCAAGGCCACACACTTATACAAAACAATCATCCTTGCTGCCTGGCCTAACCATATCACAAACAATTTTTGCTGGATCTGTCCCGAAACTGTCAGTGCTACCTAGATCAGCATAGATAAGATCTCAGATGAGAGATGTCAAGGTGCTTGGCTCTGCAGAGTCTGACCATGCTAGCAGGAAGGCAATGCTTACCTTTGTTTGGAACACCAGAATCTGCTGCCACTGGTTGAGCTCCATTCAGAGTTACAGGGCGGGAACTGCTTCTTCTCATCATTTTGTCCCTTGAACTTCAGCACTTCTTCGATGACAGCGTTGGCCTGTTCCAGAGCTTTTGTGGGTGCCCCATTTTCATCATAGAATCTTCCTACCAGTTTGCCTTTTGAGGGAACAAAAAGAGCCACTAAGACCATAGCATTTTTTTTAAAAATGCCTCAAAAAAACTCCAGAAACCCTCTAAAAAAGCAGCATACTGTATTATGTAAGTGCTGCCTTGGGGCACCCCACGTATATTATTTTAGAAATAACAGAATTAAGTGTCCGCAACTTAGTCCCTTCTGACCAGGAATCTCAAAACATTTTACTAACATTAACATATAGACATGATGGAGATAATGAATTAAGCCTATTTTACAGATGGAGAAACAGGCACAGACGTTATATCACACTGAAGATCAGCAATAGAATCCAACAGGCTTAACAACCAGTCCTCTTATCTAACCACTAGACAATACTGCTCCTGAAATGCCAAATAGAGGTCTATCAGACTATTCTTACTGTTGCAATGCTGCAATGTCATTACATTTGTGTAGCAGTAGAAAATAAAATGTACACTCATTTCATTCCCTTCGTTGCAATGTTCCCAAAACCCAGTTACCCTGTTTCCCCGAAAATAAGACAGTGTCTTATATTAATTTTTGCTCCCAAAGATGCACTAGGTCTTATTTTCAGGGGATGTCTTATTTTTCAGAAATGAAAAATGCCTTATTATCGGTGGATGCCTTATTATCGGGGAGGTCTTATTATCGGGGGGATGCCTTATATTACAACGAGAGGCAAAACTGTAAGTAGGCCTTATTTTCGGAGGATGTCTTATTTTCGGGGAAACAGGGTACTTGGCTAATGTACGGAGTAAGATGGATGTATACATGGATCCTGGTATCAATGGGACATATTTCCAGAACACAGGAGATTTCAGATACTTTGAGAACATTAGTCACTATTATCCAGTGTGAAAGAAGATGAGCTGATCAGAAACAAAAAACAGGTTTACAATTGTTATGTGTGAAGGTAGGGTTACAGAAGTCAGTCTACATTTTCCAATTTTTAGCCAACAGCTCAGGGCAACTCTAGTTTATCTAAATGGCAAAGTCAATCCTCTTGCCTAATTCCTTTGCAGTCATAGATACAAGAGTCATGGCTGAGGTCCATCATGTATTCCTGGCTCAGTGTCAACAGGTCCAATTTAAAATCTGTTCGCTGTGAGCAAATTGTCTCATTGAGCTCAATAGGATTATTCAGATGTGTGTTTGTAAGACCCGGGCTCAAACATATCCATTTTCCTTCAACTCTCCCCCACCTGTTACAAGCTTGTAAGGAATAATCAGCAAATTTGGTATATTCTAAACTACAAACAGACTTTTGGTACATCACTCTTTTCTACTTTCTGTGGAATTCAGGAATTAAAAGAGTTTGGTGCAACTTTTCTCTCTCAAATATGGCCCGCATTACTGTCCTACCTGCTTCAAAGGGAATTTTTTGCTGCTTTGCGTGTGGTAGCCCAAACTGTAACTTTGAAATTTTATTAAGATGATGTTAAAAGAATGCTTTCCCTGGAATAACCCTACAGCTAGAGAAAAGAGACAACTGGCCTGCCCATTACTCTATGGTGATCTTGGATGCAAAAGTGCCCCTCCTACAGTATTAAGCATTGATAATATAAACCAAACAAGCTTCTGAGGATTAATCCAGGTATGCTCCTATATTATTACTCGACTAGGTTACAGATCACGTACCAACAAAAATGTAATTCTCGCTGTAGAAAGAGAGCCAGTTTTGTAGAGTCAACATTTCTGATGGCGATAACCCAGAAACATCATCCACAAGGCCGGTGTTGGTAAAATCTCCTGTCGCAAAAGCCCTGGAGGCATCTTTCCCTGTAGGACAGACAGGATGAACATCCAGCTGGGACAGGATTCAGCCCCGGGGGTGCGCAGATAGACGGGGGGAGGATGGTGCTGGGGTCCAGCTGAGGATCCGCTCTATAATCCACAGCACATCCCCTTGCCCCCCGGTTTCTTTCAAGGAGGCCAACGACCTACCTGCCCCCGGCTACGGGATCCGTACGGGGCTGAGGGGGGTGGGTTGTTCCGCAAGCAAGTCTCCAACCCAGGGCTCTGGCACTGCCAGCCGTGAGGGACAACACCCAGCAGGGTGGGGGGCGGCTCTCCCCGGGGGTCCCGCGCGGAGAGGGGATACCTGCGAAGACACCGTAGGCCGCCCCCGGCCCGTAGTGCTTGTGCCCCCGGCTCACGTCGAACACCTGCCCCAGCACCGCCAGGTAGAGGCCGGGGCTGCCCTGCGCTCCCGTGTACCGCGCGAGCTGGGCGGGGCTCAGCAGCCGGCCCCGCCCGGAGAAAAAAGGGAGCAGCCAGGAGCTGGGCTCGAACCCGAGGCCCAGCAGCCAAGCGGCGGCCAAGCCCAGAGCGGGAACCAGGAGCCCCCCTAGCCCCATCCAAGCCTGAGTTGAAAGGGCCGAAGCCGCCCGTCATCAAAATGGCGGGGATGACAATTGGCCTCACCCCGTTTCTTCCACGGGGCGTTCAGCCGCCATTTTCCCCGCGGCCAATTACATTTGCCTTAGTTTTTACGACGCTTTTCTCGCTTTACGGTGGTGCGGCGAAAAAAACCCCAAACAAACGGCGGTGCGTTGTCGCTGGTTGTTTCACGACGACCGCAGCCGCCAAATTACGGCAGCGTGGCAACGGCGCCGCGTTCACCCCGCTGACGGCTCGCGCTTTACGGTCATTTGGTAAAAACGCCGACCGGGGTGCCGGTTTTACGACGCCGGCTGTCGCTTGGCGGCAGTATGACTCCCCTCCCTCCGGGATTGACAGGTGTCGAGGGGCCGGGGGAGGTTGCTGACTAAGCCGGGTCGGTCGGAGGCGGCGGCTGCGCGAGGCCCGAGGCCGCCGCCGGCAGCAGCGAGCGCCTGGTCCATGGGGAACGTGGCGAGCCACAGCAGCGAGGAGGAGGAGGGGGGAGCTGAGGAGGAGATGGAAGGGACGGCGGCAGCCGAGCAGCCCGGGGCTGCCTCCCCGCCTGGGCCGGGCCCGCTCCCCCCGCTGCCCCCGGCCACGGTGCTGCTGGAGCAGGCCCGGCTGCGGGAGGCCACGGCCCGGCTGCGGGAGGCCGCCCTGCCCGAGTCGCTCGTGTCCCGGCACCACAGCACCCTGGTGCGCTGGCTGGAGGAGCGGCTGGGCCGCGGCGAGGAGGCCGTCAGCCTGGAGCAGTTCTGCGAGGTGCTGGAGAGCCGCGCCTCGGGGCCGGCGGCCGGGGCCCGCAGCGAGAGCGAGGAGGTGAGCGGGTGGGACGGACGGACGGACCCGGGGAGGGGGTGGGACGGGGGGGATAAGGGGGTAGGTGCGGAGGGAGGGAGGGACTGGGGCGGCCACCCCGCCCTGCTCCAGCGGTTCTGAAGGAACCCGATGGGGAACCTGCGGAGGGCGCTGCGGGGGGGAATGAGCAGGCGGTGGGAGGATCAGGACAGGCGGAGAGGAAGAGGAATGAAGGAGGGCTGAGGGGGGTGGAGGATGTAACAAAGTAGCGCTTGGGGCCATTGGGAGCTAGCGAAGTGCACGGGACCGGGGCTGGGAGTTGTACAGGGATGGGCGGCGGGAGTCATGTGATGATTGGGGTTAGCGAGGGAAACTGGGAAGTTGTGGTGACACTGGGGACACAGAGGATGTTAGCTGAGTGGAGGTTGTGGGGGGCGGTGTCAGGGAGGACTGGGGCTGAGGAATCAGATGAGACCTAGGAATTGAAGGGGTCAGAGGCAGTGAAAGAGTTGAACAACGGGGTATCATAGGAACATTAGGGTAACTATGGGGCCCAATAGGATTAAAGGGAGTTCAAGGGGCTAGGGATCATCAGAGACATTTGGGAGTTATGGGTGGGCTAGAGGAGCTGTGATGGGAGAGATCAGGAGGGACATTGAGGGCAGTGGGATGAGGGAGTAGAACCGGAGGAGCATATAAGGAATTATGGAATAAGGAGTGGGGACTGGGAGAATCAGAAGAGGCCGGAGAAGAATAGGAAGTGGTATTAGAGGAAATGCTGCACAGATATTTGTAGCATCACCCACCTTTATACAGCTAGCCGGCTGTGTCAGAGCTGGGTGTGTCGAGCGCTCACTGTGGCCTTTCTTCCTGATCTTGTCATGCTTTCTCGCCACTCAAAATGGCAAAACAATTATATCATAATATGTTTTTTTAGAAATTATGGTTTCCCTTAGGCTATAGAAACTAGCTAGTCTTTCTAGTCTGTATAGACTAAGACACATCTTTTCAGTTAAAACTCCAAAGTAACATCATATGTTCTAAATGTAAATGAACTGACAGAGGGCTTGAGAAATATAATTACTAACCAATAGTGAGATTTACCTGCTGAGTAACAGAGACCTCTTTGGCAGTTGCTCCATTCTTAGGCCTTGTTTACACTAGTGGTGGTTTTTTTTTTTTTTTTTTTTTTTTTTGCAAATACATAAATCTGGTATTAACAGTGAGGAGTCTTTGTGGCACCTTAGAGACTAACAAATTTATTTGGGCATAAGCTTTTGTGGGCTAGAACCCACTTCATCAGATGCATGAAGTGGAAAATACAGGAGCAGGTATAAATACATGAAAGGATGGGAGTTGCCTTACCAAGTGTGAAGTATTGTTATCAATGATGGTAGCACTACTGTAGACAGGCTGTTATGATATTTTCCACTTTTTTAGACCTGTATTGAGCAAGGTTAGATGAACGATATTGAAATCACTTGCGACTGCTGGGTACTCTACCTACACTTGCACTTTTGCTGCTGCTATCTTTAGTGGAGAGGATTTGGTGGTAGCAAAGATAGTAAATTATCGGAAGAATGCCTAGTGCTACTCCTGTGGGAATTCTGCACCATTGCACAACACACAGAATTCATGTCCCCTGAAGAATTTTTTTGTTTCCCTGCAGAATAATAGATTCTGATGGGGAAGCAAATGGAAGTGATGAGAGGGGTCATGCGCCCCTCCCGGGCAGCCATTCTGAGTGCGCGTGTCAGTTCAGTTATTGGGAGAGATGTAAATCACTGCCTGAGGGGGAGGCAGGGCTGGGTGGGCATGTGTGCGTGCAAGACTGTTCCCCTCGCTTGCTATCATGGTGCACCTGACGTGGAGGGGCAGGCAGGTCAGGTGCAGCCTCACTGCGGAGTCCGTGTCCCAAGGGGTGGGCTGCAAGGTGATTCCCCCACCTCTGTGCAGCCGGTTGCCTGCACTCCCCACTGGGAGGCAGCTCTAGTGCACACCCCTTGCCTCCATTGCTATGCTCACCCTACAGAGGCATGGGGCTCACACATAGAACAGTAGGAAAGCCGTGGTGAGCCTTTGCCAAGGTGATATTTAGGGAGGGCAGGGGGGCACCCACCCCCCTCCAGTTTTGTACCTGAGGTCTGCTTGTGGTGTATGCCCCAGGCAGAGTTCTTACTTGCAGTGATGTGCAGGCAGGTTCCCCTCCTCCAGGAGCTGGGTTTCTCCAACTGCATCTCTTGTGGTCAGTTTCCTCTGCTCTCCTAGGGCCTCTGGGGGTGGGGCAGGCGAGGAAGGGATCAGTCAGGCTGGGAGAGGGGAACACAGAGCACCTAGTAGTGGGTGGGGGAAGCATAGGGTAACCTGTGCTGGGGGTGGGTCACAAGGGAGCACAGGAGCCTCAGTGGTTGGTGGGGGGAAATCAGAGGGTCTCCGGTGGGGGGAAGCAGAGGGTCTCCAGGGGTGGGATGTGTTGGAGCCTGGGCGTGGCCAGTGCGGTGGGAAAGGGGAGTCAATTTCCAGGGGAAGGGAAAGGTGAGGGCATAGGGCTATGCCCTGAGGGAGGGGGCAGTGAGTGTGGGAGGAGCAGCTGAGAAGGAAAAGTTCCTGGGGCAAGGATCCCAAGGGAGGGGGAGCTGAAGAAGGGTGGGAAGCTAGGAGCAGCTAAGTGAGTCTTGGGGTCTGTTTGCCCTCAAAGAAGCAAGGAGCACCCTCACTTCTCCCTGAGAAGAGACCAGGGACAGACCCCACTAAGCTAATGCATACTCTCAACTGACTAATCTGCTCTCTGCCTTCCTCCCCATCTCTCCTACCTCAGGGTACTTATACCTTGATCCTGCAATGAGGATCCATGTGGACGCAGGGGGTTGCTCTAACTCTACTCCTGTGGGAATCTTTTTTGTTGTCTGTATTGAAATAAATTAACGAAATAATTGAAACTGGCGTGATTATATTGGGTTATTTTGACAAATAAAATATGCAGAATTTTGCAGAATGTTTAATTTGCTGGTGCATAATTTTTATTTTTTTTTGATGCAGAATTCACCCAGGAGTACTATGCAGACATCTCATAAGAGCAGCAGGAGAATTAATTATACTAGACTTTGGTTAGTTTCATGGCTGCTCTTCAAACTCAGTTGTTAAACTGTCAAGAATCCTGTCAGTTTCACACCGCTGTTGCAGTTATAAGAAGCAATTATAGCAGGAGCTGGGACAACCCCAAAAACCTGAGGTTTGGAGAAAAGAAGTTTAGTGGCATTCTCTCCCAGCAGTGAAGACGTCCTGAGGTGAAGTTTAGGTTGAAGGGAGAGTGCTTTCTTTTTAGCTGTCAGAAAGGGTGTAGAGCACATCAAGCTTATGAAACATCTGCTAGCTATACACTGTTGCAAAAGATGAATTTCCTGGACAAAGTCAAGGGGCAACGCTCTGTTAAGGATTTCAGCATCCTCCTTCTCAGCTAGCAGAATGATTCTGAGTTTCTTACTAGGATGCGGTCCCTGACCCTTAGTAGTGGTCCTGCCTCCATCTTTTTTCATTGCCACTGGCTAATAGATTTAGTCTGGTACATTTTTAAAGTCCTGCATTGACCATATTTTCACATATGCACTCTTCAAAATAAATGCTGACAAAAGTAGCAAAAGTGCTGGGAATTAACAAGAAATAATTTTAATTTTTTTTTAAAAGAGGCTTATTTCAGTTGGCCCCTCTGGTGTATGTTCCTTTATTTCATTTGCTGAAATCCAACCACTGACTCGCCTATTCTTTATCAGAACCAGCAAAGTAGGTTATTTCTCATTTGTCATGGCAGTAATAAAGTGAAATACTACTTATCGGTTTTTATAATGATCCAAACCACTGAGCTCTATGGATTGATACATTATCTCAGGCCCTGAGATACAACTATGTTGGAGAACAAGGTGCTAACACAATTGTCCATTCAATAGGGTTAAAATATGCTTTGATATCCCCATGACCTTTCATCAAAGATCTTTCAAAGGATCTAGGATAATATGGGTACCTGGTTAGGTCTCCTCTGTGCTGCAGTTTTAAACGCATTTCTGTTGTATGAAGATGTAGTTGTATCTGTATTGTAGACAGGCCCATATGATCCAAAAGTTTAGATTTCCAAGATAGATTACATTGTTCAGAAGTTAATTCATTGAGAGGATGTGAGCTGATTTCACTTTCTGTTCAACAGAATCCTGACCAATATAGACTAAAGTTTGACCCATTACTATGCATTAAGCTGTTTTACCTTGGTGGGATAGATTATTTGTTTGATATACATGCAAAGTAATGGGTTGTCTAGAAGTGCAAAGGTATACTAAATCTGGGAAGTAGAGAGCAGAGTTTATATTGTGCTTGAGCAGCTATTATGTTTATGTGTGTGTATATATGTGTGTGTGTATATATATATATATAGCTTGAAAACTGCACAATACTGAAAGCTTTGGAGGAATGAAGTTTAGGAAAATTTACATACTTTTATAAGAATGGAGTCTTAAATAAGTTGACAATCCAGCCAAGTCCTATTCTTTCTGTGAGAGGAGGGGGCAACTCATTCACATGCTTTCTTTCCTGAGCAGAGATGTCAATTTAGTCCATCTGAAAAGAGCTTTCCAAAACCATTTCCCACTGATTTTTAGTACTCAATATTAATCTTGGTAGGAAGTATTGAATCTTAATATTTCTATTAAGGAGTTCAATACTTTAAAAAGGTCAGAAGGGAGATTGAGTCATGAGGGGGATCGTGGTCACATTTGCTTAAAATCCCAACCATGAATACCTTTAGTGGCCCAAAATATTAGTTACTGCTACGGTGCTACAGTGATGAGCATGGAATAAGAACCTATATAAAATTAATAGTAGGGCAGCTTCATTTACTGAAACGTTGTTGTAGTTCTCTATGGACCAGAGAAACATTACTCAGATAAGCAGCCCTGTGCAAATTGTGCATTGTTCTGTATCACATGAATACAAGTTTTAAATTGTGGATTATTTTAGGCTTACTTTCATAGTAGGTGAAAATTAGTTTAGTATGTGCGTAGATCTGACTGCAGGATGTAAAAAAATCAGAGTCAAAAAATATATTTGAAAATCTCACCTATATATTGTTACCCTAAGCAATTAGGTTAGAATAGCTGTCAACAGATCAAGCCTATTCCTCTCAGGAGCTGTAAGTGTCTGCTTAAATGGTAGAGGGCTAAACATATTCTTCTATGGGATTCTGGAAACTACAAATATAATTCCAGGCTTACTGCTGGGTGGAAGTGTCATTAAGTGCTTTCAGGGTGTGTGTTTGATTCTTCATATTCAGGGCGTGCCCTGTTAACATAAAAGCTGCTTGCTCCCAATATTAATAAGGATATACTATCTTTTGACTTCAAAGGTCAGGAGAAAAAGTCTTATTAAGACAACAGTGGGTTGACTCTAAACTGTACTTTGAACTGTTTTGACAACCTGAGTAATGTTTGACAAAGTTAATTCCCACTGTATTGTTCCACTCAGAAACAAAATCTAAGTTTCTTGCTTTGCTGTTACACTTAATGCCATAACCTCACTACCACTGAAACTGCTAGCAACAGTGTTTGAACATTGTTGCTAACAGTTTCTCAGCTCTAGGAAAAACTGAAATCTCTAACACTCTTCAACTGAAACTGGGCTGTGTGCCATAGAGATGCTGTCAGGGCATTTAGGCTCCTGATTTTAGGCTTTATCTTCTGGATTCTTTGCCCATTCAGTTGGTTTAAGTGGGCAATAGCTATCTTGAGCTAATTAGTTATTTCAAATGACCTCTCTTTAATGCAGTGGTCTCCAACCTTTTTACGCACAAGATTGCTTTTTGAATTTAAGATCAACCCAGGATCTACCCTGCCCCTTCCCTGAGGCTCCGCCCTGCTCACTCCATTCCCTCCCTCTCTCTGTTACTCACTCTCACCAGGCTGGGGCAGGGGTTAGGGTGCGGGAGGGGGTGCAGGCTCTGGGCTGGGGCTGAGGGGTTTGGAGTGTGGGAATGAGCTCTGGGCTGAGCCAGGGGCAGGGGTTTGGGAGGGGGTGCAGGCTCTGGGCTGGGACCAAGGGGTTTGCAGTGTGAGAGGGGGCTCTGGGCTGAGCCAAGGGCAGAGGGTTGGGGTGCAGGAGTGAGGGGTGCAAGCTCTGGGAGGGAGCTTGGATGCAGGGGTTATATGGTCACACTGCGTCTAATCTCATAGAATCCACTGGACATTTCATGAGTTTTACTTTTTATTAGTGTCTTTTGTGGTTTATAGATCCCAAATCCTTCAGGGATTGTGACAAATCCGTGTCACATTCTCAATTGTAGGATGTGCATTGGCTGGGGCAGGGGGTTGAGGTGCGGGAGTGAGGAGTGCAAGCTCAGGGAGGGAGTTTGGGTGCAGGAGGGGGCTCTGAGCTGGGGCAGAGTGTTGGGATGCAGGAGGGGGTGCAAGGTGCAGGCTCCGGCCAGGAGGCCATTACCACAGGCGGGTCCTGGTTGGCAGTGTGGCGGAGCTGAGGCAGGCTGCTTGCCTTCCCTGGCCCCATGCCGCTCCTGGAAGCGTCTGTCTGCTGGCATGTTTCTGCCGCCCCTATCGGGGTAGGGGCAGCGGGTCTCTGTGCGCTGCATGCACCCGCGAATGCCACCCCCGCAGTTCCCATTGGCCGGTTCCCTCCCCCCGAGGGCCGCAGAGATGTGCCAGCAGCCAGCTGCTTTCGGGAGCGTCATGGGGCCAGGGCAGGCAAGCAGCCTGCATCAGCACTATGCGCTGTTGGGGTTTTAGCAGCCCGGAGAACACGATTGACTGGCAGAGGCTCCAGGATCGACCGGTCAATCACGATCGATGGGTTGGTGACCACTGCTCTAATGTTATTTTTAAAGGCATATTAAGTTTGATATTCAAACAACAAAACAAGGGATTCATACACAAACATCCGCTCTCCCAGTAAATTTGATTCCTTGTATTTACTACACTGTAACAATAAGACAAGTACCTGAAGACCTGTGTGTCATTTCTCTAAAATGGCTTAGTTTAGACATTTCGCATTTGTTATTTTTATAGGCCGCCTTTTTGAACACAACTGCTTTTTGGAGTTTTGGGGAAGACTAAAAGCTGGAGATGAGGGTTTAACACGATATAAAGATTTGTTTTAAGTGTATAAAGAACAGTATTTGTTATAAACATTTATAATTTGCATACATGTACACTAAGGTCAGCATACTGGGAAACTGGAAATAGATCGCTTGAATAAGAAATGGAATCTTATAAACACCTATTCACTTCTTGTTTTGACTTTGTGGATATTTTTGCCAACTTTATTTGGATGTAATACTTAGTTTAGGAGCACAGTGTGTAGTGGGAATTGTTTAAAAAGTTTCTTCTGGTTCTAATAGTATTTCCCTTCTTAAATATAGGGAACATCTCTGAAACCTTTACTATCTCAAGAAGTTCCTTCTGGTTTGAAGGGAACCCACTGTAAATTGGGTGTGGTGATAGTGAGTGATGGATTTGTGTGCAGTGGGGAATTGGCTTGATCTCCTAGTCATACCAGATTGACAGAGTTTTCCTGTGAACCCACCCTATTAGGAGGAGATGCTGATCCTGCTGGGAGATGTCAAATGGTCCTGCTGACTCTCTGTTGCAGATGGCTTGTTGTCCCCCTAAGATATAACTCATTAATTGATTTTTGTGGGAGAGCCGCGCAATGCCATAGAATTAACTGACATCTGTAATCGGCTAAGTCACATTTCCTGTTGCCATGAATTCAGTTTTTCAGGAAATGCTGATTTTCTTTAATCCTTTCAGAATGTTCTTTTGTTCAGAATATCGCAGACAGCCATTCTTTTTCTGTTTGCAATAAATACCAACCTTGCTTCATCTTTCGTGCAGGCCTTTGCACAGTTTGATGCTGAGGGAGATGGCACTGTGGATGTGGAGAACATGCTGGAGGCCCTCAAGAATTCCAGTGGAGCCAATCTTCAAGGGGAACTTAGTCATGTAATCAGACAGCTGCAGGCTTGCTCTCTTGTTCCAGGTGAGAGAAGAAGATGAGGAAACCACTGTCCTCCCTATTCCCACCCCCTCAAGGGAGGCTATCGCAATAAACAATGTAATTTAGTGGTTTTAGTCCTAAATCCGTCTCCCCGAACTGTTAACATTTCCTCAAATGAGAAACGGAAGTGAAGTTTTTGAAGACTCATGATTTCCCAGAATTACCAGCAAGCTAGCTTGCATTATTACATTTTTTTTTCCTCATTGTGAGTGGGAAATTTCTTAGATTTATATGGTTTAAATCACAGATAGAAAATAAGTTCCTCATTGAACTTGGCCATCACAGAGTGATTTTTCTGACTAATGTCATGTAGTTGGCAATGCCATCATCACACTTGGTAATTGAGATATCCTCATCTATCACTCCATCTGACTAGGTCTGCAGTCATGTCATCCATTCTTTCATCACCCAACCCTCTTTGTATAACAGGCAGTGAAAGGACCCATTAGCTACTATAATTGACTCTCTGATTTTTGTTTTCAGTCCTGATTGATGTGCATCATTTGCATACAGTAGAACCTCAGAGTTATGAACATTTCAGGAATGAAAGTTGTTCGTAATTCTGAAATGCTCGGAACTCCAAACAAAACGTTATGGTTGTTCTTTCAAAAGTTTACAGTTGAACATTGACTTAATACAGCTTTGAAACTTTACTAAACAGAAGAAAAATGCTGCTTTCCCTTTTATTTTTTATTTTATTTTTTTAAGTATTTTACGTTCAACACAGTACTGTATTTGCTTTTTTTGTGTGTCATTGCTGCTGCGTGATTGTTGTACTTCCAGTTCCAAATGAGGTGTATGGTTGACTAATCAGTTCGGAACTCTGGGGTTCACAACTCTGAGGTTCTACTGTATGTTTTATTTTCCTGAGTTAATTCAAAGATAATCATGACCATGAGTAATTTCAGCTTTCATACTGCTTATAATAGCTCAGTTTGTACACATCTAAAGTAAATATAGTAAAGGTATTAGAGAGAACTCAAAAACTGCCATATCATGTTAAGTGCCTAAAAAATGAACCATTCATTATAAACTTTAATATGTAAGAGTCTGAGTTCTGGTAGTTAATGTTCTAATGCGTAATCGATTAGAGGAAGTAAAAAGGATAATGTATATCAGTTTCTTCTGCATATCTTCCAAATTTCAGATGTTTGAAACATCTGTCACTTTCCAGACTTCAGCATCTTAAGGCTTTAATGGAATATGTACCGGTCACTTAACTTTCTTCACAATTGTAATTATCCTTCTCAAGAAGTGCTTGATGTAGATGTGATTAATAGGACTAGACAAGCAGCTTTTCTTGCTGGCTAACAGAGAAGAGTGAGAGTGTCTGATTCTGTCCACCAATGTAGCACACTGTTCAAGTCAAATTAGTGTTATCAAGTTAGCATTAGAATCTAATAAATCAGTATTAAAATAAATGCACTGGAGCCCTATTAAAGTCATCATGCTGTTCAATGAATAACTTTTTAACTGTTCTTTTTAATCTGAGACATCAAAATAGAGAATTTAGAATCATAACACTTGTCAACCCATCCAAATCATTCCAATGACGGAAACATATTTGTGTTCTTATGCTTTTCCTAGTCAAGTTTTAAATGTCTTAAGCTTGCACCATTTCTCCTGGAAAACTCTTCCACAAGCTGATTCATTAGTTGATTTAAATGCAGCTGATCAGTGATAAGATATTGTGACGAGGGGAGAGGGTGATGTTTGGTTGCTGCAGGGTGAGATAGGTGGTACAGGAAACAGAAATAACTTTTATGTCTCTCTAGGTTTTATTGACATATTTTCTGAATCAAAAGAGCACCTTGGTCTTCATGCTTCAATGATACTGAGATTCTTGCATCGGAACCGCATTTCCAGTACTGTCATCCCCTACCCAGTGTTGGAGTACTTCAATAATATTTGTACTATGCGGTCTTCAGTACTGAAGGATTCTTTAGATAGGCTTCTACTAAAAGAAAAGGGTATGTGAACTTACTAAAATTTCTCTAATGATGTGATTGGTGTAACTAGGGCTTGAAGTAGGAATTAAAAACAACAGGAACAACAACCCCTAACCTCTTTCTAAACTTCTGCTGGAAGTGACTTCTGAAGCTGACACCCATTTCCATGTGAACATTTTCTAAAGCAAATTGTCACGTAGAAAAGAAGTCTGTTAACTTATTGGCTATGTGTTTTCTGTGGTTACACAAGCGGCATATTGTATTAGAATTTGAGTAAGACTGGCACTACGTTAATAGGTGTTTGACACTTTAAATAGCTTACTTCACTTTCTAAATTTTTATCTTGACTTTATACATTTTCTAGTCTTCCATACTTGATTATTTTCTCCAAGTTGAAAGAATCAAGTCGAATTTGTGCATGGAAGCAATGAGCTCTGTTCCCTCTCTAGAATGACTGGCTAGGTTTCCCTCATTTTGTTAGTTTGCTTTTTTTTTCACCATTTGCTATCTGTAATAATAATACCCTCTGACCATCTTCTTCTCCCTCCCCCCCCCCCCCTGTATAAAAGACTATGGTAAAAGGTAATGTCTGCAGAACTCCAGGCAAAATATAGAAATACTTCACAATGAGAGTAGTAGATTAAGATGAAGCCTGGGAGCACACTCAGTGTACTGCTTAAGTGTAATGATGCTTTGATATCTTCTGTTTAAATATGGAACACACTTGCAGAGAATGTTTTACAGGAGCTGTGAATTATACCCTCAATACTACCTATTTTGGGATACTTGATTTCTTTTTGTGTGTAGTATTTGTTTTTAAAATTCCTTATCAGTGACTTACTTATTTTTTCTATGTCTTTACAGAATGCCCTAGTGATCTGAATGGTAACCAAGAAATGGACAAACTCAAAACTGTCACAAAGTGCTATACTCACATAGAAACCTCATCCAATTCTGCTGACATTGACAAGATGACTAATGGAGAAACCTCATCCTTCTGGCAGTCAGATGGGAGTGCTCGCTCACATTGGATACGGTGAGTAGCATAGTAAAAGGCATCTGGATTTTAGGGTTGTCAGTCCTTAGGATTTACAGTGGGAGATGATTATTTTAATATCACTGGACTGTACCTTTGAGTAGTCTGACGCAAACATATGATTTTTGGAGATAGGATACATCATCTTAATCTTTACATTGAGATGAAAAGCATTCACTTTGGTTTCAACTGGTTAAAAAGACATGAAGTTAAACCTTAGGGTTTTATATGTATTCCCCATTTGTTTTGGGTATATGGGAATGGGCTGGGGGGTTGTTGCTTTCGTATTTTTATTTGTTTGCATCTCTGGGCTTTTTAAAAAGTGTTTGAGCTGTAATATGAATGTTAACATACCTGTACTGGACAGTGTTTAAAGGAAGACTCATTATGTCACAATTTGAAGTAAAATGTATCGCTGCTTCTGTAAACATGGACATGACATTTAATATATGTTCTTATAAACTTATCTTCCACTCTATAACATTTGTATTGAATTGTAGTGTAAGTTAGTTACCAAATTTCTATTTGGTACAAGTATACTGCGGAAACTAAACCTGAGAGTCCTATTGTAGTGCTGTTCTGCTTTCACACTCCTGTAATGGCCAAGATAGCACAGTAAAGATTGTGTTGAATGATGTGAAGTTTCAGGGCCTGATTCTTAGAGGTCACTTTTGTATTTACGGGCTTGAATATTAGTAGTTAGACAATACCTGATTGCACCTGCAGTTCAAGCATTCACATGCTATGGTGATGAGGTATGAATATCTAGACCGATAAATGCCATTGCAGCTGCTTATGCTTGCAGAAGTGGAGATTAGCAGAGGCTAGGCTGAAAGTCGGGCCCTTAGCTCCTAAAGAGAAGAAAAGAAAATGTATATGTCTTTCTCTCTCTCTCCATCTTACAGTTTAAAGATGAAACCAGATGTTGTTCTGAGACATCTGTCCATTGCGGTGGCAGCTAATGACCAGAGTTATATGCCGCAGCAGGTTACGGTGGCGGTTGGAAGGAATGCCAGCAATCTCCAGGAGGTCCGAGATGTTCACATTCCCAGCAATATCACTGGCTACGTGACATTGTTGGAAAACGCTAACATTAGTCAGATGTGTGAGTCAATAAAGACACAATTGGTGTTTTCTTTTTTGCTTTTCTGAAAGTGAAAGGCTGGGTAGCTTGCTGAAATTTGTGGTGTTCATACAGAGGCTTTCGGCTAAGCCCATGATTCCAAAAGAGTTTTGATTGTGGTTCCTGGCCCACTTTACAAAATCTTTTTGCATAGCATCTGGTTTTAATTTTTGTTAAAGGTAGACCACTGAAATAATTCTGGATGCAGTTCCAGCATCTCACTTTGAAGATATGAGGATATGCTGAAATATATATTTACTTATATAATGCATTTATAGTGACTTTTATGCAGTGCTATAATATGCTAGATGCTAGCATGTAGCAAAAATCCCACTTCTGGTTAAAAAACATACCTGAAAAATAAATTTAATGTAATTCAAGGGTTATATCTCACACCTATGTCAGTACAGGAGTGAGATGACTTTTGTAAAGTGTTAAACAAAAAGTCTAAAATATTTTTATGTTAACAAACTATATTTAGTGTTAGGTTTCAGAGTAGTTACCTTAAACATGACAGATCTGTGCCTGCCTTCTTGGAATAGACCTCAATGACAATTTCTGAAGCTTTAAAATCTTAGCTGAACAATGGTTTTGTTCAAATGAAAAAAGAAGAGGAGTACTTGTGGCACCTTAGAGACTAACAAATTTATTAGAGCATAAGCTTTCGTGGGCTACAGCCCACTTCTTCAGATGCACAAAAGCTTATGCTCTAATAAATGTGTTAGTTTCTAAGGTGCCACAAGTACTCCAGTTCTTTTTGCAGATACAGACTAACACGGCTGCTACTCTGAAATTTGTTCAAATGGGTGTTTTCCATTTAAAAAAAAAAAATTCATAGCTTCTTGACATGCCCTCAGAGGGACTTCCTTTCTCAAAACTAACTCTGCAAGTATATTGTCTATGCAAAGGAACTAAGAAAACGTGTTTAAATACTTGTGTTCTGGTTTTGAAATAATTTGCATTTCACTGTCATATGATGGAGGTGCCAGAGAGTCTTACCAAATAAATTTTCCTTTGAGATGAAGCTGGTAAAATATTTGGTAAAATACATGGATTATTTGCACTTTTGGGGGTATTTTGTTTACTTTTTTCACTTATAATTTTTGACCCTAGTTTGTGTTACAGGAGCTACTATTCAGAGGTCATGTGAGTCCTCTGAAGCCTAAATTTTCCAAATCCGTCTGTGCATATGTACGCTCACGTGTGCAATAGTATATGCACACTTGATCACATTCATACTGTGTTCTTTAGTTATACATTTTTGTAATGCAGATAGATCTTTAGGAAGTTCTTCTTCTGAACTTAATTATTCTCTTATGTCTATCCTGATTAGTAGTGGCTGGAAGAAATTACCTATTTTTTTTCTTGTTTGATCTTACCAACAGATGTACAGATAAACATCAAGCGTTGCCTTAGTGATGGATGTGATACTAGAATCCATGGGCTCAGGGCTGTTGGCTATCAAAGAGTAAAGAAACTTGGCATCTCAGTGTGTGATGCTTCAGCTATCTGGTACTGGTCTTTGCTGACCTCATTGGTAACAGCTTCCATGGAGACCAATCCAGCATTTGTTCACACTATCCTACAAAATACTCAGTAAGTACCAACCTTCATTGCGGGCTGTGATTGTGGGGGAAGCAGCCCCTCCCCCTCCCTGGTGCTCCTAAATGCACCGTCTTGGTTGCTGGGGCCGCCAGCAGGGGATGGGCCCTGCCCCCCTCTGGAGACATCCGGGGGACAACACTGGAGGCTAAGGCAGGCAGTGAGTTCCTTACCTTCCCAGGGGTGGTGGGGTTCAGGGTTTGGGGTCCAGCCTTGGGCTGTGGCTGTGCAGTGGCAGGCCCCAGGCTCCGGCTGCGTGGCTTCGGGCTCCGTCCCCCAGCTATGGGGCTTCAGGTTCTGGCCCCCCACTGCCTTCCCAAGCCATCAACCCTCTTCCCCCCTCCCCCCCCACTGTTCCTGGCCCCTGCTGCCTCCCCCAACCCCCTACCTAAGGCTTAATTTGTCCCCTGGCTTGCTGTGCTGAGTTAGTCTGCTGTGAAAAGTGAGATTTCTATGTTTATTATCAGTTTTCACAACAGACTTACTAGCTAGCAATAAATAAATTAAAAGGATTTGGATGTATATATGTGCATATTTATTTGTTTTCCTAAAGCTAATTAAGTATTTTAGGAAGAAATGTGAGAGCGGCCACCAGCAATAGTTGGTGGCTGCACTCTGAGGCCACCAAATAATTTGTCCTGAGAACCCCTGATGTATAACATGCTTGTTATACCAATAAATGGGTGAATGGATACTGGCAAGATACTTCTATAGTTCACTTTTATTTTCCATGACTTGTAGTATTCTCCTAGAAGCCTGGAATGAATTAATTTCCTGTTTCCAACATTGTTGACTATTTATAAATGTTGACTATATTCCATTTTCTTTATGAATGGAGCTTAATTTAGTTTAGTTTTTTTTTTTTTAATAGCCATTCATGTAGAGCCGTATGCCAAAATGTCTGTTCATGCACCAGCAATTAATGCCAGCACAGCTTTGGGAATTGCATTTGCAAGTAAAAGTCTGTTTTCAAGCCAGCACAGTTGTAATTTCTCAGGAACGGGGTAGTTCCTAAAATAAAACAATACAGTTAAAATCTCAGGGATTTTCTCCATTGGATTGTAATTTGTAGTATAGAAGAGGTGAGATATTTGGACCGTTGTTCCTGATAGTGTCGTTTCAGCCCACTCAAGCTAATAATTATTCACTGACACGTTAGCTTAAAAAGTACAGTAGAATGTCAGAATTAGGATCACTTTGGGAATGGAGGTTGTTCGTAACTCTGAATAAAATGTTATGGTGGTTCTTTCAAAAGTTTACAACTGAACAGTGACTTAATATAGCTTTGAAACTTTGCTATGCAGAAGAAAAATGCTGCTTTTAACCATCTTAATTTAAATGAAACAATCACAGAAACAGTTTCCTTACCTTGTCAAATCTTTTGTTAAACTTATTTTTAGTAGTTTACACAGTATAGTACTGTGTTAAATGTACTGTATTTGCTTTTTTTTGTGTCTCTGCTGCTGTCTGGTTACGTACTTCCGGTTCCAGATGAGGTGTGTGGTTGACTGGTCAGTTTGTTACTTTGGTGTTCGTAACTCTGAGGTTCTATTGTAGTCTCAAAGAGCACATAGTGGTTGCTTCACATCAATTCAAATATGTTTATAGCTTTTAACTGTGTTAATGTAGTCTTCTTAACTCTACAAGTATATTTTTACTTTCTTATATTCTTTGTTTCCCTAATACCCTGTGCATATTGATATATTAATTCCTCTGAAAATAGCCAATACCTATATAAGATTTTAATAGTTTGTTAAAGCATCTCCTTTCGTGGGAGAAAAGGCTTCCAAATGTTTATGCCTTTACTATCCTAATAGCCACTAAAAATCTTGAATGTTCTTTGAACATATCCAGATATTTCTGGCACTAAAAAGGGACTGTGTCCCATGTGGTGTATGGAATGAGCAGTCTGCAGTTAAGCCATTTTCATGGATAAACAGTATCTGCCCTGATATGTAAGTGTCTAGTTGTTTAGGTTTATATTTAGGAATTTCACTCTTCTTCCAGGGCCTCTGTTTGTTGGCACCCATAGGAATAAGGCATCTACATAGATGCCTTGATCCCATGAGTGAAAATATTTGGAGAAGACTCCCTGAAACACTGCAGTTAGTGGTAAGCAGCCCCTCAATCCCTGCTCTCATATCAATAAGGCAACATAGCAAAGTAAAGTATTAAACTTCTTCCATGTTTTTGATGAACAGGTTTTTATACAGTGGCAAAAAGGAACTAAACACATTTTGCCAGGCATGTGACAGGCAAAAAATCTCCTGTAGATGCCTTGTTTCTGGTCAGGGTGGTGGCCTGTCCCACCTTGATTTTCAGGCATGATTTTCAGTTTTGTTTTTTCCATTAATATTATGCAGAATATTTCTGGGCTGTTGTAGGGTATTTATAGTATTTTAATGCAGGCATTCCTTTTGTGGTGACTGGTTGTTTTGCTGCGTAATGGTTCCTTGAATAACTGCCAAACTGTCATCTGCTCAATGACTTCAAGGTTTGAAATCTTACTAAAATCATAACACAACCACAACAGCTTTATGGCATTCAGTTTCCATGTGGGTTTTAAAAACACCACTACTTCACATGACAAAATCTTTGAAAACTTTGCCTCTAATTTGCATAGTTTATCCTATACACAGACTTTGAAAACTCTGTTATACAGCTGAGTAACTTTATGCATGTCAGCAGTTCCATTGAAGAAGTTCCTCAGGTACAAAACATTTTCCAGGATTGGAGCCTTACATTTTTACTACCTTTTAAATATTCATAGAATGACATCCTGTGAAGTGTTTTGTACAAAACTACTTTTCTGTGTAGCCTAAACCCTGAGCTAGACAATGTACAATCAGAAAATAATTCTATATAAAAGATAAAATGATCATGAAACTAAGGCCTATTTTACTCTTAAAAGTTAAGTCAACCTAGCAACTTAGGTCAGAGGTGTGAAAAACCTCAACCCTGACCCAAGTAGCTATGCCAACCTAACCCCCAGTTTAGATACAGCTGTGCTGTTATCTACGTAGTTACTGTCATTCAGGGAAGTGGTGATCTTATACCAACAGGAAAAAAAACCTTCCATCAGTGAAGGCTGAGTCTACACTACAGGGTTTTCCCCTAATAATTAGGACAACATAGCTACGCCAGTATAGTTTGGGTAGTGTAGACAAACCCGAAGTATTGAGAGGTTTTAGGATAGTATTAGTAATTAAGACTCTGGCAGCCTGTCCTTTCTAAACTTCCAATTTTCAGGGTCTTATAACTCTGCCATAAGAATTCATTTTGACCTGGGCCAGAAAGTGCTCTTTTTATGTGGAACTAAAGAGTAAGCAGAAAAAATACCGTCACTGGTATGTAAGTTTGACTTATGGAAGCAAATAAATAGATTTTATTAAAGCTTTAAAAGTTTTTTTGGGATTGCTTTTTTGAAAGAGAAAAGCTATTTTTGCATTTTTAAATTAATGTGTGCACATCATTAGTTCTTAATAAGGGACTGCTACTTTGTTTTAAAATATGTTTCAAACAAGGAATTACTTAGTGTTCTTTTTAGGTAGAAGTACATAGGATTTTTCATCAAATGGCTTTGTTGTGCTCTATCTCACTAAACTAGAGTCTGCCTGCGTGCATCCAATTGCAGGGTTGAGGTTTGTGTGATATTTGCAGAGCCTCTTCTATTAAAAAAAATCCATGCCCTACTTTCTCCATCTAGAAGCCAAATGCTTTGCATTTCTAATGCAGGAAGAACATTAATAATGCACCTCACACAATAGAGACAATCACCCTAAACACAGAGATCCAGCCACATAAGCATAAAGATTCTGAGAGGCCCTCCTTTTTTTTTTTTTTTTTTTTTTGAATCTTCTGTTTCTAAAGTTCTGTCTGAGTTTATTTCTAATGTCTTGCTCTTTTCCTTTGCTAGGAAGGCATTGCAGCACATGCCACCACTGTCCCTGACGTCGGGTTCTACAGACTTCTCAAGCTTCTTATCTCCCAATGTTTTGGAGGAAGTAGATAGTTTTCTTATAAGAATAACCAGGTAAATCTCATTAGCATACTTGGGTAAGAACATGATATAGAGTAAATGGGTACTGCAAAAATAGCTTCCATTTGTCATATTCCTCATTTGTTCTTGTTTGTTCATACATTGACAAACTCAAAGATAAATATGAAAAATTGGTTCCTCGGCTCTTCAGTTTGAGCATTTAGCTGACCTAGAAGCCAAAAGCTCATTCCTCCGTCGTTGGCATAGTGATGAGGTATATTTAATGTTAAGTTGGTGTGACATTAGTTCTGCAGTGAAAACTGTTTATGGACCTTTGGAGGAGTTAATAACATTTTTCTCCTTTTCTTCCATTGAGAATAAATTCTGAGTGATTCATCCAAAATATGAATGCTAGAAATAGTGAAAATCTGGTCCCAAAAGCAGTCATGAGATACCATCTTTCAGGTTTTTTTTTTTTTACCTTAACTGCTGTTGTAATAAGGAAGTATATTGCCATCATGAATAGTTTAAGGAATTACTTTGGTATGTAAACCAACATGACTGGCCCTGTCCTGCTCCCACTGCAATCAATTGAAGTTTTGCCACTGGCTTCCTTTTGTTTAATCTCCGTTTTTCATAAATTCTACTTTATTAGAAATGTTACATGTGATCAGGTACTAGTCAACCATGTCTTAAGTTATAAAGAAAAAGACCTAATAAATTAATATGTTTGCAATATATTTACATAAAAAACCTCAAGTGTTAGGTATAAGCACATTTCCCATACAATTGTACTTAACCTGAAGTTTTGTTATACTATGTCTTTATCGGGTCTGCCTACACCAGGTTATTGGGATGTGAACTTTTTTGTGCTTCCTAGCTATGTGGGTGTACAGAAAGTAGAGTAAAATTTTGAAAGAAATAAAGAGAGCAAATATAAGGGAATGAAATAAGGGCGCCAGATGGAGGCTCTAGACTGGTAATGTTTGAAATAGGGTGTACTAGTAGGAGCGTACTCTTAAAAGAACAATATAACAAAAACTCAAATACTGAATTCCTGTGATAAAGCTAAATAGCCTTTTTTAATCTTCTAGTTTTTAACTAGATGATAAAACCTTTCCAATGATTCTGTATAAAAGAGCGGATGATTCATCCAGTGTTGATTTCAGTAACTGGAACAGGACAATTAGCTATCAAGTTTTTATAAACAGATGGCTTAAATGGCTATATAAATAGGCCACATCATAAGTCACTGGTATTAATTGAAATTATTGATGTACCATTTCATGTACTTGATTATGAAACTGCAGGTTTCCTTTCTTATATATATTTATGCATGGTCTTTTTATCTCCTAGTTGTTATGCCACTCCAGAGGTTGAACTTACATTGTTGGCTTTTGCCCTAGCCAGAGGGAGTGTTGCTAAAGTGATAAGTTCACTTTGTACTATCACTGATCATCTGGACACACAATACAAGGCTTCTTCACTCATCTCTTCCATGGCAACTGTTAGACAAAACCTGCTTTATAAATATGGTAAATATTTCAGGGACATCTTTAAGTGCTACTCAAATGAATAGTTACTGCATCCTTTAGAGAGAGAGAAGGTGTGTGTGTGCGCGCGTGCGCGAGATCAATCATAGACCGCTTTCCAAATTGTCTGTGTGTAAACTGGTTGTTTGATCTTTTAATCCGGGTATAAAAGGATTTTATTTTAATGAATATTATCAAGCTGAAAAGAAAGGTATATCTCCTAAAACAGTACTTGCATCAGAGCAGTGCTAGCACTAGAATTTGAGATCCTTGTGATCCTTCCAAGAACCAAAGGTGATGTCACCTTGGAGAAGGAAGTCTGTAATCCTGTGCTCAAGAAATGCATGGGCAGTTGGCTCTGTAGTAAGATGATAAAGGTGTTTGCATCTCTATTAAGTTTATCTAGTGGTACTAGTCTTCCTACAACAAGTTGCTGAATTTTTTTTCTCTGTCCAGTTTTACTGAGAGTAGAATGACATTTATTTATAATTTTTGTTAACGTTTTTTGTCGTAGCTGAATCATGTAGTGTAACTCAGACCTAAGTACAACTCTTTTGATTTTGATTTTGATAGGTTTATTTATCTGGATGTTTATTGTAGGTTTAAACATGAACCTGGTCTAGCAGAAGGCAGTAAATTGTCTTTCTGTGGGTATCAACTTAAGCTTTACTTCTGTCTGACGTGTTTTAACCTCTGTAGTTACAAATAAGGCTAATATGACTGAAAGTGATGGGGGTTTTTTTGTTTGTTTTTGGTTTTTTTGGAGTTTTCAGTTTGTATACATTGCTCATTTAACAGTATTTTGTGTATGATCAATATCACCATTTCCTTCTGTGTAGTCAGTTTCCCTTTTGTTTGTTTGGATTTTCACTCAACAACATAGAATGAAAAACATTTTTAAATCGGAAAATGTGATTGCAAACGACAATTAGCATGCAGACTTAGCAACAGGTGTATATAGTACCAAAAATTATTTTTAATCAATTTTTTAAAATTGACCATCTCAGGTTGATGGTATCACTTTAACCACTTGTCTCCAGTCCTGAATTACTGGATATTCTTAGCAGTCATGCAGGTGTGAACCTAATGTAGAGAAATACTTTCACCAGACTCCACTGCTGGTTCTGGTGTGTGACAAATGTAAACATGTTACGCATAAAATATTGTTACTACTACATTATGCTCAGAATTCTGGAAAGTCACTTCTGTTTCCCACAGCAACTGTATCTCTGGCTTCTTGTATAATAAAAGTGATATTTAGTATTATTTCATGTGCTGTGAACGCTTTAATTCAAAATGTGTGTGTTTTGACAGTCCTCCAGCTGTAACAATTCTTAATTTGTTGTCTTTGTACACTTAAAATTTCAACTGTTATGCAATAACATGGATTTTGCATTTGTTTCCTTTGTGTAAGATAAAGATCCGGTGGTGGTGTAATTCTTCAATTTTTTTCCTTAATTTTTTACCTTCTCTCTGTGTAAAGAATTTAGAATGCCATTGGCAAACAAGCTCTATATTGTTTGTTTTATAGCTCTGATAAACCTGTTGATTTGCTTGTTCAGGAAAGCCGCTACAGCTAACCCTTCAGGCATGTGACGTAAAAGGAAAGGAAGATAAATCAGGGCCTGAAAACCTCCTTGTTGAGCCATGGACAGGGGATGGTAAGTGTATAGTCTTTTGTTTATGGTTTCTTGTAGTGGTTCAGATCTGTACATTTTCACACTGATTGACAGTTAGAAAAAAGGAACTACGGTAGACACAGTGCTTCTAAATTGTAATTCTCACTCACAGGGAATTGCTCTTAGGAACTGTTCCTTTCCCTAAAACAAGTTTGGTATCTTAGGTCAGGTTATTGGTGCATTGGCTGAAAGTGCATAGCAGGCTGGTGTGAAAAACTTCATAGCAGAGCAGCATTTTGCTCTGAATCACGAGGGGCTTCCCAAACACTGATGGAGGGATGGAAGAGAAAATCATATAGAATATCCTCGGGTGGCTGAATATTTGGTTTCAAGAGTCAACAGTCCTTTAATTGTTGATGTCTATCTTAGTCAAAATGGTCTTAAAAATCAGAAATAACAGTATAAATGAGGCAGTAAATAATGCTTTGACTTGCAGAGCCAATGTGCACTTCTCTAGAACGCCTTTTGAGGTGCTTAGCCGACAACATACTTGAGGGCATAGAAGTTGTGTACTGTAGAGGTGGCATACACATTGGAAATCAATTTGTCTTTCTTGGGGTTGTTTGCAGTCATAGTTTGCGGGTGTTTGCATTGAAAAGTTTTTTTGTTTTGTTTTGTTTTTGTTTCTTCCACTTATTCAGCCTCTATCTGAAGTAACATTGCCCTGGCATTTTGCTCTTGATGCCACCGATTAAACTTCAGGATATTGTAACAAAAGGAGAGGTTTATAATTCATGTTCTTCTGAGGTTTTTCTTTCATTTAAGAGGAAAGGGAGGATGTAGAAGGGTCTTGACAGTGTTGTTCTGGCTTTCAGAAAAGCTGTAATTTAGATAAGTAAACACTGTCATTCAGTGGTCCCAATAACATTCAATGGGAGTGACTTTTCACTAAAATTTAGCAGATGGAAGAATTATTTCCTGTTACTGATAGCATAGTCCCAGGAGAGACTGTGGCTGTGAAGACACGGTCCTGAGGAAGGATATACTAACACAACACTGTGTTGAATGGTATCAGAGGGGTAGCCGTGTTAGTCTGAATCTGTAAAAAGCAACAGAGGGTCCTGTGGCACCTTTGAGACTAACAGAAGTACTGGGAGCATAAGCTTTCGTGGGTAAGAACCTCACTTCTTCAGATGCAAGTCATCTTGCATCTGAAGAAGTGAGGTTCTTACCCACGAAAGCTTATGCTCCCAGTACTTCTGTTAGTCTCAAAGGTGCCACAGGACCCTCTGTTGCTTTTTACTGTGTTGAATGTACACCTTTTGATACAGCATCATCTTTTATAAGCAGAATTACTAATGCCAGCATTATAATTTACTATTTCATTTGGACTCTCAAGTCTCATTCACTGGCTGAATCTTTGCTATAGAACAGAGCGCTGGGTTTTGTTTTACTCCTCTCATTATAATTCTGTATCCATTTACTTTAAGATGACAGTCCTCTAAACCTCATCCTGTTTTCATTGTTCCTTTAGGTTTTCTTACTGAGACTGGAAAGACCAGAGCAAGTATCATTCTTTCTACAGGAACTGAATCTACATTCCAGGTGACACAAATTAGAATAAAGGTAAGGAACTTGTTTGCATTATTCAAGCAGATTCTTGTATTAATGCTTTTTTTCTTGGTGGTGGAATTTAGACAGTTGTTCACCTTTGATTGAATGTACAGCTTTGTGATTAATTTGCAAGAAATTTGAGTGACAGCAGTTTGGGTTTTGTTTTGTATTTGCATGAGTCACAGGAAACTTGCACGAAAAGAAAAATAGAAATTACATCTGGTTACAGAATGCTGCCCCAAGTGTACTCTGTAGAGCATTCTATCTATTTTATGTGGCCTCTGTCTATATCTTATTCAGGCCAATGAGGTATTTCTAGTTCTTGTGTATGTAGTATAATGCTTGCCATGTATTTAAACAGCAACATTACTCTGGTGTGGAGGTAAAAACTTATGTCCCAAACATTGGTAGAATCTCATAGCAGGAAGGAAGCTGTGATGAGGTTTTTACAGCTTGCTTTTCCGTTGTTGAAACTATAGTTTATTGTCCCAAAGCATGTGTGCATGCTTTGTAGTGCCCACCTGAATTAAGGATGACTAGACTCTTGTGTTTGTAGGTTCTCATCAGTTGGGGATGGAGGAGAGGGCAACTGTTCAAAAATTATAGTGCAATGATACTTGGAAACAATTTAAAAAAAAAATTGCCACTGCTTTTTGTATAAAACAGCAGAAAAGCAAATTGAATCAAGATGCAGGCTTTTTCTTTCTTGCTTGGCTCCAGGTGAGATGGTGGCTAAAATGAAACTTAGCTATGAGTTTGAGCCTTAATCTTTCAGAGATGTTTAATCTTTCTGAAACATTTCCTGTGTCATGTTCCTTTAAAACAAAGGAAATAAATAATATGATTCCAAAGAATCACAGATGAATTTTGCTGATCTCTGGTTTGATTTGAGTAACTCTTCTTTATAAGCAGAAGCATAATTTTATTGTTATCCTAGTTTTCTCTGTGTTGCTCCAGCATTATGTTCTCCTTTCAGGTTCGGAAAGGTGCTATTGGAGCCCAGTGTGGGTTGGTGTTTGCTTATAACAGTTCTTCAGAAAAATTTCATGCAGAGGAACATTTTAAAAAATTTGAAAGCTATGACAAGTGGAAGCTTCAAGAATTCAGGCAATTTTTAAAAAACAGGTAAAGGTGGGCAGGGTGGTAATTAATTTTTTAAAAAATTAACATTGCAGCAAACCTTCTCTACCCTGTTTATAAAAGTCAGAGTGTGGATGAGGTCGGAGAAGTCTTTAACATTTCTTTGTGCCTACTGCTGTAGCTGCAAATAAAGTCACTTGCCACTGAACACCTAAAGGTCTACATTTAAAACTGAATCATGACCAGCCCAGTTTGAACTAAAATCTCAATTTGATACTTCTGAGAAGCTGTGTCTATACAGAATGCTGATTCCTAATAGCAGTATTGTTGCCTTTCTCTACAAGTATGCTGTAAAATTATTGACTTGACTTTGACAATAAAAATAAAAAAATCTATGGCAGACATGCATTTGCTGGAGTCTGTGCATGTGAAATGTTTCTGCTACGTTTTCCTGAATCTTTAATTTTTCTAACAGGTAAAAATAGTTGGGTAACAGCAGTGGGGCAATCCCTACGTTTTTTTTTTATTATAACTTTGGTTGATGTGCTTTTATCTGCAGAAGTGATTGTTCATGTGATGAGCTGGGAGAGGATGATCCTGTTGGCTGGTTTGAGGTGGAAGAAGAATGGGATGAAGTGGAGGTCAAAATGCAGCAGTGCAGAATTTCCCAAGTAAGAAATAATTAGAACAGACTGACTGAGGCGTGAATGAGGAAATGATCATCTTCCTGCTTTCTTGAAGACCAGTTAAATAATCATCAGGTTTTTGTTACCGAAGAAGAGGCCCAGTAGTGTAGCTAGGGGCGGGAGCAGGACAGCGGCTGCTCTCCCACTGAGCACAAGTGGCACCTTTTCAATTTTTACTCACCCGGTGGCGCTCCAGGTCTTCGGCAGCACTTCGGCGGCGGGTCCTTTACTCGTTCCGGGTGTGTTAGAGCTAATTTAGTTGATTTAGATTTAGCATGGACATTACTGTCTCAAAAGTGTAGAAAGTTTCCACTCACTGGATTGTGTCAAGAGGATGAGTTACACTGTAAGCCTAATGATTAGAACATGAAACAAGCTGCACAATCACAGTTCTTCATATATTCTAATTTGCTCACTTTTAATTACTACGAAACAAAGACTAAATAGCGAAGAGTCCTTGTGGCACCTTAGCTTATGCCCAAATACATTTGTTAGTCTCTAAGGTGCCACAAGGACTCCTCGTTATTTTTGCTGATACAGATTAACACGGCCACCACTCTAAAATAAAGACTAGATTCTGCAACCCTTATTCATGATAAATAGCACCTTGTTCCTTGAGTAATTCCATGGATCTACTTGAGGACTGCACTACTCAGCGTCTTAATTTGCAGCAATTAAAAGTGAAACTTGTCTTCCAGTGCATGTTGTTCTTTCGGGTTCAATTTTAATTTGCTTTCAGGTTCCCAAATCTCTTCTTCCTAGGGGAGAAAATACCAGAGGTGGCTGCTCAGGGACAAAAGTGAAAAGTCCCCGTTGCATAATGGAATCCAGAACATGCCATTTCCTTATTCAGTAGCTGTCTGAACTGTTATGCATGTACTGGACATATTTGTTCCCCAAATTTTTGTGATTACAGGATTAAAAAATACATCTCTACCCTGATATAACGCTGTCCTCGGGAGCAAAAAAATCTTACCGCGTTATAGGTGAAACTGTGTTATATTGAACTTGCTTTGATCCGTCGGAGTGCGCAACCCTGCCCCCTGGAGCGCTGCTTTACCACATTGTATCCGAATTCCTGTTCTATCGGGTCACATTATATTGGGGGTAGAGGTGTACCTTTGGACTCTGGGGATGCACTCCTTAATGGATACTCTCAGCTTCAGGTTCTTTATACTAATGTGGAAAGAATTGCAAGTTAAATACATGTATATATATTTAATGTACATTGAATGTTTATCCTCTACTTGTTTTTATATTAAGCTAATGATTTTCCACTTGCAGGAAAGCTTGGCGCAATAAGATTAAGAAATAGACACAGCTCACAAAATGAGTTAGGCTGGTAATTAAATGACTGAGTTTGCAAGTGAACATGGCAGTCACAGAACCCCCTAGTATGTAGCTCGTATAGAACCTTCAGAATTAAAGTGTTTTACACAAACGGTCGGTGGGGTGGTAGGCCAGGGCACTGGCTTTGCCTGAATAATATCATAGGATCTTAAATGTTTGTGTGGCTCTCGCTTTTGAAATCAGGATTTATGAACAGCGCTTTTGCTATTTTTATGTCTCTATCCAGTATTTAATGGTGAAGTTCTTGTGCACAAGGCAAGATACCGCAGAGCGCCTAGGAGTTCAAGGCCTGAATGTTCTGGGATATCTTCGGCCTGTGGTAGGGGAGCCCAACAGAAGCCTGAACTGTCTGAAATGCAAAGCAACAGATGACAGCATTTGTGGAACAACCCTTCTCCTGAAGACACTTCATTTCATCCAACAACTTGCACAGGACCTGGTATGTTTCTCTCCACATTTGTTCACTTCTTTAAAGCATGTGGTCTTGTTACAAGAATAAATGGTGGTACACCAAAGACCAACTTAAAAGACGCATTATAAAATAAAGTAGTGGCCAGAGAGCAAGCTGTAACTACATTCAGTGGTAATAATATGCAAGTCTTGAAACTTGAAGTGTCTGGAAAATGACTTTTAGTATACTAAGATGCCTTATAAAAGGGCACTTAAATAAGTTAGGAATATGTCTTCTTTAAGAAAACCAGAACTGAACTGCATTTCCATATCTCACACATTATGATAAAGTGCTTAGTGGGGTTAATGCAACATACTGTATATAAAAGTTCCACTGCCTTTTAAATAGCCCTGCTGCGTCTCTTGGAAGCATACAGGAGGATTAGAACCAGGTGTATAGACCAGAACTTGTTCTCCACTATTTGTGTGAGTTAGACTTGTGAGAAAGTTGGGACATACGAAAGGAAGTGAAAATTGTTAGTCTGACGCAACCAAAAGAAAAGATATTGCTGATTCATCCTAATGGGAGCCTGACCGTGTTGTGTCCTGAGGCTGGAGTGGCATTTCAGATGCAGCTTGATATTTCTTTCATACTCCATATGTTGCAGTTTTCATTGTGTTTTTGTAAACATTCACTGTGTAAAATGAATTCTTCAATCCTATATTTTCTTTGCCTCTTTTAGGTTCAACAAAAAGAAAGTGGATTAAAGTACAGATCATTCTTGGACTTCACTGGCCTTGACTTGCAGCTTTTCTGGAATTTTTACAATAAACTACACCAAAAGTAGGGCCCTCCTCCATCACAAAGTTAGCCATAAATATGTTTACATACAGTGCATTTTATTCAGCTGATGTTTTCTGCCATTAAGCTGAAGTAGCCGATATTTTCCCTTCTCTCTGTTGTGTCATCTGGGTTTTTAGCTATAACATTACATAGATGCTTGTAATCTTTAAGTTTCAGTACAGTAAGTTTGATTCCTGTCTAGGTGTTAGGGTTTTTGTTTTTGCAATTTATTTATTTATTTATATTTCTTATGTGTGATGGGATACTACATTTATAGTATAAAAATAAAGCACAGTAGCATTTAGAGAAGACACAATTAGGAGATGCAAGGAAAAGTGATTTAAATGCCATTTTAAAATCTCTCTCCCTCTCTATCTATATCTATCTATATCTATATAGTTCTTGGCTGTGTTTTCTTTACTCGGAGGCTCTCTTAGTGTCACTGTCTCGTAGAGCAGAGACTGCGATGCTTGCTTTAGCATAGCAGTGTGTGCTGGAAATGAGTTCTTCCTGTGAAGATTTTACTCTTGTTTGTTTTGCCTTTTAGCCCAAGGGAAGAATGTCTCTTTGCCCAGACTGTGCTACTGCAACTTCTTCAAAGCTGCTTCTCTGTGCTTACTGGAAACAATAAAACTATTAAATCTCAGGAAGCTTCTCCAAGCAAAACTTCTGGCCAAATAGAAGCTGCAGTAGAGCTCTACAGGCATTTGTGTGAAGGTTCGTTAATATTATGCTGTCACTTACTAACTTTTGTTGTTGTTGTTTTGTTTTAAAGGCATTTTATACTTGTGTGAACTTGGAACAAGTATTTTCCAAAACCCAAGCCAGCTGCTGTTTCGGATTGTTGTGCTTTATTGCTATTTTAGACCAATGGGTTTATCTGAGAGCTTGCTTCTGTACTTTCTTTGAGCCTCTGATGAAGTGATCTTGCATCTGTCCTGATAATATGTGGCCTGAAAGTGGTTGCAATGGCAAATTATTTCAGTGGAGCTGTATCTACTTGCACCAGTAGAGAATTTGGTCCTTTGACTTCAGTACTGGAATAAGTATAAACGGATCTAATCCTTCTATCGAGTATTTCTAACCGCTCATCACTGTGCTAGAATGAATCCACATGGTTGGGAAAGTACAAGTGAAATCTTGGCCCTGATGGCATTGAAGTTGATGGGAATATTGTCATTGACTTCTTTGGAGCCAGTACTTTGCCTTATGTATTTAAGTACAATGATTTCAATAACTAGTATACCTAGTAAGAGATTATGAAAAACAAGGAATAGATGAATGACTTTGTACTGAGTGTGGTACATTTTGAAAGGGTTTTTTTGTTTTTTGTTTTTCTTTCACCAGGTTTGACAGTTGGTCTTATAAATAAATATAACATTGAAGGTCCTGAAGTGAACCAGGTCATTTGAATCCGAGGTCTTCTCATAAGATCTTTCTTGCTAGACTTCAGAAGTCTTTCTCACATGTTTGTGTAGACAAGCCTTAAGTAACATTTAGTTTGCAGTAAGCTGGGTTGAAATCTATCCTTTACTAGCGTGCTGTCCATGTGGACTCCGCTGATACACCCTAGTAGTTCCTTGCTGCGTCTTTGATCCTACTCCCATATCACAGTGGGGTAGATCAGAGTGGATTAAGGAACTGTTAGAGCATGTTAACAGGGTCCATATGGACAGTTGTTGCGCAGCAGGCTACCTCAATGTATATGTATATCCCAGCTTGTTGCAAGCTAAATGTTCTTGAAGATCCTTACATGTATATGTGATAAGTATTTTATGTACTTTGGAAAGACTAGTGTCATGGAAAAGAAATGAAATTTTGTAGTGTATTAAAGATATATACTTGGTTATTGATTTGAAATTGTAAAACTGTTTCCTTTTTTTGTGAACAGTCGTGGACATGAGTGATAGCAACTTCACACCCATGACAATGCTAAAGCAGGAAGTTAAGAACACATTGCTCAATGGAGCAGCTATCTTCTTCCCAGATAGACAGACCAGACGGGACCAGCTCTTCACCATGATGGTAAACCATGCAATGAGAAATGATTGCTCCACAATCACTTCATTCCAGATGAGGCGAGCTTGCCTTTACCTTTCCATAAAGTTATAGTTTCAGTTCAGATGGTCTATCTTAGAACGTCAACCTTCAAAGGAAGGCTCTTTTATACTCTCAAACGTGACTGTTTAAAGAGGGAAACATGGCATTGTGAAGTTCCATATTAGTAGCCTTTAAGTGATAGGCTCTGCTCACTTTACAAATAAAACTTCTACATATAATAACCCCCATTTTATGTAGGCGAAAACCTGAGGCACAGGATGCAATAACTTTACATATGTTCTAGTGTCCAAGTCTGTGTGAGAACTTAAAAGAATATTGTATTGAATATTTATATCCTGTTTTTCCTCATGATTTAGAACCTACTGGAATACTGGAAGTGTAAAATTCACATGCTGTATATATGGTTTTTTTTTTTTTTTTTTTTTTTTTTTTAACTCTTGCATGTGCATATGGGTCTGTAGGATTTCTTGTGTGATGGGATACTACATTTATAGTATAAAAATAAAGCACAGTAGCATTTAGAGAAAACACAATTAGGAGATGCAAGGAAAAGTGATTTAAATGCCATTTTAAAATCAAGATTTGCTTAGTGGCAGAGAACTTAAAGATCCAATTTCAATGGGGACTGAATTTTTTTAAAACCTCTTTACAAACCAAAGCTAAAGCTCAAACAATGGATATTTCTCATAAAGAAAATGCAGACCAAACATCTCTTGGAGCAAATACTAATCCTGTAGTCCACAAAAAGTATTTCCTGGTCCTGTCATTCTTTGTAATTCCTTGCTATTACAAAAAAAAAAAAAAAAAAAATTTTTTTTTTTTAAACGTAAACCTCTTCCATTTCCTAGAAAAACATCACAGAACAGGAACATAAGCAATCTGTGCATCTCACCTTCAGATCCCTGTGTATGTACTTCAGGTAAGGCTCTTTGATATTGAAAAATAACTTTTTTCTCTGATTATCTTCATCCTACTGATCTTTTTCAATAATTCCACATTCTTCTGAAAAGAGAGATGCAAGTCAGCAAAATTGTTAATGCACTTTCTCTTTGAGAGAATAAAAATCTATACATCTTACTAATACTGACTGGCTCAAAAGGCAATAACAAAAGATTGCCCAAGGGTAAAAATAATTACTGAGTCTGTGGTATATTGCCTAGAGTCTCTGAGTAGCATTGTTTACTGTTTTATCCTTGATCATTTTTTTTCAAACTACTGTTGTCCTTGGAAACAGTGAGTATTTGTTATATCTTTAAAATATCTCCACACTGATAAATTTATAGAACATTTGATTTTTTCCTTCAGAAATGATGTGTAAATGATCTCTGCAGATTATCATCACAACAGGGCACCTTTTTCAGACTTCTATCATTAGCTGTTACTCAGTAAGCTCTATCTTTTGCAGTGATCAGGATCCAGGTGGACTTTTGTTGTTACCAGATAAGGAAGTTTCTGAGGATTTTGACATCAGCCAAGTGCTGTCAGTCATGGATACCCTTCTGTTGGTGGCAGCGAGAGAGGTAGCTATCATTTGAGATTGTCTATTCTCACTTCTCCTGGAGCCAGTAGTTAACAGGACTATTCACATGAGTAACATTTATTCTGTATGATTGTAGGATTGGGCCCCCACTAATTTAAATGTTATATGTTAAGCAGTAACTACATTTAATATTAAGAAACAAGGCAACATACTGAATAGGTTGCCTTAGGGAGTTTTTCCATAGAGTCCCTTAGTGACTGCCTTGAAGCTGTAAAAGAATTGAGCTAATTAAACCAGATTGAAGGATGGGAACTAGTCATGGTACCATAGACTGAAAGACCTGTGCTTGGGAAAGTAAGGACTTTTCACATGTGAAAATAATTAGCCTATGTTACAAAATGTGCTGAAAGCCTTAATTGATTGCCCCAAATGTAGTTGTAATTACTTAAGCCTGTTTGCTGTTCATCTTACTGAGTTACTAAAACAGCTTTCAAATATCACTTCTTTATGAGTGTTTTTTAAACCACTAGCAGTTCATATATGACTGGTCTCTTGCTTTTCATCTTTTTTTGTGGCGGGTGGTGTGAGGTGGGGAGGAGGGTGGTGTATCACATAATCTGTCACACTGCAGTGCATGGGATATCATTGATGTATTATTGCCGCGCATGGGATATCATTGTTGTATTATTGCTTTTCAGTGTGAAATGATGATGCTGGATGTTGCCCAGCAGGAGAGTGGCACAGTACTGTCATCCTTATTCTGGTCTGTACAGGGAAGCCTCCTTTCATGGTGCTACCTACAATTTAAGGGCAATGGTAATACAGCCAAGACTCTTGCCATGGAAATTCTTAAAAAATGTAAGTTCCAGAGCTGAGTCAGTGCCTAGTATATACAATAATGCAGGACTTTAAAATATGATCTCAAGAAGCTGATTAGCATTTTTATCTCTAGACACTCATCATAGTATCTAAGCATCCTTCTAATTATAGTGCTCCTAACAAATTTTAAAATTGGCCCAGAGCCATCTGGACCAATTTCCAGTCATCAGTATGGTTAAAGTTGTTGATTGATTGTTATGTCTGAGGAGTCTGTAGAATCATGAGAAACTAATTTGGACCAAAAATTTCACTGGCTATTGAATCTACGAAGAAACAATATTTAGTTCCATTTTAGATATTTTTCCTTAGTTGTCCATTATTAGGGCATCTTCCCTCCATCTCCCTCAAAAGTAATATCTCCCCTGGATGAGACAGCATGTCATTTTGGTAGATCTGGGTAATCACAAAAAAAGCCGAACTCATTTTGTCTGTAGTAAAACCTATTAATCTAGGCATTTCTAAGGCGCATATCACCATAGCATTCTTTGTCTCAGCACAGCAACCCAAAGTTACTTGAATAACGACTTGGGCCATAAATGTAATGGTAGAGTGATATTAAATTTGTACTTTGTAATGTCGGGCTATTTCTAAATTCAAACCTGGATTATATTCTATACTTTTATTTTTATACTAGTTATGTATTCAATCATTTTATTCATATTTAAAATGTTCAGCTAAAAGTTGCTGGCCTTGCTTATAATTCATGTTTCATTCCTTAGTAAAACAACGATCCAGGAAATCAGATGTTTACAGTAGAGTTATTGAAACAGGCATTTTAGATCAAGGAGACATAGTTTGATTACAATACTAGTTTCTCTATGAATTGTGCTTTTGGTGGTGTTAGTGACAGAGTGTCCTATTGCCAGCAGTGGATATGTGCAAAACATTTTTTTGTGTCCCAACTGCCTTTTGAACGCAAGTTCCTTGGGGCAACACCTGTCTTTCTCTATTTTGCACAACATGAACCCCACTAGAGGTGCACAGTAAAAACAGACTCCCAGTAGAGAATCCTCAATTTGGCTAACTTTTTATTATCTAATGTTTTCTTTCTTTTTTAGATGTGGGCCAGTTCCTGACAAATATCAGAACAATTTTAGAATCACTTTTGTCCCAATACAGTGGCAAACATATAGTAGAAAAATTAAGTAACTCTGTTTTTGCCATGGCAACCCGTCAGCTGGTAGGTGAATGACTGAAATGTCCTACAGTTTTCCTTTAGTGTGAATATATTTATGACGGCTTTGTAACTTATAGGTGGTGTTTTTTTTTTTTTTTTCCTTAGGTGACTTTCTTGTTGGATTTCTGCACTTTAGACATTCCACACTGCACCCTACTTCAGGGTTTCAGTACCCTGACACAGCTGCTGCGGAACCTTTGTAGTGAATCTGGAGAAAGTCTTAATAAGGTAGCCTAAGATAGATAGATACTTTACACCTCTGATTCTCTGTAACCTTTTGAATTGTGCCTCTCCTTTACCCACCACCATGTATCTGATGAGTTCCTGTCCCTTCAGGATCTCTCTAAAGTGATTTTGAGCATTTTTATAGTGGAAAAGTCACATCTATAAGTATGCAACCAGGTTACGTAAGAAAACTGTTCCAAACATTCAACCTTTAAAGGGATTATGCGTTTATCATCACCTTATTTCAAAAGATCACGTTTACTTACGTAAAATGTGTTGTGGATCAAATGAAAATGCTATGGTCACTAGTTAGAACATAAATCAGTCACTATGTGATAAAAATAGAATCACTTCTTAGATTAAGAAGTTCATGTGAATTAATACTGTTGATTGCATCATAAATATATAACAAAAGATAGGACCTTTGTCCTGGGAGCTTGCAATTTAACACACAGATCTGTGTTGGAAAAGATTAATGGGATACCTTTGTTTAAAGGAGAGAGTGGAAGTTTTTTAAAGAGTACTGTAAAGTTTGAAACAAGATGGGAACCTACTCCAAGTATTATGGAGCTGCATGATGAAATGCAGAACTGAGAGTGGGAAATCTATCTGTTCTGGTTCTTATACCACACCAATCATTGCAGTATGTGAGTATATAAAAGCAGATAAAGGGAAGGGGAGATTGGATTCCAAGGTATGGAGTTGGAGGAGAGTAAGAGGAAATAAGAGCAAAAATATATTTAAGGATGAAATTATGCTTTTGTTCTGAAGATGGAAATGAAGAGCTTGCACTTGATTTAGTAAAAAACAAGCCGGTGAAAGGTTTTGAGGAGTAGTGATGCAATTGATATGGCAGCAGATGAAAATTTGTTTCAGTGTCAGCATTTTGGATAGACTGATTTTGGAAGAGATGAGTGACTGGAGTCCAGAGAGGAGATGATTTATAGTTAACCAAAGCCTGGGTGGGGGGTTTGAATAGATAGGAAAGGTTGGGTTTTGGAGGTGATAAAAAGGAAGGGAAGATAAGAGGTTTCGTGAGAGCCTGGATATGGGAGGAGGAGAGAGAAGTAGATGATGACACTGAGATTGAGCCTGTAAAATACATAGGACAGTGGAGAAGGATTGAAGACAGGAGAGAGGTAAAAGAGGAAAAATAAAAAGTTAAGAAAATACTAGTACATGCTTCATAATCTTACTTGGCACCATTCTTTATAGTGATGTAAGTAGAGGGATAAGTGCTTACAGTACATGTATGTGTGTATATGGCTACTCCAAACTATGGACTCAGATGTGAAATAATGCAGTGCTGTAATCCTCCTGTTGAACACTTTGCATTTGTACCCTATAAGGTGAAAGTTGTTGTATTTAATTATGCAGGTGGACATGGAAAGCTGGCAGCAAGAACAACCCGTGGTGCTGCGAACATGGACAATGGAATCTCCTCACAACTATGAAAATAATTGCCATGAGGTCTCCGTCTTCCTTTGTCCTGGGGCAACCTACTTTGAGGTGGAATTTGATGAAAAATGTGAAACAGAAAGGAGGTAACTTAATAGTGTGCCATCTCTGACTCCAAAAACTGTTCACAAAGGGGGAAAATCCTGCACTCTGTGCAGAGAATCATTACCTACTCCACCCTCAGCATGCACCACCCACCCTGTACTCTTCTTTGCACCTCTGCTTAAAGATTCTTGACACAGCTGAGCTCCCACTTGAAAGGGTGCAGACAAACTCTTTGCACAGGCCCTGAGTGTCAAGGCTATGCTCCCTCAGGCAGTGGAACTATGCTTTCCATTGATTACTCTTGTATTAGCACTTGAAAAAACCTGTGGCCGTCATTGCGTGTTCCCAGCATTCACTTTACCCTACTTGAGCACAACTATGCTAAAGTTCAGTCCTTTCTGTAACTTACCTCTGTTTCTTTCTGGCTTACTACTGAGAAATGCTTAATATTTGAACTTGATATTAAGGATCAGGGAGCTATGTTGTAGAAATGACCATATATGTGCTGTATGAAGGAATGAAATGTTTATATAATCATCTAAAGCAGTAAATAGGTCTCTGAAGGGATTGTGTCTACATTGCTGAGTCTCCAGAGTGGGGTGGTTAGGGAAGTCTGAGAAATTCCAAAGTAAACTTGCCCAAAAGTTTTAAAAATAAAAATGTGTAAGTAATGAGTTGCACTCTCCACAGATATGATTACCTGGAGTTTACTGATGCCAGAGGTGCAAAAACTCGTTATGATACAAAGGTTGGCACTGAGAAGTGGCCCAAGGTGAGTGACTTTAAAATATTGTGCAAAATACACATATGTTAATATTGGGGTACCCTGGAACTCTGTGGTGTTTTAGCGTCCTAGGTAAGAGATTCTGCAGAGACCTTGTAATCTGACAATTTATCTTTGGTGTGGGTGTGTGCACACACCCACCTCTGATGCTCAGAGGGGTAGGGAGGAGGGGAGAAATCTGTAATTCCACAGTGATGCGAATGAAGACCCAGAAGGTCCTTTCCAATAGTAATGTCTGATTAACTCACTACCAGCTAGCATGTAGAAAACCATGTTTCACTGCAGTTAAACATACAGTTGAAATTTTTCTCTGATCTCCTTGTACCTCATTAATTTTAAATAAATCTTGAGATGGCAAGTTGAATTCATTTATTATTTTCTTGTGGCCACTCAGGTGCTACTTCATAGCTACTGCAGTGTAACCTTTCTCTGCCGTTATATATTTTTTTAACATTAAAAGCTGTATTGTGGGCTGAAACTTTCAATTATTCTTTTGACTAGAAAGTTGAAACTTTAATTGCTCTAGGCTTTTCAGTCATGTGGTGGGGGGCTAGCACATATTACAGAGAAACCGTGAGAATATTGAAAAACACAATTGCTGAAGGAAATTCATGACCCCAAAATGTCTTCCTGTCATGTACATTTGGCAAAATGACTGTTTTGTTGCTCTGTAGAAAGTGACCTTTAAGGCTGGCCCACGGCTGCAGTTTCTCTTTCACTCTGACAGCAGTAATAATGAGTGGGGCTACAAGTTCTCCATCACTGCTTATGGCCTACCAGATGTCGCAGTTTCTTGGGGCTTGGATTTACAGCTGCTTGTATCCAGGTTGATGGGGCGCTTGGCTTCGCGGAGTATGGCACTGAAATCCCAACTGGGTAAGTTGAATTAGTTTCTCTAGCAGTCCTGCTTCCAGGATGGGGATGAGGTGCAAGAATCTAATATTTTATATTCTTGAAAGGAATACATCTTGTTCCAGCCCACTCATATTTGAAAACAGAAAATTCTGACTAGGTTGCCAGTTACAGACCAAGTTCGTAATGACCAAAATTTTTAACCATCTGGCAACTTTTTAGTGGGCTATGTGCAGCAAGTTTGGTTGCTGCCTATGCTACCTCTTTAACCTTCTCTTTTTGGGAAAATTACAAAAAAACTCCATCACTATTGGCACCCTTTGTAGTCTTAAGAGGCCAAGAGTGGAATGGACTTGGAGACAGAACTACTCTGACTCTTGGAGGTGGTCATGTTAAGTGTCAAAGCAGATTATGTGGGGGGAATCTTTCATTGCCATTGCATATGCTGTATCTTTTCTGTGGATTTCATGAGGATTTTGTTACTTTTTCCATTTTCTGGTGCAAATTTAAGAATTCATAGCACATAATTTATGCTGATTTTAAAATGTTCCCTTTGATCATTTGGAATTTCTTAAATCTAAAAGGAGCTGGGGGAACACTTATTTCAGTTCCTGTATTGGAGCACCATATGTCAGCATAATCTGTAGTTTATTTACTAGACCTCTGAACCATAATGCAAAATTCCTTCTGATATTAACTTCTGCTTGTGTGTGTTGAGGGGTCAGTATGAAACTTCATGAGTGCTTTGTAGTGCAGAACCTGTCCATGTGATTTGGCCAGATTTCTGCTCTGTCTACCTAAACTTTCCCTGAAGTTTTCAGTCACGATTCTGTTGGATTGTTTACATGTATTCTGGTATCACCCACAATATATTAAGCACTGTCTACAGGCGCAGGGAGGTGCAATCCCTGCCCCAAAGAGCTTGCTATTCAAGGCCCTGGTGCCACAATCTCTTCTGCACATATTTAACTTCAGTCATATGAGTAGTGAATTCAATTGGGCTACTGACATAAGTAAAGTTAAGAATGCATGTGTTTGCGGGGGTTTAGGCCTGTGAAGATAGACAACATACAAAGGGTTGGCCACAGGTATCACAGTCATATCTGTATGTTTCATATATGAACTAAGATTTCCAAAAAAAGGATCCCAAAGTTAGGAACCTACGTCTATATGTAGACCTGTGCTTTATTTTTCAAAAGTGCCGAGCATCCTATAGTTCTCATTGAGGTCAACAGGAGCTTTCAAGTTTTCAGGACTCCAGAAAGTCAGGCAGATGCCTCACTGTGGGTTTGGGAACTTAAGTTTAGGGTTTCTATTTTCAAAAATCTGTACCTCAGTGTATCCATTTATATGCGTTTTGTTGCATGCTATAGGTTATGACATGCCAGATATTACATTCCCTGTATCTGTAGCTTGTAAAGTGCTTTGAGTAGTCGGATACTGTGGTCATGAGTACAGCTTAGATGTTTAAATGTAGGGCCTTTTAGAATAGTAACATGCTGTAGCATTGTATTTTTTAATCTGCATTCATGTCAGCAGTCAGACTGTACATGAGTGGTGTGATGTCTGTCTGCTGCATATGTGGCACTAAACATCATGAGTAACCGTCAGTCTGAGACTTTTCTTTGTTCTACATGCCATTTCCTTTTTGTTTTCCTTTCGCGGCAGGTGTTTAAAATTGTGCATTTTTGCAGTCATATAAAATTGAACAAAAATATTTAGTATTGAACATAAATCCATGTCTGTCTTGCTGTTTTTGCAGAGCTAGGTAGTGAAGCAGAGCTGCCTCCTTCAAAAGTGACATCAGTTCTTAATTCTCCTTTATGGAAACCTGTCTTCAGGCATCAGATGTGTCCTGAGGCGACTTTGGAAGCAAATGAACCCAGTCAAGTGCACCAAAATAAAGAGGTATTTAGGCCACTGCTTCTGTTTTATGGGTAGGAAAACACTATGCGAGAGTGGTGTTATTCAGGCTTAATGAGCTGACGCCTCTCTAACTGTACACTGCTAGGCTGAGGTTGCCATCTCATGGGCTGCTGAATTCTCAAAAGAAGAGAAATTTTTGTTCTGTGCCCTTTATATTAAGTTGTCATTTTGACTGTAACATCTGTCTGAGGTATGGGTTGTTCAAATATATAAATGAGATGCAAGCATTTTTAAACTGATATTAAGTAAATGTTTCAATACTCTTTCCAGACTAAGAACTCTCATGTGGATGACTGCCGTAACTTTCTTCTCAACTTTGCAAAATCAGATCCTTCCCAGGATTTCTGTGGGCAAAATTCTGAGCTTTTCAAAGGACTTATACAGGCATGTAAAAAACAGGCCCCAAAGACAGATATAGTTGCTGGTTCCACTGTTGATCAAGCTGTGAACGCCACATTTGCTGCTTTGGTGTATCTCACTCCAGATTTATATGGGAAGCTACAAAAATATGGTAACTCTTATATTAGTGAATATATCAATAATGAAGGCTGATACTTTGTAAGAAATCATATTATAATTCAGTTGTAAAACTTGAAAAATGTATTTAGTTTCAAAAATATTCAGAAGGTTAGATGTTTTATCCTGTATAAAGAAAATATTACAGCACTGCACTCACCAACTAGGCAGACTTTGTGCCACAATAGACTGTAATAAGATTATAATGCTTTGTTAGTGTTTTTCATCATCACAGCTCTTTTCGAAGGTTAGCTAATCGTCACAAATCCTCTAAGTCGCATAGGCAAATAGGGTTATCCTTGTTTTAAAGATGAGTAAACTAAGCCAGAGATGTTGTGATTTGACCAAGTCCACAAGGGACATTGGTTTTTGAACCGGGATTGTAACTCAAAGGTATCTGTCTCCCATGAGTTGCGTCGTTAGAACACAACTCTCTCTAATTCAGCCATTTTCAGCTCTCATTAAACATTTCCTAAACAGCAAGGAACAAAGTATTTACATTTTAACAGTACTGTTCGGGGAGGAAATGCAAATGAAGCCCCTAAATAGTGTCATGCTTTGGAAAGTGAGCTTGCAACCCACTGTGGGGTTTAAGTTAATATTCTGCTCCTAACTCATGCAGTTGGCTCTCGGTATTGCAACTTGTACCTTTCCAGGGAATAGGGTTGCCAACTTTTCTTTCTAATATGCAATACACTACTTCTATGTCATAACATGCTATCTGAAGTAAGTGCTCATCTGTTGAACAAAAAAGTGCTATTTGGCCTCTCAGGGTCTGATTCTGAGGGGTGCTGAGCACGTGCAACTCCTATTGAAGTCCTGGGAATAGCCTCTATTTGTCCTGCCTGTACATTTGCAGGACCCATATGTATTGACTGTAACTGTACATACTCATTCATTATTCCACTTTGCAAATAGGTCTGCTGTCAGGGTACAGGAGATGGTTTTAATGCATTACCAGCCTTTATAGTATATCCGTAAGAACAATAGGGAACAAAACAACCTGCCTGGCATTGCCTTAAGAGGTAGATGACAGGGTCTATCACAGCATTTTGCAGGTATCTTGTTTTATTTTAATCGTTGAGTGATGTGAAACTGAAGCAGTGAATAAAAAGACTTTCCTCTTTTTTTGTTTTCACAGTCATCAGTGGAGGCAAGATGCCTCTGAATGAAGAGTTTGCACAAGTATATTCTCTGGCTGATGGGATTAGAATATGGATGGTAAGGTTGTTCAGGATGATTATTTCTATTTGGGTTTTCTTCTTTCACATATATTTTTGCTTCTGAGCCCCAGTGCGGAGTCTGTGTCACCTTACTTTGAAATGCCTTGTAAACATGGTTTTGTTGTGTGTGGGGGAGGGAGAGGCGGGTCTGTTTTTATTTTTTCTCAATGATTGCAGATCAAATTTGTTCAACTTAAAAGTAAAAAGATGTTTTTCCCGACTGCCAGCCCTGCAAAGTCAATTTTGGCTTTAATAGTCCAGCTTAGGCCTTTCATTTCATGCATCATTACCAGTATCTAAAGATTCTGTGAGCCAAGCTCTTCCCTAGGCTTTTCAATGAAGGTGCAGAGGTAGAATTTTGCCCTGCAATTGGAATTCTTTTGATTATAGTATCCTAGAAATGGAGGGCTGGAATGGACTTCGAGAAGTTATCAAGTTCAGCCTATTGTGCTGAGGCAGAGTTACCACAATGACAGGCCTACATTTCTATCATACTGACAGGTATTTGTCTAACCTGTCCTTAAAAACCTACAATGACAGGGAGTCCACAATTACCCCTGGAAGCCTATTCCAGAGCTTATGCATCAGCCAGAAAGAGAGATCTCCCTCATGTACTTATTTTGGTTCTGCTGTGCTAAAAGGAGGAGAGGAAAGAGTAGTAAAATAATGGTGGGTTTTTTGTCATTTAAATCACCAGCTGCGGTTAAAGATATGCACAGGGATCAGATCTCTTGGCTGAAAAGAGAAGAGATACACACATACTTACTTTTACCTGATTTAACGCTTGTTGTGCACAACATGTCTTTGAAAGAACTGGTATCATCAGCTCAGCTTTCTTTTGGCTTGAAAGAGTCAAGCTTTTCAGTGCATTGCACTGGGTTGTGCCACAGGCTGACCAGCAAGACGTTCTAGACCATAAAGGACTATTCCTGTATTGGAGACTTAGCGTGTCTTAAGAATCTCAGGAGTGGACTAATGAGATTCTCTAATTGTGGTACAGTCTTCATGCTGCCATGCCATCTGGATAGGCAGGATTTCACATTTTTAATTAATTTACTTAACTTCCTATCTACAGTTAGAAATGAAGCAGAAGTTCCTGATGGGTAAAGGAAATGATACAGCAGAGAAACAGAATATAGAAACAAGTGAAGTGAACCCAGAAATCCTTGGTAAGTGTCTTTCCTGATGGCTTAGCCTAACTTTATCTTATGTAGCTCTTCTCATTTTTTTCTGTGCTCAAGGAAATTAATTAGCAATTTAGGCGATCTTATGTTTGTGGACAGGGATAAATTAGCTGATGTGATGTGCACTGTCTCCAGAGATTTTTCCTAAAGAATGAGAAAACAACCAGTGCACTGGATCATCTTACTTACTGATGGTTGAACCGTCACTTTAAAAAGTTGTTTGTAACGACACTTCACATATTGCATGCTTTGTATGGTTGGTGTGAATATTTTGAATAGGCACTTAATAGTGGGAGATCCAGACACTCACTATCAAGGGGCAGGAAACCATACTTCCAGGACTTTCTGGCCAGAAGATAAAAAATAAGAGCCAATTTCTACTTAAATTACATAGGAAAGGTATTACACAAGATTGGATCTGGTGATTCTACTAACTTGCCTTCCCCCCCCCCCTTCCCCCACCAATTTTTATACTGCAGCAAAACACTGTATTCAGAAGAGCTTATTGTTGTTAAAATTTTTGCCTGTGAGAGAAAAGGCAAAAGATCTTGCTTCTGATAACTGGGAGGCTTCAGAAGTAGAGGATGTGCAACAGTACCACGATGATAAACGTCAAAGGACTAGTTCTATCGTAGAAGCAGATTTTCAAGCAGCAAACTCATTGTCTTCGAATGGAGTAATTCACCCTGCTTCTGCAGAAAGGGGTCGAGTGGTAGACTCTGACACAAAGATTAAGCAAGCGCCAGACCCACACCAGACAGAAGTAGCCTCTGAATCTCAAAGTAAGCCCCTTGAAAATACAGTTTCACAGCAAGAGGACACAGCATCTCCTCCCTCCACTCCAACTCGCAAATCTCAGTTCAGCCGTGGAAGACTAAGGCTGCTATCTTTTAGATCAATGGAAGAGCCTAAATCACTGCCCACTGTGAAGGAGAAATATCCTGTACTGAAAAATATATTAGACTTTATTAAGGATCAATCACTTTCCCATGAAAGGTGAGCAAACTTGAAAATTTGCAGTCCATCGTATTTAAGGTTGAGTGACTTCAGAGCTTTCAGATGATGAGATAAAGTATATTTTTATCTTTAGTAATATTTCTCTAATTTCAGGTACTTGAAAAACAGTCCATTATATTTTGATATCAAGGCATCAAACTTATGGCTCACAACCCACCTGAGGTTGCCAAGGAATATTTAAACTGACTCATTTAACTTACATAAAACTTCAGGATTATGAATAGTGATTACATTCCCTTACTGTCCCTATGCTGCAGTTTGCCCTGCTTCATCAAATCTGCTTGTGAGGTGGTGTTACTTCCTGTCTGTGGTTGAATGGGGAAGGAACTGCTTCTGGAAATTACAACTGCCTAGCTGAGTTAGTGGGTCTTGGATAACAGATCTAGAACAGTTAGAGAAGGGATCTTCAAAGGGCCAATCTGCAAATTTTAACTAGAGGACATTCTTCCAGAACCAGCCCAAGGTTTAGAGGTTGGAACAGGGAGTTGCGAATCCTGGGTTCTATTCCTGGCTCTGCCACTCACCCTGCGACTTTGGGTAAAATATTTGTAAATAACCCATTATTGTTATTACCATAGTGTTCAAGGCAATATACAGTACAGTTAATAATTTTAGGTGCCAACTCATCAAACTTGTTTAACTTCTCAAGTGTTGATTTGCATTATGAGGTACTGAAGAACGGGTGTTTTGAAGTTGTCATTGGGAGTTTGTGTTTTTCCTAGTATTTTAAAGGTCCTTGCTTTGAGGAAAGCCCAAGCCCAAAGTATCCTAGAAGTGCTGAAGACAATCCGCCAGTGTTTAGAATCTCTTGGGCAGCCGCACTGTTTCCATCCACCTTGTGTACTCTTTCTCTTGGAACTTCTGGCCTGCCAGAAAGATTTTACAAAGTAAGTATCTTTTTTAGAAAATTGGAGCTAACACTATTCTGTATAACATGTCTACATGCCCTGACTCAATACTGATTGCCCAGGGTGAAAAGAATGAGAAGTGATGGCCTTGTGAATACAGATACAAGAGCAAGTGCATATATTGTGCCCAGATCAATATTTAAGATTCTGTGCACACTTTCTTTGGTGCATTTTGATCGTTTACATTTTAATATGGGTACTTGGAGATTTAGTTTCAGTATTCCTATTTATGCCAACAGGGCTCAGCAGCTTACCCGCAGCATATAGCTATTAAAATGTTCCCAATTATCTAACTGGATCACAGAAAACACAGAAAATTAGACTAGAATAGTCTTAGACATTCACAGTCTTTAGCTTTCTGTTTATTATTTCAGTTTAAACTGCTGCTCCTAAATAGGATCGGTTCATCTTTTTCCTTCAATAAGAATTTAAGCTGGAGCTAGGCTACCTGGGTTAGATTAATTTTAGTTGCTCTGTCAGCAATACTTGCTTGGGAGAGTTCTTTTCCCTTTTGAGTCTTTTCTACATGAATTAATGTATTAGCTAATCTGCAGTTAGATACTTAGTTGTGGAACTAGCTTCCTCTGGCAGTGTCCTATGGCTAGTGTTTTACCAACTCATCTTTTTAGTCATTCAGCTGCTTCTCTGTGAATATTGGGATTTGGAAAGATAAATTAATTTTAAATATGACTGATAGGTGTTCAACATAACTCTTAAAAGATGGTGATTATAATGTGTCTACGTAGATTCTAAAGCTGGTTGCCTCTGACTTGCTGCGCAAACTGAGTTCTCATTATAGAGTGCTGTGTAAGATCTGTTAGCTGCTTTCTTGCTGTGTGTTTTTAAAATTTATTTGAGTTGGACTTTTCAGGGCCAGGTGGTCAAATGTTATGAGTCATCTTGATACTTCCGACAGTTCCATAGGAACAATCTGCGTTTGGTGTCCTGTTTTGCGCTTCGCTTCTAATTCTACTTGTATTTGAACAAAGTGTGCTATGTGAAGTAAAGTGGTGGATTCTACATCTGCTAAACTGACTTTTTAACTTTTAGTTATTTTGGACACTTGGAAGGTTGTGGTGTTGAACTGCACAAAGAAATTCGAGAGTCCTACTATCAGCTTGTTCTCTTTTTGGTCAATGCCATGAAGGGATTTAACAGCATTAATGACAGGTACGGAACATAGCCTACCTATGTAACATGGAATGTTATTTTTGTTACTTTTGTCCTCCCTCACACCTTCCCTTCTATTATTAGTTACATTTATTGCCTTGTATCAAATAAGAGTGTAAATTCTGGTATGGTGTGACCATTCTTTCCTCTGTATGCAGTCTGACACGATGGGCTATAATTAGGGCTGCAATTTTGTCACGGAGGTCACGGAATCCGTGACTTCCAGAGACCTCCATGACTTGAGCCCCAGTGCCTGGGAGCTGTAGGGTTCTGCACCACCCCTGACAGTTAGGAACTATGGGGACCGAGCTCTGGGCCACCGTGGGAGCTCCGGACCGGGACCCCTTGGGTGGTGTGGGGAGCCTGCAGCTCCCCATTTTGTTCTGCATATTTTTAGTAAAAGTCTTGGATAGGTCATGGGCTTCCGAGAATTTTTCCTTATTGCTCATGACCTGTCTGTGACTTTTACTTAAAATGTGTGACAAAATCTTAGCCTTAGCTGTAATTATTATTGGGGCTTTTTGGTGCTACTATAGTATAGAAAATCACTTTTTACTTAATTTTGCTAATTAGTAAGGACAAGGATAAAATTCAGCAGTACTGGATCACTTTGTTCATTTATTTTGACATATGTAATGTAACTTTTGCCTCTTAGTATACACTTTGGAGTATATCAATAATAGTAAATGTACTGTAGCACATTTGGCAAGAATAACAAAGCATTAGTGACAGGAGACAGCACCACAGCACACTTTGCTGTTAAAACTGCATAGTGAGACAATCAACTTGATGATTAGAACTATTGGCATTTTGAAAGCTTGTGGGTTAGTAAAGTAAGGTTCTACTGTTCATTTAATTTAACACGCAATAACTTATTTAAGGGTTTAGTGATAAATACTTTATTCTTTTCCCCAAAAATCATACTGCTTCAACTTCAGATTAAAGCTGTCATGTTTTCCCAATTTGTTTAGATCATTGCTCCCTGCCTTATCCTGCGTGCAGACATCCCTCCTTCACCTCTTGGATATGAGCTGGGAACCAAGTGATCTTTCCTTTTTTGTTGATATTCAGTTACCACTTCTTCTTATGACTATGTCACAAGAAAACATAAGTATTCATGACAGCGTGATTTGGTAAGTCAGCAAGACTATAATTTTTATATAGAACTAAGGTTTTGTACAGTTTTTGGCAAGAATGAGCTCTGAACTTTGAAACAAGTAGTAAAGACACTGAAGACAGGTGATGTAAAATTTTCAAAAGCATTTATGTCCCATTTTTCAAAAGCTACTAAATCATTTAGCCTCCTAAGTCGCATTGTCTTAAGTGCTTTTGAAAACTTTACAGAGATGTAAAGAGTAGTAACTTCTGCACTAGCAGAAATTTGTTTTTAAACTGACTATTGCCATACAGTATCACACTACTGGCAAGTTACCAGCAAGATAGACATCATCTTACTCCTCTGGCATGAGCATCGCATCTGCATGACTCAGAGTGCATTCATTTTAACCTTACCCTTTTACCCTTGGCCCGTTTGTTCTAGAAGGAAATAATCTTCATTTGTCTATATTCTATCATAATTACCCAACAGCAATTCTATGAGCTTGGATTTCCCAGGTGATGTGTGTTCGCCCCGGTGTGTGGTGGTTTTTTTTTAACAAAACAAAAAAACTAACAACCCTCTTTGTAGCGGGGGTGGGAAGGTCTCTGGAATATTGTGGCGGTGCTTTAGTTTTTAGGTGAAATACGTGATCTTGTCTCATTAGCACCTTGTGTCTGAATTTTAGTTTTTTAAATAAACTATCCCAAAATGCATTATTAGGAAGCCTGTTTGCATTCAAACTTAATTTTGAGCTTTTTTTAGTCAGTGGAGTGAAGAAGATGAGATTGCAGACTACAAGCAAAACTCCGAGTGGATGGATGAATGTCAGGATGTAATGTTTGAGACCTGGTATGAAAAGATAGCCCAAGCTGACCCGGAGAAGCAGAGAAAGGTGACCTCATGATTTGTTGTTTATTTTTTCATGCTCCTTGCAGGAGATTTTTTTTCAAAGGCACAAAGAGAGAAACAGCAAGCTCCCACTGGCTTTCTGTGAGTTGGCCACCGAACTCCCCTATGTGCCTTTGAAAATCTCCTTGGAAGTGCATGCGTAGATATCTCATCATGCTTTCTTGCAGAAGGGAACATTCTGCTTTGTGTTTCGAAAGGGCTTTCTCATAACCAAGCAAGATTCAACATGTAAATTGTGTCCATTTATTGTTCCAGATGCACATGTTTGTTGCTCGTTACTGTGACCTATTGAACGTGGACATATCATGTGATGGTTGTGATGAGATTGCACCCTGGCATCGCTACCGCTGTTTGCAGTGCAATGATATGGATCTATGTAAAACTTGTTTCCTAGGTAAGGATCTTGTCAGAAAATACTTCTGGAGCCGAAACAGTGTCTTTCCAGATCATGCATTAGAAAGTTTTCTATGAAATGGGCAAAGGGAAAGGTGTTTTGGTTTTGTTTTGTTTTTTTTTTTTGGAAACTTCCCAAGATCTTAACACTTGTAATTTTTCCTGTTTTTTCTGATCTGAATGTCACCCGTCTAAATTTTCAGTATATATCTGAATCATGTGCTTTTTAATGAACACACTAACATAAGTACAACTAGAGGAGTAATTTTGAATTCACAAGTGCTTATAGGATTCAAACTTGCAAGTTGCCAGTTTCATCTGAACTTGAATTTGGCATGGAATTCTGAACATAAAATTTCTCCTTTACATCTTTTCTCCTTCCTTTTATCTTTGGTTTTTGTCTCCTAAACAAAAATGTAACCATATTTGATTAGTGTGGATTTCTTTTGGAATGAACTCAATCGGTTGTATTGGAACCAGTTATATTGCAATATTCTACGAAAGGATCATGGTGAGCTGGAAAAGAGAATATAAGTGATGTGAATGACATTGATCATTCAGTTCATAAAGCACAACATACTGTAGATCCTATGGTAAGGCTAATTTGTATAGTAAAAAAGTTTCTCTAATATGGCATATCTGATCACTTGCTGCAACTTGGACATACCTTCACAACTCAGACTCCCCTTTTTCACCGAACTACTAGCAGAACTTTGGTGTCAGAGCTTATAAATTAAGTGGTGGCTTCCATTGATTATCTAATGCTGCTTGTAGTTCAACTTCTCTGCTTACAGGGATAAACAGAGTTCTCTAGTCATGTGTACTCATCTAATCAATAATAATAAAAGAAAAGAAAAATAACAAGAAACATATACTGGCATTACATTATGAAAAGAATGGGAAGATAGATACTGTACCTAAAGGTCATTGCAGATGCAAACTTTTTTTTTTAATTCTACGTAGGTGGCGTTAAACCTAAAGGTCATGAGGATGACCATGAAATGGTTAACATGGAATATGCCTGTGATCATTGCCAAGGGGTTATTATAGGTCGCCGGATGAACTGCAATGTGTGTGATGACTTTGATCTTTGCTATGGGTGTTATTCTGCAAAGAAATACTCTGACAGGTATTGGTATGCGATTCCGTACTCACCAGCTTGTGGGCAAGAACAGCAGCAATTAACACCTCCTACAGTCAGTCACTCTAATGTCACTCCTTGGGAACTTGTGTCTGAGCCCAGAACATCTAATTATTGTCCTTAGGAGAAAAGTAGCAAATGTTGAGCAAAAGTTTTCAGCTCTAAATCCTACCCCAAACTTCAAAGTAACTTGGTTACAAATCTTTCACACCTTGTAGTCCTAAAAGTAATCCCATCACCCAGAAGTATCAGAAGATTGATAAGATAGAGTTGATGAGCATGAAAGACACTCGTTACACCTATGGAGATTTACTTTCTTATTACCTCCACCACTCCGAGATTGCCGCCAAAGTGGTTCACATAAACTTGATTTGTAGAGCTGGAGTTCTAGGGACAGATCTTCAACTAGTGTAAATCATCAGCGCTCCTTTGAGCCCAATGGAACTCGGACAGTTTACGCCTTGTAAGGATCTGCAGTTAGAAATTTTGAAACATGCTTTCTATTCTTTCTTCTTTTTCAGAAAGAAAACTTGCATTTAAACTTAAGTTCTAAACTGTAAACCCTTTCTTTCAGTCACCTTCCCACTCACAGCATCACAATATATCCGATGGTGACCATTCGAATCAGTGACCGACAGAGACTCATCCAGCCTTATATCCACAACTATTCTTGGCTGCTGTTTGCTGCCTTGACGCTCTACTGTGCAGACTTGGCAAGTGGGGATGAAGTAGGAGAGAAACTTGATTCGCAGATTCTCAGTCACGCTAGAGTTCTGCAACAGCAATGTATACAGCTCATTGGAGACTGCCTGATGAAAGCACAGCATGGAAAAGGTGACCCAAATCCTCCATTTATTGAAACACAGTAGTTGTTAGAATGAGCCTGGTGCAAAACCTCTGATTAATCACTTTGCAGTTTTCCAAGGAAAGAAAAGTCTAGCTTAATAGGGATAGCTCAGTGGTTTGAGCATTGGCCTGCTAAACCCAGGGTTGTGAGTTCAATCCTTGAGGGGACCACTTAGGGATCTGGGGCAAAATCAGTACTTGGTCCTGCTAGTGAAGGCAGGGGGCTGGACTTGATGACATTTCGGGGTCCCTTCCAGTTCTATGAGAGAGGTATATCTCCATATATTATATTAATATCAGAGGGAAGCTACTTTGCATTTCACTAATAGTACAGAGAATGTTTTATAACTGATCATTTAGAAATCTTATTATTAGAGTAACAATAGTCTCAGTGATAACGGAACATGTGATTGGAAAAAAAGAAAGCTTAAGAAAATTAGAGTAATATACTGGGACAACTTCTCATAAATTTTCAGTTTAAGAAGACACACTGTGCCTGGATATGGATACAGTTATCTTGTTTACAGGGGCCCTGAGGAAGAAAAATATATGACATGATGAAAAGTGTTTCTTGATCTGCACTATTGGCCAGATACTTTTAATCTTATTTATGATGTGAAATAAGGTGCTGCAGAAACAGTCCCATTGACTTCACGGGAGGGGGGACTCGATCTAAGTTACGCAACTTCAGCTATGTGAATAACGTAGCTGAAGTCGACGTACTTAGCTCTGTTTACCACAGTGTCTTCACTGTGGTAAGTTGACGGCTGACGCTCTCCTGTCAACTTCGCCTGCGCCTCTCGTCCTAGTGGAGTACCGGAGTCGATGGGAGAGTGCTCAGCAGTTGATTATCGCGTCTAGTCTAGACGTGATAAATCGACACACACACACACACCCCCCCGGATTGATCGCTGCAGGTAATGTAGACACGCCCTAAGATTCTATTCAGTGCAACATAAGGTGGCAGAATACAGCTCTGTGTAAAATGTGTTTGAAAGTTAAAAGTTTTCTTTAAAACTTGGAAAAAGCTTGTTCTGTCATACAGGTCTAATTTATAAAGTATAAAAAAGCCAGAAATGGCTGAGAACTTAAATTGGATGGTAACAGATTGTGAGTACCAGTGATGAGTGAACCTGGTGATATTCTAAGCTCTCCACTGTGTTTGTAGCTGGTTCTGGCCACTTTAGAGTGACAATCCTGGAATCAGGTTTCAGAGTGGTAGCTGTGTTAGTCTGTATCAGCAAAAAGAACGAGGAGTACTTGTGGCACCTTTTTATATAGATTAACATATCTGAGTCTCTTGCTAGCAGCTTCCAGATTTTGGTTGTGAAAGGCTACGTGTCTTAGTATTCAATCCTTAAATAGATTTTGTAATCTTTTCCCCTCAGGTTTGAAAGCTTTAGCTCTCCTCTGCATGTTGCCAGAAGGTGAATCTTTCTCAGAGAATGAGACCACTTCTGTCAGCCCTCCAACAGGTGGCACTATAGAGGGCCATGCTGGTGATAAAGCAGCCAAGGGAATGAATAAAAAGCCAAGGACAGGCTCTTTTGTACATTGCAATGTAAGTACTGCTTCTTTACGAAATTCCAAAGTACAGTTCAGTTGATGTCCATTCTTGTATGATCCTCAACAGTGATAAATATTTCCATTCTTTTCTCCAGTGATGTGGGGTGCAGTAAGTGAACTGGCATGTTATACCTGCATCACTGGGTCACCTCACATTTCTAAAGGTGACTTTGATTCTTCAAAGTTGTGTGAAAGACGGACAAAACGTTTCCCCTCTGAATGGACCATGGGCGCTTAAATTAGTTTTCAGGGACGTAGTGCCCCTCCCCAGCCTTACAATTCTGTTACAATTTGATTTCATAGGCCAAATAGTTTCCCATGTAAGAGAAACTTATTTGTGGATGTAACGTTACGTATAACATAGGAAAAATGTGTAATTTTTATTTTGCATATGGAAACTTAAGACTTGAACATAGCATGAAATATATCAATGAAGGGGTTTTATAATTTAAAATAACTTTTTTTGCCAAGTGAAAATAATTGACTCAATTTCTTTCTCTGGCTTTATCTCAGTGAATTAAAATGTTCTTCAGTCTCTTGCTATATTTATTTTGTTTTATTTTTAGGGGAAAGATGTTCGTGATGAAATTCAGTCTTCGGTAGAAAAAAAAGGAAGCCAAGGCAATCCTTCTAATGCTCCTTTATCAAAGAAAGATGTTTTGAGACAGGATTCAGAGACACTGGCTCTTAATTCTGTAGATGACATAGCTTCACATCTTCCAGGTAAGAGATTTCCCATTTCATCCAACATACACATACTCCACCCATATACACAGCTGTATTTTTGTGTCCATCCTTATCTTGTACGTTTGTAAATAGATTCAGTTGAAGTAAACAGGCTGCTGCATCAAGACCTCATAATCTTATGGCTTTGGAATACCCATCCACAGAGCATTTTACCTGAATTTCAATTTGTACAGATTACCACATAGCTAGCAGTAGGTTTGAAACATCAAACTGAATTGCATACATTATGTGATTATGGTAAAGTATATCTCTACATACAAATTATAGCGCTATTGGATCTAATACATTACAAAGATTAAGCATGCTTTCTTGCTTAGTAAATTTCTCTCAGGCATTTCAAACCCATTTCTCTAGATTACTCAAGTGAATATATTCAATATAATCATTATCTGCTTGCTGTGTATTAAGTTGCAGAGATGATTTAAATCTTTTTCTCTTCCTTCCCCTCCCTGTATTCTTTGTTTTCATTTTTCTACTAGTTTAAAGTCCATTCCTTCCCCTTGTGTTCTCTTGAAAGTGCACATCAAAAGCTGTGCTGTGCCTATGATCTTGTCTCTTTTTAAATTTTTAGTATAAAATTAGAGGTTTTATAGAGATGCCTTTATTGATTAAGGTATGTAATCTAGAAAGTACTGCTTACATTTTTTAAAAACTAAATTGTGGTCAGTAAACTATGAAATAATGGTTTAATAGCACTCTTGCATAATACAATTTATTTGTTAGACATAACTTTAAACATATTTAAACAAGGTTTAAGATCCCGTGGACAATATTATCCATGTGTGACTGTACTCACAAGGGACTGGAGAATCTAATTACAAGCCAACGTTCTCATAATGTCAGTTTTTCCTCCCTAAACCAGAAATGAAGGGTTTCCTAGAGTGAAGATATGTAGAGGCAATTCTCAAAGGAGAAAGAAAGATGACTTAACAGTAACTGTAACTTGAATTATCTCTACAAACCCATTTCTTACTCCTTTTGAATTGCTGTTGAGATCTTTGCATCGTGATAAGGAAATGGGGAAAGCTGTGGAATCAAGTCTGCTCATAGATAACAAGTTCGGAGCCTGCCATATCATGGATTAACAGTGCTTGTCACGGAGTGTGGGGGGACACAAGGCCCTGCACCCCCGGCTTCCTGCGATTCACCATGACTCTCAGCCAGCCGGTAAAGCAGAAGGTTTATTTAGATGACAGGAACACAGTCCAAGATAGGTCTTGCAGGCACAGACAACAGGATCCCCCCCCAATTAGGTGCATCTTGGGGTCCCAGGGTACCACAGCCCCTTGGGGGGTCAGAGCCCCGTCTCCCTCCCAGCCATTCCACCAGCCAGCTCTGAAACTCCCCCCTCCAGCAACCCCTCCCACAGCCTTTGTTCAGTTTCCCCGGGCAAAGGTGTCACCTGGCCTCTAACCCCTTCCTGGGTTCTCATGTTACGTGCTCGTATTCTCCCTCATGGCCAGTCTCCCATCCCCCAATGCAGACCATCCTAGCCACGCTCCCCTGCCTTCCCAGCCAATACTCCCCACTCAGCATTCAAAGACCACATTAAGAACAGTCCCAGTTCGTCACAGTGCTACACCCCAGCTTTTAAACCAGAGGTAGGCAACCTATGGCACGCGTGCCTAAGGCGGTACGCAAGCTGATTTTCAGTGGCACTCACACTCCCTGGACCACCGGTCCGGGGGGGCTCTGCATTTTAATTTAATTTTAAACGAAGCGTCTTAAACATTTTAAAAACCTTATTTACTTTACATACAACAACAGTTTAGTTATGTATTATAGACTTCTAGAAAGAGACCTTCTAAAAACCTTAAAATGTATGACTGGCATGCAGAACCTTAAATCAGAGTGAATAAATGAAGACTCGGCACCCCACTTCTGAAAGGTTGCTGACCCCTGTTTTACACAGTGTCTCTTGGAGGAACCTTTTCAGTGTGGCAGACCCCCACAGAGTCCCACTCCTTCCTTCAGGGTAGGCCCCACAGCCTCCTTGCCTCCCCGACTCAAGCTTCTGAGCTCTGGTACTCCTGCTTCAATACTGTGAGCTCTGCCCAGCAAGTTCCATTGAGGTAGACTCCTGTAAAGATTTATACACACTTCAAGAATGCACCTCAGCAAGTATTTGCAGTGGCACCCAAGCAACATTTTTCAAAACCGAGTAGGGTTTATAAGTCAACTGGAACACAGTATTGGAAGTCCTTGGGTTAGCCTAGAGAAATAAAGGCTAAAGCGTAGTCCATTCTGGTCAAGACGGAGCAGTTCATTAGCCATGCTGTAGTGAACTCCATGTCAGGCTCTGTCTCTCTCAGACCTCCTGAGTCAGTCCCAGGAGAGAGCAGCCAGCCTCTAGAAACCAACTCTTTTTATCGCCTGCTGATCACCTCTGTCCTTTGTTCTTTGGACAGGGCCTGCTGAAAGGCAGAGATAAGCTCCTTCCTCTGGGTTATTGTTTGCTAGGTGTCAAATGTGCTGGTGATTGGGGCTTTCCGTTGTTATCTTGGGTTTTCCGTTGATATGGGCTGGCCTCGGTAAATCCTTTTAGTGACCCATTCAGTCCACTCAGATAGCTAGGGGACATACATATCTGTCTCTCTCCTGTGTCTCTTGGTCAGCCCTGAAAGCAGTCTTAAGCCTATTTCCCACACTGGGTAGCAGTGCCCAATATAGGGAGAAACTGAAGCACACAGAGGATACATAAAAATACTTCCAAAAAATCCTGCTTCATCACAACCCATGCTTTAAAAGCAAAACTTTTTGATTTAATCTGTCTTTTCCAGCTATACTCACCCACTCATTTCAAATCAGGTATAGTTTTAGCAGTCCGTATTCTTGAGAACCCGTGAAGTGGGAAGTTAAATGTTTTTTGCAGTATTTAAAAGCTGGGATTCCACTCATTCAGATTGTATACACAGCAGTGGTCTAATTTTAGTAGCCCAAGACACAAAAGCTTCTGAAATAAGGTTGATAAAGTTGGAAGAGGAGATACACAAGATGGTAATCAGAATGATGTGACTTTAAAGTCTCTGTCTCTGAGCCAGTTTACTAGATATAGGGCTTGTCATAAAGATGCATTAAGGTTGTATTGTTTGAAATGAGACTATACATTAACGCACTTTAAGGAACTTGTAGTGCAAGCCAGCAGGGTCCACACAGGATGCACCTCATGCTAGTGTGGTCTAGAACCGACAGCCCGCTGGTGTGCACTAATGCACTGTGTAGACAAGCCCATCGTCTTTGTGTGTCTATTTATACTTACTATTTCAGACTTTAAAATATTAAATTTTCACTTATGTTCTACAGTTGTACTGTTTTTAAATTCATGTTTATTTAAAACACAGATGCTGAAAATTCAGAAGAATCATCCCAAAAGCAGGCAGAGAAGGCTCTAATGCCTAGCCAGGAGCAAGTCTTTGCTGAATGCTCTCAGAAGAGGATTCTTGGCTTGCTGGCAGCTATGTTACCACCTTTCAAATCTGTAAGAATGAAGTACAAACCCTTCCTCCCTACCCCCAGGAAACTAGTTGATTTGTGAGAAAAATGGGGAAAATTCAAGCTGAAACAAATGATGTAATGGGAGAAGGAGAGGCTGGGAAGAGCTACTCTAGTTCCTCCTTTTTGCTAGCTTGTGTCAAAATGCTAATGTTGAAGTGTTTTATTACATTATTTAGTTACATTATTAATTAACCACCAACCATCAGGTAAAGTTCAGATTTGTTTGTCTAACTTTAAATCAGCCCAACTAAACTTGGTGTTAACATTTTTGCTCTTGGCTTATGCACCAGGTTTTACCACAGAGTAAATTCCCCTCCTTGTCTCTCTCTCTTCCTCCTCCCCCCCCACCCCCAATCCTATTTTATGGGAAAAGTATTGCCAATATAAAAGGAACATAACTGAAAGCAGCTTGAAAAAGCCTCAGGCCCCATCCCCTAAACAGCTTGTAAGGGCGACTTGGAGCCCTTTTCCCCCAGTTCTGGTTGTCCCTATTGATTTGCACCAATGAGTAGACTTATCACTATGCAGTTAATTTGTCTCTGTTTTTTTTCTGGGTGCACAGTTGGTAAGCTTAGCTAGAAAAAATTCACTGCCTATATCCCGTATGACTTTTATAGGTGTTTAACTCTCAAATCAAAAGCAATTTTTTCTTTAACAATGGAAATATCTTCTCAGCCAGAGCTATTTCCATTCCGGATTTAACTTTCTACATGCCAAAAGTTCTTAACTTTTTTTAAAATTGTGTTTTCTTTACTCCCTCATGTTGAGAATTGGTTGAATAGCTTTCCCTCAAATTTTCCCCCTTTATGTAGATACAAGTCTGGAAAACTTCAGCCAAAAAGGTGACGGTTTCTGAACACTGAGTAACTAATAAGTTTCTGCTCGACCCCTCATTATACTGTATAACTATGACTAAAGGCTTTGCTATGTTTCCTGTTCTAATGAGATTTTTCTTTCTTATTCCCAGGGATGCACAATGTCTTTGATTAACCTGGAACAGATCCTCCCACTGATGTTTCAGGTTGTAATCTCCAATGCTGGCCACTTAAATGAAACCTATCATTTAACTCTGGGTCTTCTGGGCCAGTTAATTCTGAGACTTATGCCTGCAGAAGTCGATGCTGCAGTGACAAAGGTCCTTTCAGCCAAACACAGCCTGTTTGCAGCAGGAGATGGGTCTACAGTGCCAGAAGGCTGGAAGACTACTCATCTTTTGTTCAGTCTGGGAGCCGTATGCTTAGACAGGTGCTTTTTAATGTTCACCTATAAAGATAATTCTTGATTTTATATGCTCAACAGGAGTAGGGGAGGAGTGTAACCTGATCTGGGCTAATTCTTGATCCCAGTCCTGTGAAGTGCGTATTAGCCAGGGCTCCCATTGAAGTCAACATCTCTTAGGGTCATGCCGCATGATGCTATCAAATGGGAGATGGGTAATTTTCAGAGGCTAATATAGGACACTGTTGTGGAAGAGGTTAGGATTTTGGGGTTTAGAGAAGAGCAAGGGCCAGTCCTACTTCCTAAACTTTTGATGTGACCTGTCTCCCTATCCTCCTAATTCCAACATGTTCCTCAGTCCAGGAGAAGGTAGGTCATATCTAAAGGTCAAGCTGGAAAGAACCAACATAGGGAGTTAAGGCCTATAGTGGAGGATAGAGGGAGCTGTCTTTGTAGAGGGGTCTAGCAAGGTGGAGAGAGAGTAAAGTTTCTTTGAAAGTACAGTCTTCAGTACCTTAAGTGGAAGTAGAACACTCTTGAAGAGTGAAGGTTAATAGCATGCTTTGTTAAATACTGTGCTAAGCATTATTCTGCACTCTAGGTTTTTTATTTGGGAAGAGGGATTGGAAAGGTTAATAAACCAATTAGAAAAGCATGCAGAATATAAAGATAGAATACGCGGAGAATCTACTGGTCTTAGAGATTCATCAATCAAGGAAATACACAATCCTGTGTATTATGTGAAGATATTTTGGCATCCAATTATATCAAAATATTAAATAATCGGCAAATTAAATCTAGAAGAAAGATTTCCCAAGTCTGTCTTACTCATGTACAAGGAGAAGTAAAGGAAGGGAAAAAAATTTCCAGTCCTAAATTAAAGTTAGCAAGACCATGTGTTTCCTTGAATTTCTATCAACTTTTTTTATTCATTGTGGCCTTTGATCCTATTTAAGATGGCAGGCCAATATGATTTTTTTTAAATGATTTAATGATGAGTGGAATTAATAGCATTCATATTTCTGTTGAATTCAAAGCCTCAAGTGATGCTATGAAAAAATAAGACCTTCTGACAGTTGGAAATAATGTAATAGTGATTTTGTGTTTTGAGGGAGAATAGTTGTGTAACAGTCTGCAGTCAAACCACCTAATACTGTCGAACCTTGTTCTCCAGCCGTGTAGGTCTGGACTGGGCGTGCTCCATGGCGGATATTCTCCGAGCTTTGAACTCCTCTGCACAGTGGCATAGTGTGATTGCAGCTTTCACAGATCATTGTATTAAGCAGCTGCCCTTCCAGCTAAAACACACCAATATCTTCACCTTATTGGTACTTGTTGGATTTCCAGAGGTAATTGGAATACTGGTCAATACATAATGATTTGAGCTATGATAATTACAAATTCTACTTTTAAACACTAAAAACTACACTTTAATGCCAAAAAATTGACAAAAGCCATAAAACTCAAAGATATGTCTGAGACTTCATCCTTCGTCTCTTGCACAGTTGGTTGTGGCCTTTATCTAATGGAAAACAATATAATTACATAGCTCGGGTTTTGCTTGGATACATTTCATTGTGGGCAACTTGTAACCAGCAACTTGAAATCCAGAATAGCATAACATTGAACATCAAAAAAGGGCTTTTATACCAATATAAAACAAGCCATTATTCTTACTATTGGTATCTCATATATATTATCGGAGTACCATTAAGTTGTTAATATGCACCTGAGGTATTTTGTTACAAAAATCTACTTCATGTCTAAATGCACCTCTACCTCAATATAACCCTGTCCTCGGGAGCCAAAAAATCTTACCGTGTTATAGGTGAAACCGCGTTATATCGAACTTGCTTTGATCCGCTGGAGTGCGCAGTCCCGCCCCCCAGAGCACTGCTTTACCGCGTTATATCAGAATTTGTGTTCTATCGGGTCGTGTTGTATCGGGGTAGAGGTGAACCAGCACACATTTGGCAATGAACAATTGTTTAAATAACAAGTACGATATTAACTATAACCAAAATGCAGCCAAGTATGCAAGATAATGTAAAAAATAAAAGTTATAAGTATTATACAAAGTTAGACTGTTAACTGAAGTCCTCTGTCTCCCTTTGTTCTGTTAATGCAGGTGCTGTGTATGGGAACTCGCTCCGTGTACATGGATAATGCCAATGAACCTCATAATGTAATCATCCTAAAGCACTTCACTGAGAAAAACAGGGCGGTTGTTGTAGACATCAAAACCCGGAAAAGGAAAACAGGTTCCTTGACTTTGTTATATCTAAAAATCATGTGATATTTCCTTACAGTATCTTTGAGTACCCAAAGCCTGAAATTTTAGTAAATGATTTTATACAGAGGTTTATGAGCTGGATTCCTTACAGAAAATATATCAGATTTCCACCCATAAAGCAGATGAAAAATTTTAGGTTTCTTCTACACTGATATAACATCACCCAGTACAAGAATTGTTGCTTTTATAAATGTGCACAGAATATAACACTTCATATTATTTTGTTATTGCAGAGACCTCACAAAACTGTACTTGTATCTGAATTTAACCTGACAGTGTTTGTTTGGTCACTGCTGCTGTCTTGTCCTTTATTTGTGAGCGTTTAAAAGGTTTTAATTAATTGCAAATTTAAAAATACTTGCTCCTCCTGCATATAGTTAACCCTGCCACTCGAAGGAGCATGCACAGCATACAATATGTGCTGGTCGGTTCACTCTGCTGCCCAGAAATGAATCTTCAAATATCTTAATGGCCATTCTGGCAGTAAATATGACATGACCACCTACTAGCAGATGGAGTCTGGGGCGGGAAGGCCCTGTGATATATGCTAATTGCCAATAAATGGACTTGTTAGCTGTGACCCAACCAGTTTTTTCCTGTCCCACTGCTAAGAACGAGGCTATGTAGTCAGATAAAGCCTACTTTTTTTAATACTACACAACTTTTCAAGTCTGTGAAATCTACCCCGGAAGTTATGAAATAAGATTAGACAAGAAACTTTGACAGTCATGCTACATTCAATGGAAAAATAATTGTTCTGTACCAGATGTGCTGATCTGTACTCTAGGGAGGATGTATCATCTCTGACATCTTAGAATGATGCATTCTGGGGCATGGCAGTAGAATGGCTTGCTAGTGTAATCTTTAAATTTGTTTTAAAGGGTGTCTTTTGTTTGTACTGGACATCCTATGGTGGTTATCTTGCAAGCAAAATCCAAAGTAAAGACTTATTTAAAAATTTAATTTTAGCTTATTCAGAAAAATGACAAGGTCAAGCCCAAATAGAAATTGCATAGTAAACAAAACAGATTATGAAAGTTGACCTTTTCAGTTTTAGCATATAGTGATTAGTGGCAACATATAACTCTACCTGTGCACTAAGATTTTGAAACTAATAAAACAAATACTATTATGCATGCCAGGAACATTGAAATTATTGTAGTATTTAAAAGTAGGTGGAAAGCAAAGGATTTTCCAATTAAGAAGCTTCACTTTGATAGTCGGGAAGGTTCAGACCAGGGGTGGCCAACCTGTGGCTCCAGAGCTACATGCAGCTCTTCACAAGTTAAAATGCGTTTCCTTGTATAGGCACCGACTCCGGGCCTGGCGCTACAGGCGCCAACTTTCCAATGTGCCGGGGGGTGCTCACTGCTCAACCCCTGGCTCTGCCACAGCCCTGCCCCTACTCCACCCCTTCCTGCCCCCCCTTCCTGAGCCTGCCCTGCCCTTGCTCCCCCTTCTTCCCCCCCAGAGCCTCCTGTGTGCCACAAAACAGCTGATCGGGATGTGGGGAGGGAGAGGAAGGCATTGATCGGCAGGGCTGCCAGTGGGTGGTAGGTGCTGTGGTGGGACACGGACGGCTCTAGGGGGCAGAGGGGGGAGCGAGGGTACGGCACTCCGACCTTTTTTTTTTTTTTTTTTTTGCTTCGGCGCAGCCCTCCAGACACTGCTGAGGGGCTGCTGATGTATTACTGTGGCTCTTTGGCCATGTACACTGGTAAATTCTGGCTCCTTTTCAGGCTCAGGTTGGTCACCCCTGGCTCAGTCATATAAGTGTGCACTCTCCTGTTTCCTTATTGGTTGAGTCAAAAATGGATCAGGGATTAGCAGGAATAGTGAAAGGAAGACATAATAATTTAATTCACCAGATCAGTTGTGGGTCATCAGTTTCCCCGATTTTGTCTGTTCCATGAGATAACACTTGTACTTCTGAGCCCACTGACTCTCTCTCTAGTGTTAAACAGAAGTTTGTGCTGTTTTTAACTATACTTGCGATATTTTCAGTACAAAGGAAGTGATAAGATGACAGCTCACTATCCAAGCATTTTTATTCTGTACCAAAAGGCAAGAGAAAACATTTTACCAATACACTCCAACAAAAATGAGGAAAATGTGTGGCTGTAGCAGAACTACGCCCTCATGAAGGAATTCATGTCACCGGTTTTAAATGCGATTCTGCTTTATTGGAATGTAATTCATACATTAATCATTGACTTAAATATACTTGTTTAGTTTTAACTTAATGCTAAGTGCTAGGAGAGGACTTGCCAGGATCTCTCTTTTGCTGTGATTCCTGTAAAAAAACTTAAGTTAGGCTGCTAGTGTGCTTAGACGGCAGCCTATCCTACTGATCTGTATTGTCTCCCTTGTACTCTCTTGCTGGTCTATGTGTCTAGCCACATGTTGCCTTTTGTTTGATTGTTTAGATTATAAATTCTTTGAGGGCAGGTACTGTCTTTCTTTTTGTTCCGTGTTTGTACAGCCTGGCACAGTGGGACCTGGTCCATGACTGGGCCTCCCAGGTGCTATGATTATACAAATGATAAGTATAATAAACTGAGCCTAGAGAAAAATTCCAACGTGACAGGTTTTTTATTGTCTTTTAGTAAAAGACTACCAGTTGGCTCAGAAATGTGAACAAGAAAGCACTGAATCCCAAACTCAGCTGAGACAGTATCTCCAGCATTTTGCTTTTATAACCAGCCACCTTTTGCAGACCAGCATGGACAGTAGCTATGCAGAGGCAGTGGAAGCCACCTGGGTCTTGTCTCTTGCTCTTAAAGGATTATACAGAACACTGAAGGTGATTTGATTTTTTTTTTTTTTTTTTTGGTATGTCTGACCAGCTACATAAGTTTGGAGTGAGGACTATGAGCTGTCTGGGTCAGGTGCCATCCTATGTGTGCAGTACCTCACCTAATGGGCCTGATCCTTGAGGGGTTCTAGACATTATTATAACATAAGTAATAACAGTCAAGGTCACTTGTCAGACCTGACCCCTTGCAGCCTCTGCACATAGAGGCTGAGAGCACAGCTCAAAAGAGTATATTAAGGAATATTGTTGACATGTGTTTGATCAATTTTCCTCTGTGATAAGGTTGACTGTGAAGATGCTGGACCATAATGGTAGATTTGGGTCAGATTGGAGGAAATATGAGTTGGGGGGGGGAGAATTCTCAAAACTCTGAGGAAAAAATTATGCATTTGAGTTCATCTGGCCTCTTTTATTGTGCAGAGTACAATTAGTTTTACTCTAACAACAATGAGGTGGTAGTGGTATTACACATCTCATTGCGAGTACTGCTAAAGACTTGAATAGTGAGAATCTCTATAGTTGTGCCGGAATTAAAAAAAAAAAAATTCTCCTTTATTTTTCTCATAAAGAAGGTCCTGTTCAGTGAGAATTGTGTATTATCAGGCAACTCTCACAGTAACTTTTCTCTCTCTTTGACAGACTCATGGTTTTGAGGAGATCCAAGCAGCCTTTCTTCAGTCGGGCTTACTTAAGCTGCTGGTGAAGAAGTGCAGCAAAGGAACTGGTTTCAGTAAGACATGGCTTCTCAGAGACTTGGAGGTAAGAGAATAAGTAACATTTTGTGAAATGTACATTTTATGTAGCCATTGGCATAACAGCTCAAGGCATTGCATTTTCACCGCATGGTAAACTTCTTCTTTGAAGCATTATTGTTTATATATTAAATATATTTACCATTTTGTTCCCAAAACATGATGGAAAATACATTTTGAGTAATGCTAGTGTTGAACTGATTTAATATGAGATTTTTTGAAGGGGCTTAATGGGGGTAGGAGCCAAAGTCTCCTTGCTATTTTTTTTTCCAATTTCTTTTAGCCCTGTTGAAAATCCCAGCTTTTAACTTCAAAAATTGTATCCGTAGCTCTCCAAGAGGCCTATTAGGCCAGGTCTACACTAACCCCCTAATTCGAACTAAGGTACGCAACTTCAGCTACGTGAATAACGTAGCTGAAGTTCGAAGTACCTTAGTTCGAACTTACCTCGGTCCACACGCGGCAGGCAGGCTCCCCCGTCGACTCCGCGGTACTCCTCTCGTCTAGCTGGAGTACCGCAGTCGACGGCGAGCACTTCCAGGTTCGACTTATCGCGTCCAGACAAGACGCGATAAGTCGAACCCAGAAGTTCGATCGCTCGCCGCCGAACTACCGGGTAAGTGTAGACAAAGCCTTAGATACTGATGCTGTACACAGTTCTTAAGCAGATACACATGAATCATTACAATAGTGTAACTGGTGGGAGATCCAACATACACTTGGACACTTTGTTCTTTTGAACATCTGTTATTGCAGGGAGAATTGGCAGTGTGCTTTTCTATGTTATGGCAACAGACAAGCTCTATGAAGTTTTTCTCATGGTGTCTGTACTAGCCTTGATGCTTACAGTTGATATAAATTGGCAAGACCAAGGTGATGTTACCCTGCTGCCGTTCCTAATAACGAGTAGTTAATGTTACTGTGCATACTGGAGCCAAATATCTAACTTATTTATTTTTAAGGAAAGGAACTGTGGCTAAAAAACAACATTTTGCTTGTGGATGATAATTGCAGCTAACTCTATTGTGTTCCTATCTTGTTCTTGAATATTAATATACTCAAACTTGTTGAAGAATTAATTTGTTCTCAGGTTTTTTTTAAATGTATGGTTAATTATTTGAGATGTCTTCATAGAAGCCTGTAAAGTGTAAAGCATTTATGGAATGGGAAATGCTGTTTAAGCGCTGTTCCTCTTTAGAAAAGCATGTGTTAATAAACGTGGTCCAAGTGTTTATAATGTTCTTACAAGTGCCAGTTGCACCTACACTAATACTATCTACAGGTGTTTTACCATATGTTGCCTTTTTCCATGCAGATTTTGTCAATAATGCTGTACTCCTCAAAGAAGGAGATCAGCTCCCTGGCTGAACGTGAGGATACAGAACTAGAGGAAAGGGACCGAGATCAGGATGTGGACCAATCCATTAGTCCCATTGATCTGGATCAGAGCAAACTTGATCCTCTAGAGGGCTTGGATGAAGCAACCAAAATATGTTTCTTGGTACTTATTAGACTAACTGTTTTTCCCATTTTTGAAGATATTGTGCCTCATTTGGATTACACGCAATTGTTTCCATATGTTGGTCTTTAATGCGGATTTTACTTTTAATTTTTAGTTATTCATGAACTGATGCTTGTATTATTGCCTAGATTAAGTATAATTTTATGCTTGGACTGCAATAATAAATATTACTAATGTTTTTAGAAAATTATTGCTGTAGAGATTATGAAATTCATAAGTCCTTGATTCATGTGCTGAGCAGGAAAATGTGTGTAGAGAATAACCCCAAGTGAAATTCACCTTTCCTCGCCTAACCTTACCTCAGTTTTATTTCAGATGACGCATGACGCACTCAATGCACCTTTGCATATTCTTCGTGCCATGTATGAGCTGCAGATGAAAAGAACAGATTCTTTCTTCCTGGAAGTTCAAAAGAGGTAAGTGAACTACCGAATCCAGCAGAAAAATAGTCATTGAATGTGAAAGGTAACTTTTACTCAGTTAACAGGGAAGCTAAACTGCTGTAAGGAAAAGGATATGGAACTGCTTTGTAGTGCTTCCTAAAATGTAATTGGAAAATTGACTCCTGTTACATTTGGAACTGTAGATGTGAGGACAGAAACTAACATTTTGAAGTATGTTGTATGTTCCTTTGGATAACTTTACTCACATGCACAGTATATCTTTGTAGAAGAAACTGCTTTTATGGCTGGAAAGTCAGCGAGATACCAGTATTTCTCAAATGTCATCCTAACTGAGGAAGAGTGATGTGCATAGACTTGCTGGCACTCAGAGCAGCTTCTGGTACCATCTGCTTCTTGCAAAATCAAGTTGGAAGACATGAACATATTTTTCAGTTAATAAGATCAAACGAGAATGTTAGTTGATCTGACCTCACAAAAGAATAAGGCAGTACTTGGATAAGAGCTTTCTAATGCAAGTCAGGGAAGCTTTAAATGCAAATATAGCTTCTTTTTTTAAGTTCATTGACTGCAAAATTTGTCACTTTTAAGGTTTGATGGAGATGTAATCACAACAGATGAAAGGATCCGAACACTGGCCCAGAAATGGCAACCCAGCAAGCGTTTGAGATTGGAAGAGCAGAGTTCGAAAGCAGTGGATACAGACATGATCATCTTACCATGTTTGGTGTGTGCTCTTTTTATAAAAAAAAAAAAAAAAAAAGGGGGGGGGGGAATTTGAGATCACAAGACTTAGTGATTCAAATAATTTAGAAGGTCCAAATTTAAGATTGTTATTAGAGCTTCTGTTTTATTGTGTTAAAAAGAATAGGCTAGATATCAGCAAGAACTTAGCTTACTTCTCTGCAGCTTCTCTCTTGAAGATCTAGAAGAACTAGATTTTAGATCAGGAGAACAAATTATGGCTTTACTGGAATGCTATGAATTCCCTATTTCATACAAGAGAGATTTTACCTAATATACAACTGTAAACATGTACGCTGACCACCTCACTGCAATGTTACCATATGAATAGCTTCAATAATACCCAATAATGGTGAATCTGTTTTGCCAAAATGGATAGCATGACTCTAGTAGCAAAAGAGAAGTTAAGTGACTATATAACTAGGTAGCAAATTGGCCATGTATTGGGATGCAACTAAAATGCAGGAAATCTTGAATATGGGCCCAACATGGATCCAGTGGAGAAGCTCAGTTATTTATGGGCACCACATATTTAAAACATTATTTAAAAAAACAACAAACAGCTTATTTAATACCTACTGGCTTCTACAAATGGATAAATCTGTATTTAGTATTGCGAAGATCTACAATATAGTGTCATGGTAATTTATGGATGTTCTCATTTAATGAACCTCTACAAAAAAATTAAGCATGGATTCACAGTATTGTTTTTTGTTTTGTTTTGTTTTTTAAGGCCAGAGGACATTATCATAATCTAGTATGACCTTTTGCATTGTATGAGTCACAGAATTTCATCCAGTCATTCTTGTATCTAGCCCACTGATTTGTGCTTGAAGTGCAGCATGTCTTTTAGAAAAACATCCAGTCTTGATTTAAAGACTCCAAGTGATGGAGAATTAACCACATATATTGGTAATCTGTTCCAGTACTAAACTTGCCTTCAGTATTAAAAAAAAAATTCACCTTTGTAGTCTTTTTGCATACTTGATAAGTTAGTACATTTATGGCTTATCTAAAATGACACTGAAAAATGGACCCATTTTCCACTAAACAAGAATTAAGGTAATAGATCAGTGTTTGGTACTGAGCATTTGAGTTCCTTAGTAGACTAGCATGGCTTGTGGAACACTGTGGTATTTGGCAGAAATGCCAGCTAGATCTTCACCAAAGGGTCAGAAAGGAAATAAAGCTGCTAATTTCTTAGTCCCGCTTCAGTGGCTGTGATTACTGGGATAATCAGTAGTTACAATACATCTAACAGGAGAACCACAAAAAAAGTGTGGAGCATTATCGCTATTGCTTTACCTGTACAATTCAGCTTAAGTTTATGCTCTGTGTTAGAATCAGTTGGTTCTTGCCTGCATTTAATATCAGTGGTATATAGTTTGTAACTATATCCATTGACACCCAGGGGCAAACTTAAGGTAAATTGTTCACAGGCGGGCTTAGTTGTGTTCTCTATGAAAGACTGGAGCTTGTAATTTTTAATGAGTCTAATTATCCATCTCTAAACAATGAATTAAACTTCTGGTCCTAGATTTGTAGACATGAAGAAGTAAATTGCCCTGAATCTCTTTTCAGGCTTGTGCTTGTCTCTTGCAGTCAAAACCTGTACTTTGTGATAAAGCCACTGAAGAATCCAATCCCATTACCCAGAAACTGATAACCAACACGGAGAGTGATCTCCAGCTTAGCTATGCCAAACAGCGTCGCACTAAGAGTTCCATACTCTTGCACAAAGAGCTGGATTCCAGGAGCAAAAAAGCGGTGCGGGATTACCTGTATCGGGTGAATGAGGCTACTGCTGTGCTTTATGCCAGGCATGTACTTGCCTCGTTGTTGGCTGAATGGCCTGATGATGTGGCAGTAAATGAAGAAATCCTGGAGCTCAGTGGCCCAGCGCACATGACTTACATTTTGGACATGCTTATGCAGCTAGAGGAGAAGCAGCTATGGGAGAAGGTAAGTGGGCTGCATTTGTATGTTTGAATCAACCTGGTATGTACATAAACTTCCAGCTGACTAGCAAACTCCCAGAGATACTTGTGATTCTTTTTAAAAAAACATAAATACAAAACATTCAAAGACTTTAAGCTTCAAATCATATTTCTTCTACAATAAAAACTCCGTCTTCAGCCAAAAACAATGGGGTTTGACAATATTTTTACAAAATGACTGTGACCAACAGAAAACTGGAAAACATACTTCTTGGATGCAGCTGTTTCAAATAAATGAGCGATTAGGATGGGGAAAATTCTGTTCTGCATAGAAGTCAATGGGATAAGGAGCCAAATTTGAGTGCTGTTTTTAGCTTGGTTTCAGTATCTATTTTAAAAATCTTCTGCGTTTAAAAAAAAAAATGTTTGTTACAAGCAAACAAGGTCTCAGAATTGTAGCTGAAGACAAGTAATAACTACCTAGATATCCATACAGCGCCTAATGTAGTGGGTCTCCAGATTAGGGCTTTTGGACGCTACAGGAAGAGTGTATGTGTTCATGTCCAGGAAACACATGCTCTTCCAATGTCTTTCCTTGCATTATTCAGCTGGCTGTTTCACCATGCCTTGTCTCAGCCCTGGCCTCTGTTGTACACATGCTTAAAGCTTAGGTTAAGAACTGGTTGTTAATCAAAAAGAAAAATCAAAAAGAACTCTCTAGGCTTCCTCATTAACTTCCATAAAGGAATTTGAGTCCATTTTTGTCTTCGCATGTTCTTAATTTTTGCCTTCTTGCGTTAAGTCAGAATCATCCATTGCCATAGGTATGTCCAGACTTCCCAGGTACTGAAAGAAGGAAGTAGTGTGTTTACTTTAAAAATAATCACAAAATTTAAACATATATAAGAACATTGCTGAAGAAATTCTCCATATATTTTTCTAAAACCAAAGGTTGTTTGTTAGTAAACATCCTGGTTATATCATTATGGTTTTAAATTTCAGCTTTGAGTATCCTAATCTTAAAAATCCAAACAAATGCCATTTAGTCTAGAGTCTGCATTTCAGACTCTGCTTCCGCTATCACCACTTTTGTTTATGGATAGGACCTACATTAATTTTGACATTCATTACAGCAGAAGACTAATTTTAAAACAAAACACTAGTACTTTTATAACAGTGGTAGGAGGATATTTGATAAGACTCATTTTTGTAGGTAAGATTGTGCAATTTGAAACCTGAAGTATTTGATATTGTTTCTTAAAATTGAAACCCCTAGCAGATATGGAAGGTAAAGGGTCTATCTGGTATGTTAACAAAATTCTTTGGATCAAAATTACCTTCCTTATTTGGCTTAGGCTTTATTTACCTATCTCAATCTATTGTGGCATTGTGGGATTAGTCTTCATGCCAACATCTATGCAGTGAGGTTAGACAATTTCTGGCCTTCCAAAGTTGTCTCAATACATGAGAATCTCATTAAAGTAACATGCAGGATTTGAAATGCAGTCCAAGGACTAAATTAAACCTTCCACATTTACAGGAGACCATATGTGCACCTAATGAGGCCAGTTGGCAATTTCATTTGTGAGTTTCTCTTTTACTTCCTACCAGTGACTTGTTTTCTCTCTTCTGAGGGGCTGTGTTGCTAAAACAACGTTTTTGTCAATCCTTGTCAAATCAGTCTGCAAATGCTGATTTGGTAGCAAATTGACCTTGCATGATGTGTTGTATTTCCTCAGATCTTGCGGAAAGTGCTGCATGGATGCAGTGAGAGCATGTTGGGAACAATGGCACTGACTGCCTGTCAGTTTATGGAAGAACCCGGAATGGCAATCCAAGTGCGGGAATCCAAACACCCTTATAACAACAATACTAACTTCGAGGTAATTTACATAGGTTAGAGTGCAATGATATGTACAGGTTGTGCATGAATTGATGACATTGGGTGGGATTCTCCAAAGCACCTAGGTGGCTTAGGGAGACCAAGTCCTGTTGCCTTTCACTGGGTTCAGGCAACGGGACTTGTGTTCCTAACCTGTTGAGGCACTCCTGGAAAATCTCACTCATGACCTTTCAGTTAACAGGGCATTCACGATTATTTAAGTTTCACCTTGTACAAGAATATATAAGTAAGGCTCCCACTCAGTGCGGTACTTAAGTGTGTGCCTCAGTTAAGCATGTGAGTAGTCCCATTAACTTCATTGGGATACTTGTGTTTAAAGCTAAACATGCTGAAGTACTTTGCTGAATTTTATGGGTTTAATAGGCAACAAATTGTACTTTCATCCAAGATCCTATTTCAAGAAGCATCTCAAATTCTTGAGGCATCAGTGAAAAATTAAGTATGAAACTTCTTTCTGTGTTTTTAGTTTTGGGCTACCTTTCCAATACACAGAGTCTTAATAATTCTCTTTTTCTGATATTAGTTGGCAGCACCATACTAGTTAGAGAGTAAAAGGCAGTCATCTGTTCTAGGAGAGCACCATGAGTGACATCTCCCCAGTGTCCCACATTGGGCAAAGAGATGAAGCAAAGAAAGGGGGCATGTAGATAGAATAAAGAGGCATGTCCCCTGGGCCCAGAAATTCTCATGGCAACCCTGGGAGTTTTCTTCGCTTTTGTATGCAGTAGGAATTCTTTTGTGAGGGTTTTTTAGTGCATGTAATACTATCCTTTAAGATGTGCCCTGGAGGTCAGTATCTTGGAAACTGGCCTTCTGGATTAGTGCATCAGTTTACAGGCAAACAATATAACTGTGCTTATTTAAACATGAGCACTGCTAGAAATTAGATTTTGCAGACTCTTGTATGTAGTGTCGACAGCACTCGGCACTCTTTGAGCTGGCCCACGACCAAACTAATGAAGATACCTAAATAGAGATATCGTAATCTTTGTTATACCTTATTTGAAATCTGCCTTTTGAGTATTTCTATACAGACACAGTGCAATGGTATGGGTGTCATCTGTTTGCCTTCCTCAGGATAAAGTTCACATCCCTGGTGCTATCTATCTCTCAATCAAATTTGACTCTCAGTGTAATACAGAAGAAGGCTGTGATGAATTAATCATGTCCAGCAGCAGTGATTTTCAACAGGATCGGCACAGTTTCAGTGGGTCTCTGCAGAAGTGGACTGATTTTGAGCTTCCAGGTAAATGGACCATGTAGATATACAATGTATGTGAGTACAAACAAGTGTAGAGAGCTACTGATAGCCTATAGTGTGAGAGACCAAGATCTTAATGTCCGTTATATCCCCTGATGTTTGTGGCATACATGGAAAAACTCCTGCTCTTATCCCATCCCCTCTTTGCTCAAATAAATTTTGTGTTCTCCATTTGCTTTGTAGAACTAGGGTGAAAAGCAACAAGATGAAATTCAATAAAGACAAGTGCAAAGTACAACACTTAGAAAGGAAAAAATTAAATATGCAAATACAAAATGTGCAATAACTGGCTAGGCATAGTACTGCTGAGAAAGATTTGGGGGTTATAATGAATCACAAATTCAATACAAGCCAACAATGTGATACAGTTGTGCCAAAGACTCGTATAGTTCTGGGGTGTATTAACAGAAGCATTGTGTAAAATGTAGGAGGTAATTGTTCCATTCTGCTTGGCACTGGTGAGGTCTCAGCTGGAGTATTGTGTCCAAATCTGGGCAACAAAATGGGAGGGAGTCCAGAGGAGAGCAACAAAAATATGAAAAAAAGGTTTTAAAAAACTGATCTATGAGGAAAGGTTTAAAAAAAAAAAACCTGGGTATGTTTAGTGTTGAGAAAAGAAGATGGAGAGGGGACCTGATTACAGTCTTCAAATATGTTAAGAGCTGTTAAAGAGGACACTGATCAATTACTCTGTGTTTGCTGAAGGTAGGACAAGAAGTAATATGCTTAATCTGCAGCAAGGGAGATTTAGGTTAGATATTAGGAAAAACTTTCTAACTAGAAGGATAGCTAAGCACTTGAACAGGTTACCATGGGAGGTTGTGGAATTCCCATCATTGGAGGTTTCCAAAAACAAGTTAAACCAACACCTGTCAGGGATGATCTAGGTATATTTGCCCCGCTTCAGTACACAGGGCTGGACTAGATGACCTCTTTCAAGGTCTGTTCCAGTCCTATATTTCTATGGTTATGTGATTGGACTCATTTTGCAAGTTATGCACTAACTTGACTGTTGACTTATTGAGTGTCCTAGCATAGACTTGTGCTGCAGCATGGCAAGGGCTTTCTGACTTGGAGCACTGGTGGCAGCTATAAGTAACCAAGCGGATAGAGGTATTTTGTATTAGCTTGATACCTACCTTGCCCTTTTATAAAGTCATAGCTTGAATATAAAAACAGCAAGGACTTCTTGAATTGCTCCACAGTCTGATCATAAAACTTTTTGAAAACTCTTCTTGAATTGAAGGGTTTACTTGTCACCAACTCTGAGTGGCCAAATACAACAGTTTAATTCCTGTAATGGAAGTCTGCAATTCTGCACTGCTTTTCTGACAAGTCATTTCAGAGCATCATCCCAGAAGTTATGTGAATAGCTAAGTGTCACGTGCCAGTTTATGGACATGGCATGGAAGCAAGAGCTACTGACATTGAAATGAACAGCCATAGACACATTGCTTTATGTACTGCCTTCCGTAGGCAGTACACCAAAGAAAAGGAAAAAAGAGAGCTTCCTGGAAAGGAGCCTCTTGAAAAACATCCTTTGTACAGAAAAGAGGTTTCAGAAGCTTAAGGACTCCCATCTGGTAATTAAAAGCAGTGATTCTTGCTTTAGTAACTTACTACTTTTTCTCGTTAATGTACTGGAAATTCTGCTGGACATACAAGGGTTTTGGTTATCACATAAAAGCTCATAAATCATCAGTTCTCAGTACTGTACATCTTTACTAATGTGCACTACAGTTTCCTTTATAACCCCCCCCCCAGACTTGTCTGAAGCAACTATCTGACAAAAAATATAGAAAGCATTAATCTCTGTGTATTTTTATACACTGGTGGCAGCTGTTCTGCATTCTGGATTAGTCTCCCATTTGTCTTATGTTCTGTTCACTTTGGAATTACCAGAAGAGTAAAAGATGATTTCATCTAGAAGCAAATTAGTTTAATAATCTTTTCTGCTGTATTCTATTCTTTGTTATAGTCCCTTATTGAATTACTGGTTTTTTTTTTTTTTTTTTTTTTTTCTAATGTGGATGGTTTTTTTTCCTTCCCTGCTGCACAGGAGATACACTGTTTTATCGGTTTACCTCTGACATGAGCAATACTGAATGGGGTTACAAGTTTACAGTGACGGCAGGTCACCTTGGAAGGTTCCAGACAGGTAAGCTCCGTTCAGAGCATGACCAAAAGGACTTATTACAATGATTTTGATCCATGCTTTCACAATTTTTTTTTTTTTTAAATAAATATTCCTTGGCCTGTACTTTTTTTAGGTTGCTTAGCATAGGCTTTTTCCCCTCAAGTGTTCTTAAAAGGCGTTATAGTGTTGTGACTTGATTCATTGTGTGACTTGGGTTTTGATGAGTGACTTCTATTCGCACTGGCTCAACACTGACGGCAGTATCTAAACTGCTGAAGCTTGAAAACCCAGAGACCAGTCACACACACACACAGTCTCCAGGATACTTGCCATAATTTATGTTCTGGGTTTAACAGGCCACTCCAGAGCTGTCATAATAATGATAATCGTAAATGGAGGTAATTTAAGTTGTGTTTAAAGAATAATTATATCTGTTATGGTGGACTGCTTCTGGTTTTCATTTTCAGATGCAGTGTGAAAGGCTTCGCTGGTTTATTTAACAGATTAATTATATTTTTAATGGTCTTTTGAAATATGCATCTGGATTGTGAATGCTTTGCAGTTAGCTTAGGCCTACTGTACCTCCAATATTAATTAGGGCTCAAATTCTGTTGTCCTTCCCTGGACAAAACTCTCATTGCAAATATTAGGGTTAGGATTTTCAAAGATAGGTGTAAGGAATTTAGCCACATAACTCCCATTAATTTTTTTGCCCAAGAAAGGACTAAGGATGGCAGGGGTTGGCCCTTATTCTCTTTCTCCAGATCAAGTTTTGGCTTTTATATCTTTATTTTTGTTTGCTGTAACAATTCTAAATATATGGGGAAAGGACAGTTGTGCAGGTGAGTAGAATGTCTCCCTCTAGAAATAACCACGATTCTATTCAATTCCAGGATTTGAGATTCTGAAACAAATGCTATCGGAGGAAAGGGTGGTTCCACATCTCCCTCTAGCCAAAATCTGGGAATGGCAGGTAGGAGTAGCATGCCGCCAGATTGGGCACCAGCGTTTAAAGGCCATCCACTTACTCCTGAAGATAGTGCAATGCAGCAACCGCAGGTAAACACATTGCTCCACATTGTACACTAAACATGCCTTTGAGGAGAGGGTTTGCTAAATTCAAGTCATGGCAGAGCCACAGAATCATAATTTAAAGTAGACACTGTAGTTTGTCTTGCTGATGGGTATTAGCAATGGCTTGCTAGCCAAAAACGGTTGAAGTAGTGATGTTCTGAAAATCAGTTTTTCTTTTTCTAGATGGCTTTTTAAAATATTCTGTGGAACAAATCCTTTAGTCAGAATAAAGTCAGATTCCATGTTGATTGTATTAAAATAAATTTAAGGATCCAAGGGTGAGTCTCCTTCTCTTAGTTAAAATGAGGAGATCAAGAACAAAGTGCAGAAAAAACATTGCCAGATTCAGTATTGCAATAACGGTGGTAACTTTCTTTGATTTGTGCCAGTGCAAGCTGTATAAATGGAGCTATAGCTTCAGGTAAGTTAATGCTTGATTCTGGGTGGCAGAGGTGATTGTGCTGGGCAGAAGTAGACAGTTGGTCAATATATGGACCCTCACTTCAGTTATAATGTTCAATTAAGTAAAATCCTGAAGGTGCCAGAAACCTCCTGCTTTTTCTGGCTCAAAGGACGCAGAAGAGTGTGTGTGTGTGTGTGTATGTGTGTGTATATATATATATATATATATATATATATTATATAAATATTTTTGTAGCAATTTTAGACAATGACATATAAAATTTGTATGAATCATTGTGAATTTTGATGCTTTAGCCCACATTCAAGTCTGAACATCTGCAACTTTGCTAAAAGGTACATAGCCGTTGTTCAGTTATTTATTACTGACTGTGTATCTAATTTCTTCTTACATTTTGTGCTCAAAAAACTTGTGACTTTGTGGGCAACAATTTAACGTAGGGTAAAAATCTTTATTATGGAAATAATACCCTAATAATACTTCAAATTTTCTTCTGTAGTACCCTGATCAAGGCCTCTGAAATTGAGTTCTCTTTTGATGATGCCTACTTTATGTATGTGTAGAAGAGACTATACAATACAGTGATGTTTGAATGGGAGTGTGAGGAAAGGCAGGGTTGGAAACCCTGTTACTTGCAAAGTGATACTAATTACCTATACCTATGTATAAATTTAAAAAAAAAAAAAAATGGGGACACCCTTTCTGTTTATAACTTAGGCTAGGTCTACACTACCCGCCTGAATCGGCGGGTAGAAATCGACCTCTCGGGGATCGATTTATTGCGTCCCATCGGGACGCGACAATCGATCCCCGAATCGGCGCTCTTACTCCACCAGCGGAGGTGGGAGTAAGCGCCGTCGACAGAAAGCCGCAGAAGTCGATTTTGCCGCCGTCCTCACAGCGGGGTAAGTCGGCTGCGATACGTCGAATTCAGCTACGCTATTCACGTAGCTGAATTTGCGTATCTTAAATCGACTCCCCCCTGTAGTGTAGATGTACCCTCAGACTTGCGAAGTTCTAACCAGTGGAATCAAGGCATTTAATGAGGTGCTGCATTCATTTATTTCAAAGACCCCCAATTCGGCAATTCGGCCTTATTCACCAAGTGCTTTAGACTTGCTTAATCCATGAAAGTGTCTAATGTGAACCACACGCATAAGTGCGTTGCTGTGTAGGGGGAAAAAATTAGGCATGTGCTTAAATGCTTTGAGCTTGGATCAAAAAAAGTTAGGGCTCTTAAACTTTTAGGATGGAGTTTTAATTTAGCTGTTACATTTCTGTAACCAAGTATTTCGAAACCGAAGTCTACCTTTGTAATCAGCCTCTTGTTACATGCTTCATAGTGCTGTCAGGAAATTATCATTAGGTTTCGGCTCCTTTGAAAATATTGTTCTTCATGTCAAAAATGGGGTCATTAATCTGAGTTACCCTCATTCCGCTTAAATGACTGTTGTTGGTTTGTTTGTTTCTTTTCAGGGACTGTGACCTCACCTTGTTAAAGCCTCTCTGGCAGCTTTTCACCCACATGGAAAATAACCTGTGCCATGACATGACCAAGCCTGGTATTCTTCTTCTTCCTCTTCATCGTGCACTTACGGAACTCTTCTTCGTTACAGAGAGCAGAGTGAATGTAAGGAATCCATTTACCCGTATGCTCCCCTTTCTCCAGCAATGGGCATAGCATGTAGAATGCATTGTTAGACTGCTTTCTGGCTCCTCAGCACAAATAGGTCAGGATTTCATAGGCACCAGGCAGGTTGGAAACATTTTCCCTTGAGTTCAATGTCAGGTTCTAATACAGGGACATATACCTGTACTATGCTACCTCCTTATCAATTATACAGCCTTAAATAATGGGCACATTTCTTCCTAAGGTACTAAAAGAGGGATATTCTAAGCCTCTGCCTATGCTCAGGGGAGAGCTGGGTTTGATAACCATTTGAAAACATGGTTTAAATGTGACACTCTTTCTGAGCTGGATTTGAACACAGTATGCGATCAGTATAGACAGGGCCAATCTACACTGAAACCCAAAGTCAAAATTGTGCTCAACTCCTGTAGTCTTGAGCATAACTATAGACCAGTTGGGGGAGCTATAGGCCTATCAACTTAACTTCAATACCTGGAAAGATACTGGAAGAAATTATTGAACAATCAGTTTGTAAGCACCTAGAGGATAATAGGGTTATAAGTAATAGCCAGTATGAATTTGTTGAGAACAAATCACACCATGCCAAACCAACCTAACTTCCTTCTTTGACAGGGTTCCTGGCCTAGTGGATAGGGGGAAAGCAGAAGATGTGATTATATCTTGACTTTAGTAAGTCTTGTGGTGCAGCCCCACATGACATTCTCATAAGCAAACTAGGGAAATGTGGTATAAGGTGGGTGCAAAACTGCTTGAAAGGCTGCACTCAGAGTAGTTATCAGTGGTTTGCTGTCCAAACTGGGGAGATGTATCTAGTGAGGTCCAGCACAGGCTTGTCTGGATCCAGTACTATTCAATGTCTTCATTAATGACTTGGATAATGAAGTAGAGACTGTGCATACAAAATGTGCAGATGACACCAAGCAGGGCGGGGGTTCTAGCTCTTTGGAGGACAGAATTAGAATTCACATCAGCTTTGATAAATTGGAGAATTGATCTGAAAAAAAGATGAAATTCAATAAAGACAAGTACAAAGGATTTGAGAAGGAAAAATCAAATGTACAACTACAAAATGGGAAATAACTGGCTAGTCAGTAGTACTGCCAAAGAGGATTTAGGGGATATAGTTCATCACAGATTTAATGTGAATCAAGAATATGTTGCAGTTGCCAAAAAAAAACCTGTTATCATTCTGGGGTGGATTGATAGAACTGTAGTATGTAAGAAATGGGAGGTAATTGTCCAACTCTGATTGGCAGTGGTGAGGCCCCAGCTGGAGTATTATGTCCCGTTCTGGGCATCACTCTTTAAATAAATAAATAAATAAATAAATAAATAAAAGTTGATAAATTGAAGAGAGTCCAGAGAAGAGGAGTAAAAATTATAAAAGGTTTATGAAACCTGACCTATGAGTAAAGGTCAAAGAAACTCAACATGTTTAGTCTTGAGAAAAGAAAACTGAGAGAAGACTTGATGACAGTCTTGAAATATTTTAAGTGCTGTTATAAAAATTTCTCTCTATATCCACTGAAGATAGGGCAAGAAGTAAATAGAGAAGCAAGGGAGATTTAAGTTAGATATTATGAAAAAGTTTCTAACTATGAGAGTAGTTAAGCTCTGGGATAGTTTTCCAAGGCAGGTTGTGGAATCCCCGTCATTGGAGGCTGTAAGAATAGGTTGACAAACACTTGTCAGGGATGGTCTGTGTATGTGCAGAATGCTGGACTAGATAACTTTTCAAGGTCCCTTTTAGCCTTATGTTTCTATGGGTTTGTGACAATTTTGATGAATTGGCTCTGTAGAGCCTATGGAGAGTGGAATGCTAATGCTGATCAGTAGAGTAACGTTGTTAAAAACACCTTGCTAAAGCAATCTCACTGAGCATGTTTCTGCTTCAGGAGCTTGGATCTCTACAGGACTACTTGCTTGCCTTAAATACTGAAGAGCATCTTCATCGTTGCACAGCACAGGTAAAAAAAACAAAACCAAATAATCCCTGTCCAAAGTATCTCTTCTGCTCTGTCCTGCAAGAGACAGCCAGTCATTCCTGATTGCAGAATAGGCTTTTATTTCAGATAAATATATAGTCACTGTTGTTAGCACAAGCTCCCAAAATTCAATGTCACTGGTTTAAATAATGATTCCTTAGATGTGAAAGGCTAATGCCCTGATCCGTGCACCATCTGTTCCCTCTTCACACCCACCTCAATCTGACATTCATATTTCAATGTAGCTGGTTACAAAAAAGAGCTTCTAGTTTCAGATAGTGGCACTGCAGCCCCAGTGCAGGAAAAACAAAATCAATATGAAATAGCAGGGGGAGGAAATGGCAGCTACAAACTGACTCAAATCACCTAACTTAATGTTGTCTGTCCAGTGAGTGGTCCACCATGTGAATTTAATCAGCAAGAAAACTGCCTTGTAAGTTTTTATATCAACCTTGCAAAACTGATGGAAATTTACAAGCCCAGGCATAAAATGTAGTTGTCTGCTTATTAGTATGGTGGTTGGCAATGGAAAAAAAGTATTTACTCTCCTCTTTAAACTTTTTTTACCTTCCCCAGATGATTTGAGTAGTCTTGCAAGATTGGTGTAGATCCAGCACTATTTGTATCTTCCTTCCTGACACCATTGTTTGGGTCCCTTTGAGCGCCTGCTGATGAAACTACTCACAAATGGTGTCCTCCTTTATTGTTAGCCACCCAAGAATAGTATTACAGATAATGGCAGTTGAGTGGATGAGTTATCAAAACCAAAACTCGTGTCCCACATCAGGCTTTCTGCATTCCTTTTCCTATCACTTAAGTCATACAGAGCCCGATTCTGCTCCCACTGAATTCAGGGGATCTTCCCTATTGAATTCAATATTAGCAGCCCTTGGCCCTGAAAGAGTTTTTTTTTTTTCCAGACACTTCCTGAATTCAATTTTGCTCTCCCAACGTCTCTGTGGCATCTGCAGCTTCCTTCTTAACCCTCAGCTCATTTGATATGAGACTCCTTCATCTTAGTAAAACCCACTGTTCATTTAGAAGTGATACTACAATGGGATTTGCCTGGTGCATCCACCTTAAATGACTTGTCCTCTACATAAGCAAAGCTTTAGCAGATGGGAGGCATCTGGGCAATCGGAAATGCAGTTGCTTTTTTGTTAAGCATCCAGAGCTGTTGGATGCATGATGGTTTACTTCATTGCCAAAAGATAATCAGATGGATAGAGAACAACCTATTCCTATGTCTGTTAAACTCACACAGCAGAGGGTGGCTTTTTAGAACTTAAAGTAACCATTACTTGATGGTGATAATCTTTGTGATGCTTAACTTTCTTTTCTTCCTCCTCTCCAGGCCCTGAAAAACATTGCTGCTATCAGCCTTGCCATTAACTATCCAAACAAATCAACAAGTCTCTGGAATGTTTAATACTGGCTCATGGCTGGAGTGCATGGGATAGAATAGTTTGTCCATAGAAACCTTGGAACAAACATCTTCACTCTGTTCAGGAAAAGTTCCTTCAGCTTCAGCGTATGGGTACTCTGCAGCCTTCCTTCCTTCCACTTTGATGTAGAATTTGTAAAAGTAAAAGCGCACTTCAAAGAAAAAGCACATTTTGGAGTAACTCACGCATCACCTACAGTTACATACGCACATATTGTAGCATGTTAGAGTAAACAGAAAAGTATTTTTTTATTCCGAGAGTGAACAGGAGAAGATTTCTGAAGTATGAGAATGGAGAAGGCCCAGTGCTTGTACTATCTGTTCCCAGTAAAACCGAGTGACTATAACTGGAAGGGACCGCTTGAAAAGTTTTGCTGAACTTACGCTGGTGCCACCAGCAGCATCCATTTTTCACTGGAAGTAAAATTGGTGAAGAAGAACCTTGGTGGACTGTGTAAGAGTAAAAATGGCCCACTCTTGAAACCTGTCATGTTTCACTTTGCTTTGAAAGGCACTACCCATGGAGAAAAACCTGCAGCAACTAACTCATTACTGAACTTTAGGTTTTAAAACAAATATAGAGAGATTCAAAGAGCAGTTAAGATTCCAATGGCAGAGCACCCTTCTGAGAGGTGAAAGCCTCTACTGTTCTTTTTGGTTTGATCAACTGATCTTACCCTACTTTGTCTTAAATATGTACAATGCATTCTTCTGGTTTAGTACAGAAACCACAATGGCTCCCTTGGAGTAGCTTTCGAAGAGGTGGTATGAGAAGCTGAGGAGCACTGGCTGTGATGCATAACTTGTATGTTTCTCAAATATGGCATCTTTCCAAGAAATTATTCATGGCATATTCTTTGCTACTGGTGGCCCAGGAGCTCCTTCTGGTGAACGTTGGAAAACCCTGATTCCCAGCATCAAGGGATGATTGGGGGGGGGGTTAGTGATTAACCCAATTTATCTCATATAGCAATAACTGCATTACTCCTGCTGAATGTGGAATAAATAGCAGACCTCTGTGTTGAAATAAATTGGCTTTAATCTTGCCCAAATTTGCTGGTTATTCCGTTTCCAAAGAAGACTGCAAAGAGCTTAAAGGGTTGTGGGGCTACATTTTGTGTGTGCTAATTGCCTGGTTGGTTTTGTTGAATGTAAAATCTGCAAAACTTCTATTGTGCTTAGATTTTTTTCCCCCCCAGAATGAAACTATGAAGAAAGCAGAACCAGATGCATCTGTAGTAGAGACTGGAAAGCTGATCAAAATGGCATAAGGACAATGACTGTGTTGGAACTGAGTGTTGTGTTCACTGGCTTTATTTGCCCAAAAAGGCCAGTGGCTAGCACTGTCATATGTATAAGAGCCCTGCATTTGGGAATAGTCTATGGAATGGTGCTCTTCCAGCCACCTGGGACTGGGAGTATCTTAAAGGCGGTGCTATCTCCCTCTGGGAGGGAAATGTGCAATGTGCTTTAGTGCCCCCATTTTTTGGATGGTCATTGGTGCTGCAGCCTTGGAAGTAGCTGGTTGGCTCCTATTCCATTAGGAGAATGCAAGGCCAGTGCTGTTGTGGCAGAGACGTTTAAATTGGAAAGAGTACTCTGAATGAAGTGGTTAAAAACTGAAGACCCTCATTGGCACCAGAAGTTGCAATCACTGTCTTTCGGGGGATGGGACGGCTCTCTTAGTAAAAGCAAATCCCAGAATGTAGGAAGAACTTGTCCTCTGCTCAAGTTTGGAAAAAGGCAGAGAAATGCAGACTGCTCTGAAAACTTGCCTGCAGTCTAACATAATGAAAGTTAGTTCCCTTTTCCTTTCCAGGGTGAGACATTGTTGAGTACTAAACATGAGATTTACTTGCATCATAACTTTTAACTCATAGGTAAAGGCTTTTGCAGTCTTATCCTTTGGTTCCCTCTTAATGATGCCTCTCAGTTTGTAATCTGACTGCAGGAGAGGCTAGGAGCTTCCCTGATAAACCAAATGCATGTCTCTGTCTGACAGTATGAACTCCTACTGGAGAATCTGGGGTGGGGGCGGGGTTATTACACCAAAACTGTGGTCATCTTCTGAAGTCCACTTTCATGAACAGTGTGTATTGTATCAAAGGGTCAGATAAGCATTTTAAAACGGCTGCTCTGGGACAGTGTGGATTTCCTACCCACTGTCTCGGAACGAGTCCCTGGCTAGTTGGTAAATCCCTGGTGATAGGTTGATTGTGTCGTTTGTAAGGCATGTGATGCGCTGTTGAGATCTGCCCAAGTTTATTTACAGAAGGTTTTTTCCTCTTTTTACATCAGGTTTACAGACTGTACAGAGATCCTTCACTGATCCTATCATGGCGTTTCCCCATTCTCATTCTTTTTCTGTTGCACTGTATTTTTGCTTTCTATATAACAATATGCACAAAGGCTGTAAGAATGACACAGGAGTGGCCAAAGTTTCTATCTTAGGCGTACCACTTACTATCCTTGCCAGTCAGCCATCTTGCTCTCAAAGGGCTACAAGTGGCATTAGCTGCTAAATATTCTTTCCACCCACTAGATGGAAGTGAAGGACTGTCCCTTGGCTTGACACGGAGTCTTTCACTGCCTTAAAACTTGCTTCTTCATTGTGGGTTTTTAGGGGGCAAGAAAAATTGATTTTTTTTTCTATCATGTAAAAAGGGGAGGAGGCATAACCAAATGAATTGAATATTTATGACCAATAGCTCTGAAATCCTGCAGCAGTTCCAAGTGGATGCAGATGGTACTATGGAATAGTACAAAGCTGGCTGGAAAACAGGTATGCTGAAGAAAAAAATGTGCCTAATTAAAAAATGATTGTGTCCTGAATCACATACGATGTATTTAACACAAATCACATTGTTCCTAATGATACATGTGACTTGTTTTCATTAAACACTTTAAAAGGTTTTTAATTTTTTTTTCTTACGGGTTTACTACTTTGCAATTTTTATCGGTTTTGGTTGTTTGAAATAGATCAGACCTTTAGATTTATTCCAGTTCAGCTCAACATGTAACAAGAAAGTTATAGATGTGGGTAAAATATGCAAATGAAGAGAAATATATTGTAAAAATTCTATAAAAAGTACAACACTGTGTCTGTAGTTTTCTGTTTTTCTTTCCCTCACTGAAGATTAAATATTGAATTTGCAGCAAGAGCTAGGGGTTTACTTTGAGTGTTAATCATTAGGGACAGGATGACTGTAAGTAAACCTCTTGTCCTCCTTAGTATTGTGTAGCTGATATCACACTCTGCCACACAAACATCACATGAGGCTTGGCTTAGGCTCCAATCCTGCAGTTGGTTCCATGTGGACTGACCCCTGTGCCTATATAGAGGCCCGTTGACTTCAGTGGGGGTCTGTCTGTGTGGATCCAGTTGTAGGGTTGGGCCACAGTTTGTTTCAAGGTGGTGGTTCACACCTATAGAGTTCCTGTACTAATGTGAGTCTTGTCTACATTGAGAGACACTCCTGTGCCATAACTGCTCCCATACTGTACATGGGAGGAGGTTGCTGGCCAGGGTGATTCTCCCCACTGGTCCATTAGAGCTGCCATTTGTTGGCCTTCTAAGCATGCTACCAAGCCTATTTTATTTACACAGGCTTTTTCCTGAGAGGCTGGTTGGTGGGAACGTGAGGGAACGCTTTTCCCTGGAGTGACAAGTTGGGAGTCTCCTCTGGCATTTGGCCAGTCCGGAAGTTGGTTTCCCCTTTTGTACAAAGCCAGAGAGATTTGTCATGACTGTGTTTACTAAATACATACTGATAACCTGAACTGTAGAATGTACTCTACTCGAGTGAGCCTCTAGGGGCGAGGAGAATCTAGGGCGGGGATGTTGCTCTCACGTTATTGTGAGCAGGATCAGGCTGTAAACTAGCTGGTTTCATTCGTTTATTGTGGGATGCGCTTTTTCCACCCCGGCTTCTTTTAAGAGCAAAACTCTATGGCATGCTTAAAGCAAAATAAGCAAATACCATTGACCTTTCCTGCCCCCCCCAGGCATCTGTACCTACATGCTCTTACAGTCTATTGCCACAACCCCTTACAGCTGATAGCATCCGAGCTCCTTCTGTCTAGCCCTTTAAGAAACTAGATCCTTTTAATGCATTAGACTGACTTTAGAAGTGGTGTCCACAAAAATTTGCTCTGCTAAACTGGTCCAAATCTCTGTGGGTCCATGCTTATTTTGGTTTTAAGTGATTTCTACAGTTAGCTTATGTCTGTTCCTAATCAATTTAAGCTAAACCAGAATAAGCGTGTGCCCTGGTTTAACTAAATTCGTTTAAATTCACACTCTAAGTGAAAGTGGGACAATTCTGCATACAGACAAACCCTTATAATATAGAAGCTGCCAGCGGAGAATTGCTAGCAAAATGGAGCAGTGCCTTTATTTATTCCCCCCCTCCCCCCCAGCCAGTTTTGCCTGTCTTCAGTTTGCAAACATGGATTTTCTGGTTTCTAATGGAGCAGAAGCCAATAGGGCTGCCTTACATTTACTTCTGTAAATTCATTAAACGTCATTGAGGAAGTTGATGCAACAGTACACAGGTCTGGAAACGTGTAGTTGCTTGCTGCAAAAGTGAAAGTGATTGGGGTCATTTTGAGGGGATGGTTGTAGGTTACATTAGCTTAAAAAACATTGGCTGTGGAATGCTGCATTTAAAATGTTTTATGTATGTAGGGAGAGTGTGGTGTAGTGGTTAAAATACAGGACTGAGAATTGGCTCTAGGTTGGTAGTCCTCTGCTGCTGACTGGAGGCACGCTTTGTTGGCTCAATTTCTCCAATGGTGAAATGGGGCAATATTCATCTAATTCAAATGAGTTGTGGTTGGCTTAATGTTTATGAAGTGCTTTGAGCTCCTGGGTCACAGGTGCTATATAAAGACCGTGTATTTTCCTTGGTGGTGAATAACAGCCTCTGAAGTCTGAATCAAATATAAAGACTCTTTTTGACATGTTTTGGGCAACTTGCACAGAATTCTCGTAGACCTTGAGCCTAAATTTGCTCTCTGTTGTAACAGGATAAATTAGGAGTGACTCCATTTTAAATCACTGGAACTGCCCTGGTCTAAAATCTGAGCACATCCACAACAGTCTAGCCCAGTGTTCTGATCCTATACTTTTCGTTTCCCTTGTTTGTTATGAACAGCATATTTCATGCAAACAGGATTGTGCTGCTTTGTGACACAACTGAATTATCACAGGGAGCTGTTCTGAAAGTGATTGTCACAAGTGGCGGGTTGTGTCTTCAGGTGACAGGCAAGTACCTCAATCACATGAACTCCTAAACAGCACAAGTTTGGTTTTAGGCAAAAGTCCTAAACAAACCTTTTAAATAAAAACAAACACACAATGAAGTGTTCCTGAAGAGGATACTTTTCAAAGTTCCTCTGCTGACACCAGCCAGTCATTGAAAGATCAGTCTCAGTCAGGAGGCTGATAACTGTGTCTAAGGCCTTGTCTACACTGCCACTTACAGCACTGAAACTTCTGTCCCTCAGGGTGTGAAAAAACAGACCCCTCTCCCCCCCCAGCGATGCAAGTTTCAGCGCTGTAAAGTGGCAGTGTAGACAGTGCACCAGCACTGGGAGCTATTCCCTTCGTGGAGGTAGTTTTATTATAGCGCTGGGAGAGCTCTGCGGTAGCATTTTAACGTTGGCTCTGTAGACCTACCCAAACTGTAACAGTGTGAGCAACACCACCACACGTGAAGCTTAGGCCGCACTCAGAATGAGTAGGAGCTGAATTCTGCCTCCCCAAGTGGAGCAGAGATTTGATCACCTCTCTATTTAAGCCAAATAGTTAAGAAAAATGTCCCCTGTAAATAGGGAAGGAATGAAATAGAAGGTTAAGGAAATAAGATTAGTGAGATAAGAAAGGAATGAGCAGTTAATGTATGGGTTTAATCAGATCTCTTTGGCAGGACTTTTCCCTGTTCTGCCATTGTTCTGTTCCACTTGTGCTTTCTTTTCTCCAGCTCCAAAACCAGGCTGCAACAATACAGGACTTCCCACAGGAGCGTACAGTGCTGTGGCAGCGCAGAACACACAAAAATTGGTCCCGTCTCCCCTTAAAATCTGAGTCATAATGTGTCTCATCAGAGTTATCAATCCCAGTACACGATTCATATTGAATCCTCAAATGGCTTGATAGCATTTCTTAATGTTTAAAGAATATACCCTGCTCCTTGAAAACAGAGGACAGAGAAGGCGTGTTTTGGTTTGGGGAACGCATGGAGGGAGGTAACAGAAGGGCTAATGTAAATGGTGATTGCAAATTAGGGGAAGATGTGCTGTTTTCCCAATGTGTATGATTCTAGGGCAGTGCCAATGTACAGCAGTACAGTGCTACCCTGAAAAACGCTAGTGGTTGGTCTCAGTGAATAGAGATTTCCCCGCCCCCTGCTTAATCAAATCTGTGGGATGTTCTCCTGGTGCTGTTTTTCTCCCCTGCTCTTCCTCTGTCTCACGCCTCACTTCATTCCTCCTCCCTCCCCTGGTTTCTTGTTCCATTTCCCCACCGTACAGCCTGTCCTTCCATCAATGCTTCAGCATTTTTTTACGTCTTCCGGGCAAGTAAGAGGAAAGACTTAACCTGTATTGTGTGCAACAAGAGCAGAAAGTGTTAGTAAACTGATGAAGGGTGAGATAGAAGCTTCTTGAAATGTTGGTCAATGGTCACTGCTCTCTTGTGCCTTATGTCTACACTGGCACTTTGTCGGCAAAACTTTTGTCATTCAGGGGTGTTAAAAAAACAGCACCCCCGCCCCCAAACAACAAACGTTTTACCAACGAAAAGCACCAGTGTGAACAGCGCTTTGTCGGCAGGAGCGCTTTCCTGCCGACAAAGCCACTGCCGCTCATGGGGGATGGGGGGGGGGGGGGGGTTGTTGGCAGGAAAGCTATGTAGTGTAGACATAGCCTCAGACACCAAAAGGTGATTTGGCATTTCGTAGAAGGGTCCCTTAGGCTCTTTGAAAAGCCCAACCATAGGATGCTACTGCAATATAAATCAAGGCCTTCAGCGGCTGAGTCATAGTGATAAAAGGCCTATTGCAGCCAAGGCAGCAAGTGTAGAGGAGCTGCTGACTACCTGTATATCTGGCATTATCTCGCAGCAGGAACTATGATGGTTGTGGAATGAATGCAGAAATGAAAACGCAAGAGATTTAAGCAAAAGAGACTGTGTGACACCAAGTATGTTAACCCTAGTATTCTGGCCAAATTCCATGACCAGTAATGATTTTCTGTCTGCCTGTATTTCCCCTGCAGTTATAGGTGGATACAGTAAATCTCTTTGAACTATTGCATAATGATGCTGTGTGCTGTTAAGCTGCTATATACTGCCCCAGAAGTGGCTGCATCGTGGGGCAGTGCAGGAATTCCTAGTATGTGTAGTCTGAATAGTAGTTTAAATTTCAGGATGAAAAACTGTATAAGCCCGAGCTATTGCAGAAGGTCCCCCTCCAGAAAGAATTCAGTGTTCTGTGCTCCTGGAATAGCCACCGTGTGTAGTTTTGTGAGGCCTCTGCTTCAGCAGTCCCTAGGGTTGCCAACTCTGACTGACTGAAGCTATTCTGGGAGATTTTTTCCCCCCCAACATGATGTAATGTCATTTTCTTAAAATATCCTATTAAAATCTCCCAGATTACTTTCAATAGTCACTGCGGGTACGTCCACACTACCTGCCGGATTGGTGGGTAGCAATCAATCTATCGGGGATCGATTTATCTCGTCTCGTCTAGACGCAATAAATCGATCCTCGAACGTGCTCCCCATCGACTCAGGAACTCCACCAGAGCGAGAGGCGGAAGCGGAGTTGACGGGGGAGCCGCGGCCGTCGATCCCGCGCTGTGAGGACGGGAGATAAGTCGATCTAAGATATGTCGACTTCAGCTACGCTATTCTCATAGCTGAAGTTGCATATCTTAGATCGATCCCCCCCCAGTGTAGACCAGGCCTGAGAGATAGACGCTGATTCTGGGAGACTCTAGGCCAATCCTGGAGGGTTGGCAACCCTAGCAGTCCCTCTCTGTTCATCAAAGCATTTAAACACATGCTTAACTTTAGGTACATGCTTAAGGCATGGCCTTATGCAAATACCTAAAGTTAATTAAATACTTAAGTGCTTGTCTTGGAGATGGACCTAACCAGGTGCGTAAATGTTTTGTTTGGCCTGCTATTGTAAGCAGGAATATACCTATATGAAAGGGCAGAGAGGCACTGAATTCTTGAAGTATCAGGGTAGCCGTGTTAGTCTGTATCCACAAAAATGACGAGTCCGATGGCACCTTAAAGACTAACGGATTTATTTGGGCATAAGCGTTCATGGGTAAAAAACCCACTTCTTCAGCTTATGCCCAAATAAATCTGTTAGTCTTTAAGGTGCCACCGGACTCCTTGTTGCTTTTGTGAATTCTTGAAACAAGTCAAGACCTCTGTTCTTACCAAAATGCTTAAGAATAGGTCATCTCTCTCTTGCTTTCTCACCATTTTCCATTACATACACAAGCTACAGTAAAACTCATATTAACCAAAAAGTCAACTGTTTTTCAATTTTTTTTTTTTTTTTTAAAGAGACACCAGGTGGATGAGGTAATATTTTATTGGACCAACTTCAAGAAGGGAGAAACTTTTGAGCTTCGCAGAGCACTTCCTCAGGTCTGGAGGAGGAAACAGGCGTCCAAGCTAAATACAAGGTGGGACAGATTAAGCATTAGGGGTTCACACATGATGTAGGAGACGGCACTTAAAATGAAGTGAGCAATTAACACCTCTGCAGTTGTAGGACAATGGAGAGTTAGTAGGTGACAGGGTGTGTTACAGTGAGGCATAAAACCCAGCTGTCTGCTAAATCCATATTTTTAGGCCTTGTCTACACTACAAGGTTTTGTCAACAAAAGGCTGCTTTTGTTGACAAAACAGTGGATGCATACACACTGCAATGTGACTTTTGGTAGCAAAAATGCCCTGGTTTGGCGACAAAATAAAACCACCCTGACGAGAGACATAGGCTTTTTGCACAAAATGTTTGTTGACCAAGTGCCAGTGTAGGCACCACGCTTGATTTTATCACTTTAATTGGCCTCCAGGAGGTGTCCCACAATGCCCATCCTGAGGACCGCTCTGGTCAGCAGTTTGAATTCCACTGCCCTGCAGCCAGGTAAACAACCATCCGCCTCTCCTCCTTAGAAGCCCTGGGAATTTTTTAAATTTCATTTCCTGTTTGCTCGGCGTGGAGAGGCCTCATCGCATCTTCCCAGGTTCCTTGGCAAGTTATCGCAGCAAACACTCTCCCGCTTGGACCACGGCGGAGCTGCTGGATCTTCTCAGTGTATGGGGAGAGGAGGCTGTGCAGTCCCAGCTGTGCTTGAGGAATTTTGATATGTAGGGGCATAGGCGCCGACTCCGTGGGTGCTCTGGGGCTGGAGCACCCACGGGGAAAAATTGGTGGGTGCTCTGCACCCACCCCCTGCCCCAGCTCACCTCCACCCCTGAGCGCGCCGCCGCGTCCTGCTTCTCCCCCCCCTCCCAGCACTTGCGCCTCGAAACAGCTGTTTCACGCAGCAAGTGCTGGGAAGGAGGAGGAACGCAGCACATAGGGAAGAGGCAGGGCCAGGGCAGGGATTTGGGGAGGGGTCGGGGGGCACAAGCACCCACAGGCGCCAACAAAAATTGGCACCTGTGCCTACGGGCAGATTTCTCGAGGCTTGTGCAAAAAGGGCTATGATCTGGACATACGGCAGTGCAGAGTGAAGATAAAGGAGCTGAGGCAGGCGTACCATAAGGTAAGGGAGGCAAACCGTCGCTCCGGTGCTGCACCTTAACACCTGCTGGTCCTATAAGGAGCTGGACACTATCCTCTGTGGCAACTCCACCCGCACCTCCATCACCAAGAGCCCCGTGAATACTTTGGACCTGGAAGCGGCAGAAAGAGGACCTAACCCAGAGGACATGCTTTGAGTGTTCGCAGAGATGTGTGCTTGCCAAGAGTCAGTGAGAAAGTGATGGATACATTACAAAAGGTGTGTTTTATTGAAATGTTTCAATGCTGTGCGTGAATTTAACAATCATGCTTCTGTGCATTGTTCCTTGTGCTTCGGCAGATGTGGCCTTCAGGAACACCCTGCACACACCGACCGAGCATCTCTGCCAGATAAGAAAACGCCCAAGACTGAGTAAAGAAGACATGTTCTGGGAGGTACTGCACTTCTCCAATGCAGAGGAAAGGGAACGCAAGCCGAAAGGCAGGACAGAAAGGAGAATCAGGAATTTAAGGACACTACTGAGCAGATAATTAAAGTCATGGAGGAGCAAACGCAGATGCTGAAGTCCTTAATAACGCTGCAGATTAAGCAGATGCTTGCCTGCCCTTCCCTGCAGCATATTCAAAGAACTCTTTTTTCCATGTCCCCCCCCCCCCCCCCCAATTCCACCCGCACAGGCCTTTCCGCTTTCTGGGATTTCTCGGTTTCCCCTTCACTCCATCCCCTCGGACAACTTTCACAATGATAGCTGGACCTATACAGAGCTCTGAAAGTCTGCCCTTCCTGGATACCTCCTTTCCCATCAAGCATCTTTGTGTGTGTGTGTTATTTGTTGTGCAATAAAAGCAAAGTTTTTGAATGGTAACTCATCTTTATTTGCTTTCTACAAATTGAGATAGCAGGCACTACCAATACATACACAGACAGTTTAATCATTTGCTTACTGGAATGTAAGGCCCCAGATGTCACCATTGCTTCATAGGAAAACTACATGTAATGTAACATTGCAGCACCAACCACAGAGATATACATGACTGGTTCTCATTTTCAAAGTGTTGCCTCAAAGCCTCCCTGATTCGAATTGCCCCCCTTTGGGCCCCTCTGATAGCCCTGGTATCTGGCTGCTCAAAATCAGTAGCCAAGCAGTCTGCCTCAACACTCCACCCCTGAGCAAACCTTTAACTCTTAGCTTCACAAAGATTATGCAACATACATCACGCAACTATGACCATGGGAATATTATCCTCATTGAGGTCTAACCTGCCAAAAAGGCATCGCCAGCGCACCTTTAATCTGCCAAAGGCACGTTCCACTGTCATCCGGCACCTACTCAGCCTGTTGTTGAACTGCTCCTTACTGCTGTCCAGATTTCCGGTGTAAGGTTTCCTGAGCCATGGCTGTAAGGGGTACACTGGATCTCCCAGGATCACTCTGGGCATTTCAACATCCCCCACTGTAATCTTCTGATCTGGAAAGAAAGTTCCTACTTTTAGCTTTCTGTACGGGCCGGTGTTCCTGAAGATGGGTGCGTCGTGCACCTTCCTGGACCACCCTGCGTTGAAGTCAGTGAAACGCCCACGGTGATCCACAAGCACCTGCAACAGCATGGAGAAGTACCCCTTCCTATTGAGGTACTCTGTCGCAAGGTGGTCTGGTGCCAAAATTGGAATGTGTGTGCCATCTATCACCCCATCACAGGGAAACCCATTTCTACAAAGCCATCCACTATTTCACGCACATTTCCCAGAATCACAGTCCTTCGTAGCCCTGCACACTTGCATTAACGCAGCCCCAATAGTCAACTTCCTGATTCCAAATTGATTTGCAACCGACCGGCAGCAGTCTGGAGTTGCCAGCTTCCACACAGGGATTGCCACATGCTTCTCTAGCAATAGGGCAGCTCTCATTCTGGTGTCCTTGCGCCACAGGTCTGGGGCGAGCTCCGCACAGCATTCCCGGAAGTGGCTTTATGCATCCAAAAGTTCTGAAGCCACGGCTCATCATCCCAGACCTGCATGAGGATATGATCCCACCATTCAGTGCTTGTTTCCCGACCCCAAAAGCAACAGTCTACCCTATGCAACTGTTCTGTGAATGCCAAAAGCAATCTAAAGTTGCTCCAATCCATATATCACAGCATGACAGGCAACTGGGAGTCTTCTTCAGTTAGGAACTTCGCAATTAACTGCTCTTCCATCCGTGATGTCTTCATGACCGTTGTCAGAGCATAGGAGAGCAGTGCGGGATCCATCCCTTCTCACAAAGATGCCAGGGTGCACAGCAAAGGGCCGTTGAAAAATGCCCTGAAAGAAAATCGGAAGCCCATGGAATGCTGGGACAGAAAGCAATGCATCATGGGACATTGAGCCTTCTTCCCACAAGATCTAGCGGCAGAAGGTGTCGAGCCAGACTGTGGGATAGATACCCACAGTGCACTGCTCACACTGTCAATGCTAGTGCCCCAAGTGTGGACTCGCTTTGCTGACAGAGGGAGTGAGTGTGAACATGCAATACCGATTTTTATTATAGTGCTTTTTGAGTGTCGACATAACGTTTGTCGACAAAACTCTGTAGTGTAGACAAGGCCTTCGGCTATGTCTACAGTACAGACCTTACAGTGGCAGAGCTACACCACTGTAAAGTCTCCTGTGTAGGTGCTAATTAAACCACCCCCAATGCGCGGCAGTAGCTACGTTGGCAGGAGAGTGTCTCCCACCAACGTAGCACTGTCCACACCAGTGCTTTTGTCGGTGAAACTTATGTCGGTCGGGGGTGGGGGAGTTTCACACCCCTGACCGCCAAAAGTTTTGCCAACCAAAAGTGCTAGTGGAGACCGCTTCAGTGTCCAGCAGCATTACAAATTTAAGTTCCCAAGCTCATCTTTTCAAGGTGTTCCTCTTTTTAAGCAGAACTTGGTTTCCTGCTTTTCAGAATGGCACATCAGGCTTTTTCCATTTTCATTTTTGCGAATAATCTTTTGTGTGTCTTCCTCATCCCCCAGAGTGCTAATGTTCCTGATAGTTTTGAAGTGGAGAGAGTATTCCATAATTAAAAGGATTGATTGAGGGCGTGTGATGGGTTTTGAGGGCACTAGCAGGGCGATGGTACCAGTTAGCGTTACAAATGAGTGTCCATCCTACATGCATGTAAAAAACAGCATCAGCCTCCCTGTGACTTTCCATCTCAGTGTAGTTTATGATGTGTTTGATCTCTAGCAACTTTTTACTGCTGAAATTGGGCTTCAGCTCCCCTGTTGTCACCTAGGTGTATGCCTCTATTGTGTGTTGATGGCTTGATACCTTCCTAAATAAACTGTGGCGTGATGATACTGCACACAGCATCATGATTTGGTTCAGGAAGATGCTTCAACTACAGGGGACAAAACACAAAGAAAGCTGCACCAGTCACGTGTCCACCATGTAAACCCAAGGGACGAGGCCAATGGAGTAAGCTGAGGCTAAGAATTCTGCTGGTGACTTTTAGTTGCTGACAAAATGCTCAAAATGTATTGGGGCTCTTGAGACAAGCTACAGCCTTTAATCATGCTGTACAGCCTGGAGCCAGGATCCCAAAGAGGCCCTGTAGTCTGGCGTGTAGCTCACTGGGGGCAGGGATTCAGGACACCTGGGTTGTTTTCCTGGTTTTGCCACTAGGGTGACCAGATGTCCCGATTTTATAGGGACAGTCCTGATTTTTGGGTCTTTTTCTTATATAGGCTCCCATTACCCCCCACCCCCGTCCCAATTTTTCACACTTTGTGTCTGGTCACCCTATTTGCCACTGACCTACTATGTGACCTTGCTGTGGGCCTTCAGTTCTCCTCTCTGGTCCTGTGCTTTTCCTTTCCCGTCCTTGTCTACCTGGTCTGTTTAGGTCAGTGGCTCTCCAACTTTTTTTACTGGTGACCCCTTTCACATAGCAAGCCTCTGAGTGCGACCCCCCCCCCTTATAAATTAAAAATACTTTCTTATATATTTAACAGCATTATAAATGTTGGAGGCACAGCGGGGTTTGTGGTGGAGGTTGATAGCTCGCAACCCTCCATGTAATAACCTCGTGACCCCCTGAGGGGTCCCGACCCCCAGTTTGAGAACCCCTGGTTTAGCTCACAGTGGAGGGACTTCTCTTAGGAAATATATATACAGCGCTCACCCCCAACTGAGGCTTCTAGGTTGTACTGCCATATAAATAATAAGGGGCCCTGGTCTCAAGGAATTAGAAACCTAACTGCAGGGCCCCTGGCAATCTCCTTAGCTCGGGCTTAACTTGTGTGATTGAAGTGCGTGGGCTACTGTTAAAAGCACCATGTTTCTTTGTGTGATGTTTCATTCTAGCTGCCAAATATTGCAACTCAAAGGGCTGGAGATGGTGCCCGTTGGCCTGTTAGCTATCTGCTGGTTCCATATATTCCTAGAGAATCTTTGTCCGTTTTCCCTTTTTGTGCTTCATGCAGTGGTAGTCTCTGGATGTCCAGTGCTAGTGCTGTTCTCTCAAAACAACGAATGCTAGACATGGGTAGGTATTGCTATGTACTATCGTGGTAACTGTCCTGGCCATTAGTAGACTATAATGTATATTGCCCTAGCTTCCAAGTATATATCGCTCCAACTTGAGACTTTATGCTACTCTTATCTGGAAACTGCCTGAAACTTGAAGCATAGACAAGAGTAAGTACATTAGCTCAAGTGTGTCCAAATTTCTATCAAGGCAGCTGAACGCCATGACTTCCTAGTGAAGAACACTGTGTCCTGATGCAGAGACTGGGAACGCCTGTTCTCGGCATTTCAACGAATGTGACATACAGCCTCAGTGCAGCGACGAGGGTTCCCACCCACAGAGCTGCTGTCTGAGCCTCGGAGAGGAGGTTGTGTGTATATTGCTGTTCTCTCTGCCCTGGCTTGTGGGGGCTACTTTCCTCAGGCATGGGGACGCTTATCCTCGCATTGCTCAGGAGTTTGGTCAGCGTGGTCAATTCAAAAAGAGACTTTGTGCTCGTTGACTCGAGACGTGCCTGACTCCTGGGAGGCCTGGAGAGCTTCTGCAGTGTCTGTACAGAAAACTGGGCTAGATAGCCCACGGTTTGTAGCCTTCCTGCCCCCAAATCTCGCCAGCACTCAGTGAGTTAATAGTGCTCCAGGGCAGGAGAGCTAAGTCTGCTGAAACTGAATTCTCTGCCTGTCTTGCCTGGATACTTTCTAGGTGTGTTTGTGTGCCCTGGGAGGTGCCCTGGTAAAGCGAGAGTGTCCAGTGGGGAGGAGGGAGTCAGACAGAAGCTTGCAGAAAGTTATCAGCCCTTTTTATTCAACAACCTGCTAATAAACAGACTGCGAGGGTAGCAATGATCTCTCCAAAGTACACTGAGCTGCTGCTCTCAGCAGTCTCCTCCCACTGAGTCTCTGCCTTTCCTTGTCCTGAGCGATCTGAGATCTTCCCAAGATAGATTGGGGGACTCAGTGTCTCTCCTGAGGATTTGCAGCTCTCGAATCCCAAAGAAAGGCAGCAGAGTCCTTGCCACACTTTGCCAGTCCCTGAGCCCAGCTCATGCAGGGCCGGCTCCAGGGTTTTGGCTTTGATCGCAGTCTGCGGCGGCAATTCGGCAGGAGGTACTTCGCTCCGAGCGGGAGTGGGGGACCGTCCGCCAAATTGCTGCCGAATAGCTGGAGCTGCCGCCCCTCTCCGGACTGGCCGCCCCAAGCACTTGCTTGCCAGGCTGGTGCCTGGAGCCGGCCCTGAGCTCATGGCACTATAGAGTGAAGAAGGGAAGCATCCAGGTGAAATGAACTGAACAAATCTCACCAGGGCTGGGCAAATACCTAACTTTAAAAACTATTTCTGGCACTTGATTTCCCCTCTCCCCACCTCCACGAGACTCTTTTGAAGTTACGCTCCTGGCCGAGGGTGAATCCCTGCCTCATCCCCCTGTTAAAGCTTCACACAGTGACCGCTTTATTTGGGGGATTGTTTCTCTTGACATTCCTCTGGGAGCCCATACATCAGGCATGCTGGCACGGAATCCCCTTCCATCTGAACTACGGCTTCATCCAGCTGGACAGCATGTTAACTACTTCCCAACGCCACTAAATTATTTGGTCTCCAGCTCCCTTGGGCTGGCCTTGCTGCTTTTTCATTTGCTGAAGTAACGGTGCTGCCTCAAACACCAGCCCGGTGATAGTGAACATGCTTGACGGTGAAGTGTTGAATCCACTTACCCCAGCCTGCTTTACATTGCAAGGGTACGTAGGCAGACTACTGCAGTTGTCAGCCCTGATGTATGACTTCCATTACCGTCGAGTCTTTTGCTAAGTCTCAGGTCAAAGTTGATAATTGTAGCTCAAGTCCTGCTAGTGAGCAGTGTGATTCAATATTCATATGGTGGGGGTTCATCACTCAGATGCTTTCCTTCCTTGGATCTCTATTGTTCTCTACATATTTGTAGCGAGAGGGAGAACTTTTTGTTTTAGGCTACGTCTAAGCAGCAAAAAAAGACGTGAAGCGGTGAGTTTCAGAACCCGGTCAGCTGACTCCGGCTCACGTCATGGGGCTAAAAGTAGCAGTGTAGACGTCCCTGCTCAGGCTGGAGCCTGGGTTCTGAAACCTGGCTGGGGAGGAGAGCCACAGAGCCTGTGCTCCAGCCCAAGCCCCCACACCTACACTGCTATTCTGATCCAGGTTCAGAGACTTGCTGCTGCAGGGGGTCGGATTCAGAGGGTCGGATTCTGCTCTCAGCTGTGCTGCTGTGAATCCATGGCAATTCCATTGACTCTGGTAACCTTACTCCTGCTGTGACTGAGAGTAGAGCCTGGCCCTCTAATGTTTCGACTGTGGAGTGAAGGGATGTCAAGCAGAGTTATTGAATGCCTAGTGCTGCCTTCTCGAGCCTGGCTGCAGCAGATGTTCCCAGATGATTTTTTCAGTGAGCTGAAACTGCGCAGAGTGGGCCGAACCATGTGGGCTTTAGAAATACTGAGGAAATGTGATTGCTAGTTTAATACTCCTGATGGGAAATAGCCTGGCACACAGAGATTCAAAAGGAGGGCGATACATGGAAAGCAGTAATGGCAAAACACCCAAACAACCCCTCAAGTTAACACTGGGTTATAAACGAAATGGAGGAGGCAGCAAGGTCCAGGGTTAAGAGGATTGGACTGGGATTTAGGAGACTTCTGGGTTCTATACCCAGCTCTGCCACTGACCTACTGGGTGACCTTGGCCAAGTCACTTCCCCTCTCTGTGCCTCAGTTTCCCTTTCCACCCTTTGTCTTGTCTAGTTAGATTGTAAAGTCTTTGGGACTGTCTGTTACAATGTGTCTGTGGTGCCTGGCCCAATAGGGCCTTGATCTCCAGGCCTAAAAATGGGATAGGGCAATTGCGACGGTTGGAATGGGAGAGTTGCATCCTTTGAGATGCATTAAAATAAGGCTGTACAAAGAACTAGAATTGATGCTGTAGTGAAGGGCAGATGGGGGAGAGAGGGGATGGAACAAGTCTTTTCCCTCTCTAATTTCCATGGTTTTGTAGCTGGTTCCGGTGCACGTGGCAGAGCTTCCACACATGCTTGGAGTACAGATTAATACCGAGTACTTAGTGCTCTGACACCTCTGCTTGGCTAGTTAATCAAGGCCGTTAACTTTCTCTGAGACACTCTCCTGGCTCCTGAGCTAATGGCTTAGGGAAGTTGCAAGTGTTTCATTTCCATTAGTAACCTTATTTTCTCTCTCCCCACACCTTCCCTCCACAGGATGTGGCCAACTTGCTTATTCCAATGGCTCTCTGATACTCGGCACTTCCTGTGTGTCCTGGGGGGTGGGCGGAAACATCGGATTGTGTGGACAGCAGAACTTACTGGATCTGCTTCAGCTCCCTGACATGGAACCGGAGTGAACAGTAAGCAACATATGCCGTTCCCTGTCCTTGTGAAACAAAATGTCCCCTAGCAAAGCGATCTGCCTCAACTCCTCGCTGAGCCAACACAAAAGTCCTGAAACATCGATTTGACCTGAACAGTGTTAATTATTTTGCTTGGCTTGCAGCCAGGCTCTGCAGGAAACACTTGAGGAGGCAGGATTTCTGAATAGATACAACCTGGTTAGAAATGCCATGCCATTTTCCACGTCTTGCGGACTGATGACTTATACTCTTGGTATTGCAGTGGCGAGGGAGGAAAAGAGGCAGGATGGTCCAGTGGTTAGGGCTCTACCCTAGGAGTTTGGAAACCTGGCTTCAGTCGCCTGCTCCACCACAGTCTTCCTGTGTGACCTTCGGTAAGTCACTTAGTCTCCCCGCACCTCAGTTTCCCCTACTCAGATACTTCAGTAATGGTATGGGGGGGGATGCATATAAATATCCAAGATTGGCAAATAGCAGCTAGAATCCCTGGCTAAGGTCGGGGCTTTATACAAACACAGAATAAAGATCTTGCCCCAAGGAGAGTACAATAGAATGGGAGGGAAAATAGAAGCACGGGGGGGGGGAGGGGGAAGTGTCTTGCCCAAAGTTACGTAGCAGGTCAGTGGCCGAGCTGGGATTAGAACCCCGGGTGATGGGCCCTGCAGGACTTGGAACAGTTTAGTGTGGAGATGTCAGACTCTTGGGGAGAGGGCTGCCTTTGATTTTAAATAATAGTCCATGGAACTGAGCTGCTCAGGGCCATGGGTTTCAGAGTGGTAGCCGTGTTAGTCTGTGTCAGCAAAAACAACGAGGAGTCCTTGTGGCACCTTAGAGACTAACACATTTATTTGGGCATAAGCTTTCCTGGGCTAGAACCCACTTCATCAGATGCATGGAGTGGAAAATACAGGAGCAGGTGTAAATACATGAAAAGATGGGAGTTGCCTTACCAAGTGTGAGGTCAGTCTAATGAGACAATTCAATTAACAGTAGGATACCAAGGGAGGAAAAATCACTTTTGTAGTGGTAATGAGAGTGGCCCATTTCAAACAGTTGACAAGAAGGTGTGAGTAACAGTAGGGAGAAATTAGTATTGGGGAAATTAAGTTTAGGTTTTGTAATGACCCAACCACTCCCAGTCTTTATTCAGGCCTAATCTGATGGTGCCCAGTTTGCAAATTAATTCCAGTTCTGCAGTTTCACGTTGGAGTCTCAGGGCCATGTTCCCCCTAATGGCGCCCTCTGCTCGTGTCAGTGGGAGGTTTGCACAGGTCCTTGTGGAGGCATGCCCGGGTGTCGGTGGCTCTGCACATGCAGTGGACTGGAAATGCCACACCTGCTCCATGGACGTTACAAAAGGAGCTTTTCACGGACGCGAGAATCTGAATGATGCCACCCACCCGTCTGGTTCATTGGGGCATTCAATGTGATTGTCTTATGGGGCCCCCGGCAGAGGGCCGGCGTCATGGCAGATCTCTCACCTGCCTACATATTTGGAGTGTGTGCGTGTGATGGCACCAACCTAGGCTAGTTGCTCCCTTCTCACACCTGGGCAAAGCCAGTGGCACAGCACGTCTACTGCCACTGCAGGCTCCCAGGGGCTCTTGCAGTCCAGCAGGCAAGTGGTCGGGGAGGAGATGGAGCCGCTCTTGATGCTTCTCCTTTCTCGCCTGTAGCTATGGCCAGCAGCCTTTCTGGCTGCTCCAGAAGGGCAGAGACAGAGCAACTGATCCTGAACTGAAAAGTTGCTTATCCCAATCTCCCTGGCCCCTCCTGCTTTGCCCCAGCTTGCAGAGGATGTGCTGACATTCAGGTCCCACCTCTGCCTCTTCCCCAAGCACCGATAGACACGCTGGCCTGTCCATTTAACACGTTGTGCATCAACCTCCCCTGGTGCATGTGCGCATGCAGGAAATGTCACCAGTTAATAGACCTCACTGCATTGTAAATAAGGTCACGCGGGCAGCCTTTTGTCAATATCAACTGTCCCATTGCTATAGCGACCCCGTCTTCTGTTGCCAGACACACCTGTTTGTTTTTCCAGCTCCTTTCTGCCACTGTCAGATTTCTCTGCTCACCTGAAAAAAAAAAAAATACACCCACTTCTTTTGTTCATACACCTTCGTGATTGTTCCCTTTTAAAGAGGTCTCCCTGCCCCTGCTACTTCTGGTTGCTCTGTTCATCGAGGCAGCATGTTGTAAGGGGGGCTGTCTCATGTGCAGCAATGGGGTTTCAATCAACCCCCTTTTCCCACCCCAAAACCTTTCTTTCTACCTGGAACTTTTAATAAGATTCCATTCCGTTTAATAAGACAACTCCATTCCCATTGTGTTCACCTACCTGGAAGCAAAATAACCTATATCGTACATGATGGATGTTTTATGCTGAGTAAGTAGACAGAGGCTTTGTTGCTTTTTTTCCTGTAACTCTCCCATTAAATATCTTTCTATGATTATTATTATTTGTGTTACGGTAACACCTTGATGAGATCCGGGCCCCCATGTGCTAGGGGCTGTGTGTATAACGTATGTAATGAGAGACAGTCCTTACCCCCAAAGAGCTCACAATCTAAATAGGTTTCAGAGTAGCAGCCGTGTTAGTCTGTATCCGCAAAAAGAACAACAGGAGTACTTGTGGCACCTTAGAGACTAACAAATTTATTAGAGCATAAGCTTTCGTGGACTACAGCCCACTTCTTCAGATGCACAATCTAAATAGACAAAGGAAGGACTGTTTTCCTCATTTTACAGGTGGGGAACTGAGGCACAGAGAGAGAAAGTGACCCGTTTGAGGTCACACCGGAAGGTTGTGTCAGAGCTGGGGACACCACAGATCTGCAGAGTCCCAGGCCAGTGCTGTAGCCACAAGACCATCCTTCCTTGTTCACCTTGAGAGCTTTCTTTCTGCTCATGCACACTCAATCCTTCATTCCAAGTCTGTGACCGCCTCAGGGGAGGCTCTCTCCTGAGTTCTGCTGGCACAATCTCCTGAAGGAGGGCATTCATGTTTGCACTTAGCCCTTTCCCATCCATAGTGCTCAAAATACTTCACAAAGGAAGGGAGCTATCCCCATATGCCTGTTTTACAGATAGGGAAACTGAGCCACAGAAGATGCAACTTGCCCAAGAGGTTACAAGCAAGACAATGGCAGGAATAGAAATCAGCTTTCCTGACAACCACTCCCAGGCTTCTTCTCCTGGTCTTAAAGAGCAATAACTCCTAAAGTGCCTGGAGTTGCAGCTCTGTCACACTGAGGAGTCACTGTTCTTTGGCTCTTTGAGCCACCATGTTTTGCTGCCATGAGGACCCATAAAGAATGGGTTACAATGCTCTCATCGTCTCTACTTTGCCCTCCCTTATTTAGAACCAAGTGCACCCCAAACTCTTAGAGTAACAGTCGGGAAAGTTTGGGCCAAGGGTCCAGTGTTTGTGCAAGCAGCTATTTTCACTTGGGAAGAAGCTTCTGGCACATTTCATTGCTTAGAGTTGAATACAGGGACGAGGCTCTGAAGCTGTATCCCCTGGGGCGAGGGAGAGGGCTAGCCTTCCCTAAAGCCTTTGTGGAAATTTTCTAAAAATATTTCAGGGCTTCTCAATGTTTGGGCTGTCCGCTTCCACTGCAGTGTATGCTGAGATGCTGGGCCGATAATGGTTTGGCTGGATTCCTTCTGGGGAAGAACTGCGTTTGCAGTTCAACTACTAATGAACGAGTCAGAAGGCTATTGAGTTCGGTAGCCAGGGAGCCCTGATTCACTGACGCACCTCGGGCAAGTGATGTAATCTTTCTGGGCCTCTGTGGAACAGAGGTAATAATACTTTGTGAACTATCTGGAGTGTCACAAGGGCCAATTTAATCTCTGTAAATGGTTTGTGAAATCCAACAAGTGTTAATAATTCTGTAACTTCCTAGGAGGCGATGCTGTTGGAGAAAAAAAGCCATCAATTGGGCCTAGTGGGGGAGAAAAACAGGCCTGCTTTCTAAATGTGTTTGTGATACTCACAACAGCCTAAGTCTCAAATGACAAGGGCAGATCCTTCTTGGAGGTGAAGGGAAAACTGGTAAATATTAACAGTGAGCCAGTGTATGGGTGCATGCTCTGTTATAACCAGAGCACAGAAGGTAGGTTAATCCTCACGGACGATGTACTTTATTGTTCCTGTTCGGTGTTTGTATGGATTATACCAACAAGCCAACTATGTATAATGTGAGAGCAGGGCCTTGGGCATGGTGTGGATAAATACCGGGCATACACTAGGAGCTAGAGCTCAGAAGAGTAAAGTCATTGCCAAATGTCCAGGACTGTTTGTGCCAGAGAACATGCACTGTAAAGCTCAGTTCTTCTGTGGGAATGATACCTAATGTTAATTACACCGTAGTGTTTCAGGTGCTACTAGCTATTGCTGGCGTAGGTGTTTGCTTTAAGGTACAGTGAAGTCTCATGCTGGAACCTGCTGATGTATGTCACTGTTTTGTGTACGTATCTGTTCAGAGGGATCTGAGTTCTTCCCACAGTTGCCATCATGTTGCGTATGGCCACGTTGTGCATGTGTCATAGGGATATCCCAGTTAGCCGCATGATAAATACAACGAAGACAGGGGAGTTGGTGGAGGAAGGCTGCTTCCTACAATGTCTGTACTTGAATTAAATGCTTCCGAGTGTTTTTCCTTTTTGCCTTTGCTGGGAAACCAGTCTTTTCTCCAGCAGGGAAACTTTCACTAGAGCTTTGGTGCCATTCTACAAGAACACTCTGAAAACACACCAGCCTTTCATTCGCTAAATCTGCTGTAGACTAGCAAAGAACTGCTTCCATAGCAGGAGCTCTCTTAGGTTTTTGTGTGAAAGCAAATTCTGGTTATAGTGCTTATGGCAAGGTGTTCGTTAATATGAAAATTTGCGATAGGCTTCAACAAGACGTCCGTGTGAGAATAAAAGCCTTTCACAATCTAGTGTTTAGCAAGGATGTGGGCTAGCTTTATATTTCCACTTGCATGAGCTTGGATGAGTTTTTGCCATGCCTCAGTTTCCCCTGTCTATAAATAGGGATAATGATTCTAACCTGCCTCAGGGATGTTGTGACATTTAAATCAAGCATCCAAAAGTGCTCTGTCTTCTTGCATGAGAGGATCTCATAATACCGGTAGCAGATCTGGTCAAAAAACTTCCCATGAAAAAAAATTTGCTGAAAAATTTGGTTTCCACAGCAACAATTTTTTTTCGGTGGTAAAACTTCATTTTTGTTGACATTTTTCATTCTTTGACAACTTCCCAATGAAAACTTTTGACAAAATCAAGTTTTTTCATATTAAAGTTGTGGGGAAAATCGTACTTCTTTTCACATACACCCCCATTTTCCTGGTGTCTGGGAGAGGGGAGGAGAGAAAAATTTTCAGATAGTGGGATTTTTTTTTTCCCCACTAAAACAAAATGAAAAATTTCTTCAAATGAAATGAAAACTTGTTTACATGGCGGGGGGGAGGGGATGAAACTTACCATTTTTGACCAGATGTAACTAATATTTATACCCTTGGGTGCCACAGCTCTTGCTTGTCTTGATTCTGCATATTGAACCTTCATTTGTGGAACCTCTTAGTCTTTTTTTTTGTACTCTCCAATCGACTCGTATTAAAGCAAAGATTTTAAAGAAATCTGCAAAATGGGTTAAAGAAATCCACCAGGTGCTGTGCTGTGAGGTTTACTTAGCTAATCCAATAGTTCAATAGTCTGACCCCCTTAAATTGATTGCTACATGAATTAATGCAATACAACAGCTTCCTGACGATCAGCAGTGCCTGGAAAAGATGGTAAAGCTCTCTAAATCTGGACCTCTTAATGCATTTTGATTTCCTTTGTTGGGGGGGTGGGGAAGCATTCATGGAGAGCAGCAAGTAGAAGGTCTAATACAAATGCAGATGAGGTCAAGTTCCAGCTGAATGTAGCAGATGCTAAAAAGGAAAGGGAAGAAGTGTCTATGTGGGGCAAGTAGCTAGGGTGAGATCTTGTGTTCTGTGTATGGAATCTCTTAAATTTCTGGGGACTATGACAGTTGACACCAGCTGAGGATCTACACTTTGCTGCCATTTTGTGAGGCCGAGACAACGCAGAGGAAACAGGCACAGGGAGCTCTCTCATAGGGGGGGCTTTATTTTTGTTCTTTCTTTCTGTTGCTCTTTGCCTTAATCTAAAATGGCACTCTGAGTGGAAATATCGGTGAGCTCTTTGCATATGGACAAACACAGACCAGGGAGGGAAATTCTTCCCCCTCCCATCAACCTCTGGGGAAGCAGCACTGGTATGTGGCAGGACTCAGAGGCTCAGTTTGGGTTTGCATGGGCACAGGCAGGTATGGCTGCAACAACGTGGACCTACCATTCAGTCCCAGGGGAAACCATTGGGGTTCGAGGGATTCCTTCCCTTGTCACTCAGGATCACAGCTTGGGCACACATATTCATTCAGCTCCCCATCCTCCAAGCTGATCCACGGAAGGGGAACCTTATTTATCCCATTTAAAATCAATGAAAGCAGGGTTTTGGCCTGCATGGATCAACTTGCAGGATCACAGCCTTGGTCTGGGCATATTTTTCCAGGAACCGAGCCCTGTTTCTGCTGGAAATCTGCAAATCCACACCAAAATAAATCACTTTTTAGAACCCTGTTTAACATTAATTTCATTGCTATTTATTGTCTTGTTTCCTCAGAATAATCTCTAAATTTTGCACAAGGTTAAAATAGTATTTTTGATTAGTTTGTTTTTTCTGCATAAAGCACTCCTGGGTGTGCACACTCTGGGGTTAAGAAAGGCCTCTAGGTTCTCGTATATCACTCAGCCCTGTGCCGAACACCACCACAAGATGCATGTTAATCCCCAATAATATATGCCCTGGAGTGTTTTATTAAATAGAAATCTGTCAAATACTATATAAAAGTCTAACTGCTTAGGAGCTGCCAGCTGCAATAAAATAAACCCAGTAATATAACACACCTGTTTGCTTAGCTACAGTCCTGCATTTTTGCAAAATTTCCAGCAGTGCATGAGGAGTTCAGTATGTTCACCAAAAAGACACATCTGGATTGCAGACACATCTGGGCAGCCTATTCAATCTAAAGCAGGTGATGCAAGTAGTTCTCTCTTGTAACTCTGAAGGGAAGGGGGTAATGGTCAAAACTCTTGTTAGTAGCAATGGGCCAGCTCTACAGTGGAGAATTGTTAAATGTATTGTATGATCCTGAAGCAATAGCTAAGTAAAATAAACCAATCTGCTGTTGCCATTCAGTGAAATCTGAATCACAGGGTCGGCTCTGGCTTTTTTGCCGCCCTAGGGGAGCTCGGCCAGGGAGGGCGGCGAGCCCGGCCGGGGCCCCGCTCTCCCCGGTTGGCCGGAGCGCCGGGAGGAGGGTGGCCCTGCTCTCCCTGGCCGGCCGGAGCGCCGGGAGGAGGGCGGCAAGCCCAGCCGCGGCCCCGCTCTCCCCAGCCGGCCGGAGTGCCGCCCCCCTCCAGGTGCCGCCCCAAGCACGGGCTTGGTCGGTTGGTGCCTGGAGCCGGCCCTGCTGAATCAGATGCCAAACTTCTCACAAATATATCAGTCATACATTACAGTCAAGGTCAATTTATTAATAGTTTACAAAGGGGTAATACGTTATTAATAGATGTTTTAACAAATGGTGAATCAAGTGCTATAGAGTCCAACAGGCCAAATAAGTTGTTTGATAACTGGCTTATAGCCATCTGTAACACTTTGTACTGATGGGCTTCACTCTCTAGAACCCATGCTGCTCGGGACTGTAACATGCTCATAACATTTATAAACACTTTATAAATCATCAGTAAATTAACATTAATATAAAACGCGACCAGTATAATCTTACAGGCATCTTAAAATAAAATCTTCCCATATAAATTTCTGTCCAAAAAATGTCTTAGTGTTTTTGCTGAGCTCTGTTCACAAGGACATCTGTTTTTTCCTGAGTGGTTACACTTCATTTAGAACCAGTCAAGGTGTATGAATAGCTCAAATTCATTTTTGCTCTTTATTTGATGGATGTGACTTAAGCAGTGAGTGGCCGACTGATTCGACTGCAGAGTGCCAAGAATATAGCTACAAGTAACTGACTGGGCCGTCTTACAGATGGAGGGTATCAAAGGTCACAAGTGGCTTCAGAATAGAGAGGAAATAATTTTCATTGAGCAAATGGTGGAAGGAAGCAGGCTTTGAGAAAATATCCCAGGGATGGATGGTGGGCATGGCTAACCTCACCCAGGTTAATAAGAAAAATACGAATGCCTGTGTTACTGTATGTGAGACTGCTTCAGAGTCACCTGGTATCCCAAGGGTTGGGTTTTCCCATGAACATGCTTTCCTCTTCGAGAGGCTGATGGGAGCCCTTCCATTGATTGATTGAATATATTTTTAAGGCCAGAAGTGATAATTAGATCATCCAGTCTGATCTCCTGTGTAATACAGGCCATAGAATTCCATTCAGTTACTACTTCTGTATTGAGCTCAATAACTTGTATAACTAAAACATATCTTGCAGAAAGGCATCCGGTCTTGATCAGAAGACATCAAGAGATGGAGATTCCACCACTTCCCTTGACAGATGTCTCAATGGGCTTTGGATAAAGCCCCAAGAGAAGAAATGTTAACAGGTGGAGGCTGCTTTTGAACCCTGCGGCTGGAGATGTCCAGCTAAGGATGCCAAGGATTTGTTTCATAGAGATTTAGTCGAATTCACATTTGTGAATTTCTTTAAGCTCTGTGGATGAGAGGCAGAATTTAGCAAGCTCTTCCTGTTAATATGAGCAGGGGCTCAAGTTCATGCGCCGTGTACTCATATACACAGTATCCTTCCCGTTGTGTTATGTTTTAGGCAGTAGTCTATGGGGATATGATTAATCCCAATGCACTTTCCCCCCCTGTGGCTTCTCTGTATTTAGAAAAGGTTTCAACTTCTTTCAGTAGAGTGTAGTTTTTCCTGGTTTCTGTATCTGAAATGTCAGGACCTTGCTTCCCTCTAGCCATTGGCAGTGATCGGTGAGAACATGAGAACGGCCATACTGGGTCAGACCAAAAGTCCATCTAGCCCAGTATCCTGTCTGCCGACAGAGGAGTCTGAGTCATGGTGAGTACTGAGTTACCCCAATTTGGAGGATGCCTTTGAAAATGTAGCCGTCTTTGTGCTTCAGTTTTTCTGTAGTTTACACAGGTATGATGTAACTACCTTTCTACTGCACAAGGGAGTGTTGGCATCAGCCAACAAGCCCCTATCCAAGCCCTGCTCTCATTCAGAGACTGCGTCATTTGTTCCACTGAGTGAAGTGGGGTAGATGATGATGGACAGAGAGGTAGGTATTGCCATAGCAAAGGCACTGTGCTCCATGTTTCCTCACCAAGGGCCTCGCAGACACAATGAACAGGAGTGGCCACAAACGAGAACCCTGCAGCATCTCAACTGAAAGGACCCCTGAGGTGAATGCATAACTTGCCAAAACTACTCTCTGGGACCTTTCACGTGCAAAGGAGCAGATCCACTGAGAGAGACTCCATCCCCCTCTGCTAGGGTTTGCAAGCAAATCCACACTCCTGATGGTTAGTAGTATCAAAGACATCTGGAAGGCTTAACAAATTCAGCATGGGCTGTTTATCCTCCTCCGTGCCAAGAGGAGAATAACCAATGCAACCAGCATAGTTTCTACATTTAGTTCTGAAGCATGATTCACAAGGGTCTAAATCAAAAAGCTCCATAGAATACCTCCGGCATTGCCCTACCACAATCTTCTCCAATCCTAGAATAGGAAGACTGTATACAGGTTGGTCACTAGCAAGATAGTCAATGTCAAGTACTCTCTTGAGCAGAAACCTTACAATAATTTTCTCAAGGCCAGCTAGCACCCTCCCCTTCTTTCTGAATGAGGTCCGTTGACCAGCAACTGACCCTGGACTTCCTTATTGGCTTTCACCAGCCAGGAAGGAGGTAGGTTGTAGCCTGGAGCCATCCCCCGCCCCACTCCGGCCCCAGTGCCACTAGATGCAGACACCAGCGGAGGACACATAGCGTTAATCCTTGCTCTGTCACCAAGGAAACTGCTCAATGCAGAGCTGAGCAGTTTTGCTCCATAGAATTGCAGGAAACTTCCACAGACTAAGAGTCTCCACCATAACCAAATGGAGACGGACTGGGTTAACAGAGCAGCACAGCTCCATGCTGCCAATGTTATGGCATAGGGGAAGGAAGTTTTCTTTTGCTTCCTGTCCTGCCGTGGCACACTGGTCTGCTTTCTAACCTCTCTAGTCATGATCGGTCTGTGTGACGTGCAGGTGGGCATTAGAGCTGGTCAGGAATTTGGTTTGTGTTGAAAAATGCCGATTCATCAAAAGCAAAAATGTTCGTGACACAGGGTCGGCTTCGGCAGATTACCCAACCTGAAAAAATATGGAGAAAAATTTCAAACATTTTGATGTGGTCTAAATGAAAAATTCCCGTTTTCCAGATTGAACCGGCTTTTTTTGTTTTGAAATTTAAGCTAATTAGATTGTAAAGAGGTTTTACAAGAAGAAGATCATCAATCAAAAGGATTGACCCAAAACAAACGTTCAGTTTTGGTTCACAAATAGTTTTGAGATTTTGACTTTTCATCCCAATTGAAGATGGGGAAAGTTTGTTTGTTTGTCTGTCAAAACTCAAATATTTGCTGGACGGGGCAAAGTTTCACACCCAGTCAGTTCTGGGGTAAATCCATGCATTCTCCAGGTCACCACTGACCGCCAGAGTCCAAAGCAGGGTAGACCAGCCATTCGTTCTAAACCTCTAGATCTGCACTGTGCACATCCAGAACGATATGCCAAGGAGAAAAGCAATCCCATTTGTATGCTGTGCACGTTCCTCACCAGCTCTGTGTCAGACCTGCTGGCCTTGGTCAGAGTCTAGACCCTTGTTGCTGATGTCCCCGTGCGCTCATGTTCATCTTGGAAATATGGCGTGGTTCACAAGTGGAGATTGCATAGGAGATTTGCTTTCTAATGACCGGCTCACCAGGCAGGGGCTGAAGGGGTTAGATAAATGGTTTTCTGGACATGTTGTTAAGAGTGTGCATTATGGGGCAAGCAGAGAGCCCTGCTATCAGTCTTGCTTGTTTCTGTGGTGCCACCCATTTGTCTTGTGCACAGGACAGTCTCCAAGTCCGGTTCCTGCAGACAGCTGCCGCTTGTGCGGTTCATTCAGTTGCTGCCGGCAGGAGCATGTTCCATAGAACACCAAGATTGCAACTCCCCAGTCTAGTCTTCAGAAATATCCGTATTCAGTGAAGGGACTACGATGGAGACCCTTATCAGGTGCTGTGTGGCACCCAAAGCAGAGCAGAACTCTGTGCTGATCACAACTACGTATGCTAATATTAGTACACACATTTTGCAGGTGGCTTTTCAGGGGTTGCACTTGAGCATAGTCCTTCAGGACTGTCCCCCACCCTGCCCCCTCATTTTGGTCCCCAACAAAAAAACAACTGACTGGCACATGTCCCCTCCCTCTTGTCCTGCTGCTGCATCACTCCCTTTCTCTGCTTTTATTTTCTTCCCCGCCTTTGTGTTTTATTGAGTTCCTGTGTCAAACTACAGGAGACAGGCACAGGGTATAGCCACCTCTGCCCATTTGGCAATTGGTTGACTCAGTCATGTCCATGCTCAGCTGGAGACACCTTAAGAGGCCTGATATTCAGGTAGGGTGACCAGACAGCAAGTGTGAAAAATCAGAACAGGGGGTGGGGGGTAATAGGCGCCTACATAAGACAAAGTCCCAAATATCCCCTATAAAATCGGGACATCTGGTCACCCTATAGTCAGGAAATGCTGAGCACCCACCCTCTGTGTGCCAGGCCCCTTTAAAGTGTCTCAGGTTAGGCACCCAATATTTCAGGCACTGAAAATCACTAGTTACTTTTGAAAATCTTGGTCCCAGGGTCTGTCCAACATCACAGAGCAAGTCAGTGGCACAGCTGAGCAGGGCAGCCAGGGTTTCCTGACTCCAGGCAAGACCAACCCCAGTCACCCTGGCCACAGTGTATCGGAGGTTCCTAAGATGATGTGCTGTTTATTTGCAGTGCCTGGGGAAAGATTGCCCAGCTTTTGCAGGGATTGCTCAATGATACGGGGAAACCAATTTTGCACATTGTCAGACCGTAGGATTTTGTTCATATGAAGCTCCGTGTTTCCCACAGAAATACCCAGCTTCACACACTTCGATACACAATGTCTAGTTTAACCGGAAAATACGTACACGGACAGGCCCAAACTGGCCCACGGCAAAACGGTGACTTTTTTTTTTTTCTTGCAGTGTCCTGAATGAATTTTTGGTACTTTTCTCTCAGCCTAAATTATTAGCCTGAATGGAGGCAAGTCCAAGCCCCTCCTTCCCTGGGTGGTGGTCTGGAAAACAGAAGGGGAAATAAACAAAGGACGCACCTAGGACACTGGGAAACAGCCTGAGTCCAGAGCAGTGCAATCCCTCTGGTCATTCCCTATTCCAGTGTAACTGCTAATTAGATCTGCCAAAGCTGTTCCTGTTCAGTTCGCTACCACCTCTCCTCACAGGGGCTTTGCTTCTGAAATGCTCCCTCATCACCCTGGAACCAGGTGCAACGCCAGCCCTTGGTTTGGTTCACTGTGTGATTTCACCAAGGCAATGTGGTGGCTGCTCCGGTCTCTGAGCTGCAGCTGGCTGTGGCAGAGTGTGAGGTTTGTCTTTCCTTCTCTGCTTTTCCCCTGTCTAGCCTTGGGCCTGAACATTCTTTCTGTGTGAACGTGGTGACTCAGAGAAAACCAGTGGGAGTTTGTATGTCTTCTTTCTGTTTTGTTTCTGTGGTCTTTGGTTGGATCATCTGTTTAAATTCCTTGCTGGGATTCCAGTTCCTCTGTGTGTTTGTGTGTCTCCACTTAAAGTTTTATTGATGTTTTAATACATGTTGAACACAATTGTAATTCTAGGGTAGACAGGACACACATGTTTGTTCCTGGTTGTGTTTTGTTTATTTGTATTTTTATTTGTATCAAAGGAACTTACAGTGCAGGTTAAAGGCCTGGGTTATACAGGGAATCAGACTAGATCTAATGGTCCCTTCTGGCCTTTAAAGTCTTTTTGGAACTAAGTGCCTGTTTGTACATGTCAATAGAAATCTAAATTGCATCTGTGCACTGCTGGCTTATGTTGAAGGCTTGGAGCTAAATTCATAGTGATGTGTAAATTTCATTTGTAAGCTCTTCAGGGCAGGGACTGTCTCTTCCTATGTATTTGTGCCTACCATAATGAATCCCCTTTTCCTGATTGAGGCCTAGTAATAACATTATGGTGGAGAATATATTATTGTAGTATTTCTCCATTTGGGATATATGCGCGCGCGCTCTCTCGCGCTCTCTCTCTCTCTCTCTCTCTCTCTCTCTCTCTCTCTCATATGAGTGATGTCGCTGATTGGTTCTGGCTCTCACTTTTGCAGCCTTTGCAACAGAAGCAGGTTTTTTTAACAGTGAGTCTTTTAACCAGTTCCTGTTTACATAATTGTTTCTCCTGCAGATTCCATTCTATTGAATTATGAGAGGTTCTGGAAAAGCAAGCTATTTTGGCAGCCAAAATGAAGGGTAGCATTACCGTTTTGTCATTGTTTCTACAGAAATGCATTTAGACATCAGGCTCATTCTAGCACTAACAATCTCCCACTATGCAAAGAAAGGATCAACACCCCCCACCCCCAGTTTACTGAGAACAGCCCAGCTCATCGGGTTCAAGAACACACAAATCCTAATTAGCCTAAGTTCTCTTACAGGAGATTTCTTAAAACAACCATCTCTCAGCTGTAGTGTCTGAAACAAAAAGCAGATCAATACCCAAACCCCTTTTTTTTTGCATTTTCTTCTAACTTTCCTGAAGTCATTGTAATAGTACCTCTTAGAGTTATAGCACTTTTCATCTGTTGGTCTCAAAGCACTTACCCACCTTTGTGTAAAGCATTATTGTCTCCATTGAAAGGTGAGCGCCCAAGGACACACAGCAAATAAGTGGCAGAGCTGAAAGGTCTAGTCTAGTGACCTATCAGACCTTGCAGGCTCCCTACGAAGGCTCCGAAATGCTGTATATATGATTTACAGTACAGATGGACCTGAGCTGCAGAACTTGGGTTAAACTCTGGGTTTTGGGTATATTCAGATTTGTGGTTCTGGTTCAACCCCTTAAAGAGACAGGCCCAAATAGTGGAATGTAGATCTGGTTTTGTTTGTCATCCCCTTAAAATTTGGGTTATTGAGATTTGAGTTTCTGGCTATCTCTGATTTGCAGTAAATGTGCCTGTCATTACGATTTAATATGTACTGTGGTTCCATGTACAGTGCAGGAGAGATTACAGGTATAAACAGGACTATATTGAGTAGGAGTCGAGACGTTATATTACTTCTGTTTGCTTCTGACGTGACTGCTGCTGGAATACCGTGTCCAGTTCAGCATCCACAGTCCAAGAAGGATGTTGGTAAATTGGAGAGGATTCAGAGAAGAGCCACAAGAATGATTATATGATTGGAAAACATGCCTTCTAGTGATAAGAAGCTCAATCTAATCTTAACAAAGAGGTTAAGGGATGACTTGATCACAGTTTATAAGTACCTACAATGGAAAACAAAAAATTGATAATTTAATCTAGCAAGCAAAGACATAACACAATCCATTGGCTGGAAGTTGAAGCTAGACAAATTCAGTCTGAAAATAAGGAACAAATTGTTACCAGTGAGGGCAATTAACCATTGGAACATCTAATCAAGGGCTGTGGTGGATTCTCTATCACCGGCTATTTTTAAATCAAGATTGGATGTTTTTCTGAAAGATCAGCCCTAGCTAATTCAAACCGGAATTAAATCTGGGAAGTTCTATGGCCTGTGGTATACAGGATGTCAAACTAGATGACGACTGTGGTCCTTTCTGGCTTTACAATCTATGAATCAATGTAGATGATTGGTATTAGTTTACCGGTTCATCATTAACCCAGTTCAGTATTGACTGAGAAATGTTACCATCTGATGGCTGATCAGTAGCTTGTATGTAGTGAGTTTAGTGATCCTGGATTTATAGGCGCCGACTCTGTGGGTACTCTGTGGCTGGAGCATCCACAAGGAAAAAATGGTGGGTGCTGAGCCCCCCTATCAGCTCCCCACCCACCCTCCTAGTGCCTCCCACCTGCTGGCAGGCCCCATAGATCAGTGCCTCCCTCTCCATCCCCGCGCCTCCCACCCGCTACAATCGGCTGTTTAGCTGCCTGCAGGAGGTTGGGGGGGGAGGAGGAAGGCGTGAGAATGCGGCGCATTTGGGGGAGGGTGTGGAACTGGGCAGGAAGAGGCGGGGTGGGGCCTTGGGGGGGGGGAAGAGGTGGAGTGGGGTTGGGGCATGGGGCAGAGCTGGCGTCGAGCACCCACCGTCACTTTGGAAAGTCGGTGCCAGTGCCTGGATTGGTTCCTGTTGGAGAGGTAAATCAGTAAAACTCCTCTCTCACTGCTCTCTCTGTTGTGAAGGTGAGAACTAGCAGTGAATGTGTATGGAGAGTCAACTAATCTCTCATTCCTCAGGTTACATCTACACTACGAGCTAGGAATGTAATTCCCCTGCTCGTGTACACATACGCTAGCTCTCCTCAAGCTAGCATGTGTCTAAATAACAGTATAACGGTGGTAGCCTGTTAGTCACTGGCAAAATTCCTGCTGGCTTTAATGGGACCAGGATTTGCTTCAATGTTTGCATTGTAAACTGATATAACCTGGGATCCATCTTGTCCCATATATTCAAGTTCTTATCAGTGGTCAGGTAACTTTGGGGAGGGATGGTTTGTTTTTGTTTATTTACTTATCCATCACTTGGGTAGATTATACTTGTTCAGTGTGTCTGAAATCTTCCTTCTTTCCCTGTTGAGTTGATATGTCTCAACACAAGAGCCTGCTCCTTGAAGATTGTCCTAACATACCAGCTTATAGAGCAGTGTACTGAAAACTCTGTTCAAATTGTAGGCTAGATTAAATAACAGGGTTTTCCTGGTCCTGTTTGCAGGTTAAGGAACTCTGTAGGGAGGTGCGTGATCTGGTCCTAGCAGCAGCAGCAGTCAGTCTGCGGACAGCCAATAGTAAGGTGCGGGGTGAGTTCTGCTTCACTGTTTTGGAGAGCAGCCTGCTTTGTGTATCTCTCTTTTGGGGTTCTTGTGTAATATCATTCGGAATTCTAAGAAATAATGTTATGTTGCAACCTTCCAGCAGGTACATTTGTTTTTATCTAACTTCTCTGCATATGCCATGAATGTAACACACAGTCCTTAAGGAGAATACTTGCAAGTCATTTACATTCTCTGCCTAAGTGACTTCTTCTGTATTCATAATTCTCAAGGCCTTTGGCAGGAGGTACACGTATCTGTATCTCCAGCATCTTGCATCCCATAATTTGCAAGTTACACAACACTGCAAATGGAAGGATATTCCTTTCCAAGGGAATAGAAACTGTGTTCTGGTCTGAACAACCTCTGCTGTTTCTTTGATTGCGGGGTGGGGGGAGTTGTTTTTAAATAATAATTAAAAAAAGGAACATTTAATAAGCAGATAATGACTTCTCTTGAGGCTGAGATTTATTGAGTCTGGAAATAAACACTGACCAAAATAAAATCACAGGATCTGAGTTGCTATCATCAAGAGTGAAAAATGAGTGATGAGGGAACAAAGAATAGTTTAATTTACAGTAAGTGGGGAAAGTATCCAGCACCAGGAGCTGAATGCTTAGCCCCTGACATACAGACAAAGCAGGGTAATGCTAGAATTCTGCAGGGTTCCATACGTCACTCCAGGGAGCTTCTCCATGGCAATAGAAGCTTGTGGATGTCATCACCTGATGGGTCTGTCTTCCAGAAGGCAGACCCTGGAGGGACAGCCTTAATAACCAGATTTTCACAAGTGCTCAGCACCCAGAACAATAGAAACGGAGCCATAAGCATCTCTGGTCCAGGAAGGCGGCTAGGGTACTGTTATGCTTTTGGGGCTGGATGATTAGTTTTAGTGTTTTACTCATTGAGTAGCCCCACTGAAATCAAGGCAGTTAATCGAGAAGTAAGGTACTATGCAGCATGAGTAAGGGTACAGGAATCTGGCCATGGGCGGTGGGTACAATAGGCCAGGGGAGGCTAAGCCTCCCCTAACCCAGGCCGTGGCCCTGCCCTCACTCTCCCTCTTTCCTGAAGCTGGCGGGGGCTCAGCTTGGGCTGGCAGCCTGGAGCTCGGGGCTTGGCCAGCGGGCGGCCTAGAGCTGGGGTCGGGCTGGCCGGTGGGCCAGGGCAGGCATGCCGGGGATTGGGGCAGCTTGGGTGGGGTTCCTCTGGCCATGGTGGCGGGGAGCTCGGGGCTCTGGCGGGCGAGGGTGGTGGTGGGCGGGGCCGGGGGGCTAGCCTCCCCAAAGTGGGGGTTCACGTGCCACCCAGGAATCTGGCCCTCTGAGGGTATGGCTACATGAGGATGATAAACCCACGGCTGGCCTGGGGCTCCTGGAGCTAAAAAATAGCTGTGTGGACATTCAGGCTTGTGCTGGAATCTGAGCTTTGGGACCCTTCGAGGGTGGAAGGTCACAGAGCGTGGGCTGGAGCCCGAGACCGAACATCTACACAGCAATTTTTAGCCTGCGTTAGCTGACCTGGGCCAGCCAGGGCTGTGCCATGGCTCTTTTCCCCCCAGTGTAGACATACCCTGAGAGGTCGCTAGTGTTGTGTGTGATACACACACCCTGATGCATATTCAGCTACACTGAAGCTACACCTCATGCACCAGTCTTGGGATCAGAGCCCAGAGGACACGTTATCTCTTTGTGGATGGCCCAGCTGGGTGCAGTCTAGATGAGTGTGAAATACCCACCCCAAAGAGTCCAAACCGGACCGTTTTACCTGCTTCCCATTTTTCCTATGGGATAACTCTAGGTTCATTCCTTAGCCTCCCTCTGAGAATGGTAAATGGTTGCTAGTTAATGAAGGGAAGGGAAACTTTTGCTTTTATGATCAAGTCTGGCAGGTTATTTCACACAAGCCACAGAACACCTATCCGATGATAACTTTGACTCCATCGATACCGGTCTGTGCTAGATTTGAACCTGTGGACCTAGAGGCAAAAGGCTTTCCCATTTTTTGCTCACCTGAGCCACTCAATGATCGTAGCGTGGGGGTGGTGTTTCTTCAGCAATAGAAGCAGTGCATGACATAGATGAAGTCATTGCCCTTGGCTGCTGCTTTCATATAAATTACAACAGTGGGAGGAACTGAGCAGAAAGCAAATTGTAATGATCTGAAATTGCCAGGAGTGACTGTGAAGCCTGAGTTGTGTGAGTTGCAGCTGCCTCCCCCTGAATGTGAGTCAGTTTCTCATTCCCCTGCTGTGTGAGCGAGCCTCATATGCCACCTTTTGTTATTTCTAGCAAGGTGAAGCCTTTCTGATCGTTCTGCAGTAGTCACTGGCGTTGAACAGTCACTTGGATCGCAGACACATATGCAGCAATTAAGCGACTGTGCACAATTCATGAAATACTAACCAGGGTGGAGGAGAAGGAATAGCTGACAACAACTGACTTATGAGTAAGTGATGCCATATCTGTCTTCCGGGCTGCAGAATGCCTGGAGCTTTGCTACAGTTGCAGAAGTTGGGTTTGTTGTACTTTCTGCCCCAAATCTGTATTAGGGAATATCGCATTGGCCTCATGTTGGTTATTTCATTCCATCTCTGTTAGGACAGAAGGTTCAGGGAGTGGGAGGGGGGAATACTGCTTTCTGTATCAGTGTTTACTCTGAACGTGAAGGGGGGGGCGGAACTCGTAGTTTCATAGATTCTAGGGCCACAAGGGACCATTGAGTGGTAGGATTAATTAATTATTTGCATTATTGTAGCACCTAGGAGTCCCAGTCGCATGCCAGGATCCCGCGGGGCGAGGCGTTGTACAAACATAGGATAAAAAGATGCTCCCTGCCCCAAAGAGCTTACAATCTAAGTAAAAAGAAGAACAGGAGTACTTGTGGCACCTTAGAGACTAACAAATTTATTAGAGCATAAGCTTTCGTGGACTACAGCCCACTTCTTCGGATACTCTGAAATACAATCTAAGTGTGAGACATGAGACAATAGATGAATACCGATAGACACAGCAGCACAAAGAAGGAATGAGACCATTGACGATTCTGCTAACCTAATGGTCTCAGCATACCAGCAGCCTCCCTGTTAAGTTCCACGTAGGCATCACAGCAAAGGGGAATTTGAAAGAGGGATTTGAAGGAGAACAACGGAGCGGCTTTGTGGATGTTTAATCATGTGGCCTGCCCTTCTACATGATACAGGCCACAGAACTTTATCTAATTTTACCAGTGGTCCTTGACTCCACGGATTGATTGATATTAGTAGGAAAGGGAGCACTTGAAGAGATGGTTAATAATACTTAGCACTGTATTTTGCGTGCTCTAAACATGAATTAATCTTCACAGCACCTCTGCAACAGGGAAATTTGTGTGGTGGTGGTGGTAATAGTGGTAAAGTTTTGAAACAGCTAAGCTGTGGAGGAGGTTAATAAGCACCAATACAAATAAGGAAAACAGCACAAATGACAGGTGCACCCAGGTCACTGTTGTAGTGTATGTAGTAGCAGTGTCACTGTGACTCTCTCTGTACTGCACCTTTAATTTTCCAAGAACTCTGTCTACTGTGAGGCCCTATGTTTTGGAGAATGGCTCACAACACTCTCAAATGGAGACTTCGTGATGGTTTTGTGTCCCTTCAGTTGGTGAAAGCAGTTAGCACGGCACTGCTGTACTTAGTATCCAAATCCATACACTGAAGTATGTTGTGACTAGGGAGGGCCCCAGCTTCATGGCAGCCTGCTCTTGAGGAAAGCTTGAAAGCACGTTATCAGCTGCTTGAGATTTCCTCTTCACAGGCATTTCCTTGCGAAAACGTCGCTTTGCACTTCGCAGCCTCACAGTACTCAGCAGACATCAAACAATGCTATATTGTTAAGTGGGACTGCCGAGAATAAAGCCTGAACGACTGGCCGGTTCTACCCAGTTCCTGTGGAAATTACTTGGCCGGCTGATTTATGTTTTATTAGCTGGTCCTTGAGTTTTGCTCGTGGAAAAAACGTCCCCAGATGGAACTCGCCAATGGCCCATTTCACATTGTTTCCTGAGGTAGAATGGTAGCAGCTGCTACCTTGACTCACCTTACTGCATGGAGGCCATCTCTGAACACCTTTGGTCAGCTGTGTCATCTGCCTGCTACTAGAATTAGTTCACATGGGTTAAGATGGGAATCTGTTTGCAGAAAGCTCTGCCCCTTCATTGGACAAGCTTTGAATTGCAAAGTGTATGTGTGTAGGGGGGGCATATAGTCATGATGTTGTAGTGTAAACACAGCCTCTCATGAGGCATCTAAGAGACACTGCATTCTGAGAGAGCTCAGTTTCCCTCCATGTGCACTATAGGGAATGAGTGGGTTTTGTGTGTGTTGGGAGGTTCGGTTAAGCACCAAAACACTCAGATGTGTCTCCAAAACGCTTGGGTCTGCAGAAATGGGGTGGGAGGCCCATGAGAAACAGGTTTTCATGATTACTAGGACTTCCTGGGTTGGGTGGGATTAGAAATCCCGGAACAGAAGACGGACATGGCTACAACACCACAGCACAGAAGAAGAGTAGTCTGTCTTTCCCAGTGCTTCCAGGCCAAACTTGATCCTTGACGTGCAGAGGAAGAGATGAGGGGTGAAGGTGACTAAACTTTTCGGAACCACCTAATCCATTACTTTATCGCTTTTTAAAAAGCAACAACACTGAGCTTTGGGTGAAGATTCAGGTTTTTTGGTTGTATCCAATCTATTGTGAGACAAAAGTGCTTTAACTTGAGCTAGACAAAGCCACGAGGAGATGTATAAGAACCCCAAAAGAATGAAGCAGTCTTATCACAGGACTGTGGTCTTAAATCTGGCCGTCATGTGAAGGGAATCTGCCTTTGTGAACCCATTTTGACATCAGAGCTTCCACGTAATGCCCAGAAGCATATGAGGAGATGCATGAGTTCTTTACTCCAGTACAGCATATCTGCAGTATTCTGTCCTTTCTTTAGCAAAAAACGTTTAAACTCAGTGCTACCTGCCCATCTCTAGCAGGCTGTCCACCTGGAAATAAAACTAGTCATTCCTTTTAGAAAGAAAAGGGGGTAACACCATTGTCCAGGGCCCAGGTGATTTAACCATCAGAACAAACTACCAAAGGAAGCTGTGAATTCTCCATTTCTTGATGTCTTCAGATCAAGACTGGACGCCTCTCTAGAAGATGCGCTTAATCAAACACAAACTAGTGCCTTCATTCTAGGGGGAAATGGGTGGAATGCTATGGCCTGTGTTAGATCGGAGGTCAGACTAGATGATTTTTAATGGTCTCTCTTTTAATGGTCTTTAAATCTATAATAATTTTGAGTCTGTCTTATTCATAGCTAGGCAAAACTTTTGTGTAATGGAACCCAAAATTTAGGAGAATATGTAAGCCAGCATCTTAATTTCCTAGAAGTCCCATCCCCGCCATAATAATCTCAGAAAACGGCCATTTGAATAAGAGGTGGCATGGAGCAAGTAGTGATCGCTGCTACCAATCTGGCTATGAATTTTCCACCTAGTTTAGTGTGTGCTACAACATCCAATTTTTGTTTACCTGCCCTTTGTTTTTTATCCACCTGTTACAGATAAACAGTCTTTTAGACTGGAAGCTTTCTGGACAGTGATTGTTGTTTACTAGTTGTGTTTCTAGCACAATAGGTTGTTTGAGGCTTCTAGGTACCACTGCAATATAAACCACCAATATTTCAGTCCGCCTGTGCTGAGTTCTGAACCCCAGCTTTGGAGTGCTTCGAGTGAATCTGGGTTGATGGATGGTTCCAGGTGGAAAGCAGGCCACATGTGATAGTCCTGAGCAGTTGTTAGTAGAGATGGGCTGTATCAGATCCTTGGATCCAGGTTGCAATCAGAGATCACAGTTTGAGCTTCTCTGTACAGGCCTGAATCTGAATGCTCCAATCCTTGGTCAAGGTTGAATTTGTATCTGAATTCCGAACTCCCAAGTTTGGGGATGTTTTGAAATTGGTATTTTGCTGCAGCTTGTTGGAGAGCGAGTGAGTCTGGGGTCAAAGATGAAGACCATCCCAAAGCCAGGCAAGATTTCATGGCTTTAGCTGAGCTTTGCTTTGACACCCTGACTTCCTTTCCGTAGTCATCGATTTTTGAGGCCAGAAGGGACCATTGTGATCATCTAGTCTGACTTGCTGTACAACACAGATCCAGGGGTTCTGCATCAAACCCATCATTTCTGATTGAGCTAGAGCAGATCCTTTTAGAAAGTCATCCAGCCTTGAGTTAGAGGCTATAAATAGCAGAGAATCTACCACATCCTGAGGTAAATTGTGCCAAGGGTTAATTAAATTACCCTTATTGTTAAAAATTGCACCTTTATTCCTAGTCTGAATTGGTCTACCTTTCAGATTTTAGCCATTGACTCCCATTTTGCCTTCATCAAATCTTTTCCCCCTGAAGATACTTACAGACCCTAATCAAGTCCTCTCGTGGATAAGTCTCTCCTGTAAGGCAGGTTTTCCAGGACTTGGATAATTCTAGTAGCTGTTTCCTGAACTCTTTCCAATGTGTCAACCTCCTCTTAAAAGTATGGATGCCAGAAATGGACACAGTATTCCAGCCGTGGTCTCATTAATACTGTGTTTGAACTTCACGTTGGGGGTGTGATCTGGCCTGTACCACTGTGAAACAAAACTACTATCACAGCACTCTAGTGCTTGCATCTTCAGGGACTCTGGGCTTTTGCAGAGTACTTATATACTTTTGAAAATCCCACCCTAAGTGATGTAGGGACTTTTGAAAATCTCCTAAGTGGCTACATATTCACCCCATGCTAGCAGTAGGACTCATGGTTTCCTAATAAGTGCCATAGACCATACAGGCACTTTAGAAAGGCCAGTTCTATTCTATTGAGTCTGTTCTGCTTACAGATTTTGAGGCTGGACAAAATGGTGTCATTCTGGCTTAAGGAGCCTTTTTTTTTTTTCCAAGCCAGTTGCTGCTGCACGCTCAAGTATTGTCCCTGGAGCATCTGAAATGCCTCTGGAGAGGTCCGCATTCTGTGCACGCACGGTTTGCCTGGATCAGTCCAGCCTCTGGACCAAGCCAAATGTTTACACACAATAAGCAAACTGCAAGAGGAAATGGGAGAGCATGTCCTCTCTGCGTGACAGATGGTGGCTGTGCTGAATCTGGGGACAGCCTGCTGTCTTAGGGAGCCACACCTGTCTTAAAGGGGCCTGTCCATTTCCCTCTGCTCCTGTCCATGGGCCCTCCCCAGCATCCTCATGTTAGACCAGGGGTCGGTAACCTTTCAGAAGTGGTGTGCCGAGTCTTCATTTACTCACTCTAATTTAAGGTTTCGCATGCCAGAAGCTTCATTTAAAATTAAATTAAAATGCGGAGCCCCACGGACCGGTGGCCAGGACCCGGGCAGTGTGAGCGCCACTGAAAATCAGCACGCGTGTCGCCTTCGGCACGCGTGCCATAGGTTGCCTACCCCTGTGTTAGACCATATTTCCTCCTCCATGCTATCACTGCTAAGCAAGTGCAGGGACTAGGTCTCTTTCGCTTCGTACATATACATGCTGAGATACAGGCTCTTTATGTCCTGGGTAGAGGCTCAATTACAGTAATGGTCCACATTGCAGGTGGAAAGCAGAGTTCTCCTGCTATCTAGACCACAAGGATTTTCAGTACTTTTTGGGCACCTTTAGGCGTGCATTGCTTATTGGTGGTTCCCCCCCGTGCTCATTCCCTCGTCTTCTCCTGACAGCTGCTCCATTTTTAGCTCTTCTTGCCTCCTATCCGCTCTCCTACTGATGCTTCTCTCTCCCCTTTTTTTCTCTTCTGCTGTCCCCGTAGTCAGCAGCTGTTTCTTACCACCCACAATTTTGATTACTTGGTTAACTATTTACCCAGGTGGAGCTGTTCTGTTGTCTTTAATCTTTCTGTTTTCCATATACAAATACCAGGCTGAAGCAAGGAAGACAAAGAGCCCACAAGCCCTGCAAGTTGTAATGAAAATGTTGTGCTAGCTTTGGCTTAAATTTAGCCTGCCACAAATTAATCCTTGCATGAAATCCCCTTAATTTTAAATTCAGATCAGCTTTATAGCTCATGTGGTCCTTTCCTTCCTCTCTGCAATGGGTCCCTGGCCCGATCACACCTGCCCTGCCCACCAGTGAAGCTGTGTCACCCTATGGGACCAGCATGGCTTTATTTTAATAGCACTTTATTTTAATCAAAGGCAAATGTCGCAAAGCACTTTGCACATCAAGCGATTTGCATTAACGTTGATTGATGGAGCTGGAGCTGCTGTTAACTAGACAAAGCTGCTAAAGGAAATGACGCAGTCAGGACAGGTCTGAGGGGAACAGTACAACAGTGTCCCTAAGCCAGCCGTCAAACCCTGGTTTTGGCGTGTCCCTTCTCTCCATGTTCCTCACCAATGCACAAAGAGGACTCGCGCTTGGCAACGTGGACCTTGTGCTGGTCAGAGCATCCAGTGGTGGGAACGTGTTTTTACCTATCTTTAACTTACCCCATATGGGGGTTAGTCTCAGAGGGTGACTTTTCTACCCCGAAACACAGGGGTTCTGCAGAGAATTCCTTTGCATTCCCACTAATCCCAGTGACCATTGTGTGCCCAAACTAATCATCTCATTGACGAGGGGGGTCGGGGGAAGGACTTTATCACAGGATTTCCCCACTTCTTCCAGGTTAACAAGACACACGATGCCCTGGACATGATTCTAGTACTGACCCAAGGGGTGCAGGGATTAAGCGTGGACGGTGGTATCATTCCAAGCATGCCACACATGATGAAAAGCAAGCGAGTATGTGACACCTTAAGGGGTAAGATGGAGAGTTGGAGCCACTTGTGGATCTCCACCAAGGGGCTATGGAAGAAGTCCAGAGCGGGGGTGCTCAGGTAGAACACAGACAAGGTGCTTGACAGAGACCTGCTTCATTCAGTGTCTCCGTTCCAGCTGTCTGTGTATATAACATGAGCTGCTTAAAGGTACAGTTCCCCACACGGGCTGCTTATGCATGCCTGGGCCGGGGAGGTGGGTGGGGGATGAATTTTTGTACTTCTCTTGGACTCTAGTTTACTCCCAGAAGATGAACAGTTTGGGTGTTTGACCAGAGGGCTGAACTACCCAGCCACTGAAAGGCAGACTATTTACCAGTGGGGAAACTGAGGCACAGCTGCATCCTGAGAGTGACAGGTAAGAAATTCCTCCATCCTTATCTCCGTGATATAGCATCTACCTTCATGACTGTAATGATTTTATGACCCTTTTCTCCCATAATGGTGAGTTGTGCACATACTGTCCGCCTCTTTCTCCTCTCACACTGTCTGTACGCGTCCTTGAGCTGACGTTATCTGCTGCATTGCACTGCCCTTGTGTTTGGTGTAACTGAGCTCACTCAGGCTGGCTATGGCTCCGTGCAATCCTCTGCATGTTAGGTCTCTAAGCGGCAGGTTTTCAAGTGCTGAGCGCTCACAGTTGGAGCCAGATTTTCCAAAGTGCTCAAGCCCCAGCAGCGCCCATTGAGAGAAGGTCAGATTCGCTCAGCAGCCAGCAGCCACCTGCTGTGCTGAGCTCTTTGGCAAATCTGGCCCTGACTCCTGTTAAATACAGACACTTACTGCAGTTAAACGAATGCTGCCTTTTTCTGATTTGGACCCAACATGCTCACTGACATGACACCTAATGTTCGCCATTTATGTTACAAACTCCCTTACAGTCTATTAAATAAGAAATTGCTTCTTCACACGATTCTGCTTGGGTGTAACTTTTGCTGCTTTTTTCCTTCCATCCATCCATCTTTTTTTAATGCTGCGGGAGACATAGGCTGGATGCCGAAGGGCAAAGGGATTTACACACAGGCAAATTGAAAGCTCAGTGCCATCAGAGGTATGAAGTGTGTGTGTGTGTGTGTGTGTGTGTGTGTGTGTGTGTTTACTAAGGAAATAGCAGGATGTGGGGTCTGAATTTAGCTTCCAGCCACATTTGCATTGAAAATCTCAACTTTGAAATGCAAAAGGATCAGTGAGTTTTTGACATTGAATGCGGGGCTTGCCTACCTATTACCAGAGGAAGGATGGTTCCGTGGTTAGGGCATTAGCCTAGAACTTGGAAGACCTTGGTTCAGATTCCCTGCCACAGATTTCCTGTGTGATCCTGGGGAAGTAACTTATTGTCTCTGTGCCTCGGTTTTCCCAGCTGCACAATGGGGATAATAGCATTGCCCTGCCTCACAGCGGTGTTGTGGGGATAAATGCATTAGATTGTGAAGTGCTTTGAGATCTACTGATGAAAAGTGCTATGTAAGAGCCAGGTATTATTATTTATTATAGGAGCAGCTAAATTGTCATAGAACTGCAGCGTGTGATGGCTCTGTGGATATTTCCATTTTAAAATGTCCCTTTTCTCAGTAGTTTATAACTCAGCCTAAATATTTATTCTGGTAATAGCTGTCTATAATGCCAGAGAATGGAAAACCCTGAGCTTTCCTCTGCTGACCAGCCCACCCCCAGAGTTTTCTGTGGTAGGAAAAAAATATGAATTTAAAATAAAAAACTATACACCCCCCAACCCCCAAATCCAGATAACATTCCCTCTTCTCGATGAATATGGGCAACAGTGGAGCGCAGCACTGCCTTCTCTGCAGCCTGTAGGGGCTTTCTCTTCATCAGTTGTAGTAATTTTCTCCATAAAACAGTGGTACCCATGAGCATCCCGCAACCTGGGAGGCAGCACCAAAGATCTGATCAATCCCTTCCTGGCCCCCCAAGCCTGAGTGTGGGTGTGATTGTGAGCAGATCTCCAGTGAGCTCATAATGAGGGGTTGTGCATGCATGTGGAGTGGAATCCTGGCCCCAGTGAAATAAATAGGAGTTTTGCCATTGATGTCAGTGAGGCCACAGTTTCACGCACTGGGCTTGTGGCACAGCTCTGATTTGCACATGTATTGGCGGGATTTGTATGCCGAAAATTGGGCCTGGGTATAGAAGCCCCACCCTCCTTGTGAGGTAGGTATTGAGAATAACCCACTTGGACACATGTAGCCAGTCCTGGCTGATGGGTAATTTAAGTGACAAGCTCCTCTTGAGATACTTTTGATGATGTTTTATAACCTTTATAATCTAATTCTATCCTATGCCTTTGGGGAGGGGGGTCCCTAGTGGGCATGTGGTTTTACAATACCTAGCCCCAGGGGGCTCTGATGTCAATTGGAGGTGGGGGCCGCTTCTGTAAACAGGGTCTATGGAACATCCTTCTCTCTCATCTGCCCATGTGGCGTTTGTGACTATCTGGAAGCCCCACAGACTTCACTGACTCAGACTTGTAGCAGGGCGAAGACGATGGGTTATTGAATTCACTCCTCGGTAGAATCGAGCATTCAGACGTGCAGGGAAGGGCGAGGGGAACGATTTTATTTCCCCACCCCGTTTGCCATCACAATAACTAAAAGCAGATGCAGGGAAGCCTGCATCACCTGCTGCGTAAGGCAGTCGAACAATGACAGCGCCCGGCCTCGAGCACTGGAGCGGGTTCCGTTGTACCTTCAGGGGGACAATGCCAATTCATTTCAGGCCTAAAATAGCATCACATTTGAAACTAATGAAGGGGCGGGGAAGGTCACAGCTAGATTAAACACAGAAATTGCCCCCTGGGTCCCAGGCAAGAAGCAGCTTTACTTAGCCAGGGTTTTTTTTAAAACCTGTTCTTTGAGGGAGGTATACATTTTCCAGGCTAAGCAGCGCATGAAGGCTGACTTCTTGTGTTGCTCACAATGCGAAAGGAAAGTTGGCAGATCTCCGCTCTATTGTGAAGGGACTTATAAAATTAAAGAGCTTCGGCAGGACTTCCTACCGACTGACCTTATCGAGGCGAACATGCACTTGGCACTTCTTCATTCCAAGCGCGCCCGGCTCCAGAGCCGCCCAGACATACCCCCAGGTCCGCGCAAAGCGTAGAATTGGCAGTCGGGAATGAGCCGTGGAGCTGCACCATCTGTCAGCCCCAGCTTGGGAAAGAAAGGACACATTCCCAGCCCTGTGTTGCCCCCTTTGTTCCTGCTGCTGGACGTCCTTCCCTGCAGCCCCCCGGGTGCGGCAGGCACGGTCGAGAAGGGGCCAAAGGGCAATGTGCTCTGACAATCCCCAGAAGCCAGGTGGTCCTTTTTGGAACCACAGACAGCTGGTGCAGGTTAGCTGGATAGCAGAACAACTGATCAGAAATTCAACCCAGGCAAGTTCCTAGGAGGTGCCACGGACCAATCCACAAAACGCTGTTGCCTGAACGGGGCTCAGATTAAGGGGGCATTCTGTGTGTAGCATCCCCCTTGTCAGTGGCCCATGAGACATACCCCATTACACTGCAATGTATGTGTATAGGTCCTTGGGCTCTGGGCGTCGTGCACTCTTACATTCACCTAGAGTGAATAGAGTCCTCTACATTTGTATTTATTCCCAAGGCATGTCAGGAAGAGAATCAAGCAGCCATCTGAAAACAATTTTTCTGACCCCTTCACCATTTCCTCCTTATTTTGGCCCCAGCAAGGTGGAGTGCAGGGGACTGGCTTAATGACCTCTACCTCTGTGCCCTTTGCATTGCTGGGGACAGTCGTGAAGTGTGAGGCCAACAGTGTGGAGTGGGTCTGTCTTCTGTAGTCCTCATGAAGCAGCCAAGGAACGGTAACAAGCTACAGCACAGCCTTGTGCATGAGCTCATCCAGGCTGCTGGAGGAAGAGAGCCACAGGAAATGATGTGGATTCTTGTTACAGCCAGGGCTGGAAGAGGGAATGAAGTGAGGTTGGGGGAGAAAAAATGATGCTGACAAAATAAAACAAAACAAAACAAACCCAACACCCCTGCCAACAAAGGACACTGCTATTGCCACACAGATCTGATCTGTTAGCTTTAGAACAGTTGGCTGTGGAAGGAAGGGGAACACTAACAAACAGGCCAGTGTTGGTATCTTTCAGTCTCAAGTTCTTTTGCAATTTGATTGACTTAGGGCTGGTCCACGCTAACCCCCCACTTCGAACTAAGATAAGCAACTTCAGCTACGTGAATAACGTAGCTGAAGTCGAAGTATCTTAGTTCGAACTTACCGTGGGTCCCCACGCGGCAGGCAGGCTCCCCCGTCGACTCTGCATACTCCTCTCGCGGAGCAAGAGTACCGGGGTTGATGGCGAGCACTTCCGGGATCGATTTATCACGTCTAGACAAGACGCGACAGATCAATCCCAGAAGATCAATTGCTTACCTCCGGACCCGAAGGTAAGTATAGACCTACCCTTAGATGTTCCTGAGCTGGACTGTAAGGTCCAAATGACCCTCCCCTGAACGCTGATCCAGATCACCACTTTGCCATTTGGACCCATCGCTACAGTGGGCTGAACCAGCACTTCAGATCTAAACATCCTGGGATTCAGATGAGTTCTGAATTTTGCTGCTTGGCAACGCCCCTGGCTTGCACAGGACATTGAAGACATAAAGAACTAAGCATAAGGATTACTGTGCTATTAAGAAAAACTGTAAATGCAGTACTTAGTATAGGGCCACTGGAGTTTAAATATGGTTGCAATTAGAAAAATAGCTATGTAGAATAGACAATGAGGGCTCCTTATTTAATAATAATATATGGAGAAATACCTATCTCATAGAACTGGAAGGGACCCTGAAAGGTCATCGAGTCCAGCCCCCTGCCTTCACTAGCAGGACCAAGTACTGATTTTGCCCCAGATCCCCAAGTGGCCCCCTCAAGGATTGAACTCACCACCCTGGGTTTAGCAGGCCAATGCTCAAGCGGTCCGTCTGTTCATTCCAGATCAAATTTGCCTTGTTACAAATCAGAAGATGGTTTCTCTAATAGACTCTTCTCTTTCTGCCTCTTAAATATTCTGCCGTTGGAGCCTTAGCTCTTGGGTGGCTGGTATGTGAAGCACAATGGGATCCAGAGAGTTCTCCTTTAGCTGCACCGTCTAGACCAAGTCGACATACGCAAAAACTTGCTGGTGTCCCTAAAATAAGCAGATACAATGCAGAGGCCCACTGGGAAGTTGAGAGAGGTGCTTGTAAGCCAATGTACCTGTAGCTGAGCCAGGACGTGAACCCATGTCTCTTGAATCCTAGGCCAGTGTCCTATCCCTGGATCCAAATGTTGAACAAAGCTTCCAACAGCAGTAGCATTCCAGTCCCTTCCTTTAGGGTGGTCTTTATTTAACACTTGAATGTCAGCTGCAAACAAAGCTGTAGTGGACTTTCTGAAACCCAGGACCTCCTGCCTGGCTTTTCTCTCTAGTGAGGCTTTCCCCACTGTTCCCTGCATTCATCCCCTTTCAGATCTTCCACCTGGTTGGTGCAGAGCTCATCCTCCGTCCTTCCCGTGACCCTTATAGGAAGTTCTGCCTCTGAGCTTTCATGTGACCCTGGGTCATCTGACTCATCTGGCCAGCCAGAGCCTTGACATAAGGCACTTGTTACACAGGTGCTTTACAGCCACATACCCTAAAGAAGAGGTCGTCCTTCCGTTCCAAACTCAGGCTTTCAGGGTTCACGATCTCAGCTCTTTGGCCTGAGGCTCAGAATACGAGTTGTCAATCCAGATGCAAACGTCTGTGAGAGTCTCATCACTCGCCCTCCCTGGCTTGCATGTGCAGTATCACACTTTTCTGTATCTACCACATCTAATCCCTCAAAGGGTGCCATCAGCCAAGAAAATCAGCATCGCTGGAGAGCGTTGCCTTCAGCACAAGGTTTTACTGTGTATTCTCATTTTGCACTGAGGGCTTACAGTTGAATTTCTAGATGTAGTGTTTCTCTGTTGTTTACGTCTACCAAATGTTGTACTAAGCAATGTTAGTAAATTAACAGTTTAACAGGAATTGTAAGCAACTACAGATGGATTTGGGGTTAAAACATTGAATTGGGTTTCAGGTAATCTAAATTCCAGTCCCACCTCTGCAACACCCTTCCTGTGTGACCTCAAGCAAGTCACTTAGCCTCTCTGTCTCAGTTCCCACCTGTAAAACGAGAATCATGCTTTTCTCCCACCATTTGTCTGTTTTATCTATTTACATTAATGTAGACTTGGAAAGATTAGATTTTTATTGGTAAATGTCGGTAAACGTAGATTTTGTCGGTTTGACTTTATAGTGAAAAACTATTTCCATTTAATATAATTAAAATTTACAGCTAGGCAAAGTAAGAAAAAATGCTGCTTGGGAACTTAAGGTTTGGTTTAAGGAGGTCGACTTTGTATATTTTAACCTGCAATGTTTACAGTTTGTGTGTTAATGGTTAAAAAGCTTTAAACTTTTTGAATCTCATTGTCTTCTGTCATGAAATAATTGTCTGACCTCCCCATAATTTCCTGCAACTGTGAAAATTTAAACCGATAAAAAGAGAGAGAACTTAAAAATAAACATTGAGATTATCCATCAAAATTATATATTTAAAAAAAAAAAGGAATTCTGCCAAACTGGGAATGGGTGACAAGGGATGGATCACTTGATTCCGTGTTCTGTTCATTCCCTCTGGGGCACCTGGCATTGGCCACTGTCAGAAGCCAGGATACTGGGCTAGATGGACCTTTGGTCTGACCCAGTACGGCTGTTCTTATGTTCAAACCGGATTATAAACTCTTCAGGGTAGAGATGCTTTCTTACTCTGTGTCTGCATAGGGTATAGCACAAAATGTGGATCCGATCCAGTTGGGGCTTCTAGGTAGTACTATAATATGAGTAGCTGGTGCTGACTTTAGTGATCCCTAAAAGTTTATAGAAAAGTGGAATTTTAAAAAAGTGACTCAGGAGAAAGTGCAGTTTCTGCACTAATGAAGGGAGCAGCCTCCTACACTGTTCTAAAGCTTCCTGGGCTTGCAAATGAATTTCAAACTCCTTTAAAAGAATTGTAAAAATTCTAGTCATTCCAATGTTAATGGTTTTCCTTAATTAAAAACTTCCAATTGATCTGGTCAGTGAGAAGACTGTGTAGGCCCAGTGTTTTGCAAAAGTCTCTTTAAATGAGTCAGATTGCAGTTTAAATCCAGTCAATTTAATAATTAAATAGCTAGAGAGTGATGCAGTGGTGGCTGTATAATGACATGATTAATGGGGTGAATCTTTGCTTTAAGGAATAGCATGAAGTACTACTTAAAACCCAACCTTTTCCCTCTAGAAATTGGATGTGGTTTTCAGGGATCCTTTACCCTCAATGCAGAAAGAAGATAAAGCCCCTCCCCCCACCCCACCCCCACACAAAGATTTTGTACACCTCACAGTTTTAGGGCTGTGTGTGTCAAACCTAGGCTTTTGGTTCAGTTCACTTAAAAAAAATGCAAAATTGCACAATAAATGTGAGGGTCTGAATTTGGATTTCAAACACTGACCCCTAATGTTTGAGTATTCCAGTAGAGTTTAGTGTAATGATTACCAGCATATGATTTATTCAGCAAATTCCACAATTTCCACGGTTCTATTCACAAATTCACTGGTCTTCTACCAGTGTATTAATTTCTCATTCTAGTGTTGCTTAAAGTTATTTGCCAAATACCTTCTATGAATAGCTCTTGGTAAATAGGTACTGCACAAGCAGTTCATTGTTGGAATTCAAAATTCTAGCTGCATTGGTTAGTTCTGACTGGATACACAGGGCACATGGTATAGTTCTTGTTCTGGAGATGGATCTACATAACTCTTATGCTCAGGTTTCCTGTGTAAACACTCATGTATAAGTATTAAAGATTGGCTTTCCCTCATGTTCTCTTAAAATCCACTGTTTCTATGAACATTGCTGCCAGTTAATTTGTTTGCTAGAATACCTGCAGAAAGCAAATGCAAAGAAGGTTCTAATGTAATTGGAGTGAATTCATTTTAAAATGCAAATGAACACTACAGGAAACATTTTTTCATGATTTGCTCAGTTTTAATGCTCAGACTTTTCCCATATACAAAAGTAGCTATCTGTCTAGGTACTTGTATGGGCTTCTTCACTCCGGTGCCTGAGCACCTCACGATCATTACAACACCGGTGAGATAGGGAAATAACGATCTCATTTTACAGATGCGGAACTGAGGCACAGAGTGGGTTAAGTGACTTCCCCAAGGCTCACAGGAAGTCTGTGGCTGAGCTGGGAAGTGAGCTTAGTTCTCTTGAATCCCAGTCCAATCCTTCCAAAGCTAGTTGATCTATAGCGGGGGTCGGCAGCCTTTCAGAAGTGGTGCGCCGAGTCTTCATTTATTGACTCTAATTTAAGGTTTCGCGTGCCGGTCGTACATGTTAACGTTTTTAGAAGGTCTCTTTCTATAAGTCTATAATCTATAACTAAACTATTGTTGTATGTAAAGTAAATAAGGTTTTTAAAATGCTTAAGAAGCTTCATTTAAAATTAAATTAAAATGCAGAGCCCCCCCCTCCCCCTGGACTGGTGGCCAGGACCCGGGCAATGTGAGTGCCACTGAAAATCAGCTCGCGTGCCATAGGTTGCCTACCCCTGATCTGTAGGTTAAAGACCGATTGAAATCTGCATATGAGAGAGAGGATGGTCAGTGTCTGTGACTCCTCTCCCAGTAAACCACAGCAACCAGGGCCGGCTTTAGGAAGTGCGGGGCCCAATTCGAACATTTTCGGTGGGGCCCCGGCAGGAATGACTAACCAAAAAAAAAAAAAAACCCTTCCTTTCTTCCATGTATTATTTACTTTGCATAACTATATAAATAATAAAATTCTATATTATGTACATTGCATCATATATGCTGTTGATTGGTTATTTATAAGCTCCGTTTCACATGTGCTGGTCCCTGCCACTCCCTGGGTGTGTGTGTGCACATGGGAGGGTCCCAGCTGTTCCCTGCCCCCCTCATTGAAGCAGGTGTGCAGGGTTACTGCCCTGGGAACTGCAGGGCATCAGTGGACATGGGGCTGGCTGGAGGCAGGGCAGGGGCTGGCTGGAGGCAGGGCAGGGGCTGGCTGGAGGCAGGGTCTGGTTGCAGGGAGGGCAAGGGGTGTGGGGCTGGCTGGAGACAGGGGTGTGTGGGGTGGGCTGGCTAGCTTCAGGCAGGGCTGCAGGGGGGTGCGGCAGGGGTTGGCCGGGCTGGAGACAGAGGAGTGCGGGACTTGCTGGCTTCAGGCAGGGAGGTGAGGCAGGGGTTGGCTGGAGACAGGGCAGGGGGTGCGGGGCTGGTGCGGGCAGGGGTGTGTGTGGGCTGGCTGGCTTCGGGCAGGGCCGCAGGGGGGTGCGGCAGGGGTTGGCTGGAGACAGGGCAGGGGGTGTGGGGTTGGCTGCAGGCAGGGCGAGGGGGCGGGGCTGGTGCGGGCAGGGCAGGGAGGCAGGGCTAGTGTGGGCAGGGGGTGCAGGGCTGGAGATAGAGCAGGGGTGCAGCAGGGGCTGGCTGCAGGCAGGGCAGGGGGTGCAGCAGAGGCAGCTGGAGCCCCGGCCCTTTAAATAGCTCCCGAGCCCCTCGCTATCCCAGGGCTCTGGGGGCTATTTAAAGGGCCCGGGGCTCCCCTGCTTCTACTGCCCCGGCCCTTTAAATAGCCGCGGGAGCCCTGGGGAGGCGGCGGGGCTCCGACGGTTATTTAAAGGGCCGGGGCGGTAGAGGCAGCGGGAGCCCCGGACTTTTTAAATAGCCCCCAGAGCCCTACAGCCCTACCCCAGGGCTCCAGCAGTGGGGCTCTGGTGGCAATTTAAAGGGCCTGGGCCCTTTAAATTGCCCCCTGGGGAAGCCGGGCCACCCCGGTACGGCGCACCGGCTCTGGCTGGTATGCCATACCGGGGCTTGGGCGCGGGGCCCGATTCAGGGGAATTGGTTGAATTGGCCTAAAGCCGGCCCTGACAGCAACTCCAAGAACAAAATGGCCATTATCTCTGCAGACAGGTTCAGTTCTTTAAAAATGTAATAGCCTGGCACGTAGGCAATGCAGACTCCCTGCTTCATGCATCAGCATTTAGATGTGGGAGTTTGGTTCAGGGTGATCTCTACCCCAGCATTATGTATTTAGTGAGCAACTCAGCAACCCTGTCTAGTCAACCATGACACGTTAAAGACTCAGGTTTAATTGGTGCGTTAGAAAGGCATAAGTAGCTCGTGGATCACAGAAAATGTTCAGCACTAGGGGAGGCTTCTGTGAATGTGGAGGGAGGAGAAGGGTGGTGATGTCAGCCTAGGAAGCAGCAAGACAGGTGCTTCTTCCCTCTCCCCCCGTCCCTGAAGATAAGGTATCATGAGGGATCGCTAGAGGTGCTGTTTTGGTCCCAGCCCCGGTGCTACTTACATTTCTTAGGCCTAAGCCCATCGCCAGCATCACCTCACCTTTTGGTTACTCCGGCTGTTGTGTTTTGCTGATCCCCTTGGGTCAAGGCTGTTAGCGAGTGTTCAGACACCTGCACGAATCTGCACACCACCATAATGTGATGAGACAGTTGCCATGGCAACACTTTCATTAAAGAAAACAGCAGCATATTAAGCCCCTCCACTTTTTCAGCATGAAGTACGAAGGGTGCTCTGGAACTGCAAGAAACTGCTTCTGCATCCTCTGTTCAGTTTTTCATGGACTACGGGGGTCTTGCATTTGAAACACTTTGATGGTCCCTACGTCTGCTGGCTCCTTCTCTTCTGGAGCTGAGTACTGATGTGCTGTGTGAGAGAAGCAAGTCCCTTTACTCCCTAGGGCGTGGGAAGATTTTTAAGAAATAAACCACGACTGAGAAATTTGCAAACTGAGGAATGCACCTTATTCTAAGCATTGCTATAAGTCTTCAAAGGAAACTATTCCTGTCCAGTTCGAATCTATTCTGCCATCTCAGGGTTTGAAATTATCCAGCAGAACCAAACAGTCTGAGGTTTAAGTCCTATCTGTAAAATGTTGCCCTTCTAAAGAATCTTTCATCCAGATTCTCAGAGCATTTCACAGACATTTAATACATGTATCCTCACAACACTCTTTCTGAGATGGGTCCGCATCATTTAGCCTCATTTTACAGAAGGGAAAAGCAAGCAGGGAGTTACGTGACATGCTGGTCCTCACAAAACACTAAACTCTCCAGTATTCTCCCCAAGCCCTGTAGTGTTCAATCAACACTGTAATACATTTATCCGAAGAGGGTTACACTGCTAGTTAGTCACAGAGCCCGGAATAGAATCCAGAACGCCTAACCCCTCCTGCTCCACCACATTATATGCTCCAACCTCCTGACACTTAGTTCCGGTCCCTCGTACTGTCCTTTTAACATTTGAGTAAGGTGATTTCCCTCTCTCACACACACACACCACAGAGTCTAATATACTGCAGGTAGTAGGGTGACTGGCATGGAAATTGGAAGCACCGTTGGATGCATTGGCAAGAGTTTTTTGTATTGTGTATGAGTATTGGAGTTTTGTGTCTTTGGCTCCTGGTACTACGAGCTTTATCTATCATTTCTGTGCTGCTTGAGTCTCTGTGCTGTCCAGACTAAGCGCTTAAGTCCTGTCCCAGTATTAACTGGGTTCGCTGTGGAACCTGGATGGATTATTTGGGGGGCTGTCTCTGCTTTTGTTGTCCTAACATCATAGCCAGAAAACCAGAGGGCATGATAAGTGTTCACTGAAGTGCGGAATATAACACAGACTTGAGCAGAATCATGCAAAATATTCGCAAAGCAGCAATTTGGCCCAAAAGGCCCAGTTGACATAAAGTCCTGGAGCAGGTGGTAAGCTGTAAAGGTTCTGAAGCAGAATGTTTGCTCAGAGTTTTCCATGCAACGTCCACGGCTCTTAGGTAAACAGGATTAGGTAGCGCCCAGAGCATGATAAGGACGTATCAATGCAGAGTTGAATGATGCAAGAATGAGATCAACTCAAAAATATTTATCTTCGGTCTGTTCTGCTACACCCACGCTTCCCCTGCTGGCGGAGTGCAGGTGCCTTTCCTGCCCTGTGGCATCCCCATGGCAGCCCAGTGCTTGGCGACAGCCGTGCAGGAGCAGTTTCACCAGTCAGTGAAACATCTGGGCCCCAAGCCCTGCTGGTCTCAAAGTCACAGTGCTAGTGCAGTAAGGCTGGCATGATTTGGCCTCTTTGTGTGCTTCTTCGTGTCGCTCTTCAGCTGTCGGGCCAAGTGAGATGGGCGTCCAATTAAATGGGTGGCAATGCAGTTTAAGGGATAAAGCACTGGATTGGGACACAGGAGACCTGGATTCTGCCACTGCTCTGCTGAGGGACTTTGGACAAGTTACTTTACCTCGCGGTGCTTACGCGAATGTAAAATGGATAATGATCCCTACCTCCTTTGTAAAGAGCTTTGAGAGCGCTTGATGAAAAGCACTAGATGAAAGCAAGGTGGTTGGGGGCGTTATCATGTATTACTAGTGATCAGTTTTGTTTCCTCTCCTTAACCTGGTGCAGAGCGCTCTCCGCACCGCTAGCCCCGTGGTTGTGCAGGGCTGTTGTGCAGTGAGGCTGCTCGCACCGTGGCCGCTCGGGAGCGTGCGCGCCATGGAGCTGTCTCTGTGCTGTCTCCCACGTAGACCAACACTGACGATCGCCTCAGGATCAGATTATACAGACTCAATTGTCCTACTCTCCCGTGCAAGTGCTGCGGAGGGTGGAGAGCGGCTGCTCCAGCTCCTAGGTAGAGCAGCAGCATCAGAAGGAATGAGCACTGGGAGGTAAATGCATTGCAGTCTTGGAGCCCTGTCCTTGGTTGGGGAGGGTGGATTTCCAGTTAGGTTTTAATGGACATGAATTTCACCCTTATTTTGCAGAATCCTACAACTTTCAGGGCATTCCTTGCAAAATCCGCTGATGTACTCTGGATTTACTCGTTATATAACTGAGTGCAGAATAAAGTCTAGGAGTTTTTTCCCAGAGAAACAGGCTTACATGCGGGTTTTGCCCCCTCCTTCTGCCCCAACAAACATAGATTGTAGGGTTCAGTTGCTTACTGTACATTTAATGTAGCAGCAGACAACAAACCCGGTAATGTTTACGTGAAATATTAATACTCCCTGGAAAAAGGCCACAAAGTAACTATGTAAGTGGGTGTTCTGCTTCCTAGAGGCAGTCTGGCCCAAAGAGATAAGAGGCAAGAACAGGAAGTTGGTCAAGCGAGTTGTGTGTATTTCTCCTTTTAGCTCTAGGGCTTTCATAGTGACAAGCCAGACAGGGCCTGCAAAGCCTTTATCAGATCTAGGTATTACCCTCTGGCAGGGAGTAATTAGTGGTTTAGTGGATTACACTGTTTGTTTGTATTGTGCTCTTGTACTATGGCAATAGGAGAAGGAAAATATTCAAATAAGGACAGATTTCCCTGTCTGCTTTTGCATCAGGTGCAGGCATGTACTACCTGGAGGCTCCCTTAGAGCGAGTGCAAATCAAGCTCTCAGTGGCAAACCAGCAGTCTTCTTCCTGGACTCCAGGGAAACATCCCCAGAGAGGGGGATAACCAGTGGTGCAAGTAGATTTTAACTCTTACCAGTACAGTACTGACCCCCCAACCCTACCGCTCCTCACAAAAAATGTTTTGTGACTAGAGCCCTGTGTGGATACAAATTCATACCCGCGGGTGCGGATATCCGCAGATAGAAATTGGTATCCGCTGAGCCGCAGGGCTCTCCCGGGAACCGCAGCGGCAAAAGGAGCAGAACGTGGGGCCACCACTCCCAGGAGCCAGCTCCCCGCGCCGGCAGCTCCTCCAGCGCGACTGTACTGCCCCTAGCCCTTCCACGCAGCTGCGTCTCGTGTTTGGGCTCTGTACAGCCCCGCCAGAGGACAGAATCTGAGTCCCATACTAGTGTAACAAGTGCTGGCTGGGCCATCAGTAAGAATAGAACCTTGGGACCTGCCGTGCTAAAAGCCATGAGCCTCTACTGTGCCTGCGTAGAAGGATTAAGGTACATATCTGAGCGCCATCACTGTAGTACTTGAGCAGCCTGAGGTTGCAGGGGAAGTCCTTGGGGAACGGAACCAGACGCTCTTAAGTCCCAAGCTAGCACCCTAACCACTGAACTGTCCTCCCTGTCGCAATGAGAGAACTAGCCCCCACAAGCGGCAGCGGAAAAAGGCTCATTAACTTCTGATGTGGACAAGTCCCTAGAGAGGGACAGAGACACATCCTTTCTAGTGTGAGTTCTTCCAGCATTCAAGTGAGTAATTTCCCACCCAATCAAATAATAACCCCCTTCCTGACCTTGCTTGTTTTTCATGAACCCAAGATACCAGCCATGTGAACCTTTCGTAAACAGTAGAAGAAGGGAGAGAAGTCCCATGTTCTAGGGGCTGAGGGAAGAAAAAGACCCCTATGGAATTTGCACTGCTAAGAACTTTGCCTAGCGTCACTAGGAAGCAGTTAAATGGTGAATCTGCTCTGAGAGGAGACTGTGCAAATGGCATTGTGGAGTTCCATGTCTATTGCCTCTCAATGATTTCTGCATCGAATGGGCTTAGTTTACTAATATAAAGATACTTCTCTAAATCCCAGCCCTGCAGACTCAAGCTGGGCTCTTTCCTTCTCACTCAACAGGGCTATTGACATAGGTCAAATTAGGCCTTCAGTGCCACCTATGCAACTCCATTTCTATTCAGAGATGTTGCACAAATGTAACTAAAGCTTAGTAAACAATCCTGTTGATGGACAAGAAAATAAAGAATAGAACCCAGCTCATTCTTCCATTGATCTGTTGACTCTGCAGTATCGGGGTAGCCATGTTAGTCTGTACCCACAAAAACAACAAGGAGTCCGGTGGCTCCTTAAAGACTAACAGATTTATTTGGGCATAAGCAACTGAAGAAGTGAGGTTTTTACCCACGAAAGCTTATGCCCAAATACATCTGTTAGTCTTTAAGGTGCCACCGGACTCCTTGTTGTTTTTACTCACAGAAATAAGTCAGCAGATCGGAATTTGAAATTAATACACGCAGGGACCAGATCTGTTGAGTAAGAAGGTGCCATTTTTCAGTGAGGACTCACATATTAGTCAGGGAAAGATTCTGTCTAAAAGCTAGAAAAGCGCAAATTGCTCAAATAAACAGTTGGGCCCAGGACATTCTATTCTATTGAGTGTCCAATTTACCTATCCAGTTAGAAGGTGTAAAACTTTACTGAGTCATTTGCTCAAGTTCACTCAGACGAGACTCAACACATACCAAAGGACCCTGTATATAGCATGAAGAACTAGAATCTAGGGCTAGAATTTTCAGAAGCTCACAGGATCCACAAATGGAGCTAGATTTTCAAAACAGGTACCTAAATAAGGGCTGGCAATGGGAGCTGATGGGTACCATAGCCCTTCTGAAAGTTTGGTCCCTCCTGTCTTAAATCTGTTTCCATTATTTTAAGGCTGTTTGAAATAATAATACTGAGTGCATGTCATAGTTTCAAGGGTAAATGCACCTGTACTTTCTTCTCCGTGGTACCTTGAGGGCACCTTCTGAAAGGTTTCTAGTTCCTAGCCATCATCTCTCCTGGGCAGAGACCTGCATCTCTCTCCCTTCTGACTGAGGTTTTTAAGGCTGCACAGCTCCCAGAGCTACACTGATATTCCCAGCAGGCCAGTTTTCCTAAAAGGCCAGCATCTGGGGTTTGCTTTCTCTTCATGGGCTATGACCAGTGCATTGCCAGCAGTTACACAGCTCCTTCTAAGCAAGCACATCTATTCTTAAGGTAAAAGCATTAGAGAGAGAGATTGCAGCTAAAACAATAGAACCATCTATGCACATGCTACAAAGCTTACCAGAGATCACCCCAATTCCAACATAGGTGGCAGGAGTCAGTCCTTCAAACCTCGCAACTGGGTTTTCACTGAGGTTACAAGTTCATATCGGTCTTTAGATCAGGAACTAGAATCAAGGCGCCAGGTCCTTTTATCCAAAAGTCCTTTCTTTGTCTGTTGCTGTCTGGAGAATCCAGTTTGACCCAAAATACGTGACCCTCCCCAGGGGGTGGTACCTCTCTAGAGGTGTTCTGTAACCTGAGAGATTCACTTTAATTATCCCCCTCTGTTTTTACTTCCTGTTGGAGCTGTGGTAACCTTTCCCTCGTGGAGTGCATACAGTCCCTAGCCCACAGTGATACATAAACCATTCACAATATGGGCTCCCAAAGATATTGCAGGAAGTTGCCCTATTTGTTAGAGTTTTCGGTGCTGCATGAACATCAGCTAACTAAACCTCACAGCATGCCCATATCTTTATTTTATAGATGGGAACAGTGAGGTTGAGAGAGAGGTTAAGTGAGTTCCAAAAACCCATCAAGGGATTCCTTAATGGAGTCAGGATTAGCACTGAGGTGTTCCTGGATCACAGGTCTCCTTTAGAGCACCAAGCAATGCTGCCTGCAGGATGAGAAGGGGGGTTGGGGCTGGACAGTTGCTTGAATAATATGATCCCTAGTCATTCATTTTAGGGGTTTATTTCTTTATTGATGATTAATTGAAGCATTTCAGTCCTAATGGAAGGAAATAGGGAGGAAATGGTTTGTGTGTTGTATTCATTTATCAGGTATTTGTTTAAATGGCTTTTACAGTTGCTGGAAATAGAACTTGATTGCACGTTCTTGGGTACAAAAGCCGTGTTGGACTGTGACTGAAGTGGCAGTTACTTGGACTACGACACCCACTGTCTTTCCTGTACAATAATTTTCTTGTCTTCTTTCCCTTTCCTCCCCATCTAGGCTTCTTGCCACTAGTACAATATATACTGCTGTCTGTGGTACTGCTTCAACCACGCTCCATCAATGTCAGATCCCACCCATTAGCTGGTGTGTCAATGCCAAAGGAAAAGGTTATTCTGCTGCTGCTTATCCCTGCAGAAGAAATTTTCCTATCTTCCCCTTCTTAACACCCCATCATTCAGATGGTGCATAATTGTTCATCTGAACCTCTTGCCTCTGCATCATTGGGTTGGCCATCTTGTGAGATGCCTGTGTTGGCTGGGAATATTACAAGTTGAGTTGCACAAAACAATATTTCCACTAGGGCCTTGGCTACACTTACCAGCTAGTTCGACGGCTGGAAATCGAAGTTCTGGGTTCGACTTATCGCGTCTAGTCTGGACGCGATAAATCGAACCCGGAAGTGCTTGCCGTCGACTGCGGTACTCCAGCTCGGCGAGAGGAGTACCACGGAGTCGACGGGGGAGCCTGCCTGCCGAGTGTGGACCAAGGTAAGTTCGAACTAAGGTACTTCGACTTGAAGTTGCGTACCTTAGTTCGAATTAGGGGGGTAGTGTAGACCAAGCCTAGGTTTCACACCGCAACGTTCCAATGCCGGGCTTGATCCTGCGACGAATGTTAAGCAGAGTTCCAAAGCAGATGCAAAGTACCTCGGGGGAAAATTTAATTGAAGGATTGGGGCAGGAGTGGCCAATCTGTGGCTCCGGAGCCACATGCGGCTCTTCAGAAGTTAATATGCGGCTTCTTGTATAGGCACCGACTCCAGGGCTGGCGCTACAGGCGCCAACTTTCCAATGTGCCGGGGGGTGCTCACTGCTCTGCCACAGGCCCCACCCCTTCCTGCCCCTTCCCCTGAGCCTGCTGTGCCCTCGCTCCTTCCCCCTCCCCCCCATAGCCCCCTGCATGCCACGGAACAGCTGATGGGGAGGTGCGGCGAGGCGCTGATCGGTGGTGGGTGGGAGGCGCTGGGAGCGGAGGGTGGGGAGCTGATGGCGGGGCTGCTGATGTATTACTGTGGCTCTTTGGTAATGTACATTGGTAAATTCTGGCCCCCTCTCAGGTTCAGGTTGGCCACCCCTGGATTGGGGCACTAGTTTGGGGGGATTTGTGAGCCCTCAAATTTCTGTTTTCTACCAAGTTCAACAAAATTGGCTATCTTTTCACTGAGAATACAATTGCATTTCGAAGCTGCCTAATAAGCCGGCTTTTGACTCCTTAGCCATTTAAAGGTGCAGTACGGGGGCGGATACAGGGGTACATCTACCATAGTAATGAAATGCCCCAAACCCTAGCATTCTTACTAGTCTCAGTTCCGCTCGTGCTGTTATCCTAAAGTCTGTGCATGACCGCTGCCTCTTCCAGAGAATTTAAGCACTTCTGCTTCTAGCTACAATCAGGAAGTTCAGAAGCAATGTGAAAATGAAAAAAAATGACTTGGGAAAAAATGAAAACGAAAAAAATAACTTGGATTTTTAACTGAACTTTAAAACAAACAAACTTGTAACTTCAGTTCAGGCTCTAGGGAAAGGTTCAAGTTAATTCTTACTTTATCTGAATTTGTTATTCCTGAAACCTTCCCTCAGCCCAGATCTGGGATAGTTGTGTTTCCTAAACTGAAACACCAGAGCATCTCCGGTGTGCACCTGGAATGGTGTTTCTGTGTATGCCACATTCTGAATTCCTCTGTCTGGGCTTAGGCAAAGCAGCCTCCGTTGATTTCAATAGGAAGTGGGCTTTGGTGACAGGTGAGTTGAGGAGGTTAGGTTTTGGACCCATATCGGGAAGCAGAGACAGTTCTGCATTATCTGCAAGTCACTTGCCATTTTTCTCTCTAATCCATTTTAAAGGATTTGGTTTTGTAGCAATGAGGAATGATGGATCCCGTGATTAGGGCAGGCCACGGTTCACTTCCTTGCTCTGATACAGACCTCCCGTGACCTTAGCCAGGTCCTACAGGGACAGATTTTCAAAGGTATTTTGAGGCCTGAAAATGCCCGTAAGTGCCTAATGAGATTTTCAAAAGCTTAGGTATTTCTGAGAATCTCACGAGAGCCCAGCTTTTTGTAGGTATCTAGGCATTGCTGCGCTCAGCGTTGCAATGCCAAACTGATGCATCAGCCTAAGTCTTATTTTCCAAAGGGATTTAGGCACTTAGTTGACAGTCAATGGGATTGTGGCTCCTAAGTGCCTAAATCCCTTTGAAAAATGAAACTTTGGCTCCCAAAGGGGTTAGGCATCGCAACGCTGAGTGCAAGAATGCCTTTAAATTCCTGGGACTTGGTGCCCACCTGCATCTCTAGGTGCCCAAATTCTTTTGAAAATCTGGCCCTTCTCCTCTCTCTGCCTCAGTTCCCCATCTGTAAAATGGAGATAACAACACTGCCCTGCCTCCCAGGTGGGTAGTGAAGATAAACGCATTTGATTGTGAGGCTCTCACTCAGATACTACAGTGCTGATGGCTATATAAGTACAATACATAGACCGATAATCCAGTGTTTTCTCTCTTGTCCTCTAGTAGCTGACCCACAGAAAGGATAGAGGATATACAACTGCTGCTCATTATTGAAGATCTCCTTTACATCAAGTAGCAGAAGCTTGTGGGTTTTGGAGCAGAAGGATCAGGGACCTAGTCCTGGGTCCTCAGCGAAGGTGAGTCTGGTGATTTATTTTCATTTTGGTTCTTCTTGGCTTTTTCATGTGGATTTGTTTAAACTCAGGGTGTGTCCACCACTGCAATTGGTAGACATACCCGCACTAGCTCTGCTCGAGCTACCACCTAAAACTAGTGGTGTGGCTGCAGTGGCAGGGGCGGTGGCTCAAGTGGGATTGTATGCAGGTAATTAGCCTGAGACTTGGCCTGTCCCCCTGCAGCCGCGTTGCTATTTTTAGATGCTAGTTCTGCTCAAGCCAGCGAGCGTACGTCTACCCCAGCTGAGAATCACGTCTCCCAGCTGCTGTCTAGTTGTACCCTAAGAAAGATGCTAATGTCCATAAGAGAGAACTCCAGATGGGGGGGAAAAAAAGCCCCACTGTTCTGTTCTGCAAAATTCTCATCCGCTGTTCTTGGAATTTGGTCACAAACAAAATTTCAGCCTCCTGGCTGCATATTAACATTAAATGTTTTAGAGTGATGTCATACTGGAAAAAGGTGGGGAGAGGATGGCTGCCAGAGCTGACTCTCTCCCTTTAAAGGGAACCCAAGCAAAGGTTTATGCAGATAGTTGGGTGACATTGAAAAGTTTCCACCTGCAAAAGGTCATGTGATGAATAAACTCATATTAACTGTTCCGTAATAAAGCAGTCTAGCGCAACTCTCATGACAGTACAGAACAATGTTATATAAAGAGCCTTTTGGTATATACGGTCAATTGTTTTAGGGCACTGCACTCAGGAGACCTGTGTGCTGTTCCTAGCTCTGCCACTGATCTGCTAGGTGACCTGGGGGCAAGTCACTTCACTGCTCTGTACCTCAGTTTCCCCATCTGTAAAAGGGAGATAGACAGATACTGACCTTCCTTTGTAAAGTGGTTTGAGACCTATGGGTGAAAAGGGTTACGTACTAAGAATTCTCAGTAGATTAGAAAGTCTACTCATATTAAATACTAAAACAAACAATGTCAACTAAGTGTGTGTGTGTGTGTGTGTGCGTGCGCATGCTCTCTTAGATCATGCATTGTGACAAGACTGCTACAGTAGACACTAGGGAATCTATTCAGTTGCTTTCCCGTTTAAATAGAAAAGCTGTCTGTGACAACTCAACCAGGCAAGCATGCTTTATATCGAATGCATTTGCTGGAAGTGGTCACACGCTGTTCCTGAAAAATATCTCCTCTATGTAGATAACTCAGCACGGTGTTAATGATGTGAAGTGGGATGAGGATAAACACCAGTCACCTTCCCCTCATGAAACTTCAGAATACCTGTTTTTGGGTGCAATCTGGTCCATTCTAACTTGCTCTTTGGAAGTATATTGATGAGGTCATGTCTGTCCATGATGATTTTGTGGAGCGAGAGTGACTCCATCACAAGCCATGAAAGTACCCCAACCTTCTGCTCCATCAGTTTTTATTAGGGTCCCCCTCCAAGCACTGCCTTCAATGCCATAATGATATGAGCATCAGCTAGTTATTGGGTATCATTTTCAAAAGTGGGTCAATGATTTAGGAGCTTATGTCCCATTTTCATATGTGACTAGTGATTGTTCAGTGCCTGAATTTTGGACGCCGAAATTGAGATGCCTTAAGGAGGCCTGATTTTTTCAGAGCATGGGTGATGACACCTTCACGGTGTCTCAGGTAGGGCACTCAAAGTCACCATTCATCTTTGAAAATCTTGGCCCGTGTCCCATTTTCAAAAGTGATTTAGTAGCCTGTTTTTTTTGATAGTCAATAGGACTGAAGGCATTTTTGAAAATGCGACTTAAGCACTTAAATGACTTAGGAGCCTTTGAAAATGTTAAGTTTTCTATTAACTACGTGCTCAAGAATCTTAATTTCAAGTGATTCCCTGGACACTGCTGTGCAAGACTTTCAGCATGGCCTATCAGCCAAAGAATGAAAAACCTAGCAACAATTACATTGTTTTCTATATTTGCATCATTTAAGTATTAGCAGAAATGATGACACACTGCGGAGCTGGCAGTAAATTTGTTACTGATGCCATCTGTAAGAGCCTCCCACTCATGATGCTAAAATTAAATTTACTTAACTGTTTGTTTTACGTTTCTATGCGGGGCTGCCTCCCGAGCCAGCCTAACCCGCACCAGAACATGGATCATTGCTCAAACCGTACAGCACGACAGACCTGCTAGGAACTATATCATAGCCCCATACCAAAATGGATATTGCTCCTTCATATTTTTCTCACCAAAGATGATAGGATATCAGTCCTGGTGTTGGACAGTAGAGTATTCGTTCTTGTTTCCCTTCCTTTCAATATTCCCAGGTGCATACAGTGTAATGCAGACTCTTTACAGGTATTGTCCACTTCTGTTAACAGTGTGCAGAGTTACCAAATCTCATGACTTGTGATAGGGGACTTAGGGGCTTAACTCCCATTGATTTACAATGGGAGTTAGGCACTTAACCTGCTTAAATGCTTTCGTAAATCCAACTATCTGCATTGGCACCTTTAGGTTCTTCAGTACTTCTGTAAATCTGACCCTTGTTTTACTTGAAGATTCAGCTCCTGGAGTCATGTGATTATGTGAGAATCTGAGCTTTCATTTTAAAAAGAAAGTGAGTTTCTAGCCTTCATGGTTACATAAAGAGTGTGATCTAAGTGCACCAGTAAGCCTCATAAATCAGGAAGCAAGTGAAAGGAATTCCAAATGTATTATTATTTGTAAAATCATGCCAATTGTCAGTCATGTCAGCTGCATGATTTTGGGGGCCTGACTCAGGGTTTTTGAATGTTTGAGGTTGGCTATAAGGAGCCTGGGTTTGGTCAGAGCAGAAAAAAAATTCCATATTGAATTAAATATTCTGTTGGGATCTACACTGGTGGTATAAGCCATGGAACAGACACAGAGATATATTATCTTCAGTTATGCCCAAATTGGACTCTCCTAGTAGTGGGTGTATAGCGAGAGCAGCACTGGGCAATCGCAAGATGCTGGTTTTCCGCTGTTAAACATTGAGAGGTCTCTCAATTGTCTTTTAGCCCATCTGGAGATGTTTAGGACCCCAAAAAAAAAAAAAAAAAAAAGGAAAGAAAACCCCCCAGCTCGCAGTCTTTAAGATAAAAAAACACAATGCTGAAACCGGTGAAGTCAGATTCCTTGGAGATAACTTAAAGGTGCATAGCTTCCAGCACACCTAAGCTTCCAGGCTGAGAAACTACAGCTCTGTGATGTGTAGGGAAGGTTAGGAAAGCCGGTCCTTTCTAACGTGCACATTCAGTAACACATGACCTGTCACTAGGCACGCTATTAATGAGGGATGCCCTTCATAGTCTTCAGTATTGCCTGCCTCAAGTGGTCAAATATCATGAGCCTGAGACCACTAAATAGTGCTTAAAAGATTAGCTTAAAATAATGAGTTTTTTTTTAAAGTTGGGTTCTTTTTACCTTGTGCTTTTTGAGTCTTTAGTGTGCATTTGCTTCCTGTCTCTTTGTTCTGTTTGTACAGCACCTAGCACACTGGGGTCTTGGCCTGTGTCTGTGGCTCGTAGGTGCTACGATAATACAAATAATAGAAATCATCATCTTCAGTCTTAGCTCCGCAGCCATGATGGCTAGAAACTGGCTTTTTATTATTTTTAAAATGGAAAGCCAAGGTTGTCCTGCAAGAGGATGATTCCAGCAGCTGGGGCTTTTAGGAAAACATGGAAAAACTGCAAGACTCACCATAAAATTGTGAGGGATCGCAACACTGAGTCTTTAAACTTCCTTTGTTGCCTGTAGAGTTCAGGTGAGTTTCAAGATCATCTGCTTTATGCACATGCAGAGTATTACACGGGAATGAATAGTGCATAGCCTCAGACATTCTGAGCATCTCCTCCTCCCTGTCATTGGAACTGCCAGTATTCCACACCCTTATCTTTGGTTTGGGAGAGGAAAATTCATTGTACCTTGCAAATCCTGCAAGGTTGATAAGACTATAACTGGGGAATGCAAATAAAATGTAACATGACAACTAGGGAGCTGTTGTTTTGTGGTGTTACTATATAATCACTGGTTCTGCCATCCTTAGCAACACGTCCGTCAGCAAATGCACCATTTTCAAATGGCTGGCTACACCTCTGCGGGGAAGGGCGGTTAGGGAGGTATCCTTGTTTTTGTTCCCTCCCCGTCCCATTTGCAGTGGGTCACTTTTGGTAAATACATAATGCTCAGAGATACTAAAAACCCAACCAAGCCTCAGTCTCCAACCCAAGCAGGCTTTCCTGAAGCGAGCCAGACCTGGAGGAGCCCAGGTTAATTTGACAATGTTTTTTAGGAAAGAGCCCCAGCTGTGTTGCTTGGCATGGGATTGATGCTTTTTTTGGCCTTTGAATTTCCTCTTTTTTCCAATTGAAGCGTCATGCTGAGAGAGCTCCCAGGAAGGAGACAAGCTGCTATGGGAGATGGTTTCTGCGGCAGTCATTGGTATCCCGAGCTCTATCTCTCCCCCCCACTCCTCCTACAATCACATGTGGTCCCTTTGCTCTCCCACATGCCTGGCCGAGCGTGGCATGGATAAGAACCCGGCTCAGTGCAGAGGGAGGTGGGTTTGGAAGGCCTGGATTGTGCTTGCTCTATGGAATTGGTTTCTCAGTTATTTTGTTAATGACATTCGTGGCTCACATTTGCTTTTGAATCCCTGGTTGTTCCTAGAGCCTCAGGTAGGGATGATGGCCAGAAGTGCCTTTTCCTTTCTGCAGTTCGCTAGGAGCTTGAGGCTTTCCCACTCAGATGTGGACCTGCCAAGGGTATTCACACCTTTGTCACCTCGAGAGTAGATTATTGCAGTGGGTTCCATCTGGGGTTCCCACTGAGAAAGCTACAGCTAGTGCAGAATTCAGCTGCACACACATTTCACATGCCACATATTTCCTCTGTTCCTTATGGTTTCCACTTTGCTTCTGGGGGCAATTCAGGGTGTTGATTTCAACCTGGTTAGTCCCGTGTAGTTTGATTCCCTGCAGCTTGGGACCCATCTCTCTCCATAAACACCATTTCAGTGGTTGAGCTCAGCTAGGATGTGTCGGCAGATTGTCCATCACTAGGAAGCGCAGACGAGTAGAGGCAGAGCACTGTTGGTGGAAGATCCTCTATCCTGGAACTTGGTTCCTCTGTCAGTCCAACGGTTAGAGCCAAAGTGAGTTGACTTGGGTGCAGTGTGAGCTCGATCTTGTTCCTGAGTTGGAGCGGCTGGGAAAGTTGTATGGACGCTTGTTTAATTCGCAGTAGATAATTGGTCATGTGAGAATAGGGCTCTTATTATCGTTCCTGCACGCAGAGGTGTTGTGATGCGTACATTTTACACACTTGCAAATGAAGTGACAAACAGTGTGGCAGTAGAACCAGGAGTGTGCCTACACCAGACTGCCACGGCTGAGTCAACCTGTTTGATTCCCCCCCTACTCTCCCTCTAACTAATCCATCATCCTTTTAGCAAGGCTGAAGTCAGACGTTCTATTTTTGCTTTCAAAACCTTGGTCCTTGATTTTTGTGGCCCGATGTTTCCCGGCACTCTGACTGCAGCCTGGAGGCAGCATCATCACAGGAATGTACTCCTTAATTCCCTGCGGAATAAGCGGTGTGGAGTTAGGTGAGGAAAAGAGCGCTTCCCACTAGCCAACCTAACCAGCTTCTGTGCTGCCTTTGGGCTACAGCATCCAGCAACGCTCACACGAGCTGGGGAGCACTTACTTGTGCCAGAAACTCCCATCAGCTTCCACCGGGATTTATGGAGCTTCCATATGCGGCATTGATTTCAATGGGTTGACTTACGTGAGGAAGTGTTCACCAATGTAACTGGCCCTTGAAAATCCATGCACCTGCACAGGATATTTCAGAGATTTGCATTGGTTGAAGAGCCACCTTGGGTACCTTGGGAAAATCACGTACCTTCTCTTTTCCATCTATAGTGACCTGTTTGCCCCCATTATCCCCTACCCTTCCTTTGCGCCCCCGCTCCCCATGTCTTTCAGTAATCCATGAGCTGCCAGCTGCACTTAACCTGCAATGCTGAGTATTACATGTGAATGAATAGCGCATATCCTAAATCCAGGTTAAAGAGCCATCCCTGCCATCTGCTAGGATTGAAAGGTTAATCTAGCCACCATATCCTGGCTCTTTGGCCTCTCTGCTGAGACTGAAAACATACGGCCAGATCCCCAGCTGGTGTGAACCGGCGTAGTTCTGATTTCCACCAGCTGCAGATCTGGCCCATGCAGCATGTCAACAGTAGTGTGATGCCTTTAACAAAATGGTTTGTCATTTTAGAATAAAATGACATTTAATTCATGCCCAGTGACAAAGCCAGACAGAGTTTGTATACAAAATGGTAGGTGGGTTTCATAAATATGTTTTGCCTACAAAGGTAAAAATCAAGGTTTTCAAAAATGGCTGGTGATACTAGATGCCGAACCTGAGACACCTTAAAATGGCCTGAGTATCAGAGAGTGCTGAGCACCCACCCTTTAAGTTATTTGTTTTGTGGGAGTAGCTAGACACATCAGTCATGGACCCATTGCGCTAGGCGCTGTACAAACACTGAACAAAAGACCAACCATGCCCCAAAGAGCTTACAGTGTAAGTCAGGGTCTGTCAAGTTAGGTTCCCAAAACTTGAGTCACTCAAAATCTCTAGCAGTCTTGCATCTCCCACGAATGTATTCCCAGTCTTGCAGTACGGTGTGTTTTTTCTTAAAGCCCCAATTCTTGGGGTCACATGAATATGTGAGAATCTCATCTTTCATTTTTGTTTTAAAAGGTAAGTTTCTAGCCCTCATGGTTACTGATAGAGGATTAAAAGCATGAACCTTAAAGACTCAAGGCCAATAAAAAGAACCCAACTTAAAAAAAAAATCAGTCATGATTTGGGGGAGCCTGGATCGCGATTTCTATATACTTGGGTTTGGCAATACTGCACTAGTCATTTGGCCAAGTTCTCAAACTAGAAAGACACCTTGAAGGGTGGTGAAATTTACTCGGCAGGGGGAAGATTTTTTATTAACTTCCATGTGTAGTTGAACTTACTCAGATCGACACCACCAAGTAATCAGGATATAGAGACTAGATCAGAATCGCCAATCATTTTTTTTGACTCAATAACAGAACCATTATCAAAAGGAACAAAGCAATTTTGCCTGTTCTCAACTTGGGAAGCCAAAAGGTTTTCCTGTACTTATAGTTTATATCTATACTTGGCATTTGATTGATCTAATCTTTGCAGGGAAGAGGAGCAAAGAAACCAACACCAGTACATTCTGCCTTTAACCAACACACTTGTTATGTTGTGCATGGGTAGCTTTACATATATATTTGGAAAGAGAGAGTGATAATCCATTTTTTCTGGACTACCTGCAACACACACACTCCCTCATAAGGTTGAATGCTATAATTATAGTAGCAACAGAGAGCAGATCCATCTATAGATTTAGATAAAGACCATTTACATTTTGATGGCAGGGACCCTCTTTTTATTCTGTGTTTGTACAGCACCTAATACAATGGGATCATGACTGGGCTTCTATGTGCTACCACAATGTTGTTGTTCACATAAGTTACCCCGAAGACTTTCAGAACCTGAGCCAAAGCCAAAAGACATCATGCTTGACAATTACTATCCCTAAGGTAGCATGAGCTGCTGCAGAGAACCATGACTTCACTGACCCCACAGCAACATCTTTCGAATATGGGCAGCTGAGCATTCATTAGACTAATTTCACATAATCCCCCGAAGGGCCAAAAGCTGGTGAAGACACTTACACCTCTACCTCGATATAACACTGTCCTCGGGAGCCAAAAAATCTTACCGTGTTATATCGAACTTGCTTTGGTCCACCAGAGTGCGCAGCCCTCCCTCCCCCCCCGAAACACTGCTTTACCGCGTTATATCCGAATTCATGTTATATCGGGTCGCGTTATATCAGGGTAGAGGTGTAGTTACTATGGACCAGATTCAGCCCTGAACCCATGAAAAGCTCTATAGCCCATCACCAACCATCTGAGCCACTTGCTGTTTTAAAGCAAGAACTACATAAAAAATTCCTCCTCCACTTAAAATTAGGGCTTTTCTTTGGTAGGACCAGGCCTGTGGACATTGAAAGAGTCCTTCATTAAGTTAGCCAGTCTGTCTTCTCTCGCTTGCCCCATCACTGAACACAATCAATCCTGGATCCAAAGTTCTTCTTGTTAATATGTCCTATGGACAGTTTTTTGTACGTCAGTACAAAATAAACATCCTCTCCTGGAGGTGACTAGAAGTGCGACTTGGCTGAGTTGTATTTTTGCCTATGGGCTTCCCTTCCTCGGAACAGAGGGTTTTTTTGCAAGTTTATCTGGTTGTGTTTTGCTCAGTATACAAGCCCGTAAGAAAGAGGAAGGAAGCAGACACCACTGGGCTTGATACACGGTTAAAAATAGCAGTGCTCACTCGGCCGGGGATCCCGTGTTTGCTAAAGGTCATTTCTCTAAGCCCTGCAGTTGAAAATAAGCCACTGAGCTTCCTGTTCGGGCTCATTTGTGACATGTTTGCCAATGGCAAGAAACCCTTCGCAAACTCTGTTTAATACCAGGCAAGATTTTATTTGCTACCCTCACGCTCTTCTTTCCATCTTATTCCTGGCATCCTTTCTCAGGGCCAGATTGTGATAACCAGTGACGGTTGCCTTGCATTGGTAGCACCTTTCTCTTCCATTAACATCAATAGGGCCCGTGGAGAAGTAAGGTACCACTCAACATGAGGACGGATGTTATTATCTCATTGATTCCTTGTACTTTGCTGTTGGTCTGTCTCTACCCATCTGTTTTCTGTTGTCTGATACTTTCATTGTAAGCTCTTTGGGGCAGGCACTACCTTTTTAGTTCTGTTTGTATAGCACTTAATGCAGGGGGTTCTGGTCCATGACTGGGGCTTTTAGGTCCTATGATAATACAAATTCACTAGGAGGGTGGTGAAGCACTGGAATGGGTTCCCTAGGGAGGTGGTGGAATCTCCATCCTTGGAGGTTTTTAAGGCCTGGCTTGACAAAGCCCTGGCTGGGATGATTTAGTTGGGAATTGGTCCTGCTTTGAGCAGGGAGTTGGACTAGATGACCTCCTGAGGTCCCTTTCAACCCTGAGATTCTATGATTCTATGAAATAATTAATAATAATAATATTGCAAATTGGCCTTTACCAGGAAGAGGTCTGTGGTCCTCCCTTACCTCTCTAATGGTGTAGCTACCAACTGGTGCAGGAGTCTGAAAAATTAGTGACAGGTTTCAGAGTAGCAGCTGTGTTAGTCTGTATCCGCAAAAAGAACAGGAGTACTTGTGGCACCTTAGAGACTAACAAATTTATTTGAGCAAAAGCTTTTGTGGGCTACAGCCCACTTAATCAGATGCATAGAATGGAACATATAGCAAGAAGATATTTATACATACAGAGAACATGAAAAGGTGGAAGTTGCCATACCAACTCTGAGGCTAATTAATTAAGATGAGCTATTATCAGCAGGAGGAAAAGAAAACTTTTGTAGTGATAATTAAGATGGCCCATTCCAGACAGTTGACAAGAAGGTGTGAGGATACTGAACATGGGGAAATAGGTTCAATCTATGTAATGACCCAGCCACTTCTAGTCTCTATTCAAGCCCAAATTAATGGTATCTATTTCCCCATGTTATGTATCCTCACACCTTCTTGTCAACTGTCTGGAATGGGCCATCTTGATTATCACTACAATCCTCATTTTCATAGATAGGGAACAGGGGTTCCCCTCTGATGGAAGGGGCAGGGGGAGAAGGTGGCCTCAGCCCTCAGAACATAGAACTTTCCTGAGTTGCAGGTGTGTTCCTGAACTCATGGCTCAGAGTGGGAGCTTGCACGGAAGGGCATTGCATACAAGTTAACACTGTCTTGGTGAGCACTAACTTGTGCTGGTTTACCTTCATGTCTTTGAGGGAAGGGCAGATCTTATGCAGTGTGTCCAAACTGCCTTCTTCTAAGGACTCGGTTTTATTTCCTCAAGGAAATCCCCACTTCTCTCCCCCGCAAACCCTTCCTTTCCCCTCCCTAGTGCAGTTCTACTGTGAGCTGCATCGGAGACCTGGGCTGACAAGCCTCAGCCGAGGAACTTCCTGATGACAAATGGTGCATTGCTACCTGTGATGCTACTCCGGGTGGGGGAAGAGAAAGAGTGGATGAAGAAAGGGGATGAGAGATGGGCAAGGAGGAGGAGGAGGAGGACAGCCCAAGCAGCATTTACAGTTCAATGTATTATTAGTCATCACTGGCACTGACTAGCGAGTCTCCTAAGTAACCAGCAGAGTGAATCATTTATAGCTGAACGCTTCCAGTTCCCCCCCAACATTCCAAACTTTCCACACCAGGAAAGGCAGCTTGAAAAAAAACAAACCACACACGCATTCAAATTGCAAAAAATAACATTAATAAATTGTCATCCAGTGCAGCTTTCCAGCAACTAAGCATCACGCTTGCTCCTTTCTCTCACTGTGACTGATGTATGGCCACTCACCAACCTAATTAAAAGTGGGACAGTAGTTGAATCAATAGCTGGATGCAGATCCTTGAAAGATTAGTCATTTTAGTGTGTGATTTACTCCTGGAAGCAACCGCATGAGGCTAGTTCTTAGTAGGCAGCATTCCTATCACCAAAAAAAGCAAGCATCAACACTAGTTGGCCAATGGCAGGCCAACTCTTGGCAGACTCAGTGGAGAAACCAAGAATGGCATGGACCAGCGGTAGGCAACCTATGGCATATGTGCCGAAGGCGGCACGCAAGCTGATTTTCAGTGACACTCATGCTGCCCAGGTCCTGGCCACTGGTCTGGGGGGCTTTGCATATTAATTTAATTTTAAATGAAGCTTCTTAAACATTTTAAAAACCTTATTTGCTTTACATACAACAATAGTTTGTTTATATATTATAGATTTACAGAAAGAGACCTTCTAAAAACATTAAAATCTATTACTGGCACACAAAACCTTAAATTAGAGTGAATAAATGAAGACTCGGCACACCACTTCTGAAAGGTTGCTGACCCCTGGCATGGACAATGCAGACTGAACCACGCTCTCAATCAGAGATGGGTAGTGTTCACCTGTTCCAGGACTGAGGCCAGCTTACTGTCCTTGCTGGCTAGACGATCTGTTGTGTGGCTACAGGATGACAATTTCTAGTGCTCTGATGAGCAGACAGTTTATTCAGGCTCTGCTCCCTGCTTGACAACATATCTAGTAGTGAGCAGAACTCGTCTTCACTTGGATGAAAACGGATGTTCTCTGGATCTCCTTGGAGAGCCTGAATGGGCAGTATTTTATGTTGTTAAAATAGTCTTCCTTATTGACTCTGAAGGGTTTTGGATCAAGCCCCATGTGAGACGGGTTTGGTCCATAATCTCTCAGAATGCTGGACATCCGTTAGAAATAAAATCCTAGCCCTGAATCCGAATGGTATAATGTTTAGTCAATCCTCAGATTTTCAGTTCAGACATTTTTCTCTGCAGGAAAAGCAATATTGAAGAGGAAAAGAGCCCTTTCTTAATGTCCATAATAATGTGGGAGGAGATTTACTGCACATGAACTGGGGGAGAACTGTTTAATGCATGACACACTCACTGTGGGAGAAAAGGGTAAGTGAACAAACGGCACAGGCGTGGAGTGATCACAGGAAATAGGAATGCCACTGCCAGCTTAATAATAATCATGTCATCTTATGTTAGCATCTAACAGCAAACAGAAGAGCCGGGAGCTCTTCTGATTCCAATCTTGAACTGAAATATGGTGCAACCGGTTTTATTCTGCATAGTTTTATGACCAAGAGTGAGTTGCAATGGCCTCTAAAGAGATTCCCACCTCCTTGGATTAGCCCTTTTGTTTTTGAGCATGTCATGAAGCATTTCTCCAGAATGAAGTAGCTTTAGATAGGTTTCAGAGTAGCAGCCGTGTTAGTCTGTATCTGCAAAAAGAACAACAGGAGTACTTGTGGCACCTTAGAGACTAACAAATTTATTAGAGCATAAGCTTTCGTGGACTACAGCCCACTTCTTCGGATGCATATATGCAAATTTGTTAGTCTCTAAGGTGCCACAAGTACTCCTGTTCTTCTTTTAGCTTTAGATATTTTCCCCTGTCCCTCAACTAGACAGAATTGCTGTATTGGAAAAAAAAATTCAAAGGAGAAGGGGGATTTGGGGAATTAACTGTATACTCAGGAAGCTGAAATGAAGTGTGTGGTTGGCAGGGGAGGGACGGGGGTGTTAGATGACTTTGAATTTACAAGCTAAGGGTCCAGTCCTGCAGTTCTTACTTGCTCACTACTTCCTATTGAATTCAATGGAAACATGATCTGAGTGAGGATTGTAGAATTAAGCCCTAAAAATATGTGGCAGGAGAAAATTACCTGGGAAAGATGACGAGGTTGAGCTACAGTAAAATAAAAGCCTGCTGAATCTATACCCACCCTTCAAACCAGAATTTTTTTGCTGACATCCCTTGAAGTTTGGTTAACTTTTTATTTTATTCCTTGTCGTACACATCCGCATTTCCTCTGCAGCAGCACAGGTGCCAGAATACCACGAAATAGGCAATTTTCTCGGTGTTTCCAGAAAGTATTACTTTATTCCCAGTTTAGGGGAACAAAGCTAGAGCACTGTGTGGATATAAAATTTGTATCTGTATCTGATCCGTGATTCACAATCATGGGCTGTGGATATAAAGCAGATATCTGCAGATTTGCAGAGCTCTAAAAAAAGAGACAACAGCCCAATCTTATGAAGATTGTATTGTCCACGGGGCAAGGACTACAGCTTCTGTCCAAAGCCTGTTGGGAGTCTTTCCATTGACTTCAATGGGCTCTGATCAGGCTCCATGTGCCTGATGCTCTCCTTAAATTGTTTTTACACCAGTATCACTCCATTGAATTCAATAGAATTATTCCTGATTTACTCTCAATATAACGAAGATCGGAATCAGACCCTCATGTAAGATTTTTGTCTTGAATGGAGCCCCGCTTATTGCCGGTACTTAACAAACCAGAAATGGGTGGTGGTGGTTGTTATTATTACCTGATGCTGTCTATTCATATCATGTTCGTCACCCTGGTGTCAGAATATAAATTAAGGTTTATTTTAAAAACATTTTCTTTTCTCTTTTTAATAAGTATGTTAAGTTTCTCTACCTTCTGCTTCAGGTTTTAAAAAAGTGATTATAGTGGGTTCTGGGCCAGCTGCCGAGAAAACTCCGTCTCTCATGCTCACGGATCTTGCCCTTGTGGCTGGCTGTTCCAGCGGAATGCAGCTGTCATTTACTGTTCGGCTGCTATCTGCTGTAACAATGTAGAGTTTAAATTGGAATTACTGTTTTATGGCTGGTTTTACAACTAACATTTTTTCCCCACTGGCCACTGTTGAACTGACTAATTTACTGCTTAAGGTTGCTGATTATATTTACTTATTGATGAATTATTAGCGGGGCTGGTACAATAGGGCTGCCTATTATTAAGGTTGCCATACTCAGACCCTATTTTCAGTTGCTTATAACTTTCCCAAACTTTAACCCTTTGGGATGAAATTTTACACGCTGAGTGTCTGCCTCGGAACGACGGTTTTTGGAAAATTTCAGTCAAAACGGTTCAGCCGTTTGAGACCATTGTTTTGCTCATGTATTTAAAAATAAAAATACAAATTCTGGCACCCTTTCCTTTAAACTGCTCTCGCGCTCCCATGCCTTGAAGAAGGGATATGAAATTTGGCAGGGAGCTGGCCTTTGTGTCAGGGCTGTGCCTTTTGCTATCCCTGTGAAAACCCACCCAGACGTGGCCGAGTTTTAAGCCTTTGAAAAGTAGCAGATCACACATGCTCTGTAAAGACTTGCTAGAACTTAGCTGAAATCTCCACAGAGTCCTTCCTTACTAAGCATGCTCAATCCTCTTGCAGCTCCTACCCGTGACTAAACTTCACATGTCATCCTCACAGAGCGACTGAGTATACTGCAGGCTACAGTTCTGGCTGTTCAGAAGGACTTGCCCTGTAATGGCTGCGTCTAGCTGCCACTGAAACTGAGAGCAGAGAGCCTGTCTCGATTGTGCTGTCAGTGAGCCCGCTACAGACACCCAGGTGGTGCCTGATTCAAATGCAGAGGGGACAAAAGTTGGACTGGATGGGTGGAGGGAAAAGAGTAGATTGGGATAAGGAGTCTGTTAATACTGGGACTGGAGAAAGGAGAGAGAAATTGGGACTAAGGCTGGCTGGAAAAGGAGACTGAGACTAGGAACTAGGTGGGGGGAACTTGGGGTGGGGTGGAAGGGAGACATTCAATAAGGAGCTGGGAGTGTGAGGGGAGAACTGGGCCCAGCTGGGCAAAGGGACTGGGATTAGAAGCTTGGGGTGGGGAAGAGCCAGAACTGGGATAATTTGGAGGGGATGCACAATGTATCATAGTGGGGGAAGCTGGCAGAAGAGTGTGTGTTCACTAGAGCACGCTCCCCTCCAGAGCCTGGAATGGAACCAAAGGTTCCTGAGTCTCGCCATTCCTCTGCAGTCAGCAACTGTCTGTGAAACACACTGGCAAAATGTGGGTCTGCTTCCCCACACAGTGGATGACAACCTACTATTGCTATCATGTATTCTGTTAGCTTAAGTGGCAGAAATCTGTCCCGTGGACCAGAAGGTTCTAACTCTACTGATGACCAATGGTGGGTGTCAATATGATGCTAGATGATGGAATTTGTGTATTTGCAGTTTGATTTTTTTTTAAACTTAGGAAATCTCTCTCTCTCTCTCTCACAAAACACAAACACCACCAAAAAACCACATCAACCCATAGACCATTATTCAGTTGGCAAAGTCAAGCCTTCAAAAGTTAGGAAATGGCAGGATAAAGTTGCCTGTGCACCTTTAATTCAGCCCCCTTGTGCATATGCATTGAGATACTGTCTTTAAATACATGTTCCCGTGCTTTTCCCACAGACCTCTGTCTCATTCTGGGCACAGACTGGATCTGGTCCGGGGATGAATCAGGGCTGTATAGTAAAGGAGGTGGCCTCACTTGTTGCAGACATTGGAAGCCGTGTACCGTTTGAAGTACCGGGTACAAGCAGGTCTAGGCCCACGCAAAATTAAAAGGTCTTTGCTCAATTAAGGGGGGGAAACCACTGATCCCTGAATTACTGGGGATAACAAATGAAAAAACAGTGGGAGTGGGGTCAAAGGTTGAAAACCAGAGATCCAGAGCAGGCTACTGAGCAGAGACCCCCCCGACAGCACCCTCAATGGTAGCTAGGGAGTCAGTGGACATATCCCAGAGAAACTCTGCCCAGAGACGAGATCATATGAGGGATTGGAAATAGGGCCCCTAGTTGCAGAGCCCTCCTCCCCCATTGGAAGTTGTGTAATGAATGAGGCAGGGATTGCAGGAAGAGAAAGGAGGATCTCCTGGTTAATGTAGTTGAATGCTGCCCTAGGGAACTGGAGTCTATCTTTGCCTCTGGCACGGTTCCTAGGTGATGCTGGGCAAATCACTTAGCCGTATTTTTCACAGGTGGTCACTAATTGTGTGTTCCTCATTTGCTGGGTACCTGACTTGATATTCTGTGGTCTGATTTGCAGAAATGCTGAGCACTCTCAGGTCCAGCTGCAGCCAATGGGAGCTATGCTTTGGACAGCCAAAGTGGTACATAATGCTAAATACTTTGAAAAATCATGTCCTACTTGTCTCAAATGGGGCACCCAACATTAGTGGAGACTTTTTACCTTAATCTCTGTGGCTCGGTTCCTTGTCTGTAAAATAGGGATAATACCAGCCCTTAACCTCAGAGGGGCGTTGTGAAAATAAATTAATGTTTGTGAAACATCCATATACTAGAGTAATGAGCTCCATAGAAAAGCTCATGAGGAAGTTCATTCTGTCTTCAGAGCATATTTTCAATAATGTACAATAACTAGAGCATGGGGCTATACACTGGACAACAAGGAGAAAACAAAACATTCAATATCTGCTCATTCAGTGAGCATGGAACATCGTGTAAAGACTGCACCCTGAGCATATGCACAATGGGAGAGAACTAAGGTTGCGTCAGATGCATAATACAAAAAGTGTTCTGTGAATGTTTGAATTTGTAAATTATTTTGCTTCTGCTGTGTTTGCACATTTATGATGTTCACTGTCCATGAATATTTGAGCCAGTGGGCCAGATCCTCAGCTAATGCAAAGCAGCGTTTTGTTCCATTGATTCCAGTGTTACACTGATTTACACCGGCTGAGGGTCCGGCCCTAGGACACTACTGCCAGGAATGCCCACAGCAGTAGTACATTTTAGCAATTATTGCAAAATATTCTACAGAAAATTGTGACTGGTAACCATGAGTATTCACACCAGGAACCATAGTAGTTACCTTTTATCATCCAAGGAACAGAATAAAAGCATGATCGATGTGTCTCATCAAATACTCAATATCTAATAGTCATGGTGAGCTGCTTGGGAATGAGGTACAATCTAAGAATTATTGGCAGAAATTATTTGAAAAATATGAATGGCTCCCTGGGAGAGAGAATTCCATTAGGAAGGAGTAGATTCTAAGAGCACAGGGTTGAGTTGAGCCCTGAGCTGACAAATGAAATGTTAAGTCCCCCACCTCATTTGGTCTGGCCAGTAGGATATGATGGCCTATTCGCAGCACTGACTATCTTGCTTTTCCCTTAGGTGATAGTTGGAGTTTGTTCCCTCCTTCCACTGCTCTGTGAGCAGTAAAGAATGCACTGGCAGCCAACGTGCTTTTCCTGAGAGAAGCAGGATGGGGTTGTCTTTACAAGGGCACAGTTTGGCTTCCTCCAAATGCAGCTTTGGAGCAGAAGCAGGGCACAGGAGTTGTTGGACTGTGGGATTGATGGGGTATAGCAACGTGTAAATTTAGATGAGGGTTTACTGGAAAAAAATGAAAGACTTTTCCCAAGTGTTTTCTTTCTAGCTTTCTCTCCTCTGTCTTGGTGCCTGCAAGCCTCTTTGAGAAATCAGCAACTCTTTCTGTATAAGGTGTGACCAAACAACGTCTAACCAAATGCCGAGAGACAATGAGTCAAATTGGGTAATGTTCCATCTTCACTGATTCCCTGAAAATGGGCATAAAAATCCCCTGCTGTCTGGAAATGTACCCAGGGTCCTCCAACCCACACTGCAAGTCACAGCACTTGTCACGCTGTTCAAGAACCATCCTCCTTGCTGTCTTCACTGGCATTTACCAGTTCCTTGAGAACTTCAGATTGTGTTTCCTAAGGGCAAGGGCGTAGTCATTGTTCTACATCACCCTACAATTAGTGCGGACAAGGAAAAAAAACAACCAACCCCCACCATATAAGTCTGTGAGGAGGCAGAGGAAATATGACACTTCTTTTGCTAATTAGAGACCAGAATGTACATTGCTGATTCCATCAGTGAGCCTACGAAGGTGCTGGAACTTTCATTTGAAAGTGATGCTTGCTATGAACAAGTCACTTTTTTCTTATTAAAAGTAATTCTCCAGGCTTCCCACTTCTATTCTATACTCCCTACTCTCTCTCTCTGTTATATTCTCTTCCTATGGCCTGATACTGAGAAAAGTAACACTCATCTACCATTACAGTTGGGTTCTTCCAGTCACCCGTGGCAGTTGTCAATCCTCAGCACCTTTCTGAGATCAAGATCCTTAGTCTATCTGCTCTATAAGGCCCATATCTTGTGTGGTGCTGTACTCAACTGCTGTTGATTTAAATCTAACCCCTAATTCACTGACTTCAGTGGGAATTGCAAGTGTGCTGGTTCAGGCCTTAATTCTTCCTGGCTTTTGCTGCTGTTCTATACCACACCTTCCTTGTCTTATCTCCATCTGCCATTTTATGATATATGTGTAACCCACTATACTGAGCCCTTGTAATGAGATATAGAATCTGTTAAGCACTTGTATTACCTTTGTATTAAGGATAATATGTAACCATCAATTTTATTCTATGCAGATTTATTTGCTTCTGCATTTACATCCAGCTGATGTGCCGACAACTGAACTGATCAGTTTTTATCCTGCAAAGACTTAACGGGGAGGCTTAACTGGCCCGGGCCGTATTTCCCTTGAGTTGAGTGGAGTTGTGAAGTTACAGGTGCATAAGCCTTTGCAGCCCTGAGGGCATCACTAGACAGTTCCTTCCCCAGCAGGCTTCTTGGGATGCATCTGATAAATATGGATCCCGAGGGTAGGATTTTCACAAGCACTCAGCTTTGGTCGCACTTTGGTCCCATGGAGGGCAATAGCGGCTGCGTTAGGAGAATGCTGAATGTTTTTGAAAATCCTACCCTGGAATATTGAAGACCAACGAGCATGGCCTCGAAAGGGCGCAGCTTTATCTTCTATCGCTGCTGCCACTGCCCCCCTCTGTTTACAGCTGCCCTCTTCTGCAGTCTGCTAACCCATCCTGTGGTCAATGAATTAACAAGGTCAGAGAGGTTTCCTTGTGTGGCTGTGCTACATAGCTTCTCCCACAAGTGAAGGGCTGGTTCTTCCGTTGGGGTGAGACAGAGCTCACTACTCCTCACCCTGCTTGAAGAGGAAGTTGTCATGTAAAAAGAAAAGTGTTTTGTCCATTTAAAAGTGAGAAGGGGGGTGCTTTAAATAGGAAGTGTGAGGCAATGCAGTAACTTTGCTAATGCAGCTTCGGCTCCCTGCAACTTCGAGGCAGGAACTGTCACAACTCCCACCTGCGGGGGATGTATCAGAAGTCTTACACGAGACTAATTCATTGAGGACCCCCCCCCCCCCCTTGTTGCTCGGTAAGGGCTAAGGTGATCCCAGACAGGAAGCGAAGGCTTTATAACCAATCCCCAAATCACTTTCCAATCCCCACCACGAACGAGCTCCCTCTAGAAAATGCAGATTTGAAAGCCTGGCCTCGCCAATCACAGAAGGACAGGAAGGTGTGTGGGAGGGGCAGAGCCAATCAGGAGGTGGCAGGTAGCTTGTGAATGGGGGTGGTGGGGATTTGAAGCTCAGCCAGGCATGGGGGGGGGAGAGACTCTCGATAATCCCCCGGCTGCGCACCCGGGAGGGGCACCGCGCGCAGAGACCTTAGCCAGGCAGGCGGAGTGGGGGGGCTGTGGGCAGCACCCCGGGGAGAGGGGCGGCTCCCCGGGCTCAGCATCGTGCGGCTCTGGCGGCGGGGGGAAGTGACTTGGTGCGAGGGGCTGGGCAGGGCTCTGAGCAGCGGGGCGCGCAGGCTGTCGCCTCGGCGGAGGGCAGGGCTGCTCCGGGAGGAGGCGGAGTCGGACCCGGGGCTGGGCTCACCTTCCAGCAGAGGGAGAAAAGGTGCCGCGCTGGAGGCAGGGAGGACCGAGCCCGGGGAACTTTAAAGCGGACTCGACTTCTCCTCTGGGAGCTGCTGCAACGCAGGTCCCCACACCCCGCCACCAACTTCTGCGCGCTCCCCAGAGCCCCCCAACACCCCAGCTCCCCACCAGCCCCCCCAAAGCTGCTGTCCCGGCTCCCCGACCAGCTGTCCCCCAACACCCAGGAGCTGCTGCACCCCGACTCCCCCCGCTCCCAGACTAGCTGCCCCCCAACACCCAGGAGCGGCTCCCCCCGCTCCCAGACTAGCTGCCCCCCAACACCCAGGAGCTGCTGCACCCCGACTCCCCCCGCTCCCAGACTAGCTGTCCCCCCACACCCAGGAGCGGCTCCCCCCGCGCCCCGTCCGCCTGAAGTCCAGCGGCTGCGGCTGCAGCGCCCCGGCCCCGGGGCATGGAGAACGCGCACAGCTCGCCGGCGGCCGCGGTGCTGCAGCGCTTCGGGGTGCAGGAGAGCTGCGGGCTGAGCCCCGAGCAGGTCCGCCGGAGCCGGGACAAGTACGGACCCAATGGTGAGTCTGCGCCGCGCGCGGCGGCCCGGGTCACCTGTGTGCCTGAGGGCAGGGAGCGGGTCTGGGGGGGGGGGAGTAGAGGGTTTGGGGGTATCTGAAGGATGGGGGTACAGGGGGAAGGAGGTGGGGGTATCTGTGGGGGGGAAAGGGGAGGTAGAGGGTTTGGGGTATCTGAGGGGGGAAGGAGGGAGGGAGGTAGAGGGTTTGGGGTACCTGGAGGGGGAAACGGGGCAGTATCTGTGGGGGGAAAGGGGGAGGTAGAGGGTTTGGGGGGTATCTGTGGGGGAAGGGAGGAGGTATCTGGGGGGAAATGGGAGGTAGAGGGTTTGGGGGTATCTGAAGGATGGGAATACAGGGGGAAGAGGTGGGGGTATCTGTAGGGGGAAGGGGGATTATCTGGGGGAAAAGGGGAGGTAGAGGGTTTGGGTGATATCTGTGGGGGGATACAGGGGCAAGAGGTGGGGAGTCAAGTGGAGGGCATGGAGTACAGGGGCAGGGGGTTACCTTTGGGTATGGGGATGGTGTGTCTGGTGGGAAAGGTGTTTGTTAGATGTAGTAGGGGGCCTGATTTAACGGGCAGAGGTGCTTTGACCTGTGTTTAGGATAAGGGCAGCAGGGTGAGGGATATATGGGTTAAGAGACTTGGAGAGGAGTGTTAGGTTAAGGGGAGGTGGGCGTGGATGAAAGGATACAGGATGTTACCTTTGTCTTCAAGAGACGTTTATGGAGAACTGGGGTAATTTATAGTGGAAGGCCAGCTGTACGATTAGGCTAATGGGGGGGATGGGTTGGGGTCAGGGTCAGGGCTTTGGAGTGGAGCCCGAAGCTGGAGCATGGAGCAGCGCCGGAGCAGTGGAGCTGCAGGCTTTTGCTTGGAGCTGCAGCGGAGCCGGAGCACAGCTCCAAAGCCCGGGTCAGGGTTAAGGCCATGGGCAGGTTACCTGTGTGATTAGATTGGCTGGGAATTGGCTATTTGTTAAACATTGATTAAGGAGAGAGCTTTTTGGTTTTGTAAAAATATTGCCTATGGAAACCGTAAATACAATGAATGCACCTTGATCAGTAGAGTAAGGACTGGGAAAGCAGGTCACTTGTGACACAAGGGGAGAGAGGCTTGCTTAGGAGATGGGGGAGGATTGGTTGCTCTATTGAGCATTAGGCCCTAGGGCAAGGAGAGTGTAATCCACCCAAATCAATATTTGTTTAATTTAAGAGGCTCCCTAGAAGATCGGCTCCACCCTAAGCAGTGTTTGCATATGTCAGTTACTTTTCACATAAAATCCTGTTGAAGTTGCAGTAGATGAAGGAGAGAGTCTGGTGGTGGGGATATGGCAAGTGGGACGTGGATGGGTTATATTGTAAAACAGACTGAATTTGAGACACTGTTTTTGAACATCTGGGACATTTTTTTATGTTTCTGTCAAAAAAGGAAAAAAAACCACTCAGAAAAACTGTTAGTGAATGCAGACAAGGGAGTTCTGCTCTGATAGATTCACACCTTGGGAAGCCCACTCTTGATGCTTTTGGAGTTGATTTGGGCTTGGGAGGAAGAAGCCATTTCTAACTGCCTTCTCGTGATAAAAGTCTATTCAGGTTGTTTGAATTATCAATAGATGGCTAGAGCAGTACTAGTGTAGGTCCATTGTCTCTAATAGAGCTAAGCCATTGTGTGCCAGCTGAGGATCTTCTGTGTGGTGGAAGAACTTAGTCCACGTTTATCCTTGATAATTTTATTGATTTCAGTGGAGTTACACTCGGAGTGAATTTGTCCTACCAATTTTAAGGGCCTTATTCTAGTTTCTTCAGTTCAACAGGAATTCAAGTTCTCCAATAGATCTGAGTTGGTTCTTGTTGCTTCTAAGTTCTAGCCAGGGTGCTGGAACAATTTTTGTAGTGGGAGTGCTGCTGGTGGCAACCATGTATCTGGTGTTTGTTATTACCATTTCAAGCCAAGGGTTGTGGCAACACCCCTACCATCCCTAGTTCCAGCACCCTTTAATCTGATCTTGATGTTTCTAGGTTTAGGAAAATTCAGTCCAAATAAATTCTGGTAGGTGTTGCTCCATTGCATCTTTCTTCCCCCTTTTTTTTTTAAAGTAGGTATGGAAAATATGCAAATCCTTACAGCTATGCTTACAAAATGGTACCTGTTTCACTGGTAAAATTACCATCCAGTTTTGCAGGTATCTGTTTGATTGTCAAAGTCAGAACTTGAGTTGTTTGGCAATTTGCTTTCCTTCAGTTAAATCAAATTGTGAAGTCCTTGCTGCTCAATAATCTGCAAAAATCTCATTGCCAGCATGAATTTGAGGATTTGTCCCTGTCCCTGTTAGTGTTGTGGGGAGAATGGTTGTGGGGACCATACCATTTATGTAAAGGGGAATTACCACCAACTTCAGGAGCCTCCTTGAGTGCGGAATAGCACTTGAAGCACTCTTCATTCAGCAGGAAATAAGGAACTCCACTGGCTCTGGTCTAGATCCTGTGTCATCCTATTTTCATGGAAACTCGTCTTATCTCCTTAAAAAACTGAAAAGTAATTGGAAATAATGGCCGTTTACCACGTATTGCCAAACCGTTCTGTGCAGTCACGTGGACACACGTGGGAATATATTAAAATTGCCTTCAGCACTGAGTGAAAATAATACCCGGGTTCTATTACCGTTTTGCCCTCTTGCGGTACCGATTTGGCAGGAGGGGCCTGATCCAAAGTTCACTGACGGGAATGAGAGTCGACTTAGTTCAATAAATATGACTTTGGTTCAGGCACTAGAGCAGCAGTTCTCCATTTTCATTGCACTGTGCCCCCCTTATGACAACAAAAATTACTACACGACCCCAGGAGGAGGGACCAAGCCTGAGCCCGCCCAAGTCCCGGGCGGTGGGGAGCCAAAGCTGCCCAAGGACTTCTGCTCTAGTCGGGGGGCATGTAACCTTATCCTCACTGCCCAGGGCTGAAGCCCTCAGGCTTCGGCTTCAGCCCTGGGTCCCAGCAAGTCTAACACCAGCATTGGCAACCCCATTAAAATGGGGTCGCGACCCAGTTTGGGGGCCCGACGCACAGTTTGAGAACCCCTGCACTAGAGCATTGCAGGTAGGTGCCCAGAGGTTCTGTGCTTCCAAAAGCAAAAGAGGCTGATGCCGAGCAAGATTTATAAGCTAAGAGATCAGGCAGAGTATTAAGTGGTCCTTGGATTTGATTAATTCTATCAAGCAATAGATGTAATATTGCCCTTCAGACAGGCGACCTACATTGATTATGTTTCTGTCAGAAGCAGAAGGCTGTGAGCACTGTTTGACACCCAATACATTTTTGGCTCCTTGGGCAATATTCTATTGCCATAAATCTTAACCCAGGGCACTATTTATAATGCAAACAGTGAGTTGTACCAGGAGGCACAAGTGCTGAGAAGCTGTAAAGATGACAAGGCAACCATAAAAGTGAAACTGAAGTTTGTGGAACCCTCAGATGTGCCTGGACTTGTTATTTCCAGTACTCATAACTTACTGATGGATCACACAAGATATTACCAGAAAAGCATATTTAAAAAGTTATGCAGGAGGACACCCTGTAAAACTTGTATTGTTAAAGATTTGGGCCAAAATTTTCAAATCTAGATGTCTCACGGTAGGCTACTTAATCCATGTTTTTAGGCAATCTGAATAAAAGTAGCCTGCTCTTTTTTCAGAGGTCCTGAACACCCACAAATCCCACAGGCCACTTTTAGTTACGGTGTATTAGAACGGATGTAGGAAGTTAACTTTAGGAACCCAGATTTGAAAGTGTTGGGTCTGGTGTAACCAGAGAAGTCGTCCTAGGATATAATTTTACATGTAGGGTTTGATTTGGTAAATGATCTTGTCACCTAAAATGGAGAAGTTAGATCTAAACATTGGAATTAACTAGGGTGAAGAAGATTTGTGTTATCCCAGTGGTCAGCAGCCAAAATCTTTTATTTTCTATGCCACCAATGCAGCATCTGTGCAGAGCAATTTGAGGTGAGAGGGGTTAGTGGACACCCAGATCACTTGCACCTATCTGTGGCAGAAAGGGGAGACTAGTGATGCCCCAACCTCCTTCCAGATGAGTTGTCACAGTGAAGGTGCACACCCCTGTGCTGCCTTGCTGGAGAGAGCCAAGGAATGGGATAGGGGAGCTGTTCCCAAGCCCCTGGGATGCTTTGTGAACACTACAGAGCGGGCTGAAGCACTGCTCTGCCGTGACATTACCATACCTGTTTTTTACCGCCCAGTGCAGGAAAGCATGTAAGCTCTTGCTTTATTTTAATCACCTGTTTAAGTCCTAGTGAAGTTGATGGGACTTAAGCCTGTGCTTACAGTTAAGCATAGGCTGAAGGGCTCTCCAAAATCGTGGCCAAGGTGAGTGGCTCTGTGGAGGGTAATATATAAAATCACTGTAATGAAGCCCTTCAGCGGCATCTTGCACCTGCAGCTGTCAAAGTGCTTTGCAAACACCAATAAAGTTCGCCACATCCCTGTATTTCATGTTGCAGATGGTGGGTAACTGAGGAATGGGGAGATTAAGGGACTTGCATAAGGTTGTATAGCAAGGCAGGGTCTTTTGGGGAGACAGAGCTTGGCTTTCATGACTCCCGTTTTGATGCTTTAATTGCAAGAACAACCCTCCTTTACCTTTGCTGGTTTCACTTTCTCATCCCCCTGCGTCCTATCGTTTGCTTCCTTCTAAACCTGAAATCAAACAGCCAGTTAGGGTGACCAGACAGCAAGTGTGAAAAATCAGGACGGGGGTGGGGGGTAATAGGTGCCTATATAAGAAAAAGCCCCAAATATCGGGACTGTCCCTATAAAATCGGAACATCTGGTCACCCTACCGCCAGTTTTGTTGTGAATCGTGATCTAAACTATTAATCCATAATCCTTCTGATAAAGGACCTTCTAGTAAACATTATAGGTCTGTTTTCTTGTTTTTCATCCTCTATAGGTATGTTGTTGTGCAGCTGAGGCATTTCAGAGCCATAACATCTGTAGCTGAGCCCAAACATTGAAATCTAAAGCGCTATCAATGGTGGTTGCATTTTATTTCAAATATAAATATTCTCCTCGAGCATAAAATTGCTTTTTCAATTCCAGTGCTCACATTTAAACTTATAGGAGGAAATGGAGAGAGGACCTGTCTATTAAATATCCCCAATTAGTGGCATGGCAGCAAAACTGTAATATGGATTTATGGGGCCTTTTTGGTTTTTAAAAAAAGGGGTGTGTGTGTTCTTGTTTCATAATATCATCATCATTGTTGTTGTTTTTTCTGCAAAGCAACCTACAGAAGATGCAGATCTCACCATACAGTTCTACAAGAGCTCAGGAATCTGCTAACAAAATCTTAACAAATAAATATTTTGCAGTGTTTCCATGTGTCGGGTCCAGCTGATTCCCTCCTCCTTCCACCATTGCTTTTAAACCACAGGTTCCTTTTAAAAAAAAATGCAAATCTATAATAATGAGCTACTGTTTCCAGAATGCATGGTATGGAATGTGGTAGAAATGCACAAATATTTCTTGCCCTTTTTCCAGGTTTAAAACCAAAGGCCTGATACACCCCTTCACTACTCTATTGCATTGATGTAACTTAGTTAATTTTAGTGGAGTTACACGAAGGACAGTCGGGACCCAAACAACTGTTTGTTTAGGAAAATTAATGTTGTTTTTTAATCTAAATAGTTTTCCTATTTGAAAATAGGCACAAATGTAGGGCTTGGTCCTGCAAACTCTTAGGCATATGCATAATTTTGCTCCCATCGTTAGTCGTTGACTTCAGTGGGGTGTGAGTGTAGTCACGCATGTATTTGAATGTTTGCAGGATAGGGGCCCTCATTTGTTTTGTATAAATGATTTTGTTGGGATGCAGGAGTCCCTCTGGCAAATGGGAAAATAATTATTTCAACAACTTCTAACTTGAAATAAACCAACCTGCTTGTTTAGACGCTTTCCCTGGGTCATCCCCGTGGTTTTATTCATCAGCTTCTTTACTGGAACCATCCAGTGGATGCATGCTGAAATCTGCGCCTGAGTTTTCTAAACCCTGGCACATTTCAGCGCAAGACTTTATTACTAGCCTTGGCAGAATTGGATTTTTAATTTCAACAGGTCGAGTCAATGTTTATTTTTATCAATTGTAGTTTTCACAGTTGCACAAAATTGAGTTTTAAACATTTTTTTTTTTTTCAATTTTTATCAATGTAAATTTTTGCGGTTGTAAGAAATGATTGTGGGGGAGAAGGCTCAGGTAATTAATTTAATGACAGTGGACATTGATATTCAAAAAATTAAAGCTTTGTAATGTTAAAACGCACGTTGTTGACATCATATATCAAAATACACAACATAAATATCAGTATTTTTCTTTCTTTGCCTACTTGTAAATTTCAATTATCATCAATGGAAATATTTTTCCCTCGTTGTGTATGGTAAAATCCATTTCTACTGACATTTAGTGACAACAATCTTATCCTTCCAAGCTTATTTATTACTAATAATAGTAATATTTATTAATATTAAGCACTACCATAGCCCCGTACAGGTCCAAAGAAGCTTTCATATTAATTAGTTGAGATTTATCTTTATAATTTGATTTTTCTGACTCGGGGCTCTGGGTTTTGTTTGAAAAGAGGAATTCTGCTTACTGTTTGAAATGGTGATGGTGGCTAAGTGGGCCAGACACTGCATCTTGGGGAGAAAGATGACAGAGGAAACATACTGATCAGAACCAAGGCTTGAAATGGAGGGGAATGGTGGTGTGACTACATCGCTGTTCTCTATCAGTATTCATGCCTTTATGGATAGGGTTGTGTGATGAACTGTATTGGTTTTATGCTGTTCGAACATCAGCACAACTTTGAGCTGTTAAGACAACAAAACAGATTGACACAGGGCTTGAGTTCATTAGAAGCAGTGGCATGATGCACTTGACTTTTAGATGCACTCATTTTATTTTCTTCCCTCTGACATCATATAGTTGCGTGTGCATGTGTGTGTGAGGAAATATATATAATGTAGGCTATATTATATAGAACATATTGAATTAATTATAGGCAGTTACTAACCAGCCAAGGTTACATTCAGACTCTCTCGACAATAAGAGATTCTATATCACTCTAAAATATTTAGCTTCCTGAGATGCTAGTAGGAAGAGGAAAAGCACCATTTTTTTTTTCATTTTCTGACTCATCCAACTCTGCTCTCCATTCCTCTTTGCATCGCCCACCTTTTCCACCCCCAAAGCACACGCTGAACAGTCTGATTCATAAACATGCCCCCCCAATCCTCTTCCCTCAGGAGAAATGCTGATGCACTAAAACATCTTGAGTGCCTGAAAATCTACGTCGATACTAAACTCTATTCCTCTAATCGGGCAACAGAAAATCCAGGTTTTGATTTTCCTTTTCCACTTGATAATACCTGTCTTGGCTTATATTTTCAGAAAAAAATATTTGAGAAGAGGCTGACCTCAGAAAACTTAAACGCTCTCATTTCTGTCTCACTGCTGCAGCATTTTAAAATATTCTGTATGAATTAGGAAAGAAGTAATTAGTTGCATTATTGTAAATAGTCATTTGTGCATATAAGATCTGTGGGCGTGTGGAGTTACTAATGTTAATTTTTCTTCTGCTGTTGGGCTTACGTCCCCATGCTTACTTTAATTTACATTAGTTGCTCAGTGTTGCCCAATAAAACTGTACCTATTTTTTTATGAAAATCTGCGTTTCTTGGGATCATCACACAGAGAGCTGTACAAAATATTTTTGATAAAATGCCAGACCATGTGGCACTTTCCAGGTCTTAGGTTGCCTTCTAAACTTGGACTGGGTTTGCTGAGACCTTAGTGACTCTGAGCCAGTTTATGCACATCCCAACATTTATGGCTGTTTTGCTTTGAGAATTTGGTTTCCATTGTGGTTTGAAACCATTAGTTCCTGTAACTCTGAGTGGGGGGTTGGTAAATTTAGCCCGGGTTCAGCAAAGCACTTGGTACAGGCCATTTCTCAAAAGAATGTTTACACTTATCCTGGTGAAGTGAAATCGAACTCTAATAAACTTCAGCCTGTTGGATCTGAAATGCTGAGGGCTGTGTGCGTTAGGTACGATATGAGTGTTTTTCACCTTCAGATCTGTGGATCTGAACCCACTTCTTCAGTTAGAGTTCTAGAATTAGAACTAGAATGAACTTACTTGCTGGGTCAGGTGTGGTGATTGCAACTCCATCATAATTGGAGAGAGAAGTACGATCTAGCAGTTAAAGCACAGGGCGAGATGTCAAGAGATCAGCATTCTAATCCCAGCTCTACAACTGACCTGTTGGGTTTGCAAGTCATTTAGCTGTTCTGTCCCTCCGTTTCACCACTTTACAGACGAGAGTGCCTCTCAGCACTCTGGTGATGGATTCATTCATTAATGTTTGCAAAGGCACTTTGCAATTATTAATGGAAGTGTCAAGCAAGTCAGTTACAAAGTACGAAATTCGCATACAACAATGTGATGATGTCATCTGCAGGTAAAAATGCTTATAGAAACAGAGTGTGGGGGATAACTGGATTATATTGCAATGGTCCACACAACTGCATTATTTGCATAGGTCATGTAAAGTATCCATAACAAAACAATAAATCCCCATGTAATGACCTGTGAGAGAGTGTCCATTTTAATCTTGCACTTTGAGCCAATTGTTCAATACGTTTCTTGCCCACTTCTAGCAATTCTTACTCTGCTGTCTCCAAACTGTGTGCCCGCTTATTCTTAGTTTTATTAAAGATGGTTTGGTTTATTTTTTTTAATCACTTCGATTTGTACGGTTAGGTTTTAGGCAAGTGAGTTGTGTTTCTAGTGTCTCTCCCAAAAGTTCTCTCTAGAACTTGTTTAAAAAATACCAATGAGTTTTGGAGGGAAATTTATAGAATGTAAATTGTCATTAGAAATTTCCCACAAAAATGGCTAGGTTTTTCAGTGCAAAACTGAAGGTTTTTGAAAACCATTTTTGGTTTTAAAAATATTGTTTGTTTTTTCCACCCCAAAACTAAAAAAATTCATAAAAATCCTTTTTTTCCCCTGCAAAAAGAAATTTCATTTCCATTAAAATTACTCCTCCACATGTGGTAACTGCTATTGAGCTTTCTTCAGCAAGATCTGTGTCTGATAGAGGTGGGCTTGAACCAAAAATCTACTGTCTGAACACCCCCAACTTTAGGGACATTTGTATCGGAGTCGGAAATGTATGGCGCCAGCACATCCCTGTTAGCTAGTTCCATCCTTTTGAAGTGATTGGGCCACTTGACTGTGCCTTAATATACAATCTGAAAAGACACAAATATCCTAGGGAGGCAGAGGGTGGGTGTGGGAGCTGTTAGGTCAGGTGACTCTTTGTAAACCTCTGTATGTATAAACCTTGGCCTGATATTGCACTGGGGCTGTATGCTGATCGGAGTCCCTTTGCAGGATCAGGGCCTTGTTCACTACACTCAGAATTCCTATGAGGATCCTGATAGGAGGGAAGAATTGTCCAGCTCGACTCGAATCTCGACAGCAACACAGCTTTAAGAAGCTGCAAACCACATGTGCTCCAGAATTTTATGCAGGCAAGATTGTGCTGGGCCATAGTCTGAAGCTATGTTAGCAAGCAGACTTGTTAGGGGGAGGAAATGCTGCAAAAATGGTTCTAGCCTGGGTTTAAAAAATTGCTGGTCTTGTATAACAAGTCACTGGTATAAATGGCATAAGTGATCTGGCATGGAAATACTGTTTATGGATACATACAACGTGCACTTGTATGTTTGGCTGCACCTGTTATCCACAAGCGCTGTATAACTTTCCAAACAACTGTTGGTTTTCCCCCCCCTTTGCTGCACTGCTGTCTAATGATGGGAGCTGAACTGAACATCTACAGATTTCATAAGACAAGCCTGTAGCATCCATTTGACTTTGTAAGCCATCAGACTTTTTCCTGTGTTTTCTGTTACAGCCATAACACAAAGATGCTTTCGCTTATTAGGTTCTAACAATAGGATATTGGATAACCCTGGTTATAAAGTAGACCTCTGGGAGAAGGCAACTTTTTCCCCCACAGCCAAATAGAATTCAGTCGGGGTTAACCCTTGTCATCACTTAGAAATGTTCTTCAGGCTCTGAAATTCTAAGCAGGATCCTTTTTATTGTCAACTGGCTGCTGTTTTGGGCCTTTTATAGCACATCCACCATTCCAGAAACACCAATACGAAAGATGCGTTAACAAGACGAGGTTCATTCAAATGCCCGAGTGTGGGAATGATTGATTTGTTGATGGGTGAAGGGTGTATTACCTGGAAAATTTGTGTATTGCTTGCTCTGACAGACCATTTTTGAGGAAGCCCTTTTTCAAATTTTGGCACCACATCTGCTCTGGGGATCAGGCCTCAGGATATGATTTTTTTTTTCCAGCATACTGAGCGCTCACAGCTCCATTTGAAGTCAGCGAGATCTGGAGGAGCAGATCTCAGCAACTCTGGAAAAAACAGCTTTTTAAAATATCTTCAAAATAGGTAGACAATAGTGAGGAGGAGGATGGTGGGGAAAGATTTAAGAGTTGTATCTAAAGCACACCCCAGAAAAAGGACCTTTCTTGGTGCTTTCTGAGGAGGACACTGTTGGGATTCAGTGCTAATATTGCTATGTCAAAAAACTAGTGTGTTAAACCGCCTGCTATCCCCTCTGAGAAAATGCATCTACACGGTCCTCTTGTGATTTTAGGAAATGTAGTGAATTGCTGAGCCGAACTTTCAGAATAACTTCTTCCCCATTTAGGCATCAAAATAACTGGCCGGATTTTTAAAGAGTCTCAGCTTCTTGAGCGCTGAGCTCTCTTGCAAATCTGGCCCATAGTGCTTATGACATTGAGATTGACAGTCGTATCAAAGGCCGGCCTAATGTGGTTATAGTGCTGCTCTGGCAGAGCCATGAGGGGGAAAGACTGTCTCTCTCATTCTTTTCAGAGTAGCAGCTGTGTTAGTCTGTATCCGTAAAAAGAACAGGAGTACTTGTGGCACCTTAGAGACTAACAAATTTATTAGAGCATAAGCTTTCGTGGACTACAGCCCACTTCTTCGGATGCATACAGAGTGGAATTCTTAACCTGCAACAGCTGTTAATCCAGGTGACTTTTCCCTGCAGATGGGTTTCCAGTAGGGACTGAATAGAGAGCACTAAGAGATTACTAGAAGTGCTGGTCTAGATCTCTAAGAAGTACGACACACACACACACACACGTTGCATGATTGTTCAGCACACTGAACACAGTTATGGGAGCTGGCCCAGAAGGTCTAATGTAGGTGTCGGTTTCCTGCACATCCGTAGTAGTGTATTTAATTAGCAAGTGGGAATGCATGGCACTCATGTCCTCACTCCAGTCTAAGGCTTTGAAGTTCACAGCTGACTGGCTGCAGCTGAACTTCTTTACAAGTTCTATGGTGTGAATAGACTCTCAGATGTTGTCTCTGGGGATTCCCACACCTCCCTCTCTTTCCGATGTGTAGACACTTGTAGGAGGAGGATATAGTATTCTGAGGACATCCCCTCCAGATTCTTGACCAGGTATCTGAAAAGAGATTTCCTCCACTGAACCAAGACTATGGCCTAGTCTTCACTTACCGGCTGGTCCAGCGGCACGCCATCGATGTTCTGTGATCGATTTATCGCGTCTGGTTAAGACGCGATAAATCGATCCCGGATCGATCCCGGAAGTGCTCACAGTCGGCGCCGGTACTCCAGCTCGCCGAGAGGAGTACGCGGCGTCGACGGGGGGAGACTTCCTGCCGCGTCTGGACCGCGGTAAGTCCGGACTAAGGTACTTCGAATTCAGCTACGTTATTAACGTAGCTGAATTTGCGTACCTTAGTCCGAAGTCCGGACTAAGTGGGGACCAGGCCTTAGTGGGGATGGATTTTAAAGGCTGAAACTTTCAATACAGTTTAAGGCATTTGGATGCTCAATTCCCATTAAAATTATTCCCCTGGGGGCCTTTGAAAATCTTGGTTCAGGAAGGGGTCGTGTACCTGGGGAAATTTACTGGTATATGAAATTTCCAGTATAATTGGACCCGTATAACTCCACATGTGGACACTCTAAACCTGTAGTGTAGACCAGGCCTTATTCTTGAAGTTTCCCCATGTAAATGTGTCCTAAAATGGGCACCTATGTTCTATAGATATGCTCAAGGGAGCTCACAGGGAGCGGGAGCTACAGCACACAACTAGGGAGTCTCAATATCTTGTTTTTAAGGTGCTATGGGTAGAAATGGGGTCCAGCAGACCATCGGTATCTCACCATTGACTTCGTAAATGCCGTTTGGTAGGGGCATGCAGGTATCTTTTAAACATTGGTACTCAAAGTTATTATTTGTTGTTTGTATTGTGGTAGTGCTTATAAGGCCAGGGTCCCATTGTGCTAGGTGCTGTACAAACACAGAACAAAAAGATGCTTCCCTCCCCAAAGAGTTTATAATCATACTTTTATTTTAATTATATTTGTTGTTAATGCGTTTGTGTAGCTCCCCCCCCCCCCATCATGGTGCACTGGAAACTGACTGGCACATGGCACTTGCTCTAATTGTAATAGGAGAAGGAGAGTGATTGATATGAGAGTGCTGTTTTCTAGGACAGTTTGTCTGATGTGGTTTATTTTAATAACTAGTTAGCAAAGCCTGTCCCAGGGAGAGAGGCAGTTGGAAGGGGCGGGACAAAGCTTGTGAGTTGACTAATTTGCTGGATTGACTTTATAGTTTTCTCAGAGCTGCAGGTGATAGAGTTGCCAGCTGTCAGGATATTATTGAGAATCACGGTTACAGGTTGGAGTTTTTAAAGCTCCCCATGATTGTCTGGAAAAAGCTGGGTTTTTTCATTGCTTTTTGCCCTTATAATATATAACGGGCCGCCACTTCCCTTTGGGTCTCCAAGTGGGATCGAAGCCAGGCTGCCCTCTGTAAACCTGGCTGCCCTTATTCAACCTGTGTGCGCAAGCAGGAGAAAGTGACGAGGCAGGGGAGGCTGTTAGGATGGAGGAATGAGGCAGGGATGAGGGGGAGAATGCAAAGGACTTTGAATCAGGGCAGGATGGGAAAACTTTGAGGGGAAAGCGCAGGTGGCTGCAGTTGGGCAGGAGACCGTGGGGAAGCCTGGAAGGACGTTGGGGCAGGACAGCGTGGGAGATTGTCAGGAGGGTGTAAACAGGGGAGGACCTGGGAGCGTGAGGAGGGAGACGGGGCACGGGATGGAGCGTGATAGGAGGGCAGCTTCGCGCCCCCTCCCCAGAGATTAGGGGAAGGAAGGTGCAAAACTCCTATGAGCAATTGGCGGCCGGGGTGGGGTGGGGAGGGCTGCATTGTTGAGTGTGCATGGAAGATTGAATTTTCAGTATGAAGTGATTGCACACAAATTGGGGCTGGGGGCAAGATAACTAAAGGCACAAAAACCCCGGTGACAGACCAATACTCCTCCCTCCCCCCCCATTTATTATTGTTCACGTGGTTTTTGTTTTTGCTGTTCTGACTCATGATTTTTTTTTTTTTTTTTTTTAAATTCTTAATGTTGCTAGTCCTGGGAGTGAGATCTGTAACAGTAACCTCCTTTAAAAAAAAAGGGGGGGGCACAAAATATGTTGCAACTAATTACCGACTGCTCCAATAATCACTTTATAAAACGAGTAGCAAAGGTATAATTTGCAAGTCCAGAACGAGAGCTGAAAAGCTGTAAAGAGAAATGTGGTTACTTGAGTATTTCCATGACGTGTGCCTCTGTGTGTGTGAGAAACGCTCCTCAGTCATGGTTTAATCCTGTTGATTTAACCATTTAAAGGAATGCTGCAAAGACCCAACCTTTTCCCATGCTGTGAAAAATCCATCCAGTTTTCTTTAATGCTGCCTTCCCAGACTTGTTAACACCCATGCAGTAGCCAGTGTCCATTGGCAGAAAGCTATTACATGCATATGATTTCAAGGCCAATCTTAGGGCTGTTTATAAGATGTGGTTAATACTTTGACAAGTATCATGGTAATCCAGCTAGGGGAATGTAGTCAATAAATTGGCTTTTTATTAATAATTCTTATTAAGGGGCAGACTTTGAACGCTGTACTCACTTGAATAGTCCGTCCCATTGCAGTTATCAGGACTGTTCATGTGATTCAGACACATCAGTGAAGTCAGTGTTGTTGAACAGTGTGAAGAAGGGGTTAAAAATCTGTCACTAATCTAACATTTTACCTATGAGGAAAATTATTTTCTCTGCTGAAGTAAGCTCGCCTTGTGCTGGCTTTTAGTAGGCTATCAGCCTCTTGTCCTAAGTTAGTGTCGGTTAACTTTCACAGTATAAAGAGACTGGGGATGGAAACCAACATGAAAATTCCTAGAAATTGTCATCTTTACTTTGCTGTCATTTTCAGACTTTTGGGCCAAATCTGCTGCTGATGTAACCAGGTGCATCTCCAATAACGTCAGCAAACTGGCTAGATAGCAATGACCTGACATTAACGGAGCTGGGTCCCACTTATGGCAGTGGTAAAACTGGCTCTTTCTGCCATTGATTACTCTTGGTGGAAGAGTCCATGAACTGGGGAATGCAGTATCAGACTGGTCAAAACTGAGATGTAAAACTGAGGTCTTGGCCACTGTTACACTTTTTGCCAAGAGTTGGAGTTATAAACCCAGTCAGTGTCTTAGCCAGATTCTAACTTAGATAACTGCGTTCTGCCAACGTACAATTCCCCTACTCCCTGAAGTTTAAATGATACTATTCTTCTTTTTATCATTGTTTATATTGCTACATGTCATTAACAGCATCCACGTTCCACCCCAGTGGTAGCTACGTTGCCATAGCAGATGAAACCATTTGTGAGTTCCTCTAATATATTAAAAATTATAAAGCAGTTTGGTATTCAAATAAAAGGACCTAATTAAATGTAAATTTACTTTCTTGCAAGAACAAGAAGAACTGTGCTAAATCACGGATTTGCAATGACAGGGGCTGGAAGTGAGAAGAAACTGGAAAGGAATAGAATGGATAAAAACACGGAAAGTTCCTTGCATGTTTCTCAGTGGAGGATGCCTAGTGGAGTGTCAGAGCTTGAAGTGCACTCTCGTGCTCTGTGTTTTAGCCATTGTTATATTTTGACTGTTGTATACTCAGTGCTGAAGGTGTGATTTTTTTCATAGGAGGAAATCCTCTTCTTGCTCTCACTATGTCCACGGTGTCCCTTGGTTCCTGTCCCTGACATTAGCCTGCTTGTATTTTTGAATCTGGTGTTTCCTGGTGTTTTCAGTGATTACATATTTTTAGTCCATTCTAATCATGGGGTTGGTGGGGAGGGAATATAATAATTTTTAAGGAACGAACCTATTATTTTAACCTTTCAGCTTTGTGGGGACACTTGAAAAGTTTGATTTCCATGGTAAATGTAAAAGAAAATGAGATTAGGAAAACATATTTGTGGCTCTAAGTGCTAGAGAGTTAACCCTTTCTCTGAAGTGGGGCTTTTCAGGGACATTCAGAAAATTGTGCTGATTAGCACAGGATGGGTAGCCAGGACAACTGAGTTCCAATATTGCTACACCACTGACTTGCTACAGTAGCCTTGGACAAGTCACTTAACATATTAATAAAGGGGCAGCAATTTAATTAGTTTAATTAGGTTTAATTAGTTAATGCTATATGAGTGCTAAGCATCACTGACTAGGATGAGCTCTCTCTTTAAATGGTTGCCAGGTTGTCTGCACTGCCCTTCAGGGCTGAAGAGGTGTATAGAGAGGTTTGAGGTTTTTACACGATGGCCTCTGTTTGATCAGAAACGACTACATAATCACTGGCTGGGAAGTCCGAATGCTCTTTTTCAGACGTGTGAAAATACATCTGAGTGAATGACATGGGTTCTAGCACTGTGGAATATGCCGGGTAGCTGCATGGGCTGTGACTTTAATAGTTACGTTGCTTTGAAACTCTGTTTGCTAGCGGGAGAGTGTGGAAAGTCTTGTTCCAAGAAGTGCAGGTATGCTGGAAAATTGCATTTGGCCTCTGACCTCTGGACTGGGCAATTCATACAAGCTCCATGGTGGTCGAGGTGTAGGGTATCCAGTGTAGTTGGGCATTTGCAAAGAAAGGGATTTTGTCCTTTCGGGGCACTGTGTAAGGTGCCACTGTTCAGGCAAGTGGAGGATGAATTTTGGACAAGTGATGAGAGAGTTACAAGCTACTGGCATCTAGTACTGAGGAATTAATTTGACCACCCTACACTGGGGACAGCTTGTTGTGACATGACACGCAGATGCTATAGTGGCGGGTGCAATATACCTTTGCCTCCATCCCCACTTTATTTTCAAGAGCTGAGAGGATTTTACCGGCACAACTTCCATTAACTTTAGCGGGCTAAGCTGCTAACTTCTCATGTCACTTTGAAAATTTGGTAGGGATGACGTTTAGGTTCAAGTGTGTTATTCTTCTGGGTTCCTTGTTTTTTGAGCAGGGTTGTGGAATAAGCTGGCGCTGTGGCTTTGCAACCCATCCGCCCCTTCTTTAGTTTTACTTCTTTGTGAAAACAAATAAATTCCTAAACTTTCTATAAAACACAGTCCTGTTTCCTTCTCCCTCAAGCACGAGGGGACACCCAGCTACATGACACCTGAATGGGGAATACGTAAAGCAGAAGAGAAAATTATATCTAAATACAGGATCTTTATTTGCATTAATTGCAAAGCAGCTTTACCATCTCACATAAACAAGGTGTGCCCTGTAGAAAAAGGCTTGTAAAGTCAAATTCTTCTTCAGCTGGTGTTAATTTAACGCTGTGTTGCAGAACAGCAGAGAGTCCCATTAATGCAGAAGCTGCCGGACTCTCCTTTTAAATGCAGCTGTTGGAAATACTGCTGGCAGTTGCATCATTTTTCGTTGAGCATCAGCAAAGCCTATAAAGTTCATGTCTGCCGGCTAAGCAGCTAGACCCTAGACCTTGGTTTAAAATCAAATATCAGCTGTCACAAGGTGACATGGCCGAGGCATGTAACTGCAGAACGCGCATGGGCACTCCTGCATGCACCATTCCCACAGCTGTGAAAACAATTGCCTCTAACGTCTTTCTGTACTACGCGTGATCCAGATCATCTGGCGTGGACACTAATTCTGCTTGCTTTGCCAATGGAGCGGTGCTAGTGTAACCAGCTTATTTGCTTGTTTCAGTTTCCGTGTCGGCCTACTGTTCCTTCTCGTGCATCGGCTTGTAATGTAACCTCATTTGCTGGTATTCTGTATGGACGTTGTTCTCTGCTGCTGTGGGCCAGCTGTAGTCTACTGACATTTTCATAAATGCGACAAATTAATAAGCCTGCGTCTGTCTTGGTCTTTTATTATTTGTTTGTTCATTATTTAAACTTTAGAAATTGTCCTCTGTCAAAAGTCTAGCTATGCCCTGGAAGTTCACCTAGCCAACTAATTCAGTGCACATGAGCTTCATTTGCAGTTGTGCAGTCTCTGCATTCAGACTAAACAAAGGAACAGCATAAGATGATCTTAGCCTTAAAATCAAGGGCCCTTACTGTGCAAAGCATTAAGCATCCTCGGCTTCCAAAGACATCAATGGAAGGCACTTACACTCTCCACAGGAAGTGCTCGGCACCTTGCAAGGCTGGCTGGATCCTAGCAATGTGGTGCTTTGCCTGCCTTTGGTGGCTAGTCCATGTGCAGAGTCTGCTACAGCTTTCAAGTTAGGGAACCTGGGTTCTTGAGATTAGGCAGTGATCTGCCTAATGCTGATCCAGTTTCATTTGGTTTCAGTTCCTGCAGACAATGACCCAGCGTCACAATATGTGTGTAACCAAGTAACTGTTGAGTCCTGGTTTAAATTCTGGTTCTGGGGAGCAGACCCTTTCCTACTTTGATTAGATGAATTGGAGTAGATTTATTTTCTTGTGCTTTGTTACCAAACTTATAGCAGTGAATAAAAATTGAGGTTGGACACCTTTCTCCCCACACTTTCCCCCACCTCCGTACAATTTTTTGCCAGTTAAGGTGTTAGGTTTTTGTCATTTGTCATTTAGGCAGTGCTTCCCACTCATATGAATAATAAAATGTGTTTTATACACACGTATTCGTCAGTTGAGAAGCGTATGATGAATGTGCATTAATATAATATCTCTGTGCATTGCAAGGATACCATATACGTTGTCTCATTTCTGTTCCCGCATCCAAGGCCTAGGAATGTGTGAGAGCCTTCATATCGCTCCAACACAAAGGGAAATCTGGCTGATTTGTAAGAGTAAGCTGTAGAGTAAGCTTGTGGATGTGAGTTCCAGTGTCCAGGAGCTTCAGGCCCTTCAAATTCTGCCCCACCGTAGAACAAAACTGCAGTGTCTCTGCTGTTGAGCTGGGAGGTAAGATTTGCTCCTTAGAAAGGTGGCGGAAATCGAGGGGATATGCAACTTACTGGAGTCTCTTGGATGCCTAAACTGGTCGCTCCTTTCTAACCAAGGTTATGTCTTTATTTGCCTATGCGTTTGTGCTGGCCATGGACAAGTTCTCTCCAATGGTAAATGAAAATGGCTAGTTTGCAAGCTCCAGGGAAAGAGCAAACCGTCGTTTTGAATGTATGATTCTGTAGCGGAGATGTAAGGCAGGCAGTGAAGCCGACCACCCAGGCTAGTAGAGAGAGGTGCAGATGGATGAATTGGACAGAGAAGGAAAATAGCCATTAGATCGTTTCAGCAAGCCTGAGTTTTCAGGAGGGTGGATATTGATGCAAATCTGGGCAGCCTCAGATGTGAGCCCATTTCTCTTGATTTTGGAAACTGGCCTGTTTGCAGTGGCCATTGTTATAATTAGCTGGGGAAAATGCAAATATGCCCTCATATTCCTTCGTTCACCTTCAGGAGGTGAAAACAAACCAACCCAACATGGAGCGACTTAATCTGAAGATTAATTGGTAGCAATAGTTACACTGTCTCGGTCAGAATCCCGGTCCACATGTAAAGCTAAACTGAAATGTGCGGTGTTGGCTAATCTTGTCACGTCACTTTCCAACTAGATCGCCTGCTGTAAAACAGTGTGGGGGAAAAACACCTATCAGCAGTAGTCTCTGGTGGAAGGGAGAGCCCACTGTTTTGATAAGTACTTACAAATTGCCTAGCAGACTTTACATGTCTGTCCAGTTTTTTTGTTTTGTTTTGTTTTTTTGTTCCATTTTGTAACCTCCAAGTCAACAAAGGGTCTAAAATAAGGAAAATGTGGTGAGTGAGTGGAAAAATGAAAACAACCCAGCTGTGCCGCGTATCGGACAGGAAACCTGCAGAGCACTTATAAAGTTGCAATGTCAATGTTGAAATGAAACATTTGCTACTGCTCATGAATCTGATTTATTAAAAAAAAAACCTCTTTGAGGGCAAAATGGAGGTCTTAAGTTTCTGGGGATTTTTTGTTTGCTAAGGTGTGTGAAAGGGGTATTTTGGTTTCTAAGGTTTTTTTAAATGATTGATTCAGTCTCCTTGTATTTTTCTCTTGCGTTAACATTCCCAAGGGTGAGGTTTTGTAGCTACTGATGGTATCGATGTAAAGTTGAGTGAGCACCATTAACTTTTCCATGAAGAATGAAGGGGGGAAAGGGAAGGAATCCCTGTCTTGTTCTTTGGGCTTTAAGTATCTAAAAGAGTATCTAGTATCTAAAAGATCTAACCTATGGACTGGGTCAGGCATAGGGTAGTGTTGAACTCATGATGACCTCTGTTACACTAGAACCATGGGGCTTTGGCTGAAAACTGCCTAATTAGTTTTTCTGTAGAATTGGCAACTGGCTTTTCTCTCCAGATCCCTCTCTTTTCCCCCTTGGATCATAGAATTTTCCGCCCCTTCAGGTGTTCATGTGTCCTTTGTTTTGTGCACCTGCCTGTCTAGGGATAGTGGGGGTATCCTGTTTAGAATCCGCTTGGTTTGGACAGGAGATCAGAGGGGTTATATTTTTCTCAAGTTCAAGGTTTTCCACTAGAAGTTTTGGAGGCCAGTGGCTTTCGATTTTATCTAAAGGTCAATATAGGCTCCCCCCTGCCGAGCTCTGTCCTTTTACTAGCGTCTAAGGTGAATGTGAGCAATTTTAGCCTTTTGTAGGTAGGATTTAAAGTACCGTGGGCATCACTTTGAAAGTACTGTGCACGGTCAGGACTGGATAATCTTAGCACCAATAATATTTACAGTTACTCTTGTTAAATCTCCTGCCCCAGTATGTGATCCAGTAGCCACCTGGTGTCAAGAAGGAATCCCTACCCCCTAATGTTGCAAAGTGACCTAGGTGCATTATCATTTGTGTTTGCCTTTCTCTGAAGCATTGGACATTGGCAACCATTGAGAGTGACACTGGAATAGATGGTGCTAAAGTATAATTTATTATTCAAATCCTATGTGCCTACTGGTATTTGGGTGCACCTTGCAACATTACTCTGGCCATCAGTGCAACTCCACTGGTGTGATTGCTAGCGCAGATAAGGTCCCCAACATTTAACTACACTGTGGTCTAGATCTCTCCTGAGCATTTAGATAACACTATCGCTACCACCAGATGATGGGAACAGTGGTGAGAAGTTTGGGGGGCGGGGGGGAGAGGCAAATATAGACACAATAAACTAGTGTTTCACCAATATAAAAATCTCTTGCCACAAGAGCGAAAAGTTTATTAAGTATAGATAGATGATTCCCAGAGAATTAATCCATTAAAAGTATTTCCCTCCCCCTGCCCCCCTTTCCTTCCCAGGCACTCCAGCAGAACAGATCTTTTGTACGCCACAGACATTTTTTTCATCTGATATAATCTAAACCAAGTGCACTGTATATTTCATTTTCCATGAAAATCCATCCAAGAAGGTTGCTGAAAATAGACTATGTTCTGAGAACAGATACCAGAAAAAGCAAGCATATGTGTGCGGGGAGGGAGGTCAGTTGAGGGGAGAGTTCTTCTTTATAATTGAACTGAAATTTTTAGTGAACTTAAAACAAGCACATCAACTCCCATGGAGGTCAGGTTTGGACTGTGCCTAGTGTTGAGGGTTAGGGCGGACATGTTTTATAAAACTAATTTTGTTTATCAGCAGATGGGGATCAGCTAGAGTTGAGAACAGTCAAGTTTCAAATTTCACAATCTTAAACTGACGGGGGAACAAAAGTTTCCTTCTCCCCTTCAAATAGATAGAGATTCTCATGAAACAAATAAACCCAGGACACACGCAACCCTGTTTGAAAAGCCAGTGTCTGAGTGGAATCTACTTGGTCTTAAATGAAAATTATGAAATTTTAAAATGACAATATTTAAAGATCATCTTTTCCATTATCAGACCAGTTCTGGGCTCTGTTTCCTTTGCACCATTTAATGACCTTCCTGGCTCCTAAAACCATTCCTTTCACTGTTTCACATGATTTAACAACAATCCTAATCTGTAAGAGGAAAAATGCTGAGTCCTGATCTTGGCAGGTGAAGGAGAGAGAAACGCATTCAAGCTGTTTGGGCTTCAACATTTACGCACATTTAACTGTCAGCAGTTGAGAGTCCCAGTAAAGTCAACAGGACGTCATAGAAAGCAAGTCAGTGTTGCTACTCGTGTGAGTAGGTGGTTGCAAGATCAATTTGAATTGTTTTCTTAAAATATATTTTTTTAATTAAACACTTCCTGGGCAGTGCTGTGAACCCCTACACAACTGCATTGTGTTGAGTCCATGTGAGCCAGTGAAATTGACCAGATTAATTTTGTGTCCAAGCTCTGTAAAATGCAAAAAGTCAACAAACAAACATGGAAAAGCAAATTAGGTGTTTTAAAGTAGTTTTAATGCCATGAGTGGGTGTTAGTAACACAGGTAAAGATTACGTGTGTAGGATTTTTATCTTAATAGCCATTTTAATGGGATTCTTTAAAACATTTTTTGCAGACCTCACTAAAGCAAAGTGTGATGGTTGGTCTTTGTAACTGTCTGCCAGCACAAGTGGCTTACTCTGATAAGATCTGGCAGTGTTCAGAACAGGTGCTGAAACTGTGTCCTGCTCACCCCTGCAGGATTACCTTCTTGTGGCATGAGCTGTGTTTTGCATTTTCCTTGCCAGGTTTAACACAAAAGTGCATTATATGAGCATGTTGGAAAATTAACCCTTTCTTTCTGGAAGACTAGCGAGCAGCTCAAGTTGTGAAGACTGGGATCATTGAGGAGGAAAACTTCACATCTGCATACTGCAGCTTTGTTTCTCTATGATAGTACTTAGCATTTCTACACTACAGTCCCTTTATTGCAAGGTTTTACCATCTCTCTGTGAAGTTCTGTATTACCCCCATTTTACACGGGGTAAACAGAGGCAAAGGGTTGGGTGATTAACACAAGGTCACACAGCAAGTTAGTGGCATAATTAGAAATGCTACCTAGGAGTCCTGGCTCCCAATCCCCCACTTTATCACTAGGCACTGCCTCCTGTAAAGTGTGATCTTTACACGTTAGAGAATTACAATGAGATACTGACTTTGTGCTTAGAAAATCCAGTGATAAATTCAGCGGGGTAGCCACCGACGACAAATGAGGTTTCGGCTCCATTTTGCTGGAAAGCACTGCTAGTGCACAGATGCATTCATGTCAGTCATTTGCCACTGCCTCTGGAGGTGCTCCAGGTAATTGTCTATGGAATGGAGCTCCACAGAGACAAGCACAGGATGTTCAAAGGTGTAAACAGGACCGATATTCTGTGATCACTGATGACTGAGTAACTTTTCTTGGAGTTGACTTTTTTTTTTTTTAAATAGAAACCTGTTAAGGTATTTAATTTTCCAGATGTTCTGCTGTGGCCCAAGCCTGCACCCGCTTTTCCAAGTTACCCTGTCCTACTAGATTTATTTAAGATCTGTACATTGTACATCCCTGGGAAGGCATGAGGGGGGCACATGGCCCCGGCTGCAGCCCCCACTGCGGGGCAGGGGCTGCACGGTCCTTGGTTCCAGCCATCGTTGCAGGGCAGCAGCACACAGTTTCACCTCCAGGCTCGGCTTCAGCCCCTGACATCTAAAGCCAAAGAAGTCACTGAGGTCCAGTAAAGTCATGAAATCCGTGATTGCCGTGACCTCCGTGGCTAAATCGTAGCCTTATTGATAGGTTGTTTATGGAAATCCTTAAACAGAGCAACACAGATTGTAATGAAGTGCGCTTTGAAGAGGATGGATTCTGGATGCCTGTAATATTGAAAAAGGAGTTGGAAGATACTACATCATAGAAGAAGGTGGAAAGTGTGTGGACCAAGAAATCGGGAATAAAATTAAAATACATGTGATTGATATAGCTCTAGACAGCATGTTCGAAGAGGAGGAGCAGAGATCTACCCCAAAGAGGTTGTCTTAGATATCATCTTCATCACCCATCAGGAATTCAGTGACAGCAGCTAGCAAAGAAGAGGGATCAAGAGGTGATGGAAGGGAACAACACAAATGGCAGCAGCAAAAGGAGTAGCAGCTCCTTAAACACTCTGGCAAACAGGCCAACATCATTGGCTCAAGGATCCAAAACCAGATTGACTGCGTTTTCCTGGAAGACAAGTTCTACCATCTGCAGCAGTCAGAATGGAGGACAGTCCTTTATAAACCAACAATTGACTAGTCAGAGCATGACCAGCAGATCCAGAAGACACTTTTATCTTTAACGACAAACACACAGACTACAGCGCGGCACATGTCCTAGTGGGCTGGGAGGAGCTATTTATCTCCATTGCTACAGAGAACCAGGTTTTTGATCCACAACGCCAAAGAAATCAACCCTGAGGAGACACAAAAGTTCTGGGTCTCTTGTGATCATTCTGACAGGGATTACACTGGCATGCTGTTCAGAAGGTCATGTTCTCATTTAAGTTCCTGACTGGAGAGGAGAACTATCACTCTAGATAGACTACAACAGGAGCTGTCTCCTGAACAAACAGTGTATTGCCATGCTCAGATGGCACCATACACTGGGCCTGATGCTCTACCCAGTGCCCTGGATTATGCACAACTCTCAACACTCTCTCTCTCTGGTGAAAATGTACCATGATGGCTCTTTTCTTCACCACCACGCTTGTATATCTACTGCCCAGTCAAAGCCACTCTTCACTTGCTTTGTCCATATCCCTGTATTTTTTTACTTCAGATACCAAATCAGATATTGAATGGGGGGAGGGGAGATGAGAGAAGATTGAACATAGAGGTTGATTTCTTTTAAATTCAAATTTTACAGAAAATTTTCTGGAAAAAATTGCCTTTTATTAAACATTTTAAAATAGAAAAAATTAAAGATTAAAAAAAAATTGCATCAAATGTGAGGTCTTCCAAAACTAAGCACGTTACATTCCATTCTTTAACCCCCCCCCCCCCACACACACACACTCACTCACTCAAACTATTTTGCTTAACTCTTTAACCTGCTGTTGTGTGTCTTTTAGTCATTATAGGGTGTAAAGGGAAATGTTTACTGGTTCACTTGTCTGAAAATATTTTTTTATGATAAGCTTTTGAAAACATGCTGTGTTTTCCTAGAGGAAGAAAGTAGGCAGCTCATGGTTTTTAAAATTAAGTAAAACTTCATGATATGACTATAGTGTTTGAGTGTCATTTAATGCTGCTATACGCTGTAAACTTCTGCTAGAACATGCAGATGGCCAGGTATCTGCCTGAAGGGCTGGCTCCTGGAGTTAACGATAGGGCTGCCTAGACAAATAAGACACTTCAAGTGAAAACTCTATCCCACTAGTTATTTGTGAAAACATTGTTTGGCGATTAGATGTTAAAAGATAATAGAGGCTGTGGAAGGTACAAAATGGTACCTCCTTTTATTGGCTAGTATCCAAACTCATTTTGGGCTGTATACCTAACAATTCATAGGACCAGATCAACACTAACTTCTTAAAGTGGAGCCATGTTTCAACACGGTTTCCAATTTCTATTACTGGCCGAGAGTGGTTGATGCCTAAACAATTTGAGTATACGTTGTGAGGAGGGTAGCCAATAGGACATATTGTATTTTCCTCAGACTGCCTGAAAGCTGCACTCTGGTACCAAAAAGTCTCCACACAATTTCCACATGAGATGGCTAATGGAATATTTTAGTAAACTTTTTTTTGTATGCTAAACAAGCAGTATGTCCTCACTGGTTCCGTAGGACCTGATCCAAAAGCCATTCAAGTAAATGGAAACTCGCTTTCATCGGCTCAGTAGGGTGGGATTTTCTAAAGGGCTCGAAGTCGGTGGGAGCAGAGTTAGGCCAAGGCTTAGCGCTTTTGGCAATTCCATCCTTAATTCTGTTCTAAGGCCAGCAAGGAGGAGACCTTAAATCAGTCTTGAAGCTGATCAGTGTTTTCTGGTGTGGGCTTGCTTATTCATTTATTTGGAGCTGGAGGTTGTTTGTAGCTTAAAAAACGAGTAATATTCTGTGATTCATTATAAAAGAAGAGCGTCCCCGTACTAGTCTGCTTTTAATTTTTTAAAGCGCACATGCTGGCCATACCTGGTTAGCAGGAACAGTCCTGGTTTATTTTTTAAGCAAAATATTTCACTGTTCCACCCCTACCATTCAATAAAGTTGTCCCAAATCCAGCACATCTGCGTTAAACGATTTCTCACATTTTTCTCCCCAAATGTCCCTACTTGTAGCTTTCAAAATCTGGCAGGTATAGATTTTTTTTTTAAAGTGACGCTGGCAAGGCTTGACCTACCTTGACGACGACCCTTTCTGGAAGGGCTTCGTTTTTGGCATCCTAACTATGTTTGGCTTTGTTTTGTTTTGTTTCCTAAACTGTTCTGTGATGTTGCCAGGAAAATTTTATTGAGTTGAGTATTTGGCTTACTGTAAGTGACCTCCTTGGGGGTGTAGCATGGCAGTCTGTTGTGATGTGTCACAAAATCAACAGGTTGCTATTAAAGGTACTTAAGTTTTCACCAACTTAGCCTAAATACTCAAATGTGGCTAGTTTTGGATGCCTCTGTTTTGGCTACTCAACTTGAGAGCCCTTTGCCAAACCCAATTTTCACAAAGAGGGATGCTCAGAACTTTGACATCTGGCCCACTCAAAGTGTCTCAAGTTGGCCACACAAAATCAGGTAACTTTTTTTTTTTTAAATAGTCCATTGATCCCAAAATGAATATGAAATTATCATCGAAAAGAAACAGAGAAGTATTGGAGCATAAGCTTTCATGGGTAAGAACCTCACTTCTTAAGATGCAAGACTTTCGTGAGGTTCTTACCCACAAAAGCTTATGCTCCCAATACTTCTGTTAGTCTTAAAGGTGCCACAGGACCCTCTGTTGCTTTTTACAGATTCAGACTAACACGGCTACCCCTCTGATACTTGACATCAAAAAGAAACAATTCAGATAAAAATAAGTATATTTTATCAGTATAAAGTCTTCAGTAAATCTAAAATTAAAGAGCCACGGAGGAAATAAGAAAGGAAACAATAAAATAGAACTGAATACAAATTAACGGAGAAGTCCACACTGTTAAATTACTGTGAATATTATTCGGCTTCTATATATAAAAGGCTGGTGAAATGCTGTTCTAGCAAGAAAAAGAGCAGAAACCTTTCAGATCTGTGAAAAGCTTCTCCACCTTTTGTTTAAAGTGCTTTGAGATTGACTGCTGAAAAATGCTGTGTATGTGCTAAGTATTAATAAATGGTGGTTGGGGAAAGGTCCAACTTCATATCCTTTGTAAGGGAAACAAAAGTGAAAAATTCCCTGTGATTTTTTTTTTTAGGAAGGAGGGGGTGGATTTGAGGGGGTGATGGCAAACTAAGGAAGGGAAATAGTTTTTAAGGGTGACCTATAAAGTGGGGAAAACGGCTTTTATACCCTTTTTTTGGTACGTCTTTACCCTGAAACTTTTTTTTTTCGCCTCTTCTCTTTACTTGAAAGCATAGGAATATCAGGAATTCCTTGTTATACTGGAGATCTTTAATTGGATCTTTAATAAAAACTCTTCCAAGAGTTTGTTCAGATGTTTGGGTTCTATTGACACTTGTTTCACTCAGAGTCTTAAACAATTGAATAAAAACTGTGTCCCCTGTCGGGTTTCATTTCCTTGATGTTTCTGAAGTCCATAAACCTACTTAATTCTCCAGTTGCCCAAAGAGCCTTTCAGGAAAAACAAGGTAGCTGAGACAGGAATTTCTAATGTTAAAAATACGGGAAAAATAATCCTATAGGCCACCTTCACACATCATAAAGGAGCAAACCGATCCCAAGCATGACTTTCATTTTCCCTTGCAGGTCACCTCCAAGAAGCTCGCCCTCTGATTCTGCCATATGCCTGAGTGAATCTCCTTCAGCGATGTAGCATTTTTGCAGCTCCTTGCATATCTTTCAGTGCCATTAGGGAATCACGCCCCCTTCTGCTTGGTATTTCCTAGAGCTTAGCGTTTGTGTCTCTTACAGAACTCACTAAAATTGGCTTTAATATACTGCCTTTGCTTGGGGCATTTATTTCAGCACTGCCCAAAAGTTAAAATGTTAAAAAAAAATCATCTGTGGAAACAAACAGGCATCTCTTTATATAATTTTTGTGATCTTTCAAGCTTTCGAAACCTGTAGTCCTGCTAGATTCTTCTTAAACAATTTGGAAATAGAAACGAGATGAAACTTAGCAGAGGCAAATTCAAGGCTAAGGATTGGGGGAGGAGGGATTTTCAACAGAGAGATTTAGTTAGATTGCGAAAGTGCTTCAAGGGAAGAGGTAGAAGTACATGGAACCATGTAAAACTGGACAAAATATCTGAATGCACAGTAGGGGAACTTTGGTTGGAAGTGGGGTGGCAAGAGGTGGAGACAGGTTAGATGATCTGTAGGTTTTGTTTGTGATTCCCATGAAGTGGAGGTTTTTTGTTTTTGTTTTGCTGCCTTGTCCACTCCCAAATGCAACTCACCCCATCAAGCCCTCTACCAAAGAAGACAAAGTTGTTTTACATATTTAATCCTGTAAACATTTGTACCTATGGATAAAGCTAACTCCTGCAGAGTTTGCAGAGGAGTAACTAACTGTGTAGGATTGTGCCTTTAGATTTCTTTTTTTCTTCTGCTTGTAGGAGCTTGCCACAGTTACTGAGCTACATTGTGTCTTGACCCCCTCAGTTGCTCTCAATGCACCTTCACTTAGGTCTTGGGCTGTCACTTCTCTTGGGCTGGAATCCCATGGCTTTCCCACTTTCATTCCGGGGCCCGGGTTGCAGTCCACTCTGTACTGACTAGATTACCTCAGCAGGTCCAATTTACATTCAGTACCTGCAGTTTTCTGTTCCTTCCAGGAGCAATGATGGTGGTAACTGGTGACCAGATAGCCATCAAAAAGCAAAGCATTATTTAGTTAGATTTTTCAGAGAAAACAGACCATAGGCCCGTCTAGCTTACCAGGTGCAAAACTATCTTCCACATGGGGAAACCTGGTAAGTCTAACCTTCCTATAGACTTCTCTGAAGAGTTTGTGTCAGCTTGTCTTCTGAGAGAACCCAAGACAACTGACCCTGCTCCCCTCTTCTCTTGAGGCGGGCTGGTTCACTGTTCTTTTGGTCTCTAGTTCCCAGCCTGGAAAAACAGCTGTGTCACTTCTGACTGGAGCCTGGAAGTCCGCCATTGTTTTGTGATTGCCGCCCCCTCACCCACTCCCCCCCCCCCCCCGACCCCTCCTAAGTGTCAGCTCAGAAGTTGCTTCTCTGAGAAGCCATTGTGCTGGTTTCTTGTGTGTTCTTTCCAAGCCCCAGATCAGTGCATTCCCACAGGAATATACAGTCACTTCCCCTCGTTGACCAGATCCCAAAAAGTGTTCATCAAAATGTACACCTCATTATTCTAATATTATTACGTGGCATTTCCACATCTGTCGCAGAGTTTATGGCAGCTCAGTTTCTGTCTGCTGGCAATGAGGGAATGTTCGTTTGTTTTTGTTTTTGTCAAAAAACTGTGTAAGCTTTATTTTATTCATGCTCATGTGGGTTTTATTTTTTCCAAAACCAGTTACTATTTCAATGCAGATTTTTAGCTCCCCCCCCCCCCCCCACTCAGGGGATTTAGTGGGAAATTCTTTCCACAGTGTTGGCTCAGCAGAGAACAAAACTCCCCTTTTAGTTTTCTCAATGAATATGATCTAGGATGTTGCAGTGGGTTTTGAAAACCATTCCCCCCCGACACACACACACACTTATGCCAGAGCAGTTGTTGGAAAAGGGGATAAATTACCCCGCTGATCAGGATTATGGCTTTCCAGAGAAGGAAAAATAAAAACTCAGGCCATACAAGTTTCTGCAGCTGGCTGCTAATGATTCCAGGGCTGGCTCTGTTCGCTTCCCTGTGTGTATTGTGTGTGGGGGGGTGGGGATAGACTGGGCTCTTGGAATGCGCTTGGGCAGGCCTGGCTGACTGCAAGGTCTGACTGGAAAGGGGATTCCCTTGATCTGGTATGAAAGGAAACCCCAGGCTTGTGGGTCTGTTACTGCAGTGCTAGGAAACCAAGGGCTGGTTTTACGTCAGGCAGTTGCTTCTGCCGCTGCTGGAGAGCTGCAACTGTGCAAACACAAGGGAGGAATGGAAAAAAAGGGGGAGGAAAAGCAAAGCAAACAGTGGAGAGTCTCCACCTTGCAGAAAGGGCGTATCAGCCAACCTATCTTCCTATTCTAGCCTCCCCTGCCAGAAAGCCAAATTCGCTTAGGGGCTAGGCTCAAAGCTTGGAGTCTGGAGCTTTTTATTGACCTTAAACTTCTTGGCTTGATAAGAAAATTGAGCTTGTAAGAATTGTTGCCTGCTGAGGTAGTTCATTTCCGTTCTCTGCTCACCCCGACTTAACCCATTCATTGCCTTATGGACTCTTGTTTTGTTTTGTTTAAAATAAAAAACCCAACAAACCCAAACCAGTCCAACTGCCACTAAGCCTTTGAGCGTATGTTTTATGGCTGGCCTTTTCTTAAAGGTGATCTCCTCTTATACTTTTTGTGGGGGTCGGGGGGGGGGAGGGGAAGGCTTTTTATGATGTATAAAAAGGATGTGTGAGGTTCCTTCTCCTCAAACAGGGTTGGCGATTTGTTTTCCCCCCCCTGCCAGAGTGCTTTTGTTTTACGTGTTTGCCCTTGTTATTGCTTGTTTTTCTGGAGGGCTGCTTAGAGGATCAGAGACCTAGACTGTCCTTTCTCAGCCCTCAAATAAAGGGGGCACTAGGATGTTTTGACTATTTTAAGGGTTTTCTCCTCATGTCTTTAGCAAGAGTTGGAGTTAAATAGATTCTGGTGGGTGTCAGTGATGAGTACAGTACCTCTAGACAGATACACAGGAGGGGCCTAATCCAGTGCCCATAGTTGTCACTTCCACATAGCTTTGGGTCTGGCCATGATTGTGACCGTGGAGTCACTGCAGTTACTATTGCTGCATTCTCCAAAATAACCATATTTATGTGACTTGTTTTCTAGATTTTATTTGTCTATAAAGGTCCCATGCCCTGTAGACATGGGTACAATTTAAGAAAACGCCCTCATTAGATACAGACCAAACCTAGAACCAGCCAGCCACGGAAAGAGGCTGGCTGAATAGATAAGCCTTGCACTATATGGCTGGCCTGAGTTATGTTACTTGCCAACTTCTGAGAAGTGGTGCGTGGGAGGCACATTTTAAATAAGCTGGAGCTTGGGTGGTGGTGGGGGCGCCTAGCCCCTCGCCGTTGTGGGTTTGGGATAGGGTTGTGGATTTCAGGTTGCTGGCTCATTATTTCCCAATTCCTTCCTAACCGCTCCCCATCCCACCTAGAGAAAGATACTAGATTTTACGTGATATGGGTGAACCAGTCAGGGCTTATTTTCTCCTTGGAGGAGCTGTGCCTGAGCTCTCCAGATTACTCAAGCTATTGGGGACCTCTCGGCATCTTCCAGGGCAATGACATTTACATCCTGGTGAGCACACGTGATGCCAGGTTGGCAAGGGCCTGTTGCTGCAGCTGCGCTGATCTGGCTCCCTGGGAAAGACGAGAAGAGGGCAAAGTAAAATTAGCTAGGAGTTATTTGCAAAGCGCTGGGTTGTTCCCGCCGTACTAATACAGATTCTAACGGCCCATCAGACCACTTGGGAGGTGAGTCCCAGACTTGAGGGTCCCTCCCTGAGATCTCTCTGCTCCTAGTTCAGATGTTTAACTCTGGTGGCTGCTGGCCTGGGTGCCTCAGCTGGGATGGGACATGAGGGGAGAGATTGTTTCAAAGGTACCCGTGAACTAAACCACATTGGGCCTTAGAGGTCAAGACCAATAATTTGGCTTGGACCTAGAAGTAAAATGGCATCCAGGGTGACTATGGAGCACAAATTAGTGGAAGAAAGCAGTCTGGATAGCTTTAGTGAGATTTCTGGAATCTATGCTTGAGTTCTTAGCTTTATCATGTTTTCAGTGATGAGTGATTATATTACAGGGTCATTTTCTAACCAGTCTAGCCCATGTTTTATTTCCCTTTTCTCCACACATCACAGAACCTGTGGGATCAAGATGCTATGAAAAGATCAAATGTCGTATTTCTAGATATTCAGGTTTCTGCGTGCAACATGGCCAATTATTTGGCAGTAACTCGTGTTGGCTCGTGGGCAGATCAAACATGAAATCTGACCTTTATTTTCCCTCGGAAATTTATTGTTTGTGTGGAAAATACTGGACTAAATAGTGCTGGCTACAGTCAGGTATAGTGCAGAGACTTTTTACTTGTACAGCTGTTGTTGTACCTCAGTTATGACCTGCAACTCTGCTTTTCCTCCCCTGGACCTTACCAGTGCTGGGCTGGAGAGTGGTGGAAGTCTCCAAAGGGAAATCATGGCAGCCCCACCATATATATATATTTTTTTTAAGGCATTTATAGCTGGACTAGGCACAGCAGTGGAGAATAAGTTGCAGAGTTGTCTCACGCTATCATCTGTTTTAGTGCAGAAGGGAAACTTATTTTCCAACTGCAGACTATCCTCTGCTGAGGAATGAAACTGCCTGCATCTTTCTAAAAAATAACTGGAGTTAATTTTTTGCTGCCTTTTTACAAATCTGGATACCAAGCAAAGATTTCCAGCAAAGATTTCCAGTTCTGCAGCACTGTAGGGAAAAACCATGCATTGTCAGGGGACTATAGGGGAGGAAGGGAGTAGCCAACCTGTATCGTATGTTTGTAATGGATCATGTAGCTAAAACATTGGAAGGATGGTCTTGTTGTTAAGGCACTGGACTGGGTTTAGAAAACCTGGATTAAATTCCCAACTGTGCTGCAAACTCCCTGGGCATGTCACTTAATCAGTTTGGGGTGAGTAATTGGTTTTGATTTTGTTTGTAACATTGAGGTAAGAAAGTTCTGAGGGTTTTCTTTTAATTCATACAGGGCTTATATTTGGTTCATATTTGGAAGGAACTCAGGACAGAAAGGAAAGCAGCTATCCGTGGAACGTCAAGTAAATATATATGTCTTCCTTGGCTACCACAGAGCACAACCATGAATTTCTGGTCATTGGGCTATTAGTAGTTGTTGTATAAACATAGCCCTTAGAGGCAGTAACTGAGATTAAGGTCTCATTGTATGGGGGTATTGCACACACAAGAGTAAAAGATGGTCCCTGCCTTGGATAGCTTACATTCTATAAAGACAAGACAAATGGTGGGAGGAAGGTACTATCATTATCCCCATTTTACTGACAGGCAATAGAGGTACATATTCAGTGACTTTCCCAAGGTCACACAGGAAAGTAGGAAGAGAGCCTGAGACATAAGCCCTTGTATTAGAGGCCTGGTATGAGGGACGACATGCTTACACATTCTGGCAAGAACGGGGATGATATTGCAGAAATACACATTCCTAAGAAGTGCTAGTTACAGAGTACTTACAGAAACACATCCCAATGACAAGTGGTACCGGAACATCCTGATATCGTGCATGGTACAAAAATATTCCCCAAGGATAACAGGAACACACGGACCCCTCCTAAAAGATAAGGTCAGGATGACAGTACGTAATAGAGTTGTTTTGATCGAACCAACATGTATAAGGTGATGGGTGATAACTAGCCATGTCAGGGGGCAGTAAGTAACTATGTCAGAGGGGCAGTACTAACTTGTTTGTATTGGGGTATAAAGATGTATCTCAGAGGAAGTATTTTTGTCTGGCTTAGGGAGGAACAGGAAGTCCCGCCGGTCCATTGTTACAGACATACCTTCATTAGTGGTCCGGTAGAGTCTGCGGAATACTAGTCCCATGCTTTGTCGACAATAAACCTGGCTGGGTGCCTTCTTCCTGTAACGAAGCTGCCTCTGGCGGAACACAACTGAGGGCAGGTCTTCACTATGGGAGGGGTCGATTTAAGATACGCAAATTCAGCTACGCGAATAGCATAGTTGAATTCGACGTATCGGAGCCGACTTACCCTGCTGTGAGGATGGCAGCAAAATTGACCTCCGCGGGTCCCCGTCGACGGCGCTTACTCCTACCTCCGCTGGTGGAGTAAGCGCGTCGATTCGGGGATCGATTTTCACGTCCCGACGAGACGCGATAATTCGATCCCCGAGAGATCTATTTCTACCCGCCGATTCAGGCGGGTAGTGTAGACCTAGGCTTAGAGTATCAATTCAGGACAAATTGCTTAGAGCAAGGCAGTTACAGCCCAAGGCTGGGTTTCCTTTACTATTAAGGCACCAAACCAGCCAAACAGGAAGGACTTCGGTCTCACCCCACTGACTAACCAGAAGTCATAGAAGCAATTCCCTCAGACACTCCAATTTTTCAGTATCACCACCAGCACCACTCTTTATGGGGATGAATGGTTATGAAAACCAATACCCAAGTAAAAGAAAAAAAGGTTCTCCCGATCCCAAAGGACCAAGCCCCAGACCCAGGTCAATATACAAGTCAGATCTTGCCCACAAATCACGCTGTTGCCAATCCTTTAGAATCTAAAATCTAAAGGCGTATTCATAAAAAGAAAGAAATACAGATGAGAGCTAGAATTTGTTAAAGTAATCAATTACATACAGCAATGGCAAAGTTCTTCGTTCAGGCTTGTAGCAGTGATGGAATAAACGGCAGGTTCAAATCAAGTCTCTGGAGTACATCCATAGCTTGGATGAGTCATTCAGTCCTTTGTTCAGAGCTTCAGTTTGTAGCAAGGTTCCTCCAGAGGTAAGAAGCAGGATTGAAGACAAAATGGAGATGATGCAGCTGCCTTTTACAGTCCTTTTGCCATGTAGTTTGTGCTTCCTTTGTTCTTACTGTGGAAAATCAGAGCAGCAAGATGGAGTTTTGTAGTCACATGCAAGTCACATGTCCATGCACGACTCCGTTCTTGCCAGGTAGAGCAGCCATTGCTCGCATGCTGCCTTGGACGTTCCCAGGAAGGCTCCTCTTATGTGGATTGGAGTCTCCCAAGGTCCATTGTCAGTGAAGTGTTTCTTGATTGGGCACTTAATCTGAATCGTCCCTTCTCAATAAGCTGGCCAAATGCTTCACTGGTGCTACTTAGAATCAAACACCTTGAGATACGAGTACATAGTCAATATTCATAACTTCAAATACAAAAATGATACTCATACAGACAGCATAATCATAACCAGCAAATTAAAACTTTTTCATAGACCCCTTAATAGACCTCCTTTGTACAAGATTTGGTGCGGCTATAGGACCTTGGTTGCAACAATGATCTATACGGTCACAGTTTATGTCAATAACGTCACACCTCCCTTAACACATCTTGTGGTCATTGGGTGGGTTTGCTCGAGGTTTGCCAGGCCAGCTGTTTGCGCTGGGCTGGGGTGGCACACAGAGGGAACACATATATGCAGCCAAACATCTAGTAACATCTAACCACACTGGTAACCCCAACCGCTGATCTGGTAAGTAAGCAACCTGTCCTCTGTAGGAATCGCAATCTATCATGACAATAAACCATAAGCTAGGCAGAGTCCGAAATTGAACCGAGTTCTCCTGAGTCCTGGTCAAATGCTTTAATCGCAAGGCCATCCTTCCTTGGATTTGTAGCAGGAGTCAAAGGCCATTTGGTCTGAGTCCAGTTTGGGATAACTTGCATCCATTCTTATCTCTGGGGGGTGGGGAGAGGGTATAATAAAAACTAGGGCTGTCAAGTGATTAAAAACATTAATTGCGATTAATCACACGATTAATTGCACTGTTAAACAATAATAGAATACCATTTACTTAAATATTTTTTGATGTTTTCTACATTTTCAATAGATATCATATATTGATTTAAATCACGGCACAGAACACAAAGCATACAGTGTTCATTTTACCCTCTCTGCCTCGGTTTCCCCCATCTGTAAAATAGGGATGATCATTCTCACCTTTTGTAAATTTCTCTGAGCTCTATGGATGAAATTTGCTCTGCTGTTTGTTATTTGAATAGCTTAGATATCTGGGAGTGGCCCCTTTAGCCAAAACAGAAAATTCAAATACAGCACAGTAGGCCAAAGACTATATATGCTATAATTGGGTGTGGGATGGGAGAGCTGTAGGGACGTTTAACTGTAAAATACTTCCTGAAAAAGAATAAGAGTAGTCCCCTTAGTCCAGGCATTCTCAATTTCTTTCATAGCATGGCTCGCATCTTAATCCATCTTGGAATAAACCCTGTCCTGCTGCATGTGTGCACTTCACTCTCTGTGGCATATCAGTTTGGCTCTATCCCTATTGCTGTTCTAAATATTACCTTGAATAAACGGTTCTTCAAAGACACCAGCTGCGATTGATCTCAAGCTGGTGATGTCAGTTTGGGGAGGATCAGAGTTCAAGCCCCAGGTGTGCACAAAAAAGAAGTTATACAACAGTAAAATTTTGATGCTGTGATTTTTGGCGGGGGGGGGGGGGTATATTGGGAACTCCTTCCTCAAACACCCCAAATTTGGACTACCTGATGCTGATGAGGCACAGCAATTTTGAAGACCATTTGAGTAAGCTTGTGCATTATATAGCACTTAGAAAAATCATCTGTTAAATTGTAAGCAAGTTTTAACCTTAACTATAGCAGACCACCTGTTCTGTTTCAATCTTGAGATTGTCTAATGGACACCTCCCTTCCATTCACCATCATGTAACACCTCTATGGCAACTACAGAAATCGCTTAAGTAGAAAAGTAATATTAGGAAAGTATTTATGTTGTTTTTAGCTGTCTCTTAATGAAATTAGGCAGATGAAAAAAGGAGGAGCCAGCTGCTTGTGGACCAACCAGCTTTCCCCAGGCCCTCAGCAAGTACTCTGCAGATCACTGGTGGTCCAGGGACCATGGTTTGAGAACCATTACTCTAATTCTGATCTCGTACTATTCCTAATACTGTATGTTTTGGTGCACTATGCAGAAGTTGAAGTATACATTCAGGTAGAACAAATACAAATCAATAAACCCCAACCTCCCCCTAAAGCGAGAGAGCTACTAACACTCATGGTTTAGTAATTGGACCATAGTTTACGCTGTACATTGGCGTTTTACTATGTAGTGTATATTCTTGGGTCATCAGATGATGGTGCATGTCTTGGGAGGGGGATTTAACTGGTGATTGTGGGTTTATAGTGTGGACTGAGGATGTGTGTTGTGCATCAGTGTTGAATATGCCCTTAGAGCAATGGATGGACAAATTTTAAATAACCTTAAATGATATCTTCTTAGTGTTTTGTCTTATTTAGCACTGCTGGAGGTTGTAGTTGCTCTTGAACGGTCACATCCCCAGATGCTTATCTCTTCTCATGTGAAATATTCATGTGCTTTGCATATGTTCATTGTACAGTATTCAGTTAACTTTTTCTTTAATGCAAGCAAGTTTGCTGTTGCGGTTTGTAATTTCTTTGCCAAATGTAGGTAGCTTGGGTTTCCAAGCTACAAGCCCTAGTCTTGGGGTCTGCTTACTAGTGAGTAGCAAACAAAACAAGCTTCCTTTTATGCAACCAACTTCATCTTGGACTGTTTCCCCTCCCTCCCTCCCCCAGCCCTGCCCTGCAGAAATGCATGGGAGAGAACCCTACACGCAGAGATGAAGGCATCTGATAGGGTGTCAGCATTTCCTGTGTGAATCGAATCTCCATCCCATTCTGTTAAACTTCTGCTTTGTGACTACCGGTGTTTACTGTACAAGGGCTTTCTCGTTAAATGGCTAACTTGATGCTGTGGTATCCCTTATCTCTTTCTGTCTCTGGTGTGCAATAACAAACGTGATTCTTGCTGCTGCTTCTGAGAGGCCCTGTAAGCCTTTCTCCCCTCCCTACTCAAATTGCAGCTAAGGAACAGGTGCTTTGCACGGGTGACCCTACAGAAGTGACTCAGCTGTAAGGTGCAGAATGTACTCTTGTCTGCCCTGCCAGCCTACTTGGTTAAAAGGAAAGTGCAGAGAAAAGCATTTGTGTGGGTCGCCCCTGGAGTTCTCAACCTGGGTGCAGCTCACAGAGTGAGCCAATAGCAGGTGGAGTTGCATGGCTGGGAGCGCCTATTTATCAAACATTTCCAGCAAGTGGCGCAGTTCTGAAGTATGCAGGGTGGTTCTCCCCAGGAGAAGAATCAAAGATTTTTCCACTCTGGAGCCAACCTTGCAGCTTTCTGCGTTGTTCTTGGTGACACTGCGACATTCAAGAGACCTGAGTGTGTAAAAGTTCCACTGGAGAAAATGTTACAGGGAACAATCCTGCACTGGCCCTGGGGAAGGACTGCTGATCTAGTGTTCTTTCCCATCTGGTGCCACTGAGCTGAATTCTCTTTTCACATCAATGTAAATCAAGAGTAACTCCACTGAAGACATCAGAGCTTCACCAGTGAAAAATGTGGGGTGTGACACAAGAATTACTATTCCCAGACAAAAAATTACATTAGAATGGAGTTAAAGGTGAGAGTAATTTAGGGCTGGGGGGAGCATTTTATAAGGGTATTACAGTTGTCCCCAATCCGAACATTATAAACCAAGGAAATTCAGAATTAAGGTTTCACTTAAAAGAAACCCAAACGTGGTAAGAGATATACAGTTAAGGCACTGCCCTGGAGTAACAATACAAATGTGATTGTAGTGTATTTGATCCCAGATTAATTTAAACCAATTTTTAAAGATACACTAGATTTTTTTTATTTTTTTTTAATAGCATCACTGTAGGGTGCTATTCTGTGTAACTCAGGTGAAACTACAGGAGGTGATGAATAGCGGAACTCCTCTGTCTTCAAGTTGGATATTCTCCAAACAGGTGATCAGACGAACTTGCTTTTAAAACAAACCAGCAAAGGGTTTTAAAGCCAATGAAATCCATCAAAAGCTTTCTCAAAAGCACAGAGTGAAAAGCTGCCAATCTGAAATTGTGTAAGCTGTCACTACAGCTTGAAACACAGCAGATGATCTTTTGTGATGAGTTTTTGAGCCTAAGTGTGGGTTGAAATTTAGTTGGTTAAAATAACAATTTATGTTTCATGGCGTCTTGACGAACAACCGTGTCCCAAAATGGTGCTGTCTGGTTTTCTGTTCTGTGTCATGGATAGAGTTCCATATCCTAGCTGATGATAGTTTGGGGATTCTTGTTCTTTTAATTGACCTCCTGTTGTTTTTTTCTTCCACCTTGATGTTGGCAGAATCTAGAAAATGAGACCTCTATCATTTAGTGCAATATAAAAGGAACTGATTCAACCACTCCCTTTCCCTTTCAAAAACTGAAAACCTTACAAAATGAGCGATATGACCTAAAGAAAGCAAGTCCTAGCAGATAGATAAGCACCTTTGTGGCAGCTGATGAACCTCTATGCTCACATACCTTGGCGAGAGGGGACAATGTCGAGCCAGTAAAGTACTTGTCTTTCACTGTACACTATTCCTACAACACAGTTATTTGATTTGAATGCTACAGGTACTCCAAGCCAAGGTCAGGTGCCTTCTTATTGCCCCACTACTGTTTTCTTTAAGCTTGGGTGAGTGACTGGAGGATGATGGCCTTCATCATCTTCCTTCCTGTGGTGGTGGTGGTGGTTGTCTTTTTGATATGAATTTAATGTGGTGAAAGGTACCAAACCAACAGCCACCCTCTCTGTAGTCCACAGAGCAGGTCCGTTAGCAAGACAGTATGTCTTTATGGTCCACGTGTGAGCTATACAGTGGCATTTGATTTTGATGAAGTTGGGGGTGGTGATGGTGAGAATCTGAGAGTAGGTCTCTGAAGCGAATGCATTGGGATAGAGAAGAAAGACATTGTGGCATTACCACGCTATAGGGCTTTGTGGGGACAATCTTGATATGTTCCTTGTTTCACCTTGTGACAGCAGAAATACTTCCCAAAAGGGAAAGATAATTGATTTTTAAGGACATTCCTAAGAAGGGGCGGGAGAGATAGACTTCTTAAAATAATCTTGTCTAAGAGAGACAATGTGGTTTAGTGGACAAAGCACTGAACCAAGACTTGAAGACCTGGGTCCTATTCCTGGCTCTGTTACTGACCTGCTGGGAGACCTTGGGCAAGTCACTTCCCCTCTCTGTGCTTCCCCATTCTGTAAAATGGGACTAATGATACTTTATCCAGTGCTTTGAGGTCTATGGATGAAAAGTGCTGTATGAGAGCTAAGGAGTAGTATAGCGCCACGGGGCCTGACACGGGACTGGGGCCCCTAGGTGCTACTGAAGTACATGCGATTTAAGAAACCCCCCCAAGTAGACTTTGTTTAGGGAGGTAAAGCAAAGCAGGACCCCCTAGATTGGAGCTTTTTCAACCTGCTGCTGTACATTTGTTTCTTGTGCCCATGCTGTTCTTTCTCCCCCTGCTACAGAACATCTCATCAGAACCCTTTCCTCGGTGTGTATCACCAGCTGGAATTCCAGGCCATGTTGTCCACGTGTGACTTTGCCAAAGCAGTCTCTTGGGTGCAACCCCTATTCAGTCTCCTTCTCGTCACCTGAGTGTTGTGCTCGTACTCCTTTCTGTTGCCAGCCTGAGGGTGTCCATCCCGCAAAGGCAGTTTATTTGGATTGGCAAAGGACTGAACTATTAATATTAGTCAATAGTAGCAGTATTCAGAGTGCCAGCTCCAAATCTGCCCAGGATAACCAGTCTCTTTAGATGCCCTTAGAGGAGGTCATGTCAATATTTTGCAGCTCGGCTAGTGCACCTGTTATTGCGTGTGTGGTGGGAGGGTGGGAAGTGGAGAAATCCGAAGTAACAAGTAAGTGGCAAATCCTTAGTAATCCCTCTGGGTATCCACAGTAATGATATTAAACACGAGGAAACTCTGTTGGTACTCATATGGCTGCTCAATACTCAAAATGCCATTTTAACCTAGTGTAACCGGACATGGAATCCTGCAGGGCCTCACAGAATTGCAAAACACGGACATGTAAGAGAACCCTTAAGGCGTCACCTATTTGCTCTGTTTGTCTTTTTAAATTGGCTTGACTTTTAAAAGCTGTTGTGATTGTTTTGCCAGGGAAAGTGGGGGAGCTCAGCATATCCGCTCTGGTCACCTTTACTGTGGTCTCCTGGCATGGTTTATGCAATAAACTTGTACAATATTAAAATTCCACATTTCCTGCTGTCAATGTTATTTTATGGGATTCTCTCTCTAGGGCAGGTGGAATATGAAGACTCCAGGACAGTAGCCCCTATACAGCTGAATGAAATGACTTGCAGGAGATAATTACAACCACTCCCATTAGGAAAGAAATTGTGCCGGGCGTTGTAAAAAATTGCCCAACTTTTCGTTCTTGTGTTTGAAATTGGTCTGTAATTTGTTGGCTCTGCTAACCAAAGCATTTTATTATCTTTTTAAACCAGATGGCAGAATGTCCCTTCTGTGTGTGTGAGAGAAGAGAAGGTGGCAAAACAGTTTGTCCTGCCCTGAGAAACACTTCTAAAGGATCAGAGGGGTAGCCGTGTTAGTCTGGATCTGTAAAAAGCAACAGAGTCCTGTGGCACCTTTAAGACTAACAGATATATTGGAGCATAAGCTTTTCGTGGGATGCATCCGACGAAGTGGGCATTCACCCACGAAAGCTTATGCTCCAATACATCTGTTAGTCTTAAAGGTGCCACAGGACTCTGTTACTTATAAAGGAAAAACCTGCATGGTCAGCACTATGACTAAGCAAAGGCAAAGAGAAGTCTATTCTTATTCCGTAGGGCAATTTGGAAAATTGAAAGGGCACAGTCTGGGTGACTAATGGTGATTTAAGTTTTTAGATTATAAGGTATAAAATCAGACTGCTTCTCAGAATTTCTTCCCTCAGTATGATTATGGGCCTAGGAGACCCAGTCACAGATCAGAATCCCTTTGCACTAGCTGCTGTACAAACAGAACAAAATTTTCCAGCAAAATGATTTTTCAACAGAAAATGTAGTTTCTGCAAAATCCCTAATTTTTAAAATTTTCCAATGGAAAATCAACATGAAATATTTCATTTTGGATCAGTTTGACCTGAAACTAAAGAATTTGGTTTGTTGAACTGACACAAAATGTTTTGTTTAGAGTCTGTTCAATAGGGAGCAGCATTTCCCAAAGTGTAACATTGCCTCATGGAAGTTGCATTTTGGATGTTTCATGTCCTGTTGTTCCCTGTAGGGCAGGCTCTGTGGCTGGATTGTATCTCCATGCACTCTCCTCTCTGATAGCTATGTACGGTGGGTCATGGGAGTCAATAACTACAGTGCATCATGGAATGTGCATTGAAGCCTGACCCTTAGGGGACCATGGGGCATGAAGCATTCAGAACTAGAGCTCCCATGAGGCAGTGCGGCACTATACACAAATGCAGTTTAATGTTGACCTGCCTCCGAGTGAAACGTTTTGTTTTGCAAATACTGAAACTTTTTTTGTTTTGATCAGAAATGTCCAAAACAAAACATTTTGACATTCCCATATTGAATTTTTTGAGAACTTCTTGTTCTACAGAAAACTTCAATATTTTGACCTTTCATCATGGTTCAGGATGGGGGGGGGGAGTGTGGGAGGTCAAAATTTCACTCAGATGGTTAGCACTATCTGGGCAGCTAGAAAATTGGGCTCCTTTTGTTTGCTAGGACCGATTTTGAAAGCAATAATTGAAAAATGTGCGGGCTGATTCTCTCAAGTTTCTCTCCCGCTCTTTCCCCCAAATTAGGTTTCTTTGGGGCATTAAGTATGGAAGCTCTGGTGGCTTCGGTGACTCAGCAGCACCTACACTGCCTTAAATTCGTAGCTGTGAAATTCTCGTGTTGTCCTTTGGAACGTAGCCTCTGGCTTCCTTCAGTCCCTCCATTTTCCTGTGCTAAAGAAGAACTGTGCTGATCACTTGTTCCGTCCATTGAATGCCCATGTGGCCGTGCAGCCATGGGGTAGTGGTCAGAGGGGCGGATGAGCATCAGCAACTTTTCTTATTCTTGCTGTTGATTTCAGTGAGAGCCAGGTGCCCTCCACTCTTTGACCTGAGTGGCAGCTGAAGGCTGGGAGCGGGGTCAGGTAGTAATTATTTAATGATAGTAAAGTGTTGAGAGTCAAGAAGTTAAAGATTCATAACTGTTAAAACACACATTGTCAACACCACATGTCAAAAGAGACAAAGTAAATATCCCTAAATCAAACTCTTAATTTCTCAAGCAACATTTTTCTTGCTTTGCGTATCTGTTAATTTTGATGGTTAGCGATGAAAATATTTTTTTCGTTGGTTTGCGTGTGTATGGTGAAATGAATATTTGCGGACATTTACCGATAAAAATCGGATCCCTCCAAGCCTAAGTGTAACTATTTGAAGGGGATGAAGTTAGGTTAGGAAACTCATCACAATAAAAAAGTCTCTGCCTCTGTTACTAGTAAGACCTGATGCTATTAACTGAAAAGTTGAACAAGTTTAATTTTTTTTTTGTCGTTTACTTTTTGCATTTCTTTGAATGAAAATAGACAATGGAAAATAGATGAGTTGGTTTCACTTCCTGGTTCTCATTCACCAGCTCTGTGCTGTTGCTGCTGTATGATGGTATAGAGTTCATAATCTAGGTTTGAGTCACCTTTTACTTTATCCAAACCCAGCCTTAATTTGCAGTTAGAGTAATTCAAGCACATTTGGCTGAAATCACTCCATTGAACTTACACCAGAGACAAATTTGGTCCATTAATTGGTATCCGTGAGCACCAGGGCTTGGAAGGAAAGCTTGTGTTTGCTGTCAGTTACCTATTTCAGTGCTTCACTATTAACAAAAACATCAGGCTGAAGGCTAGAGTCGTGTCTCTCAAGGCCCATTGAACAGAGATGTGACTCAATCCCTTAGTCTGCTTTGAAAATTTCAATCAAAGTAATTGGTATTTAATTACATGGACCTTTGATTTTTATTTTGGGAGCGAACAGTTTAGTACTAAAAGTGGAAGGAACAGCCTATTGCTGAGGGAGTTGATAGGGCATTGGAATGGGAATCCAGAGATCTGGCTTCTATTCCCTATTGCCATTTAGCTGCTGTAGCCGCCAGCAAGGCACTTCTATCTGTGTGTCTGTTTCGCTTCTCGCTATTGGTCTGTCTTATCTATTTAGATTATAAGGTCTTCAAGGCTGGGATTGTGTTTACTATGTGTATGTACAGGGCCTAGCACAATGGGGTCCCAATCTTGATGGCAGTGCCCAAGCACTACCATACTATAGATAGATAACATTCATTCTTTGCTGGCTTATGAAATCTGGATTCCACAGGCTGAATTCTACTTTGTGACACTGATGCAAACCGAGGAAGTCAGTGAGCCAAATCCCCGCCATCACTCCCCCAGCTTAACCTATGATATGAATCTACTGAGAAACCAACTTTTGAAAATGCAGAAAGGTTTGTTTGCTCTGAAAGACTTTGCTGGAAGAGCTTGACAAGCCCTGAAAAGTCCCATCCCTGCTCTCAAACAGCCATCAGCTTGCGACTCCAGTATGTACATTCTAGTCTTCCTCCATACAAAAATACCTGTTACTGCAGTTTGGGGTTTTTTTAGTGAACGTTTTCAATGCTGGTTGTTTTTGTTCATCCTATGTTAGAAAAGCGTCTGACCCTCAGGTTTATAGCTGAGCTTTCTCAAGTTCAAGAGTGTTTGGATTTGTGTTTGTGTTTCAGACTCCTCTCTGATCTGGACATTACCTCTGTCCTCTCAATTCTCATCTTGCAGTGTTTATCCCCACGCCCACTCTGCCCTTAAGTTTTATGGGGAGAACTCAGAACTCAAGTGCACTGAATACTTGTATACCACAGCGAGTGTAGTATAAATACCTAGCTAGACAGTGCGTGAGCGTGTCTGGCTTTGTCATATTACCTATCTTGCTCAGTTCTACTTGCTTCCTCCACAGAAGGAGAAATCGAAGCTCGTGTGAGATGTTTTTGTTCATTCCTTTCAAAAAAGATTCTTCTCTCTGAAATGTGTATGCAGTTGTGAGTCACCAGTGCTTTGCTATGAAATGAGAATTCATTCACTGAATGCTAATGATACTTTTTTTTTTTAAAAGAGACAGAGCGTGAGAGAATGAACGCCCTGGCTACCGCTGAGAGAGAGTGATCCAGCCATTTGCATGAAAAATTCAATGCATCTTCGTCCTCCTCCACAGTGGAAGCACTGATACTTGTCTGGGCTGAAACTAACTATGCTTTAGTGGACCAAATATGTACTGTGGTGACCCTCTAGACCTCTGCACCTTGGTGCATCCCTTTCTGCTTTCAGGAGCTGCCTGAAACATTAATAATGTGGACCCTGGTGTAGGATGGTTTCCCAGCTCCCAACCCAGGCTGAAATGTGTGCATGCAATTAAATTAGAGCGCCCAGTCTTACGGCCTTTTGACAGCAAGTGGCAGGATCTAGGGAAAGTGGAAGAATTGGGATGTGCTTCTTGCCCTTCCCCCAGCTCACACAGTTTTCCTCTGTCCTCCCTTGGGAGCCCATCTGCCATCTGGACCGTATTCCCCTGCCTTCATCATTATTAGTTAGAAGTACTTTGTCCTGCTGGCTGTAGTGTGGCAAACTATGGCAAGTGCAGGCTGTGTAAGCTCCGCCAGGCTTCTACGTAGCTCTGTCAAACGATGCAAAATCCCATAGAAACCTTGACCGTGCACTGCGGGGAAGTCTGGTACAGTCTAGCAGAAACCACTGTTCTTCCAGATCCCCCTTCTCATTACAGGGCTGTCTGCTGCATATAGAGAAAAATCTAAAAATGGGTCAACCTTAGGTTGTGTTTGCTCCTCCCGGGCCCCAGGTGTGAAATGCAACAGGGAAAGTTATTGTAACCCCTTGATGGCCAGAGAGAAATAAAAACATTAAGGCTTTAAAATTCATTGTCTTTAGACTTCCCAGAGCTAGAAGTCAGTGCTCTGTGTGCCATTGGAAAGCTGGTTTTCTGTTAGACTAAATCCCTGAGGGAACTGGCACCTGAAGTGGGCAAAAGTGAGTGATAAATACATTTATAACTCAGCTCTGCAATTTATCACTTGGATGTCACCTCAGCATTTATAAGCCTGTGCGTGCCTGTGCATGTATGAATTGAAAATCATCTCTATGACACTGATTTCCAAAAGTAACGAGGGTTTTTGGGTGCTGGACTTCCAGAGTGTGGGTGCTCATAAATTTCTGAAAACTGGGCCCTTTTCATATGGCTCAAGTAAGGCACGCAAAATCACAGGCCACTTGTGAAAACCTCGGCGTGTGTGTGTGTGTATATGTAAATGTATATGTGTGTATATCTATATATGCCAAGATTCATTCTCTAATGCGTGTGCATGCATATAAATATATAGATTATAAACAAAATAATTTTCTTGTGGGTGGGAGTATATAATTGCAACACATAATATTGCATAGCCCTATACCTACCCCATTATTCCATCTGAGTGTGGAAACATTAGACTATTAATTATGTCTGAGTCCTGAGGGAACTTCCTTTCCTGTTGCATTATTACAGTTAAAGATTTTCATCCTTAGGAATATGTGAGAAGTCTCTGAAGCTTGTAGTCTATCCTGTAAATCTTCTGAAATCACCTGATAAAGATTAGGAGCTTTTTTCCTTTCAGGCTTTTATTTTCACCTTGGGACAGGTATCAGCTTTGCTTGCCATGATTAAGATGCAAAGCTTTGCTTTGGTTGAGAGATCAGTCAGGGGCTGTGCTCCTTAGAACTGACAGATTTACCTTGGAATGGTGGAACAGCAGGTGACTGGTTAAAGCCGGAGAAAAACCCTGGATTGCTAAGGGAGCTCAGGGCATCTGTTGAATGAGTATTTGTAGGGGCTGGCTGTGGGAATTCTCTTCTGCAGGCGCCCAGAAGCGACTGATAGTAACGTCAGTGACCTAGCCAGTTGTAGGTATTGCAAGGTGGGGTTTAAGTGTAAAAAGAGGGGTGGGAGAAAGGGCTGATGACCAAATAAAATAGTCAAAATATATGGTTGGAAGATACTGGAGAGCAGTCTATAGCGAATACTGAGACCAGTATAATTAGTGACTTATGCAAACTCACTGGTGTTTAAGGTTACCTTGCCCTTCCATGCCCTGTTTGTCTGTTCATCCACTATTGTATATAGTCAAAATGCTAGGCTGTGAGCTCTCTGGAACTCTCTTTGTACTACTTGTTTGTACAATGGCTAGCATGATGAGGCCCTGATTTGAGACCTCTGCAGTAGAAATGATCAATAATAAAAGTGGAGGTTGTTAGCACCAGCTGGCGTTTGTATATTCCAGGCATATCAAAATACTAGTGAGATCGGTGGAGAGATAGGTGCCGATCTAAAAAAGAGAGCAGGGACACTTAAACTATTTTTCCAATAGTCTCAGCATTTCAGACCCAGAGGAATCGTATTTATTTCGAGCATCATCCAATCCTCTGGGTACATTAAATATATATAGGACCAATATCCAGAATTCAAGAGCCAGCTCCACCCATGTAGGTACAACTCTTCCCCCCACCCCCAGCAGATGCATCAGAACTCTTCCGAACAATGGGCTTTCTGCCTAATATCTTTCCCTAGGAGAAGAATTAGGAAGAACCTCTGCAAAGGGAACCTTCCAGGGATCCTCCTTCCAGCAGGTTGTTTCCTGGGAGGAGCAATCTACTCTGAATCTTCCAAGCATATGCTGTAAAAATATAAGGAAAAATAGGCAGCAGCCGTCCCTCAGGGGGAGTAAATTCTGGTGAAGTCTGTGGCAAGTGTTCAGAGCTGTTTTTAAAAAGGAATTACTTTATGGGTTAGTTCTGATTCATTCATGGCATGTGGGCATGTGTACTGGAGAGACTTACAGGGATTTAATCAGATGCCAGTCAACCAGCCAGGTGCATGTGGGGAGAATGGAATTCTCATTTGTATTTATTTTTCAGGAGGTTGCAAGTGTTCTAAAATAAGTTTGAGGAAGGATGGTCTTGAAGTCAAGGCACTGGCCCAGGCCTCAGGAGATGTGGTTCAATTCCTGGATCTGCCACAGACTTACTATATGACCTTGGGTACAAAAAGTGTCTCAGTTCCCCTACTGTAAAGTGATGATAATACTTCTCTGTCTCACAGGTGTGTTGAGAATAAAATCCGTGTGCATGTGTGAGATACACCAATGATATGCTAAAACCCAGACAGACAGAGTTTTATATATGACCAGAAGCTGGCAAAGGGCCTTGATGCTGGCAATGGGACTCCTTTCTGACAGATGGGATTTTGAAAAGTGTTGGCCTAATTCTGCTCCCATTGAAGTCAATGGTAAAACTCCCACCGGAGCAGTGTTAGGCCAACCTTGAGTTCTTTTTAAAATGTCACCTTTATCTTCTCTCTTGTACTCAAAGGAGGGAAAAACACAGAGCTAGTCTGGGAAGGAAAGTATAAGTGACAGAAATAAATAAATAAAATTAATTCCCTTCTGATCGGTTGACCTTCCTCCCCCTCCAGACAAAGGCAGACAAGCTACGTACTTTGTTAATCTCTGAAATGTTTAACCCATATAGTATGTTAAAATATAATGCTTGTGAGAGGTACTGTAACTGACAACTCTTCTGATGTGGGACTGTTTTCAGTACAAGCTGGATTTCCAAATGTCTTTCCGGCCATCAAGGTTTCAGGCGAATGAGGGTCTATTCAGTGTAATTACTAGTCTGTCAGGGAATGTGACTCTTTCTTGGATAAGAGGGAGTTTGGGATAATTTAGGTTGAACTGTATGAGCAAAGTGAGGGCTAGGCAGTTTAGTCTCTTGTCAGGGTTGTCAAGTTTGAAAGAAGATGTGTGTTTTATTGAAATTCAGTAACCTCTGAGTAATTCCAACCCTCTGCTCTGACCCCTTTGCCTTCGCCTGGCTGCACTGTAATGGGGAAATGGAGACTGGTGTTCTGTTCTTTAAAACGAATGTTAGGAAGAGCAAAGGAGAAACGCGGACACTATTGGGAAGAATTATCATGGGGTAGAAAAGGAAATGAATTCCAGTTTGGTCTCTAAAGTGCATAGTGTTCTCCATGCAACCAGCGTCCTGGAGGCATCATACATCTCACCTCTCTTCCTTAAGATTTGTTAGGCTGTCTCTTGTTGTGTTTGGTACATAGATGCCTTTTTTGCACCCCTTCCAAAGTTCTTGGGGTCTGAGGTGTGTGTATACATGAGAACATGTGGTTTTCACAAAGCTTTCTAGTCTAACCACTCAACCAGTTTCTTTCCAATGCTAAATTCTTGTCTGTTTCCAGATCAATAATATCTCTTCTTTTTCTTTTCTCTCCTACCGCGTCTGTTCCTTGGCATGTTGGTGGAAATCTGCAGAACTCCCTGCTGAAGAAGGTAGGTGGAATTATATTGACTCTGCTTTTTCTTTTTTTGACTTCCCCTTCGCTCTTGGAGCACGTCTCTAGGTATTCTGGGAGGGAGCTTAGTGTCTGCTAGTCCCATGGAGACTGCTGGGAAGCTCACAAGGGACCTGATTCAATGCTCATGGGAATATTTTGCAGTGGAGAGAGTTGGAGACCTAAGAGCATCCCCAGTTACATAAAGGCAAAACTTACCTGTATGAGGTTTAGGAGGGGAAAGCAAGCTGACTTCACACTCTTGAGTGACGCTGTCTAGAATCTTGAGCTGAAAAATTGACCTTGAAAATTCTCTCATAAAGGAAGTTTTTAAACTTCTTGATTCTGGTACAGCAAATTATGGTAAAAGATCATTCTATGGAAATGTTAAAAAGTAGCTCCTACACATATAGAGCATCCTTACCTACAAGGCATCCTACACTAGACCAGTCCATATCTACTATAATAATAATACTTTACACTTACGTAGCACCTGTCACCTGTGGTTCCCAAAGTACTGCATAAAGATTATAAGCTTATACCCATTGTGCAGGTGAGTAAATTGAGCCCCCAAGAGGTTTAAGGACTCCCCATGTGTCACATTGTGAGTCAAAGACATTCAAAAATAGAATGCAGGAGTGCTGACTTAGGTACAGATCCTCAAAAGTATTAAGGTGCCTAACTCTCATTGGTTTCCATGGGAATTAGACTCTAAAATACCTTTGAGGACCTAGATTGTATCTCCCTGCTCTGACCGCTAGCCTATTGGCTCTCAGATAAAAAGGCATCTCTTGTACACTGATTTGTTGGGGATTATGAAGCAAGGGTGGTGCGATCCTTTTAAGTGTAAAAAGAATAGTTGTCTTCAGCACTTATACATCCTGTAAGTCGAGCATATGCAGTTTCCAACAACACATGAATGAAGGGAAGGGGGCTGAATGTTAGTCTCTTTAGTTAAAAACAAAACAAAAAACATGCAAACCAACTTAGTTTGGAGGAGGATCCATGTCTGCTGCTGATTGGTCAAATTTTGGCTGTGAAAATCCTTCATACTGTCCCTTGAAAGGTGAGTTATATTACTCCAGAAGTTAGAGCAATGCTTCGCTCTGCAATTGCAGCCAGGGATCTCAGTTCCACTGAAAGAAAAACCTTGGGCTTTTCAAAGTGTGTCTTTTTTAAACCAAGGAAACTTCAGGTGCATCAGTTTTTAGTGATCTCCCTGTGCACAGGGCCATTCTGTCTACTAGCCATCTGTGATTGCCACCAGGAAACACTGCCTTGTTTCTTGGCTGCCTCCTTCCATCCCCGTTTGTCTTCCGCTCAGCCCCTGGCAAGGGCTGGTGGAGCGTAGCGTGATCCGGTCAGGCATCAGTATGGCTGCCACATGCTCACCTTTGGAGCTGAGCTGGCAATGATCCAAGTCCTGATTCAGGACAGCACTTAGCATATGCTTTACATTAGGCATGTGTTTCAGTCCCATTGACTTCACTGGGGCGTAGGCGCGTATTGAAGTGTGGCCCTGAATAGGGATGCTTTCTTCAGTCAAGCCCACAGTTCGTAATGCCAGTAATTCTAACTCAAGCGTGTCCAACCTCAAAGCAGAGCACAGCCCCCTTGCACCCAAGCAGGCTTAGTAGCTTGAGCTCTCCCAAGTTCATTTTCAGCATCTGCATAGCGCTTATGGTGCTTCCATGTTTTGTTTTGCTAGGAAAGTCCCTCTGGGAGCTGGTGCTGGAGCAGTTTGAAGATCTCCTTGTGCGCATTCTTCTCTTGGCTGCTGTTGTGTCATTTGTAAGTATCCCTGTCTCCTCTCTCTGTGTGTGATGCTCCCAAATAAACAAATACCAGTCAGCATTGTCTGTGCTCTAAAAGCAAAGATAGTGGTTGATGGCCCCTCTATGCACTTGCAAAGGTCCTGACTGTAATGGAAGTGATGCTGCATCAGGAAACGGGACTTGGGGGGAGTCTGTGCAGGTGAGTGAAAAGTACACAGAAAGGAGGTATGGGGTAGGACTGTCAGGCACTCTCTTTGGAACCCAAGGACCAGCAGCAGCAAGATCTGCTGCAACCTCAGAGCTGCAGCAGCAGACATGGGACTCAGATAGCTAGGGGGCAGAGGATTCCTACCCCTAATATAAGTCTGCTGTGCCAAACCCACCGGAGCGTAGGGGATAAAATTTAGCCCAAAAGAAGGTATGTCTAGAGAGTATTGCACTGTAATCAGAACAGATATATGGGATGCTAAGTGACTCTAGGTGCTTTACAAAGCAGTTATACCAGCAGTGCAGAGACTGTGCAGATAACTGACAATAGCTTGCACCCAGCTTTGATATTAGGGAATATTGATCAAGCCATTCATGTTATCCCAAAATTTCCTGGGGTCTGTAAATTTCGCACTGAATTCTATTCGAGATGGGCAAAAGGACCTCAGGGGATAAGTGCCACTAACTGAGCCACATGTTATATGTTCAGAGTTAATCCCAATAATAGCCATGAAATTAGAAACTCTACAGCAGCTATGTACCTTGAAACTTGGCCATTACCAGGATGTCCCATTGAGTTTAATGATGATTTGGCAAATTTAAACCTTTTGATCCAGATAATTCATGCTGCAAATTCATGTCAGACTTCTAAAAAGCCACAGCTGTTTAGTTGCATATGTTTCACAGTGTGCTGTAATAAGTTCCTTCCAAACTAGTTCAATAACTGCCCAGTTAGAAGACTGCGAGCGCATTCATTTAACGTGGTATCATTTTCTACTGTACTTGCGGCTCTCTAGCTAGTTCCTGCAGAATAGCAAAGTACTGTGGTGTAGTGGGAGACAGTACAGTCTAGAGGACAAGGCACTGCACTGGGAGTCAGGAGACACGGGCTATGTATCCAGCTCAACCACTGACCTGCTGTCTAATCTTGGATAAAGCACTTCATCTTGATAGAGTCATTCATTTTAAGGTCAGAACAGACTACTGTGATCATCTGGTCTGGCCTCCTGCATAAACTTCCCTGAAATAATTCCTGCTTCAAGTCCTGTTAGCTGTGGTTGGACTCAAGAATATCTTTTAGAAAAACACACATTCTTGATTTTAAAATGTCCAGTGATGGAGAATCCACCACAACCTTTGGTAAGTTGTTCCAGTGGAAATTTATCCTCACTGTTTAAAAAATTGTGCCTTATTTTTAGTTTGAATGTATCTAGCTTCAACTTGCACCCATTGGATCTCGTTCTACTTTTGTCTGCTAGATTGAAGAGCCCTCTGTTAGCAAATTTCTGTTCCCCATGTGGCTATTTTTACACTGTGATCAAGTCAGCCCCAGTTGAATTTGAGATCGCATTGTGCTAGATGCTGTACAAGTGAAATAAAATACCGTGCCTACCCAAAGAGTGGACAATCTCAACTGCATGCAGTTCAGGAAATATCATTATAAAGCGTGAATACAGCACAAAAGAGCTAATAATCAGTAGGAATTTTAACAGGAGTGTTAAAATCCATGTGCTGGAGGAGCCACAGCAGAAAGTTATTTTGAGTTGCTCAGCACTTAAGTTGAGCTTGTCCCGTCCTCCCTCTGCCTTCGCCTCTCCCCGCCCGCTGGAAGTTCAAGCCCTTTGTATTGACAGATCCAAGAATATGAGCTGCTCCGATGAGTGAGCATGGCAGGCAAATCAGTACATTTATTTAACCATGTGAATGTAGAATTAATGTACAAGCATGTTTTTGAATAGGTGTTGAACAAGAGTAAAGGAGGATAGGATGTGTGTTTAAAGTAGTAGGCAAAGCTGCAACCAAAGGTCGGTTAATATGCAAAGAGACACAAATGACATGAATAGATCTGGTAGTTTTTGTGACAGCTGCAGAGGTTCTGCGTTCTCTAAAGTTCCAATTTAGCAATGCATTTAAGCATATTGCCACTGTAAGTATGTGCTTAAGTGCTTTGCTTTGCTGATTTGGGGCCTGAGCAGCCTGCCACTGAAGTCATTTGGGCAATCTCAGTTTTGAACCACTGAGACTCAACTTTTTTCTCTTCATTGTTATCTTTTAATGGTCTCTTGTCCATTAAAACTTCCTTTTGCAGGCCATTAGCCTTGTGTGCAGACTCCAAGGCTAAGACAGAAAAAGCGCCTATAATCCTGTCGCGTACACAGATTTTCCCCTTATTTCTTGCTAAAAGTTCTAAGTTACTGCATGAAAAGATTATAAGATTGTATTCAGCATCTCCCATTGAGCCCAGGTGTTGCTTAGTAGGTGATGTTCTGCTGCAAGGCTTGTGTAAGAAACTAAATTCAGCTTCCCTTGTGAGTTGCGTGAAAACCGTTTTTTCTAGAATGGGTACAATTAGCCACGGAGAGTCTGTCTTCACTGCAGAGTTAACCTGGGCTCTTACTTGGTGGTTGTCCCTAACCAAGCTTCTGTCCCCACACAAAAACTTCTGACTTAAGTTTGGTGATGCTTTCAACCTGGGTTAGCTATAGGCAAAGCCTGAATGCTGCTTTTCACTCTGGCTGCTAACCAGTGGGGAGACAGGCTAAACCAGTCGAGTGATGATGGTCCTTCAGTGCCTTCTCACAATTCCCCCTGTATGCCCAGAACAACAGACAAGTTCTCCCACAATTCGTTAGGAAAGAATCGTATTGCGGCTCAGCTTACTGAAGTGCTAAGAACCAAGGGATGTACCCCTAGAAGGCCTCGTGACACATAGGGGAAGTACAGATCCTCTGTGGCCTCACTAACTTAAATGTGGCATTATAGTGTGGCTGCTCACCTCTGGGCTAAGCTGGCCTGGGTGCCCTGATCCACGTGCCAAGAGTTAACTCTGCAGTGAAGACATCCTTAGTACCAGGAAAAGTGCACATGGGACAAAAAGAATGGAGGGTTGATCTGATCTTCTGCATAGCAGAAGATTCAATGACTTGTTCTGTTCTTCTATTCCAGAGTGTCAGGAATCTAGAAGGATGAGTGGACTGCATTTTTGGAAGGGTAGGAAAGTAGTAGTATGGGAAATTTTTGAAGCTTTACTTGTATACCTAAAAGAACATTTATTATTATTATTATTATTATTATTTTTGGTGAACAGACATTTTCATGATGATGTGTGTGCACCTCTTTTTAAGTTGAATGAAGGGGTGGAAGTGGGCTGTTTCTCCTTGAAGAGCTGTCTATTGGAAGAGAGGGTGAAAGGATTTAGGACTGGGGGGGGGGGGGGGAATGGACAGGGATTCCAGGTATTATGGAGCTCTGTAGGGGAGAGAGACAGAAAAGACTGTCAGGGATGCACCTTGGGCATAGTGGAAAGAGATGAACAGAGTGATTGGGTGCTGGACTTTGGGTCCCTGGGGGGAGATGCAGAGCTATTCTGCTGTTTCTCCCAACTAGCTGGATCAGAAGGGCCTATGGAGCTCCAGCTCTGGTACATTAAAGGCTTGAGTGGCTTTCTGAAGAAGAGGGATCTAGAGGGAGGGATGTGAAGCCTGGCTGAGAAAATGCCCTTTTTTATGTTGGCAAGTACAAACCTGCGGCAGGGCTGTAGTTAAGAACACAGGCAGAGTGCAAGAAAGAGGGTGAGGCTTATTTTTAAACAATACCCGCTGGTGTGATGATGTGGGAAGTCTGCCTGTTCAAAGGTTGTGTGGGTTATTGGAGGTGAGACAGGGAACTTCTTATATAAGTGAAGCTTATTTTAAAATTCCACATATTAATCAACATTCCGATCTAAACAGCAGGGACTGAATCCATGCATCTGTCTATATCAAGGAAGGAGGAGTCCTGAAATTGTTTACAAAATCTGTTAGTTTGGACCCTCTTGCTTTGAAATAAAGCCTCTCTCTTGACAGTTTAATGTCTGGGTGTCTCAAAGCCACTTTATTGCTAGTCAGAGACATTACATATTTAATTAAAAAAATCCAGCGTTTTACATTATTTTTCTCCAGCTAGATTCTTGAGTTGGAATTTCAGCATTATGCCATCGTGTGTAGGAGTTGCTCTTACACCTGCTGTTAGCTTAGTCGAGCCTGTTCTGTTTAAAGAGCCTATTGATGCCAAAGTCATGAGTGAATGAGAGTTTGAGATATTGAAGCAAACTCCACCTTCTCACTGTTGTGAATTTTGTCCTGTTAGGAAAGGGATTTAATGGCATGGTTGAGTCTAATGTTATTTGGAATGTATAAATTTATCTTCTCTTTAAACCGCTACTGCAGAAAATGTTGTGATATCAGCCAAGAAGACCTGACTGCAATTGGGGTCCCATTGTGGCACAAATGCATAGTAAGACAGTCCCAGTTCTGAAGAGCTTGTATAGACAAGACATCAAAGGGTGGGAGGAGAAACTGTGGCACAGATGAGGGAAGTGACCTGTCGCAGAGCTGGGACTAAAACCTAGGTCGTCTCTCTCTCTTCTGTCTTTTCCACTAAACTATGTGCCTCCCCAAAATGTAGGGTGTAATTTACTTGACACCAATATCAAAATGTAGTATTTAATTGCTCTATACCTTAATATGGTGCGTATTTTTGAGGATTTCAGTGTGGAAGTGTAGATTCTAGTGGACGTATGAATGGCTTTCGTTATTCTTAGCTATTATGGAGTACTTCTTCATCCATAGGTCCCAAATCACTTTAGAAAGATGGGTATGTAGATCATCTCCACCTTAGAGATGAGGAAGCGTCTTGCTGCTAGAGAAAAGAAATTTTAGACTGATTCTGGGCACCCACAATGTAGCTCGATGTCTGTCTGTGAATCATGACCGATTTTCTTTAATGACAGCTATGGTGGGGCCATGTGCCTTTCAAGTTGAGGTTTCAGCTGTCACTACAAGTGATCCTCTGAAAGCTTGGCAGGCTTATCTGACCTCACCCAAGCTTGTTTGGGCATGCAAGGAGATCCCATGGCTTAGCAGTTCGATCAGGGCACAAGAAGTCAGAACTCCTCGGTTTTGTTCCTGGTTCTGCTCTGACTTGCTGAGAGATCTTGGGAAGTCGCTTCACTTCTTTGCTGCAATTTCCCTCCTCCTGTGAGGGTATTGTAAAGTGCTGCAGGGCACTGTCAATGTGCAAAATATTGTTTGTTCAAAATTGAGATGGCAGCCTTATGACAACAGGTTTTTCGGTGAGATTTCTAGTACTTCCTGGACAGCTTGGAAACACCCCCATAACAGCTTGTGTGGGCAATTTTGGCACAGAAATGAAAAATGGGAGCGCTGGGTGCCTTTGGTTTGGGTTGGAGTTTTGGGAGAAGGATTTAGAGTTGGTTGGTTGTTAGCTCTACCTATCACCTTTCTTCTCAGCAAGACTGGTACATCTTTAATAAGAGTCTCTTCTCTCTCAATGGAAAGCTTAAAAGCCTGTGTTTATTTGCCGGGGTGCAATGTTGATTCATTTGCAACTCCTCTTGCCAGATGCAAAGCGTGCGCTGTAACTGAGGCATGTATGCAAACTCGCCCTGGCAGTTTACACATCCTGAAGCTTTACTAATATGTAACCGTCCTCCCAGTGACCTCTCCCACATCCGTTGTTCTGAACAAATATATAGCGAATCAGCACAAAGTCCATACATTAGTATAGCAGTTGGTCTGTACAACACAGTAATCTGAATGCTGGCACTCTTGCTGACTCACTTGCTATCAGTGACACTTAGGCTATGTCTACACTACACAGCTTTTAGCAACATGGATGTGTCGGTGGCGCTAAAAGTCACGCAATGTAGCCGCTGTTTGTCGGCTCTCCTGCCGACAAAAAACTTCTACCCCAATGAGTGGCGTTTGCGTTGTCGGCAAAGGTGCTGTTCACACTGACACTTGTCCTGGCAAAACTTTTGTCTTTTAGGGAGTGTGGGGGGGGGGGGGGGAGTTCTAACACCTCTGAAAGACAAAAGTTTTGTCGTTCAATTGCCAGTTAGACATGGCCTTAGAAACTATATCACTGATTCTCAACATATTAGTGGTGCCTGGTACTGTACTGTGCCACTGATTTCACATACTTTCAGTGGTGCCTAGAAATTAGTGTTGGCTGCGCTAGAAATGTCTAATATCACAGACCTTTTAGATGCTTTCTGGATAGTATGTTCTTGCCTGTGGAAAAATACACGTGGCTATCTCTTTAAGGCATGTTGTCCGGCCAGATTTGCCTCCACATTTAGATTCTGTACAACTGAACTTTAGAAAACCTGCTCTTGTGATTAACTTTGGTGTGTGTTTGTTTTTTCTTTTATGGTGGTTCTTTCTTTGAATGCAGAAAACGACAATTTAGGGCCTGTGTTAAGAGAATGATGTGCAGGTTAGGCAACTATATCATGCTCTGTTGCACTTATTTGGTTTTGCTGCTGAATAAGGGACTTTCCTGTAAAGACTCCAGGTGGCATGTCTGAAAAGCTAAAGCAGTCATAGGGTCTCAGGACCTGACTTTGAGAGAGATTGCACGCACAAAAGTGCATGTCCATTTGCATGCTTAATTTGTACCTGTGACTGCCTATGTGATGGCAGCAATTCTACGTGCCAGTGACCCCATCCAGCTGGTAATCATGTGCAGTACTTGAAAACCAATCCTGACGTTTGGGATTCTGAATGACAGAGTTTCTGTGAAACCTGCACACAGTGCTGGGGATTTTAGTTGGACTTGCAGCTTTGGCCCTCATCTTCCTTGCTTCAGTCAGCTAAACTCCAGGCTTTTGTAAAATCAAGGCAATGAGGGTGTGTGTGAGGTGAGAGAGAGAGACTGATGTAACTGGAAGGGGAACTCTGTAAACATAACACGGATGTCGCAGCTACTTCCTTGAGGTATAATCACTAATTCAGTGTCCCTTTGCTCTCAAAGGTGCTTGATTCTCAGGCATTTGTTTAGTTAAACACACATGATTACACATCTGGATGTACTATCTTGGTCATCAAAGCAGGAAAGGACAGCGAGCGGTGAACTTGTGTTCTGACTCCTAAACTGCCTCTGATTTCAGTGCCATGCCTATTAGGGATCCTTCTCTCCCAGTCTCTGATGGAAATCACCTGACTCCCTTTACTAGATTCTTAGCTCCGATGAGTATGGGGACCATGCTACATATACAGCTCCACTTTCCTTAGTGGACAGTTGCCTTACGTCCCCAGCTGCCTCGTGAATTGGTTTGCTGGTTTGAACATAATAGCAGAGCCCAGAGTCATGCACCAGAGTTATTTACTGGCTGAGATGGGGAGGGAGGGCGGGTTATGCATCGATGTGGAAGGAACAGATTTTAATTAGTATATCTCAAGGTTCCTTGATTTCTCTCTTTTCAAAACCCAAGGGGGGGAAAGTTCCATAGGTGCTAATCAAGAGTACAGAGAGGGAAATGTAGAAACATTGATTATGTTGTACTTGGTAAATACTTGGTGACTTACCCAACCCTGGCTCAGGCTGAAGTTAAAAGGAGTCTTTCCATCAACTTCAGTGGGCTCTGGATCAAGCCCATGTTGTTGTCAGTTCTATCTTTCTCATGTGAGAAATCTCATGTTAAATTGAACTTTGAGATGCTATTATTGCTGAATCCTGACTTGCATCATCATAACATTTTGAATAAGAAGCTTTTAGTGCCTTTATCTTATTTTCTGCTAGTGCAAAACCTTAAGTGGATAAAGAGAGAATCTAGGGGGGAAATAAACAGATCTGCTGGAATTCATTGAAAATAACCCATACAATATCGATTCCTTCCAAGCCCAAACATAGGTCAGTGAAGCATAACATGAGCCATTCATGAGCTGGTGAGCTAACAAACTGGTTTCCAGTCCACTTGAATAAGCAACCATCTGACAAATCTCCTACCATCTCCCACCTTCTCTGCTTTGTCATTTTTTAATAACGGCATTCCATATCAGCCGGTAATTGTCTCGTGAAAATGACATGTTATCGTGCCACACAACAGGCGAGCAAATCCTGGGAAAGCTGTGTTTTAAGCCTGACTTTGCACCTCAGGACTGCTGGCAAGAAAACCAGTTTGCCTTGTAATTGTCCTTCAGCAGTTCTAGGTGGAGCTGGTTTCTAATAGGAGGAATTGCAGATGGACTCCCTCCCGAAAGATCAACATGGGAGTGGGATCTGCTGATACATACATGCCTTTAAACGAGCTGATATTTGAATGCTTTATAGTGTTGTTGTGGCGGTGCTGTGATCTTGGCATACAAATGCTTTGACAAGCAGCTCAAGGGAGTGAAAATATGGGCATGAGGGATTTTTTTCACAGCAGCACTTGTGCTTTTCTCACCTGGTCATCTGATTCATAGCTCTGGGTGCCTCAGGGCTGTAAAACACTAATCCAATTCAGCAAGCTACTTCGGCAGGAGCTTAACTTTAAGCACCTGAGTGGTCCCGTTACATTGACTGCCATGCAAGCAATTGTGTGTTTTCAGTTTAAGCACATGCTCAGATACCTTGCTGAACCAAGGCGTTTAACACTAATGGCATTCACACCCATGATGAAGGGCCTAATCCAAAGCCCAGGGAAGATAAAGGAAGGACTGCCTCTGCCTTCAGTGGTTTGAGTGATGCCCTAAACAACTAGCGGTTCCTAGTTACGCTGTATCTTGCCACCCTGCAGATCCTGGCCTGGTTTGAAGAAGGTGAAGAGATCACGACTGCATTTGTGGAGCCAGTTGTCATCATGCTGATTCTCCTAGCCAATGCTGTTGTGGGGGTGTGGCAGGTACGTAACCGCTTTTGTCTCCTTTCTTTAATTCCTACAAGCACTGAGGTTTGTTTGGGAGCAGTGGAACTATTGGCCAGGCGCCTGGAACTGTACAACCTGCATGACAGAAACGGAAGCTCGTGAGTTGGAACCAGGTGCTAGGTTTGCATTGCAGAGTTAACTCGAGTTCCCTACAATCCAATTTACTCTCTTTCGAGCTAGCCAAGCCCAAGTGAGAATGGTTACACTGTTAAATAACACTCAAGCGGCACAGTGGTCTTCACTCAAGCTGTGGCCTTTACCCCCTCTCGAGCCAGCCAACTCGAGGCAAAAGCACCAGCATACTCACATGAAGGGGACTCAGGTGAGGGATAATACTTGAGTTATAACTCGAGTTAATTCTGCAGTGAAGACAAGCCTGTGGTGAGGGAAGTATTGTGGGGCTGTCAAAAATAAGACTGGAGCATTGGGGGAATGAAAGGAGAAATTCTGGTAAGGAAAACGTGAACCCGAGTTGAGGTTGATGAAAGCAGGCTTTTAATTGCCAAACAGTAATGAAAATGAGGAGCCAGTCTCAGCTGGAGCCTGGTCTGTACAAGGGACAAAGTCCCCCAAAAAACAAACAAAACGCCCCAGTTTTGAGAACAGTGTGTTCAGTTGCCAGGTATTGGCAAAGTTGGTAACTAATGAGTAGGGCATAGACCCTGTGCTGGTGAATTCTCCCTGTTGAGCTCCCTTTTAAAAAAAAAAAAAATCATCCGTGAGAACTTTACAAGGATATAAAATGCCATCCTGAATAAAAATAGAATAAGGGTGACATTTACGATATGTAATCTTTATTATGTCATCCCTTAATCTTTATTTGGCAATTTGTATAGTTTGAAGTTTGGGATGTCACACTTATTTACCACTAGGTTAAACACCACTTATCTCTTGGAAGTGGCCAAATGCATTTTCATTAAGCAGACTACTTAATGCGCCCCCAACTGAAGTAGCATTCATTATCAGATGCTTTCATTTGCCTGTTGTTTCCTGGAACATCTGGCAAGATAGCATCCATTCTGATTAAGTGGAGGACACGAAGGTCTTTTTTTACTTAATATTTTAAAGCTGCTGTTTAACTTAGTTTCAAGCTTATTTGAGATGTTCTAATTGCTGCATCCAGTGCTCAGTGGTGCTGCAAGTTAAGCCTAAATGTGTCTGGGTAGAAAATCCCTATTCTTAGGAGCAAGACACGATTAGGCTGACGGATCATTTGTTCTAGGTGTTTTTCCCCCCAAGATCCTGTTGTTCCATTTTGACGTTGTTCCAAAATACTAATGTTCCTTTGTAAGTTCAGAACACTTCCCATGCAAGAACCTCAAAGCATTTTCCAAACACTCGCTCACTAAGGTCCATGACTGTAGTGCTCTAGGCAAGCATTAACCCTTATGTCACAGATAGGGAAACGGAGGTAAGACTGGGTTCAATGACTCTTTCCTGTGGCCTCAGAGTGAGTCCACAGCAGAGTTCAGTCTAGAAATCAGAAATCCTGAGACTCCGTTGTTCTAACCATTAACAACTCTACCAGTTCCTCTCAGATGGTTCCATGCCCCTTTGCCTCTGGCACATCCAAGACTCATCACAAAATGTAGTACTTCATATACTGCTTTGAAGCCATTCACTACCCCTCCCCATCTGACGTAGGTAAACATGTTTCCCTTTAGCCATGGGGACAATGAGGCATAGCAAGGTTAAATGACCTGCCCAATACCACAAGACAAGCCGACTTCAAAGCCAAGATTAGAATTCAGGAGTTCCTGGCTCCCAGTCCCTTGTTCACACAACTAGTTCATACCTCAGTCTAGGCAGTTGAATAGGGGAAGGGCTGATTATCAACAGCTACTCCCTCCCCCACTACCACCACCACCACCACCACCATGCATCACCACCATCTAAACGGTACAACTGCCTGAAGCTCTGCTGCACGCTCTGTTTACAGGAGAGAAATGCGGAGAGTGCTATCGAAGCCTTAAAGGAATACGAGCCAGAAATGGGAAAAGTGATCCGTGCCGACAGGAACGGAGTCCAGAGGATCCGGGCTCGAGATATTGTTCCTGGGGATATTGTGGAAGTGGCAGGTACGCCAATGATCTCTTCCCCCACCCCACCCCCTCTCCTTGGCTGGATGCAGAGGTATGGAAACACCCTGCTGGGCCATGGGTTAGTTCTAAACTAACCCCCGCCCTGAGTTAGTTTAGAACTGAACTGAAAATGCGGCGAAACTCAACCATCACCCCGGTTCTTTAGTTCTGAGCAACTTTTGTTTGAAGCAACCTTGTCACGGAATAGTGAGCTGAAACGGGCACCGCTCCAGCATTGTGTGCTGGCTTAAACTGAATATCCAGCACTGTGCTCACTCTGCTCGGCTGAAGTAAGTTAGGCTTTGGTCTGCATGGCTTTCCATGAAAGAAAATGGTCTCTCTTAAGGGTTGTGGGATAACAGTAGCCATCTTGGGGTGGAAAATGAAACCCTCGGGTGCTTTTATTTTTGCCTAAATTCAAAGCATGCTAAGATTGGGGAGGAGAGATGAAGAAGAGACCTCTGAGTGATAGTGGACCTCCAGTTAGACATGAGTTTGCAATGGTATGTGGTACCAAAAGGTGCTAGTAGGACTTTAGGCTGCAGTCACAGAGGCATTGCACCAGGAAGCAAAGGTGTGAGTTGTTCTCCATGTGGCTCTGGGGAGGCCGCACCTGGAGTAATAATACTTAGATCTTAGATCCCTGAGCTCTGTTCAAGGGAAGATGAGTATCATTATCCTTGTTTTACAATTGGGGCACTGGACACAGAGAGGTGAAGTGACTTGTCCAAAGTCAGGGAATGTAGAACCCAAGTATCTTGACTCCCAGTCCAGACCCGTATCCATAAGAACATAAGCTGTCATGGAATAACAAGGAAGGTCCTCTCATGGATTGGTAACTGTTTAAAAGATAGGAAACAAAGGGTAGGAATAAATGGTTAGTTTTCAGAATGGAGAAAGGTAAATAGTAGTGTTCCCCAGGGGTCTGTACTGGGCCCAGTCCTATTCAACATATTCATAAATGATCTGGAAAAAGGGGTAAACAGTGAGGTGGCAAAATTTGCAGATAATACAAAACTACTCAAGATAGTTACGTTCCAGGAAGACTGCGAAGAGTTACAAAGGGCTCTCATGAAACTGGGTGACTGGGCAACAAAATGGCAGATGACTTTCAGTGTTGATAAATGCAAAGTAATGCACATTGGAAAACGTAATCCCAACTATACGTATAAAATGATGGGGTCTAATTTAGATGTTACCACTCAAGAAAGAGATCTAGGAGTCATTGTGGATAGTTCTCTGAAAACATCCACTCAACGTGCAGCAGCAGTTCAAAAAGCGGACAGAATGTTGGGAACCATTAAGAAAAGGATAGATAATAAGACAGAAAATATCATATTGCCTTTATATAAATCCATGGTACACCCACATCTTGAATGCTGCGTGCTGATGTGGTCGCCCCATCTCTAAAAAGATGCATTGGAATTGAAAAAGGTACAGAGAAGGGCAACAAAAAATTATTAGGGGTATGAAACGGCTTCCATATGAGAAGAGATTAATAAGACTGGGACTTTTCAGCTTGGAAAAGAGACGATTAAGGGGGGATATGATAGAGGTCTATAAAATCCAGGCTGGTGTAGAGGAAGTAAATGAAGTGTTATTTACTCCTCATAATGCAAGAACTAGGGGTCACCGAATAAAATTAATAGGCAACAGATTTAAAACAAATAAAAGGAAGTATTTTTTCCACATAATGCACAGTTACTGTGGAACTCCTTGCCAGATGATGTTGTGAAGGCCAAGACTTTAATAGGGTTCAAAAAAGAACTAGAAAAGTTCATGGAGGATAGGTCCATCAACGGCTATTAGCCAGGATGGGCAGGGGTGCTGTCCCTAACCTCTGTTTGCCAGAAGCTGGGAATGGGCGACAGGGGATGGATCACTTGATGATTACCTGTTCTTTTCATTCCCTCTGGGGCACCTAGCATTGGCTGCTGTCAGAATACAGGATACTGGGTTAGATGGACCTTTGGTCTGACACAGTATGGCCGTTCTTATGTTCACACCTGCCACCCAACAACACTGAGACGAAAGACCAGCCCAAAGCACCCCTCAGTACCTTCTTACAAATGTGCAGACAATGCAAGTGTAACATTTACATGAGCTGGGCTTTTAATGTCTTGGGAAATATTTGTTCCGTCTGTGTGGGCTGGAATCCTTGGTAATTTTGGTTTGTTATTCATGGAAGACAAGTAGTGCAGGGGTGAGAGAGGTTGAGGGGAAAGCGTTGGCTTGCGAGCACTGGAGAGACTTGTGCTTTTGGATCTGGGTTTGGGTAGCCTCCATCTGCATTCGTGTACTTCATCCTATGGCTTATCCTCCTGTCCCTCCTCTTATTTGTAGCTATATTCCAACTGCATTGAGCTACCTATATATTTATTGGCTTTCAGGGGCATCACAAAGATCAGTGAGTTCATCCTCGCTGCGTCCCTTGTACTATCCCCATTCTATGGATGCAGAAACTGAGGCACAGAGAGACCCCAAAGGTCACACAGCCAGTATGTGGCAGAGGCAGGAATACAACCCAGGTTTTCTGGGTCTCAGTCCAGTCCTTTAATCCTTCCTGTCCCCTACTCCTCTGAGCAGAGCCAGCCAGAATCTAGCCCTGCATTTATTAGGATTCATTGTAGGATTGTGTTCTTTACCTTTCAATATTGAAGGCTCTGTTGGAGGATTAAATAAAAAGCATTTATTCTTCAGGCTCACTATGGTATTCTATATATTGATTAAAGTTTGCTAAACCACAACCCTCCCCAAAATGGCACATTTCAATTAGCCAGCACATGTATTTTTTTTTAAAACCCACTTTAAGCCTCCAAATCCCTCAGACTCCTCTGGACTTCTCGACTTCGTGGACTTGCTCGTGGAAAAATGCTGCGGTTCCTTGTGCAGTAATCCAGTTCTTTGTTAAGTCTTCTTGTTGTACTTGATCTGGAAGATAGATCTATCTAAAAATAATGCACAGAGGATAAAGGAGATGATCACGGGTTAGCTCCTCAGCTGGTGTAAATTGGCATAACTCCGGAGTGCAGCTATGTCGATGAATGCCAGCTGGGGCTCTGGTCTGAGGTTAGCACAAACTGTCTTTGAACTGTGTATGAATAAAGAACTCAGATTTGGTCACATGTAAGGTGAGGTCTGATTCTGCTAGGCCTGAAGACCTAGATTGTTGTCTAGATGGTGTTCGGGGGTCTCCTCTGTATTCTCTGTGTGGGTGGGAGAGAACAGGGCATTAGGGAAACGTGCAATGGGTAAAGGGTTCCTCTTTGTAGGCTCTGCTCATCCAATCTGGTTTTCTGGGGCGGTCCTTTGGGGAAAACAGGTCAGGGCAGTTTTTCAGCTCCACAAAGCTCCCTTTCTGTGTGGGCAAAGTGAGCCCGTGGGGATTGGCTGGCCAAGATGCTCTCGCGTCTTCCTCAAAAAGAACAAATTGTAAAATGCAGCTCTCGCAGGCCAAACAGCTCAAGGATTTTTCCACCGGGGGAAAATGTCTCGGCCAGGCCTGCCCGGTTAGGCTCTCGAGCCGTGTGGTCTGGCCGTCTCTGTGGGATTTTAGGAAAATGCTGACTCGAGCAGAAGTCATTAAAGTACTTGGTGCTGAAAGTGGGCAGCTGCTCAGCTTGGGCCCTGTCTCGGTCTGTCTCCTCCTTTGCTCCCAGGAGGAGCACTGACCCACCCCTTCGCTGGAATAAAAAGAATTAAGCTGGTTTTTCTTGAACAAGAATTTCAGAAAGAATTTGTCGAAATAAACAACAAAGAGAAATGAAATCAGGGTCCATTTGACTGTCCACTCTCTGGACAAGGAGATCTTTTGTATTATGCTTGTTTACGTGCCTGGCACAATGGCGCCCTGATCCCTAATTGGGACCTTGTAGCTGCTACTGCAATACAAATTATTGTTTTATCACTGCCCTAAACTCCCTGTGCCTGCCTGCCTGCCTTCCACCAGCCTTTCAGCCTGCTAGCAACTCCCTTCCCCTCTAACTATATAGGGCAGTTAGTTAAACATCTTCATGATGCTTCCTCCAGCCTCCTGCCCCCCGAATCAAACGCTTATTGCATGCATATGAGCTGCTGATTTTTTAATTTTTTTGTTTGTTTTAATTACACCATCAACATCAAAAGGAGTGGAGAAACAGCTGAGCTGTTGTCTGGGGATTCATGATTTAACTGAGGCAGACTTAGCAAATTCTAATACCCTGTTTCCCCGAAAATAAGACATCCTCCGAAAATAAGGCCTACTTACAGTTTTGCCTCTCGTTGTAATATAAGGCATCCCCCCGATAATAAGACCTCCCCGATAATAAGGCATCCACCGATAATAAGGCATTTTTCATTTCTGAAAAATAAGACATCCCCTGAAAATAAGACCTAGCGCATCTTTGGGAGCAAAAATTAATATAAGACACTGTCTTATTTTCGGGGAAACAGGGTACCTAGCAAGTACGCTGTCGGATTGCAAATACAGGAGTGTGTGAATCCAGCATGAGCGCCAGCTTCTATAACTTTAGGGCCTGCGGGGGCATGATTGACACTGCTGTGTAAAATGACACACACCCTTAGACTCTGGTCGCTGACACATTTGCACATCTAAAGGGGAACATATGTATATGCTCCCTAGGACCAAACTCCAGTATTTTTTCCATTGGCATTGGCATCTGTGTGATGGTTGAGGAGGGGAAAGTGAAAAACCTAGTTACCTGGCCAGTTATTCAATGCTGTGCTAGGATATGGGGGAAGGGTATGTGTGAGAGAGAAATTCCCTCCTGACCCCTGTTGCAATTAGCTGATGCCCTGAAAGGTGATATTTGATTACCCCAATTTAGCAAGTAAAACGATGCATTCTGCTTTTGATCCTAATCCATGCCACCATATTTAATGCTCTGACCTCCTGCAGTAGTGAATTCCATTGGCTTTGGCTAAGTTTTCCAGGCATCTGCATGCCCTGTTAATGAGGTGATTCTATCCCTGAGTGAGTAACTGTGTGTGTGTGTGTGTGTGTGTGTGTGTGTGTGTGTGTTGATTCTGTCTGAGTGAGTAACCTTGTATGTGTGTGTGTCAGAAAGAGAGAGGTTGGGTGTAATGTATGGAGGACAGATGGGTGGGAGGTTGGAAGACTGAGATTAATGCAAACAGTGTGTAATTAATTGACTACTTTTGTTGTTTTTTTAAAGCTTGGGATCTACCAAGGAGGAAAAACCCCAAATCGATAATGGAATGACTGTCAGTTTTAAAATGGAAAATAATGCTTTGATAGCTTAGAATGATCTCTCTCTCTCTCTCTCATTTTTGCCATGACCATGGAACATTAAACTGTAACTATCAGCTCACCATGGTGAGCCGTTGTCGCAGCCCTTCCTTGGCCCAGGGGGGAGTGGGGAGGAGGTAACCACCCCCTGATTTCCCTTTTCGGATTGTGACTCCAGTGACAGCAGAGGCTATGCGCCAGAAACTCCCTGTTCTGCAGCCCTGTGGGTGGGGAAATGGGAGGAGCCCGGGCTCTGCCTCCACCACTCACTGGCCAGAGGTAGCTGATCAGGAGCATACGAGAGAGCAAATTGCTCCCGGAGAAGAGGTAAAGTAGCTTAGTGGAGGGTTTGGGACCATTAAAATCATTGCCTGGCGGGTAAAATGAAGAACAAGTTAAATAATTTGTTAAAATAACATTAAATATGGCATTTTGGTTTGCCTTCGTAGCAGATTTCTTAAAGCTGGCCTCAGCTCTTCTCGTCCAGGCTGTCTAAATATGGTAATCGCCTGTCTCTTTTGGGGGTGAGGGAGGAGAGGGGTGTTAAAGTTCATGTTAGAAATTAACATGAATACTGGTGCAGAGAGCCAGGATGTCCCTGTGGTTAGGGCACTAGCCTAGGAGGTCAAATCCCTGCTCCACCACAGACTTCATGTGTGACCTTGGGCAAGTCACTTAGTCTCTCTGTGGCTCAGTTCCCCATCTGTAAAGTGAGGATCATGGCATTACGGGGAATAAATACATTAAAGATTGTGAGGTCTTCAGGTGCTGTGGTGATCAGGGCCATATAAGTCCCTTATAACAACAGCAAAGTGATAACTGGCAACATGTTAGATAAGGCGATTCGTTGCCTGTGCTGTTGACAATGACCCTCATCCTGCTACTGTTGTTCGTGCTGAGTAATACCTTATTCTACAAGTCCCACTAAAATCAGTACCTACTGTCTACTACGTTTACGTAAGTACCTACCACAGTGCGACACCAGTCTCTCAGCTGGAGTTTCTAGGAGCTGCTGAAGTACAAAATCAAAGATTGGCTTGAGACAGCTCTGGCCACAAGACTTTTTGCTGAGCACTGCAGAGAGAGGCAATGTCCCTTGTGAGATTTACTAACCAATTCTGACCACTTGATGCCAATGTTGTTCCCATTTTTCTTGTGCCCGCGCCACGTCCGTTCATTGGCTTCAGACAAACTTTTTTCCTTTGGCCTTCACCGCAGTGGAAACCTGCAGCCTTTGATTTGGTAATGATTAGCTTCTATTTAGTAGCTGTCTTAGGACAGTTGATGCCTGGAAGCAAAACAGCACAGGGAAAGAAAGTTTGTGTGTTTAAATAAATAAGCTAGTTATAAATCTCTCATCTGAATGAGCCTTAACTGTTACCAACCCAGTGGAAAAAACTCGCTAGGCAGGTTGCACTGATCCTGTCTTCGTGAAGCTAGTTCAGTTCCCACCCGGCGATTGGCACCATTGGCAACCTCACAGGTTTTAAAGATTTCAGTTCTTTCTCAGCACTCAAGGCAGGTCCAGCAAGGTCAGCCCTGATGCTCATGGCGTGAGCTGTGACCCCAGTTCTCTGGGATCTATCAAGCTCCAATCACCATAGTATAGATGTACCTGTTCTCTTCAGATCCTGCTAATAGATTTTAGTCCCCACAGCTGGCAATAGATTACATCTCACAAATAGATGACCCGTTTGTGTAAGGGGAGTAGAGCACTTTGGTATATCTTAAAGATGGCCCATCTATATGGATGCTGTACGTGTGTGAATAAAATCTCTTGCCAAGGGGGGTTTCAGCTCTCATTATCTTACATTCTTTGATTCCGGGATATAGAAATAGCTGTGGCGCTGCCTAGTCATTAGGAAATGCATATTCATACATAGAGGCAAGGAGCATGAAGGTCCCCTCACTGGAGGTGTACTCTGTGTACAGGGCTCTAGAATGAGAGGACCAGGTTCACAGCAATCTACCCCAGCTGAAAGTCTGGAGAGACTTTTATCCGTGCTCCTGCTCCACTTGAATGTCTAGTGGTTAAATAAATGTAGGAGGCCAAGGATCAGTTGTTGTGTAATGTGGGGTTACTTACTTGTGACCAAAGACTTTATCTACCTCGGTATTTCCTGAAGAAACTAATTACTGTGTTGTCCAGATGATAAAGGAGTCAAATGGAGTAACTTACACACTGAGGGGCTGGAAGAGAGGGATACAGCAGGAAAAGCAATTTAAGAGGGTGTAGGAAGGACCGTTTTTAAAGTAGGACCACACACTTTATCTTCTGTCCCCTTGCAGTGTGTGTTTTATCATGTACTACATCCTTCCTTTGTGCTGGCACTTTGCAACAAACTTGAGTGGATTTTTTTTTTTTTTTTTTTTTTTTACTGTTTTAAAAGTCTGTAAGTGTAACTGACATCAAAGGCCCGATCTATACGTAGTTTTTATACCAATGTAATGCTTTTCATGTAGGGGGAGATTTTAATATGAATTATAATTAAAGCAGTACAAATGCCTCTAGTGTGGGGAGCAGTTATACCTGTATAAAGGTGCTTCTTCTGAGATAGCTTATTCCTATACGTTTAGGGGAATAAGCTGTACAAGTGTACAACAACTTTATACAGATATAACCATGTCCACACTAGATGGTAGCACTGTTTTAATGGCATCAGTTTCTAAACCAATATAGACCTAGCAGCACAAAAACGGTAGGTAGACAAGCTACAAGATTTTTGGAGGGTGGTTATCTCGAGATGAATCAGGTACATGAGTATACAAATGGGTAATTTTTGTGTATGCGTCCAGAAAGGCTGCAGAACTCCTAGCAGCTGACTATGAATGAATTGGCTATCAGAAGTCCTCTTGTGCCACCTTCACATGACTAGAATCACCGCTAGCAGCCGTTCTTCTTAGTTTGGAAATTTTCTTTTGCTACTAATGCTCATTCTTTCTTTGAACATCCTCACGGGGACTAACTGGCATTAGGGGATCAGAACTAGACATTCAGAAAACAGAAATTTGTTGGCTTCCTCATGCAACTGTCATACGTTCTTCTCTATCTTATAGTAACTGCACGCACATAGAGGATGCTGCCTTTGCCGCCTCTTCGCCCTACTGTTCAGGACCCACAGAGAGCCAGACTATCGGCTTTCTCAGTCTTTTGTACCTCTGGATTCCACCAAGGACCAAAAGTAGAAAATCCAACATACTCTCAGAGATGTTGTGCACATGGTGTTTGCAGCAGAAATAGATCAAAACCTTGTGACAGAACCTGTTCTCCTAAGGTATCCCAGCCAGGGTGGCGGACAGAAGAGGGCTGGTAAGAAGCCACACATGGGAGACTTACCCCAAATAAATCTTCAACGTTAAGAGATTCACCCTCAAAGGCCTTGACTAAATAGTGTATAGTATGTCATCTTGCGTTCACCCAATAGGTCTTGATTCAATGCCCATTCAGGTCAGTGGAAAACACTCCCATTGATTTCAATCTGCATGAGATCAGGCCCTTAGCTCTGAAACAGCTGGGAAGGTGGCAGGAGGCCAGTGGTATCAGGTTTGGTGCATCTCCATTTGGGATATTGATTACCTCTTTCTGCTCTCCCTCCTGCAGACCGTTACTTTTGTTGACTCCTGAACCATCCTGGCCTACACTCCTGTATGGGAGTTTATTATAAGTGTGTATTACACCAGATTAGTCATTTTCTGTTTAAAACAACTGGTGACCAGGCCACTCTTATTTCCAAGACTTTTGTTAGGAGCTGTGCCAAAGGAACATTCATGTTCATCAACTCAGGTATCTATAGCCAAGAATGTGGTTGTATGGCTAAGGAACTGGACTGAGATTCTTGACTCTGCCACAGACCTGCTTTGTGACCTTTGGGAAGTCATTTAATCTCACCATTTGTAAAATGGGTGGTAATGCTTTCCCTCCCAAGGGTCCTGAGGATAAATATGTTTGTGTGGGGCTCAAGTACTGTGTCAATGAAGGCCATATGAGTATCTGGATTATTTATATCACTATGTATGGGATCTCAAGAGTTAAGAGGGGGATTTCAGTCTCTATGGTCCATGCAAAAAGCAACAGAGGGTACTGTGGCACCTTTAAGACTAACAGAAGTATTGGGAGCATAAGCTTTCGTGGGTAAGAACCTCACTTCTTCAGATGACTTGCATCTGAAGAAGTGAGGTTCTTACCCACGAAAGCTTATGCTCCCAATACTTCTGTTAGTCTTAAAGGTGCCACAGTACCCTCTGTTGCTTTTTACAGATTCAGACTAACACGGCTACCCCTCTGATACTATGGTCCATGCAGTCGTTGGCGCCTTTGAGAGATTTAACAGAGGACTGTTGGAGGTGGTTTATCTTTGACGTGGACATTCATCCATTAGAGACAGAGAGCACTCCTTCTCCTGGTTCCTCTGAACCCCTTTTTTTCATTGGTCACCAAAAGCCTTCGAGTGTTCACTTAATGACTTTCAGTCCTATTCTGATATAATAAAACACTTACAGGGTGAAGACCATTTTTTACTTGGTTTCTAATGGCAGTCCAGGGTAGCTTAGCATTTTGATGGCTTGTTTAAGTATGGGGATAGTTTTAGTCGTTGCAAGGGAAGAGAACATGTTGCATTTAATCTAACTTGGTAACTGTCATGGAGAGGGTTAGATCATACAGATGTTTCAACTTCAATGATTTAAACTGTGTACGCAGAGCACCTTTCTGTTGCACTAAATGCTATTTTATGCATTACAAGTACAAAAATGAAGATAATCCCCCAACCCAGGTATCTCAAAAACTGTAATACTGATAGCCCAACCCAGGCATCTCAAAAACCAATCAGCCACAAGGAGTTTGTACAGCGCAAGGGGGTCCTGGTCCATGACTAATGCTCTTGGATGGTGCAAGAATACAAATAATAAAAGAGAAGCCAATAATAATTGATAACCATCCACCTATCCCCTTATCAACAGCCCAAGGAGAAATGACTGGTGTTGGAGCATGACCTGAAGGTTCATAAATCCTGTCTCTGGCAGAGCTAGGCCAGGAAGCCTGCTACAGAGACAAGGACCCTTTATGGAAAATGCCCTGCCAGCAGCTTCTTTGAGAGCTCAAGCACTCCAGTCACAGCCATGGTAGTGCTGTGTGGTGAGAGATACTAGGATGTTGTGTTTTTCTGCAGAGACTGTCACTCAAACCACAGCTTCTTGGTTGTCTTTCTCCAGCCCAATCTGTTGGCTCCTGGAAGAGGCTTCATAACTGTACTAACTCACTCCAATTTCAGGTACTCCAGCTTCTGCTCTTCCCCACAAGCACACTGGATAGAAGGGCTAGTGTCAGAATTCTGTCTTACCCAATAGTGTACTAAGGAAACTTATTTGGGACAAAAGGGGTTAATTACACTTGGGTGGGATTCTCTCTTCCTTTCCCCCAAAAAATGCTGTGGGACTCACTCATCCACACAGTACCTGGTGTGTTCTCCAGGTCTTGTCCTGTATCCCACCCCCTGTGTCTCTCCATATTCAAGCTGAACTTTGCACATGGCGAAGACAGCTGCAATATCCCATAGATCTGAAAGGAGACAGGGAGGAGATGGAGAAAGAACTTGCTACACCATCAGCTGCCTCTTGTCAGCCTCAGCTGGTGCCTGGCGTGTGTGTGTGTGTATATAGATATAGATATATAAATAAAATATACATTTAAAAAAAAAAAAACTAAATGCCAGCTTCAGTGGAGGTCTCATTATTTTACCAAAGGTGGTTTGCAACTAATTGCATCTCTTTATCTTTTATGAAACAAGAAGTTGTAGACTTCAGAGCCAGAGCTTTGGAAAGAAGGAATTAACAGGCAGCTGTTGTTTGTGTTACAGTTGGGGAAATTTGTCTACAAGCCCCAAGATTGTGGCCCCAGTGTGCCAGGTGCTGCATATACACGTAGTAAGAGATGGTCCCTGCCCTGAAAAGCTTATGATCCAAATAGAGGAACAGGAAGTAATGTTATCCTCATTTTAAAGATTGGAAACTGAGGCACAGGGAGATTAACTGGCTTGTTGAAGTTTGTGGCAGAGCTCGGAATAGAGCCAGTTCTGAGTCCAAGGTCTGTGCATAAACTGTCCTTCCTTTTGCTAGTTCCCATGGTTAGTTCATGTATCTCCCTTACTGTGGTTGAGTTCAGTCACAGATCAGACCAAACCCTTTTAACCTGTGGCATTTCTCTTCTATTTTCCCTCTCTTAGTTGGTGACAAGGTGCCAGCCGATATCCGGATCATCGAGATCAGATCCACGACGTTACGGGTTGATCAGTCGATTCTCACAGGTACGGGCAGTGGTGGGGGGTTGGGCTGTTACTCTGAGCATGGCGGTCTTGCACCGAACGACTGCGACTGGATCGAGTCCTGGGTGGGGGTCGAGGTGGGTTGTGTTGGGCTTGGTGCTCTAAGAACCTTCACTCCCACAGTGAAATTTGTATCAAATGTTCTGTGTTATGAAAAATCTAGGTTCTCCTCTTAACGTTTTCATTTTCACACCTGTCTGGTGAATCTGTGGTGGCCAGCCCCTCTGTAAGACTTTCCAAAGGGGTCACCCAACTAATCCAGATACTTGGCAAACCAATCTCTACCATGTCCCTGTGAGGCTGATTGGTTAGCACTATTATCAGCCCTTTTTACAGATCGAACAATTTAAGACCAGGGATTGGGGTTTTCAAATGCGTTCAGCGTTGGCCTGACTGCTCCACTGAAGTGAATGAGCGTTTTCAGTGGGAGCAGAGTTGGGGTGAGATTTTCAAAATTGCTTGGTTTCGGACTATGTGACTTGCCCAGAAAGGGAATCAGTGGAGAGTTGGGATTAGAATTCAGGAGATTCTGGCTCCATGTCTCATGCTCAGACCACTGGACCACAGCTAAGTCTCGGCAGGAAGTGCCCAAAATCTTGAATGTGTGTGAGGTTTTGTTAAGAATCAAGCCTCCTATTAATGATGGCTACACATTTTACTGCAGAACAGGGTATGTGGCTGTCTTACACAGGTACTGAACTGTGGTTTGAAAGCAAATGTTGCTTGATTCTTGTCTATCTTGTTGTGTAGCAATTAAAGAGTTAATCATTTCAGATGTGTGATATTTGCTAGAATAGGATGTTGTCATTGAGGGGAGGAGAATTTTTTTTTAAATATGAATTAAAGAAGTGTTTGAAATATTACATATTAGCTTTAAACATTATATCACGACTATCACGGGGAAATGGTAAGTATCCTTTCTTTTCTATTTAGATCAGGGGTTCTCAAACTGGGGGTCGGGACCCCTCAGGGGGTGGCGAGGTTATTACATGGGGGGTCACGGGCTGTCACCCTCCACTACAAACCCCACTTTGCCTCCAGCAGTTATAATGGTGTTAAATATATTTTAAAAATGTTTAGTGTATAAGGGGGGGGGTCGCACTCAGAGGCTTGCTGTGTGAAAGGGGTCACCAGTACAAAAGTCTGAGAACCCCCTGATTTAGATGAACCATTAGTCTAAACTCCAAATCTCCTTTTGACATGATTTTAAAAATTCATGAGCTTGGGATACGGCAAAAGGGAAGGAAAAACAATTGCAGAAATTAAATCTACAGGGACACCAGCACAGTCTCCCCGAGACGTGGTTTTGTGCTAATTGAACTTTCTCCTGCAAGGTGACAGGAGATGCAGCGGAGGAACAAAATTATTTTTGTGCTCAGAGCACGAAATAAAGACCTTCAGGAGAAGCACTCTTGATACTTTCATTACGTTCTACAACGTATTCCATCTCCTCTTGAGGCCGTTGATTAGCTTTTGTGGCTTTGCGTTCTCCTTGAATAAGTGGAACTGTTGCCTCTGATTTTAATTCTTGTGTCCTGAGGAGAGGGGCTTTTCTTCAAATCTTGGAACTGGCTGTTGCAAGCTTCCCGGAGCAGGGAAACATCTTTTGTCTAAGTTTGTACAGTGCCTAGCACAATGGGGTCCTGGTTCATAACTAGGGTTTCTAAGCACTACTGCAATGCAAATAATTAGTAATAGTAATGTAGCCAGTCTCCATGCCAATGCAGGACTGTTCCTTACAAGATGCAAAAGAAGGTTTTTGGACTAAAGAGGATTTAATTTTAGAAGCCTTTGTTTTTTTCAGGATATCGTCAAAATAGAAAAGCAGCTAGTATAATCTTCACTGTCACCCTTATGAGTAATGTTTTCCTGCTGTCGCGATGCACTCCACAATTTAGGATTAGTTTTTGAGCCCTTTAGACCCATCCCAACTAAGCCCGTGCACAAAATACTAATCCTTGTTCCATTTGACTATCTCCGCACACAATTAATGCCAAGAAGCAACTTGGCTGAGATTCACCAGAACAACGCTTGGTCTCTGGTGACAGTTTCTCTGTAGAAGTCTTCACTGGTTAGTTGGTGGCAGTTAAAACCTGTCTGGAACCTGGAAAAACTTTTCTCTGTGTTTGTACCTTGCCTAGCCCAGTGGGGCCGGGGCCTCCAGATCCAACTACAATACAAACCACAGTAATTCAGACAGCAGTGTTATCATCGCTGGAGTATGAGGAGGGCAGCAATTGGTGGGTGAGACCAGGGACTTGAATTTGCCAACTTGTATCAGGCCGTCCAGATGCCTAAATATGGAGTTAGGTGCCAAACTTTACATTTTCTGGCTCAAAATGTTGGCCTAACCCTGTTAGGGTATGCTGTTAGCCAAGCGGCTTTTTGGCTCTGGTAATTTTCACTTGAGTTTAAGCTAGTTATAGGAAAATAACTCTTCTCTGCATAGTGAACAGATGAATGGACCAGCTGTAACATCTCATTGATGAATGTCCAAACAAAATGACCTAGTGCCAAAGATCTATTTTCAAGGCTATGTATTGTCACCAACAGAAGCTTCCAATCCACCTTAATAGAGGCCTTTGCTGGAACTGGATCTGTGTTGAGAATCTCAGTAGGAAACCTTGTAAATGGTTTTGCTCCCTCCTTTTGTCTCTACAGGTGAATCTGTGTCTGTGATTAAACACACTGACCCGATCCCTGACCCCAGGGCTGTCAATCAGGACAAGAAGAACATGCTTTTCTCTGTAAGTTTTTTCATATCCTTCGCCAACTCTCTTGGCTCTTGTAGAAACAGCCACAGGGTAAAGAACCTCATAGGCAGGTATCAAAGAGTGTAAGTTTTTGAGCACGACATTGTAATAAAGGATAATTACTGTTCACTGAAGGACACAATTTAAGGTGGTATTTTTCCTAAGTGCTCAGTGCTATTGTTAAAGTCAATGGGAACAGAGTTAGGCCAATGCTGAATGCTTTGAAAAAATCCCACCCTTAACAGTTTACATGTTGTCAAAAGTTGGCCAGTCATCTACTCACTGGACAGGAACATCTGAGTCTTGGTTGTGCTGCAATGCAAAGTCCTTACAAAGGAATAACTGGATGACATAACAGCATTACAACCCAGGCAACTAGTGAAAGGATATTCCACAAAAGCTTATTCACTGGGGCAGTTCTTACTTTACTGTTTGTGGCAGAGATTTTCAAAGAGGGCAGCCTAAGGGAGTTTGGTGCCCATTGAGTTTTGGCATCTAACTCCCTTATACTTAGGGCCCTACCAAATTCACAGCCATGAAAAATGCGTCACGGACTGTGAAGTCTGATCTCTCCGTGAAATCTGGTCTTTTGTGTACTTTTACCCTATGCTATACAGATTTCACGGGGGAGACCAGTATTTCTCAAACTGGGGGTCCTGCCCCAAAAGGGGGTTGCAAGGTTATTTAGGGAGTATTGCCACCCTCACTTCTGCGCTGCTTTCAGAGCTGGGCGGCCAGAGAGCGGCGGCTGTTGGCTGGGCAGGTGGGTGGCCGGAGAGTGGCAGCTGCTGACCAAGGTTCAAGCTCTGAAGACAGCAGAACGGAAGTGAGGGTGGTAATGCCATACTATGTCAACCTTACTTCTGCATGCTGCTGACAGCGACTCTGCCTTCAGAGCTGGGCTCCTGGCCAGCAGTCACCATTCTCCAGCCACCCTGCTCTGAAGGCATCGCCAGCAGCAGCGCAGAAGTAAGGGTAGCAGTACTGTATCTTCCCCCCACACACACACACAATAACCTGGTGACCCCCCGACAACTCCTTTTTGAGTTAGGACCCGTACAATTACAACACTGTGAAATTTCAGATTTAAATAGATGACATCATGAAATTTATGATTTTTAAAATTCTATGACTGTGAAATTGACCTAACTGGGCCGTGAATTTGGTAGGGCCCTACTTATACTCCTTTAAAATCTCAGCCTTTGTGTTTATGGTTTTCTTCTGAAATCATGGACTAGAGGTGTAGCAGGCATTCATGATTAAACGTGCAGAACTTGAAACTTGTGAGGTGCAAACAACTCTCAAACAGCAAAACTAGAGATGGACTCAGGTTGCAAAATTTGTATCTGGAATTTGAATGCTCCAAAATTCAAAGGCATTTGCAACATGGAGTTTTGCTTCATCTTATAAAGATTAGGGGTTATTTAAAACAATTTAACATTTTGCCAGTTTTGGAGGAGTTTATATATGAGGTTTTGTTACCGACTTTTGAACCTGAAGCAGAAAGCAAGTAGCTCATTGTGTAGGGAGAGAATGTAGCCTGCCAATTAGAGTACAGGATTAGGCGTCAGGACTCCTGGGTTCTTTCCTGAAATCTGTCACTGACTCAAGGTCCAATTTCTCTGACCCTTTCTGAACAAAACTGGTCAAAGTAATTTGTGAAGCAAGACTGTTATACCTTAAAATCCATTAGAGAGGAGTGTGGGGAGGGAAAGGGGGCAGTCTTTTCATTTAGCAGTTTCTACTGGACCAAGCATCTTCAACTTTTCTATGCTCCTTAGGAATAAAGGGTATGCATTGCATCTGGAGATGCTTCTAACTCCAAAAAAACCCCAAACCACACAAATCTTGAAGACCACAGAAGACTCAGTAGCTACTCATAGGTCTGGAGAAATCCCTGTTTAGGTTTGGTGGGATATCACCAAAAGTAGAAAGGCCTGTCAAGGGGTCACAGGAAACAGGAATTATTGGGTCCAGGCTGGAGAGAAATTGAACAGTAACTCAGTGACAGATCCCAGGAAAGAACCCAGGAGTCCTGACTCCAAATCCTGTACTCTAATTGGCAAGCCATCTGCTCTCCCTACGCAGAGAGCTACTCATTTGCTGCTTTAAGCTCAAAGATCTAATATTTGTATATTCTGTACATACGAATGACTTCTTTTCCAGGGTACCAATATTGCGGCTGGTAAGGCTGTTGGCGTCGTCATTGCTACCGGGGTATACACAGAAATTGGGAAGATCAGGAATCAGATGGTTGCAACTGAGCCAGAGAAGACCCCATTGCAACAAAAGCTGGATGAGTTCAGCCAGCAACTCTCCAAGGTCATTTCTGTGGTCTGCATAGCTGTCTGGGTCATCAATATCAGCCACTTCAGCGACCCGGTTCACGGTGGCTCTTGGTTTCGTGGGGCTATCTACTATTTCAAGATTGCGGTGGCCTTGGCAGTAGCTGCCATCCCTGAGGGTCTCCCTGCTGTCATCACCACTTGTCTGGCGTTGGGCACACGCCGTATGGCCAAGAAGAATGCTATTGTGAGGAGCCTTCCTTCAGTGGAAACGCTCGGCTGCACCTCTGTCATCTGCTCTGACAAGACGGGCACCCTCACCACCAACCAGATGTCTGTCTGCAGGGTGAGTTCTTGAGCTATGCAAATGTGTAAACACCATGTTGCTTTCCCATAAGGTGTGCAGGGTCTTGAGGCTAATGCACGGGGTTGAGAGTTGGGAGATCTGAGTTTTATCCCAAGGCTGCAGAGCTAGGAATAAGTCACTTTCCTGCTGTGCCTCAGTTTACCCATCAGTGTAGTAGGGATAACAACATTTACCTTCCCCACAGACATATTGCAAGGCTAAAACATTGTCTCTTCTGGCAAAAACTTTGCTAATTTGAAGGAGAGCATGAAAAAGCTTGGCATTATTGCAAACCTGTATAAACATGACCTTCCTTTCCTCCCTATTTGTGGTGAAAATCAGTTTATTATTTTTGCATGGCTCTAGGCTGCAGTTATATAGGTCGCTCTTGCTCCTTGCGAACAAATGAGACACTTGTTTAAAGGTGTGGCTTTTCAGAGGTTATTTTAAGGACTCTTCTATCTTGGTGCTTTCCTCTGTGGTGGGGATCTGCTTGAAATGAGAGCTCCTGGAAGCGCCTGTATTTAGTCTGTTCTCTCCCATGCTTGTTTAACCAAGCTGGTAAGAGATGAGAAACTTAAAAGCTGAACTTCTATCAGAAGTCAAAACTGGGATCAGTTTAACTCCCTGGTTTTAATACATAAGAAGGGATCACCCTGAGAAATCCAAGGGTCAAGATAAGATTAATGCAACCTGGTTAATCTGTGCGTTTTTTTTTTTATCCATGTTTTGTTGTTGGAAAGTTTTGGTCAGCAATCCCATACAGCTGAGTTTGGAATCTAAATATACTATAAACACACATTATTGGGTAAATGCCAGGGCCACCACGGCTGCGGAATGCATCAATTTTATCTGCTATAATAGAATAGGACGGGAAAGATGGGATAATCCAAGCACTCCTCAGTTTCCCTATTAATCCTCATGACTAAGAAAAGATTTTTCTTGGTACTGGCACTCAGATTGTATAGGAAAACCTTGGAAAACAACATTTCACGAGAGGGGAAAAATAAACTTGCCCAGCATCTCTCCCCCGAACCTCCCAGCTTTTATACTTCGTTAGAACAGTCCAAAGTAGACAACATGTTGTAGCATCGCTATGTACGCTGTGAGCACTGACTGACATTATTAATATTGGGAAAGTCTGAGATTTCTGCTCTATATATTATTTAAAATGAGACAGCACTGGAGCCATTTTAAAAAAAGTGTCATTTCCATGTCTTAGAAAGGACGGACGGACACACACACACACAATATCTTCCTATTCTCCCTTCTGCAAAGCAGATATGTTAGAAGACCAGTGATTCTTCCCATCCCCTTCTACAGGCAGCCAGCTAAGTAACATTTGTGTGACATTCTGCCTCAGGAGTACGTCTGGCAGGCTGTTCCTGTTCTGTAGCGGTTCTTCTAGTTTCCTTAGTGATATGGCAGAGTAAGTGGCCCATGTTCATCTGCATAATGAATGCGTGGGAGTCTAAAGGCATTAAATGCCAAGTTGATGGTTCTGCGGACAGATATGGAAGCATCTCTTGCTGATCAACTAGCTAACATATAGAGCAGGCGAGACTTTTATCTTTCCAAGAACCTGTTCACACAAGGACAGCATTAAGGTTGCTTTCCCAGCTGGTTTCTTTACCAGGCAGACCACTGATTTCTTTAAGTCTTTCCCTTTTTATTTTCGGACTCCCAAGATGAGCTGTGCAAATTGCAGTTCATTAAGGCTGCAGGGTTGCAAGCAGACTCCTTCATCTGGTTTTGGTCCATGTGCACGCAAACATCCTGTGTTCGGACAAACCACAAATTCAAAGCCACTCTCCACTAAAGCCACTCAGGTGTGTTTCTGGCTCTGGGTAAGAAGGCGCCTGATTCACTACATTCAAGTGTGTTCAGATCCGGGATATCGATTCAAGCCCATCTCTGAATCCGCGCCATGGGGACTTCTCTTGGCTTCCACCTAAAATCATAATTTGGTTCAGATGATGATGATTGATATAGTGCAGGGGTGGCCAAGCTTACTGACCCTCCGAGCCACATAAGATAATATTCAGAAGTTCAAGAGCTGCAAGACGTGCATAACTTGCCCCGCAGGGTGGTGCCTACCCAGGCGCAGGGCTTCTGCCCAGAAGCCCCTAGCTCCACCACCCTACCACAGGGCAGAAGCCCGAGCTCCTCACACCTCCAGTCTGGTAGCTGCACTTTAACTATAAAAGAGCCCATGTGGCTCATGAGCCGTGGTTTGGCCACCCCTGGTATAGTGGTAGCATCTAAAAACTTCATCCAGGTTTGGTCCCCAGTGTGCTAGGTACTGTACAAACATATATAGTAAATGTCAAAATGTCAGTCATCTGCTCCTACTGAAGTCAATGCAAGAGTCCCATTGATTTTAATTTTACAGGATCAAACCATAAAAGGCAAGACAGAACAGGGGTGTGAAACAAACAAGACAAAGTGTGTGTGCGTGTGCACTGGGGGGACAACGATGACACAGAGCAGCAATAACAACAATATTTAATATCTGCAATAATCACGGTTCTCTCAAAACTCAGCCCAAACTCTCAGCAAACGTAGCTTGTGTTTATAATGTAAAATCAGTTGCCATATTAATTCACTCCTTTTTCAGTATCCATTTAATCAGTCAGCAGAAGCGGGGATCTCTTGGATAACATTATTCCAGGCCCAGTCAGCTTGAGGAGAGACAGAAATTTTGTGTTAATGTTTAACCTTCGGGAGTTCCCTGGTTAAATAAGGTGACTGCTTAATGGAAGGAATATGGATATTGTTCACAGATTTGCAGACTGTTTAAAAAGGCAAATATTTACGCTGGGTGGTCATGACTGCTATTGAGCACTTACTTATCTTGTAGGTGTTCACTTCATTAAACAGACCGGCTCTGTCTTGAGAGGGGACTGTATAAAGCCTGTCAATATCCTGGACAAAGGTTAGGCATTCATTTGAGGTTAGCTGGGGCATGCAGCCTTTTATTAGGAAGATTTGGGGACCTGGTGTCTTCTGTAATGATCCAAAGAAAGCTGTTGTCCAAAGGACTCTTTCAGACCTGTTTCAAGAGGTTTTACACATAAGAGAGCTCCTTTGCTAACAGAGACCTATGGCAAGAAACTGCATCCCTGTTTGCAACTCCTTCCAAGTCTGAAGGCTCTCTGCTTTTTCCCATCTCCCCCAGTTTTGCTTAACTCCTTCACTTGGGGCTGGATGGGGGAAAACTTTTATGATTTGTTGTTTGGATTCCCCCCCCCCCCTGCCCCTTTTATAGATTTCAAATTCAAAGTCTGAAATCCAACCAGCACTCTCTGGGCAAAAATGGAGAAAAAATTTGTCTTAACAGTTTTGTTTAAAAATTCAGATTTTGGCAAAACCTTAAAACAAACTAACAAACCAATGATAATATTCAACGCTTCTGTCATGTAACTCCCTGAGTTTTCTTCCCAATGATAAAATGAATAAATAAATAAAAGTGATTTATTTGCCCACTTTCTGAACACCTTCCTGGTAGAAACCTTTCCTGGATTCTCCATGAAATACAGCTGACCAAACTTTGCAAATTTTTCTCCAGTTGAATCCCACCATTCATGATACTACATGTCTACCTGAGGCCAAGTCCTGAAATTCTTATTCCTTTTTTACTCAGCCCTTTCTCTGGGGAAACAAAACTTCTTACTAATGCCAGTGCATAATTAAGGACTTCAGTATTTGGACCTTGATCCATCAAAACACTTAAGCATGTGCCTAACTAAAAGGGTGTGAAATGGCTAGAAGCATGTGCATAATTTAAATCACATGTTTAATGGTATGCACTTTAATAAGAGCCGAATGCTCAGTAGAGCTTTGCAACCAGCATGACAGTGGTCCTCCTTCATGACATGAATTATATGCATTATACCAGCTTCCGATCTTTATTACTCTTATTCTTTCACCACCAAGCTTTCTCTGCCATTGTTTGGTATGATAATTCCAGAACCAGGTGGTCATGGTAGCCTGGCAACTGGCTTTCTTGGTGAGTTCACAGATCCGTTGCCTACTTTCAGTTTCATTCTTGAGAGTCTAGATCAGGGGTCGGCAACCTTTCAGAAGTGGTGTGCCAAGTCTTCATTTATTCACTCTAATTTAAGGTTTCGTGTGCCAGTAATACATTTCAATGTTTTTAGAAGGTCTCTTTCTATAAGTCTATAATATATAACTAAACTATTGTTGTATGTAAAGTTAATCAGGTTTTTAAAATGTTTAAGAAGCTTCATTTAAAATTAAATTAAAATGCAGAGCCCCCCGGACTGGTGGACTGGACCCGGGCAGTGTGAGTGCCACTGAAAATCAGCTTGTGTGCCGCCTTTGGCACGCGTGCCATAGGTTGCCTACCCCAGTCTAGATAATTGCTGAGAGTGTCTCTTTTCTCAGCTTGATACGTGCTGCTGTGGGTGTTTGTTTAAATGTTTACAGAATCCCATAGGTTGTGCTCAGCACTGAGTAGCATATGGAGCTGCCTCACCTCTAAGTTTTGTCTTCATATGTTCTTTTGCTGTAGAGGAGTGGTTCTCACCCAGGGGCCCGGGGCCCCCGTGGGGGGCTGTGAGCAGGTTTCAGGGGATCCGCTAAGCAGGGCCAGGGTTAGACTTGCTGGGGCCCAGGGCAGAAAGCCGAAGCCCCACTGCATGGGGCTGAAGTCTGGGGCCCTGAGCCCCATCACCCAAGGCTGAAGCCAAACGTAGCTTTGTGGGGGCCACTGTGGCGTGGAGCCCCCAGGCAATTGCCCTGCTTGCTACCCCCTAATGCCGGCGCTGGCTTTTACATGCAGAAAACCAGTTGTGGTGGCACAGGTGGGCTATGGAGTTTTTATAGCATGTTGGGGAGGAAGAGGGGCTCAGAAAGAAAAGGTTGAGAACCCCTGCTGTAGAGAGTTAGGGTACAACACCATGTTAGATTCAGAGGTTTTAAGGTCATAAGGGACAAATATAATCCATGCGACCTGCATAATAAAGGCCACAGAAGTTCCCTAAGTGAATTGAGCAGCTTCAACAGAAGTTATGTAATCTCCAAATAGACCCGTTCAATCTCACTGTTCCTTGTTCTGAAGCAATGTAATTGGAGCTAGATAATTCACATTAATCCCCGCTCTCCACCCAGAGACTGAGCTAAAAGCTTTCTTGTGATCAGCAAAACACAGATAGTAGTTAATTAACGTCCCTCTGTTTTTTTTCTGTTCAGATCCAATCCTTGAGATTATTGTGATTTATTTCTGTCCCATAACTTCCTCTAGATAACCTTACTTTTCCCTTAATGATAATTAATGAATGACATGTAGCAACCCCAGCTAGCTTTGCTGGCCTGAATTTCTTGCTTTCAGTTCAAGTCTTGGTAGTTGATTTTTACCAACCTCTTATAATCCCTAATTCACCTTTGAAAATCAGTCTATTTTGGAACTGTAGCATAACCTTAGAGCCCTCATTCAGCACCGCACTTCAGGATTTGTGTAAGTCCCTTTGTAATCAGCAAAGCACTTAGTAGGTGCTGAAATACCATTGACTTCACTTCACTGAGGCCTATTTGTAGTACAGTAGCGCCTAGAGGCTGTATTCAAGAGCAGAGTCCCATTGTGATAGGCACTGTGCAAATGCATATAAAAAAAGCAGACCCTGCCGCCCCCCGCCCCAAAAAAAGTTTACAATCTAAATAGACGAGTCAGACAATGGGTGGGAGGGTTAATAGGCACAGAGGGGGGGAGTGACTTTTCCAGAGTCACACATCGAGTCACTGGTAGGGCTGAGAATAGCACCCAAGGTCTTGTGACTCCGAGTCCAGTGTCCAATCCCCCTAGGCCTGCATGAGGTAAGCCTGCACTGTTCTATGCACAGAGGACTCAGCCTTCCAATCAGTCAGCCCTGGAACTTTTTATAAGCATGACGCTCGCTAAATGAAAGGAATGAGACGAAAAAAATTCTGCCAGGATGAGTAGGGTCCTTATATGGAATACAGCTAAACCTCCCCTCTTCCTCCCCCATGAGCTGATCAACAGAATGGCTGGCATTCCCGACTTTCCCTGTTGTATAATAAATCAATTGGTGGGGGTTATGCACAGTAAGTGCTTATCGATGCTCCCTAGCCCACGATGGTCAAAGCAGTCTGAATACTAGCTCTAGTCCAAGTTTGCATTGAAACCAGACCTTGAAGGGAATAATTTTAGAAGATTCCCACTGTCTGTCTGGGTTATTGTCTCTCTGTATGGCTGCTTTGACAGGGGAGATGATATGGGAGGAAGCCATTATGTAATTATGTTAACTGCAAGCATTATTTAGCATAGAGGGAGGGGGAGAGAAATGTTTTACCTCTGTCCTCGCAGATTGCTTCCTTTTTATAGAAGAAGATTGCAGGATCTGTGTAATAAGTTAATAACTCTGAATTAAGCTCATCATGGAGCCTTTGAACAACAGTTATTGAAATTGACATTCAGCTCAAATTATAGTCTCTCAAAACTTGGCATATGGCACCCTTTTATGCTCCATTACTTAATACACCAGCAGGCCCAGACGCAGAGGATGACATTTGGAAGTTATGATCTGATGGGCACATTTGGAAAGATAAGTACATGCCTCGTAACCCGTTGAAACAACATTGGATGAGCTGAACTTCCTGAGGGGACAAAGAATGTGTTCTTATTTTAAAACCGACTGCCTGGCTCGTCCCTTCTAAATAAGGGCAATTGGCACTGGGCTAGGCAAGCAGAATGCTGTTACAGGACTGATCCTGTTGAGATGCTGAGTGTCCTCCCAGCTTTTAATATCGGTGGGCGCCGAGAGAGCTCAACAGCTTGTTGTAGAGGCTCTGTGCTTGGCAGGACCAATCCCGTAACTCCTGCCATTGCTGTGCTGATGGCCAGTTGTCAGCTTTCCTAGTGAGGGGGAGACATTGTGGAGAGCTCCATGTGGACTTTTACATAGATTGTGCACTGTGAATGCAGGAAGGGGAGAAGGGTGACTCTTAAACAGCTGAGTAAGAGATAGGCGCAGTGGATGTGAATCACCCATTGGATAGAAGAGACAGGTGAATTTGTGTTTCTGTGGCAATCTGTTCTGCAAGCTGACTTCAGGTCACTCCCAGGTTGTCTCTCCTTTAAATATCCTGGTTTTGGGGTCTTTTGAATGAGTTGTTTCAGCAGTTCTAATGGATTCTGGCTAACATGCAAACACTTACATGAGTATCCTGGAAAATACTGTAGGCAGAAGAGCTTCCCTAGAGTCATGTGGTTTTTACTTGAATGCCCCTTTGTTAGGGCCAATCTACAGGATACTGCAGTTTGATTCAGCAGCTTCTATCTAAAACAAACACAAGCTGCTTTTCGTTAGATTCTCGTGCTCAGGGGTTCCGTCTCCTCCCCTTTTGGATCTACAGGACCTATGACCATTTTTCCGGGTTGCCAGTTTGAATCCAGGCCAAGTTAGTAGTGACAAAGGGACTGGACAGACGCTTGGAGATCTTGATCAGCTTCCCAATAAATGTGAAAATGAAAGTATAAATAGATGACCAGTAGCTGATGGGAGTGTTTTAAATCATACCAGTTTATTACATTATGGTACTTTACACTTTTTTACTGCATGTATCCATCTGAAGATCTAAAAGCAGTGTAAAAGTTCTTATCTGTATTTTGTAGATGGGCAAACTGGGGTAGAGAAAGTTATCTCAATAAATAAATCTCAATAATAGAACTGGGATGCAAACCCAGGTCTCCTGACTCTTAGTCCTATGACCCTAAGTTCATCCTTACTCCTATGGCATCACAGACACTTGTCCACAGTTTGGGATCCCAGGAAGGTGTGAATAGTTTTTGTATTGATCCCAATTGGGTTTTTTTCTTCTTGCAAAGTAAACATTTATCATTGGGAACCTTGTCACCGTTATTGATGAGCCCCTGACATCCCATACCACTGTCCCAGTTCGGCAGCATTTTTATGGATTTCTTTTCATGTAGGGTAGAAAATACTCATGTTTAAATTAAAAAACCCCAAAACTAACTTTCCTCATCTTGCCTCTCTCCTCTCAAATGAGCCTGCAGCAAAAGTGCCCAGCATTACTTAGAGGTAAGTATTTTTATGATCCAGTTGCTTTCCTAAAAGTGTCTAGATTAGTGCTGTTACCCTGAGGGAAGAAATGAGATTTGAGCTGCAGAAGGACCAGTATGCTTACATGTGTGGGTGGCAAGTTCCTAGGTTGGCTTTTTTTTTTTTAAATCTCTAATATTACATTTTTGACACACATATGGCTTTAAAAGGGTTAAACGCAGAGGTGCGCTTTGGAGCGAGAACTTGATCTGGGGCCAACTGAGTTTCCTCCTTTGTGTGACACAGGAGTTAGTATGCACCCTCCTCCAGCCTTATAAGGTAAACAGTGCAGCGGTTTATATAGAAGATTTGTTTGGCTGGCTCAGCTCCAGCAGCTTTTCACAGAAAGTGCCATTTAAACTGCTGGTGCAGAGAAGTTTGGGTTTTATACTTTTTTTTTTTTTTTAATGAAATGTTACCTATCCTGTTTATGGATTAACCTACAGCTATTTCCTCTTCACTATTTACAATTACTGCAAACATACCCCTCTATTCCTTCAGGAAATACGCCATAATGTAATAGCGAAAACCTGCTAATACCTTTCAGATCCCACAATCAAAATCCCCCCCCCTCCACCAACCCATCTTGACTTAATGCCATTGTATTAGTCACTGAGCCCATTCTAGGGTAGGAAATTTAATGTAGCGCTTGGTTGCCGTGGGTTACAGAACACCATTTTTAAATAGGTTTAGATTAGAAAAATAAAGAGGTTGTGACCAATTAAACAAAAATTGACCGACTTCGTGTTGTGAAAGTGTTAATTGTTCCACAACCTAGCGTGTTTGAGAAAGACCCCATACCAAGCAGGGAGAGAGAACTGGGTAGGAGGTTGGGGGTAGTTGCATGCTCCAGTTTGCAGACCAATAGCAAGTGCATCTGATGTGAACGTATACAGCCCCTAATATGGGTTCAGTACATGGCACTCTTCTTTCAGAAGAGACCAGTAATTTTTGGTGCCTGTTTTGGGGGAGGGTACTCAACTTGAAGCACCTTAAAAAGGGGTCTGAGTTTCAGGAGAAGCTGAGCATCTCCCCTCTAACAATCAGAGTTTAAGATGGGCACCAAAAGCTTGAGGCATCCAGAATCAATCGTCACGTTTGAAAATTTCAGACATACATGCATACATCTTGCCCTAAGTTCCTATAGCTATTCTATTTATTTATCTTCCTAGGCATTTATATAGCTCTCCTCACTGTCGTGTTTGAGCACTTACCACCTTAGATATAACTGACCAGGCAGTGTTCTTGTGCTATTCTATATACGGCTCTGTTTGAGTTTTGCCAGTCGTAGGACACATAGGTCAATCAGCCCTCTTAGCAAAGTCCTTATTGCACTGGTTTTGAATACCATGCTAGGAGAGGCGGGCTACCTTCTGACTCGAGGAAGGACTAAAAAAAAATTCTGCAGAGGAGCAGACTTGGCTCTTTCACAATCTCCTGGTCAATGGTTTTCTCAGATATCCTTTAGTGGTGCTGAGATACCATGATGATGGTCTGAGAAGAAGAACCAGAACAGATTCATAAGAACATAAGAATGGCCACCCTGGGTCAGACCAAAGGTCCATTTAACCCAGTATCCTGTCTTCTGACAGTGGCCAATGCCAGGTGCCCCAGAGGGAATGAACAGAACAGGTAATCATCAAGTGATCCATCCCCTGTTGCCCATTCCCAGCTTCTGGCAAAATGAGGCTAGGGACACCATCCCAGCCCATCCTAGCTAATAGCCATTGATGGACCTATCCTTCATGAATGTATCTATTCTTTTTTGAACCCTGTTTTAGTCTTGGCCTTCACAACATCCACTGGCAAAGAGTTCCACAGGTTGACTGTATTGTGTGAAGAAATACTTCCTTTTGTTTGTTTTAAACCTGTTGCTTATTAATTTCATTTGGTGACTTCTAGTTCTTGAGTTATGAGAAGGAGTAAATAACACTTCCTTATTTACTTTCTCCACATCAGTCATTATTTTATAGACCTCTATCATATCCTCCCTTAGTCATCTCTTTTCCAAGCTGAAAAGTCCCAGTCTTATTAATCTCTCCTCATATGGAAGCCGTTCCATACCCCATATCATTTTTGTTGCCCTTTTCTGTACCTTTTCCAATTCCAATATTTTTTTTTTTTTTTGAGATGGGGTGACCACATCTGCGCGCAGTATTCAAGATGTGGGTGTTCTCTCTCTCTCTCTCTCTCTCTCTCTCTCTCTCATATATTCATATATATATATATATACACACACACGAAACAGAGAGAGAGAGACACACAATATTATATTATCTATTCCTTTCCTAATGATTTCTAACATTCCCGCCGCACATTGAGTGGATGTTTTCAGAGAACTATCCACAATGACTCCAAGATCTTTCTTGAGTGGTAACAGCTAATTTAGACCCCATCATTTTATACGTATAGTTGGAATTATGCATTCCTTTGCATTTATCAACATGGAATTTCATCTGCCGTTTTGTTGCTCAGTCACCCAGTTTTGTGAGATTTCTTTGTAACTCTTTGCAGTCTGCTTTGGACTTTACTATCTTCAGTAGTTTTGTATCATCTGCACATTTTTCCACCTCACTGTTTCAGATAATTTATGAATAGGTTGAGCAATATTGGTCCCAGTAGAGACCCCAGGGGGACACACTATTTACCCCTCTCCATTCTGAAAACTGAGCGTTTATTTTTACCCTTTGTTTCCTATCTTTTAATCAGTTATTGATCCATGAGAGGACCTTCCCTCTTATCCCAGGACACCTTACTTTGCTTAGGAGCCTTTGGTGAGGGACCTTGTCAAAGGCTTTCTGAAAATCTAAGTACACTATATCCACTGGATCTGCCTTTTTCACATGCTTGTTGACCCCCTCAAAGAATTCTAGTAGATTGAGGCATGATTTCCCTTTACAAAACCCATATTGACTCTTCCCCAACAAATCATGTTCATCTATGTGTTTGATAATTCTGTTCTTTACTATAATTTCAACCAATTTGCCCAGTACCGAATTTAGGTTTGCCAACCTGTAATTGCTGGGATTGCCTCTGGTGCCTTTTTTAAAAATTGGTGTCACATTAGCTATCCTCAAGTCATCTGGTACAGAAGCTGATTTAAATAATAGGTTACATACTACAGTTAGAAGTTCTGCAATTTCACATTTGAGTTCCTTCAGAACTCTTGGGAGAATACCATCTGGTCCTGTTGACTTATTACTGTTCAGTTAATCAATTTGTTTCAAAACCTCCTCTGACACCTCAGTCTGGGATAGTTCCTCAGATTTGCCACCTAAAAAGAATGGCTCAGGTTTGGGAATCTCCCTCACATCCTCAGCCATGAAGACTGATGCAAAGAATTCATTTAGTTTCTCTGCAATGGCCTTATTGTCCTTGAGTGCTCCTTTAGCATCTCGATCGTCCAGTGGCCCCACTGGTTGTTTAACATGCTTCTGATGTACTAAAAAAAAAAAAAAAAGCTGTTACTTTTTGTGTCTTTGGCTAGTTGTTCTTTAAATTCTTTTTTGGGCTTCCTAGTTATATTTTTACACTTCACTTTCCAGAGTTTTTGCTCCTTTCTATTTTCCTCAATAGGATTTAACTTCCACTTTCTAAAGGATGCCTTTTTGCCCCTAACTGCTGCTTTTACTTTATTGTTTAGCCATAGTGGCACTTTTTTGGTCTCTTACTATGCTTTAATTTGGGGTATACGTTTTAAATTGAGCCTCTATTGTGGTGTCTTTAAAAAGTTTCTGTGCAGCTTGCAGGGATTTCACTTTTGGCATTGTGCCTTTTAATTTCTGCTTCGCTAACTTTCTCATTTTTGCGTAGTTTCCCTTTCTGAAATTAAATGCTACCATTGTGAGCTGCATTGGTGTTTTCCACCCCACAGAAATGTTAAATTTTATTATGTTATGGTCACTATTACCAAGGAGTTCAGCTATATTCACCTCTTGGACCAGATCCTGTGCTCTACTTAACACTAAATCAAGAAATTGCCTCTCCTTTTGTGGGTTCCAGGACTAGCTGCTCCAAGAAGCAATAATTTAAGGTATCAAGAAACTGTATCTTTGCATCCCATCCTGAGGTGACATGTACCCAGTCAATATGGGAATAGTTGAAATCCTCCATTATTGAGCTTTTTATTTTTATAGCCTCTCTAATCTCCCTGAGCATTTCACAGTCACTATCACCATCTTGGTCAGGTTATCTTCAAGAGCAACCCAAAAAGAGAGAGGGAGGAAGATCTGATGAGCAGTATTAAACATTTTGTAGCTTGTGGCTATTTAGTAGGATGGGGGCACTGAAAGTATTTCTCCTCTTTGCATTGTAGGAGCCTTCAGAATGTCCGTTGTATTTATTTACTAGTTTAAAGGTTTAAAATCGACCCCCATGCCTGGGCGTCATACTCTGTTTGAAACCAATACATAATTCACAGAAACTGAAAATACTCCTCCCAGGCTGCAGAGGTGGCTCTTGTTATTTAGTATGGGAGTGCTGACGCTGTACACTGGGCTGTCCATCTAACTACTCAGATGCTTGTATGTCTCCCATCACTGCATTATCCAAGCACCTCAGAAAGCGTAACAAACCTATCCTTACAGCATCCCTGTGAGGTAGGGAAGTATTCTTATTGCCTGTTTCATGCATGGGAAAATGAAGGCACAGGTAGATTAAATGACTTGCCTAAGGTCACAGAACAAATCTGTGGCAGAGCAAAGAATTCAAATTGGGTTTCCTGAGTCATAGGCTAGCAACCTAACAGAGCCATTCTTCCTGTCTAGCAGCCAGAAACTGAACCCATATCACCCGAGTACCAGCCAAGTATCTTTGCCACAAGACCATACTTTCTTGTCAATGACTACATGGTCTTTGCCTCAAGGAGTTTACAATCTGAACAGCCAGGAACTCAATGGGAAACCAGGCTGATGGTGATAACTTAGGTTTTTTTAACTAAAGCAATGGGATCATTGATGGCACTGTCTCATTGTGGGTTGATGAACCCTCCTGAGAGAAGTGGATTTTTCAGGAGGGGTATAAAAGGGGAGAGTGGGAGCTGGCCCGTTGCGGTGGGGAGGTCATTGCTTAAATGAGTAAGTAGAATTCTGGCCTGGGAGACTGTGGTGTTGAATCCTGCCTTCCTTGCCCACCCAAATGGTCCATGGAAGCCAATCAAATTAGCCACGTACTAAGGCAAGCAGAATACAGCCCTACTCATTCAGTGCTGTTTGCATATGTTCTGGGGGAAGCACGTCCTGGATAAAAAGCCTGTGTGTGTGTGTGTGTTCAGTGCGGCATTGAGCTATGGTCATGGCTCCACCTTCCCTACACCAGAACATTAAGCCCACAGCGTCATTATTCCTTTCCATCATTAGCTGCTGAAAGGTTTCACAAGCTGTTTTTTCAACCCATGTGCAAATGATCATTTGATGGCTTTCTCCATTTATCAACACCCTCCCCAACGTGCTCCGGGAGATCTGGAACATAAACCAGGCTTAACCAGTGCTGACAGGCAGTCTATACAGAATGAAATCCAAGAGGAAGTAGCCTGGGATTTGTGGGAGAGAATGACGGGCACATATGCCAAGTTTATAAACACTGGCCTGTTGATGTTTGAATTTGCTTCCTGATGTTTGAAGAACTCTTCGGTTTCTACAGGGGCTAGAAACACTTCAGTGACAAAGCTAAGAGTCTTGTAGAACAGGGCACTGAAATAGGACAGCTTAGGAACGATGTTGGCTGCTGCCTCTCTGAGCAGGCCTGGACTATTTTGGGGCAAGGGGGGTTGGGGAAACTCATGAGAGCATCACAGCTGGCTGCAGGAGGCAGGAAGGTTTGCACTAGGATTAATGCCATTGTAAAGAGGTAGAAAGCTGCAGATGGTTTCTTCTGATAAGCAAAACTACCATGGTGGAGTTGGAAGGGGGTTGCGCTTATGTAATAAGCGAATATCTGTCACCTGTAGGAGCCCAGAGGCCAATTGCTAGTCTGAATTCCTTTTTTCTGGGGGAGCAAACGGAGACCAGCCCCTTGTTATGACGCAGAATTCCGTCCCTATGGGCAGATGTTGCACTAATCGCTAAGCTATGAACGCCTGGGGTCACTATCTTCCCCTCATCAGTTCATGAGCAAGTGGCTTAAAAACGTGGGGAAGGAAAAATTGTACTGTAATGTTGATGAGCTTTTAAAGTTCATCTAACAGCTGCCAGACGACCGGGTTATGCCTTAGCAAGGTGAGCAACCAGCTGGGGCAGAAGTGAAAACGAGCTGGGTGTTATGTAGGGTTAATCCTTACTGGACGCTAGTCCACATGTCAAAACGACAGTACCAGACTATTGGACTTGACTGGGGATGTCCCTGAATGGATGGTTAAGCAGGATAAGGTGCACTGGGGAAGTTTGTATGCAACTTTTATCCCGTTGTACTATACCTAGGCTATACCACCAGTGACAATGCCCTCCATTCCCCCTAACCAGTTAGTGCGTGGGTGGGAAAATGTGCTGTTAAAGTGTTTCCACCTTGCCCAGGGCTGGACTTTCCCTGTTCTCTTTTGCTGATAATGTGTTAAGGCCACTGAGCCATAAATTTGCTATTTTGAGCCTGGAGCTCTCAGGTTACTCATTTGTTCAACTTAACGCCTCGGAATAATGTGTCACAGAAAGCAAATAGCCTGATTGATGGAGAGGAACCAAAGACGAACTGTAAATTCAGGTCCCTGTTTAGGAAGTCAGTCACTTGTTACCATCCTTTGGCCCATTAGGATACTCAGACAAAAAAGTCAATAGTGGAAGCAACGGATGTTTTAATCGTAAGGTTCCTATTCCAACCTCTCTCTAATGTACCCATAGGAAACAGGCATTGTGAAATCCAGCTAAACTGGGCCTGTGCAGGAAATAAAATGTAGGTCTTCCCACTCGAGTCCTGAGCCTCATGTAAGCTGGTGGAATTGCCCTAGGGAAAAATCAGTTGTAGCTAACAAGGTCTATTCCTCAAAGGACAGTGTTTCTAGCAAAATCAAATCATTTAAATGAGCAGAAAATTAACGAAAACTCCCCAGACTGGGCTTCAGATCATTCCTGTCGCCCTGGGATTGGTGCTCCACCTGCTCAAAGCCATCCCCATCCCAGTCTCTCAGGCAGCAGCCACTCCTGTGGACCTTTCACCTGAAAGAGAGCCCAGCTTGACTCTTGAATCCCAGGATGAGTGTGCAGGGCTGGCAGCAATGGTCTAAATGCACTCATTCATGGTTAATAAGGAAACAACGTCGCTATAATCATGGAAGCTCCTCTGTGCTATTGGCCACTAACTTTTGAGAGCAGAACTGCGCTTTAAGGACTGCTCCTGCAAGCTCTGGGTGTGCAGAAATCCCAGTGAAATCAATAGGGCTGTAGGTTTGGATCCTGACAGAGCTGATTTTGCGGCAGTGGACCCTGAACCACCTCTACTTTCGACTCTGTGGAAGTTCAGATCCGGATCAGAACTTCCTGGCTCTGGCCCATTTCTAAACAGAAATGCCATTTTAAAACGCAGCGTTAAAATAAATTAACCTCTGTGTGTGGCCGACAGCTTAGATTGGGAGAAACAGGTTGTACCTGTAGCAGCCAGCGTCCTTGAGCGCTGTATGATGGCTCCAGTAACCTCCACCGCTTGCCATTCAGGAACCATATTCCTTTGTCAAATGTTCCTTTACTTTGCCAAGTTTCCCTACTTAATAATTTGTTAAAATTAACACAGAAAATCACTAGAAACAGGGAAAATAATCTGCAGTGCATAGGGGTGGGTGGGGAGCACCCTAATTTTGGAAGCATGTGTGATCACAATGCATAGTTATGTCTCTAATACTGGTAGACACCCACTGGCAAAGACAACTGGAGAAACATGTGATAGGACAGTTGTCAAGGTAACTTCAGTTGTGTGTTTGTGTGGATACCACAGTAAACAGACTTGTAAAGCTAATGTAAATTGACAGTGCCTCTAATGGGCAAATTGCTGCTGATGGGGTGGTGAGAGAGAGGGGAAGCTATCACTCTCATCAGAGCGATTTCACTCTGGAGGCAGAATCTTCTGCCCATGTTTACAATGGGCTTCGACCATTAGAAACTCACTTGTTGCTTACGTTGGCATGAATATAGCACGTGGTGAATGGTACTGGATAGAGTGCCCTGAAGACTGATGTCCTCTATTACATAAGAGATGTGCCCCATAGGGATAATGCAGGCTGTATTATAGTGCTGGAGGGATGGATTGACCTGATGTTAGACGGTATAGCTGGACCAGAATTTCTCAGGTGTCTCCATCAATTTATGGTGTATTTAAGCTTTCATTTAAAATAGTTTCCAGCCCTGAAGAAAAGTTTACAAAGGAGACCTTATGATGAAGTGCTGTCTTCAGAGTCTGCAGAAAGCCTGAAACAACGAGCATTTTATTTAAACGTGATGCTAATGCTGAAACCTAATGATAGTGCAAATACTGTTAATTATTTTGCTGCTGAGTGGAGGACCTGAGTTCTGCCCTTTCTGACTGAAGTTCAGTGGGGCCAGGATGGTGTGTGGGATAGTGACAGTTGTGAAGTTATTTTGGCTGCCTGGCAACATGGACTGCAAGCTTGATAAGTGGCCTGAACGGATAATCTAGTTCTAATCTATCTTGTAAATGCCTCTGTATCCTCTGATGAAATGTTGTTGTGTAACTTTGCTAAAGCAGCTCTTAGTAATTTGACCACAAGGTTTCTCTGGGCTTCCTACACAACATTGCGCTATTCCCCTCTACCCCTTTTCTGCCGTGACAGAAGTACCTCACTGCCTCAACTGCTAACTTCCACCGTCCTGGTATAATAATCATTCTATCTAGCCGTCCCAGCCTGTCTCTGCAGGGCCTGAAATTGGAGTCTCTCCATTAACTTCAGTAGCTTTGGTCAGGCCCATAGGGAATAGCCTATTTAAGTTTGCAGCCCTGTCACTCAGCCTGTAGGGTTATAGTGGTTTGTTTAGTAGGATGGGGGAAGAAAACAGTTGCTCATTCATTCTCAGCACCTCTTCTTCACATGAATTCTCTTATAGAGCTGATTTTTTTTTTTTCATGGATCTGGCCCTAGTTCTTAATGATTTGCTGGCTGGGAGGTGAAAACACTACTCGCCATATGTGTGTGTTCTCATTCTTATGTTGCATATTTGATTTAGTTGGGGGTTGGTCCTGCTTGAGCAGGGGGTTGGACTAGATGACCTCCTGAGGTCCCTTCCAACCCTGATACTCTGATATGGTGGCCTTGTTGACTCTACTCTGGCTTACAAAGCAAGCAAGTGTTTGGGCGTGAGCAGAGGCTGCAGAGAGCTTTAGCCTGCATGACCATTCAGCTTGTCCTCAAGGGTCACCTGTGATCTGGCTAGCCAAGCCCCAGGCTGGGAGTCAGAGGACCCTGAGTTCTGGTCTCAACTCTGCCATTGATGCACTGCATGAGCATTGTCATCTACACTCTTTGCCTTAGTTTGCTTAATCTGTAAAAACGTGTTTGCCCCCTTTTTAATGCACTTCGAGAACCTTGGATGAAAAACATAGTGTAAGTGCAAAGTCGTTGTTATACATGAAGTAATATAGATTCATTAGTTCTTCCACTGTGGTCCACAGAGCTCTTACCTATTGAACAAGGCTAGTCACAAAGCTTTAGCATCTCCTTGTTTCCAGTGCTAAATCGCATAAAAAGACATTACTACTATTAGCGGTATTACAGTAGCATGCAGAGGCCCCACCAACAATCGAGGCTCCCATTGTGCTAAGTGCTATACAGACAGGTATTAAGAGGTCATCTCCCTGCCCTGCAGAGATTTTAATCTAAATAGACAAAGGATAGTTGCATGAGCGGGGTGTGTGTGTGTAAATAGAGGCACAGTGACTTGCCCAGTCCCCTAGGAAGTCAGTGACCCAGCTAGGAATAGAAACCAGGTCTCCTAACTCCCTGTCCACTAGACCATTCTGCCTCTCCTCACTTTCTGATAATGCTGTTTGTGCAAACAAGCAATTGCTGTAGTGCTAAGGGTGATGTCATGGGAGTGTGAACAAGAGGAGTGCAGAGCCCATGCAGTCTATCAACAGGAGGAGAGGTAGGTCCACAAGACCAGCTAGGTATTAGGGTGACCAGATAGCAAGTGTGAAAAATCGGGACGGGGGTGGGGGGTAATAGGAGCCTATACAAGAAAAAGCCCCAAATATCAGGACTGTCCCTATAAAATCGGAACATCTGATCATCCTAGCTACGTATTAAGCTGTGCTCCACACTATGAAAGCATTTGAGCACCACTACTATAGTTGAAACCATTCCATGTATTGGGTATTCAAGAAGCCTTCGCCTGGTTCATCGTAACCAAGGGGAGTGGGTCTTACCTCACCTACTTGTTGGTCTTATCCACCTGCTTTGTCTTGTCAGTTAGATTGTCAGCTCTCTGGGCCAGGGAATGTCATTTGCCATATGTTTATACAGTATCTAGCACAATGGGGCTGTGGCCTTATTGACCTCTAGGTGCTACTGCAATATAACTGTTAAGACTAATAATTTAAAAGGTAGAGTCCTACAAGAAGCATGAATGGAACAACCCATGGTTTTGTTTAATGTCTAGGGAGTGCTTTGAGAATAGAAAGTTTTATAAGTGGTCTGGAAATTCAGGCTCCTGCCTCTGCCAGTGTTGGTGGCAGGAGCTATCCCTGGCTTACTGATTTCCGCCTTCCCCTGGCTTACAAGTGAGTCTCAGACACAGTCCAAATAAACAGTGATTTCCTTAAGACCTCCTCTCCAGGTTCCTCCCCCCCCTCCCTTTTAAAGGAAGCATTTTCCTGTTTGACGTCTTGGTGGTGGTTACCAGGAGGTGGCGCTGCTCCCCAGTGCGGAGGTCAAGGGAACCCTTTTAGTTACATGATTTTTTTTTTCTCTAATGCAAATCATAAATAACGATCAAGGCAAATCGAGCATCAACAAACCCTCTCGCAAACAGTGCAAGGAGAAAAGGGCGCCACCGATCTTAAAGTGAGCAGCTGCCACTGAAAAGCAGTCACTGGAGTGGGCAGGGAGAGCAGAGGAGATTTTGAGAGGTTAGGGTTTTTTTTGCTGTTGCTACATCAGGGAAGGAGAAGTTGGAAGGAGTTTGAAAGACAAAAGTTAGTAAAAATAGAATGTGTGGGCCTCTCACAACTTCCCAGGGTTTTATTAACTGAGCTGTTACATTCACACAGCATAGTGGTGGGTGTAATCCCTGCTCATTAGCAGCACGAGCTGATGGCCAACGGCCCCCCTTGGAAAGGGGCAGCACAGAGGGCTCTTTACCACAGCTGTTTCCTGCTGTGGCTCTTACCCCATCTGAGCTGACCGCTCTGAGCGGCTTCCTCGGGGCTGTGTGTTTTCCAGAGCAATTTGGACAAGCTGCGTGCCAGACCAGAAGCCATAACCCTCTCCTTCCCCACTCCAAGAAAAATATGGACAGCTCCTTAGAAGCTGGCTCTGTAGCTGCCTTCGGATCCGGGGGAGGGAGGGGAGAGAGTGAGCTAGAGGAGATGAACATGAAAAAGGCAGGGTATGGCTGGAAGGACTTAGAAGCTGCCAGAAACTGAGTGGGCATTTCTAAGCCCCCTGAGGAGAGCACTGATGTACGCGTGGTATTGGTGGGATGCTGGCTAGAGAGGACAGGATTTTCTCTACCCTTAGCAGAGCTGGCTAGTGAATAAAAAGTGATCACATGGCTGCTTAAAGGCTATGGCTCTGGTGCATAAAGTTCCTAATACTGTGTGTGTGTGTCTCTCTCTCTGATTCCTGCAGATGTTTGTTATTGAGAAGATTGAGGGGATCCACTGCAGCCTACATGAGTTCAGTATCACAGGATCTACTTATACCCCGGAGGGAGAGATGTGAGTACTGACGCCTGGGGCAGACCGGGGTTGGGCTATGCAGAGTTTTTAGCAACTCCCTGGTGCTGAGCAACTGGTAGTCTCTGTGCAAAACTCATTTTCTACAGTGTGGCCTAGTAGATAGAGGACTGGACTGGGATTCAGGAGAACTAGGTTCTATTCCCAGCTTTGCCACTGGCCTGCTAGGCGACCTTGGGCAAGTCACTTCACCTATCTGCGCCTCAGTTTCCCCATCTGTAAAATAAGGATAATGATACTGACCTTCATAAAACACTGAGATCTACTGAGGAAAAGCCATAAATATGAGCTGGGCATTATTATTCTTATTAATGGAAAGCGCTTTCCATGTAGTATAGCAAAGTGAGAAATGAGACACTCTGATTGTGCCCGTAAATGTGGCCCTGGATGCAGACTAAATGGGAAGGATGATCTTGTGGCTAACTTGCTGGCCCAGAACTTGGGACCAATTCCGGTTCAGTTCCCAGCTCTGTCACAGACTGCACATGAGAATGCTGTACTCTTCCCGTTCCTGTGTTGATACCAATAGATCCTGTATACAGGGCGAAATGCACCCCAGGGCAGTGAACCTGCACTAGGCCATATGAGACCGTCTACAATCACTTAAGTTCCATATTAAGGGCTTAGCTTGTACATAGTGCATTGTGCAGGCCCTCTAGATGGTGTGAATTTCACCTGTAAGATCTAATATTCGCCCATATGGGTGAACGTTATTAAGGTTCCACATGGGATACTGTTTGTACTAAGGGGCCATGGGAGTGCAGCCTGGAAACGCAAGCAAGTGGACATCAAAAGCTGATCGATCAGTGTTCTTGTTTACATCAACACACAGCACATCACACTGTGGGGAGTGAGTCATCTAGCATGTCATCACCTCAGGCAACCTAATGCAGTTTGACTGACCGTCCTGTCCTCCCTCTCTCTGAGCTAAGAAATATGCATAATACAGACTTCCCTACCAAGGTGCACCTAACTTCATGTTAAGAGGTGTTAAATAGATTTGAGCAAACTCTTTGCTTTCATCCTGATGTATGTGTAATAAGCTGCCTGTGGGATAATGTGATATAAAAACATGATCATGCTGGTAGCTTAGTTTCAGCTAGAGAGTGGTATGCCCTATGTCACTTGGGAGCTCTTTTAATTAAGATTCAGTGGTGAGGTACATAATTCTGAGCTTTTACTACTCTGTCCCCATCTTGTGAGAGTCACAAGGCATTCAATTAGACTCCCAGTACTCCCTTTCTGCTATACACTGTGCTCATTGTAAAACCAGGGAAGGATTTTCTGGGGCCAAATCACTTTGGGCTGCTGCTCACCAGCCCTGATCAGGAATATGGAGCAGATCTCCCTGGAATGTTACTAGGAAATTAATCATTGCTTAGGAAAAGCAATCCGCAGGAGATGGTGTACTCTGGAGCCACTCTGAATTTAAACTAGAAGAGGGTGAAAAGCTCAGAGTGGATGGCCTGGTGACTGAAGTACAGGACTGGGAGTCAGTAGATCTGTTCCAGATCATTTGCTTTTTGACTACTGAAAAGTCACTCAGCTTATCTGTGTCTCTCTCTTCCCCCATGTGTTAATTGAGTATAACACATCCCAAAATTGCAACACCTGTTTGTCTTTTCAAGGACTGATCTACACCACAGCATCTAATGGGAAACTGCACTTGGAACTGGATGATTTTTGTCGCCTTGTCTTTTTTAGCACCTTCCTCCCAGCTCCTTCTGTCTATTGAATGGGACTAAAATCACTCTTATTCAGTTAATAACATATTAGTAATGAAATGCACAAAATCCACCCCCAGTCATCCTCAGGCTGTCTGGAATGAAATACTTTGAGGAACAACTTTCCAGCCAAGAATTCACAGGACTGGTGCTGCGAGGTTCCCTGGAGCCCTGTGTTCAGTTCTGATTAGTTGTCTTTGTGGCTGTCTTGTCCATAGGGAGCATTCAGTTCCCTTCTGCAGCTCTTAAAAATACTCTTGCTTCCATTCAAAAAATGACTCTAACGGCCATATCCATAATAAATGTCCTTCCGTTCTCTGAGCAATCAGATCTGTGGGTCTGACTCTTACTTCAATCACAGGAGTCTTGCACTGATGTAATTCTACGGACCCCAAAAGAGTTTATATGTGGTTTACACCAGAATGAGAGTGAAGAAAATCAGTCTGAAGAGATCCAATTTGGTATACAGACTCTGGGGGGCTTAGACCACAGACAGATTTGGTCCTGTGGGATTCCTTGTATTTTACCTATTTCTGGTAAGATAAATGTAGATGAGTCCACCTGAAGGTTTTGTTGAATGAATTTTCAAGCAGTTGTTGTGGGATGGGAGAAAGGAAGTGTTAATACCCGCATTGACAGATGGGGGAATGTAAGGACACAGAGTAAGTGACTTGTCCAAAGCCCACAAGGAATCTGTGGCAGAGCCAGGATCAGAACCTGGATCTCCTGAGTCCCAGTGTAGTGCCTTATCCACCCTCCCTGTCAAACAAACTAGCAAACAATCATGCTAAGAGTGTGGTTACATACTGTGGACCTCCATGGTGTGTGTAAGTTCAATGAAAAAAGAAAACAAAGGTGCAGTAATTTTGGGAGAGGTTTATTTTCTGTCTGAGGATGATTTTCTTATAAATTTCAAATGTGCGATGGGACTTGTAGACATGTTGAGGTGGGGAAATCATTTTATGTATTTAATTCCTTTAGCCGTTGTCACTCATAGATCTCAAAGCATTTTACAAAGGAGAGCTTGGATCCTTATCCCCATTTTATAGACGGGGAAGTGACTTGTCCTAGGTGAGAATAGAACACAGGTGTGCTAACTCTCAGTCCAGAGCTCTCCCACCCCCACCCCCCAGCCATGCGGTCTCAAAAGAGATTCTAGCATTTCCAGAACTTCAAATATAAATTGGATTTCTTAATAGCTTTTTAAAAATCCTAAATATCAACAAACTCCCTTTCTTTTTTAAATTTCTTTCCCCGCTGCCTTCTGAACTCAGGGTAATCCTGCGTTGTCACTGACCAGGAGAATTGCTGTCTCTGCCCTCACTGCATCCTGTATTTAAAGTGGACAGCTTTTTGTCACTATGAAAACAGGTTTTTCCAACTTTCTTGGCCCCTGCCGGCTTTCCACTCTCAAGCTGTAACAAGGGCTCCAGAATGTTCTTTCCATTAGGAACTTACAGTGGAATAAACTGATAATAATGAATGTCTGACAAATTATTTTTCCAGCTAAAGAATGACCAGCTGAGTTTATGCAGCCCTAAACTGCAGTTACCTCTGCTTGAATTAGGATAATTTTCCTGTTTCCCCTGAAGACGGCCGCTGTCTCTTAACCATAATGCGGCAGCCTGTTCACACAAACAAGAAATGGCATTTTGTTCCTTAAATGGTGAATATGCAGAGCCGTGACTGATGCCTTTCCTCTGTTGGCTTTGACTCTCGTTCATGGTCACAGGCCATTCAAGAAGTTCAGGGGTCTAGCAATCACTCTGTTCTTCATTAGAGAGTGTTTGAAAGCTGTTCCCATCGGATGCATGTTTGCTGCCCTATGTGAAATGAGTCTGGGGGCTTTTCTAGCAGCTCACCGCCAGAATTAATAATACCTAGCTCTTATCTAGTGCTTTTTATCAGTAGATCTCAAAAGCAGTTCACAAAAGAGGTCGGTAGCAATTGTCCCCTGCAATTGGGATCCTTGCTGGCAGTCTGAGCAGAGAATTTTGCAACTGGATTAGTATGGAGTCTAATGGAACCAGCCTTTTCTAATGCAGAGCCTTTCAACCATGGATGCTGGAATACTTTGACCATTGCCTCACAGCAATGTTAACTCCATTCTACAGGTGGGAAAACTGAGGCACAAACAAGTGACATGTCCAAGTTCTCACAGCCAGAGGAGGGTGTAAGAGCGATGTAACTCCACACTGGTGATAAACCTTAGGAGAGAAGCAAATGGGATAAAGAATGTTATAGCCACGTACTACTAGGAAAGAGATGGACCCTTCACCATAGGTTCTCTGAAGCCAGTAAGGAGTTTTCCAGTCTTTTTGATGGAGTTAAGATCATCACAGGATCCGTCCTTACTTTGGCCTGGCTGGCGTTGCTATGATTATTGGTCAGATGAAGGAAACTGAAGAATTGTTTAATTATTTTCCTTGTTTTAGTCCTTTCAGTCTTTGAGCATATCAGAATGTGATCATTCACTTCTTCTTACGGTTTCATAGCACCTCTGCCTGTTTAGGATTTATTGTTTGTATTACAGTAATACCGAGAGGTTGCAGCTGAGCTCACGGCCCCATTGTGCTGGGTGCAGTACAAACATAGCAAGGGACAGTCCTGACCTGAATTACTCCTAGGCAGACGTGGCAGACAAAGGGCAGGAGGGGAAATGAATTGTCCGTGGTGATGCAGTGTGTGAGCGGCAGTGGTGAAAATAGAATTGAGATCTCCAGGTGCCCTATCCACGAGACCATTCTGATTCTCATTTAAAAAAAATACAACCCCCCAGAGTCCTTAGCATGTGTGTACTGATTATGTTCTAATTTGGATAACTGCATTCTGCCCACCTAAACCTGCCCTGATTAAGCAATTCTCCTTCACTTCCTGTCACAAAGTGCTGTGGTTGCCATGTGCGGCCTTCTATGGCTGAACTTCTGGTGTGGGCAGGGTGATTCCAACAGGTGGAGTTTGTAAAGCACTCGAGGCTCCTTTGGGAGGAGAGATGTAGCCACATGTGTTATAACTAGGATGGACTGAATGTAAAAGTCTTTAACTCTCTGGACTTGCTGGTTACATAAACTTCTTCCCCCTCCCCCAGTGGTTTTGGAGACATTGGCTCCCCTTTTATTAGCGAAGTGCTAGTGCATTGCAGCAGTACTTAGGCAGAGATGTTTATGAATGTCTCATCAAAGGGTACAGTTTGTCTCTCTTGCTTAGGAACAGCTAATCGAGAGCAGTTGCTGCACTCATTCTCCTTAAACATCCTTGCGTGCACTGTTCTGCTCCGCGCAACTCTAAGAAATTGCTTGGGATGGACGGGAGGCTTTTCCCACCAGTCCTGGGCTCTGTTGGATACATGCAGAAATCTTGAACTCCTTGGGATATTCAACCTTCACGCTGTTCCATATCCTGCTATCTGTCTCCTTTATCCCTTCTTTATTCCACCTCTTTGCCCCTTTCTAATCTTCCCTCATCCTTTCTGTGGGCCTGAACTAACGCCCACTGAAGCTCTGGGTCAGAACATGTTTGTGTGTGGATCATCATTGCTGTACTTTGTCTTCAACAATGACGACAAGGTTTGCATCCCCTTTCATTGCCCCTGCACATTTGAGGTTATTAATCTGTGCCCTGACTGTCTATGGACTCTTTGAGACCAAACAAACTGTCTCTTAAACACAGTTACATTCCAGCTGCCCCTGGAGAAAAAGTAGGGTTGCTTTTGAATCCAGATCTTCTATGCTACTGGAATGTCAGAGTCTTTCTCTTCGGATGTTTACTAACTCCGCTGTTCAAACCTGGTTGACAACGACATATTGTGATCTTTTCTTTCCACTCAAAAAAGAGTCCTACGAAAAGTAGAAACTAGGTCAAATTACCAAGGATAAATATAAGCAAGTATGTAGGGACAAAATTAGAAAGGTCAAGGCACAAAATGAGATAAAACTAGCTAGAGACAAAAAGGGTAACAAGAAAACATTCTCCAAATACATTAGAAGCAAGAGGAAGGACAGGGTAAGCCTGTTACTCAATTGGGGTGTGTGGGGGGGGAGAAACAATAACAGAAAATGTAGAAATGGCAGAAGTGCTAAAGGACACTTTTGTTTCAGTTTTCACCAAAAAGGTTAGTAGTGATTGGATGTCTAAAATAGTGTGAATGCCCTTGAAAATGAGGTAGGATCCGAGGCTAAAATAGGGGAAGAACAAGTTAAAAATTACTTAAACATGCACTTCTCTCTTATAATGGGCTATACCAGGGATGCAATTGGCTCATTGGGCCTTTTATGTGGCACATATTCCATTTAATTGCAGCCTGAAGGATGACAAGCCCATTCAGTGTGGACAGTATGATGGCCTGGTCGAACTAGCCACTATCTGTGCTCTCTGCAATGACTCCTCTCTGGATTATAACGAGGTGAGTGTGCTGGATCCTTACCACATTCACCAAACCAGCTGCACAGAGGTTTTTTTAAAGATGTTCCTGCTGACAATAACTAAAGACCCTCCTCCCCCATGCACACGAGGAGAGATCATAAAGTAATGGAGTCAAGTAGTTAGTTTTGTGTCCATATCAAATTGGTTCGCATGGCCTACTTTGCATGCAGAGGTTGGGATAGCATTGGCCAAGACGTTCCTATGGAGTGCCCCACTCTGTTGTGTTCGACACAGAGGACGCTCACAGATTTCTGTGCTTTGTTTGCTCTGCAGCGGGTCCTTTTAGCTTCTAGATGGACTTGTAACCTTTATCTTTGTGTAATGGAGGCAGTAGCTGCTCTGTCCCTTCAGTTGAGCGGAACTGAACTACGCATGGGTGGATTTTCAGACGAGCGGCTGCCTTTTGCAAGTACAAATTGCACCTGCCTTCATTTTATGCCTGGGCTCATATCCTTGCACCTGTGTGGGTGCAAAACAGATGGCCAGAGGCACAGATTCAGAGGTTTGCACTCCCCAACCCCTGCAGCGTATTCGTGGGAACAAACTTTTCAGGCACCAATTGAGCCTGTACCAAAGGAAGCTGTGCCTTGCTGGGCTTGAAAGTATTCCCCATAACTAATGTGCATCATCCTTACCGGAAGATTGTTACACAAACACAAAGCAGGATTATTCTAACTTGAGCAGCAAGTCATTTTGTATTACAATCTCCAGCATTTAATGCACGGTCTGAGTTGACTCCAACGGCAGCCCTAGAGTGAGAGTGATGCTGTTGGAATCTCAAGAACAGTGCAGTAAATAAAATCACCCTGGACTTAGTCATGCAGGTTAGGAGACACAGGTCATACAGCTCATGTTTTTCTTTTACACTGAATGTTTCTGTTCCTTTCTTACTGCCGGCCAGTCAAAAAAAGCCTATGAGAAGGTGGGAGAAGCAACCGAAACAGCCCTGACCTGCCTGGTAGAAAAGATGAACGTCTTCAACACTGATACAAGCAACCTCTCGAAGGTGGAGAGAGCCAATGCCTGCAACTCTGTGAGTAGGATGAAGGGACAAAACCCATGTGGTCCCTTTTGTCGGGGAGTGAGGGAAGGGGCGGAGGGAGATTGCATGGTTGCTTGTGCAAGAATTCTCCCCGAGTTACCAGGATAAGATGTGATGGGATTGGACTGGACTGACCTATATCTGATTCTCAGCCGCTTGAGCTCTCAAAGGAAATGGGATACCTGCACCCTAAGACAACATCTTACCACCCAGGCCAGGATTTCCAGAAGTAACTAGTGACTGGAGATTCCGTAAAGACTCGAGTGCTGAGCCACCCTTCCTCTGAAAATCAGACCCCTTTAAAGTGGTTCAAATTGGGCATCTAAAGTCACTAGCCCCACCTGAAAATCTTGGCCTTCGTATCACAGAGTAACTATACGCACCGAAAGCTGTGCACTGGCTAGCCTACCTGAGCTAGCTAGACTCTAGGATAACAATGGTAGCGGGGACAGCTTTAGCCACCAGTAGTACAAGCCCAGCTTGGACCCTGTGTACGCGTTTAGCTCACTAGCTCCAAAGCCTGCACTGTTTTCACTACTACTGTTATCCGCAGTAGCTTGATTCAAACTAGCTCATGTAGGCGAGCCCAGGCACAGCATTTCCTGTGTAGAAATACCCTTTGGCTACACTACAGGGCTGAGATTTGCAAAGCTAGAGTGTTTAGCTGGCCACTTCCCATGAATTATAATAGGAACTGAGCATCCAAATCCCTTAGTTGGCTTTGACGGTCATCAGCCTAAATGTTCAAAGGCACCCCTGAACAGAGTGCACTGTATGGAGCTGGGAGTGTCCGTCTAGACCAATAGGATGTACTGTGCTCCTTTAGACCTACCATAAAATGGTGGCCATGTCTACCCTATGCTTTTGCGCACACACACAAAAAAAATCCTCCCTTTGCTCCCATGATGGAGCTGAACCATGGTAGCTATAGTGGGTGCACTGGCCTAGGCAGAGCACCCGCCATCTGCTGGTTTTCTAAGTACCATGTTATCTTACCCTGCTCAGAGCAGGTCTGTATCATACACCTGTTGGAGCACTGTCCATGCTAGCGCTCCCACTGATGCTATCTATTGCCAATGGAGGTGAACCAGTGGGTGATTTGGAGGACTAAACCAAGTGTAGACAGGGTTTCTGTGTTTTAAGAGGTAGTGTGAAAGTCATGATGAAACTGGGAAGCTTCTTTTGCATCTAGCTTCCATTTAATGGAGTTGGACCAATTTCTGCTATAAACCTGCAAATTTTTACAGATTGGAGAGTGGGTTTTTGGCAGGAAAACTGTCCCTCTTTATTTACTTATTTAGATTTAAATAACAATAAATCATCATTATAGGTGCCCTCATGATTAGACTTACAATTGCAAATGATGACCATCCAATAGAAAAATCAAATCATAGACAAATAATGAATGAATTCATCCAAGCAAAAAAAAAAAAAAAAAAACACCAAGTCAGCAAGACAGTCATTTAACATCCCCTCACTAGTCTCCCAGAAACACTTTCAGGATTCCCCCAAAGTCCTGTCAAATAAATGGCTTTTTATGGGATAAAATCTTTGTTCTCCGAAGGCCAAGCACCTGCCAGATTTGTCTGGCATAATACTAAAGTGGTCATGCAAGAGGAAGTGTTCATAAATCTTTGAAGCTCAGACAGGAGTGTATCTAATGAGGCCCAGCAACTATCTTGCTGGAATCTTAGCTGTATTATTTAAAATAGCAAATGCAGTAAGATCAGTTATGGCCTAAACAGGTTGTGTGTGTGTGTGTGTGTGTGTGTGTGTAAATACATTTGCTTTAAATAAATAAAATTTTGCTTTAAAAGCGTGTTTGTGTGTGTACATGTAAAATAACATCCCTAAAATACAAAGCCACAATACACTACATGCAAAACCTTCTTATAAACACAGCCTGAGTGCATAAAAGGGCATGAACACACACTAATGTCGCAGATCTTTGTCTTTCCATTCTGAAACTTGGAAGAAAAAAAATGTGCAAGATGCTTTCTGTGCAAATGAATTTTAATGCTAAGCTGCCACATGCTGCCTGTCAAGGCTGTCTGGTGCAAAACCTGTCCCCAGAGGAGCCTAATTGGAAAATGCATAGCTCAAAGCCTGCACAGAGAAGGCAGGGGAAAAAAAGTTAATTTGGCAAGGGCCTGGTCCAGAACTTTTCAAGTCAATGGAAAGGTTCCTGTTCACAGGGCCGGCTCTGGCTTTTTTGCCGCCCAAGGCAAAAAAGCCACCCACTCCTCCTCCCCCCCTCCCCCCCCCCATCTCCCCAGCGCAGCAGGGGAGGGTGCCGAGCCCAGCCGCAGGCCCGCAATCCCCCGACCAGCCAGAGCGCCGGGGGGAGGGCGGCGAGCCCGCTGCGGCTCCGCTCTCCCCGGCGGCCGGAGTGCCGTGGGGAGGGCGGCGAGCCTAGTCGCGGCCCTGCTTTCGGGCCAGAGCACCCTGCCGCGCCGCCCCCCTCCAGGCGCCGCCCCAAGCACATGCTTGGTGGGCTGGTGCCTGGAGCCGGCCCTGCCTGTTGACTCCAGTGAGCTTTGGATCAGGCTTTAAATGTCTTGATCTTTATCATAAGGTTAAAACTGGAGGAGAACGGTATGTATTTCCCCCTCTCTATATTACAGTAGCTGCAACTGAAATCAAATTAGGCAGTCATTTTTGGGAAAGACTTAAATACCACTGCCTCCCCCCCCACCCCAGAAAAAGGCCCAATCTTACAACTGCATGACCTCAAGCCAGAACTTAAAATGACTGTTTTGGCTTCAGGAGTGATAGGCATATAGAACCAGATCCTAAATATGAAGCCAATGGCAATAATATATAAGAGCTGATAAGCTGATCTTCTACCCCATTGTGATCTTCTACCCCATTGTGTGTGTGTGTGTGTGTGTGTGTGTGTGTGTGTGTACACGTACACACAGCATCTATCACCATAGTAATGGAAAAGGAAAAACTGATCCTTTCTGATAACAAGAGCATTTGGTTTCACGTTAAAATATTTTTATACCTGTTGATTAATACCCAGTGCAGTAAAATGTTGAGTGCAGTGCTTGTCTAGCATGGGACTGAGTCTATCCCAGTACAAAGTGGCTGCAAAGGAAGAGAGTTTGATGGTCTGACCATTTCACTTCCAAATATTGAATGAATTTATGGTGCCACTTGAGCTCAGATTGAAGGAGCAAAGGAGGTTAAAGTACCTGGATGCAGTTGAACTTGCAGGCAGCTAAATTACCTTGGGAAAGCTGTGGAGCTGAAAGTCCCCTCTGATGCTTCTCCTATTGTTGCTTAAATTACGGAAGCCGCCTTGCTGCCCTGATGAATTTGTGCATTTATTTTTGACTTGCGCAGTGTGCTGACTTATCAGGACCATTAAATAAAATCAAGTAGGGCCTGGCCATTGCCAGACTCTTTGCCTGCATTTGACAGAGCTAGTTGCATAGGGTTGCCAGGCGTCTGGTTTTCACATCTTGCATCCCCCCTGCCCCAGCTCTGAGCCCGCACCTGCACCCCAAACCCCTCATCCCAAGCCTGCACCCACAGCCCATGCCTCCACATCCCAACCCCCTGCCCCAGCCCAGAGCCCTCTTCTGCACCCTAGAGCCTGCATCCCCAGCTGGAGCCCTCCCCCCTGCACCCCAACCCCCTGCCCTGGTCTGGTGAAAGTGAGTGAGAGCGAGCGATGGGGGGGCGGGAATGGAGCAAGCAGGGGTGGGGCCTTAGAGAAGGGGTGGGGCCTTGGGGAAGGGGTGTTTGGTTTTGTGCCATTAGAAAATTCGCAACTCTATAATTGCACCCTGGTGAATTTGGCACGTCTGTCCTGCCACAGGTAATCAAGCAGCTGATGAAGAAAGAATGCACCCTGGAGTTCTCCCGTGACCGCAAGTCGATGTCTGTCTACTGCACTCCTGTCGGTTCCAGCCACAACTCTGCTGGCAGCAAGATGTTTGTCAAGGTAATGGACACATGCTGCATTGCCTGGTGCAGGGGGTTCAGTGTGGGAGAGCTTGTGATTGCTCCACATGCGGAGTGAGGGTGGGAAGGAGCTAGTGTATCTCTCGAATGCTGCAGGAATTGTTCCTCATCTCACTTTGGGAGCCTCTAGGTGCTACTGTAATATGAATAGCAATAATCATCATCTTCCCATGTCCACTTGTGCAGTTCAGAGCAGGATTAGGCTTTAATACCGAAAGCCGTCATAATCCTCTTTAATAAAGAGGGTGGAACTTCAGTCCCTAGAATGCTGGCATTTCCTAGATGGCTGCTCTGATGGAAGCTGTGTGTGTTCAGTCTCCAAAGGGTAAAAGTTCTGGATATCATTGTAGGCTTCAGGATGTCCCAGGGAGCAGAGTTCCGGAAAGTGCAGGGTAGTTGGAGGGCTCGGGAGCAAGACACAGCTTGGAAAGCTTTATTTCAATGCAGGAAAACTGCTGCACTTCCCTCATGGTGGCTTGTGATCAGTTACCCAGCGTTTTTGGTTATCCAAGTTGGTTTTCCTCCCAGTCTCAACCTTATGGAAAAGCAAATGTCACTTGTCACCCCTCAGCTATTTTCCTAATGGCCTGGAGGGATTTCAGTTAGTGGACAAGATGATATCATAGAATATCAGGGTTGGAAGGGACCTCAAGAGGTCATCTAGTCCAACCCCCTCATCTAGGAGGGAGGGATAGTTGGTTCATTGAAACAATAACACAGCTGAAGTTTTGGGGTAGCTTGCTACAAGTGTCTTCACTATCAAAAGTTTATGAGGAATTATAGTCCACCTTGTGATGTTCTTTGCAGTGCTTAAAAGGAGAGAGAATCTGAGGTGGGATTTTAAGAGGTGCTTCTGCACCTAAGCCAGATAGGTCCTTGTGAACATCCTTCCCTACCCCATGTGTCCAGTGGGGGGGGGGGGGCATTATGTATAACAATGGTGGACTCTCAGTCAAGCCTTCTTGACCTTGTCTCCATTCAAATCTGGGTTCAGTATTATGGTACCAGGTCAGGTAATTCAGGGAAACATGCAGGTCATTTAGGGGAAGTCTGCACAGTAAGCAGCAGCCTGCTTCAGCCTGGGTCAACACAATCGGGCATGCAGGGCTCGAGCTGCCACGCTCAAAATAGTCCTATAGACACTGCAGCTCGGGATCCGAAGCCCACCCTGTCCTTAGGCTTCAGAGCCTGTACGTGGCTATTTTTAGCACGGTAGCCTGAGCTCCACGAGTCCAAGGCTGTTGACCCAGGCTCTGAGACTTGCTGCCGCAGGCTGTGGAGATGGTCCCTTAAAGACTAGACTAATTTCTCCCTCAGTCTGGATTCTTCTTTCTAGTGACTTGAACCAAGTCCATCTTATCAGCCATCCCCTTTTCCGGCACATAACCTTTGGTGCTGGAGGACCGAAGTTTTCTATGGACATCACGGTCTTTAAACGCTGACGAGATAGTGCCACCTAGAGGAAGCTAAGGATATTGAGGAAGAACCTGTGCAGTGGGATCATCAGACTATGGCTACACTACAGATCTTACAGCGGCATCGATGCCACTGTAGTGCTGCTAGTGCAGCCGCTCTATGCTGACGGGAGAGAATTACTCCCCCCCACGAGCAGCGGTAACTATGTCGGCAGGAGACGCTCTCCCACCAACATAGCAGTGTCCACACCAGAGCTTATGTCGCTCAGGGGGGTGGCTTATTCACACCCCTAAACGACATCACTTATCCCGACGTAAGCTATAGTGTGTATATAGCCTCAGTTTCAGGATGGCTATGTTTTGTGGTTTTGTCTCTTGAACATATTATCTCCTTTTCTGAGACATTCTGCACTCCATGACATGCTGTCCTCAGTGACTGCAGTACGCACTGAATACCCCAGAGGTTTAAAATTGTTTTTTGTTGATGGTTAGGGAAGCTTTCACTCAGTTGTGCTTTGCTCAGAAGTTAGGTTGCAAGGAGGCATGTGTGAGTGACTCTTGTTCCTTTTGTTTCCAAAGGGCGCCCCTGAAAGTGTGATCGAACGCTGCAACTACGTCCGTATTGGCACTAACCGGGTCCCCCTCACGCTCTCCACTAAGGAGAAGATCTTGTCTAAGATCCGGGAATGGGGGACTGGCATTGACACCCTGCGCTGCCTCGCTCTGGCCACCCGGGACACCCCCTGCAAGAAAGAGGACATGCAGCTGGAAGACGCGACCAAGTTCATAAACTATGAGGTGAGGAAGTGTTAAAAGTGACCCCTGGGACAGAGCATGGGGGCCATTTCTTGGGAAACAAAGGGTTTGCTCCAGCTCTCCTTCCCCTGGCACAGATGCTGACGGGAAGGGCTCTGAGAGCAGCTGCTTGGGAAGCAGAGTGGGGAGGATGCGTTGGAAATGCCAGGCTCCATGTGCCTGGGGTGTGGTGAAACTCCAAGCTGGGGAGTCTTCTGTTTCCTTTCTGCTCATGTAACTTATTTTGCTTCCTAATCCTGATCACTGCCCCTCCAGGAACACGCCGTGCTGGCTGCAAATGCATTTTCTTCTGCTGAGTTTTCCCACCAACTTACAGATGTCTCATTGGACGTTCTAACAGACTCGGTGGTTCCGACTGGTCTCTGAGGGTGTCTACCGGAGAACCAAGTAGCCCAGTAGTCCTGCTGTTCTGTTGCAAACCATAGCTACTAAGAACCATGTGACAGATGCTAGTCATGATGCATAGGCCCCAGTTCAGCAAAACACTTAAACATGTTTAAGTCCCATTGACTTGAATCCATTGACTCAAGCACATAAGAATGGCCATACTGAGTAAGACCAATGGACCATCCAGCCCAGTATCCTGTCTCTGATAGTGGCCACTGCCAGATGCTTCAAAGGGATTGAACAGGACAGTGCAATTTATTGAGTGATCCATCCCCTGTTGTCCAGTCGTAGCTTCTGGCAATCAGAGGTTTAGGGACACTCAGAGCATGGGGTTGCATCCCTGATCATCTTGGCTAATAGACACTGATGGATCTATCCTCCATGAACTTACCTAATTCTTTTTTGAACCCAGTTATACTTTTGGCCTTCACAACATCCCCTGGCAACGAGTTCCACCAGTTGACTGTGCGTTGTGTGAAGAAGCACTTCCTTATGTTTGTTTTAAACCTGCAGCCTATTGAGCATGTGCTTATGTGCTTTGCTAAATCTGGGCCTTTATGCACTCCCAGGAAGCATGCAGATACCATGGTGATGGGCATGGCATAAGAACCTAAACAGAATGCAGTGAACAGCAACCCACTACAGTCTGTCAACTGGAACCTCCCCAAAGAACAAATCAGGATTACAGCTGAATTATTTTAAATGGAGGGTGATGCTCTTTCGGGCCATAATATGTTCCCATTAGAGTTAGTGGGAGTTTTGCCATTGGCTGCAATGGGAACATGATCAGGCCTTTAGAGAGGAAAATTTGCCAGCGTCTTTAGATTTTCCCTAAGTGGGGTGAATTAAAGGCAGGGAGAACGACATGGCTCTGTCCCTGGAGGGGAGGGGCATAGTGAGTGTTAACGTGTTTCTTTTTTTCTTGCCCTCAGACTAACCTAACCTTCGTGGGCTGCGTGGGGATGCTGGACCCTCCCCGGAAGGAGGTGGTGATGTCCATTAAGATGTGCAAGAAAGCCGGCATCCGGGTCATCATGATCACTGGGGACAACAAAGGCACAGCCGTGGCCATCTGCCGGAGGATTGGGATCTTCTCAGAGAAGGAGGATGTGACGGACAAGGCCTACACTGGCAGGGAGTTTGATGATCTCCCCCTGGAGACACAGCGGGAGGCCTGCCGTTCGGCCCGTTGCTTCGCCCGAGTCGAACCTGCTCACAAGTCCAAGATAGTCGAATACCTACAGTCTTTCCATGAGATTACAGCTATGGTGAGTAATACACAGGGCCCCTCATGTGGGTTTACTCATATTAATCATTTTGTAAGTGTCACCTCTGCTGTCAAGAGCAGGGGATGGGAGTCAGTACTTCAAAGTCCCAATCTGAGCTGTAGAGTAGGAGTGTTGCGCTGTGCAAATACAAAATTTTTATCCTTATCCAATCTGCAAATGTGGTCTGCAGATATCATAGAAGATTAGGGTTGGAAGAGACCTCAGGAGGTCATCTAATCCAACCCCCTGCTCAAAGCAGGACCAACACCAACTAAATCATCCCAGCCAGGGCTTTGTCAAGCCGGGCCTTAAAAACCGCTAAGAATGGAGATTCCACCACCTCCCTAGGTAACCCATTCCAGTGCTTCACCATCCTCCTAGTGAAAAAGTTTTTCCTAATATCCAACGTAGGCCTCCCCCACTGCAACTTGAGACCATTGCTCCTTATTCTGTCATCTACCACTACTAAGACCGGCCGAGCTCCATTCTCTGATATCCACAGATTTGCAGGGCTCTAGTGTTGTCCATTGGTTTGGACCAAAGGTCTGGGAGTCAGGACTTCTAAATTCTGTTCCCAGCTCTTCTACTTACTCTGTGTAGCCTTGAGGAGCACACTTAACTTTTCCCATCTATACAATGGGCCATCATACTACTTGCCTACATTACAGAGCTGTTGTGAAGCTGAATGTGAGCAGAGCACTTAGAAATGCGCCACAGCAGTGCCAAGTGGTGGTGTTTAAAGAACTAATTGATAGGTAGAAGTCCTGCCAACAAACATGTATGAATTAATGTGACCCAGACTTGGTTCTCAGGCTATGTCTACACTCTGAGCTAGGGGTGTGATTTCCAGCTCCTGTAGGCATACCCACCCTAGCTGTCATCGAGCTAGCCTGCTAAAAACAGTAGTGTAGCCGTGGTAGCATGGGCTGTGGCGAGTGGCAGCACAGACTAGCCACGCCAAGTACAAACCCGCTTGAGCCCTGTGGGTACATACTCGGCACAGCTAGCCTGTGCTCCCATGACTACACTACTATTTTCAGCATGTTAGCTCTCGTTGACTACATCTACGCAAGCTGGGGTTTGCACCCCTAGTTCATAGTGTAGACGTAGCCTTAGTTTCATGCCTAGGCTGTTTCCTTCTATAAAATGTCCTTTAATAAAACACCCATGCTTTGTCCAGACGGGAGATGGAGTGAATGATGCCCCTGCCCTGAAAAAGGCTGAGATTGGCATTGCCATGGGCTCTGGCACAGCCGTAGCCAAATCGGCAGCTGAGATGGTGCTATCTGATGACAACTTCTCCACCATTGTGTCTGCTGTTGAGGAGGGCAGAGCCATCTACAACAACATGAAGCAGTTCATCCGCTACCTCATCTCTTCTAACGTTGGAGAGGTCGTCTGGTAAGGGCTTCCAGTTCACACCTCAAGCTAGGATAGTAGGAGGGATGAGAAATATCACCAGGACAGAACTGTCCTTTCTGATACTTAAACATATACTCAGAGCTATATCCCAGTTAGTGTAAATCGGATTAGCAATGACGCTATGTTGATTTACATCTGCTGAGGATGTGGGCCTAGATAGCAGCACCACTTTAAGTCCTGTACACTCTGCCTCAGTTAAAAGTGGCATGGATACTTTCTTTCATATTTCTACGCATTCAGCGGCTGCTACTAAAGCCAGCCTTTCCCTTGATGTGGTGTGGGAACCTCTGGCTATTTTACACCATTTCCAATTTTGAGCACAATAAAGGAAGCACCATGAAACACTGCAGTATGATCAAATGCCATGGTGTGACAAATATGCTGATCCTTAAGTGACAAGTACTGCAGCTTGCTATAAGTATACAACCCCAGTGTGGTGCTGATAGATTCCTGTGAGGGTATTTGTGTCTGACGGGGTGAATGAGAGACTCCATTACAATGCTCACAGCTTCTTTCACTGTGACCAATTTCCTGACAAAGGCTTTCAGAACAAATCAGTGTGTTCTGCAGCAATCCTGGCCATGTACTGATTGCTTGCAGTTATCTTTGGAACCCCTTATGTCAGAAATTCAGCAGGGACATCTGTGCTGGTGACAAAAAGCACATTGAACAGTTGAGATGCCATGTGATGGGCTCCTTATGCAAATTTACGAGTCTGCCCCCCAGTGGTGAGATGGGTTGAAACTACAACATTCAGATCTGAGTTTCCAATTCCCTAAAGTTTGGAGGTGTTTGAATCCGGGGCTATGGGGGTGAAATGCAAAATCCAAATCCATGTGTGGATTGTGAACAGCACAAATGTTTAGAGGGCATTTGGACCCAGGGTTTTGGATCAAACTCCAGTTTTACAAGTGCAATCCTCTCTCTCCCTGGCGTGTATCTAACCTAGTGAGGTTGTGTCTTTTTCACCTGAAGTATTTTCCTGACTGCAATCCTGGGCTTGCCTGAAGCTCTGATCCCAGTCCAGCTGCTCTGGGTGAACCTAGTGACAGACGGGCTACCCGCCACTGCTCTTGGATTCAACCCCCCTGACCTAGACATCATGGACAAACTTCCCCGCAACCCAAGAGAGCCCCTCATCAGTGGCTGGCTTTTCTTCCGCTACCTTGCCATTGGAGGTGAGAGGCCCTGGCTAGAGATGTAGTGCCATGAATGGACAAAGTGCCGTGTATTACCCTGGCTTAAAACAATTGCTGACTAGCGTGTGTCAGGAGGGGTGGGTCCATTGTGATCTCTGGTAATGAGGAGAGGCTTATTCACAGTGCAGAGAGATGTAGAGATGCGCAATATCCAGGGAAAATATATTCCTCATAACAGACCAGGACTTTCATACAACCAAAAGAAGGCAATCCCTCAAGAATCCATCTCCTCTAGGATCCAGTGCATTGGAAGAGTTTAATCAGCTCAGTCAGACATCAGTTTCACCTTCAATAGTCCTGGGGTTGCTGTGGTGGGAGCAAGGGAACTTTCTGATCCGGTCAGAGGGCCAGTTTGGGATTCTTGAATGCACTTGACTGCCTCTGCTAGGAGCCATCTTTTTCTTCTGGCCAGGCTCCCAGTTTGAGCTACCCCAGTCCCCACCCACCCATTACCTAAGGTTCTCTCCGGAACAGGTAGCAGCATGAGAAGGCATTGTGACAGAGAGCCCATAGCAGCTTTGGGATCAGACAGAAGGCCAGAGTGCAGAAGGGGATGGGCAGGGAGCAGGAGGGTCCCCACCTCCTGGGGTGGGGTGGATTTTTGTAGTGAATGTCAGGACAAAGGAAGCAAATAGGAATGTTGATCTAGTGGATAAGGTGCAGGATTGGGATTCAAGATACCTGGGTTCAATTCCTGGCTCAGCTACAGAACTCCTGTGTGACCTTGGACAAGTCACTTATTCTACCCTGTGCCACAGTTCCCCATCTGTAAAATGAGGCTATCGCTTCTCTGCCTCTTAATGACCGTGAGGTGCTCTGGTACTACAGTGATGTACCTACACAGCCTGGGTAGAAGGGATCTTGTTTAAGAAAGAGCAGAGGGAGAGACCTTAGCAGGGTGTGAAGTGAAGCTGTGGCAATGCAAGGTGGGGAGAGAGGAGGGAGACAGGCTCAGGTGCAAGTGTTTTCAGAACTATTGCTCCAGGCTCCTAACGATCTGGGATGGAATATGAGGAGTCCCCCTGTGTGGGTCAGAACAGTTCAGGTCTCTTTTCCCAATTTGCTGTTCTTCCTCTACCCGAATGAGCAGCGAGAGCCATAGCACAGGGTGGAATCTACAGGTTCACCGTCCAGCACAAGGCAGTGTAACCCTCAGGGCCGGAGCTCCCTATGCTAACGAATAACATAGCTAGCAAGAACCAAGCAATGAATCCAGTGCTTACAGGGCTACACAACCTGCTCTCTCTTTGGTTGCAGTGTACGTTGGATTGGCAACGGTGGGGGCAGCTACCTGGTGGTTCTTGTATGATGCTGAAGGGCCGCAAGTTACCTTCTACCAGTTGGTAAGTTGTGGCAGGGAGGGGGAAGGGAAGACTGTTTCATTCGAACACCACTGCAAACCCTAATATCTAGGCTCCCCAGCAGGATCACCAGAGGATTTGTTTTCCTGCCTGTCCTCCTCTTTTAAAAATTAAATTTCGAAAAGTTCCCAAGTCATTAAAAGAAAATGTGTCAGCTGAAACAACTGCAAAAGCTCCCTCCCGGGTGAGATCCCATCTCCCATCAGCTGGTCAGCACAGTGGTGACTTTATCTAAAGAAACATCCCTCGTGTATCCCCAGACCTGATGGCCTGTAGGTGTGCACTCCACCCATGTCACTGTGAGGAGTCAGAGAGATATTCGTAGGGAGTGCAGCAGGAATTGCAGTTATTCTGCTTGATCGCTGCCACTCTGATCAGGTGGAGAGAAAGCAAAACTTCCCCATCGTTGCTTTAAGGCATCAGTTTTATGCCCCTTAAATAAGCAAATCTCTTATTACTTGGTATGTTTCTAGTGCATCTAGTGCCAGATTGGCTACCCTGGAGACTGATTATTGTTATTTGCATTGCAGTAACTCCTAAGAGCTCCAACCAAGGTTAGGGCCTCATTGTGCTAGGTGCAGTACAAACAGGAAGAGTCATTCCTTGCCCTAAGGATCTTTCATTCTGTATAGACAAGACATGCAAAGAGTGGGAGGGAAAGCAGAGGCACTGGGAGGGAAATGGCCTTGCCAAGTGTGTGATAACTGGTGTAGAGCAAGGAATAGAAGCCATGTTTCCTGACTTCAGGTATGATTAATGCCAGTTGCAGAGGTAGATTTATTTTTTTTAACGGCGACACTTGTTCACTTGGAAATAAACTGAAACAACTAATGAATCAAGTTCACATAGACTACCTAGAAGCTGTCCTATGATTACTGTTGACCTACTAGATGGGCTGGATTCAAACCTGAAGATGAATGGCTTTATATCCTCTTATCAATTCCCCCGAGCCAAGAAATATTTAGTAGAACCACTGATAACTGGGGTTCAGATCCCACCAGCAATCTGCCACTTCTGCCTGCTTCATGCCTGTTACTCTTTCTTCTGCCAGAGGAACTTCATGAGATGCACAGAGGATAACCCCATCTTTGAAGGCATTGACTGTGAAATCTTCGAGTCTCGTTACCCAACCACTATGGCTCTGTCGGTGCTAGTGACGATTGAGATGTGCAATGCTCTCAACAGGTACAGTACGTATGGGAATATCTGATAAAGCATTCTGCCCTGAATAACATTTGAACCAAGCAAACATGTTACTGTCATTGGAGATGTTAATGTAAATACATTTGGATCTCTTAGCGGACATTTTGGCCATATTAGCAAGCCAGTAATATCTGGATCCAGATCCATTTTGGGTTTGGTGTTCAGATTCAAAACCACTCCGGGCTAAGGGTCAGGCTTGGATCTCCCAATGCTGAATTCTCACTAACTCTTCTGGTAAAATCTGGAGCCAGAACCAGCAAGTAGTTCCCTTTGCAATTTTTGCTCTGACCCACGGATGGATCAGGGCTTCACGCTGGAGGTTCTGGTATTGGCTGTCACAATGAGTAATATTTTGGTGCTGTATGTGTACCTGTCCAATGAGTCTGGGAATCTGGTACTGAAGGAATAGCATGACATCAGCTATTCCTCAGGCTGACCCGAAGAAGAGCTCTGCATAAGCTTGAAAGCTTGTCCCTCTCACCAACAATAGTTGGTCCAATAAAAGATATTACCTCACCCACTTTGTCTCTCCATCTGAATAGAGATATAATGAATGAAATTCTCTTCAGAATATTTATTTCCAGAGCCTAACAAGCTTGGAAGGAGAATAATGTATGGTAATGGTTAAGTAATCCTTTTTCTTGAAGAAGGCTTTTATGCAGAGATCTAGCAACATATTTCTACTGATTAAGAGGGCTTAGGGATATATTGATTGATCCAAATTATACTTGAGGACGGGGTATTTAGTGGGTCATTTGATCTAACCTCTGCCCTCTCGCTCTTGCAGTGTGTCTGAAAACCAGTCACTGCTGAGGATGCCACCATGGCTCAACATCTGGCTGCTGGGGACAATTGTCATGTCCATGGCGCTGCACTTCGTGATTCTCCACGTGAAGCCTATGCCTGTAAGTGATGTAGCTAGCACAACACGCAGCTTGTAGGGCTGTTCTTTTGACAAGAAAACTCCGTTGTACGTTTTACTTCCCAAGTCTTTGCTGATTTTCAGTGGGACTTCCCTGCCCAAAGGGTTTCCACGATCGAGCCTTGGGATTCAGAAGGATACAGGACTGGGAGTTAGGAGTCTTGGGTTCTAGTCTCAGGTTGGCAACGGAATTGCGGTGCGACCTTCAGCAATTACTTCCCCTGTTTGTGCCTCACTTTCTCCATCTGTAAAGTGAATGTAAATGATACTTACAGTCCCTTGCCAAGTTCCTTATCTGTTCAAGCCTTAATGAAGTCCCTCTCTTTGCACATATATGATCCGATCCAAAAGGCCTGGTCCCTTGCACATCTCTTACCTCAGTCCACATCCATATGAACAAAAATGGGTCTGTTTTTTCTCTCTTCCCCCTTTCCTGTTAATAAATATATTGAATTCTTCCTGCCTTGCAGCTGATCTTCCAGGTGACCCCCCTGAGTTGGCCGCAATGGGTGGTCGTGTTGAAAATTTCCCTGCCTGTTATCCTGCTCGATGAAGGACTCAAGTACCTTTCCCGCAACCACCTAGAGGGTGAGCACACTCTGCAAAGTAACTGCTGACTGATTTCTGTACCATGGCGCTTGCTTTGTGCTGCTGTGTGCTTTCAGGCACGTGCCATTAGCGTCTCTGCTGAAGTAAAAATTGGTCCATGCACACGCAGTCATACTTACTTTTCCCCCAGTGTGGTGTATTACAAAGGATCTGTCCTTCCCTATTTTTTTTTCTTAATCACTTACAGTAGTTGACACTAAAATCTTGTAGTGCATTATGGACTTGACCACAATAAATTGGAACAGCCTCCTCCATTGTCTATCCAAACCGCCCCCCCAATTCAACTCCCATTGAATGTTTCCATTGACTTCAGTGGGAATTGGATCAGCCCTCTTTAAAAATCTATTTCTTCCAAGAATTCTTCTTGCCTTGTTCTTTTGACTCTTTCTCCTCCAAATGATGGTTCTGTCCTGTTTGCTCTCTCTACTGTATGACCAAAAGGTGCTGAGCACCTGGAACTTTGATTGACTTCAGTGGGAGTTGCAGATGCTCATCACCTCTCCGAATATGGCCCTCATGTTGTAAACAGGAAATATTGTATATGTCTAGTCCTGCACCGTTTACGTCAATTGAAGGTTTACCAATGTCTTCAATGGCAGTGGATTTGAGCCCGGTGCTCTAAAGTACAGTGGATATTTACAGAGCTCTGTGAATGATATTTAATATGCTAATATTTTCTTCTTGTTGTAATGAAATATCGCAGTGAGCAATCTCAACATCCTAAGTTAAATCTTCCCTTTCTTTTCCTTTTTTGACAAACACTGTAGTCTTTCAATAATTCAGCCAGTGGCCTTCAAAACTCTGCCCCACTACTTTCCTGCCATCCTCCTAGGCCGACCTCTGGTATTTGTTCCTTCATTAGTTAACTCATATTCTCCAGAACTTGGCACTAAATCAGAATCTGGGGTCTGACATTTAAAGTGACTGGGATTGTAGTAGATGAATGGAGACTGCTTTTTAAAGGGAGTTTACCCAACCCAGCAATGTTGCCAGAAAGAACATAGACATCAAGATGGGAAGCTGTCCCGCTGATCCTTCTTTTCAGAATTCCCATGACAGGAAGAAGGCTTAAGGGGTTCTGGCTGTCACCTTGCAAAAGAAGGGAGCTTAGGTGGCCAATCCCAGGTTACTTTTGTTGCTCCTCCTCATTTTTAGCTTGCCGGAATGTTGCTCCTCTTATCACGGGTGAGTAGTGGATGACCTGGCAGAGTACTTTAACTGTGTTTTTTTTCTTCATCTTGGGTAGATACTTTGACCATATTAATAATCATTCCATTACAGGCAGCATGTGTCCAGGATGCCTTTCTTAGTACTTCTTCCTTTTCACTTCTGAAGACAGGTCTCTTCTGCCCTGTTGAGGAGGGATTCCTTAGGATTGTAACATTAGGGGACAGCTTGGTCACTGGTGAGGACAAGCATGTGCCTTCTGAGATAGTGCTTATGAAAAGCTATCTTTTCAAACGCTTTGCTACCATATAGTTTGCGTGGCTTCTTCCAGAACACCTGTGCAGCCCCATTGCTTTCATATTATACACTAACACCTGATCAGTGGGGCTGCACAGATGTCCTCGAGGACCTACTTTGGCCCACAGAACTCTTCCATTACTGGGGATGATCCACAAGACAGACAGACCCCAGCTTGTCTCTCTTCAGCCTGCAAACTCACCTGAGCTCTGAGCTTTGTTTCATAAACAATCTTCTTGACTTACAAACTGTGTATATTTTTATATGGAAATATTGAATAGGGAACCCCACTGTGCTATTTTTAGAGTTACTTTTTAGGGCAGAACCATCCTTTAAGATTGCCAAGAGCCACAAGTACTGAACAAGCAATCTTTCTGTGACTCTTGGACAGTTGTGCAGCCTGTGTAGGTGCAATGGCAAATCTGAAGATGAAGATTAGGTGCGCTCTGCCACCCAAAGCATGAGCATCCCTGCATTGCCTCACTTCCTGAAATGTGCTGGCAGTTTCAAAGGTGCCCTTGCTTTCTTGCCTCCTCCAGCTGGACTGTGTCAGAAGGTGAAAGGTGATGTAATTCACTGGAGAGGGTGTATATGCCAACGTCGGCATGTCCGATTTGCTCAAGGATACGTCATTAGTAAGACCTGCCACTGCTAAGGAGATTCAGCTAATGTGTTAAAGGCCTGTGCTTTCAGAGCAAAAGTTCTCTCTAGATATCACCATGTAGTCTCTGGGAGGTCATCACATATGGTATAACTATGAAGCCATCTGGAGCTGTTACAAAAGATAATGCAGCACCAGCTTTGGATAAGATCAGGTCCTATGGTTTCCTGTTCAGCACTTGGCCTTGTTCCTGGCAAATGCTTCCGATCCTTTGTGGGCAGAATGTTGCGACAGTCCTCTTCCTCTCTTGTTCACAAAGATGCGCAGTCTGATGACGAGAATGAGACTCTCCTCTGGCACTGCTGTATTGGCCAGAGAGGATCATGGTGTTACAATTTCATTGGTGTACCCTAGTTGTGTGTCCTTCTACAACAGCCTCTCACACCTCTATCCAGTCCTCCTAATGGGCTTCTTCGGGTGTTGCCTCTCTATTGATTTAACTGTAAGGTCTTTCAGAAAGTTAGTCAGACTCTTGCTTCTCTCTACCTTACCCTCAACTCCCAATAACCAAATGTAATGATAGTCTTGTGGTTAAGGGCTTGGGAGACCTGGGTTCATTTCCCAGGCTCTCCCACAGACTCCTTCTATGACCATCATCTCCCAGGGGGGCTTTGGCTGCCACTGTAATACAAACAAGAATTTCCAGAAGTGATTGCACCAGCTATTGATGATTCTAGCTGCTGGTCCCATCTGCCATGCTTCCAACCCACCCGTTTGTCCGCACTGTTTGCCATGCAGCTGCATCATGCTAATGCTGATTTCTGTGACTGGCCTTTGTCTGAACACTGCGTCACAATCTCTTGCCACTATTTAGTTGCAGCAAGAGAACAAAATCATACCAGCCTGTGCTTCAATTGTCACATTGAAAAAACCCCAAACTCCTGTATTTACTCCACCTAATTCCTCTGAAAACATTTTAAAAACCAATCCTTAAATCTAGCATTGTCATTTTTCACCAGGAATTCTCAGGACAGTCAGACACACGTGGAGTGGGGAGCACCAGCTGAAAACCTGCAGGAGTCCAGATCAAACAGGGTTGGCTCTGTTGTGTGTATTGTCCTTGTCCATCATGTTCCTGCACCTGTGCCAGACTTTCTCATGTGCTGTGGTGACCTGGTTGTACAGCATCTTGGTGGAACCGCTGAACAGCACAGGCCCCACTCTGGAAAATGTCCTGCAATTGTTTAGTCTGTGATTATTATTTAATAGCCGTAGGACAACAGGATCAAACAGCATCTCCAGTTCCTTTGTGAATCACAGACCTACACTGTGTTCTAAATAAGAAAAGCATGTGTGTTTGCGTAGGAGGGGTGGTACGTTATCCGAGATGTTCTCACAACTAAAATATTATATTACATAGCCCCGAAAGGTCAGATGTTATGCAATGGCTTAGCTCCACTGACATCAGTTTACATCCGCTCATGATCTGGCCTCAAGGTCAGAATTTTCAGAAGGACTCAGCACCCGCAACCAGGGCCACATTTTCAGATGACGTCAACGCACTGGGTGTTGAGCTCTTCTCGTAATCTGGTCATTATTTTGGTGCCATGAGAGCTGAGCTTTCTAGTCCAAGTGGCCTCAGTTGTGGGTGCTGCACAACTGAAATTCTACAGAGTAGAGTGGTGGCTAGCAAGTGTTCGCTTGCCAAAGGAGGCTTAGTGCATGGGAAGGAGGAGGCTCTTCCAGCCATAGAGAACTGCACAAGGAAGGACTTTACTGGACTTTGCTCCATAAGGCTGTTACTTCTGGTAATGCTCTTGTAAAGGGGAGATTCCACTCACTACTTGTTTAATATTTGACCATATTTTCCCTTTTTCAAGTGTCAATAAGTCTCTTGAGTGGCTTTCTCTGCTAAAAAACATTAGAGGCAGAAGTGCAGGTGTCAGGTTGGAACAAATACATTGATGCAAACTCTGGAGGCTGAAAAAGTGTCGTCCCGAAGGCTCAACCTCATGCTTTATAGCTAGAAAATCACTTCTGAGAATGTAGGAACTGACAGACCAGATCGGTGCAATGGTCCATCTAGTCCAGGGGTAGGCAACCTATGGTACGTGTGCTGAAGGCGGCACACGAGCTGACTTTCAGTGGCATTCACGCTGCCTGGGTTCTGGCCACCGGTCCAGGGGGCTCTGCATTTTAATTTAATTTTAAAGGAAGCTTCTTAAACATTTTAAAAACCTTATTTACTTTACATATAACAATAGTGTAGTTATATATTATAGACGTATAGAAAGAGACCTTCTAAAAACGTTAAAATGTATGACTGGCACGCGAAACCTTAAATTAGCGTGAATAAATGAAGACTCGGCACACCACTTCTGAAAGGTTGCCGACCCCTGATCTAGTCCGATACCCTTTCTCTGACAGTGACCAGCACCAGATGCTTCAGGAGGAGTGGACAATTATGGAATCATTGGCCGATAGGGGAAGCTGCTTTTTAACCTCTGTGAGGTTGTGGTTAATTTATGGTTTCAAGCATAAGGGTTTTTATCTCTTTTATAAGGTGGGATTTTCAAAAACACTTAAGAGTTGGGCCCCCAGTTCCCATGGAAGATCAATGGGAGTTGAGAATTTTTGAAAATGCCACTCATATTTTTCACTCTATATAATGTAAGTGAGGCTCCTCTCATTATCCACATAAATGTCCAGTCCAATCCTGCTAAACTCATGGATTAATTGTATCTTGTGGCAATGAGTTCCACTGATATATGCTTTGTGTGAAAAAAGTGCTTCCTTTTATCAGTTTTACATTTGTTGGCTTTCTGTTTGATTGAATGTCTCCTCATTCTCATACTGGGAGACGGCTTGGATATTCCAATTTACCGTGTCGTCTCTCTAACCCTCATTATTTTATATATCTCTATCATGTCTCCTCTTACTCATCTCCCCTCTAAACTAAGCAGTCCTGATCTTTTCAGTCTCTCTTCACATGGCAGTTTTTTCATGCCTAGAATAATTTTCATCACCCATCTCTGGACCCCTTCTATATTTCTGTTCTAACTTTTTTATTTGAGGTAGGGTGACCAGAACTTAGCCTGGTATGACCAGTAAGAGTACATTGTTGGATTTATATTGCACAGAGCTGCCCAAAACAATGCCCAGATCTTTTTCCTGAGTCATTTCAGTTAATTTAAAGTTTGGAGGAGTAGTTGAAATTAATCCTTCCAATGCTCTTTACCTTTCATTTGTCATCTCGAAATTCCATCTGCCTTCATGCTGCCCTTTCACCCAGCTCTATTTCCTTGCCTAGTTTAGACTCATAGACTTTAAGGCCAGATTGGACCATCATGAACATCTAATCCAGTGGTTCTCAACCAGGTGTACGCATACCCCTGGGGGCACACAGAGGTCTTCCAGGGGGTACATCAACTCATCTAGATACTTGCCTAGTTTTATAATTGGCTACATAAAAAGCACTAGTGAAATCTAAACTAAAATTTCATACAGACAATGACTTGTTTATACTGCTCTATATACTTATACGCTGAAATGAAAGTATAATATTTATATTCCAATTGATTTTTTATAATTGTATGGTAAAATGAGAAAGTAAACAATTTTTCAATAATAGTGTTGTGACCGGAGTCCTAGTGGGGAGCAGACTATGGTCACTCAATTAGGGTGAACTGCAAAGAATGGGGCAGACAATCCTCATAAAACTGGTGGATATTCCAATACTTAGATTTACCAAGCCAGCATAAAACAGCTTCGTTATTATCTTACTGGTTACTCAGAAGTCCAAACAGCACAGTTCCCTTAAAGTGATCCAGCCTCAGGCCTCCATCCAGGTACCCACGTCGAATATAATGAAAATTTCTGTAAATCTTATTTCATTATATAAAAGAAAAGGTTCTACCAATCCCAAAGGATCGAACACATTACCTCCCAGGTTAGTGAATGTTTCAGATCTTACCCAAATACATGCTACAGCCAATTCTTATTAATTAAACTAAAATGTATTAAAAAACGAGATAGAGAAAGAGAGAGTATGGTTAAAAGATCAATATACATACAGACATGAGTTCAATTCATTGAGGTTCGGATTCATAGCAGAGATGGTGAGCTTTGTAGCTGCAAAGAGTTCTTTCAGAAATAGTTCATGGGTTATAGTCCAAAGTTCAAATCTCATATTCAGGGCATACCAGCATAACTGGGACCTCAGTCTTGCAACTCAAACTTCCCCTGATGAAGCCGAAGCAGATCTGAGATGATACAATCAGGACCCAACAATCTTTTATACAATTTCATGTCTTTTGACAAGTTGGAGTTCCTCAGAGAATAAAAGATAATTAGGATGACTTTGAAGGAGGTCTATCACCAGTACTTAGCTATATGAATTAACATAAGATCATTTGCTTGTTCCTCCACCATTCACAGTACATTTCAAAGAGAGATGAATACTGAGATATCCCATGTTTACAATTCATTTAAATGATAGGATGTTCTTTTGACCTCTGAATTATCAGAATACAGCATAGACAGGGACTGTTGGTTACATTATTGACCCTATTCATACATATGTAAATACACAAAAACACTATCTCTCCACTTGGCTTTTGAGGGTTATTTATTTTGCAGGAGTTTAACCCTTTCTAGCCATGCGTCACAAGTATGCTGTGACACATTTGTATTTTTATGTCTGATTTTGGAAGCAAATAGTTTTTTAGTGAGGTGAAACTTGGGGGTACACAAGACAAATCAGACTCCTAAAAGGGGTATAGTAGTTTGGAGCCACTGATCTAGTCTGACCTCCTGCACATTGCAGGGCACAGTACCTCATCCAGCCACTCCTGAAATAGGTCCCTAACCTCTGGCTGAGTTACTGAAGTCCTCAAATCATGCTTTAAAGATTTCAAGTGACAGAGAATCCACCATTTACAGTAGTTTAAACCTGCAAGTGATCCGTGGCCCCTGCAGAGGAAGGCAAAAAACCCTCAGGGTCTCTGCCATTCTGAGCCGGGGGAAAATTCCCTCCTGACCCCAAATACGGCAGTCCATTAGACCCTGAGCATGTGGACATAACCCCCCGAGCTAGACACCTGGGAAAGAAATCTCTGTAGTAACTCAGAGCCCTCCCCATCTAGTGTCCCATCACTGGCCATAGGAGATATTTGCTGCTAGCAGTCGCAGATTGGCTACATGTCATTGTAGGATGTGTCGTCATACCATTCCCTCCATAAACATATCGAACTCAGTCTTGTTTCTCACATCTTTCTCTTGACTATCTTTAAATATTCTTTTCTTATCTGAAATGTTGTCACTTTGTTGTGTTCAATGCCTCTTCCAGATCATTAACCGCTATATTGAACACTACTCCTAGAATGGAACTTTGGGCCACCGCACTGATGACCTTTTGCCTTGTTGAAAATTGGCCAGTTCCCCACCTTCTTGTTCTGTCTTTTGGGTCAATTTAGAATCCATGTCTGAATTTTATTCCCCATATCGACGAGGCTTTTGGAAACGCCAAATATGTTGTCAATCATCTCTCCTTTATTCCCCTAATCTGTTGACACTCTCAAATAGTTCTAGTAGATTGGAGAGGCATGATTTCCCTTTACAAGAACTGGGCTGGTTTATCCTTATATCACCTTTATTTAGTTTTTTTTTAATAATTCTCTTTAATTATAGTTTCAACCAATTTCACTTTGGAGTGAAGTGTAAGCCCTAACTGGTGTGCAATTCCCAAGAACAGCTCTAGTGCCTTTGTGTAGGTGCTCTCGCTATCCTCTAGTCCTGTGCTGCAACAGTTGATTTTAACTAAAGGTTGCATGTTTATGTTAGCAGCTCAGCCCCTGAGAATAATTTCCCCCATTATCTGCACATGAGGTCAATTCTACTTCACCTCCACACTTTAAAAACCCTCTGACTGTTCTAGTGCTATGACAAATGGGTGTGGAGATAATGGACATATGTAGTGCCTGATTTAGACCTTGGTTACACTGCTGTAAATCAGGAATAACTCTGTCAATGAAATTACATCTGTGGCAGATCAGCATTGGGGCTACAGGTCCTTAAACCCAACATAAAGAGAAGGTTTTGCTAAACAGTGGAGATATAAATTCTACTGATCGTAAATAAGTCACAACATTTAGGAAACACCTTCTCTTCCCCCCCCCCCATATCTCACAAAAATACCTTCACATTGAAACAATAACCGACCATAAAAGGCATTCAAAAGCACATGTGAATCTCCATAGCGATGCATTAACAATGTGGACTAAACAGTTATTGTCTCTAATGGAGTCTGAGAGCCGCAGGGAAGATGGTGTTATGTTTCCAAGTCTATTGAGTGTCCTTGTACGTTAATTTCTCTCGTTACCTTAGCCAAACTGTCATGTGGAAAGGAAAAGAATGTTTCCAGATATAAGTCAGATTGTTTGAGCTGAGAGGTGTTACTCAGGAGAGTATTGCTGCTCCTTTGGAATATGTCAACATCCACCTTAATGCCCTGCTGGCTTTTTGAAGGCCCTCTTGTCGTGCTTTGGGGAATGCAGGAAGAAAAGAACTTTTCAGGGGTGGTCAATTATATTTTTGTCAAGTCTGAATTTCTTGGTCAAGGTATAGTCAAGGTCCAGACTCCAGAGGAAAATCATAACAATAATGATAATAGTAAGCCAATAAAAAAGATATTGGGGTCCGTTCAGTAGCATCTGGCGGTCCAGATTTGGCCCGCAGTTTGCCTATTGACTACCCCTGCTTCATATAATCAGATACACAGGTCTGGGGTGGCTCCATTTCAGGGAGTCGGTGCTCATGAAAGGGGCTACAGTAGACTGAGACCCTTAGAAACTGAAGTCCTGTATTTAGCCAAAGAACAGGGGCAGCACAAACTTCCTCAAGAATGTGCCTCAGCCGTTCCAGAGGGAGCATCTCAAGGCACAAGAGGTTATTTCAGTTTCCATCCCTTTTCAGGCTCTCTGTCTCAGCTAACGCTGCCAGCAAGGGTGCCAGCAGTATTTGGCATTTATTTCCAGAGGCACAGATTATATTGCTTTTTGTTTGCTGCCATATAGGTTGGGGGGGAGAGTGCTGTGTCCAAACATCTGAATTCCTCCAGTGCCTTCTGTCGCTAGGAGAGTGGTAATAAAACACACCGAAAAGGCAGGTGTCCATGATCTTGTGTGAGCCCAGTACACATCCTTTGGCCAAAATTTACAAGCGTTCAAAGCAGTGACTACATCAAAGGCTTCTGCATTGTGAGGCAGGAATGAATTTGGAGCTGGTGAAGTGGCCCTGCCTCTCAACTGGCTGTTTCTGCTGTCGTTCTTTGACTGATGTTCAGAAATGTTAGGCTGAGATTTTCAAAGCAGCATAATGCAGTTAGATGCCCAAGTCCCATTAAAATTGGGGGGAGTTTGGCACCTGACTCCTTTGGGCTCCCTTGAAAATGCCAGGCTTAGTGCAGGGTATGACAGCCCTTCACATCTACGGTGATTCTATTAAAAGCTTCTAGATAAACTTTTCAAAAGCATCTAAAGAGTTTAAGAGCCTAAATCCTAGGACTTGGACTCCTAAGTAACTAGGGTTCTTTTGAAAATGTTACACTATCTTTTTTTTTTTTTTTTTTTTTTTTTTAAACTGACACTTGTTACCAAACTCTGACGTGTCGGCTCTGAACTTTACAAAGATCCTTAAAACTCTGTTTTTTTTTTTTACCCATTTGTACTGCTAAGCACCATTTGGGTGCTCAGATGATAGTTATGAATGCAATATAAATACACAGACTGCTGTCTGTGCACTTTCCATATCACTCTAGGAGGCATTGCTCATTTAGCCTGAGAGTTTGATGTGTATGGCTGCGCAGTGGATGAAACTTCCCTTTGCACACTGGTGAAAATGTGCTGTGTAAACTGAGGAAGTGGGTGTACTTGTATTTAATTTCCAGGGGAACTGGAAATGATGGCAAACGATAGTGTAATTTAGGTATTCCAGACATTACGGCTGGAAATTTCCAAGGAGTTAAGTGCCCAACTCCGGTTGCGTCCCAGTGGGATTTGGGCACCTCCCTCCCATAGGTTCTCGAAAATCCAGCTAATGCAAAGAAAAGTGAACAAGTTAAAAATGTCTAAAATATAATATGAATAATTAGCCTAATGAGAAACTGCCATCTTAACAATTCAGTCTAAAGTGGGCCTGAAAGAGATGGCTTTCTCATCAGTAAGCAGTAAACGTAAACATTTTGCAAAATAAAAGTTCTCTCTTCAAAACAGAACTTACGTTACAGTAACTTGATTTTCCAGAGGTGAAGCTGGATCTCTATCATTCCATACTGCTTTGCAGGGCCGGCTCCAGCTGTTTTGCTGCCCGAAGCGGTGGGGGGAAAAAATAAAGCCGCAATCGGCGGCAGCTCTACCATGCCGCTTCATTCTTCGGTGGCAATTCAGCGGCGGGTCCTTCCCTCCGAGAGGACTGACGGACCCGCCGCCGAATTGCCACCCAAGACCCGGACATGCCATCCCTTTCTATTAGCCGCCCCAAGCACCTGCTTCCTTCACTGGTACCTGGAGCCGGCCCTGCTGCTTTGTGTCATCAAATGGGGTCCTTGTGACTCAGGAACATTAAAACAACAGCCACCTAAGAGAGATGCAGCAGTCCCACTCAATGAAGAAAGAAACTGAAATACCATCAAGTATTTGTAATTAACTTTTTTCAGTGCACATTCTTATTGCCTATAGGCTAGATTCTGCCATCCTCCCTTGTGTTTTATAGTACCTTGCTTCTAGAAGTCACTATGACTGCTTGTGGGCTCAAAATGTGGCAGAATCTGGACCTACATAGTTAAGATGAGATTTTTTTTCAAAGCTGCCATGGGGATTTGGACACCTGTTCCCATTTTAAAATAATTTTAGCTCTCTAAGGCACTGTTTCTAAATACTCTAGCTTTCCTTTAAGCCATAAATCACCTAATGCATCCCAGCAAGCATCTGGTTCTGCCATTGACAGGGTGAAGAAATTGGAGGAAAAGGCTGGTCTTGTGGCTCAAGCACAGGACTCAGAGTCAAGAAACCTGTGTTCTATTTCCTGCTTGGCCATGACTTACTGAGAGACTCAGGGCAAGTCATTTAAGCTCTGTGCCTCAGTTTCCCAATTGGTAAAATGAAGTTAGTACCTACCTCACAGTGATGTTATAAGGCTAAATTCTTTCGTGTTTATAAAGTGCTTGGGAATGCTCAGTTGAAAAGTGCTGTAGAATTCCCATGTAGTAATACTGTTCCATGTTGGTTGTACTGGGGTTCATGTATCCCCGCATGATGTATTGTGAGGTAGCCATTTCAAAAGTGAAGTCAAGCATTAAGAGCAAAAGCAGCAGATTCTACTACTCCATACTCACTCACTGGATTGGATAGATGTGCATAGACACACCCTTTTCATAAGCCATCAGGTTATACAGGGTCCTACCCAGCTGTATGACTCAGTGAAATGTCTGTCTTGATAACATAATAGGTGCTTGGCTTGCTTTTTAACCATAGCCAATTTCCTTTGTTTTGCAGGAGACAAGGGCAAGAAATGAATGACATAAAGGAAACTCACTTTCTAAATAAAGAAACCCTAAGCTGTAACTCGGACTGAAGTCTTGCATGTTTGACCATCACTAGAAGCCAGCAGGACATGCATGTGTCCGACTATCAGACTAATGCGGGTGAATCGTCGAAAAGAAAAATACTGATTTTGTTTTTGTTTCGTAGCTTTTTTTCCCTGTATGTAATGGTGCAATTACTGGACAGCTAAATTATAGTTTTGGGGATGAAACTATATGTAACTGAGTCATTGTAACACAGCTCCTTGGGAGTCCGCTCCTGAAAAGTTTGAGACCCCTTAAAAAAATAGCCCCAATGTGTGAGCTCAGTAAGGCATCTTTTGTTTTGTAAAAATGTGGTAGGTGGGAGGTCATGCTTTCACAGTGGTGCACAGTATCTGTGCATGAGCAATGATGACAGAGGTGCATTCCAGAGCTGCGATGTGGCACAACAGACAGCATCTCAGTACCAAGGAAAAGCTTATCTGTGTGTGTGTGGGCAGGAGAAGTAAGCAAAGAAAGGTGCATGGGATGCAACAGGTGTATTCCAATTGACTTCCAATTTAGTAGAGTGATATCCACTAAAGTATAATACCTAGGTGGCAATGCTAGTGCTCTGGTAGCCACATTGCCTAGATGTCCAGCTTTGGTGGTTTCAGTGTACCTGTATCCTGGTATAATTACCAGTGTTGTAGAAATTGTGGACATGTATTTACTTGCAAAGATTTTTGTGGTGGAAGTTGAAACTTCCTCTATTTATCATATTATTCTCTATTCTATTTTCCTCTTGTGAAAATCTTGCACCTTCTCAGGCTCATCTGACACCAAAGCATGACCCAGTCCTCTTGTCCTTTCTCTTCTGTAGAACACCTTGTTCTCTTCTGTAGAACACCTTCCTGTGCTAAGCATCTCCACCTCAGCTTAAAACAAAACATGGAAATGGAGAACTCTGGATCCCATCACATCTAGTGCTCATTCCTGGTCAAATTTTCTGACTAGGTAAATCTAGATTACCTAGTTTTTAAAATATGACTACATAGAAAGTAGAATAAAAGACTTAAAAGGCAGTTGTCCATTAGTTAATGTCAGTTTTGGGAGACAATCTATGCTCCCAATATGATGATGAAAAAGGGAGAGGTGATCACATGGGAGCAAAGGTTGTCTCCCAAAAATTGACATTAAGACGTTAAGACTTTTATTCTACCACCTATATAATCTTATTTTTGAAACTCACATAGACCATTTGACCAGGGATGGGCAGTAGATGTGGTAGGATCCAAAGTTCTTGATGAAGGGAAAAAGATGCCTACAGTTTTTCTTCCTTCTAAACTTCACCTGGGTGTATGCCGGAGCACCGGAGTCAGTTATTGCTTTGCTATTATTTTGCTCCATTCCTATCTGGATCAGTTTCTATTTTATTTAAGTGTCTTAAAACCCCCAGTGCTTTTTCTTTCTCTTCCGTGCAGGCCAGCTGGCTGAACTTTGACAAGCTGGCTACCGTAGGTACAGTACGTGCCAAACACCATCCTTTCCTTTCTCTCCATCACCAGCATTGAAAAAGATGGGTCGCGCCCCCAGACCAATGGGAATGTACAGACTTGTTATACTACTGAGCTGATTTAATTGTACAGAAAACCTTGCATGAAATGTTGTTACTGTATTTAATATAGAATGTACTCAAGGAATTTTAATATGGAGCTTTTAAAAAACAAACAAACATCTTTATAGATACTGTGTGATTACAGGAAAATCGTTCACCGAAAAATCACTATTTGCTTTCTTTGAGAATTTTTCTTTGTCCAACATGTTTTGTATGTTTCAGTTTATAGAGCTGATTTAATTGAGCTGATTACACAGGCTGACTGATTCCTTTTTAGAGACCATTTTCAATGTGGGTGGAACTTACCCTTGAGCAGAGGGTCAGTAGATGATCCATACACCTCTTAAGCTCTCTAAAGAGGGTTTAAGTGGGACTTAAGTGGTGTGTGGGCCATCCATGCTTCTGTACAGAGGTGAATTCCACCGTGTTTTATTACAAAGATCCCCACCACTCCATGGCTTTCTGAACAGCCTGGGAAATAACTGGTGGGAATTTAATCAAATATTTAAGGGCCACATTCAGCCCTCATGTAACCAGAGCAACTCCATTGCCTTTAGGAGAACTGTTTCTGCTTATTCCAGGGTTGAGATTGATCCTCAACATCCTGCCCACCCTATTGGTGGTGGTGGGGGTGGGGGTGTCCATGGAATGTAGTGCAACCAGAGCTGCAGAGTACCTGGTCTGTAAGTTATCCCTGTTGGTAAATGTTCATACCCACCAGAGATCCATATTGGATTATGGGGAGTCCCGGCCAGATCTGCAGCTCTTGTGAATCTCTGTTGCTCTACTGGAATTACATTGATTTACACCAGCTGAAGATCTGACTTGTGACTTTTTTGGTACCCAAATGTGTGTATTTTCTAAAGCTTTTGATATTATTTTAAAATCTGTAACAAAGAGGGTTTAAAATATTTACAAAACGTGTGTCTTGGGCAAGCACGAGACAGGCAAAGATATGACGTCAGTAACTTTTAAGTCCTCTATTAAATTCCTTTTGGTCATTTTGCTTTGCCTCATCTGATGCCAAGAAGGTGGGGACAATTATGTTAAGGCATTGTGATTGCACATTGTGAGGAAGAGGCAGGGGAAATATTAGGTTTTATTGGATTGGTTTTAATTTACGCTCAACACAGCTAAAATGCACTATGGTGGTTCACTGTGCCTGATGTTGGATTGAAATTGTGAAATTACAGGATATGAAATTCAGCAGATGGAGTGCAACAACTCTCAGCCATGTTCCATGCCAAAGGCTTACTCTTCCCAGTAGCAGCAGGTTTTGTCTTAAAATTCTGTTTGCCCTTTTCGCTGTAAGCTTCTGGGTCAAATCAGTGGAACCTGCACTAAGGACACCTTCAACTGGTATTCACTCTACTAAGGGTGACCTATATTAAAGTATCCCCATTTTCTAGTATGATCCCTCATTGAAGAACCGTGTCTCATTTTTTCTTTTGTTGCTTGTCACGTGGCTGGCTGCTTTAAGACTGGTTTCCCGATAGACATTTTGGGGTTGTGGAGGGTTTAGTTCAAATATTTTAATGAAATAGAAAAATGTCCTTAGATCAAAATTATTTTTCCTTTACGCTTTGGTGAAGGGTCAGGATAAATCGCATAGAAGTTGTTTATTATTTGTATGTCACCAGCAGTGTGCTGATTGCTTTAACATGCTGTAGTGGTTCTTCTGCGAACTTGAAGGTGGTTAAAGACCTAATCCCATTGATTTCAATATGGTTTGGGTCTGAATTGCATCTTACTGAAACATTTGATTGTGTGCAATAGAATGGAGATGTGCACTGGAGTGGCTTTTTTTTTTCCCCCTGATTGCATGTTGCAAAAGGAGGCCTGTGACAAAAAGCTGCCTAGTCTCACTTCTGTTGGAAACCAGGATCTAGGAATCACAATCATTGCCTTCTGGTGTATTCAGATTCTTTATAATAGTTTAGTCTCTTTCCAACAATACTTCGAGCCAGCCTGGGCCATTACAATAGATCCTCCTAAACAAAAGGAGCAAATTATTCATCATGCATCACAGCCTGAGCACCAGAAAAGTAGCCTGTGTGGTTGTCCATGAGCACTTTAAATTAATTTCTCAGGGGCCATTCAACATGTTGGATCACACCTGTAAAATAAACATGGAAGGCAAGGAAGAGGCTCTCCTCTCTTGGAAGAGCACCAAGTGTGAGCATTGGGCAATGGCTATGAAGTCCACATTATGCTGTTTGAGGACTTGAATATCCTTGTGGCCGATGACTGGATAAATTCTCTCCTACCAAGAACTCTCCCATGGAACATCCATCATCTGGGAAGGGTGCATTATGTATGTGAAAAGACTGCTGTTGCTTGAAACAGCAGGGGGGGTGGGCCGGGAGAGATTACTAGTATCACATCTGAAATTTATTTTCTCCCTTAATTCCTCTATTGGCCAAAATATGGCCAAAGTTCTTGATTCTGATTCCATACATTGTCTGTTTGATTGGCATGGTGCCTTTCACAAGAATCTGGCACTGTCATGATGATATTGTCTTATTTACGTTTCTAACACTTGGCCAATCCAAGACCAGGGTGGTACCATAAGGTGTCCTAATAGTTAGAAATTGGAGGTTTGGCCTTTATGGGAAGAATTGGTGGGTAACTTTAAAGGGATCCTTAATTCATGCAACAAATGTGGGGCTGGAGAAAAGGGTTTGTAAATGGAGCTTTTGGGAAGCCCCATCCTATCTAGGTGCACAGTACAGTAGATGGGTGGGGTGTGAAAAGCCAGATCAACAGAAAGATCCTGAGGTGGCAAGTTTCAGTTCCTGTTGTACACTTCACATTTACTATGCTGATTAGAACTTAAAGCCCTAGTCCTGCGAACACTCCGGTTACGGAGCTCAATCTAACCACCATGGTAGTCAATGGGTGTTGTTTCACTGACTTCAATGAGCTTTGGGTCAGACTGATGAGTCCATCCCATTAAATTTTAACAGACAAATGTTTGCAAGATTAAGGCCTAGATTTGTTTTTTGTATCGTGGAATAGCCACGGTCTTAAATAGAAGAATACTGCATGAGATTCCTGACTGAAAAATTAATGGGTGGAAGAGCTGCAGAAAATCACAGGATCGTCCCATCCCACTATTAATACTTCACATTCTGAACCACTGTAGACACAGACTAGGTAAGACCCACCAAACAAATATCCAATGGGGAAACCTTTTAAGAAGTAGTCTCCAAGTGGGTTGCCTTGGGCACTGGCCATGGTCCTGATTAAAGAAAAGAAGCCGAGCATTGATTGAAAGGCCTTACAATGCATACAAAGGGTCTGCACTGGGATTTAATATCTTTATGGACCATTTGGCAATTTATCCATCATCCTTAGGAGTCTCCTCCCTTTTTTCTCCCACCCCCACTTCATTTTCTAGGTTGAGCATGGTCCTGGCATGGATGAAAAACACTTCAGACCTGCATAATGCTTCTCTAAAGAGTTGCATACATGCAACCTGTATTTTCTCTATGCTGTGATATGTATTTTTATAACAATCTAGATGTTTTCAAAGGTTTTATCTTCACTTATCCCCTCCTACCATCAATCTACCTACCCACTGATTCCCAAAGTATTTTTAATACTCAGATTTTCACTGCCACTTTCTCCCACCAGCTTTTGATTATCCTACCAACCCTCCACTGCTACCTTGAATTGCATGTCAGCCTGTTCATTCAGCTTAGCAAGAGAAGAGCAGTGGAGGTGGTTTTATGCTGCCAAAATAAAGACCTCTAGACCCCATGAGGCTGGTAACAATGGTTTCTGCTGGGCATAGATTGGGATGATCCTGGGTTTAGGGTATGCAGGAACAAAATTAGTGAAAAGACAGATATGGGGGAGATACAAGTGTCCCTTGCATCCTCTCCTTTTGGTGCCATTCAGCTTTTGGTAATGCAAGAATGGAAAACAAAATGAGTCTAGAATAGATCTCTGTGCTCTGTATATACAAGAGCCTAGACAGGTAGGTGTACCCTACCTTAGGGATATCTGTATAGCAGACTCATGCCCATGCTATGTGGAGTCTGTGCTGTGTTTTGTCTGTACTCGAGACCATGAAGAGAGAAAACACTGACTTGTTTACAGGTGTCATTAGTGTCATGGCTTGAATCTCTGAACGTAGCAATTTTGCTACGATGCCTGAGCAGCCGAATCTAGAAACCTTGTTGAGTTTGCACTTCCTAGTGAAAGATAAATTGTTACATCTTTTTAAAAGAGTTGTGTGGGGGTAGAATTGAAACAAACAAGGTTTCCTATTTTATTATGAGAGATATTTTTCCACTAAATTACTGATTCCTAAATGGTGTACTTTGTCTGATGTAAATAGCCAGGTGTATCGTGAAGACTTAAGAAGGGTCATTGTAGTCACATATGTATGATCCACTCTGTTCGCACAATATTGAGCTGATTTGTTTTATACTTACGAAATTACAGAAATAAAAGCAATTTTACTGGATGACTCCGATTCTGCTTTTCTTCCCTATTCATTTTGTGGCCATTATTTAGCCCTTAATCTGTGGCATAAAAGATCTTGGAATGTGGACTCAACTTTTTAGGCCAACCAGGGTTTATTTCTAAATAGTAACAGTTCCTTAAAATGTGTTCAGATTCTTAACTTGAGGATTTTTGGTGGAGCATATTAACAACATGTCCCAAAGGAGGTGGTTGATCCAAAGTCTGTTGAATCATTGATTTCACTGCGTACTGTTTATATAATTGAGGGGTTATAAAAGAAAATAAGGGGTCTTAATGTCACTAGATCACAATTTCCTGTGGATTCTGGTAGCAGCCAAGATAGAAATATAACATGACTGCAATCCCTGGCTGCAGGTAGTACATCTGCTTCCAATTCTGGTTGAAACTGGGAATTAGAAATGTGGCTATGGATGGTTGTGGAGAAGTTTTAGAGAGTGCAAATTCAACTTGAGGGTATGGCAATACAAAAATTATTTCCTAATGTATCCAAAGTAGTTCCCCGACCCTCAGCATGTGTGTTTTGAAAGTGTTCTGCATGTGCGGTGGTCACCAAAAATGCTTTGTGTTTTCACTGCCATTTAGGAATGTGAAATGATTGAGGGTTGTACTTTAAAGAGCTACATTCACAGCTTACTATAAATCAATGGTCCACTGCGATCAGACTCCACTGACCTATACACCAGCTGAGGGTCCGGCCCAAGCACGTGTTGTCCTCCCTTTCTAGAGAGCTCATGCTTGTTAGCAACGTGCTGACCCTGAGAGTTGGAGCCTAGGCAGGCTTTATAAACAGCTTGTTTATAACATGGTTGGGCACTGGCCAGGGGAACACACTCAGCATCTTTCTAATAAGAATCCTGCTCTAATAAAATATATAGGCTTTCTTTTGGAAATAGAGCACAAGTGCAGACCAGTGCCGGAAGAGCTGGCCTGCAACACTGTTGCAGAAAAGGACACTTCATTCCCTCATTATCCATTGCAGAATAATCCTGAATCTGTATAAACTCTACTGCACCTGAATCAATGAGCAGTCTGACCAATGCATGCTGCAGGCCAACCACTGGGAGATGTTTCTGCCTGGGATTAAATCCGGGGAGCAAGGGGGGATTTGCTGGGGGAGAAGAGGGGATAGCAAAGTGAAAGGGGTAGGGCTGAGAAGGAGGGGGGAGTTGCCTGGGCATCCTCTTCATGATCTTCCTAAATTTAGACCAAAATCTCAAATCCTGCCTCTACCTGATGTTTGAGCAAAGTGAAGCCCCCTGCCCTGCCCCTAACTCTCCAATGGCTGATCATAAGGGCACTAACATTTTTATTCAGAAGTAAAGTTTAACTTGGGGGTGTATCTGCCTGATTGGTTCCATGCTGCTATACAAGAGAAGTGTCACTTTGGACAATGCCCTAAGGCTGCATGGGTAGCTGGTTGTGCTGGTGATAAGCACAACATCCTCATCCTAGTGCTTTATCCAGCCTCCAGCTGAATTTTTCAATGAAGGTTTATTCTGTTTCCTCTCTCTGCACAATTCATAAGACATCTCTTTGGGGGAAAGAAACATCAGGGTGTATTTACAGCTGGCCCTCCCTGCTGGATACTAAGACTGAGATTTTTTATTATTATTTTTTTCATAGCTGCCCAAACTGATTTCCTATTAGTTTTAATGGGAATGGTACATCTGACTCCCTTAGGGTGAAATTTTCAGGATTCCTAAGTGTTTATTTTAGAGTTGGCTAAGTCGTTGCCAAGTTATTTGTAAGATTGGATGTGTTGCCATAGCAGCTAAGGAATGCAATGCCATTTATTTTCCCCACATAGTTTAGTTAATGCCGTCAGAACTATTTGTCAGAGTGCACACTGTAGGGCAGGAAAGCATATACACCGAATAAAGCTGAAACCACAGGGAAGAAGCTTAGGAGGTAAAGGACAAGTCAAAATTGGAAATAAAACTGAACATGTTGTTTTGCATAGACATTATGTAGACTTATCTGCAAATATTTTCCCCCTATCGCTCTCACCATTGCATATCCATGACTCCAGCTCCAGCTGGGATCAGGGTCCCATTGTGTTAGGTGCTGTACACACACAGTGAGATGTTCCTTACAATCTGAGCCTGGGATTTTCAACAGAACCAAAGGGAGATTGAACTTTAAAGGGAGTTGGGTGACAGACTTCCTTTGGTTCTATTGAAAATCCCAGCCTGACTCACAGGCCATCTTGAGGTTCCTGCCAATCCTGCATCTAACCCAGTTCCACTGCATTATCTAGACAGTCCCTTGGGTTAGACAAACACCTGTCAGGGTCAGCAACCTTTCAGAAGTGGTGTGCTGAGTCTTCATTTATTCACTGTAATTTAAGGTTTCGCGTGCCAGTCATACATTTTAACATTTTTAGACGGTCTCTCTAAGTCTATATTATATAACTAAACTACTGTTGTATGTAAAGTAAATAAGGTTTTTAAAATGTTTAAGAAGCTTCATTTAAAATTGCATTAAAATGCAGAGCCCCCTGGACCAGTGACCAGGACCCGGGCAGTGTGAGTGCCACTGAAAATCAGCTCGCGTGCCGCTTTTGGCACGTGTGCCATAGGTTGCCTATCCCTGGTCTAACCTGTTCTTCAAAACTTCCAGTCAAAATGATTCCACAACCACACTAGGCAATTTGTTCCAGTGCTTAACTACCTTGACAGTAGGAAACTTTTCCTAATAATTAAAGATTTCCCTTGCTGCAATTTAAGCCCATTATTTCTTGTCCTCTCCTCAATGGTTAAGGAGAACAATTTATCACCCTCCTTTTTATAACAACCTTTTATGTACTAGAAGACTTAGGTCCCACCTCAGTCTTCTCCTCTCCAGAGTAAACAAACCCAGTTTTTTCAATCTTTCCTTGTAGGCCATGTTTTCTAGACCTCTAATTATTTGTGTTGCTCTCATCTTGATTTTTTCCAATTTGTCACATCTTTCCCAAAGTGTGATGCTCAGAACTGGACACAATACTCCAGTTGAGGCCTTATCAGCACTGAGTTTAGTGGAACAATTACTTCTTATGTCTTGCTTTACAACACTCCTGCCAATATATCCCAGAATGATGTTCACTTTTTTTGGCAACAATATTACATTGTTGACTCATATTTAGTTTGTCATCCACTGTACCCCCACAGCCTACTCCTTCCTAAGCAATCACTTCCCATATTGTACTTGTGCAATTGATTATTCCTTCCTAAGTGGAGCACTTTGCGTTTCTCTTTATTGAATTTCATCCTATTTATTTCAGACCATTTCTCCAGTTTACCCAGATAATTTTGAATTCTAATCCTGTCCTGCAAAGCAATCCCTCCCAGCTTGGTATTGTCCACAAACTTTGTAAGTGTTCTTTCTGTGCAATTATCCAAATCATTTATGAAGATATTGAACAGATCCCCGAAGGACCCCTTTCCCTTCTATATGCCTTTCCAGCTTGATTGTGATCTATTGATAACTATATGGTTTTCCAACTAGTTGTGCACCCACCTTTCAGTAGGTTTATCTAGGCTATATTTCCTAGACAAGATAAATAGACCCTCCAGACTTAAGCACCACTGCCATTCGGTTTATTCTGAAGGTCATCTCCACAGCTTCTATTTTTAAAAATACATTGGCTATATTTTACAGATGGAAAAATAGAGAGAGCAGTTCAATTCACCTAATGAATCAGCAGGGAAGATGTTGAATAGCAACCAGGAATTAACTCTTCCTCCCCTGCTCTAGTCCCTATGCAATACTCTATGGGTTTGTCTACGGTCCAATGTAAGCCCAAGATAAGGAGAACGTGAGTTAGCAGACCCTGGGTTTGTTAACCTAGGGCTTGAGTGTCTACACTCATTTGTAACCCCAGGTTAGGAACTGTTGAACCTGGGTCTCACCCTGGGGCTCCAGCAGCTACGCTGCCTTACGTGGACCTGAGTCCAACCATCCATATTCCAGACTTCACAGTGTCCTCCCAAAATGTGGCTGCTCTAGCCCTTTGTTCGTGGTGCTGTTTGGGAAAATCTGAGTGTCCACCAAACTTGACTGTCCAGAGGACAAAGAAAGTCGGCCTGTGGGATTTTGGGATACTTTTGGTGGACTCCCAGAGCATGAGTCCAGTGACACTGCAAAGCAATAGGGCTTGAACTCTGGGTCCTGGCTTGACTCAGGCTGGACCCTGCACCCCCCATAGGGGCCTGGGACCCTGGATCTGAGCCCTGGGTTGATGCAACTTTTGTGTAGGTGGAAGGGGGGCTAGGCTTGAACCTGAGTTTGAACCCTGGACTTTCACTGCAATGTATTCAGACCCTAAGTGACAACCTGGATGCTTGCCTGTGTGATGCCCCTAATCCCTTTCATGTTCCCACACAAAACCCTTTCACCTGAGTTCAGTGGTGTGTTCAGCCTGGGCTACTTGACCCAGCTGGGGCTACAGACTAAAACCTGAGTGAAGTTTTTCCTCGGGTAACCTGCCCACTTTGCAATAAGGACACAGGCTAAACCATGAGTGCTGATAGTCCTCCATTGCCTTCCCACAACCCCCTATGTGCTCTGCAGGACAGATGAGTTCTCCCACATTTCACTGGGAAACCATCAGAGCAGCTCAGCCCGCTGCAGCACTAAGAACCATGGGATGTGCCCCCAGAAGTCCTAGCAACACGGACAGGTGAGCGCAGCACCAGCAAGGACACAGTAACCAAGGCCAGGCTTTGCAGTGGGGCTGCTCACACTGAGGCTAGGCTAGTTCAGGTCCCGTTCAGGTGAGTTAACTCAGCAGTGAAGATGTACCCTTGGATTGTCAAACTGCTACTTGGCCCTTTCATTCCTCCAGAACAATTGGTGACTAATCTTTCAAAAACAAACAAACACAACCCTGATATCACACATCCTAAGTGCAGCATCTGCCAGTACACACGGGGAAAGCTTCCGGCCATAGCTCCTCCCTTTTGTGATGACTTCAGAGTTCCTCTCCTGCCTTTGTCTATCTCAAGCTTTTAAGTAATATTGGCTCAATCCAGCAAACACTGATTATGTGCTTAGTTCTGCAGCATTGAAAGGAATGTGAATTTTGCCACTGACTTCAGTGTAAATAGGATCAGGCTTTCAGTACTTATTATCATGAGTCATTAACAGATGGTAATAACTTTTATAGCCTGACATGTGGAAGTAAGACCCATCCCGCAGTGTTTGCAGGGTCCTGCCTTTATTTGTGACTAAACAAATACAAGTTTAAATGCAAACATATCTTATTTTGCATTAACCACAAGTTAATTTTCCATAAGAGGGAGCCAACCTCTGCGTGAGAGGATTCAGTCTCTTCTGTCTTTAAAATGTAAATATACTTAGGGCTTCTGATTATCAGTGTTGTTTGCTTTAAAAATCTGTAGGTTACCATTAGAAGAAGCCAACAATATAACAATATTAAGCTGTGTGAGTTTGGAGTGTTTATTAAGGGTGTTTGGATTTTATTTTGTTTTCTTAGTGTGGTGGTAGTGCAGCATTTCTGATATCCACTCCCAGACCATCACGCTGCAGTGTGAAAGTCCACAGGACTCCTCCGTTAGGGTGACCAGACAGCAAGTGTGAAAAATCAGGATGGGGTGGGAGGTAATAGGAGCCTATATAAGAAAGAGACCCAAAAATTGGGACATCTGGTCACCCTATCCTCCGTCCTTTTGAAATCTTAGTGTGACTAAATTGGAGTGCGAGAAGTTGTGGTGATGTCGAGCATGACTGACTGGTAGACAATGACAAGTAATGTTCAGCAGCATGGGGCTCGATCCTCCTGTGGTCCGAGCCCTCTGGCTCTGATCCAGAAAAGCACTTAAGCCTGCAAATAGGCCCACTGACTTCAGATTTGAAACCTCTAGTTCACACGCTATAAAGAGTCACTACTGAAGGCTAGCCCCAGGCGGAGGTAGGGCAAAGATGATGGATGGAACCGCATGCTGCAGGAGCATTTTGTACTGGCACTCCAGGCCGGTTAAAGATAGTGTTTCGAAAGGACTCATTCCCTACCCTGTGTTACTAATACCACCTGAGTGTATTTAATCTTTACATGCTAATATGCTGATCACTGTTGCTGCTGTTTTCAACTTCATGCCTCTTTTGTTTGTATTTGGTTTCACTTTTTGGTTCTTAGGAGTACGCTACACTGGAAAATTCTGCCATTTAATATCTGTATAGTTAAAGTATAAACCTCCCTTTAGTACTGACATAAAGGTGCTGATAATGGCATAGCTTATTCCCATTCGGGAAGGGGAATAAACTATACTAGTATAAGGCACCTTTGTACCAGAATAACTGCATCCACGCTAGGACTTATACGTGCATAACTCAATCAGTCTTAAAAAAAAAAATAATAATAATCACACCCTCCCCCCCCCCACCAACAGTTATCCCGCGATGAAACGGAGTACAGACCAGGCCTTACACACAGTTTCAGCTGCATATGCTGCATCAATTAGTTTTTAAAATCCTGTTTGCACTGAAATATTAGTTTAGATATTTCATAAAATATCAGCGTTTATAAAGTCAATATATATTAAGCAAAGCCTACATTTAGGCCACGCCGAATCAGAGCTCTGGCTGGTGTAGATCAGCAGAGCCCCAGTGACTTCAGCTACGGCACCTTCTTCCAATTATGAGCTGCAAGGGATCTATGATGGTTTACAGCAGCTGAGGATCTGGCCTATGGGGTCCCTTAATTAAGTATTTTACCTGCAACGCAGCAGCTTAGCATAGTACTGGCAAACATGACTTAATTTTAAACCCCCAAACTAAGCATTTTTATACCGCCACCAGATGGTAGATGAGATGATCTCTATCATAAGCTCATGTGTTTTATGAACAGGGAACCAAAGCTTTAATTAGGGAAGTGTTGTAAATGTTGCAGTTTAGGAAGGGATACAAACTACCACAATCATCTGTGCTAAAGATCTAGGGGCAGAGTTTATTCTCCCTGCCCAAGATAAATAACACAGTGTATTATCCAGCTGTACTTGCTCTGCTGTTTTGGCACCAGGTAACTTAGCAATATACTTTCAAGGCTAGTTGGTTACTGGTAATAAAGTAATTAAGACAGTAGGGTACCTGCTTTAATGGGTGCATGGGGTTGAACGAGGATGGGGTGAGGTTGGGATTCTCTCAAGACAGTCTGGAGTAGGTTGGGACTTGACTGGGGAGCAAAGGTACGAGTGATGCACAAGCAGGTGGGTAAAGCTTCTCTGGGAAGTGAATGAGCATAAGGCCTATAGCAAGGTTGAAGATACATCCCGGGATGTGGGGGAAGAGTTTAGGCCTAAGCTTTCATAAGCTTTTTGGGTTTCCAGCGCCGCCACCTTAATGAAGCCCAATTCTGAGAGAGCAGCTGCTCAACCCTTTTTGAAGATCAGGCCCCGTTAAGTTCTCTCAAGTTTGGCGCCCAAAAATAAAACTCATGAGTCACTAGAGGAGTTCAGTCACTCAGGGCAGCCAATCCAACAGCTGCCTGAAGAAATTTTAAAATCAGAGATGAATATGGTCTCCCAAGGAAACTACTTTAGCTGAAAGATTAGCCATTCTATTGAATCCAAGTCCTGGAGAGGGTTACAAGTTCCTCTTTTACAATAGAGTTTGCTGTTAAATTTAGATGTCCTATTTTCCTTATTCCCATTTCTCTGGCAAGGGTGTGCAGCCTTCCCTAAAAGGCCTTCTTTCGTACAGTAGGTTATGATTTATTCTCTTCTCCCCCTCCCGCCCCCCCAACAGATGTCTAAGCTTATAAGGTCTGTCTGTTCTTCTCAGTGGCAATATCGGGCTTCGCTCTTAAATGGTTATCATCAGCAATTTATGTTTGCTCTTGGCTTCTCATCTGATGCTTTTCCACATCCTCTAGGGCTTAGGAGCCTGGATTACATCACGTCACTTAGAAGTAAGCAAAGCAGTGCCATCTGATTTAGATTTCTAAGCCGCATGGTATGCCCAAAAGGTTACTATGAAAGTTCATCTGTGTTTCCATGCAGTCTATTTTAAATGCACCAAGTGGCTCCTTGTAGTCTTGTGAAAGGATCTTGTTATAATCAATTGGTTCAGCTCTTTTCTTGTTTGTCAAGCCTTCAAATTATTAAGCCCGTATGTCAAAGGGTTGCCAGGCTAAAGCCAGTAGAAAGTGAAAAGTGACTAGGTGAAAATATTGCCATGTCTCAACAGGTCTGCTCCCTGCTTGTATTCAGAGCCCTAACTGCTCACAGTACAAGTATATTTTAAAAAGCATGTTTTACTCTCCTTAGCCTGGTATAGCCACAATAGCCAGAGGAAGGGGGAGTTGGAGGCTAGCCTGGTTCCTATATCATTCAACACAATTGTGAAAAACTCCTTGGTTACTGGTGATGTTGCATACATCAGGAAGAGCCCAGCTTGACTCTGAGGCCAGGCTGAATTTGCAGGGCTGGCTGTTGAGGTTGGGGGGAAAACCCTCGTCAACTAAGCACTTGTAGTGCAGAAATCTTTGAGGCAATAATTATGGAGCCTCTTGAAGCTATGTCTTCCCCCCTCCCATACATACATGTGTCATGGCAGAATCGCACCATTTGAAAAGTTGCAAGGTAACCTCGCTGGGTCTCTTGCAGTGGGATTTCTACATTGTACCTACAGCTTTCATACTAGAGAGGAGTCTGAGCCAAAACTCTACTTCCAACCCTCCCTCAGGCCCTGATCCAAGTCTCAGTCTGAGGCTAACAGGCCCTGGCCCATTTATTGGCACTCATTTTCATGCAATAAACGTCACATTGAGAAGCCTTCCCCAGCCTGCTGGAGCACCGTGGCTGTAGCTCTTTGCTCCCTTCCTCCTGAGATTCATTACATAGATCACATGGCAAGAGGGTAGACCTATCCTGTGCCACCTTGAGCAAGTCTCTTCACCCCAGACCCAGCTTGCCCACCCATAAGCGGGGAGGAGTCAATAGCATTATCTTTCTAAAGTGCATCGATACCAGTGAAACTCTCACATGGATGCAAGTTATTATTATGGGCCAGATCCTCAAGAGTGCCCCAGCTCTGCTCAGCATGAGCACAAGGGGCTTTCCACCGCCTTTCAGATCCTCAGCCCTGACCCTGGAGGGCAGCTGCAGGCCAGTTTGTCTCTCAGCATAAGATAGAGCAGCATCACAGAGATGCTGCTCTATCTTTTTCCGCCTGGAATTCTCCCCACAGTCCTAATGTGCTTCCACCAGGCAAAAAGAGCCAGAGTGAAGGCTTGGCTATGTCCCTTTTTCTCCCTGGCACAACCCCAGAATAGCACCTGTGCTAAGGGAGTCAGGACCAGGTACCATAGATCTGGCTATATCAGGTTTACTCCACCTAAGGGTTCCCAAACAGAGAGAATCCCCAGATGCCCCATTATGCGACTGGTGCAAGAATCTGGCCCTGTTAGTATCTGAGTTATCTGAGTACTAGGAAAGCTTCCTGACCCCCCCTCCCCCCGAACATTCCCTGAAGCATGAGGATGATTATCAGAATTGTTCCAAATGCTCTCAGTGAAACCTAAAATCTTTGTCTGGATTTGGGTTACATTTATAGGCTTGAAACATAGTTGAAGTTTGCGCAATGGTCCACTAAAATTTTCCCACTACTAAGCTAAACTGGGCTGATTTTATGGGATTTGAGTTGAAAACAAGTGAAATTCCAAGTTGTGCAAACTTCTGATGTGAACTATGGCAATTTTGCCTGGGTTCTGCTTTGTGATGCATCTGAACCAGAAATTCAGAGTGAAAAGTGCTGTGAATCCAGGTGGAGTGGAATCAAATCAGAAACTCATGGGGATTTCTTAAGTGTACCTTCCCTAGTTTACACAGTCTTAACTGATACTCTTGTACCTTCCAAATCCATCTCTTTAGAGACATGCCTGAGTCATACAGTTTAGCTATGGATCTAACTTCTCCCAAAGTTCAGGAGTGTTTGCATTAGGCTGGAGGAGTGAGAGGTAGGATTGCATCTATTTCTAGTAGCTAGGGTTGTTGCAAATGGCAGTCAATAACCTAGGCAAGATATTCACCTGATCCCAGGTCTGGGAACCAAGTGCGCTTATGTTTTTAATCTGTCTTTAATGGATTCCCTGCCTCTGTATTGTTGGCAAATTCCATGGTCTTTCAGTGTCTGTTTCCCCATTTACAGTATTATTATTATTATTAATTGGTTGTACTACCATAGCACTTAGGTGCTCCAATCATGGCCTAGAACTCCCACTGTGCTAGGTGCTGTACAAACACAAGACAAAAAGAGGGTCCCTGCCCATCTATAATATGAGGAAGCTACCCGCATCCCAGGTATATTGTGAGACGGTTAATTAACATTTATGAAACTCTCTAGCTATTGCTAGTCCTATTCCTGGACATAGCCAATCCCTTTATAATCTCACTGAAATGACCGTATTTGCTAGAGATAGGCCCAAACCTAAATCCCAGATCTGATCGGCCCCACACCCAAACTTTGGGGAAGTGCTAATCCAAACTTTGTGGCAAGCCCATATCTCTATGATGGCCCAAGAGAAACCCCTGGATGCAAACCCCACCAAACATTCAGATCTGAATTCCTTCCCTCAGGCTGTTGTTTTGAGTTCGTGACTCACCCTTTGACCTCCCTGTGCAATGCTAATGCCAAGAAGGAACAGAACTGTAGAGCAGAGTGAATTATTGGGCTCTGGAGGGCAAGTGAGTTACCAGAGAGCTGCACCACCTGCTGTAATCATGAAGACCAAAAAAAACCCCACCCCAAAACCCACAGGAAAAAACATTATTTCCCCGTATACAGTTGCTTGGAGGAGCAATGTACAACAGGAAAGGGTCCCATGTACTTTCAGTAACCCACAGCAATCTACAAACTGACTTAGACCATGCATATTGATTTCACAACTTCCATTTTTTGTTAACGGGCAATTTCTGTTACCCTGGGATGATTTCAGCTTTCTGAAAAATTATATATGGCAACGTGCTGATCCTGCCAGCAGGTCTGCCCCAGTCAGAGCAATCAGACTAGTAACTCTTAGCACATTACATTGCACTCCGCATTGTCCAAACGCTTTGTAAGGGTTAACCCATCCTGCCTGTGTTGTGCTGCAGTTACTGTGCTGCCGGATAGCCTGGGTTGTATGCTTCCGTTACATACTCTCATATCCCCACCCCCAGACCATCTAAGGAGACACTGAGTGCACTATGCACGCAGAGGTGAGCATATAGGCAGAGCAAGTTTCCATCCCCTCTCTGAGAAGGAACCAGATGTGCAGAGGGAAACACTGGTAGATTTTTGTGCAAACAGAAGACTTGACCTCTTGTATCGAGGAGCTCCACCCACTACAGTCAGAAGCGACAGAGCCTGTGTTTGGTTTGGGATTAGGCATTTGCATAGAAGAGCTTTAGTCCTGCTGCATCAGCCATGGGGCTCAAGCTCGGGGAGAAAGCTGCTTCCTTCTTCTTTGAATATGACACCCCCCGGATGGTGCTGGTGAGGAACAAGAAAGTGGGACTCATCTTCCGGCTGATCCAGCTTGTGGTCCTTGGTTACATCATAGGGTAAGGCTTTTCTTGCTCATTACATAGCCTTTCACTTCAATGAGAAATTCCAAACGGCAGCTCTTCTGAACTTTCCACATACTATACCTGCTGACCAGCCATTAAGCTCAACGCTAGCGTTGCCACACATTCAGTTCTTGGGTGACTTGTCTACCTGAATTTCTGTTCGGCCCCCTTCTGGATGAGAAGTAAAGCTGAGGCCCTGCCGCTTATGATCCTTAGACACCCTGAGCAGGGGCATTCGCTAGATTCTAATGTTGTGGGAAATTATATTTTGTCTCCTTACAGTCTCCCAACAGTTTCACCTGCAAACAGTATTCACGTTGCCCTGAGCTCTTTGTTGAGCAGTGTTGTACTGCACTGTTAAATAGTTGCTCTGTTAAACCCCAGAGGTGGCTGCATATCCGTGATGAGTGTAACAATCCCAGTATGTAAACGTCGTAAATCGTGGTAAGCTCACTGGAGGAAAGGCCTTCTATAAGGGCCTGATCCAAAGCCCATTAAGTCATTGGTTCAGGCCCTCAATGCCTGCTGTTGTTACTATTTTCATTATATTAAAAGAGAGGCAGACAGGGACGGCTTAGTAATTTGTGAGCCCCAAGCAGCTGAAAGAGGGAGGAGGAGTGGAGGGGAATAAGGCCATACATTTCCTCCCTCTCTGGTCCTGTTTCCTAAGAGGGAGGCAAGGCCAGCCTATGAGTTAAAGAATGAGCAGGGGATACGGTGCTTCCAAAAGAGCAAGGCGCAAATGTCTGCTTTGCTTTGTTTGTGCTTAAGGCTGGGCCTGAAGGCAGCTAGAGCTCAGCAGAAACTGTTTTAAACGGGGGAGTAAATAAAGCAAACGTGTCTAAAGCTCCCCACAAACTGAAAGGCATGTCCTGACCCTGGGTGTTTAGAGCTACAAAAGGAGCAGCAAGAGTTCATGTGCCCTGAATTGCCTGGGAAGTTTTCATCACAAGTTTGTTTCTAAAAACTGCTACTGAACTGGCCGCCCCCAAGCAGCCATCAAACTCTGTAGTGTGGCACTGGGTGTTTTTCAAAAAGGGGTCAGAATCTCTGCACCAGTGAGCCTAGCCACCTATTGAACAATCTCACCACAGAGCATGCACGTGATTCAGAGTGCACATGGGCCACCGCAGTCACTGAAATACACTAATGTAGGCAGTAAGGTCCCTGCACCAGCCTCCATCTCGGGACAGGCCAGGTAAGGAGCATGGCAGATTCAGCACATCTGTTGCAGCCTCTCCTGGTGAGGCTGCTGTGGAGCATCCAGAGGAACTGCCCTTCTAGGATGGGAGCCTTGAAGGCGGGCTGCAGTGGTGGAATGGGAGTAGAAGGTCACCTCCTGCTCCCATAGCTATTTGCACCTCTCTATGCCAGTGGGGATGGATCCGGTGAGGTGTATTCAGTGATGGAATAATATTGATTTCCCCCACGTACGCTGAAGATGGGGAAAAGACCTAAAGATGAACCTCAATCCCTCTTAAGAAATACTTGCCAGAGGGCTTCTAGCTTCCCACAGCAGAAGGCTTGTGACTTCGCACGTCTAATGGCGTGAGGTAGGACTGTGAGTGATGCTTGGCTTTGTTTATGTGGCTTTGTATATGTTTGTAGATGTGCAATTAGTAGCATTTGCAGGAGGGGCAGCGAGTGCATACCCTTTATCCCCAAATAATCATTGCTTAGAGGCAGGGCAGCAGCCTCACAACAGGGGGATGATGGTGGTGAGAATAGTAATTGCTGCCATTGGGACAGTGCAGGCCCTGGATCTCCAAATTTGCTGTCTGGAAAGTGGCTGAAAAAAACCTACTTTCTATGAAAGAACAGAAATGACATTTCACTGATTTTTTTTTTCGTCCTTCCCTGCCCCACTCTTTTCTGACCAGCCCCATCTTCAAATCTGAGCTGTAGGGCTATTACAGAATGGGATAGTTTCAGCCTCCATGTAGGGCTCAAGGGTGAACACAAACCAGAGGAGTCGGGGAGGGGAATACAGCCTGCAAAACATTGGAGAGAAACAGGCAGGAAAGCCTGTGCCATGGCTCCAAAGCCAGAATCCAGAGGCTTTTTTTTTTTTAAACCTCAGCAGGTAGGTGCAATAAAGGCACGAACCATGATATCGTTATAAAAATGGCTGCCAGGTGGGTAGAAAGGTAATTCTAACTCTCCCCCCCCCCCCCCTTTTTTTTTTTTTTTTTTTTTTTTTTTTTTAAGAAGGGTGAAACTTGTTTAACTCCAGCATCAGGCCTGGGAGAAAAGCTCCTTCTCTGTGTGGGAGACTTTTGCTTGCGGACTGTGTTGGCTATCTCTGCCATGCCAGATTACATGTACTGTAGCCTCTAATGGCCACAAGTGCTTAGCATCTCAGCTGCACTATCTGTCTGAAAGAGTTTCTTCCCCTGTTTCCCCAACTTTCTGCAGATCATAACTATATTCTCCCTTAATGAACAAGCCTGAGGAAGTTAGACTTTTTTTAATCTTTGAAAGCAAGTTTTCCAGCCCGGTTCTCTTGAAGAACAGTTTGTTGGGCGATTATTATGGCATTGGGTATCCTGCCTGCCTCTGGGAAGAAATGATATTGCAATGACACCAACTGCTGCATATTCTCAGAAATAGTGGTCATTGATTTGATAGCAAAGATAGAACCTTTGGTTTCCACTTGACCTAAAGGAGATTAGACCAAAGATTTCTAACCATCAGAGGAGTGAAGTTCTGGAACAGCCTTCCAAAGGGAGCAGTGGGGGCAAAAAAATTAACTGGCTTGAAGACTGAACTTGATAAGTTTATGGAGGGGATGGTATGATGGGACTGCCTATGGTGGCATGTAGCTGATGTGCGACTGTTAGCAGCAAATATCCCCAATGGCCAGTGACGGGATACTAGATGGGGAGGGCTCTGAGTTACTACAGAGAGTTTTTTCATAGATTCATAGATTCATAGATTATAGGACTGGAAGGGACCTCGAGAGGTCATCGAGTCCAGTCCCCTGCCAGTTCTTTCCCTGGCTGTTGGTCTTGCTGAAATGCTGAGGGTCTAACTGATTGCCATATTTGCGGTCAGGAAGGAATTTTCCCCCAGGTCAGATTGGCAGAGACTGTGGAGTTCTTGCCTTCCTCTGCAGCGTGGGGCATGAGTCACTTGCAGGTTTAAAGTAGTGTACATGGTGAATTCTCTCTAGCTTGAAGTCTTTAAGTTGAGGACTTCAGTAACTCAGCCAGAGGTTATGGTTCTGTTACAGGAGTGTGTGGGTGAGGTTCTGTGGACTGTAGTGTGCAGGAGGTCAGACTAGATGACTATGGTGGTCCCATCTGGCCTTAAAGTCCCTGAATCTATTAGTTTTCAGTAGCAACAGGGCTTGTACGTTCTCATGCTAGAAGCAAAGTTGGGGTTAGTCCACTGACAAAAACAGAGGCAACTTTATATCTCTGTAACTTCCTCTTCCTCTGTACCCTATTTTTATCTATGTGCATCCTAAAATAGTGTTATCAATGCACCCCAAGCACATGCAATCATTATTGCATGGGCCTGTGGGTTTTTCTAATCCGACAAGTTTACATGTAGAGACTTTTCCAACTATGGTGAGACTGTAATGCTATTTAATTTGTATTTTCCCTCCCGTTGTCCTACTGGGGTTTCTTTTACCAAGGAGAGGGTTCAGAAGGAAGTGAGCGTTAGCATACACCATGTGAAAAAATGATCATTTGTTTGTCTTGGTGTGTGCTGTGTACAGAATGCAGGTAGCAGATACGATGCATCCTGTTCCAGCCAGCCCCAGCAACAGTGAGGCTTAGCCAGCTAGATCTGAACCCAAATCCTCAATCTGAGCATCTCCAAATATTGAGGAAGTTGTTATAGTACGGTAGCATTAGGAGGCCCCAAGATCAGGGACCTATTGTTCTCGGTACTGTACACGCCTAGTAAGACAGTTCCTGCCCCAAGAAGCTTTCAGGAAGAACAACAACGATTAGGGGTATGGAACAGCTTCCATATGAAGAGAGATTGAAAAGTCTGGGACTGTGCAGCTTGGAAAAGAGATGACTAAAGGCAGATATGATAGAGGTCTATAAAATCATGATTGGTACGGAGAAAGTGAATAAGGATGTGTTATTTACCCCTTCACGTAGCAAGAACTAGGGCTCACCCATTGAAATTAATAAGCAGCAGGGATGCTGAGGGAAAGATGCAGACAATGCTCTATTCTCTGGTCTAGTCTGGGAACACACAGGAAAAAGTATCAGTTTCAGATCTTCAACTGTCTAATCCTATGCCAGAAACTAAAACGCAAATCTGGTTACCAGTAAGACTCTTCTTCCCACACTTCCAGTGGGTCCTAGCCATGCTAGAGAGTGATGCGCAGTTCTTCTACTACCGGGAGAATCTTGTAATATATATATTCACCAGTAAAATATGCAAGAACCACAAGTCTCAATTCCCTCTGGATTCCCAGCTGCTGCCTCTGCCAGGAAGGCTCATTTTCAAAATCAACCCCCCCCCCCCATACACACTTAGAAAAAGGTCTCTTAAATGGCCTTCCACAAGTAGTTCTACAGGCAGCAAGAACTGGGAGGCTCACTCATTTGCCTAGGATCCATCAGTTATTTGCCTAAGCTATGGTGGCAAGGTTAGGAAACCTGGGCTGGAGATTTTGGCAGAACCAAGGCATTCTTGTTGTTCCCCTTCTGTTTGGCTACAGATGGCATTAGGTTCCTAGTCCAAGTCTACAACACCATCTACTGAAGCAGTCAATGCTGGCTCTGAGCATCTACTGCCCTAGAAAAATTGCAAGACAGGCCCACAGTCACTTTCTCATCTAGCCCCCAGAAACATGCTGCAATGGGTCTAGGCAGCAGACAGGCATTAAAGCTGTTGCTGCACAGGTGATTACTAAATCTGGTAGGGCTGGCCCTGTAGAAGCGTTGCTTTCTGTGACTCAGTAGGCAGAGAGCATCATTTTAGCCCTATTGGAGAGACAACGTGGGTGAGGTAATAGCTTTTATTTATTGGACCTACTTCTGTTGGTGAGAGAAACAAGCTTGCGAGCCACACAGAGCTCTTCTTCAGGTCTGGGGAATATCCTTTGTCACTGTGGGAATGTTACCTTTCTGTTAATGAGGGGCAAGTATTGCAGACCTGCCGAATGCTCTGGGGCTATGGGTATTGCAATGTCTCTCTAGGTACCAGGGCCATCTCTTCTTTTGTCAAATGCATTTGCTTTTTATTTCAATAGGGAATGCGTTACATGTGAGAGCAATGGGAACTGCTGAAATCCCTCACCCACAGCTGCAGTACAAGCTTTCCCAGCCACGTTGCTCCCTGCAGCGTCCCGCAACGGAGGAGCCAGCTGCATGGCTAAGAGGGCAGTTCAGTCTCTGTGCTCATTAAGGCCCCGGGTGCCCTCAACTCCCAGTGAAGTCAATGGGAGTTGAAGGTGCACAACACCTTGCTGGAGGCTCTCACAGAAGCAGGCCCTTTGTTCTTGGCTTTTTTGCTAAAAACTTGGTTCTCTTCAGCCTGCTATGGCTGTAGTTTTATGATGGGAAAAAGGAAACACTGGTGATGCATATGAATTTTTGCTTCGGCATCTGTCTGCAAGGAGCTGGGCTGAGGCTGAGACCGCTGTCTTGTTGGGTGGAAGCCACCCAACAGCCTTTTAGTCAATGCTGGTGTAACATCCCTCTCCTGGGCGGGTCGTCGGCAGCAGGGATTGAACCTGGGATCTCAGTATTGAAAACCATGAGTCTCTATTTCCTGATATAGAAGATCCATGTTTGTAGCAGGCTCATCAACCTCTATATACAGCCCAGCCACCACTACAGGGGGACACAGCGCCACACTCAGTGGATGTAGGTTAAATGGATTAGGGTTGGATTTGAAGTGGCATCCTAGGGGCATTATATTTCATTTCCACTCCCCTAAACTACCATGCAGTTCTTCCCTCATCAAGAGCAATGCTCAGGGTGCCCACAAATGGAAGGGATGAAATCCATCCATTATTAACACCACACGCTAATTAGCTGAGCGCAGCCTCTGACATCACCACATGGTGAAGGCAGCACAGGACAATTACAGGCACCCGCCGCAGCTAATGACCGATGTTCACCACCACTGCCTCTATGCTCTCCTAGAAAACGCCCCCAGCAGAGCACTCACTTTGCATACCAGAGCGAATGGGATCCATGCCCACATTCTGCAGGGGATGAAAACCAGATCTCTCCTTTTTTAGTCTGACCGAGTCTTATGTGGATGACTCCACGAAGTCTTGGATTTCAACCCAAAATGGTCACCTGGCCTTGTTTACAATTTCTCACAGAGTTAATTAAAAGACAGTTTGTTCATGTAATAGGTTAATGAATGTTAAAATCTGGCCATATTGAAAGTATTAATGGCCATATAAAATGTGATGAACCATTCATAAAGTAATCTGTAAACTAATATTTAGACAACTAACTAACATAACTTACTGCCGCTATCCTCAGCTTGCCAGCTGTCACCTGAGACCATGTGTTGGCTAATTATTAACCTGAGTTACACCAGCCATACATTGCACTGTGGGACAGGGCGATGTTTAGACCATTAAATGTTGCTCTGATTTAATTTCATCGGACAGAGGGTTCCTTCACACTCTTGATCATGAGGTCAAATTCAGATTAAGAGCAGGGAAATTCAAGCAGATCCCCTCCTTCCCCCACACAGATTACATTGTGGCTAACTGCCTGCAAACTCAACCCATGCCATCAGCAAAAGCTGCCGAATTCACATAGGTAAAGAACATGCATTTTAGTTTGAAGATCGCTTTTTTTAATGGAACTATCACACGTTTTATGCCTTTGTTGAAATCTAGAGACATTGACATTAATTTAAGGGGGGGGGTCGTGTTAGCAAGTGGTTAGAAAAGAGAACTGTAAGTTACGACTTTCAGGACTGTGGGTTCTATTTCTGACTTTCCCACTGGCTGCCTTAGACTTTTCAATTCCTAATTTTATAATCTTTGAAAAGGGAGAGGAGATATTTCCCCACTTTGTGGTGGTGTAGTAAGGCTGAATGAGTTGTTTCTGTAGAGTACTTTGAGGCCTATAAATGGAAGAGATTGAAAGGCCTTCAAGATACGGATTCTGATTTAGATCTATTCCTGCAACCCTTCTTCATGCAAATATCCTCGGTGGAATCAGTAGTCTTGTTGTGTGAGCGAGACTTCCAAGATGTGCAACACGTTCATATAGCCCCTGCAAGTTTGTGAGACTTGGCTGAAAAGTCTCTCACAACAACCTTCCTTGAAGGTATTTTAGGTGTTTGTGGTTCTGGTCCATAGTCTGGCCAGGACTTGCGGGGTTGTGCAAAAAGGAATAGTAGATTTTTTTTTAACACCAAAGTTTGGTTTGGGTTAGGTTCAAATTTTGAGTCGGTTTCTCTTTCGGGGTGGTTTCTGTTTGAACTGAACCAATTCCTGTTCCCACCAGGAATTTCAAAATATATTTCAAGATATTTTGCACAGAAATAACTCAGTAATAATGCTTTTCAAATCTACCTATAGCTCCTTCCATCTACAATTTCAAGTACTTTACCAACATAGCTGAGTTATGACTCACAACACTCCTGTGAGATGGGTAAGTTTTGTTACCCTCGTTTTGTAGATGGGGAAATTGAAACCTGTAGACTCAGTTAAGTATCAAATTTTCTAGCATGGTCTCTACTTCTGAGTGCCTCAGAAAGTGTCCAACTTCAAAAGCCACATGAGTCTGATTTTCAGAGGGGCTAGCGCCATCACAGACCTAGTGTTGGGGATGTTCAGCACCTCTGGAAGTCAGACCTTTGGCTTCTGAAGTGGGAGACCCAAAGAAACCAGGCCATGCTTGAAAACATAGGCAACTCAGTTAAGCCCAAGGTCACATAAGGAGTCAGTGGCAGAATGAGGAACAGAACCAGGTCCCCAAACACAGTGCTGTTCTTCAACCACTGCACGGTGCTTCCTCCTTCTGGAATATCTGTGCTTTTCCCATTCTGCAAATGGAGCCCATTCTATGTCTACTCCGTCCTGGTGACTAGACAAAAAAACAGATACCCCACTGTATTCCTAATGAATGTGATGTTCTGTAACTCATCTGAATGACTTTGTTTGCCTAGGTGGGTTTTCCTCTATGAGAAGGGTTATCAGTCACAGGACGGCATCATCAGCTCGGTCTCGGTGAAGCTCAAAGGTTTAACTGTTACTAACATTAGCGGGATGGGCCCACACGTCTGGGATGTGGCCGACTATGTTTTCCCACCTCAGGTAAGGAGGAGGGAGGGCTTTTTTCTAATCACTGTTCTTTATTGGCACCTTGCGGAGGAGAGGGAACCAACAAATGACTCTTCAACTCTACAGCCTTCTCTGTAAATTGGCAGCATGTGCTGGGCTACCACTGGCTGAAAGGGCGTCCGTTTGGCAACACACTCAGGGCCTTATTTCTAGAGGTCCTGAGCATCTGCCACTTCCCTTACAGTCAATAGGAACTGAACGTGAAGCACCTCTGGGAAAAAAAATCAGACTATAGGTTACCGTCAGCTCATGACTAGTTACTATTTATTAGGGGCTCCTTGTCCCCTCTCCAAAGCAGGGGGTCTAAACTGCTGATGAGGCTCTGAGGGAGGCGCAGCAGCCCAAAATGATGTATCCCCAGGAAAAAGAACTTCACAGATAATCATTACTGGCCCCATTGTCCCTCGTCTCCTTATTTGGCTGGGTGATATTTTATCTCCATTTCCTCCTACTGCTCCCCCTTGTAGCATCTCTGCTATCCACAGGAGAGACTGCCTGCCTCTCACGAGCAACCATCTGGTTAAGTCTTTAAAGTAGCAGTGTTGGTAAGAGGGTTAAGGATGAGTCTGCCTAAGGGAGGAAGGATGGGCATCCTGACAACCTCTGCCAGTACGTGCTCTAGGTGGGGTTGTTTACCTCCTGGGCCATGGTCAGATGAAGGTTTTTGCATAACAGTAACACCTTCCACCCAGTAACTACCACCCCATCATGATGACTCACTTGAAAATAAGTTTCCCCCTTTGACTTGATCGCATTCCTCTTTGTAGGGGGACAGTTCATTTGTGGTGATGACGAACGTCATTATCACCCCCGGACAGAAGCAGGATATTTGCCCTGAGGTAAATAGAATTGTTTTATATTTGCAGGGATTTTCTTTTTTTTAATTTAGGTTTATTAGGGATGGGTGAAAACATTCAGGGGAGAAAAATCAGGACTCTTCCTCTCCCCCCACCCCAAATATTTGCCTAAAATTCCAGCCAATCCCCCAAATGAAAGAACTTGTAGAGGATTTACCCAAACTCAATCACACCTCAGTGTTTGAGTCCAAGTTTTGTGGAAGCTTTAGGTCAGTTCTTATTGTACCACACTATATTAATCCATCATGTATCATCATCATCCATCATTTCACAGATGGGGAAACTGAGGCACAGAAGGGGAAGAGATTTGCTCAAGGTCGCAGAACTGGAAACAGCTGCTCTCCTGACTCCCAGTCTACTGGCCCATCCACTGAACCAATGATGAGACATTGGAACTGTCTCACTTTGGCTGGTTATTTCAATAAGAAACCTGGAGTCACAAGTTTCCTCTATGCCTAGTGATAGGCAAATCAGTTCACAAAAAAATCCTCCCTAATGGATAAGAGACAGTCTCTAAACTAGAGCAGGCCAGGGTGGAATTTTTCCCTGTAGTAGCAAAGTCCCATCTTTTCGGGGGTAACACAGCTCACTATTTTCCCACCAATTTGCTAGTAGCAAGCTTCTGATCTTTAGTTTTATGGATATTAAGCTTTTTGGCAAAGAAATATGCTGTTTATAATGCAAGGGAAAGCTACAGTTAATGTGTTGGATACACTGTACTACAGTTGCCTTCCATAATAAAACATCCCTAGTACTGACACTCATTAGCAAATCTATTTTCAGCCTCCCCCATCCTCCCCACAGCAAACATGAAGCTGTTGATAACTCTTGTTACATGATTTCCTGAGAATTTGCATTTGCTCAGTGGAGACATCGCCATGAAGGACAGCTTCCCTGTATTTGGTGTCAGAAGGATTTGTCACGTCTCAGAAGTCCAAAAGGGTTGCAAGGAAACCTTGCATTGCAGTACATGGTCTTCTGCAACTACCTGCACTCAGTCACCTGCGCTCAATCTCCACAGTCTGCTGAGATTTCTAACGCCATTTAAAGGATTTGGATGCTCAAGTCCCCATTAATTTTTAAATGGAAATTTGAGCATGCAAGTCCCCTTGAACACCATTGAGAATCCAGCCAACATATATAACCAGGACCAGTACAGGGCCTTTGGGAGGGTTGGATTATCTACTACATTTGGTTAGCTGGCTGGAGTTTACCCCCTGCCTCCTTTGTACTTTACTCCTGAGGGCATTCTGTGCCAAAAAATTAAAAATTTTAAAATTGTGCAAAATTCTGCAAATTGTATTTGACAAATAAATGTGGAGGCCCCAGCATGGCATTGGGGAGCATAGGCCACTGGCTGCACAGAGGTGGGAGATCACTGTACAGCTCCCCCCGGGATCACAGACTCAGCAGTGAGGCTGCACCCAACCCTGACACAGCGCAAGGACCAGGCCTGCCCCAGAAACACCCCAGGGCCCTGCCCCTTTGTGCCAGGTGCACCAGGTGTGGGCAGGCAGGCTCAGCAAGGCAGGATCCAAATATGGAGGAGCTTAGTGTCAGGGGATCCAGGTGTGGGTTGAGAGGGTTCTATGTGGGGCAATCTGGGTGTGGGCGGCTCAGTGGGGGACCTGAGTGTGGGGGGGATCTGGATGCACAGGGGCTTGTTGGGGGGTTCTGGGTGCAACGGTAATGGGACTCTGCAGGGGGGATCCAGGGGAAGGAGGTTGGGGCTCAGCACGGGAGTCTGGGTGTGGGGGGATAGAGCTCAGCAGGGGGGTCTGGGTGTGGAGGGCTTAGTTGGGGGTCCAGATGCTGAGGGAGTGGGGCTCTGGGGTGGGGATCCATGTGTAGCTGGTTGGAGCTTGGTAGGGTGGTGATCTGTGTGTGAGTGGCTCGTCGGGGTGATGCAGGGAAGTGGGGCTTGTTGGGGGAGGGGGTTCTGAGTGCAGGGGAGGGGGTGAGGCTCAGCAGGAGGGTCTGGGTATGAGGGGTCTGGGTGCACGGGGGTTGGGCGGATAGGGGAGCAGCTCCCTGTGCGGGGATCCCTCCCCCTGTGGCTGAGGAGCAATGGGTGCAGGAAGCGTGCGGGGGGTGGGGGAGTTTGCAGAGCTTCCTACAGCTGGGGGAGAAATCTGGGGGTGGGTCTAACCTGGCCCTGGATGCCTTGCAGGGGAAGAGGAAGTCCCAACCTCCCCAGCCCAGCCGGGACTAGCAGCTGAGCCTAGCACAGGGTAGAAACCACCAGCCGGGTCTTCTCCAGTCCCGCCCCCTGCCCCACAGTGATTTACCTCTCTGCCGGCTGCCCTGGGCACCCAAAACATACTGCTGGGGAAGGTTACACGACCACTCTTGTGGCTTCCCTTTGCTTCCCCATCAGAAAGTCATTTTTTCTGCGGGGAAGCAAAGAAATCTGTGGGGGACATAAATTCTGCACATGCGCAGTGATACAGAATTCCCCCAGGAGTAGTACTTGTATTCACAAGATGCTATCTCTAGTGAGGCAGGGGATGGGACTGCAGTATCTTCTTCGGCCCAACAGTGAAGACAATCAGATTCCCTAAGGATTTTCCACTCTTATATTCTGGGAATCGCCACCTAGAAAATCTGCCTCTCGTAGGGCACAATTCTCAATCCAGTTTAGGGCTTCTCTTCACCGCAGAGTTGCCTTGCGTTATAAATCCAGTGTTGCCCCAATTCATGTCCTGTCCACACACAAAGCCCCTTGAGTGTGGTGGTGCTTTTAACTTGAGTTGGCTGGCCCAGCCGGTAGTACAGGGTACAGCTCAAATGAGCACAATTTGCCAGCTGCTAATCCAATCACTCAATGCGGCTCCAGTGTTATTTTGCAATGTAGCTGCTCTCACTAGAGCTAGGCTAGTTTGAGCAGTGATAACTCGAGTTACTCTGCATTAAAGCCACAGCTTGAGGGCTTGTCTATGAGGAACATTATGTGCAGCAAGCTATATGCTGTAGATTTGCACCCTGGCTTGCTGTGCAGAAATATCCCATGTAGACAAGCCCTTAGTCTAAAGACAACTGAAATTGAAGAGGGCTTTCCCATGCACAGTACAGAGAGGGATTGCTAGACACCTGACTCCCAGCCACTGAGAGATGTCTGCTTTCTTTCTCATCACAGCTGCCAGATGCAGGACGATGCAATAATGACAGTGATTGTATCCAAGGGAAGTACAGTCGCCAGGGGCAAGGTAAGAAGGAAGGCATTAAGACTGTGAGCTCTTCAGGGCAGGGACTTTGTCTTTCATTGTCTCTGAAGCCCCTAATGTGCTTTTGGTGCTATATGAATAACAGGCTGCCTGCAATTCTTAGTCTAGACGGTACAACGAGAGGCATATTGGAAATGCAGAGATTGGATTAGACAGGTTGTTTTGTTACTTTCTCACAGTACAAGGAAGGTGGCAGTATTTCAGCCTATCAGGTGACCTTTTCCAAATGGTTGAACCCATTTGGAAAAGGTCAGATACATGTGAACCATGAAAAGATTCTCTCTTGTTCCCACTCTTTGGAAAAAGGGTCAACCACTCCCACGATTACATCCACACCTGCCTGTGCACTCCACAGCAGTGCCTCCTTGGCAGCAGAAACTCAGGTTTAATGCCAGCGTTGCTAACTTCCTTCTCAGGGGGTTTTCTTCCAATCTTAAGGACACGAAGATAATTTCATGAAGCAGGTTGGTAGGAAAATGGCTAACTAAGGTAGAAACAGGATTGTAATGGGGCATGCTGGTCATTCTATCTCCTAATATATATCCCTCCAAGAGCTCTTGGACACTATTTAATTATATACTTTAATTTCCAAGGGGTTTTTTAAGCAGCTGCACCTAAAAGGCAATAAACATGGAGAAGCTGACAAGGGAATCTGAGTGACCCTAGTAAGGTCTCTCCAGACAACTCCCATATTCCGTGCCTGAATGATCAGAATCTACCAGAGAGTGGTGATTAACTGGTTACTTTTTGGGGTCACTGTTCCATAGTTGCAGTCTGTGCATTTTTAAGTTACTTAGGCAAACCTGGAAACTTGTGGGGGAGAAATCCAGGGGTGACGATGTGGGGACACTGTCTGTACAACATCTGAATTCTGGCTGATACAGCAATTTTCATAGTGACAACTTCAAAGTATCATTGAATACCTCTATGTGTACGTGGACCCCATCCTTGCTGACAAGGGTTATCTCCCTCCCAGGGATGATGGGGGTCATTATAACACAACCACTGACCATTCAGATGGAAGCACCTTGGACAATATGTTAACTGGCTCTTCTGGGCTTGAGCTTTCTCCTACTCCTCTGCAGAAGGGGAGGGAGAGCAGAAAATCCCCAAAGGCAGGACAAAAAAACCCCAGGTGTTCATGCTAGTCTTTAACAACCACAGAGGTTGAGTGAATACAGGAAAGATATGTTGAGATAGCCAGAGAAAGCCACACAGGAAGTTTTAGACAGGAAAGGGGGAGGAGACGGGCATCCCCTCATGGGGGAGGGGAGTAGCGGTGGTGGTTTAGCTGCAGGATTAACCAACATCAGAAAACAGAAAGCTGACATGGCAGAGAGGTGAAGACAAACAATGCACAGCAGGAGAGAGACCTGGATACCCCCAGAGTATTCTCATCCCAACCCAAAGAATACTCTGGAGTGATGAGGAAACTGAGGCAGGGAAATGCCTGTAGGTTTTATTGTTTTTGTATAGATCTGGGTATTTCTCATGCTATTAAATGTAAAGCACAATAGTGTGTTATAAACTTGCAGAGAGTATGTCTGTGTTGTATGTGCTACACCTGTCACGTGCCCTTGAAAAGTTAACCTGTGAACCCAGAGCATCCACACTGCTGGGGTTTTGGGAAAGGGTGTGGTTAAGGATGGGAAGTCTGAAGGGTCAATATTAGTTCCTGGGCCAGGCAGTTGGACTATGGGATCTCAAGCAGATCCTCTGTCTCGCACCCCTACCAAGAGTGTGCCTAGAGACTCCAAGCCAGAGACACAGCCTGTTCAGATTCTGGAGCATTTCAGCTCACAGGATTCAATGGTTGGGTCCTTCACAGCAGTGTGGTAAATGTCTAGGAGAAACCACTCAACTAGATCTCTGACAACAGGTGCTGCTAAAAACTGAGCAAATATCTGGACTCACAAGGAACAGGATCTCCTGATCCTCAAATCCTTACTGCTTCCTAACAATCAAAGTAAACTATTTGCTGGAGTGGTCAGGGGGAGTCAGAACTCTTGGCATCTGTTTGTAGCTTTGCCATGGACTCACATTCTTTGGCCATACCCAACTCCCTTAGCCCCAGTCTGCTGGGTGAAATTCACCCCTGTGCAGAAGGCACAAGACCTATTTTGCTGGTTTAAAGTGTTGCATCGACCCTGTGCTGACCCTCTGCACAGGGGTGAATCTGACCCACATATGAAGATAGTGTTATTGTCCCCCAAAGTTTTAAAACTGAGTGAGTTAACCACAGACTAAGTGCAAAGCCTCAAAGACACTCTGCTACAGCATTATTGCCTTCCTTGTGGTGTGTGAGATATTTGACACCAGGCCTATTATAATAATTTATTTATTTATTAGTTACTGTTTACTCTCAAGCAAGATCAGGGCCCCATTGTGGTGTGTACTGGAAAAACACAGGGTAAGAGACAATCTGTGTCCCAAAAAGCTTACAAACCAAACAGACAAAAGAAACAAAGGAAGGACAGTTATCGCTGTTTCACAGATGGGGAACCGAGACACAAAAAGTCTATGTGACTTGTTCAAGGTCACACAGGGAGTCCGTGGCAGAGCTGTGATTTGAACAGTCTTCCAAGTCCTAGGAGCACAAGGCTGCCCTTTGTCTCAATAATGTGAGATTTGACAGTGAGCATCTACAACTGTTGGACAGTCCCATATTCAACTGCAAGTGTGAACTTTAAACCCTGTTTTCTTCAGGTATCATGACTGGGAAGTGTGTAGATTTCGACAGCAATGACAAGACCTGTGAGATTTTTGGCTGGTGCCCTGTAGAAGAGGACGATCAGATTCCTGAGTAAGAAATGGTCCTATTTTCAGTCAGATTTCCCTTCTTGGTTGTGAGGGGCATTGCTAGTATTACATGTAAGGTTAGGATTGCACTGGAACAAGACCACTGCCTAACTACTGCTGCTCATGAGCCAAATCCTGAAGCCCCTACTCAGGCAAAACTCTACTGGGGCCAAATGCTGACCCTGCTGCTCCATGACCTTGGAACATGGCCACAGTTTTGCAGAGCAGTAAGTACATCCCTGGTGGTGGGCTGGGGTGGCAGGTGCCATGTGTTGCAGATTGAGGGTAACTCACTTATATTCACCCTCCATGGTCCCATGGGGGCACATTTAAGGTTTCTGGCTCCCAATTGTCACCTCTCTTAGGTGGAGACCCATCACTCTCCCTTCAGAACGGGGTCTTAAGGCACAGCTCCCTGCCAGCCAGTCTGATATCCCTGGCAAGCCAGTCTACCTAACGGCCAGCCCCCGTGCATTGTTTTCTGTCTCTGAGAGCTCTGAACAGTGTACTGCCAGCCATTACAATTTACCACACAGCTCTTTCTAAGCAAGCACGTGTATTCTTAGGGGAAAAGCATTACAGAGAAAATGTATAAAAAACCATTAATAGAACTTACATGCATGCTAAAAACTTCCCAGAAGTCACCCCCAACTCCAGCCTAGAATACTTGTCAATCATTCAAACCCCACAACTAGGTTTGCCCCCTTGGTTACAAGTTCATGTCAATTTTTCAATCAGGAACTAGACCTTCCAACTGGACAATTTAGCTGTGTGTCTTTATACAGCACAGGCCTTTGCTCTCCAGTATCCTGGACCAGGCAATCACCAATCAATGGCCCTCTCCTCAGGGCACAGCTTCAAAAAGCTGGATAACTGGGGTCGTAGAATTTGCATTAATCATTCCCCAGGAAATCAGCATAACACTTATTGTTCCACTTATTGTTCCATGCATGCCTGGCACATTTCAATACAATTCATCATTGGGTTTAGTGTGTGGGTGCTGGGTGGTATGGGAGGCTGTGACATACAGGGGTTAGACTAGATGATCTGGTGGGGTCCCTTCAGTACTTCAGCTTTATTGAACTCCTTAAATTTCCCAGATCTCACATTTGTCACACACCTTATCAGCAACCAAGGAACTTCCATCACACTTTCACACACGTGTATATGGCTGGGAAATTCTGTGGAGTGTCTTGCAGAAGTGCTCTATAATGTACATGCCAGAGCAGCTTACCTGATCCAGCAACAGGTGCCTTCATCGCCTCCGTTCCCCCATCCTCGAGCTGGGAGTCATAATCTTCCCTTTTGGATTCTGGTGTGTTTGAGTGGTTGGGGCTGTCATGGTTACAGGGCTACCTGTAAGTTTGTCCTCTTCCCAGTTTCTCTGAGTGCACCATTTGAGGTCTTTTGCCTTTACCACAATTCTTCCACATTTAGACCATTCCTGGGCTACAGCACCCTGTGGATCAACCATTCCTATCCAGCAGGTTCAACTGAACTCAAGTACCTGTTGTTCTTCCCTGCAGGAATCTGTGATCAATGGTTTACAGGGATCATACAGCTTTCCTGAAACAAAAGTAGTATTTTAAATAGTGGAACAAAGCACTTAGACAGAAAGGATTTTAAAACAACCGTCTTTCTTAGCTAAAAGCTTCCCATCCCCTGAGTATTGGCAGGCATAACATCTCCAGACACATTGCGCAAGGTGTCATGTGTGAGTTCCCTTGATCCACTACTCCCCTGTCTTGAGAGAATGTTCCTTTTAAAACCTGCCACAGTTCTTTTAATCACCGCATTCCCAGGCCTTTTCCTATTTTGGCATCGTCTCTTAACAACTCTCAAGAGTTTGCTGAGAAGTAGCTTAACTGGAGCTACTTGTTTCCCTTCCTGCTTGTTTTTCCTGACAGCCACCTGTTAATCTAAACCAACATAGTCATACAGTAAACATCCCAATAACCATCTCAACATACTGTATTCATAAATTACAGAGACGCTCCAAATCCATCACAGAGTCTTCCAGGCACTACGGCAAAGGTCCTTCCCCTTTCAGGGTAAGTCAAATTTCCAAACAAAGATAGGCTTCCAGCAACTCTCCCAGGGTCAAGCAGTGCTGCAGCTCTTCCCCGAGGCTCAGAATCCTTACCCTGTTTATCCAGGGGCTCCCTCCCCAGCAACCTCAATATAGCCCACTAGTGGTGTATTGCCCAAGCCTCTTCCTTCTTCTGTGTGCCCTTCCCGGCTTCTTCTAAATCTTACCTCCTCAACTCCTCCCAGATGTCTGTTCCTCAGCATTCTCTAGCCCAGCAATTCTCAACCAGGGGTCCGAGGCCCCCTGGGGGGGCTGTGAGCAGGTTTCAGGGGGTCCGCCAAGCAGGGCCAACATTAGGCTCACTGGGGCCCAGGGCAGAAAGCCAAAGTCTCGCCATCCAGAGCTGAAGCCTGAGCAACTTAGTGTCATGGGGCTCCTTGTGGCGTGGGGCCCTGGACAATTGCTCTGCTTGCTGCCCCTTAATGTCGGCTCTGGCTTTTACATGCAGAAAAACAGTTGTGGCCTAGGCGGGCTGTGGAGTTTTTATAGTATGTTGGGGGTGAGGGGGGGAGTCAAAAAGAAAAACGTTGAGAACCCCTGCTCTAGCCCACCATCAAGAACCTCCAGCCAGTCTTTCTCCTGAGCCACTGGCTTGCCTGATATACTGTAGCCTGTCACATGACTCTCACTTAACCTGACCCCCAATCTCCAGCAGGACTTACTCTCTGTTTGGTCATGTGATCTTTAGAAGACCTACAAGTCCCAGAATATCTATCCTTAAAGGAGCCAAGCCTTGGAACACGGCTGGCTGGACCCATGCCTCAACTACTCTTAAAGAGAGGACAGACTGCCCTGTTACACAGGAAATGCAGCTAGCTAATAGAGCACCGTCTCCTGGGTACATATGAACACGTAGCATTTTTCATAAGTTAGTAAGTTCAAAAAAGCTGCCGTTGTGCACTACAAATGGCCTCTTGATTGAGCAGATCTTAGCAGAGGAGAAGTGAATTCCCCCCCCTTATATCCCTCATTGTGGTGAGGGCCGCTCCAACCCAGTGAGGTAGCTGCCTAGTCCCCATGCTGCTTCTCCCACTTCCCTGAGTCACCAGAACTGGGGAGAAGCAGGAGCCTATCAGACACATACCCTGCATGCATTCAAGGGATGGGCCTCAATAATGGCTCTGGAGTCCTTCTCAGTCATCCCAGCCACCAGATCATGTTATGGGTGGTCTGACTAGCCTATCTCCTTCCTCTATGGCTGCTTCCAGGCTTTAGGGTGTATTGTTATGCCAGGGTTTTAGTAGCCTCCTTTCTTCCCCAGCAATGGTGGCATGAAAAGCCAGGAGCCTTGAGTCCTGCGTATGGGTCAGAGAGCTCCCTGCCCCTTTCTGAGGCTGCACAGGATCTTACCATAGAAAATAAGGAGCTCCCATCATTGGGAGTGAGAGCCTCTCATGAGCCATGGATTTGAGCTTGTTGCCTTTAGTGGGAGTTTTGCTTGAGGATAAAGACTTCAGAATTTGGCCAACATGTTCAGCAGAAAAGTAATTCAAATTCCTCTGTTCTAACTGTAAAACGTCAGGTGCTGTACAGTAGCCAGCTGCAAAACCAAAGCCTGGTCTCTGTATCAGCCAACTGATCAGTGGGTGGGGATGAGGAGAGGACATTTAGCTTCTGCATTATTGCTTCTCCACAGTAAAGTCAACACAGCATATACTGAAAGGAATCTCCTTCATCGGGCACAAGACAAGGCTTGTCTGCATAGCAAATATTCCCCCTTCTCTATAGTGCTTCTATCTAGGGTACTTTGGAATTCATCTTTTTATCTAGAAAGTGCAAGGACCAGACCAAATCTCTCATTGGGTCCTGAATGTGATCGTTTGGATGCTATCCCAAATAATTTCTGTGCATCTATTTTTCTTCCCTTTATTGTAATTACTTTAGATGTTGGCTAACTGAAAGACAAGCTCTTGTTAACACGTGTATTTTTCAGCCCCCCATTGCTCTTAGAAGCTGAAAATTTTACCTTATTTATTAAGAACAGCATCACCTTCCCCACGTTTAAAGTCTCCAGGTGAGTATATGTTTTGTTTTTTTAAAGAGATCAAATGTCAAATCCGTATGACTTTTTTTTTCTGATCGCTAAAGAGTTTGATCCCTGCCACTATGTAAAGCAATGTAGTATTGTACTTATAGCTCTTGGCTCATTTGGTGCAGAAAACACCATCTTTTGTCCCTGAGTCCAGTATTTGGTTGACTGCAGCATTCAATAACAAATCAGTTAGCAGGAATCAGGACTGATCCTTAAATGAGTCACTAACCAAAATGGGGACGAAAGCCTTGACCCTCCAAACAATAAGACTGCTCATGTGAGTAAAGTTATGAACTTATTCGCAAGAGCAGGGCCTAACTTTATAACACACGGTTTAGTATAGCTGGGAGCGAGTCTCAGCCTGGGCACACAGATTCACACTAGTGTAAGGGCTTGTCTACACTGGCAATTTACAGAGCTGCAACTTTCTCGCTCAGGGGTGTGAAAAAACACCCCACAATGCGCAGCAAGTTTCAGTGCTGTAAAGTGCCAGTGTAAACAGTGCACCAGCGCTGGGAGCCACTCCCCTTGTGGAGGTGGGGTTTTTTAGAATGCTGGGAGACCTCTCCCCCAGTGCTCTGCCGCAACCACACAAGGCACATTAAAGCGCTGCCAGCGTAGACTAGCCCTAACTCACACACCTTCTGGGTGTGGTGTTCTGTCCCATCTAGTGGCACCGGGACCACTTAGAGAGTTAAAATGAGTCTGCTCTACGGCCTTAGCTAAGAGCCAGTTGGCTTTTAGCTCAAGCAGTAGAGGCTCATGCACTAAGCTTCAGCGGCCCCACATTCGATCCCGCCCACCGATGACCAGGGTCTGTCGGTGTTACACTAGCACACTAGAAATAGTGGTGTAGACGTTGCTGCACTGGCAGAGACTCACTCCTAGCTACACTAAACCACGCGTTATAAAGTTAGGCCACCTCAGCTCAGACACAGGCGATTGGGTGGCTAGCCCGAGCCTCTGCAGCAACGTCCACACTGCTATTTTTGCTATGCTAGCTCAAGTCCAGCTAGCACGAGTCTGTCTACCCAGCCTGGGAAGCTCACATCCAACTGCAGTGTAGCCATACCCCTAGTGGCTAGAGCACTGGATTGGGACTCAGGAGACCTAGTTCTATTCCCAGCTGTGCCACTGACCTTGGACAAGTCACTTTGCCCTCTATATGCCTCAGTTTGTCCATCCGTAAAATGGGGGTAATCATCCTGACCTCCTTTGTAAAGAACTTTGAGATCTACTGATGAAAAATGCCTACATAGGAACTAGGTAGTATTATAAGGAACACTTCAGCTATGTAAAACCTGCTGCGTTGGTGCTAGCATTCAGCTGTATTTGGCTGTAAATGGTGTCTAATTTTAGTCTTAAAATCAGAGAAGCAGAGATTGCAATGAAATTTACTGGAGAGCTCAGTTGTCATGGTACACACACCTCTCCTCTTTCTGTCTTTTTATTCTTCTGAAGGCAGAAATATAAAATGAAGTACTACAGTGGGAGCAGCTAAAGCACCAGGACAACCTAGATAGTATAGAAATTGTCAAAGGCCCTTCACATCATTACAATTTCTGCTTCTAATATAGTAATTGATTTAGGAAATAATTCCCTCAGTGCCTCTCTGTAAACTGTCTCTCTGACCAAAGGAACAAGTGTAAGAGGATTTGTTGCTAGTCTGATTATAAATTTGATCCAGAACAAATGAACAAAAGTCATTTGTGCTGGGCATGACAGATTTCCCTTCTATAGATTTGTCCTGTCCCTGTACTATTTATGAGGTTAAATACACAGTAACCTGACGTTAATCCATGCTGCTCTCTCAAGCAGCATGTATTCAGTAGAGTCTGTCCAGCCACCATTACTCAGTGCCAGGGATTGCCAGTTCAGTGCTCCCAGGAGGGGAGAAAGAGAATAAGATATTCTACAGTGGTAATAAGATGAAATGCACAGAACCCAGCTAAACAAATCCCTCTGTCATATTTTGCCTTCACTATCTTAATTTCTTCATGACAAAACCATGTTACAAAGTCAAAATGGGACCAGTTACACTAATGTAAATCCAGAGAAACTCCAACTGACTTGAATGAAGTTAATCTGGTTTAAAATAGTGTAAGTGAGCGTTATGCCCTTTTGGCCAGGAACTCTCTTAGTATGTGTTAGTACAGCACCTAGCACAATGGGACCTGTCCTGACTGTGGCCTGTAGGTACTACTGCAATATAAACAAACAACAACAGAAACAATCTGGAGCACTGTGTCCATAATGGTTTATAGCTAAAACCCTCTCTTCCACTGCTTTGAAAACAAATTTCTGAGCCTTGCCTCAATCCTTATTTCTGTCTCTAAATTATAAGTTTTGCAAAACAATGTACGTTCTTTGCTCTCGTGTTGCTGATTTTAAAGCACGATGCTCACTATGGCCTAGCTTTTCGAAAGAGCTCAGTACCCGCTCAGGCATGGAAACAAGTGTCCAGATTTTCAAAAGAACTTTGCACGTTGGGTGCAGAACTCTTATGAGACTCTGGACATCAGCTGCTGGGTGGTGAGTAATGAGCTCATTTGAAAATCTGGCTTTTTATACCACAACTAATCAAACTATCACATTTCATTCAGTTGACATGCAGATTCTTTTTTATTCACAGACGCAACCTGGTGGAGGGCATTACCACAAGCTATCTGAAAAAATGCTCCTACCACAAAAACAAAGATCCCTTGTGCCCTGTGTTTGAGCTGGGATACATTGTGAAGGAATCGGGACAAAATTTTCGTGCTCTGGCCTTTAAGGTACACAGATTTCAACTGATGTTTGCTTTGGTCATGAGAATGAGGGGGTGTATGAGGTTGACCTGAAATGTGTGTGTGGGAGGGGGGGTTTGGCCACTGAAGTGAAAAATTGTCATTAGCACAGCTCTATACCTTGATCCATATCACTTTATATATTTTGTTTGCAGCAAAATCCAAACTTGGGAAATAGGAGTCAACAAGGTGTCCTTGTTTACACTTCAAGCTGGAGGAACAAATTTCAGCTCAGGGAGACATACTCGCTGAGCTAACATGCTGAAAGTAAAATGTAGCCATGGTGGTGTGAGCAGCATAAGGCACTAGATGCCCTGAGTATGTACCTAGCAGGCATGTCTCCTCCAGCTCAAAATGCAGACATATCCTTAGGGCATGGCTACACTTGCAGATATAGAGCGCTTTGAGTTAAACTGCCTTTGGAGAGCGCACTAGGGAGAGCGCTGTAGTCGGTCCACACTGACAGCTGCCAGCGCACTGGCGTGGGCACAGAGAGCAGTGCATTGTGGTAGCTATCCCAGCATGCAAGTGGCTGCAACGTGCTTTTCAGATGGGGGGGCGTGGAGTGTGACAGGGAGTGTGTTGTGTGTATGTGGGGGGAGAAAGAGTGGGTTTTTGTGGGGCTGAGAGCATGTCAGCATGCTGTCTTGTAAGTTCAGACAGCAGCAGACCTCCCCCTCCCTCTCCCCCTCTCTCACACACAGCATTCCACAGTAATGGTTGCTTTGTCTCGGAGCAGATAAGCATGCTGGCTGTCAGAAACGGAGCTTTCAAAGGTCACATCGGCATGCCTGCAGTGATTCCAAAACAATGACAAGAGTGGCCACTTGATTTAAGGAGATTATGGGACGTTTCTGGAGGCTGATCAGAGCTCAGTAATGCAACACCTCGTTCACACTGATGCTGGGGCGCTCCAGCAGGGGTGCATCGAACATTATTCTACTCGCCGAGGTGGAGTACCAGGAGCGCTCTAGCCGTGGAGTCAGAGCGCTCTACGTGTCTTGCCAGTGTGGACGGGTAGTGAGCTAGTGCACCCGGGGCTCCTTTAATGCGCTGTAACTCGCAAGTGTAGCCAAGCCCTTAGACTATAGAGAAATATGATCTAATCTGCAAAAAGAGATCAGGAAAGGCAGAGCATTTCGTGCTCATGTTAACAAGGATTGTGTGTATTTGCCACGTTGCTGATCACGAGGTGCTACAATGTTGTTTGTTTTAGAACAAATAAAGAGGGGATTTTTTTTTTCTGTCTCCACCCTTCTCATCCTGTTTGGCCTTTGTATTGAGAAGCTCACCGCTGCTTTGGTTCAGGCTTTTTTGCTTCCTTATTGCTTTTTGTTAACATTTCCCTCTCCACCTCCACAAGTGCACATGCCTGGCTCTCACACAAGCCACCGGTCTACATGTTAGCATCTTACACCAGGGAAGAGGAAGAGGTGAAACATGTTACTATGGAGCATCCCTTTCCAAATTAAAAAGCTAACAAAACCAGGATGCATCAGAGCATCCTGAGCACAAATTTCTGCATGATAATGACGTGGATATTTCCTGTCCTTTTGTCGTGTCTCTCATAGGGCGGGGTTGTCGGTATCACCATAGACTGGGACTGTGACCTCGACTGGCCCGTTACATACTGTAAACCTGTTTACCAGTTTCACGGACTTTACAATGATGACAATAATGTTTCACCAGGCTTCAACTTCAGGTAAGATGGCCCTATTATCTTCTGTTCAGCCTTCATATATAGTTTCTTTCATCTTGGAGGATCTCAAAGCACATTACAGACTCTCTAAAAACAGGGATTATTCTCCCGGCTATCAAAATAAATGTCACTGTTGCGTGTGCAAAGAGCAGCCGTTTGCTTTAGACCAGGAAGTGAAAATGCTCCACCTCCCTTTAATCAGTTGTCCTTCCTCTCTTCCTCTTCTCACACACCCAGGCACTCACTCCAGACTCCTAGCTCTGAGCCATTGCAAAACCCTCCCAGGGTCACCCATATGCCCCAAATTAAAACATCATAATAATCACAACACGATGTATTTCCTTTGCTGAAATGGGTTAGCAGATCCCATAATTGTCACTATAGCTGTATAGTGCTACACCTGGCACTGCACTTACGTAGCTCTTATATAGCACTTTGCATTCTTTGTTCTCAAAACACAGGCGGTCAGTATCATTACTGCCCCTCTGTCATGACAGGCAGGGCGGCTGGGCCAAATTTGAGTGAGTGACATTGTGGCTTAGTGCATGGGGTCAACAATTTAACCCGGCTCCCCTTCTGTCATAACGGGGGAGGGGGAGGAGGGAGGCAGCCAGGCCAAACCTGAGTGGCACTGACCCTCTGTGCTGGGTTCCAATGCCAAGAGCAGGAGCCGCTCCTGCAGGGTGAGTGCAGAGTAGGCTTGCTCTCTGACCCTACCAACCCCTCAGAGTTGGCGGTGCCATGCCAGCAGGTGCTGCTGAGAGTGGTCCATGCTCCCTCAGTGGGGTGAGGAGGAGCAGAAGTATGCTAGCCAATGATTTTGGGGTTCTCCCCCCCCCATCAAACTTGGATGCTGGGTGGGCTGCAAAAAAAGACAACATGCAGTTGGTGGGTCACCTTATTAATATGTTCCAAATGTAGTAAGAGCATGAATATATTCACTACACGTATTGTCAAGAACAAGGTATTTGTGAGTTAGGCCAAACTTTCCTAAAACCAGCCAGATACCCTCTAAACTGGTACCGCAGTGATCACAGAAATTCACACCCTACATCCATTCACCCATTAGTGGTATAGGATTCTCAGTCGAATGCCTCATCATAGGTTGCCTAGCTATAGATATTGAAATACCCACCCATTTTTTTTTATTTGTTTGTTATTAATTTCTTTAGATTTATGTAATAGTAACAAATAAGAGCCCTGTGCACCGTAACACTTAATTATTCTTCTTGTAATAACATAATACACCCAGTAGCAATAAACAACAAATGTTCAAACAGGAGCAAATGAACTCATCTCATCTTAGCTAGTCATGAAATTTTCAGTTGAATATTTTCAGTTCATTCACTGATTTTGATTTGGAAGAGGTCAGCTTCAGGGTAAAAATAATACTAACTAACAAGCTGTTATCTAGCACTTTTCCTCAGCTCTTATCCTCTAAGCACTTTACAAAGGATGTCACTATTATTAGCCCCATTTTCCAAATGGGGAAACTGAGGCACCAAGCAGGGACGTGACTTGCCCTACGTCATCCAGCAGGGCAAGAATCTCCCAAGTCCCAGTCCCTTCCTCTGTCCACTCAGTCACAAAAGTTCTAGTTTCTCAATTTTCTAAGTGGTTTATATTAGTTTGGTTTATTTTTGTTTTCTAAAGACCATGAAAGGCCATTTAACATATTATCTGTCTGATTGGAAAGGTATGCCAAATACTACAGCGAGAATGGAACTAACTACAGGACTTTGTACAAGGTATTTGGAATCCGGTTCGACATCCTGGTGAATGGAAAGGTAACATCCTGTGTGAATTCATTTTAAATTTAATTCATGGACTTCTCATGAGCCTAGCTTTTAATTTCATTGCCAGTTCATGTGTTATATAATCTACCCCAGTATCTGAACCTAGTGCATTTCAGGGTCTTAGACTCAGAATGAAGGTTGAATGAGAGTCAGGATGGTGTGTATGCCATTTCTATATATGCCTGAAGCTCATTTACTGAAGTAGAGGGGTTGAATTGTTTCAGCAAACTTTGTGGGGATGGATATGATTTCTGCTGGAGTCCTGGGTGCTTCCTGCTGTGACAGAGCGCTCTCTCTCTCTCTTGATGCAAGTTAATAGATAAACTGCCAGTAGATGGCACTCGGGAATATGTAGCATAGTTCCTGGTTTTGCAAATGGTTCTCTCTGTACAGCTATTTACACCAGCTCTTTACACTTTCCACAATGGCCATTGAGCACTGCAAGCCATTTTCTAAGGCTGGTGTTTAAAGATAATAGGTCACAGTCGTCAAAACTAATGGTTTGGTCAATCAGAAAGTAACCATTGTGAGCTGATAGTCTCGGTCTTTTCCTGGTGCCCACATCCCAGACTCACCCCTACATTAGTATAGATGGCACTCTGGTTGGCAGTCTCAGCACAGACACCAAGCACGGGTGTGGAGATAGACTTGCCCCTTGTCACTAGAAACTGGTCTCTTTGGGTCATGAGTAGTTGAGGAGCATTGCAGGAGGAGCATAAGGAAAGTCATTGGAACTGCCCATCCTTTTCCTCTTCTTTGCCTAAATAGAGAACTCCAGTAGCATGGACGGAAATCCCAGTGCCTTCAGGAATATTCAGTTCACAAAAGAAAAAGAAAGTAATGGCTTGATATCTAAAATGCCCAGTCACCCCATCTCCTTCTCTAGAGGGGTATCCACAGCTCCTGCATACCTCTGAGAGGGAGTGAACTCTTCAAGTGGTAGCCACGCAAGGTTCCTTAGCAGGGTCATTTCTAGCCCTACTCGTTCCTTCCCCCTGCAGGATTCCTCTGCTTTATTAAGAGATCCTGCCTATTTTCTCTGATTTTATTCAGGCAGGTAAATTTAACATCATCCCAACGATGACCACGATAGGCTCTGGAATTGGTATATTTGGAGTGGTGAGTATTGCTATGTCCAGCCTGCATGTGAACATGCAAATTATTCTGCTTGCACGTGGCACTGAAGTGAAAGTGACTCTGAGCTATAGCAAAATACCAGCTCCACATAGGCATCCACCCGGCCCTGTAAATGTGGAAAATGCAAAATGAATAGGAGGAGATATTTCCTTGCAATAGAGCTCATCTATCTCCAGATCCCCTAGATATGAACAAACCACGGTGCAATGGGGACTGATGTTAGATGGTCTGCATATCAGCTTGGACTGCCATCTTGCTGGACCCAGTCAAGCTAAGGAAAGTCAGGCCTGGTCAATATTATCATGGGAGACCTCCAAAAGAAACGCTGGAACAAATATTCTGGCTGATAGGTAGAGGTCTTCCTTTTGCATCTGTACCAAACCAATACCCCAGCATGGCTTTCAGCGGTGAGGTTCTGTCTTTGAGGTGAGATACCACATTGGGATCCTGGCTGCTTGTTGCCATTAAAGACTGCATGGCACCTTTTGCAACAGGAAGGGTGTTAAACTTAGGGTGTTAGCCAAATTACAGTTTAAGTAATTACTTTCTGCCTACTTAAGTCTCCTGGCTTGAATCCTGCATGTATCACTTCTGTCCTAAACTAAGGTGCAGTATGACTCTGCACTATTAAACAGCTGCCTTGTTCCACGTCCAAAGTGGATGAAGTGATTGCTGTTTGCAAGGTGCTTTGGGATACTTTGGGATGAATGTTATGGACTCAGGAGATTGGTGCAGATTCCTGGTTTAGAAGATCTAATACTTTAGGTGCTGCCCTAACCATGGTTTGGTTTCTGTGTCATGCTTTGATTTAAGGCATCTATAGTGTGTGATCTGCTCCTGCTGCACTTTCTCCCACGACGGGATTATTACAAACAGAGGAAGTTCAAATATGCGGAAATGAGGACTCCCGTGTGTGTAAGTAACAATTAATTCTTCTTTTACCTGAGACTGCAGAGAGCAGGAGGTATTTGTATGTGTGTTCATGTATAGAGATTATACAACAAATCTGTCTGTGTGTGTATGTACAGTATATAAAAATATTTTGGAGAGCAGCTAGACACTTCCTTCTCTGGATCGGTTGGCTCTAGTGATTGTCAAATCCACATAACACTGAACAGAGACTAGAACCCATGACCTTCAGCTCTGAAGTTACAAGGCCCTTGGATATGAAGAATTTCCATTAGCTCTTTGCTTATTCCCTCAGTGGTCCAATCACTAAAGAGCGTCAGTCAGTGTTTGCGCTAACTCTGCGATGACTGGAGTCAATGGCAAAACTCCCATTGGCTTCAGTGGGAGCAGAGCTAGGCCTGCACTGACTGCTTTTAAAACCCAATAAGAACATAAGAATGGCCGTACTGGGTCAGACCAAAGGTCCATCCAGCCCAGTATCCTGTCTACCGACAGTGTCCAATGCCAGGTGCCCCAGAGGGAGTGAACCTAACAGGTAATGATCAATGATCTCTCTCCTGCCATCCATCTCCATCCTCTGACAAACAGAGGCTAGGGACACCATTCCTTACCCATCCTGGCTAATAGCCATTAATGGACTTAACCTCCATGAATTTATCCAGTTCTCTTTTAAACCCTGTTATAGTCCTAGCCTTCACAACCTCCTTAGGCAAGGAGTTCCACAAGTTGACTGTGCACTGTGTGAAGAAGAACTTCCTTTTATTTATTTTAAACCTGCTGCCCATTAATTTCACACATATCACCTTAGAATAACATCATAACATTGCAACACTGCAAATCTAGGTTGTTTTTTCACAGCTGCCTAAGGGATCTGGACTGTCAATTTCCATTCAAATGAACAGCTATTCCAGAAATTAATTTTAATGGGCATTGATCACCCAGATCTCCTAGGTGGATTTGAAAATCTCAGTCCTTATGTCTAATGATCCATTCTCAGAGTCATGAGGTTAAGTTGGGGTTAAATCCTTTGCTCTATCTACAGTGCATCCTACAGGACAAGAGGTGACTTGCAGAAAGAACTTATTCTTGGGTGTTTTAAAAGAATACCCATTGAAATCTGGGTTATTCATGAGTCACTGGACATACACTTACTGATCTTTCTAGAATATCTTTTAACGAGAGCTGTCAAGCGATTAAAAAAATTAATCGCGCCTAATCGCGCGATCAAACTAATTGTATTATTAATCAAACTTAAACAATAATAGAATACCATTTATTTAAATATTTTTGGATGTTTTCTACATTTTCAAATATATTGATTTCAATTACAACAGAATAAAAAGTGTACAGTGCTCACTTTATATTTATTTTTATTACAAGTATTTGCACTGTAAAAAAAACAAAATATAGTATTTTTCAATTCACCTCATACAAGTACTGTAGTGCAATCTCTTTATCATGAAAGTTGAACTTACAAATGTAGAATTATGTACAAAAAAACTGCATTCAACAATAAGCCAATGTAAAATTTTAGAGCCTGCAAGTCCACTCAGACCTACTTCTTGTTCAGCCAATTGCTCAAACAAGTTTGTTTACATTTGCAGGAGATAATGCTGCCTGCTTCTTGTTTACAGTGTCACCTGAAAGTGAGAACAGGCGTTCTCATGGCATTGTTGTAGCTGACATTGCAAGATATTTATGTGCCAGATGTGCTAAAGATTCATATGTCCCTTCATGCTTCAACCACCATTCCAGGGGATGTGCGTCCATGCTGATGACGGGTTCTGCTTGATAACAATCCAAAGCAGTGCGGACTGACACATGTTCATTTTCATTATCTGTCAGATGCCACCAGCAGAAGGTTGATTTTCTTTTTTGATGGTTCGGGTTCTGTAGTTTCTGCATCGGAGTGCTGCTCTTTTAAGACTTCTGAAAGCATGCTCCACACCTCGTCCCTCTCAGATTTTGGAAGGCACTTCAGATTCTTAAACCTTGGGTCGAGTGCTGTAACTATCTTTAGAAATCTCACATTGGTACCTTCTTTGCGTTTTGTCAAATCTGCAGTGAAAGTGTTCTTAAAATGAAGAAAATGTGCTGGGTCATCATCTGAGACTGCTATAACATGAAATGCAGGTAAAACAGCAGGGGATATAGAATTCTCCCCCAAAGAGTTCAGTCACAAATTTAATTAACGCATTATTTTTTTAACGAGCATCATCAGCATGGAAGCATGTCCTCTGGAATGGTGGCCGAAACATGAAGGGGAATACGAATGTTTAGCATATCTGGCACGTAGATACCTAAAAAAGTGCCATGCAAATACCTGCTCTCACTTTCTGGTGACATTGTAAATAAGTAGAGGGCAGCATTATCTCCTGTAAATGTGAACAAACTTATTTTTCTTAGCGATTGGTTGAACAAGAAGTAGGACTGAGTGGACTTATAGGCTCTGAAGTTTTACATTGTTTTGTTTTTGAGTGCAGTTATGTAACAAAAAAAATCTACATTTGTAAAGTTGTACTTTCACAACAAAGATCACGCTTCAGTACTTGTATGAGGTGAACTGAAAAATACTGTTTCTTTTGTTTATCATTTTTACAGTGAAAATTTTTATAATAAAAACCATACACTTTGACTTCAATTACAACACAGAATATATATGAAAATGTAGAAAAACATCCAAAATATTTAATAAATTTCAATTGGTATTCTATTCTATAACAATGCGATTAAAACTGCGATTAATCACGATTAATTTTTTAAATCGTGATTAATTTTTTTGAGTTAATCACGTGAGTTAACTGCGATTAATCGACAGCCCTACTTTTAACACAAACCTACTCTGATTTCCAAAGAGTTGGGAATGCTTCACTAAGCATGGTGTGAAACATTGAGACCAATTGGATCATGGCTACTTTTGCACAACAGAGATTAGTCTTTATCACTGATGCTGTTGTGGGGTAATCCCAGAAGGAATAATTGTTTCATCTGGTTTGGACTGGGCAATATCACAGGAAAAAGAAGAGGCTTCCCCTTCCTCCATGAGCAATCTGCAGAACAATGTGACGGGCTCTCAGTGAAATGTAAGTGGACTCCCCTATCTAAGTTAGATGCACCATTGAAAGTTGATGAAGTCACACCATTTGACCCAGTGATGAATCTGGCCCTCCCTGTTTCACACAAGGCATGAGAAAGATGCTGTTAAGATAACAGAGCTGGGGAGAGCAACAAGAGAGAGCTGAAATAGGGTTGCAGATGTGGCTTATGGTTAGTTAGATCAACAGACGGGGGCCGTAAAATCTTAATAGGTGTCAATATTTCATTGTGTGGGTTGGGTGCATGCCCGCATCATGGAGATAACATCTGGGGTGAATGACCTGGGTTACTCGTAAAGTTTTGGGCGTGACTATGGCAAAGTCAGCTGAAGTACAGCTTAGCTCAGAGCTGTGCCTCCTGGGGAGGTGCTGGGCAGGAAGACCCATCCAGGAGAAGGTGGTGATGACTTTTACTGAACCTGTCTCTTTCTTGGCAGGGTCTGCACTGAAAGAAGAACCTGTACCCTCTTCCTCTTCTGATATGTTGAAATAGCCCCCAGTTCATCAGGCCATCACAGATCAAATGCCAGCTGAACTCAACATTTTATACCTTAGACTGAGTCTTTCTAGGCTGATACATCTGGTCTATGGTTCAGCAGACTATATTTGTCAGGATAGGAGTGCACACCTTTATGAGCTCAGCCAAAATGTGAGTGGAAGGCCGATGGGCTGCAAGACAGCAGATGGTTCTGATTTAGTCGCAGCTTTAGGCACTGACTAGTGGTGACTAAACTATTCTGGCATGGGGGATCCCCACTGAGTTCACCCCAAGAAAAGAGAAGCATGGAGCCCCATTCAGTTAAAGTACAGAGGGACTTTTTCCTTGTTGCTCTTTTTTTAAAAGGCCCTCTGAAGTTAGGGTGACCAGCTGTCCCCATTTTATAGGGTCAGTCCCAATATTCGGAGCTTGGTCTTATATAGGCGCCTATTACCCCCACCCCGTCCCGATTTTTCACATTTGCTGTCTGGTCAGCCTATGTGAAGTGCTATCATCCTTGGTCCAAATACAATATACAGAGAGGGAGAGAGGTTAGGCCAAACTAAGTACTGAGTCTAAAACAAACATGGGAAGACCCAAACAGCACTGATTACATCACCCTCCTGATCCCTAGTTGGGTGTTGGCATCACATGTGATAAGGCACACACCCCCATAAAGTCTAATGAGATCACAGCAGACAGTTCTAGTCCCACCTAGACCTTCTGTGGTCTGACTATGAAATGCACAGAGGCTGTTTGGAGCTATGCTCTGGATTAGCCTAGGCTGTCTGATTTGTAGGGACTTTGTTAGCCCTGGCTAAACCACTGCCCAGTAGAGGAAGTGCCTCCTCCTGATGAAGACAGCACTGTTCCTCTTGGTCAATTACAACACCTGGTAATTATATGTGGTGGGGAAATGGTTATTTTGTAATAATGTATTTTATTAAAAAATAAACCTCTAGTTTTTCTACTAATTCACCTCTCTGTGCCAGTGCTTGTCCTTGGAGGCTGTAGATAGATACAGTGTGCTGGCAGGCACTGAAGAATTCAGCATCTCAGAAAGGTCGTATTTACAGTCTATAGCTCTTCTCCTCTAGCCTAACAAAGAATGTGACCATAAGCAAACCTGGTGCAGCAGCCAGAGCTGCATGTAAACAGTGAGGATATGCCAACCCATCATTTTAACTCTGCACAATCTAGACTGCATCTCTCTGCTCACTTTTTCCTCATGCTGCACATGCCTGGGGTCCCCCTCAAATTGTCGTACCTTGTTTAATTCTATTTCTATGGCCAGTTTGCTCTGCTCTCTTCAGGGGAAATTCTATCTGAATTGCTTAATTGTTTCCCTCTGCATCCCAACTTCACCCATAGATAACCTATTTTTGCTCAAATGACATAATAATACTTTGCAATTCTTTCCTCCAAGGAGCTCAGAACATTTTCCACAAATCAACTAGTTAAGCTTTACAACACTTCTGTGTGGGTAGTAAAGGATTTATAGGGATCACTTCATTTGCCACAGAAATCCAGCCTCTCTGGTGTGGGACGCAAGAGCTGTTTGACAGCACGCAGCAATATTACACCACAGTGTAGGACAGGAAATGAAGGAGAATCTTGTAACATTTGTAACTGCAGGAGGAATTTAGTTAGCAGCTCACCTAATTGCATTGCAAATCATTCATTAACAAGGGTCTATTCCTCCCCTGTTAACCCAAAAGATACTTTAGCTTTCCCACTAATCTATACTGACTGATCAATTTAACTAATCTTTTCTACCCTTTGTAATGACCTTGCTATTATACATTATAGCCCTTTAAGAGAGCTGATGACAAGAAACTCCATATCCTCTATCAACTGGACTCAATTAAGGTTAAGAGCCACAGGGAGAGAGAAAAGCTCCCTGCCTCTGAGGGAGCAGATACACTCTGCAGGGATGACTTTGCCAGGCATTAGATCAGCAGGACAGTACATGATACCAGATTCTGACTTTAGACGTACCTCATTCCATAGTTTACAAAAATCCTGCCACTGCTGCACTGCATTTAGTGATTTAATACAATATCAGATGTACCTTGTCCTAAGTGAACTATCACTTCCTGGATACCTTGATCACTGTCACACCAATACCAGGAGTTTCAACAGCTGCAGCATTGTGCACCTGCTCTGGAATAACAGAGAGCATTTCTGCAGCGGTCCCTATGCACATCCATGCCATAATCATAGAAAGCTGACTATCAGTCACATCCCAGAGCTGCTCAAGAAAAACACAAGTACAACACACGCTTTATGGATGAGTCTTCAAATAACAAATACGCTGCAGCATTAATTGTCTAGTGTGGCTGCATTGTTCCCCTTGCAGTGACAGACTACAACCAGCAGATGGAACTAACAGACCATTGATGGCCTTTGAATTAAAAGGCAGCATAGGAAAAAATGAATTGTCAGAGATCACAAACTCTGAAATAAATGTGTTCGCACAACCTTTTGTGCCAGTTAAACTGACTCAATCCTTAAGGTAAACCAGTGCAAGCTGTGTGCAAAGAAACTGATAGTTCCTGGCTTCTTGATATTTTAACTTTTGGGCTTCTGACAAGTTAGTTGGAGGCAGGCTTTGTATTTTGATTTTAAAAAAGGAGGAATAAAGCATTTGGGAAAATGCTACTTTATCAGTACTGCCAACTCTAAACATTCAAGAGTCAGTCCTCCTTCCCCCCAAATCATGACCTTGTCCTTAAAATCATTATATTTTAAAATATATATACATTGAGTTCTTTTTGTTTGCCTTGTGGTTTATGAGAATTTAGGGCATATTTTCAAGCTTTCTGCAACCATGGGGGCTTAATAAAAAGAGAGCTGAGATTCTCACGTAATTACTTGTCCCAGGGCCTGGGAGCTTTTACGTTAAATACCAAATATCACGAGACTCATGATAATATTGCAAGAGTTGCCAACTGTTTTGTTTTAATACAGATCTTCCCCTTTTGCTCCATTGAGATGTAGAAAAACATGTAACACCTCCAAGGCTAGGCCTGATGGAAGGTAGGCTATATCTGGGCATATAGCATGTGAAATAAGGCCAAATGAGCAGACAGAGATGCACCAGCTCGTTCATTGGCATTCAGTCTAGGCAGGTGGGTCCTTCTTAGGTGTAGTTTCTATGCTTTAGTGTTGTCCACTCACAAACCCTTCCCTCTATCCTGCTGCTTTTAAATTATGTTTGATGCAAAAAATAGCTCATCCAAGTAAAGAGAAGAGGTCTCCCTGACTCATATTCTTCTGTCCGGCTGGAGCCTTTTTGTCTTCCAAGTATTCATTTGGATGTGACAGTGAGTCTGAGGGTCAGGGGCCTGGAGAAATGGCCTCTGAAATGACCGGTAAACATTCAAGAAGAAAATGAAAACTGCCTTTTGATTGTGCCAAGTCCTCTCCTGTGCCAAAAGTAAACTGAAGAGAGAAAGGTACAAGTGCTATCATGGGGAATCTGGGTAGCTCAATGCTGCCCCCTACAGTTCCTGGATGTTTATAATATGAAACAGTGGAAGATTATTTTGGAGGGTGGGTGGGAAGAGGCAGTGCAAGTGTGTATATTGTGGGACATGGGTTCCAGATTGAACCTTTCGGTCTCTCCTTCTGACTCATTTGTATCTCAGTGTTGACCTATCATCACTGCAGAGGTCAGGAACTATTTTCATCTATTTGGTATATTATGCATAATTCCCCTGAAGAGCGTGCATGTGGGGCTGTAATTCCCTGTGGAGCCTGTCTGAGTTGGTCTTCTATTCCTCAGCAAAGGGCCAAACCATATCTGTTTACCATAGCATTAGCACAAGGGGTTTTAGTCCTTATTTACAAGTGCTGAAGAATTTTTGTTAAGAATCTCCTCAGTTTGCTGTATGTGCCACCTTATTTGTGCAGGAGTGTTTTTTTACAGCTCCTTCTCTTGTTTAATTGGGATTTAGCCTTGTAAATGATTAATTAAATAATAGAAAAAATACAATGTAGTTCCTGATTAATTAAATGCACTCGCCAATCCTTTCAGCCAGAGATCACACAGGAATTAATGTCTATTTGGTCACTAAGACATTATTAGTGTTATTAATAAAATAATAATAATACCTCTTATGTAGCTCTTGTCATCAGTAGATCTCAGAACACTTTATAATGGAGGTCAGTATCATTAGCCCTGCTCTACAGATGAGGAAACTAAGGTACAGGAGAATTAAAGTACTGCAGTTGGCCTTTGAGTAAGCGAACAGTTTTATTACTCGGTCTTTGGAATCAGTCCAACATAATAGCCTAGATCAGAGCACTCCTGAACTTTGGGGAGTTTGAAATCTGGATCCAAATGTAACCCTAATAAATAATGGTCTGAGCCTTTACTTATGTCAGTAGCCCCAGATGTACTTTCATGAGTGAGGGTTATACAATCGGGCTCTAAATAAATATACAAACACATTCATATACTTAGGCCTTGTCTATATATAGGAAAATTGACCATGTGGAATATTCTATTTCTCAATAGCTTTTGCAGAACAGCTTATTCCACAATAACTATGGCAGAATTTTTTTTTCCATGTAGACAAGGCCTCAGATTGTAAATTCTTGGTGGCAGAGACTATCTTATCATTCTGCATGTGCATAGTGCCCAGCAAAGCTGGTCCCCGATCCCTGCCTAGGGCCTTTAGGTGCGACAGCAATGCAAATAATAATAAATAATAACATTATAAAATATATATTTCCCATTCTACACTATCTCGCCTCGCTCGAATATGTTCATTCTTTCTCCAGTGCAGCATCCAGTCCTTAAGTTAAAACACTCTTGGATTTCTCCAAAACAAAGCTGCTGCTGCTCCTCTGGTTTCAATGATCTTGACAAATCCTCCAGAGGATACTCAATGAAGAGCAGGCAGGAACACCTGCTGCTTCCACCCACTCTTCAGCAATGCTTCCCATCCCTTATGCCCCAAGAAATTCATTCTGAGACAAGTCCATGATATATGGGGAAAGGTATCTTCTGTAGTACTATCACATTATACATCCTCTGTTGTGCCTCAAGTCATAATCCCAGCAACAATGTAGTTGTTATATAGCTCATTTCCTTGGCTGTAAACTATCTTAATTATTCCACAATATTTTCTATGGAAACTGCTATTTCCTTTTGTCTTTTTTTAATTGCTCACTTTATTTTAGAGTGAGTGACAGGCAGGCTGGGCCAAATCTATTCCTGATGCAACAACAGTGAAGTTCCTGGACCAGATCTTCAGCTAGCGTAAATCAGCATAGCTCCACTAACGTCAGAGCTATTCCAATTTATACTAGCTGACGATCCAGTTCCATGATATAGATCGGCCCACTGTTTCAAAAAAGAAATGGTAACAACTCTGACTTCTTCTTAAACAAACTGTACTTGTTACACAATGGCAGAATGTATGTCATGTCACCCTCTGGTGGCTGGCCCAAAAAAGAACAACCTACCAATGCTATTAGCTAATGAAGTTATTCCTTTAGCTCAGTGGTTTTTAAACTTTTTAGGCTGTGTATCCCTGGCCACATACCCCCAACTGAGATAGGGTCATAATACACCCATGAAAACGGGGGGGGGGGGGGGGGGGGGGTTGGGGAGGGGGAGGAGTCTGTAAGGGATGACATGATGTATTGTTCGCCATTACAGGATTTTTCTCACATACCCCCTGACAAGAGCTTGAGTATCCATGGGGCATGCATACAACAGTTTGAAAACCACTGCTTGAGCTCAAGTGGTAGAGGTCTGTACTGCAGTACTAAAGGAAATAGATTCAGATTCTGCTGATGTCCCTTGTAGGATGCTGGTACATAACTAAGTCAAGAGTTTTAGAAGTGACCAGTGATTCTGGTGCCCAACCTGAGTCATATTAAAGGGATCTGAGTTTCAGGGAGTAGTCTTCAACTCTTTCTGAAAATCAAGCTCCTTTAAGGCAACTTAAGTTGAATACCTAAAAATGGAGGCAGTCAAAATTACTGTGACGGGTTGGATCACAGAAACCCCCTTGGGAGCTGCCACCTGATGTACCAAGACTACCCTTGCTCCTGTTTTCCCTGCCAGCTCAGGACTCCAGCATCCTGTCTTGCTGAGCCAGACACTCCCGTCTGCTCCAACACAGAACCAGGGTCTGAATCACTTGCCCCGAAGCTGCAAGTTTACCTGAAAACAGCTCACAGAAGTGTGCTTGTCTTTAGCACTCAGATGCCCAACTCCCAATGGGGTCTAAACCCAAATAAATCCGTTTTACCCTGCATAAAGCTTATGCAGGGCAAACTCATAAATTGTTCGCCCTCTATAACACTGATAGAGAGATATGCACAGTTGTTTGCTCCCTCAGGTATTAATACATACTCTGAGTAAATTACTAAATAAAAAGTGATTTTATTAAATACAGACAGTAGGATTTAAGTGGTTCCAAGTAGTAACAGACAGAACAGTCACCAATAAAATAAAATGCGCAAATCTATGTCTAATCAAACTAAATACAGATAATCTCACCCTCAGAGATGCTTCAGTAAGTTTTTCTCAGTCTGGACACCTTCCAGGCCTGGGCACAATTCTTTCCCCTGGTACAGCTCTTGTTCCAGCTCAAGTGATAGCTAGGGGATTCTTCATGATGGATCCTCTCTCCACTTTGTTCTGTTCCACCCCTTTATATATATCTTTCGCATAAGGCGGGAACCCTTTGTCCCTCTGGGTTTCCACCCCCCTCACTGGAAAAGCACCAGGTTAAAGATGGATTCCAGTTCAGGTGACATGATCACATGTCACTGCAAGACTTCATTGCCCACTTGCCAGCAAACACATATACAGGAAGACTCACAGGTAAACACAGCCATTTGCGGATAATGGTCCTTGTTAATGGGAGTCATCAAGATTCCAAACCATCATTAATGGCCCACACTTTACATAATTACAATAGGCCCTCAGAGTTACATTTTATATTTCCAGTTTTAGATACAAGAGTGGTACCTTTATACAAATCAGATGATCATACTCAGTAGATTATAAGCTTTGTAATGATACCTTACAAGAGACCTTTTGCATGAAGCATATCCCAGTTACGGTATATTCACTTATTTTTCTAAAACTATCCCAGTTACATTATATTCATTATTTTTATAAAACCATATAGACTGCACAACATCACTCTAGTCACTTTTGAAAATCTGGGACTGACTTTATTAATACTTTATAAAACAGGATCAGAAGAAAAAAAAATCTCATTCCTCAGATCAAAAGATTCTGTTCTCCCCTCGAAGCATGCGAGCAATGCTTTGTTGGCATTAATGATCGTTATACACATTAGCTTGAGAGGTACTGAAAATGCTAGTGAAACAGTCCAATGTTTAGTCCTCTATACTGAGATCTTTATCTTGAACTATTTTATGCTCAAAAGACTCACTTGCATCACAACACACTATCTCTAAGTATGAGCACATTCTACGGATCCTATAGTGCTAAGGCACAGCAATGTCTACATAGCTGGATGTGTATAAGAAAAGGTTTCTATGGCTCTCATTGTTCTGAATTGGGAGATGTTTTGTCTTGGTGTTTATACGTCCTGCAAGAGTTCTATTAAAGCTGATATATAGTTAGCTCTATCAGTTTGAGCTCCCTAAATCAAAGGCTGCCGACATAACACTGTGGCAGCCTTGTGATCTCATTGTATCCTGTCTTGTCTAGACTTGAAGAGAGACATCTAAGGAAAACTCAGGTGATGCAGGAGGCAGTGTTGAAGATTCAGTAAGTGGCAGTTTTCTCTCTGAGTCAATATTGAACCAATGGTCCAGGGTACTGTTAAGGGGCACCATTCAGCTGTAGGAGGGTACAGTCTTTTGGATTCAATGTAAAACTGAGGTCAATGCAAAAGTCCCACTGCATTTTCTGCAAGGGTACAGGAGTTACCTAGAGATTTCCTGAATTAAAACACCCTGGCTCTACACACCCTTGAGTTTGGGGTAAAGTTTGGATCTGTATCCAGACTTTGCAGCTCAGGCCCAACTATTCTGTAAATACTGGTGTTCCATCCAATTACCTGAGAAGTTGCATTCTGCCCCAGATGAATGCAGCATAAGAACCTGAACAGAATAAACTACACATTTGATCATTTTCACTCCTTGCTCTGAAATATGTGCACTGTTTAATATCTACCACATTCCACCCCACCTAATGACTGGCAAAGTCATTCCTGTGCATAGACAATTTAAGACCTATGCGATGAAAGATTCTAGATAAATAGGATATTGGGTTATGTTTTACCTCGTAGTTTAAACTGGTAGAACAAAGCCAAGAGTTAAGGGGATGCTAACGATAAGAATTATATTAACTAAGTGTATATATAAAGGGACACCTAGCCAAGGCTCTGGACACCCTGTGTAATGGTGTGGAGGTCATCTCAGTCTGCCCCTGAGGTCAAGTGTTAGCCCCTACCTAAATTTCCCCTCACGCAGGGCATAAGCAAGTCCAAGCAGATCTTTCTAGTATTAAAGAGTGCCCTGTGTGGAGAGTCTCATTTATTTAACAGGAAAGACCACCACCAAAACATAAATGAAATCATCAGTCAGTTACTTCACCAGAAACTCTCTGCCTCTGGATTAATCAATCTAATGTCTTGCCCCTGTAGCCATGGAGCTCTCTTGGGGGCTGAATTATCTGCCTGCTAGGCATTCAGTTGGATGCCACCCTTCCCCCAACAGTGCATCGCTCTTTGCTGAGTGTGAGAAAGTGGGACTTTCCTAAAATACTTATGAATCCCATAAGGGCCTCAGTTTCCCTCTGCACTTTACATTATTTAAAAAAAAAAGTTTGTCTCCTGATAAACCAGCGGTGGAAGCATGAAGTGGGGAGCCAGCTGGCTATCTAGGGGGGGGAAGGGCTAGGTCATTAAAAAACTGGCTCAAACCTTCCCTGAATCAACAGAGCATCCAGCAAGACAAAGAGATTCCCAGGGACTGAACCATCAACATCTAACAGCAGGAAACCCCAGCAGGCGGGACTTGTGAACTGAGCTGGAGAACAGGGTGTCAGGTGAGTAGAAGAAGGCGGCTTTTTGGAGGAACTCAGGAGCTGGGGGACAAGCTGGGGAATTTATTACAGCTTGGCTGGCTCATCATGGCACTAGTTGACCAGGGTGGTCCATGGCTTAACTCAGTTGTCCCCAAACTGTGGGGTGTGCCCCCTTAGGGGGGCAGGGAGGAACATCCAGGGGGGCATGGCAGGCCCTGAGCCAGCTCCCATGAGGGGGAAAGGAGGGAGGGCCACACAGCCCTGCACTGCCCCCAGCTCTGCTCCAACCCCACTCTCAGGCCCCAGCTTCGGCTGGCAGCCGCCAGCCATGGCCTCCAGCCTGGCTGCAACTCCGCTCCCAGCTGAGAGGCCCCAGACACATTTTATTATTGGTAAGGGCAGGTGAGAGGAAACGTTTGTGGACCATTGTCTTAATTTCTGCCTCTCTGCGCTAATCGAAGGACTGTAAGAATCTGTGTGCTTGGTGACTAATAAACAGTCCCCTTGCTTTGAAAAGGCTGCCAGTGTCACTGTAAATACTGACTAGGAGCTTTGTACCTGGAAGGGCACAGTACAAGCCTCCCTACAGGAGTCTGGATTTGCTGGTGCCAAAGGCCCAGTCTTGGAGGCCACAGGCCTGCCCTGGGGAACCGTGTGGGTTCTTGGGGCTTGGCCTACTAAAGGGGTTATTTACCAGCTGGGCATAGATCAGACCCTGTGACACCCTGACGCTGAGCAACTCCCTATTCGCTCCTCAGGAGGTTGTATGCCCAGTTTGTTCTCCTGGGCTGCTCTGGTCCCTTGCCTAGGAGCACTTTCTCTCTGGGCCTGTTCCTCTCCCTGAACATCCTCTCACCAGAGAGAGACACGGCTGGGAGTAACTTCCTACTCAGCTTCCCTGTGGAGTCTCTCTCCTCAGGAGCTTCCTCTGTTCTGGCTTCCTGACTGAGTTGGGACCTCCTAAAACTTTATTATGCCCAGGCGTTCCTTATCTAATTAACTGCTGCCCAGTCACTTAGATAATTAACTACTCACAGTACATCTGGGTTGGCTCACTCTCCTTAGCAGAGCTTGTCACAAGCAGGCAGGGTGCCTGGTTTCCCCTCCCTCCGAGAGTATGTGTCTGCCCTTCAGTTAGACACCAGTGGCCTGCGCTGACTCAGGCTCACAGGACTCGGGCTAAGGGGCTGTTTAACTGTGGTGTAGATGTTTGGGCCCTAGGACCTTGTGAGGTGGGAGAGTCCCAGCCAAGCTCGAGTGTCTGCACCACAATTAAACACCCCCTTAGTCTGTGCCCTGCAAGCCCAAATCGGCTGGCATGGCCCAGGTTTTTAATTGCAGTGTAGACATACCTCAGGGACAGCTACCCTGTGCCTCCTACTATAAATTATGAAAACAAAATTAGATCATGAATCAAACATCAACTCCTTCCTCCCCCACACACATCTGATTTCTCCCTAAGGTCCTCCTCTGCAGCAGCCCATGTAAGTAGATGTGTCTTGCAGTGTGCCCTGAAGGGCAATAGTCCTCCCCCTCTTTTAAATCAAGGAGTACAATTATATCCAGCACTCAACATCTTCAAAGCTCTTAAGCAACAGCAATTAACCCTCACAAAGCCCTGCAGAGGTAAATAAGTATTATTTATCTCTATTTTACAGATGGGTAAACTGAGGCACAGGGAGGGGAAATGACTTGCTAAAGGCCAAAGCATGTGCTAGTGTCAAAACCAGCATTAGAATTGGACCGTCTTCATATGTTCGATCAGCTAGACTGCTAGGGATAGACACGGGTTCTAGAGAGCTTCCTTACTGGCTTTCTTTGAAATGCTTCAAAAGGAGATATACCAAGGATACTTATCCTGTTTCTACTCTAATTAGATTGTAAACTCTTCCAGGGTCTACCTTAATAAGTGCCTGTAGACCCTCCTGTAATACGAATATGGTAATAGTAAAAACTCAAGCAATCTTTCAAACTGTGCCTAGCATTCTACAGAATAAACGTTGCCAACTTTCTTATACATTGTTAGACTTGTTGAGCTAGTTACATCTTGTTTCCTTGGTTTTAATATTGGTTTCTTCTTATCTCATTGTTTATTCAGAACTCCTAGTAAAGGATATGGGGAGACAAATCAGTGTACATATGTAGGGAAGCCTGTTTTTCAAACTTGTATATGGAATTTGGGTGCCTATCATAAGTACATCTGAAAATTGGGCCATGTATGACTAAATTTTATGGATATTTTTGCATCCAAATATCACAGTGGGTGCATAATGCAGCCCTCCGTATGCATTTTGTATCATAACCATATTAGAGAATGGTGCTAGTAAATTTAAACCAGAGCATGCTTAAAATCTCTTTAGGGAACATCAAAGAAACTAATTACATTGTTTTGTTTTGCCTTTTGCATTTACAGACTCAGCAAAATGACGGTGGAACGGGAATAGTAAAGAAAGCATCAGGCTCTCGGCACCATTTCTCCTTTCGTTTGGTTTCAGTTTATGAATCTCCCAGGGAAATACAGGAAGGAAGTGGTTCTTTATTAATATTTTATAGGATTCCTGCCAATCGTTTTTAAAAATGCAATCAGTGGTGTGCATTTTCCAGTATTAATATCAACCTCTTGCAGACTATGGAGCTCCAGCTGCAGGCTCAGCATTGGTATGAAATGATCCATCAGACAGTTAGGTTTCTTGGGCTTTGGGAATTTGGGGGAGAGCGTTGCACCCCCAAAACTGCACTGTTGGCTGATTTCCAAACCTCAGAAGACAGAGAATCATGACTAGCTTGTATGTGCAGGTTCCTTTCAATAGGAACTGAAGCTGTAAAGAGAAAGTGATAGTAGCGGGTGAGCAGTCCTCAGAAAGGGCCTAATCCTGTTGGAATTACTCAGGCAAAACTCCCACTGAAGTCAATGGGCCCTTACTTAGGTCCAAATAACCCCCTACATGGATGAGAACTGCAGGTGGGGAAATTACTAGGTTCCCCTCAGATTCCTCTGAATCCTACCATTAGTGGAGGGGTTGTTGGGGATTGTTCCTGCCTTGACAAAGAAAAGTGGGGGATGAGGTTTGCCCCTCAAGTGCCACTGGTCACTGAAACATGCCCAGATCTTGGGAGGATCTGCCAGAGCTGTCTGCACTGCTTCATTGACCCAGCTCGAGCCACATTGACAGGACATCTCCTACAGGCAGCAAACCCCAGGGACTTTTTTTAACAGGAGAGCCAACTGTGGAGAAGGTTTGCTGGGGAATGTCTATATTAACTGCTAAGCAGATTCTCCATAGGATGGGGTGTGTCCCTTCCCCTTTGTGGATACCTGTGAGCATCTGAGAACAGTGATGCAAAGACTGCCGCTTTCTGTCTTTTCCACAGGAAAAGGGCAAGACCTGGGTACATTAGTTCTTTCCATTCAAGAATCTCATGGAGATGTTCAGTTTTTACTCATTGCAATATTTATTGTCTCCAGAGGGAGTTTTGCCTGAGTAAGGACTGCAGGCTGCAGCCTAGTGGGAGTTTTGTGTGAGTGACAAGCACAAAATCTGGCCAATAATAATTAGGTCTGGGGAAACCTCATGGCATTTGAGCTTTCACAAACCTCTCTTACTAGATGTTGGGTTCCCAAAGCTAGCCCAAGTTCTTTCCTACCCAGTAACTTGAACTCATGAAGAACAAGAGTACTTGTGGCACCTTAGAGGCTAACAAATTTATTAGAGCATAAGCTTTTGTGATATATAGAGTGGAATAAATATTGAGGAGATATATATACACACATACAGAGAGCACGAACAGGTGGGAGTTGTCTTACCAACTCTGAGAGGCCAATTAAGAAAGAGAAAAAAAACTTTTGAAGTGATAATCAAGATAACCCAGTACAGACAGTTTGATAAGAAGTGTGAGAATACTTACAAGGGGAGATAGATTCAATGTTTGTAATGGCTCAGCCATTCCCAGTCCTTATTCAATCCTAAGTTGATTGTGTCAAGTTTGCATATCAATTCCAGCTCAGCAGTCTCTCGTTGGAGTCTGTTTTTGAAGTCTTTCTGTTGTAAGATAGCCACCCGCAGGTCTGACATTGGATGGCCAGACTGGTTTTTGAGTATTATGATTCCTGATGTCAGATTTGTGTCCATTAATTCTTTTGCGTAGAGACTGTCTGTAGTCCACGAAAGCTTATGCTCTAATAAATTTGTTAGTCTCTAAGATGCCACAAGTACTCCTGTTCTTTTTGCGGATACAGACTAACACGGCAGCTACTCTGAAACTTGAACTCATGAGGATTTTTCAATTAAAAAAAATAAAAGCAGCCTGTAGTCTGTATTAGGGATAGAGAGCCTCCACCCCAAACTTCCCTTCCCCAAAAACGGACTCACAGAAGGGGGTACCTGATGCACTATGTTGATATTTTAATTTGGATTTCTCTCTCTTAGCTCTCTTAGGCAATGAGAGTTGTGTGCATGTATCTAATGACAGAATTGGATTGTATTTAAAGACATGAAACCATGGAAACTACAGCATGACTATAAATAAAGGACATTGCAAGGATATAACTGCCAAGGTGCCGATTAAATTTTAAAACTAGATGGTCAGTCTAAAATTTGTCTGACTTGAACTCCCAGCCATTGGTTCTTGTTATGCCTTTCTCTGCTAGATGAAAGACCCTTTAGTACCTGGTATTTTCTCATGTGGATACTTATACACTGTAATCAAGTTATCTCTTGATTTTGTTTTTGATAAGCTAAATAGATTGAGTTTTGAGTCTCTTACTTGTAAGCCATTTTTTCAGAATTTAACAATTCCTTACCATTTGATACTTGGCTGATAAAGCAAGCTTTGATAAGAGTGCTGGGGCTTGGATACATAGAGCTAATGCAATATAGGAGGTCTGGTTAATGACTGCAGTTTAGACTAAATAAAATAAAGTCCTTGCAAGGCTTAGTGGAAACACTGATATTTTAATAACTAGTGTCCTCTTAATAATTATCTTTTGACACTTCTGTGTGCAGAGACTAAATGCAAATGAGCAAGACTCTGTTGGATGGGAAACAAAAGTTTATTGTAAGCCACAAGCTGCAGTAATACTGTGTGAGTTATTTTGAGATTTGAAGCCCATACTAAAAATAAAATAACGGAGCAATGGAGAATATTGAGCAGCTTCAATGTCTACAGAAGCATCAGTGAGAAAAATTCCTGATCCCATTGAGAAGGGGGGTGAGGAAGGGATGGATTCTCTTCCCTACAATTATTCACTCTTGGGTTAACCCTCTCCACAGAATGGAAAGGGCTCTGCTGCCAGTGTTCAGACATGTTAATAGATTTGTGTGAGGCCTGTCAGGCTCTCCCTTAAGCTCATTCAATTACAAAGCAAATGCTGATTGGAGACTCATGGGAGAGCACTCCCATGCCATGGGGATTAATTAGCAAACCGATCTCTGTCCCTGCTCCAATGAACTATCTGCATCTGTTAAAGCACAGGATAGCACTGCCAGTGGTAGTAATGACAGCAACACTGATGACAAGTTGGGTCAGGGAGTAAAGGATACCTGTAGCTTTGATCAGTTAGGGTATCATTCAGATGTAACCTACTATTAATCAAAGGGCTGTATTTAATTCTAGGGGAAGGTAGGTAAAATGGATCCGGAAAAAATCATCAAATAATTTAGTGTACCTGCTTATGGGCTTAACAGACTGAATTCAAATTGTGTTAGTCAACATGCATCACTTATCCAGATCTCCCTACAATTTCAGTAAATGCTTGTATTTGCAGTCACAATTAAATTCTATGAGTAGCTCCTGAAACTGAGCCTTTGGATTAAGGATCCTTCTGTAGTAGTGATGGGGCTGAAGCAGAAGCTCCTTGAAAGATTAAGTGGGGCTGGATCTTTCTGCATCAGGACCCTTGAGAATGAGGCATATTTCTATCAGGCAAATTCTAATTTTAAAAAGAACAGGAGTACTTGTGGCACCTTAGAGACTAACAAATTTATTAGAGCATTATATAAATTTGCTCTAATAAATTTGTTAGTCTCTAAGGTGCCACAAGTACTCCTGTTCTTTTTGCGGATACAGACTAACACGGCTTCTACTCTGAAACCTCTAATTTTAAAAGCACCTGTATTGTATTGGGGGGTTTGTTTGTAATGGATTTTATGACTGTGTTGTAGTTGTTGTTATTTTTATTATTTATATTTTGGTATTGCCCAGAGACCCCAGCTCTAGTGTGCTAGGTGCAATGCAAACATATGACAAAGAGAAGGTCACATCTCAAAGAGCTTACGATCCAAGTATAAATTAGTTGATATAACAGAGAGACTAGGAGCACAAGAACGATGAGATGAGATGATCAACATAAACAGTGGTTACAATACACCAACTAAACTTTGGTAATTATTTTTGTTGGCATCATTGCACAGAAGTCATTCATGGATAGATTTGTAGATTCCAAGGCCAGAAGGGACCATTCTGATCATCTTGTCTGACATCCTATATATAACACAGGCCACAGAACATCCCAAAAATAATTCCTAGAACAGATCTTTTAGAAAAATATCCAATCCTGATTTTAAAATTGTCAGTAATGGAGAATCCACCATGACCCTTGGCAAGTTGTTCCAATTGTTAATTACTCTCTCTCTCAAGTATCAGAGGGGTAGCCGTGTTAGTCTGAATCTGTAAAAAGCAACAGAGGGTCCTGTGGCACCTTTAAGACTAACAGAAGTCTTAAAAGTGCCACAGGACCCTCTCTCTCTCAAAAAATTATGCCTTATTTCCAATCTGAATTTGTCTAGCTTCAACATCTAGCTATTGGAATATGTTATACCTTTCTTTGCCCGACTGGAGAGTACATTATTAAATATTTATTACCCATGTATGTACTTATAGATTGTAATCAAGTCATCCCTTAACCTTCATTAAGCTAAATAGAGTGAGCTCCTGGAATCTACCACAATAGTGCGTGTTTTCTAATCCTTTAATCATTCTCGTGGCTCTTCTCTGAAACCTCTTGAATTTATCAACCTCCTTCTTGAATTGTGGATACCAGAATGGGACAGTATTCTGTCCAGTGGTTGAACAGTATTCTGTCCAGTGGTTGGATCAGTGCCAAATACAGAGGTAAGATATAACCTCTCTACTCCTACTCGAGATTGTCCTGTTTATGCATCCAAGCATTGCATTCATCCTTTCGGCCACAGTCCCCCACTGCAGGATCAAATTCAGCTGATAATCCGTCACAATCTCCAAATCTTTTTCAAAAGCACTGCTTCCCAGAATAGAGTCATCCAATGTGCAAGAACAACATTTTTTATAGATGTATACATTTACATTTAGCGACATTAAAATACATATTATTTGCTTGAGCCGTTTACCAAGCAATCCAGATCGCTCTGTATCAGTGACCTGTGTTCATTATTCCCCCAATTTATATCATCTGCAAACTTTATCAGTGATGATTTTAAGTTTTCTTCCAGATCATTAACAAAGAAGGTTAAATAGCATAGGGCCAAGAACCGACTCTTGAGGGATCCTACTAGAAACAGTCCTGTCTGTTGATGAGTCCCTATTTAAAATTACATTTTGAGACCTATCAGTTAGCTAGCTTTTAATCCATTTAACATGTGCCATTTAGGGATGTAAATAGGGTTTAAAAATAGTAACTGTTTAACCTATTAAAATTCTATTGTTTAAACAGTTAACTGTTAAGGAGTTCACATAGGTGGGTAACTGGCAGGGGTGGCTCCATGTATTTTGCCGCCCCAAGCACGGCAGTAAGGCAGCTTTCGGCAGCATACCTGTGGGAGGTCCGCTGGTAACGCGGATTCGGTGGCACGTCTGCGGGAGGTCCGCCGGTCCCACACCTTCGGCGTACCCGCCGTCAAATTACCGCCAAAACCACAGGACCGGCGGATCTCCCACAGGCATGCCGCCGAAGGCAGCCTGACTGCTACCCTCACGGCGACCGGCAGGCCACCCCGTGTGGCTTGCCGCCCCAGGCACACGCTTGGTGCGCTGGTGCCTGGAGCCGCCCCTTGTAACTGGGGGAGTGTGCGGTACAGCACTCCCATGTTTTACGCGGAGCTCCACTGCTGACCCCACATCTGGAGTCCCAGCTGGGGCCAGCAGCCAGGAGGCTGGGCGGCAGCGGAGTTTGATCATTAACTGAAACCGATATGACTGATGCTTATCGGTTAATTGGTTAAACTTTTACATCCCTAGTGCCATTAAATGTACCTTTCTATTTTTTTAATCAAAATGTCATGCGGTACCAAGTCAAATGCCTTACAGAAGTCTAATTGTATTACATTGACATTACTATCTTTACCAGCCAAACTTGTAATCTCATAAAAGAAATCATGTTAGTTTGACAGATCTATTTTCCATAAACCTATGCTGATTAGCATTAATTATATTACCCTTCTGTAATTCTTTATTAATTGAATCCCATATCAGTCGCCCTGTTATCTTGCCTGAGATTAATGTCAGACTGACAGACCTACAATTACTTGGGTCATCCCTGTTACTTTTTTTTTTAAATATTGGCAAAACATCAGCTTTCTTCCAGTCTTCTGAAAAGCAACATTAACAGTCAAGTAAACGCCTCGGCCAGCTCTTTTAAAACTCTTGGATGCAATTTATATGGCCCTGATTTTAATGTGTGTCACTTAAATAGGTGCTGTTTAATATCCTCGTGAGATACTAGTGGAATGAAGAGAGTTTTATTATATGATATGACTACATCATGTTTTTTCTTCAAATACAGAACAGAAATATTTCTTTATTCATGACCTGTAAACTTCAGATTTTTAATTTTTTTATGAGTGGAGACAAAGCAAAGCATCGTTTTTACTAAATATTTTGGTCTCACTCTAATTTGTGAGGTTCCCTAGACTATCCTACAACACAGTCCCTCTCGAAAACTCAGCATCTGAGAGCCCTTGGCTTACATTCACAGCACACACATTTGGACGTGTGGCATGGTCGCGGCTGTATTTAAGTTATTGCTGTTATGACTCCTTTGGTGATTAGAGGTAAAAACTGCTGAAATCTTAAGGCCTCACACTCTTCAGTTTAAATAACTAGAGGAGAACAGTGTTCTAGACTGCTTCAGCTCCAAAAAAAAAATCACAGACATCTCCTCACTTTGTATTTTGACCCCACTGATACTGTAGGGAAAGATTTTGCACTGGCAGAAAGGTGGACTGGATAATCAACTACATCTTTTCCTTCTCTACATTCTTTTTATTGTACAGCACTTAGCACAGTGGGACCAAGCCTGGTTCTAGTGTTTAAGGGCTACCACAATTACTGGAGTTACTTCTGGTATAAATGTTAAATAATAATAATTTAGATTTATACAAACATCTGCTTCTTCCCAGCTCAGCCTCATTTTCTACTTGAAGTTAGAAGGCTGAATTTATGTTAGCAAAATCATTTTCCTGACAATCTCTATCCTAATCGGATATTGGGAGGATTACCTCTTAGAAAGTGCAATATTACCAACCCTATGTGTTCAAAAATCATGATTCAGCTTCCCTCCACCCCCCATAATGAGATAATTTTTAAATCCCATGATTTTTAAGACAAATAAATTCTGAGTTATTTGTATTTGGTCTCTGAGCCTTCAGGGTGCACTTGGATTACATTTTCAAGCCTTCTTCTGCAACAGTGAATGCTAGAAAACTACTTCCTCCCGCCCCCCCCCCCCCCACTTATAAATGAAAGCTAGGAGTCTCAGCTAATCACATGCCTCCAGAAGCTAAGGCATTAAGATAAACAATAAATATTGCAAGTTTCACTATAATATGGAGAGAGTTGGCAGCACTTGAAGTGTGGGGTGAAAAATCTCTGACCACCCGCTCCATCAGATACACAGGGCTGTAGTAATCTGCTATTGGAAAACAATGGCTAAAATTTAATTTCTAGTACCTTTAAAAATATTAGTCATTAAAAAGTAAATTGCTACCACTGCAAAGCAATGGGGATTCCAGTAGAGGAATTCCAATAGTGTAAGTATCCTTACACTACCCCCTTTTTAAATGCACGTAAAGATACCTTTTTTCTGGATACACAGTCAGATCAAAAACCTCATCAAGGCTGGTGATCTGCGAGACACTCACAGAATTCTCCCAACACTCAGGATATCAGTGATATAACTCCACATGGAAGAAATACGTTGCAATTTCTTTGTGAGATTTTTTTGATCAAAACGCTCCAATCAACCTGCAATTTACAGCAGGTTTGGGGAGAAAAGCCTATGGAAAGCTCAGAAGCAATGAACCAACGGCAAGCCAACCTCATATAGTCATTTACATAGTCCTCTGTGCTTCCAATCAGAAACCAGAGTTATAATATACCGTCCACCAATCGCACTGGACATCAGAAATTGCCAATAGGAGGAGAGCCGAGGATGCTGCCTATGGTACAGAATTCCTGATAGGAGGATCACTTGATACTTTGTATAGTCTCTGCAAACAGAGGCACGTTGCAAGCAGCCCAGGCAGAGACCTAGAGCCGCAGCAGCTCTAGACCTTCCAGCAACCTGCCCAGGTGAGTGAGTGCCACAGGGTTACGTGCTGGGGGCAGCAGCATCCGATAGGAGGGAGAAACCTAGAGGTCTGGGCTGAAACCACCTTGTGCTCATATGCCTGCAGGCGGAAAGCTGCAGAGGACTTTGCTGGGAAGGTAGGTGCAGCCCATCAGCACTGGGAGGGAAGGAAAGTGTATACAGCAGCCAGGCTGGGCTGGAGAAACTTGGCTGGCCGGTTAAGGATCTAATGCCTGGCAGCCTTCCTGCTTCCTTGAGCTGAGTAAAATGCCCCATTGCTGCAGCTGTCTGGGATCCCCACAGTCCGGCTGTGCTGGTGGAAGGGACTTTCTCATAGTCTTTGTACAGATCCTAGGGTCCTACGGGGCTGCTGCCTTGCTGAAACTGTCATTTGCACATTGCTGGGAGGTAGGGTGCGTTTCCACCTGCTCCCCTCCCCAAGCCTGAGGGGTCCATGCCCAGTGGTAAGGAACTGCCAGTGACTTTGCTTGTGGCTGCACCCCGGTGCTTATCAGAACGAAATGTGCCCCTTTCATTGAAGCAAATGAATGTTCAGCGCTGATGGAACAAAAGCGGAGGATTTGGAAGCGACTTTCTGGCTTGAAATCATTTCATTGGGAGGGAATCATTAGCGAATAAAGGAGGAAGATTTAAATCATCTGCATCCTGCACACTATTCATCCCCGTGTTTGTGTAATGCATATTTATATTGGTGCAATATGCATTACATACCTAAGGGTTGTGTTTTGTTCTCATTTGGTCATTACATCCAGCAGAGCATTTGAACAAATCATGATAACAATGAGATTGCTTTGCTCTGGAAGCAGATGCAGAATTCTCTTTGTATCCCATTTTCTGTTTTGCTGAAATGTCTCTAGTCTGAAAAAGGAAAACTGGAATAAAACAACCTCAGTTGGTCTCTCCATCTCTAACTCCTGTGATGCTTTTTGGGGGTGGTGCCTTGGGGGGAATCTGCTTCTCACACTGTATTCTTCCTAGAACCATATTGACAGTGGATCTAGTGGAGCAGTCAGATAATATTCCAGTTGTATAAGCATATCTATATAAATCTGCATGGTATGTATTCACGACTGCGCATCTCTCCATTTTTATGCTGCAAATACTGGCAAGTGATTTGGATTTTTTTTTTAATTTTAAAGTTGAAACTAATTATCGTGCACTGATTATAACACTGCGTATGTATGATTAATTCTGGGCTGATTTTTTTTTTAATTTAAATGTTTGCTATAAATGCCTTTTGTAAACCTGAGGACAGGGAATGTGGGCCAAATTCTGCTGTGTTACACCAATGTAAATCCAGAGCAACTCTATAGATTGTAAAAAGAACAGGAGTACTTGTGGCACCTTAGAGACTAACAAATTTATTTTCAGATGCATCTGAAGAAGTGAGCTGTAGCCCACGAAAGCTTATGCTGAAATAAACTTGTTAGTCTCTAAGGTGCCACAAGTACTCCTGTTCTTTTTGCAGATACAGACTAACACGGCTGCTACTTTGAAATCTATAGATTGTGTAAATGGAACTTGGTCCCAGCTCTTTACTGGTGTGTCAGTTTCTGCTGTGTACACATGAAAATCTATGCTAATTCCATTGACTTCAGTGGAGTTACTCCTGATTTTAACTAGTGTAACTTTGATCAGAATTTGTCGCTCTAGCTATAAATTTACAGTGCTGTATAAATGTTTTACGAAGGTAACTTTATAATAATAGTACTGTAAATTTTGTCCTCTGTGCACCTGAAATTTGACTTCAGACTGAAAAAAATTACCATGCAAAACCTGAATTTTTAAGAAAACATGCTTGTTGGCTGTATAGCAGGAAAACCAGCTGAAGCCTTGAAGAGCTTGTTTTTTGAGTTCTGCAGTGGGGGAAGCTAGTTACCGCAATCAAGCTATAAATCAGCGGGTAGCTGGGAGCTACTGTAGTTCTGGAGATTGGGTAGGAGGCAAGTCTAAGCGCATCTATCAGTGGGTATAACGCAAGAGGTGCCAAGGTCAGATCTAGTCATTCACTGCAAAGCTGGTTATACAAAATGTTCTGAGTAAACCCTGAGTGGTGGTGGTTGTAGTGCTGCTGTTGCACTGCTATGAATATATAGGCTGTCAGAGAGTTTCCAAGCTAAACACTCTACTGCACTTGAAGTTGAAATTTATAGAAGTCATCAGTTTGGGAGGGAACGTGTTTTTTGTTTTGTTTTTCCCCTTCCTAAAAGTCAAATCACACTCATTTTATTCACCCGAGTAGGCCCACTGGCTTCTCTCACGCAAGTAAGAACTGAATTCTCATGATCAAGGTAAGCAGGGTTTGACTTATTCTTTTAAATTATTTTAATCCCCCTTTTTTTAGTAGCAGAGAAGCAAAATAATTTGTGATATTTATTTATAAAACATCCATAAATCTGGAGTTTTGAGGTTGTTTTTTTAAAACGCCACCTCAATTTTTCTTTGCTGAGTCTGAGTTTAAACTATAAAAGGATTTTCAAAAGAGCTCAGATTCTATTTAGATACCAAAATAAGTGCCCAGATTTTCACAGCAGCTCAGCTCAGCACAGCATGTTGGGTGCTATGCAGTTTTGAAAATCTGGCTCTTATATAGTTGTTAGAATGGTTACTGAGTTCTTCTGAAAATCTGGCCTCCCTTATGGATGCTCAGCCTTTGAAATTCTGGCTCTGAGCTTCTTTGAAAATGTGATCCTTAGTTCTTGGTAACAGCAGAAATTTCTTTTGCATTTCAGTCTCTCAGGTATATGTAATTACTGTGAGCTGTGATGAGAGACACTAGTTGGTTAACTAAGATCTGCTAATAAGTCTAAAATAGAATTGCAACAAGAGAAAATCATGGGAAAATTGGATTCCTGTGTCCATGTTCAGATAGGTCTGTTTGACTCTGGTGTGTGCTGACAGTATAGAAATCTGGGTAATAATGTGATTAATTGTTTACCAATATTTTAGATTAGAAAGTGAGGTTTTTTTGTTTTTGTTTTTGTTTTTTTTAAGGCGGTGAAACTGTTGTTTCCATCTTCAACACATTGATATGTTGACATGGTAGCAGTGGTTTAATGTTATAAGACGTATGATGAAACAGTAGACTTTCCTGTGATAAGAGAGGCATGGGAAAACCCAGCTGTTTAAGTGAAAGGTGTATTAGATGGCTAAGGAGATGCTGTGTGTGGCTGGGATGTTTGTGTTTATGCAGTACATTGCTTTTGCAAAGTGTCTGTGTGTCCATGGAATGTTTTGTTTTAATGTATAGTTTTGTAGTATTGTTTCAAACACAGAGACATAGTATTAAAAATAAACAAACTGATTTTAATAGCTTGAGAAATTAATATATAGGAAGTACCTCTATATTAATTTCAGAGCAGGGAAATATACCCAGGTCACTTTAAGGAAGGATGGTATGCAGTTAAATCACAGGTTTTAGATACAGAAGGCCTGGGCTCTATTCCCAGCTCTGCAGCAGACAGTGCACCAGAATTCCAGCGGTCTAGGGTACATTCTTGGAACTGTCACAGACTTTCCTGTGTGACCTTGGGAGAGTTACTTAGTTGCTCTGTGGCTTAGTTCTCTGTCTGTAAAATGTGGAGAGTAATACTTCCCTACTGCATGTAGAGTGTTGTGAAGATAAATTCATTCATGTCCGTGTACTGCTCGGATGCTACAGTAATAGGAGACCTAGAGAACAGAGCTATTAAAAAAAAATGAACCTTTTTACAATTTATCAAAATCTCAAAAAATTTTGACCATGAGTTGGTTAAAAAAACAGCAAAAAAAAAAAAAAAAAAGGAAAAATTTTTGAGAAATGTTTGCAAAAAACTTTCATCTAAATTTTGAAAAATTTTGACTTGTCCTGATAGAGAAGTCCTATTAATTTTTTTTTATTGTGGCTAGCTCTACAATGATGTCTACTAACTGGAAGACTATCCCCCTTGCTGTGCCAAAGTCCCGGGAAGTTAGTTTTGAGCTGTCTTGGTAGCTTGGATTTTCTGTTGTGGCAGTGCACAGTATCAGCCTTTGCAATCACCAGTATTGATTTTGAGATTAGACTGTGTTATTATTCGATTTGCATATAGTGCCAGTTGAAAGTTTCTTCCCCTACCAATATCTGATGTCTACCTTGCAATCATGCATGTACAGTGATAGCACTTTTTTTGTTATCTCTGTCTTACTGATTCTTCTGAATAATTCTCTTTTTCCCTCATAATTGCCTGTACATTGTTGGTAAGGAAAGCTGCTTGTGTTGCAATGATAGCAGTTTCTGCAACTGTGCTGTCAAAGCAAAATATATGATTCTGTTGTGGTTATAACTCAATGGAAAGGTTTAATTGAATACTAATCATGGCTATTTTATTTACTTCCCTCTTTGCCATCGTATCAAGCTAAACATATAATGCAACTTCTATTAACGTGTTTATTTTTTCCCTGCAAGTCTCCACAGCAGTTTTGACTTGTTTGGCTTTTGACATAGGATCACTTTGAAATGGTGCTTCTGAAATTGCATAAGGCAGGCTCTGTCACTTAAAAAGAAGAAAAATTGTACATTGATGCTATGATCCCACAAGTATTTGTGCAGGGTGCAGCAAGTTGTTGTACTGCAGCACGTGTACGAGGCTGGAGTGTGCACAGGAATGAGTGAAATTAATCACAAGGCATGCTGACTTCTTTGCTCACAAGTGTGCAATGTATGGGTGGCAAATCGATATGTCTTAGGAAACATGGGTTTAAGCTACAGCTTCTTTTGTTCCAATTAGGAGCTCAGGTACATTATTATTTATTTGTATTAAAGTAGTACCTAGGGTTGGGCTTCAACTGAGACTAGGCGCCCACTGTAATAGGTGTTGTGCACATACAAGAGAAATCCCTGCCCAAAGAGTTTACAATCTAAATAATCAACACAAAGGATGGGAAGGGAAATAGAAGCACAGAGAGATGCCTTCCCCAAGGTCATACAGCATGTCATGGAGCAGAGCTACAAATAGAACTCAGGTCACCCAAGTCCCAGTGCCATGCTCTATGCTCAGGACAACACTGCCTCTCACAGTTGCCTCTTAGGTGCCCTCCTGCTAAGAGGTTGTAATGCAGTGTCCGTGTGTCGGGGTCTCACTGATACAGCATTGTTGTTCTTGAATGAGTATGTGTGATTCTCTGCCTTTGCTCTGTAGAGGACCACACTCTGAATGTTCTCCATCAGATATGATGCATTAATCGGCTTTAGAGGACTAACTTTCTTTGGATAGGAATAAGTGGTTAATAATAGGCAGAACCCATGTGGTTTCCCCTGTGACGGCAGTATAAGCTTGGAGTTTTAGCCAGTGAGGTATTAAACAAGACATCTGTCTTGAGTGTGTTTGGGGGTGGGAGGGCGGGAGGAGAGTGCTAAGGCAAGGCATCAGGCTCTATCAATTTACAGTGCAGTGGATGGGTCTTGGAAGCAGCGTCCACTGACTAGTAGCATTTTCCTTCCAGTGTTAGTTTTATTTCAGACTGACAAAGAAACTTTATCATGTTCTCACTGTCCCCATATCTCTCCAAATTAAATTCTCTTGTGGAGCTCAAAGTACCAGTCTGTGGTTCTTTTTGTTACAGTAGCCATAGTTAGATGATAACAGAATGGAGGGACTGCGTGGTGCCCTGTAATGGTTATTGTCAGAGCTGGCTGCAGCTACAGTGGCAGGCATATATAGGAGCAAGATTAAAAAACCCAGGTTTCCGATAGGAGCAATTTTGTATGTGTTAGACTATGAATATGTAATACCATGTGAGATAGAAGGATTGCCTGGGAACAGGCTACAGTGAGAGGAATTTAGGGACAAAGTGGACAGCAAGGTGATAAATGAGCCATGCCTGAGTTGTCCTGACAAAGTCCTGTGGCGTTTGTCCTTAGAAAAGACTGAATCATGGACTGAGAGTAACACAAGTACTTGTGCACTGTAAAATGTGTCAGAGATAACCCAATAAGAACTCTTAACACTGATGGCTTCACAGTTCTGTACAAACACTGGCTAACTAATCCTCATAATCCCTCTGTGAAAAGGGGTAGGAGGTTACAGATGGGGCAATGGAGACGGAAAAGTGAACTGCCCTGATCACCATGACACAGCAATAACTGAGTCCTTTGTGAACATGATTTTTATTTCCTTCACATTTCTGCTCATGGGACTGGATAAGAGGCAAATGGGATCCTTGAAGTTGTTCCCAGAACCGGGTCTTGTGTAGAACACAATCCAACAAACCTGCCCCCAGGCACTCTATAAAGACTGCCTATAAGCATAAGCTTATTTAATTGCCTGAAATATACCAATGTGGAAAGCAGTATTAGAGAAGCCACAAAACGGATGCTACTAAAAAGATCCCTTCTTCTACTGCAACATCAGAGAAAGTGGGCATTGTGCTTTCATCAAGGAATGCCTGCATCAAATGCTAGCCAAGTTGTTATTAGTCTGCTTTCTGTAATGCTGCAGTATAGGAGATGCTTAATGGTGCATAAATGGAAGTGTCCTGAAAACTACTTTGGATGTAAGGAAAGTCTAAAGGCTTCAGTCATTGATTTGCGACTAAGGTGAGGGACTGATCTCCATTAAAAACCAAACATGGATTTGGCCTGGTGTAAATCTGTAGCTCTAGTCAAGTAAATGACACTACGCTGCTAGTCAGTTACGACAACTATTCTTGAGGTTGAAACTTGAAAAGCGGAATCTAATGTGAAGGTGAAGGGATGGTTTAAAGTTGACCTACCACTGCACACTGACTTTTTACTTTGGACAGAGGAAGGCAGTAGCTTATGATTTTACATTGGAAAAGTCAGAGTAAAGAATTGAGGCCCGGGATGACTCAAGGGATTGTTAATAGGGTACAGAGACTTTCACTGAAAATCAGTGGAGTTGGGATTCTCAGAGGAGTTAGGCATCCAAATTCTACTGAAATTCATTGAGTTTTCCCTTAAGCTCCTTTGAAAATCCCAGTGTAAGAGTCCTGTTTACTTAAGGATGGGAATTTGGCCCTAAATCCAGTCTCATGTACATGGATGTTGGACATTTGTCCTTTCATATGTTTGGAAGCACCATTTGTACATATGCTGCAGAATAGGCACAACCATGGGGAACATGAGGATATGTTCCTGCTGGTTCACCCTATATTTTATTTACCTGTTGGTGAGTGAAGTCCAGGACGCTCATGCATTTTCACTCTTGGTCCCTCACAGACTTTTGGAAAGTGTCCTCTCAGGAAGTCGACGAGTGCTGTGGTCACCAAGCCTTGAAACGATCACTGACAAAGGGCCAACTGAGGCAAATGCAGCAGGCATTTCATCTGCTAGTTCCTATGGGCTCTAACACCTTGTGAATCCTAGGGTTGCCAACAGTCCCGTATTATAAGAGACATCCCATATTTTTTCATCTCTGTACAAGATTGGGAGTTGCTGAGTGCTGCAAAAAGCAGCAAGAAATACTCCTGGCGAATGTAGGTGAGTTCTTCTTCTTCATAATTAGGGGTGGGGCAGGGGTGCTAAGAAAACAGTCTGTTGTTTTTGAAATACAATGTTGGCAACCCTAGCTCTTAACTGACTTCCATACCATGCTCCACCCTGGGCCCCAGATACGTTGGTGACCCATTTCTTCCAACTGCCACAGCACCTTCTGGCCTCCCTTCTCCCAACTGTCACGGAATCTTCCCCACTGCCTCTGTGACCCTCCCCCCAACTGCTTCAGAACCTCTCCCCTGTCTCTGTGAACCCCCATCCCAACTGCCACAGAACACCCTGTCCTTGCCTCTGTGACCCTTCCCCACAACTGCCACGGAACCTTCCTCCCCCCTGCCTCTGTGACCCCTCCCCACAACTGCCACGGAACCGTCCTCCCCCCTGCCTCTGTGAACCCCCATCCCAACTGCCACAGAACACCCTGTCCTTGCCTCTGTGACCCTCCCCACAACTGCCACGGAACCTTCCTCCCCCCGCCTCTGTGACCCTCCCCACAACTGCCACGGAACCTTCCTCCCCCCGCCTCTGTGACCCCTCCCCACAACTGCCACGGAACCGTCCTCCCCCCTGCCTCTGTGACCCCTCCCCACAACTGCCACAGAACACCCTGTCCTTGCCTCTGTGACCCTCCCCACAACTGCCATGGAACCTTCCTCCCCCCTGCCTCTGTGACCCCTCCCCACAACTGCCACGGAACCTTCCTCCCCCCTGCCTCAGTGAACCCCCATCCCAACTGCCACAGAACACCCTGTCCTTGCCTCTGTGACCCTTCCCCACAACTGCCACGGAACCTTCCTCCCCCCGCCTCTGTGACCCCTCCCCACAACTGCCACGGAACCGTCCTCCCCCCTGCCTCTGTGAACCCCCATCCCAACTGCCACAGAACACCCTGTCCTTGCCTCTGTGACCCTCCCCACAACTGCCACGGAACCTTCCTCCCCCCGCCTCTGTGACCCCTCCCCACAACTGCCACGGAACCGTCCTCCCCCCTGCCTCTGTGAACCCCCATCCCAACTGCCACAGAACACCCTGTCCTTGCCTCTGTGACCCTCCCCACAACTGCCACGGAACCTTCCTCCCCCCTGCCTCTGTGACCCTCCCCACAACTGCCACGGAACCTTCCTCTCCCCTGCCTCTGTGACCCCTCCCCACAACTGCCACAGAACACCCTGTCCTTGCCTCTGTGACCCTCCCCACAACTGCCACGGAACCTTCCTCCCCCCCTGCCTCTGTGACCCCTCCCCACAACTGCCACGGAACCGTCCTCCCCCCTGCCTCTGTGAACCCCCATCCCAACTGCCACAGAACACCCTGTCCTTGTCTCTGTGACCCTCCCCACAACTGCCACGGAACCTTCCTCCCCCCCTGCCTCTGTGACCCCTCCCCACAACTGCCATGGAACCTTCCTCCCCCCTGCCTCTGTGAACCCCCATCCCAACTGCCACAGAGCACCCCCTTCCTGCCTCTGTGACCTCCTCCCCACCAACTGCCATGGAACTTTTCTCCTCCCCAACTGCCACAGAACCTTCCCCCTCCCTCTGTGACCTCCTCCTCATCCCAACTGCCATGGAACCTTCCCCATTTCTGTGACCTCCCAAATGCCATGGAACCTTTGCCCAGTCCCCACTTCTGTTATCCACCCCCTCCTCCCCACTGCCCTCCTTGTTGCTACAAAACCTTTCCTTGCTGGCAGCTCCCCATCACCCACCTGAGCAGGAGGAAAAATGCAGGAGCAGACTTGCCCCCAGCAGTGTCACCGCCCTTTGGCAAGTGTTTGCCCTGGAATGACTGTAATAATAATGAATGGTTGGTTTTGGTTTCTTTAAAAAAAATCCACTATGGAAAGATCCCGGTTTCTATGACTAGAAATTTATTTTTTTGGAACTGATGCGTATGAACAGAGTCAAAGCTGCTAGCTGTAATCATTAAAGCTCCAAGTGGCTGGTGCCTGGTTACCGGAGACGAAATGTTTCCCCATGTGATACTGCCGCAGTTAAGATCCTTGGGGGCTCTTGAGCTGGAGTCCTCTCAGTCCAAATCAAGGGGCTACTGGCAGAGCCTTATGTGGCGAGGTTCTTTGCTGTGGAAGTTGCTTCTCCCCATTTGTCAGCCAAGACTTGGGGTTGTTTGGCTTACTGTGGTAATGGAGACAATATAAACGCATTAGATGGTCTACTTGATTACATTTGTTGACTGTGTTTTTGGTGTGGATTGTAAAGGTGGATGCATGGTACCAATTATTGCTATACATTGAAAGAATAAATATCAGCTGAACAAAGGATAGATGGATTTGTATTCACAACTTCAAACAAATATTGAAAACTGTGTAGAAGGACTGTTTTTTCAACATTATTCTTTATATTGTGGTCACTCCTGAGGGTACCAAATGAGATCAGGGCTCCATTCTGCTAGGTGCTATACATACAGATAGAGATGGTCCTTCCCCCCAGAAACTTGCAGTCTAAATAGAGAAGACCGCATGGGAGGCAAAGTGATTTGCCCAAGGTTGCACAACAGGTTAGTGGCATCCCAGGCTACTGCCCTATCCAGTGGACTGCACTGCCTCTTATGGCAGCATGCTTTGTTTTTCTTTTCTCTTTGTTTGATCTGTCTTCTTTCTCTATTGCTTTCCATTTCTTATTCCTTCTTTCCTCCTTCCTGACCTTCCCCCTTTCTGTTCTGCTCTGGCACTCTGTTTTGGGAGAGAAACACAAATTCATCAGCCTGATTTAGCTCTGGAGCGTGAGCATCTTAAAAACTGTCCTTTGGAAAGTGACCTAATCTTCAGCAAAGAGAGACAGTTAAATGTAACTATTATGCATGTTTGGCCATAAAAACAATGTATATGGTAGAAGTGTATGGAAGTTATTGTTGACATAGCTCATTCATCCCAAAGGTATTCATCACTATTGAGTTTTGATAAGGCATTATACTAAATAGATGCCGTGTGCATAAACATGCTTTTTTAATTAAACAAACCCTGTTTGAAAAAAGCAACTTTTAAGTACTTTGAAAATAAAAATATGCTGATGCTAATTGATATATTGGCATAATATTATCCTGAAGGATAAAGATGACTTTTTTAAAAGGAGAAATGCACCGTGTGTGTGTTTTAATCCCATGTGAAAGTGTTTTCAGAACTGGGCCCTTATTAACTGCAGAAAAAATTGCTTAATCAGAATACGTAAATTTAAAAAAGGAAATTACAACCTATATCCATATATATATATTTCCAAAATCTCCAGTGAACTAGGTTGCTGTGTAATCCTCAGGGGCTGTCATTTTAGGGCCTAATCATGCATGGTGTGGAGTGCTGTCAGCTCCCAAGTCCGTACCTTCCAGGATGGAGCCCTTAATGATGGTTCCAATAAGAAATGCAGTCTGACATTCACTGAGACAGGAAGATCCGAGCAGGAGCCACAGACATGGAGTATTACTACTGGAGTTTTCCCATAGTTCTTTTTAGGGAAAGTTTGCATTTTAGTTTCTGGCATTGTTTTGCATTAATAAGTAAGTGTTTATATTTGTTGCCAGTTGCAAAGCTTCAGGGCTATCCTATGGAAATTTCCTGTTCTTTGTCTTGACTCTACTTTGCTGGGATTTATCAAGACAAGAAATGTGGGATATAAATATGGGAATTTTAAGGAAATAATTATTAGTGATTGTGTGCACGATCCTGCATACACTGCGGCCCAGATCCTCAAAGGTATTTAGGCACCTAACTTCCATTGATTTCAATAGGGGTTAGGCAGCCAAATACCTTTTGAGTAGCTGGGTCTGTGTAAATTTATTAACATGCCTGTGTGTTTGCAGGTTTGGGTTCTTCGTCATATTTCTCACTGGATCGAGTGATTGGAAACATTTTCTATTCCATTGCAGTTTTTCTTTAGTTTTATTTTTGGCACTAGCAATACAGAAAAAGTACGTAAGGAGAAATAATAATTGGAATAAATGTCAAGCATGTGATATGGGAAGATAGATTATCAGCTTTTTAAAACCATGTTTTCAAGTTCTGTTGTTTCCATATGTTTATAAAATCTCTTCTGCCTAGAATCTTATAAGGTTTATTTACTTGCCATTTTTCACTGTGTAGCAGCTCGGTAACTGGGTCTACTGCAAGGATCCTTTGAGAAGTTTTGGATGAGAAACTGAAACCATCCCTGAACGCCCCTCTCCCCCCAGTTTAGCAACAGGACAAAAGAAACACGACAAAAGAAAGTCCATGGGTTACAGAGTGGCTGCTTCCCTGAGGTATGCAGTTTTGGCCATTGGATTCGTATAATGAGGATCCACTGATCTGCTCCTTGTTGGCCCAAGCCCATTCTATGTTGCCGTGGAGCACTGTTATAGCACACAGAGCCCTGAACCACTGTTTCCCACCCGAGTTCTTCCATATCTGGGGAATTCTCAGTCTGGGAGACTTCCTTTTCAGGGAGCCTTAATCCAAAACGCACTGAGGGCCACAGTTTCTCCGGACAGGACTGATCTTTTCAGCTGTGTCACAGGTTGCTGGTGTAACTTTAGTATTTCATATGAATCTGTAGCTGTGCTCAGACAAAGCTGTGCAGTGTTGAGAGTGATAAATTCTCCAGCATGTATTGTTCAAGTAAGTTTATAGTAAAGTTGTTAGCTAGTTAGCAGTGACTGTGCTAATTATATTGGTGTGAGCATAAACAGACATTAACGCTGCGATGCTGTGTGAGAGATGTTCCATTGCTTGCTGGAGAAGTATTTATATTCTGTGTTGTTTTCTGAGATTTGGCTTATCATTTTCTCTTCCCTGGCTCCTCTGTTAGAGCCCTTGTTATGTTGTCAGCAAAGCTACTATATTTATTACTGGGGACAAATTATGCCCTATGCAGGAAAATCCATGGCCTGATTCTCCTCTCAATGACAATGGTATAAATTGGCAATAATCCCACTGAAGTGAGTGGAGTTAAACAATGCAAAATCTGCGTAAGTGAGGTAACAGTCAAGCTCACTGTGTCTTACAACTCCTCAAATTTCCTTTGTTTTTATACCTTTGTAGCTCACTGGCTTTAATAGTCCCTCCTGATTGACATCATTATAAGAGAGAGGAGGATCAGGTCCTGTTAGTTTCATCTTGCAGTGTTTACTGCTTATCATGAATGGGAGTCACTTTCACAGAGTGGAGGCATAACCTGAACAGGTCCTTATAGAGACATCAGGAACACAGAGCCCTGGGAATCCTGTGCATCCCCCAAGCTGAGGGGAAGGAGATGAGGGCTGCTCTCTGGAACCCCCAACTCTTATGTAGGGGCCATAGAAGCCCTTTTTATTATTAGCACCATAATTCATGTACACGTTAAGAGCAGAGCCTGCATATCACTGCACTCTCTTATAGACCCATTAGTTACTTCTTCCAGCCAAGAAAACTTACTAACTTCCCTGGCATAGGGTGTTCTCTTGGGGAACAAAGCACTGATCGTACATCTCAGATGATCAGTTTCCTTGCAGGCTGTGTATATATAATAAATTTTCCCTGTAACTGTAGAGAAAAAGTTCCAGGATTTGCCTTTTTTTTTTTTTTTTTTTTTTTAAGATGAATTCTGAGATGGCAGTCAGATTCAGATCACACTGATCAGAAGCCAGGCCTACAGACTCGTGAGAATCAGAATTTAGAGAAAGGGTGGTCCAGTAGTTAGGGCACTAGCCCAGGACATGGAAGCCCTAGGTTCAGTTCCTAGCTGTTCCACAGATTTCCTGTGTGATTTGGTTAAGTCACTTAATCTCTCTGTGCCTTGATTCTCAATCTGCAAAATGGGGACAATAGCACTGCCCTAACTTGTGGGGTGCTGTCAGAATAAGTACATTAGGTTGTGAAGTGCTCAGATGCCGCAGTGCTCACCTTGTAAAATGGATTAAGCACATACTTTCCACCTCCTAGCAGAGTGGTGTGGGGTTCTGTGCTTTGAGCTGACTATGTCATTTTTGAGTAAATGAGTACCATGTGTTCATTTGCTGAGCAAACCCAGGTTGAATACACCTTGCAAAGACATATTAGTGTGTAAATAAACAGCTGCAGACACTCATGCTTATGTAGGCATATATCTGTGTCATACTGAGGAAAGCAACATTATTTTCTAGGGCTGTTTAGGATGAAACGAAAGAAGTCAGAGCTGGGCTTTATATTCACATCCACACTGAGTAGCACTCTTTGGTTTGCGTTTAACTATCAGAGGTAACTATGTCCATTTACAGTTTGAATTAACTCCCTCACAGTGTGCTACGTTAAATATTTAAATCACTCATATATAGAGATAAATTTGTCTAGATCTACCTTATGTCGTATAAATACCACAACTTAACACTATTTTGCTTCTGCTACCACTGAAGCATATTGACCCCAATTCAGGAAAATACTTAAGCCAACCAAAAGAATCCATCCCTCTAAAAGTACATAGAAGAGGGAAAGCTCTTGAAGCTTAACAACATACAAAGAATGGCCTAGGATAGACAGGGATGGTGGAGGCTTGTTCATGCCCTAAGCAATGTTTGATGGCATGGGAAGGATACAGGTTCAATATACTAATTCATTCAGTGCACAGAAGGGACCTGCTCTGGAAATGAATCATGATTGTGTAGTGAAGGAAACTGTTGTCTATAGGATCCCTGACTCATTTGTTGCAGTAGTTGGAAAGTGTGTAGTAAATGATGCAGGGGATTGCAGAAAGAGAAAGGACGATCTTCTCACAACGCACAGTCAATCTGTGGAACTCTTTGCCAAAGGATGTTGTGAAGGCCAAGACTATAACAGGGTTAAAAAAAAACCTAGATACATTCATGGACGATAGGTCCATCAGTGGCTATTAGCCAGGATGGGCAGGGATGATGTCCCTAACCTCTGTTTGCTAGAAGCTGGGAGTGAGTGACAGGGAATGGATTACCTGTTGTGTTCACTCCCTCTGGGGCACCTGGCACTGGCCACTGTCAGAAGACCGGATACTGGGCTAGATGGACTGTTGGTCTGACCCAGTACGGCCATTCTTATTTTCTTTTTTGAGTCTATTCCTGTCTCTGCCACAGAGTTCCTGTGTGATGCTGGGCAAGTCACTTATGCCAAACTTTTCATTGATGATCAGTAATTGTGTGTTCCTCATTTTTTGGGTACTTTGATCTGAGGGCTTGCAATCTGAGTCAGTGGGAGGCTTGGGAGCTGTGATTTGAATGTATAAAGTGGTGTATAATGCTATGCACGCTGAAATATCAGGTCACAGGTGCTAAATTTGGGCATCCAGAATTAGTAGATACTTTTGCCCATAATCTCTCTGTGCCATAGTTCCCCATCTGTAAATTGGGGATAATTATGCCCTCTGTCATTTTTCAGAGGTGTTGTGAAAATAAATAAATATTTGTGAAGCACGCAGGTTCTATGTTGATGAGCATCATAGAAAAGCCCATGAGGAAATTATTCTATAGAGTAGGATTTGAATAGTGTGCAGTAAACAAGGCATGTGGGACCATACATTAAACAGTGAGGAGAAAACAAAATATTGAATAGCTGCTCATTAAGTGAGGATCATCCATTCTGTGTAGTGAATGAGGCAGGAATTGTGGAAAAAATAGTATGTGATAAGGTAATTAAAAACTGTATCATAATGTACAGGCACAAGGGAGCATAATTAAGGTTGCACAGGCAATCTTATTTCTGGCATTTACTAACTTTTGAGTGCTTGACTTTGCAACCTTAATCCCCTTTTAACATAGTTTATTTGTGTGTAAATTAATATTTATATTGTAAGTGAGGATTAGGGTCCCATTGTGATAGGTACTACATAGATGTATACAAAATCATGAATTTGCCAAGAGGAGCATATATAACGTATTAGAACTTTAAATCCAATTAGTGATCCTCTATTGTGACCTATGGTTGATGATGGATGGCTGTATAGTGTTGAAACTTCTAAAGCCTCATTCTGTGGCTTTCTGCAGGTAACTGCATTGGTAAAGATTAAAAACAACAACCCTAAACTCTGCAAGATTCGGTATATTACAAAACAGCAGTTCTGAGAGATGGGTTTCTGATATGGTGATCTCAGACTTGAACAGATACCATGCGTTTTTATCATTGCCTCTCTCCCTCTTCCCCTCTCCTCACAAAGCTTCCACGCCTCTCCTCCCCCACCCCCAAATCACTTCCCTTATCATCCCAATTCTCTCTTCCTCTGGGCCCCTTTCTGTCAATCTGGGGTTCTGCCAAATTGTGGTTTGTAATGTGAACTTTTACCAAGCGGTGATGGAACCAACAGGAATGAGTGCTGTGTCCTCAAGGTCAAGGGCTGCATAGTGCTTGACAACATGCTGAGATGTGTAACTTTATTTTATCTGTTGGAAATGAGAAAATTAATTCCCAGTTGACTCAATTTTGTGTGACTAATGTGCCCAGTCCTGCAGCCCTTACTCATGTGAATATTCTGACTGCGACAGAGTGAAGCCCAGAGAATGGGAGTACTGTGTTAGTGAGGGGAGGACAGACAGACAGACAGAAGAGGTGCTGTCTTTCCTAGTCTGAGATTGTTGTGTGGGAAACCCATTTCTCAAGACTGCTGCTATTTGGTCAAAGCTGAAGTCTTGCCTTGTGAGCTTGGAAATGAATAGTTTTCCAATGGACTATTACAGGTGGCGGGGGCCTCACAAGTGCTGTATAGAATGGGGCTGTTCCTTCCCGGCACCATGTCAGGATTAGAGCAGGATTTTGAGTAGCATTCCTAACAAATCCTTTTCGTCTTCCCTGTGCTAACTGCTCTATGCTCAGAAACAAGATTATCTTGTTGCCTTGGTAGATCATTATTTTCCTGCAGCCTTTAAAAGTGTTTTGCTCCCTCAAGTCAGCCAAAACCACTTAAAGGTGCTATCCAGTTTTTACCAGCCATTATCATGTAGTGACGTTAATGAACTTCAAGTGCTTTGAGTTAATATAATGCCTAGTAGTAACTGAACCTGATTTTTATACATAAACATTAGAGTGATTGTGCATCTGCTCCAACATGTTTCCATACTCCAATCAAGTTGCCTCCTTTCGATCTCATAAAATATTGACGCAGGCAGTGCTTGTAATTCGGCTTGCAGTGATAGAATAAAGGTATGACTTATTCATGTCATGTAGGAGTTCATTCCTTGATGTTGGATGGATTCATTAAAGTCTTAAGACATGGCAGGGTGTGACTTTAATATGTGCTTCTGTTTTACAGTAGGACCTAGCTGATTTCCACTTATCGCTGGGATTTTCATTGGGAATTACCAAATGAATAAGTCAACAAATAAGAAAATAAAGCTGGTCCATTACCAAATGTATGATACATGTAAATGTGTTCTGCTGGATGTTTTAACAAAACTAATAGAGTCTGAGTAACTTGAGACTGTGACATCTGTATTGTTTTATTGACTGCATTGTCAGTATTGTCTCATTGTTTCCTTGTGCTCCCGCATCTATCTGGCTCCACCTATTTCTTTTTTTAGGCTTAGATAGCAATCTCTTTGGGACATGGAGCATCAACTTGTTCTGTGTTTGTACAGCATGTAGTACAATGGAGCCCTGGTCCATGACTAGGGCGCCCAGGTGCTACCACAGTACAAATAATAATAGTAAATTGAACCTCAGAGCTTTAAGAACTGCATAGACTCAGGGAATCCAAGGCCAAATCTGAATTTATTAGCCACAAGAGAGCGTATCAGAGACTTTGCTATAGTACTCACGCTTTTAAAGGCCTGATCCTGCAGCTGCCATTGACGTGCTGTGCACCAAACTCCTGCTGATGGTAATTCTGTATGTGGTGTGGTCACAGGATCAGGCTGTAAAACTTTTCTGTAGTGTGGGGAGAACACTGTATCTCTTAGTTTTTATGAATTGCAGAGCATTTGGATTATCTGAGGTTCTTTTATGGCCCGGAAATTTGAATTATTCTGGATCTCTAGTTCCATTGAAGGGGCTGCTGTTGGTAAATACACAAGCAAAGCAAGTGTGTTCCAAGAATCTGAGTATTCTTAAAATAAAATCAGAATAAATACTTCCTTGGCCCAAGCATTTCCCTTCTATTCGATCCTCTCCTTCTTTTTGCTGATATAGTGACCTTTTTCGAAGACACAGTTTTTATTAACCTAGAAATGCACTGACATTTCTAGATGAGAATGACTCCTAGCAAATATGGGAGCTGAGCTGAGACTCTTTGCAAATCGCCAGCATAATCAACTGTGAGAGAAGAGATGGCATCTCCAGAGGAATTTGGTTTTCCTTCAGTGATGTTTCTCTGCAAAAGTGCTTTACTGCAAGTCTGTGAACATGTGTGGACAGCCCTGTCATAAAGTACAAAATCAGTGTAGGGAGAGATTTAACCAGAGTTAGTTAATGTTCATATTGGTGCCAAATCTCCAGAGACTCCCTGTCCAAATCATGAAGGCATTCTCCCTAGCATTGTCTCCTTTGTCTGAGTGTAACTTTCCAAGCAGAAATTCTTGTCAAACTTTCATGAATTATGTAGTTCTTATGCTTTTGTGGATTCGCTTTACATTCTTGACAGGAGGCAGGTGACCTATTCTAAACCCATCAAATCCATTTTCCTTTCGGACTGTGCATAAGGAAGGCAGTGTTGTGTAATGGTTAGAGTTCAGGATGGAAAGTCAGAAGTTCAGTATTGAGACAGACATGTCCCAGGTTGGACAGTTCTGATGAAGGAAGACTTGCTTCACTTTTCTAGTATTATGTAGCATAGAAAGAGGTTATAGAAAGACCACTGTGTGTTTTGCCTCTTAGATCTATAGCCTCTGGTCTTGTTTGTTTCTCTGTCAGGTATGTATTTGATGTGATAATGTTGTCCTCATGAGATGTTTGCACCATTGTGTATAGAGTGGAATATACACTAAGTGACCACACAATCGGCTAGATGAAATTGCTCAGCGAGCAACAATGATCACACAATAAAAACCAGTCAATTGACCAAAGTTCTGGTCACAGGGTAGTCACTTAAATTAAGGTGTTGCCTCTGGTAGGTTTTCGGACTGAAGTAAACACAGTCTTAAACTATCCTTTACTCCAAGCTACTGTCTCAATTGCAAGGCATGCTAGAATCCTGTTGGGTGCAGTGCCTAATGCAATAGAGCCCTGATCCTGATTTGGTCTTAAGGGTATTACTGCAATACAAATAGATTGGGGTTTGGGTGTCTAACTCACTTAGGCCCCTTTATAAATCTTAATAATAATAAATGATAACAAGAAGATGCACACGAAAGAAGACTGGAACTCAGCCCACTTGTCTCTGCAAAGCAACTAAAGTTACCTGAGGAAGCTGGAAGCATGGAATGTTGCAGCCAAAATCAGGACACTTTACTGTCTGGGACAATTCCCATCGAAGTCAGTGTGAGTTGGATAGGGCCATTATTTTTTCAAGTGGCAGTCAATAACATAATGTATTCAAGCTCACTGATACATGTCAAGCCAAAAAATCTTTTGATAATTAGGATAGACAGAATTTTTCTCCTGTAGAACTGCTAATTCTAAGTACAATCTTGCATCTCTGCTGGAAGCCTGTAATTTTTCTAGCCTTTAAAGACCACCTCCCTGAGGGGGAATATGGGAGTCTTAAGTGTTTAGGCATAATTAGAATGATACAATTAAATTCCTTAATTTTATTTTTTTTCTTTTGCATTTGATGAGAGTTTTTTAATTACTTTGATTTAAGAGATGGTAGTAACTAATTGGATTTCAGGCTAGATCTGTGTAGGCACCAGTGAAGAGAGAGTGGAAACGGGTCTTGTCAAGAAATTAAACATTTAAATATAGTTCTTAATGGGACCAGTAAAATCCCCAAGAGCAAATTAAAAACAAAAATCCATTTTAATGTGTTAATTTATTAGCCAACGTCATCTTAACGGGAATGAGAAATATAAATTTGGAAGTTAGGTGAGCAAATGGTATGGTAGATCATCCCCTGTACTATATGCATGAAAACCGTGCTCCAAAACTGTCCAAGGGACCTGAGCAGAGCAAGTCTCACCTCCGCACCCTGAGGCTGTTTTACCTGCTGTTCATCCCCCCTGCACTCTCCTGTGGCTGGTCCACAGAGCCAACTACAGTAGGGGAGGCAGTGTAGCCTAGAGGATAAAGCACCAGACTGGGAGTCAGGGTTCTGTTCCTGGCTCTGTTCCTGGGGGACATTGGGCAACTCACTTCATCTCTCTGTGTCTGTTTCCCCATCTGTAAAATGGAGAAAATGATAAGCCTCCTTTGTAAAGCACGTTGAGCAGTGCTATATAGAGCTACATATTATTGTTGTTGTTGCTGACACCAGCAGAGCGCTAGATTGTGACCCTGGCTACAGTGTTGTGCAGGGCAGTAAGGGGATATAAGGAGCCCCCTTATTACCCTGTGCAGGCTAGAGTTATTTTGAGTGGCAGCATTGGGGAAAGAAACTTCTGTTAGGCTGCTTCTCCCCTTTTGAAGCATGTGAGTGGGTGGAGTCTTGGCTCTGTCCCTCCCCATGACGTTGCTTAATGCAGCTGAGCTGGCATACCAAGGAAAATAATCTGAACCAATTACAGAGTTGGTGCACACTGCATTCCACCCTCTTCCCCATATCACGTCAAAGCTATGGGGAAACGAGGGAGCAGAATGTGACTCTGAGTTGCAGTCCTGCTCCTGGTCTGCTCTGGGGACAGCGCAACAATGTGCTGCCCCTTATTTGGGGTTTATGGCAAAGATGCAATCAAGCTCTAAAGGAGTTGGGCCCAGAGCCACAAAGGTATTTAGGCTCCTAACTTCCACTGAATTCCTGTGTGGATCTGGGCCTTACTCGTTTCGCTCTGGTGAGAGAAGCTCATGTTTTAGTGCTGGAGGTCCCAAATCTGGTTCCTAGTAATGACCCATGACATCAGTCATTGCATCTGCAGGATACCCTTGGAATGAAACCAAGCATGTTTCTAGTCAGTCTGGGAGAAGTGGAACAGGAGTGGCAGCAGCTGTGTGGCCTTGTCTCTCTATAAAACTGTGACATGGCCATAGGAACTTACAGCAGGGTCAGTGCTGCTGCTTTCAAGCTGAACACCCACTTTCGTGCCTTCTCTCCATTTGGCAAGAGGACAGGTGCAGAGGCATGGGCAAGAATGTATTGATAGAAGGGCTGCACTGAGAGAAGGCCAGACTCTGCCTCACAATGGGCAATATCAGGACATCCTCATGGTTAGAGGGCCAAGCCTGCACACCTCATCCTCTCTTCCCACACATTTCCTCTGTGATTTGGCGACGTCTCTTCCTCTTCCATCTCAGGCCAGCTTATGCCCTATCCCTCCTGCTTCTGTCTGGTTTGCCATATGCACACAATACAAAAAATCTTTCTGCAGATGTTGACGGCCTAGTTCTTTCTCTCCCTGCTGGTCTTTAATGTAACTTGGCTCCCCAGAATAACCATTGTGCAGAAGGGGGAAGTTGTAAGGAAAATGAGAAATAATGTGGCAAATGGTGCCAAAGTCTCTAATGAGCTGGAGAGGAGCTATGTTTTTGTTTCCCACCGGAGTACTTGACCTGTATTTCTTCATGGACCTGTGGTGACTGTTACCCCACAGATCCTGCTTTCAGGGTTATTATATTTCTGACTACATAACCAACCACTTCTGTGATAATCTTTTTCCTGGGGAGCCAGGTCTCTGTGTGTTGGCTCAGCACAGTACTTCTCACGCTGCCTGTTAATGAGACTCCTGACCCAAGATCTGCCATACATTTTACCCTACATATATGCTTCAGGAGCAGCTCCCCCAAAGCCTGGAAAGCCTGTTTAAGGACATTTTCTGGTTCCATTAACAGAATAAAAATATTGGGCCAGGTTCCATTGTCCATGCCACTGCCTTTGCACTGTTCTGAATAAACTAAAGGAGCAGCTGCAATGAGAAAGGAGGTGCCATTTTTTACAGTCACTTTTCAGAGTAAAATCACTCTGCAAACTCCAGCAAAATCCATTAATCTAAACCTGGAAGGAGCTTGTTTCACAGCAAAGTGAACTCAGCTGGCCAGGCAAAATAGGTTTAACAAGTAATCACATTAATAGAATGCATGTTTAGTATATATGACCACTAACCAAACTGAGGGAGATGTTTCCCTTGTGGGCTCACTAGTGCATTAGTTACTTTAACAACAGCCTTGATTATCCATGGTAGGCCTCTCAGTAGAAGTCTCACCTGATTTGCGACAGACCTGACCTCCTTTTAGCATTGCAAATTGATCATCAGGTGCAGTTTAGGGAACAGAACCTGTTAGTCTTTGCCACAAATTATTTCCTATTAAAAAAAAAATAATAATAATGCTCATGAGAAAAAATAATACAAAAGAACAGTTATTTTATTATTGTGTTTCCCAGGACCTCAAGCTTTCAACTTTGTTTTTGTTCCTTCCCCAAGATAAGCAGTAGATTCAGTGTAGGGTTGAATTTGTCTAGAGTAGGGCCCAGAACTCCCCTTGATAACATGTTTTGTATAATTAATAACTTTTTTTAGTTGAGATAAGCCCTAACAAAAGCCTTGGATCCAAACAAGGAGGAAGGGTAGTCTTGTGTTTAAAGCACAGGACTGGAAACCAGGAGATCTGGGTTTAATTCTTGGCTCTGCCACGGACTCCCTGTATAATGTTAAGCAAATCACGTGGTGCCAGATTTTCAAAAGCGCTCAGGGTACTTCCTGTTGCCAACTCTTGAAATTTTATTGCAAGCCACAATATTTGATGTTTTTCTTAAAGTTCCAACTCCTGGACTCATGTGGTTATTTGAAAATCTCCTTTTAGAAAAGAAGTATGTTTCTTGTCTTCCTGGTTGCAGGAAAAAAAGCTTTGAAAGCATGAACCCTAAAGGTTTAAAATCTGGAAAGCAAATAACAATAAACCCATGTTTATTATTTTTTTAAAAACTCATGATTTTTGAAAGCTCAGGGTTACCATATCGATTTAGACCCTAAATAAGTGGTGAGATGTTCAAAAATGCTCAGTGTGCTGGGTGTTGACCTCTCAAAAATCACTTGAAAAAAACCTTTAAGGTGGAGTTAAGATTGTTGTTACACAACAGGAGTTCTCCCCATATCATTCTGGACCTACTTGTTTAGGTCCCTAAATGGGAACTGAGCTCTCTGGAAAATCTGGCCCAAATTGTGGGTGCTGAGCACTTTGGAAATTGAGGCACAGAGATATTAAGGGCAGAATTTCCTAATCTTTTGTTTGTTTGTTGTGTCCGTTTCTTTATCTGGCTTATCTATTTAGATTGTAGGCTCTTTGGGGCAGCGAGTGTCTCTTCCTATGTAATTGTACAGCCCCTAGCACAATGAGCTATGTGTTATTTGGGGCCTTTAGGTGTAGTTGTAATATAAATAATAACAAACTTTGAAATCCTGGGCCAGACTCTTTGATTCCTCTGCTATCACCAAGAAAATTAGGAAGCCTAATTTTGTTCATAACTGTGATATGAACAAAAGAAGGGGAGAGAAGCACCAAATGAAATGTAAACTATCAACAAAGTTCTGTTGGAGCTTCAGGTCTGACCCTGTCAAATCACAGCAGCATTACTCTCTTAGTAATTTGTTGCCACTGGAACCATCAGTTACAGCCACCAAGAGAATAGAGTGACTGATTTCTCTAAATCCTGATGATGTAGTCTAAGCTGGTGCTGCATGAGCAAACTGAAAAGGGTGATTTCTTTTTTCTCCTCCTGTCTTGCTATTTTAGTGAACAGGTAATGTTTCTCGCAGCTTCACATTAATTGCTCCTTTCAGCATCTGCTGGTGCACAGAGCGGCAAAATGAATGGTCATTTTCTATTCCCTCTGATACAGTATTTTCAGAAATATATGATTATCAGAACTAAGTAGATTCATGGAGAGATCCTGGAAGTAGATGTGTGGGCAGTAAATTGCCCACATATATTTGCCGAGGGTGCCTGAAATTATCTGCTAAACCAGCTGGATGACGAGCATGAAGAAGGAAAGTAAAATGGTTGGAGAAGTGAGAAATAGTGTCTAGTAAATATGGGCCAGATCCTGATCCTGTTGAAGTCAATGGCAAAAAGCTCATGGACTTCAATAGCGGCAGGATCAGGTCACTGGGAGTTTGTTAGGAAACATGTGATGAGCAGATAATCCCCCTTGTTGTCTTTAACAAGGACTGGATTTACTTAGCTGTTCTGAAGTGTGAAGAAATGCCTGTTTTTCCTATAGAAAAGGAACATAACTTGCTCCTGCTCCCACTGATATCACTGGAGAGTTTTAATCTTGATTTCAATGCAAAGATCAGCTGCATCACAGACATTCTACATTTAGGTATAAAAGGCAGGAGGGGTCCTTTATTCAGAAGACCTATCTCTAGGGTTTCTGGTATAGATGGCATCTGTAGACTTTGAGTCGATGCAAGCGCCCTGGTGTTAAATCCAGTTTTCCATTCCTCTGTAGATTACAAACTGAAAGACTGGGTATACAAAATATATGGTGCAAATTACCACTCCAGCTTTACATTTCACTCCCCATCCCTGTTTATTAGCATGTTCAGTTAGCATGTGGAGCTATCAATGGAGCTGTGGGTCTCAGAAATATACCTGAGGACTGGTAGTCACAACTCCTGCTTTCTATTCCCTGTTGATGTGTGACCTTATGGCCTGATTTTCAAAGGTGCAAATCACCTACATTTTCCATTAACCTCAGGGCGAGCTGGGGTTCAACAGCACCTCTGAAGCTCAGGCCATGAATCTCTCTGTGCCTCAGTCTCCTCATCTGTGAAATCAGAATAATGATAGCTACTTCCCAGGGACAACATAATGCTTGTAAAGGGCTTTGAGTTCCTGGATAAAAGGTGTAATAGGAGAAAAAAGGATGATTGAACAGCACTTCATAGAGCAATTTTCATCTTCAAAGCCTAATGCAAACCTCTACTACTCATCCTGTCCATTTATGATTAACATGAGATAATTTATTGGACCAGTTTGTAGGGTATGAATGGACATGGGTTTTAAAATCAGGTGCTTTCTCTTTCTTTCTTTCTTATTTTGATTGGAACACCCACTAAAACAGCACCTCTTCATAACCTGTAGAAGACCTTGACATAACTTTAAAAATACAGAAGAACTAACACCCAAACTTAACTAAACAGTAGCAGTGCAATTCAGTATAGCTAAGCCCCTTCATTTTCAGTTTAAACCAATTTTTACCGAAAAATTCCCAGGTTTTACAAAAAGTATTATTCATTTTTTTCTGATTTTCACCCTACTTTTGTATTATTCTAATATAAAAAAATTACTTGTTTTATTAGGAAAATACAGTACATTGCATGAGATATACATAGAAAGATAATACATTAGTCTGCATGTATATGCAAAGCTACCTGTTGAAAGAAGGCTATGTATTAGTCTAGAACAGTTTTTCCCAAACTTGGGACGCCGCTTGTGTAGGGAAAGCCCCTGGCGGGCCGGGCCGGTTTGTTTACCTGCCCCGTCCACAGGTCCGGCCGATCGCGGCTCCCACTGGCTGCGGTTCGCTGCTCCAGGCCAATGGGAGCTGCTGGAAGCGGTGGCCAGTATGTCCCTCGGCCCACGCCGCTTTCAGCAGTTCCCATTGGCCTGGAGCAGCGAACCGCAGCCAGTGGGAGCCGCGATCGGCCGGACCTGTGGACACGGCAGGTAAACAAACCGGCCCGGCCCGCCAGGGGCTATCCCTACACAAGCGGCATCCCAAGTTTGGGAAACACTGGTCTGGAAGATGCACACAATAAACAAACAGGAGCGCACACACGCTTCAGCGTGCGCATCTGAACGTACTGATGAATCTCATGCCCGCCACATACACATTTCAAGCTGTTAGCAGATAACCGTTTACAGATTTGACACACTAAAATGGGAAGAAAATGAAAATCTGTATCCGAATATGTTCCAGAACACAAGGAAGGATTATAAAAAACAAAAGCAGAAGAGGATGAAATTGAGTGTATGCGCTGCAAATGGTGTGGCCCAATTATTAAAGGTAAATATTTATAGGCTAATAGCTCTAAGTTTACAACAGTAAATTGTTTTTTCAAATGAAAAGTTTTATTTGGGGATTAGAGATATGTTTTCTTAAACTCAGAGGTGGCATTGTGTTTTCAGTTCGGTTTTAGTTCTGCAGCAAACCAAATTTATGAATGGAGTTCAAAGCATTAATCTACTGAATACTTTTTCCCCTGTCTTTCCGTCCACCAAAATAAACCCTGATGTTTACCCAGAAAAATTATTAATAGTTTTTTGCACTGATTTTCACCTGTTTTTGTTGTTGTGGTAATAAACACTGATAAATTCCTGGGAAAAATTAAATAAAATAAAAACTGAAAATCAAGAGCGCTAAGTATAGCCCACTACCAGCAAACTTAACCACTCAGGCTGTCAAATAACCCCTCTCTCCCCCATTTTCAAATGCCTGAGAAAAATACATAATTTTTATACATCCAGTGCAAATTGTGCTACCACATTTGCAATATATCAGAGGACACAGGAGCCCTATATATCAGCTTTAACAATTCATAGGCAAGGAGGGATTACAATGCTGCTTCCAGCTCCAAGTTGTGATCATGCTATAAACGGCTTTCATAATTTAGTGCAGCAACAGAACTCCATAATGGTATCATAGATGGAATAAATAATCAGCATCTCAGAAATACATGGCTGTGTTCAATCACATTTTCCCCCTAGTGATATAAAATCACCAGGTTGAAGCTAGAGTGATCCAGACATAGGAGATCAGATTAGAGCCCCCTAATTTAGAGCTCTCCTGTCTTTTTAAAAAATAAACTCTCATTTGATGTTATTTATTGCTATGACATTTTTAATGCTCTCTTCCCTTGCACTCCCATCTTTGCTTTTGTTCTTTCCTTCCATTCTTTTCTTCCTTTCCCCTCCATTTTTCTTCCTCTCATTCACCAAATGCTGTCAAAGAAGCTTGATCCCAAGGAATCTCTGCCATTGGAATGTGCCAGTAGTTGGACAGAGACAGCTCTTGTTGCAGTGAAGTTCCTGTGGGAGGCTTTGTCCATACTGAGCAGAAGGGTGAGGGTGCAGTGGAAAATAACAAACACCGGGGCTGATCCTAATAAGTGCTGAGTGTTCTCAATACTGCAGTTGAGAAAGCCCAGCCACTCTTAGAAGGAGCTTGGCATCTTGCAGGATCAGTGCTAGAATACACAACAGATTGCATGACTGTATCTTCCACAGGAAATCTTAACCCTAAAAAGATGATTGGGACTTTTTTGTGTGTGGCTAGTGGCGATGAAGGCACAGAAGTCAGATGGGTTTCCATCATTGTTATGATATGTATTATAGTAGTATCTGGAGGCTTAAATTGAGCTATGGCCCCATTGTGCTAGGTGCTGTACACCTGTCAGGTAAAATAGAGTCCATGCCCCAAAGAACTTACAGTGTAAAGACAGGACAGGTGAAGAGTGTGAGAGAGGATGTTATCCCCATTTTATAGATGAAGTACAGAGGCACAAAGAGATTAAGTAACTTGCCCAAAGTCACACAAGAAGGCTGTGGCAGAGTCGGGAATTTACCCTAGATTTCCTAAGTTCCAGTCCAGTGCCTTAACCACAAGATCATTCTCCCCCTTTAAAGTGCTGTTAATATAGGAGGAAGTGAAAAGATTCAGTCTCTCTCCCCCCTTGCTCTCTCAAGGGGAAAAAATGAGATCAAATCTTGCAATTGTCAACCATGCAGAACTCCCATTGAGTAATAAATAACTTGCAGCTTCTTCTTGGAGCGATGGCCCCTATTGTATTCCACTGTGGGTTACCCATGTGCACCATGCGTCCAGAGTCAGATAATTTGAAAGTAGTGTGCAGCATTTATATAACATCTTATCATCATCAATAGATCTCAAAGCAGGCAAGTACTGTCATCTTCATTTTACAGGTAGAGGAAATGGACATGCAAAGAGGTTAATATGATTTGGCCACTGTCATACAGCTAGTGAGTGTCAGAACAGGGGAAAGAACCCAGTTGTGGTGTGCATTATCGACAGAGGTCATTGCAAGTTTTGAATGTGTAAAGACCAGGTAATTACTGCAAGTTTTGACTAATGGATAATAAAAAGGGAAATTACAGAAAAAATCAAAACACTGGAACAGATTTAATAACTGGGAAGAATAATTCTGAAGCATTTTAGAATATTAACTAATGGCTGAATGCATTTACTTAACATAATGAAGTCGGTCGCTGTGTTTTTTTAATCAAACAGATGGGTAAAAGATTATGAACAAAAATGAGATCTGAATACAATGAATGCATTTAATTACTGAAAAAGACAAGAAGAGGGTTTTTTTTTTTTTAAACTCAAGGAGTGAGCTAAAGGATTTTTCTACATTGTACCTTCAGAAAGTCTTAAATATTTTTTTCCTTAAATCCAGATTATTACTGGTTTCTGGGTGTTTTGGCACAAATGTTGGATCCATGTCTGAAGTTAGCAGGATATCTGACACAATGCAAGGAAAGCTTATTTGGTTAGTGATGTCTGAATGGCCAAAAGAATATGAGGGAAGCTGTTCTTTGTAGCTGAAAGCTGTGACCAATGGACTCCTTTGTGTTGTGTTGAATTTCTCAAGGGCAAAAATTGTTGCTGAGAGTAAAATTTAGCACACATACAGTGCTCTTAGCCACTTTTGTGAAACATACTGGGATCTATGGATTACATATAATTTCTATTTTATAGATGGGAAAACTGAGGCAGTGACTCATCTGAGTAAATCGGTAATAAGGAATACACTCCATAGTCCAATGCCATATCCCTTGAACCATGCCTTATTAAATTAGCTTCTCTCCTAGTGTTATGAACCACATCTATACAATATGTTTCTACTCCAGCTTTTTATTGTGAGATGTGATTTTGATCTACATACCCCTGGGAGGTATGGGCAATTGAGGGTTCTAGAGCACTTGTATTGCTTAGAATCATAGAATGTCAGGGTTGGAAGGGACCTGGGAGGTATGGGCAATTGAGGGTTCTAGAGCACTTGTATTGCTTAGAATCACAGAATGTCAGGGTTGGAAGGGACCTCAGGAGGTCATCTAGTAAGATGGTTCTATCTTTGCAGGTTGCTAAGAATCCTGTTGTAAAACCCTTTCTAATTACCATTTTGCTTGTTTTCCAGATCAATTCAGGAATGGCTTATAGTAGCTGATACTTTACCAATTCCTAACGTTACAAATTAATGGTTTATGCCACTTGAAAGCTTGGAAAGCCAGATTTCCCACTGAAACTAGTTATTGCTGCTATCATATTGAACTTCTTACATGAAGGTGCTTTTCCTTTTTGTTGTCTGTCATTCCCTGTCCAATTTGAATGGATGCATGCTGAGGATTATCCCATTCCATCGGGGACATCACCCAAGCCAGCTATACCCACTAGATAACATGTAGCTCTTCAGGCTGAGACATGGAGAATTGAGGTTTCAGCTCTAATCCTTTGTGAAAGGCCACACTTCTTTCCCTTCTAATCACTCCCTCTTCTCCAAGTGAAGATCAGTGCTTCTGCCCGTGCCCGATGGACCATGCCTGCAGTCACTTAGCAGAGAGGTTGCAGGCACAGATATGCTATGCTCTCTCTGCATTTGGCCAAGGAGCAAAGGACTGAAATAATGCCATGTAAAAGGTAAGCCTTGCTGCAGGGCCAGCCTCAAATCTCTTTCCTGTTGGCAGTCATTAAAATAGATTAAATAGATTACCTCACCAAAATCAAAAGACTTGTGTGGTGCAGAGACACAGTATTTTACTGTTTTGCTCGTCCCCACAAAGAGGGGCCTGCAGAAGGGGACCATGAGAAACCCCTTTATTAGGTACGATCTGAGAATGTCATTGGATGGGTCGCAGGGTAAAAGCATTGACACAGGGCAGAATGATCAAACCCATCTTCAGATCATTAAAGTTGCCAATGTGTGTGAAGGGAGAAGCAAAGTAAATACAGCAAGTGCCTGTTTTTATCTCCAGCCAAAAGCGCAGATCACCAAAGCTGAAAGATAGGGAATTTATCTAGGCCTGAGGTAGGAGTGGGAAAGTGAAAGTAAATCTCATTCCCATTGATAAAAGGCTCTGTGTTTGCCTTCACCTCTGTGTGCCAAGTGAGGCCAAGCTGCTTTTGCCATTTTTTAAATTAATTCTCCCTTTCGTTGCACCTATCTCGTTCTCCAAGCACACTGAATAATTAACAAAACATAAATTTGATCACAACAAATTCAGTACTTCTCAGGCCCTTGTGTGTACTTGGTAGGGTGGCCAGATAGCAAGTATGAAAAATCGGGATGGGGTGGGGGAAATAGGGGGGGGGCCTATATAAGACAAAGCCCAAATATCAGGACTGTCCCTATAAAATCAGGACATCTGGTCACCCTAGTACTTGGGATTAGCCCTGACTCAACGATTGGTAGCCAGCAACCAATGGAGCTGAACAGGTGCAAACCTGACATGTAGATTACAAAATCTGTCCTTTACACCAGCTGAGTTTACAAAAGTTTCAATCATCTCCATTGGTGCAAATTGGAGCTTTCTTTGTCTACATTTGGGGTTTGGACTGGTGCAGCTACACTAGTAATTGGCCTCCATTGGCTGAATCCCAAGTATTGACCAATACATTAGATACAAACATTTGCTGCATGGACTGGGGAATATCACAGCATTGGGGAAAACATGCTTATTTTATAGCATACTACAATATCTTGAAATAATGGTCCAAAACACGACAGTTTTATAGTAGCCATATTGAAGGGATTGGGATTATTGCTTTAGAATACTGTAGAATTTTCTTTTACTTTAGGAGTAACTGGTCCACCACATACTTACATTTACTACTCTGAGTTTATAGTATAGCCATTGAGTGTTGCTATTTACACTGCTTACCTTCATTACAGGAACTTGGTGTTAATTAATGACATTGCCCTACGGAGCAGGAAATACCCAACAACACAGAATGTTAAGGCTTGAGGTTTGTATGTAGGCTTCCAACATGTATTTGAGGTTTGCCAGCTCGTGGGATTTCTGCTCAGCCCTGCTTTACAGGCTGAACAAAATATTTTTATATTTAAAGAGCACCAAGTATATAATTATAATAATTAATTAATACATTGTACCAAAAGGGTGCTTCCAGTACTTTTTCCTCAATACTCAGTTCTTTATTCTTTGTAGGTGTTGTCTTACAGTCTAGGAAAATCCCTTTTTTAGTTTTGTATTTAAATTAGTTATGATATCCTCCAGTTTATTTCAATACATGAAGTCTCATGTTTAACTTGAAGCACATAAGTAAGTAGACCCCACTGAAGATAGTGCTGTATTGCAGCCTTTAAGTTAACTTTACACTGTTTATTTCTTTGGCTGTATTGGGACCCTAGATTCTACAGTTTTTGTCCCCTTCCTTTTACATGTGTGGTATAATAATAAATAAAAAGCATTTGGGATACAGTAGCTTGGTTATCTGTGGCTATAACAGGGCAAATAATTTGTAATTAATTTTACTGAACATTCCCTAAATCTGATAGAGTTGTCTGTAAGCGGATAGGGATTTTTGCTGATTTAGAAATGATTTGCCAAATAACTTATTTGGATAATTTTTTGGCCTGTAGCTGCTTGTTGGAGGTGGTTTAATTATGTCGTTATGTCGACGGGAGAGCTCTCTCCCATTGGCATGGAGCGGCTACACGAGAGATCTTACAGTGGCACAGATGCATCAATGCAGCTGTGCCGCTGTAAAGTCTCTAGTGTAGACATAGCCTTAGAGACAGATTTCCAATACGAATACTTGTGTTTGCAAATTTTAAGATGTGCCTTATATGACTGTTCCCTAATGTTTCCTTAATTTCATTATCATGCAACTCCCCCCCAGTCTTGTAACCTCCCCATAGTTACTCAAGAGAGGAGAGAGTTGGGCCCTGTGTATTCAGGGCCACCGAGAGCAGGTTCGGGCCCCGGTGAAAATTTTTTTTCGGGCCCCTCAGCAAGGGCAGACCGGCTAAACAGGGCCGACGAGGAGGGGGGGGGGAAAGCCGGGTCCCTGGCCCTCTTCCGGACTGCCGGGCCCCAGTAAGATGACGAGGGGGGGGGAAGCCAGGCCCCGGGCTCCTTTCCGGACCGCCGGGCCCCAGTAATTTGTATCGGTCTCCCCCCCCCCCCCCCTCGTCAGCCCTGTATGTATTCGTATTAATGGCGCTTATGAAGTTAGCGGAATACAGCAGCTGGGCTAATAGCAGTGTGTTTTTTACTGAGTGTCTAAACAAGATGCAAAACATTACACTCTGTGTAATTGTGTATCTAATCTTGACTAAGAAAATCCTTATAATGGGAATGAGATCCTATTGCAAACTGCTGATTAATCAGCAGCTGCTTGGATGGCTGGACACTAGAATAGCAGGCAATCAATCATTAGACAGATTCAGCAAAATAAGCAGAGTGACTTCAGTCCTCTTTCACAAGTAAAGACACTTCAGAATCGCAGTTGCTTTCAGAGTCCCCTTGTTGGCTCAGGAAGTGCAGGTGAAGTCAGTTGTTACCATCGCAGTTCCCCGCACTCCCAATATGTCTGCATCGTGTTATTGACCACTTGAGATAGGTGATGGTGCTCATGAAGGCACACAATCCTGTCAGTTTCTTCTGCAAGTGTGCGCCACTCTGTTGGAAAGCTTGGAAGTTCTGAGTGAGAGGTATTTGTTGACTGGGTATAACCAAGATGGAGGCAGAATGAAAAGCGATGGTACTCCATGATAAATCTATGCTAATTGATGCTATCTGAAGTTTTGCCCCTTCATTTCTATTTTTTACACCATTTAACTTAGTTTGTTGGATTCTGACGGGCTAGTGAGCAATAATTAGTATGAGCCATCTAGCTGAGGTCACGTTGTTGTGTGGCATGTTGTTTACTACTTCACTTTCTTCCAGCCATCTCCCTCTTCCCCCATCTCCCCCACAACGAACACCAGTAATAGCTAGAAAGTTATTCTGTGGTAATGGGAGAATTTCATTCTCAAGGGCCATAGTGGGAGCAGCACCTTCTTGTCTATTTGTTTTTCCATTTCATTTTTAAAAATCGTATGAATAATTTACATCTAAACTCCTCCTCCTCCTCATTTATTATTACAGTTGTCCCTAACTGAAATTATAGCCCCATAATACTAGTCAGTGTAAAAACACAGTCCTTACCTTGAATAGTACACTCTGCATAGAAAAGATGGACAAAGGAAGTATTATTTTTTCTTATTTTGCAGATTAGGATCTAAGACACATAAAACTTAAGTGACTTGCCCAAGGTCACACAGAGAGTCTGTGGCAGAGCCTGCAATTGAATCCAGATCTCTTGAGTCCCAGTTCTGTGCCTTAATCCCAAAGGCATCCTTCCTCTCTGTGAAATACAGCAGATAGTCCACAATACGTCACCATGTCCCCCTGACTTTTACGTTGCCAAGCTTTATCTGGAAAGCAGGCTCCTCCAGCTTCTTGAGTGACATATTCTAGTATTTTAACATTTACTTGAGTTATATAACAGCCAAACAGTCTGTTTTGTGAGTTTAATATAAACCTAATTCCAGTGAGTCACATGCCGTGCTTGCAATGGTGCAAAGTTAATGAGTCAGGGGAGTGAGGGTGATTCTTTCTGGGCTTCTGCATGGAAATCTCTTGCTGCCTGAAATATCCCTGATGCCTCATAGTCAAGTAAAACTGCCAATTTTCCTCCCCCCAGTCACTTTCCATCATTGGGGACTTGTTCCGCAACTTTGAAAGAGCAGTTGATGCATCACATCAGCTCTCATTCTTCAATACCATCAAGCCCAGTGGTCTTCATTAAAGTGATTTCTGTGCTACAAGTAATTGTCTGAAGCCATCTCCAAAAGAAGTGTGCATGGGTGTCCCAAATTCTCCATGATCTTGGCCATTATTTAAGTGCATTGCAGGGCAGAGGAAAGGGGTGTGTGTTGGGAGGCGGGGAGAGAGAATGATAATGGCCACTCAATTAAAAAAACACAGCCTGGTTCTTGTCCTGTAGAAATATGCCTTTTATAAAAAATCAAAAAGTGCAACATCCACTTAATGTGAAAACTTGGGCATAAATCTTAAGGACCAAATCCTCAGCTGGTGTAAATCAGTATAACTCCACTGAAGTCAACAGAGCTATGCCAGTTTACACCAGCTGATGCTCTCATTTCTTCTTAATGTCAAAGTGAATATCTTTAGATGTTCTTTCATGTGCACTGAATTGTAGTATGCAGAATGACCCTCTGTTTTTGCTCACAAATGTTAGTGCTGTCCACATGTACATGTACCTGGCATAGTTCCAAGCAACACTGAAAGGAAACTGAAATCCATCCTTGCTGGAAGTTCACCCCAATAAACATCGAATTGTTTGCACCTTTGGACTTCAGGTATTGTTGCTCTCTGTTCATGCAAAAAGGACCAGGGAAGTGAGAGGGTAAAGGAATATGCCCCCTAACAACTCTGGCAGCAGTTCTGAGCAAGACCAATCTACAGCAGTTTAATAGTTTGGCTGGTCTCCTCGGCATGAACTGGTAACTGAGTCAGTTAGGGCCTGATCTTACTCCAATTTAAGTCAAAATAAAACTCCCATTGAGTTCAGTGCAAATGGGATTAGGCCATAGTATTGTCTGATGTCTTTCAGAGAAATCTTCTCATGCTGCAGACACCTTTCAGGGTCTCACATAACCTAGCTCATCACTGGGGCGTAGTTGAGCATGATTTAAAATTATGAAACACAGCAGCGCTGAAGGATTTTTATTTCTTTTAAACTTGGTCAGTGAATATGTTGGATGTACAAGAGAAAGGACCAGCAACAGTTTCTTGAGCTACACACTAATGCAAACAGGTGGTGTGCAAACTTCCACCACACAACTCAGACAGTTTAGTCTGCAACACCTTTGCAGTTTGAGTCCAGTGCACCTCTTGAGCAGAGACTGCCAGTCATGTCCCTCTGGTGGTTTTTGTGATGTGCACAAGTGGAGATCAGAATAAGGTCACCAAACTAGTTAGCACTTGTAAGAAGATTTTGAACTGGAGGTTCCAGAAAGGAAAAACTAAGCTACAGAACTCACTGTGCCACCTAGCTGCTTGATCTTGAGTTTAGCTGTTTAGCTAACCCGGCATGTTTCTTGTTTCTAACTTGTTTGCAAGAATGGAAGGGAAGTGCTGGCTTATGATACCCAGTCCTACACTAATTTAAAAGCATGCAGAGCACTTGTACATTATTTTCATCTCCAGATAGCCTAATTTCTATTGTTTCACCCCACCCTTCCTTATAGCCTTGTGTCTGCCATCCCTGTCAAGTTTTTCTGATCAAGTTCCACTCCCTTTTAGAAATTGAGGCGCTCACTTTAGATTCTTTGTTTCTCTTTTTGATGCTTCACAGATTGTCACATGGAGCGGAGTTGCTGTCTTACTAGCACACTCTGTGGTTGTAGGCAGCTGGGCAGGCCTGACACTTCAATGATCTTTTCCATTCACACTGAGCCAATTGTTGAGAGATGCCAATGGTGCAACCTAGAAGCCTGGAAAAAACCCACAGGTCTGGAATTTCTGAGCCTTATGTGTTCAAGGCTTTGCAAGTATTTCCAACCACACCCAAGTGGAGTTTCTTGATGAGTAAAAGGGAAAATGTTAGTTTCTCCTGCAGTTGAGACATTTACAAGCAAATCCTAAACTTCAACTTCTTCTGCCTGCACCAATTAATATGTGAAGTTCTGCTCAAGAAGGCAAGGCAGCCAGGGAGTGAAATTCATCTGGGGAATCAGTACACTGGAGCAGTAACAAAAACAAACAGAACATCTATGTTGAAAAATTGGAGTTTAAAAATGTTTGCTTATAATCAAAATGATGCTATGGTAACAGAATGTTTGATTTACCACTGATAGTGTCCTTAGAAAGGCTGCAGTAGCTGCTGATGACTGTTTTGTGGTTTTTCGTTCCAATAACGTCTCTTACATTAATAGATAGCTGCTTATGGTCTTATCTCTGTGTTAAACACTCAGACAAAGAATTTTGTTATCTAGGGCCCAGTCCAACTTGTATTAAAGCCTGTGGACAGATGCCAATGACTTTATTTGGACCATTTTTTCCCCCTAAAGAGTGCGGGGGGGAGGGGAGGAGCTTCAAGAGCTCAGCACCCACATTTGGGGTCAGAATTTTCAGCCACTCCAATTATGATACCTGTGGCCAGCTTTTCAAAAGAGCTGGGCATCCAGCGTGCACCTAACATGCTGAGCTCTTTTGAAAAGCTGGCCCCAATTGCAGGTGATGATCCCTTCTGAAGTCCTTAGTATCTGCATCTGCTGGAACTCAGTAATAGAAGTGGGGTGTGCCAAATTACCTGGCTGTCCTTTGACTAGCTCTGTGTCCCAGGAGAGCTCTGTGGTTGAGGTATACTTGCATATCTACCTGGCCTGTGCAATTATCATTTCATCTCCACCCCAATGGTGCTCTCAGAGCCTGATGGCCGCAGTCACACATCAGTGTTGCTAGAAGAATTCTGCATGGGAATGTCTTCATAGGCAGCCTTTGTGAACACAGCTGAGATAAACGCTTTACAGAACTAAATGCAGTAACAGCTAATCCCTCAGAGCAGTCACCTGGGTCTTGCACGCTGAACAGAGGCTTTGCTGCTTTGATTAACAGCACTGGCAAGAACATTAATTCACTTTTTCTTTGGAAATGAGAAGTATCTATCAAGAAGAAGTTAAGGGATTAAGTACCAGCTGGAATATTGAGGTGGGTTTCCTGACCCAATATGTAGATATAAAATCTAGATCAGTAATGTGCTCAGTATTTATTAGTAAATATGCACTAATTCTGTCACTCTAAGGAGATTCACTGTAGTGGAGAGGATCAACACAAGGCCTATGCAACGCTTGAGACCTACTTACACCCTATTTTCAGGATTTAAGTGATGTATAGGTATCGTACTGGTCTTCTGCACTGGGGTGAAATTCACTCTGGGCATATGCTGAGCTTGCTATATTAACAACTGACAAACTATCAACCAGCAGTTAAAGGACACATCCCAATTTTTAAAGCCTCAGCAAGACCCAAAATACTTTGATTCTCGCCTCCCCAGCAAAAGCCTAAGCAAATAAAAGCACCTTGCTGTGCCAGTGTTGCCAACTCTTGCAATTTTATTGTATCTTATACTTTTTAAGCCAGTCTCATGATTTTGGGGGGCCTGAGTCCTGATCGTTTGAACACTGCTTGTTGGCAGTACCGCTGTGCTCCCTCAATATCAACAAACACAGACCCTGAGTGTTGGAGCAGTGGGGAAAGTGACCCTTTCACCGGCATCTCCTTGATGTTTAACTCAGAGGACTGTTAACTCAAGCAGCAGAGCTGATCTCCATGTCCTGAGTATAAAATGTAAAGGGAGACGTGGTCTCTCGATAGGCAGATCCCACGCTATTAAGTACTTTAAAACTACTCCTTTGAACTGCACCTGGAAATGAACTGATATTCAGTGCAGGTGTCATGCTCTGTGCTAAAAGCACTGCTGAGTAAGGGCAAGGTTCTGATACCTTCACTCATGTTTAGTAGCACCTTACCTCACAAGTAGTCCCATGGGTAAGACTTTGGTAAGGTACTGTTCAATATAAGTAAAGGTATCAAGTGAACAACCACCTTAAGTGTTGAAACAATACAAGAAACAAACCCACACTCCCCAGTTCACTAGTTTCCATCGAATCTCAAACATGTTTTTTCTCCTAAACAAATATTTTAGGATTTTTTACCATCTTCCATCTAGCTATAAAACAGTCAAGTAAAATACAAAGGAAAAGTCACTTGACAGACTTATACATTTTATATCCAGTGCAGCTTTTAGTACTTGAAATACTTTCAAAAGCCTGTTTAATTCACAACTCGTGTTTTTCCTACTGAATTTCCTATCCTAAGTAAATAGCATATGGCAAAACATTTCAAAGCACACTTTGCTTGTTTGACACTTATGGCCAACGTTTTGGAAACAACCAAACACTAGAAATTATATATATTTATAACTGTAATTGATTATTATTATTATTATTTGAAACCTTTTTGTTGCAATTGTCAGTTTCCAAACTCTACAAAGCAGCGCTCCAGCAATGTATATATTGGCGATTGTCCCAGTTAAACATTTCAGAAGATGAAAATACTGGTCATTCTTTAAAGGAAGCTCAGGGCTTCAGCCATGGAAAACAGTGATGTTGCACTTCGCTTTCAAACACCAGTGGAAGCTAATGAGACCTACAATACTAATACTCTTTTTGAGACAAGGATCTCAAAGGACTTGAGCGTCAAACACCTACGGATTAGGGAGTTATTAGCTCCATTTTACAGAGAGAGAAACTGAGGAATTGAGAGATTTGTAACATATCCAAATTAACACTCCAGATTGGTAACAGATTCAGTAGTACAACTCAGCTATCCTGACTTCCAGTCCTGGACTATTAGCACTAGACCAGGCTCTCTCTCTTAGGGTATGTTTACATTGCAAACAGGAGGTGTGATTACAGCATGTGTAGACATACCTGAGCTAGCTTTGATCTAGCAAGCTCGCTAAAAATAGCAGTGAAGCCACAACAGCATGGGTGGTGGCATGGGTTAGCCACCTGAGTGGAAGCCCTTGTGAGACTCTGGGCACCTTTTGCTCAAGAGCTAGCCCATGGCACCAATAATGCTGCCACAACTTCACTGCTATTTTTAGCAAGTTAGCTTGATCAAAGCTAGCTTGGGTATGGTGCAGTGCTGCAAACACACCTCCTAGCTGCAGTGTAGACATACCCTTAGGCTTGATGATTGCTTAGTGACGATAGCAGATAAAGATCATGTTGTATAGCACTTAAAATGATGTAGTTAAAGCCTAACCTATCCTTTTGAAAATTTCTCTCTAAATCATAGAACTGGAAGGGACATCAAGAGATCATAGAATCATAGAATATCAGAGTTGGAAGGGACCTCAAGAGGTCATCTAGTCCAACCCCCTGCTCAAAGCAGGACCAATTCCCAGCTAAATCATCCCAGCCAGGGCTTTGTCAAGCCGGGCCTTAAAAACCTCCAAGGAAGGAGACTCCACCACCTCCCTAGGTAACGCATTCCAGTGTTTCACCACCCTCCTAGTGAAATAGTTTTTCCTGATATCCAACCTGGACCTCCCCCACTGCAACTTGAGACCATTGCTCCTTGTTCTGTCGTCTGCCACCACTGAGAACAGCCGAGCTCCATCCTCTTTGGAACCCCCCTTCAGGTAGTTGAAGGCTGCTATCAAATCCCCCCTCATTCTTCTCTTCTGGAGACTAAACAATCCCAGTTCCCTCAGCCTCTCCTCATAAGTCATGTGCTCCAGACCCCTAATCATTTTTGTTGCCCTCCGCTGGACTCTTTCCAATTTTTCCACATCCTTCTTGTAGTGTGGGGCCCAAAACTGGACAAAGTATTCCAGATGAGGCCTCACCAATGTCGAATAAAGGGGAACGATCACGTCCCTCGATCTGCTGGCAATGCCCCTACTTATACAGCCCAAAATGCTGTTAGCCTTCTTGGCAACAAGAGCACACTGTTGACTCATATCCAGCTTCTCGTCCACTGTGACCCCTAGGTCCTTTTCTGCAGAACTGCTACCTAGCCATTCGGTCCCTAGTCTGTAGCAGTGCATGGGATTCTTCCGTCCTAAGTGCAGGACTCTGCACTTGTCCTTGTTGAACCTCATCAGGTTTTTTTCGGCCCAATCTTCTAATTTGTCTAGGTCCCTCTGTATCCGATCCCTACCCTCTAGTGTATCTACCACGCCTCCTAGTTTAGTGTCATCTGCAAACTTGCTGAGAGTGCAGTCCACACCATCCTCCAGATCATTAATAAAGATATTAAACAAAACCGGCCCCAGGACCGACCCTTGGGGCACTCCGCTTGAAACCGGCTGCCAACTAGACATGGAGCCATTGATCACTACCTGTTGAGCCCGACAATCTAGCCAGCTTTCTATCCACCTTACAGTCCATTCATCCAGCCCATACTTCTTTAACTTGGCGGCAAGAATACTGTGGGAGACCGTATCAAAAGCTTTGCTAAAGTCAAGGAATAACACATCCACTGCTTTTCCCTCATCCACAGAGCCAGTTATCTCATCATAGAAGGCAATTAGGTTAGTCAGGCACGACTTCCCCTTCATGAATCCATGCTGACTGTTCCTGATCACTTTCCTCTCCTCTAAATGTTTCATAATTGATTCCTTGAGGACCTGCTCCATGATTTTTCCAGGGACTGAGGTGAGGCTGACTGGCCTGTAGTTCCCCGGATCCTCCTTCTTCCCTTTTTTAAAGATGGGCACTACATTAGCCTTTTTCCAGTCATCTGGGACCTCCCCCGATCGCCATGAGTTTTCAAAAATAATGGCTAATGGCTCTGCAATCTCACCCGCCAACTCCTTTAGCACCCTTGGATGCAGCGCATCCGGCCCCATGGACTTGTGCACGTCCAGTTTTTCTAAATAGTCCCGAACCACTTCTTTCTCCACAGAGGGTTGGTCACCTTCTCCCCATGCTGTACTGGCCAGTGCAGCAGTCTGGGAGCTGACCTTGTTCGTGAAGACAGAGGCAAAAAAATCATTGAGTACATTAGCTTTTTCCACATCCTCGGTCACTAGGTTGCCTCCCTCATTCAGTAAGGGGCCCACACTTTCCTTGATTTTCTTCTTGTTGCTAACATACCTGAAGAAACCCTTCTTGTTCCTCTTAACATCTCTTGCTAACTGCAACTCCAAGTGTGATTTGGCCTTCCTGATTTCACTCCTGCACGCCTGAGCAATATTTTTATACTCCTCCCTGGTCATTTGTCCAATCTTCCACTTCTTGTAAGCTTCTTTTTTGCGTTTAAGATCAGCAAGGATTTCACTGTTTAGCCAAGCTGGTCGCCTGCCATATTTACTATTCTTTCTACACATCGGGATGGTTTGTTCCTGCAACCTCAATAAGGATTCTTTAAAATACAGCCAGCTCTCCTGGACCCCTTTGCCCTTCATGTTATTCTCCCAGGGGATCCTGCCCATCTGTTCCCTGAGGGAGTCAAAGTCTGCTTTTCTGAAGTCCAGGGTCCGTATTCTGCTGCTCTCCTTTCTTCCTTGTGTCAGGATCCTGAGCTCGACCATCTCATGGTCACTGCCTCCCAGGTTCCCATCCACTTTTGCTTCCCCTACTAGTTCTTCTCTGTTTGTGAGTAGCAGGTCAAGAAAAGCTTTGCCCCTAGTTGGTTCCTCCAGCACTTGCACCAGGAAATTGTCCCCTACACTATCCAAAAATTTCCTGGATTGCCTGTGCACCGCTGTATTGCTCTCCCAGCAGATATCAGGGTGATTAAAGTCTCCCATGAGAACCAGGGCCTGCGATCTAGCAACTTCTGCTAGTTGCCAGAAGAAAGCCTCGTCCACCTCATCCCCCTGGTCTGGTGGTCTATAGCAGACTCCAACCACGACATCACCCTTGTTGCTCACACTTCTCAACTTTATCCAGAGACTCTCAGGTTTTTCTGCAGTTTCATACCGGAGCTCTGAGCAGTCATACTCCTCTCTTACATACAACGCAACTCCCCCACCTTTTCTGCCCTGCCTGTCCTTCCTGAACAGTTTATATCCATCCATGACAGTACTCCAGTCATGTGAGTTATCCCACCAAGTCTCTGTTATTCCAATCACATCATAGTTCCCTGACTGTGCCAGGACTTCCAGTTCTCCCTGCTTGTTTCCCAGGCTTCTTGCATTTGTGTATAGGCACTTAAGATAACTCATCGATCGTCCCTCTTTCTCAGCATGAGACAGGAGTCCTCCCCTCTTGTGCTCTCCTGCTTGTGCTTCCTCCCAGGATCCCATTTCCCCACTTACCTCAGGGCTTTGGTCTCCTTCCCCCGGTGAACCTAGTTTAAAGCCCTCCTCACTAGGTTAGCCAGCCTGCTGGCGAAGATGCTCTTCCCTCTCTTCGTTAGGTGGAGCCCGTCTCTGCCTAGCACTCCTTCTTCTTGGAACACCATCCTGGACTCATGGTAGGACTAAATGTTATCTAGATCATTCCTGGCAGGAGTTTGTCTAATCTCCTCTTAAAAAATCTCCAATGATGGAGATTCCATAACCTCCCTAGGCCCTTTATTCCAATGTTTAACTACCCTGAAATGCACGCATTCAGAACACACTCATGAAGAAGTCAGTGCCCAGAGGAATATGTGATGGGTATAAAAAGCAGGGGTCAGCTTGATCCAAATTCATCTCTGATATAACCCCACTGAAGTCAGTGGAATAACATCAGGAATAATTTTGATGCATTAATAAATTATTTTCCACATTGAAAATTGGACTTCTGAGTCTGCAGTATTTCTTCACCTTCCAGTCAAGCTCCGTAGAATATAGCTGGCTACCGCCAGGAGAAATGTACTGACATTAAAATGAAAACAGCAAAAAGGCCACGATTAAAACAGATCATAAAAGCCACAATTCAACTGTTTGGCAAAGCACTTATGCACATGCTTAACTTTGCTGGGATGTAAGTATGTATTTAAAGTTAAGCATGTGCTCAAGTGCCTTGCCAAATAGGGATTGACATAAATTTGTGCTTAAATGGTTTACGGAGTCGGAACTAAAAGACAGCTATTAAAGGTCTAATCCTTGATGATTTTTCTTTTTTAAAGTACAGCTGGAAAACTACCATATAAGAGTCTTACTGAAGTCCTATTGAATGGTAAAACTCCTCCCATCTTCAATAGGGGCAGGATTTCACCCCCTAAGTGCTGGGGAATCTGACACTTAAGAGGTGCCTAGGCCTTTTGCTAGCTCTCTGTGCAGAGGGTAAATTGCACCCTGGCCAAATAAACTGAAATAAATAAGACCTGGTAACGCTGGAGATAAGTTAATTAAAAAATATTATCCCGTTCTTTTTTTGTAAAATAACAAAATACAAAATAAACATCTTTAATTTTTTTCCTTTTTTTTTTTGAGTGGAAATATAAAGAATGATGATTACATAGGAAAAAAGCTTCATATGGAACAAAATTATTCTAAATGTGGAGGTGGCAATATAGCATTTAATTCTAATTTAGAGATTTTTTTTTTTGGGGAACACATGATTGACAGAAAGTGAGGAGTGCATTATGTTGTTTCTCATCAGATTGTCATTCCTGCTATCCATTTACCTGTCAGCGGTTCACAGGAAAGCTTGTCTTTGAATGCCATTAACCCAGTTTCATAGAAAACTACTATACAGTTCTTTTAACTTAGAGTCTGTACAGATTCTTTACTGTATTCTGTTCTGTAGTAGAAAACAGACCAATTCTGTCCTGACTTTCACTGGTCTAAGTCCACAGTGACTCCAGTGAGTCTGATTTAACTTTTCACTTTACATCAGCGATTTCAGTAGAGGCACAATTTACCCAAATGCGAGAAGAGAATTTGGACAATCAACTTCTTTGGAGTTACTTCAGACTTACACCAGTTTAACTGAGAGCAGAATCTAGTCCCCAAAACTGGAACTGAGTGGTAGTGGTTGCCTTAAAATGAAACATGGTTAATTTTTTTCCAGTTGAAACTTGCAATTTAAGCAATCTCTGTCCAGCACAAGCTGAGAAGAGCTATTTGCAAAGATAACCATTGTAAAAGTAGCCATTTAAAAAAGTCTCTAATAGCTGAATACCAAGGCATTTTCCATCAGCCAGAAACATTTAATATTTTTTTAACCAGGGAAGTGCTCACTCAGATAGTATGGTAAACTCTAAAATACCCTAAAATAAAGATAGACAGATAAGCCAATCTTGCTTCTAACTTAACTCTTGTGGGAATGGGCACAACAAAAATTTTTCAATTGTTAAAACAGCCCCAACCCAGCTGGCCTCTAGGAACTACCACAATAAAAATGTTAAATTAAAAAAAAACTTTGCCCTTTAGATGGCCCGATCCTAAGCAATACCACTTGTGCTTAGATGGGTAACTATAAACTCACAATAAACTTAACTCACAGAGCAACTCCAGATGGTGGATTGGCACTTCTGGGCCTAAGAAACAAGTACTGAGTGGTGGGATCACAGTGTAATGTATGTTTGGGAAACTCCATCTGAGTTTCAAACAGCTGTTGGCTCACCACATAGTTTGTGTCCCCCTTGGTGCTCTCCTCTTCCACCCATCTTCTCAGTGTGCACTGGAAGCGTTTCCAAGGCTGGCTCTTGCTAAGTATCCACACTCAAATTTGGGATGCTGGGGAGGCCCCCACCAAGTATGGCCCCAGATTTGTTGTTGTTATCCCACATCTTTTGATATTCCTGCCAGAGTTTCTTGGCTTTGAGTCTCATCCTATTGTACCTCAGGTTTAGCATCCCCAGCGCAATCTGCATGTAAATGTCTGTATTCCTTTGTATACCTCTTCTCCCCACACAGCGAGGAGATCCATTTTGTCTGCCCTACAACAGGCAGGAGCGTGTCTAGTAGCTCTCTGTGTGGATGCTTGCAAAGATGGGCTAGTAGGTGTGCTTGCCAAGGTGGGCAACCAGGATAAAGCATTTCAGAAACATGCTATGGTTTGTAATGGGGGAGGGGGTTTCCAGTATCTGTGATCAGTGGAGTTCAAACTTTTGATTAGAGCAACCGCTGTCACCGAGATGGGACATTGTGTGACAACTGCTGGAGGACTGTTAGGGTTGACACAGGTAATTCAGCGTCTACACTTGCACTATGTCCACAGAAGCAGGTCAACTTTGGCTCTGCATTGTTTGGGGTGGTGGTATTATTGCGTCAATGAAGCGGGGTGTGTATGTCAGCAGGAGACAAATTTAGGCGTAGATGCGTGCAAAACTATGCTGAAACAAGTTGATGTCGGTTGATGTAACTTTGTAGTGTAGATCAGGCCTTAAATTAAACTGGAACCATGACCTGAATTATTTAAAAGGAAGCATGGGAGAAGGGAGTGAAAAACCATCATCAGAGTGACACTTACCTGCAAAGGTCCCATTACACCGACCATGAAAGCGTGGCCGAAAACCGTGAAGCACAATCCACACGTTTGAGGTAAAACATAGTGTGTCCTATATGGATGGAGTTCAACTCTTGTTAAATTCATGCATTACTATGGCATTGCTCAGCTGACTTCAGTAGAGCCATGCCAATGTACCCCCACTGAGAATCTGGCTCACTGACTAGAAGTAACCTGGACTTGAACAAAAGTTTGACATAGTTTGGCTTCTGTTATAATTCACTCTCCCCCAACCTATTGTTTTTGGCCAGCATGGACAAAGCCAACATTTCCTTTATGCTGTGGTCATCAGAGATGCAAGAGGCCACACTATACAACCGTTTCCTGTGTGCTGAGACCAACAGTAACAGAACAGGATGATTTCACTTTACCAGTATTGGGCATTTTTTATGTGAGTGACTGCAGAGGTCTCCCTTGAATTGCTGCTGATTTTACCTCAAGACAAAGGGCCAGACATACCCCATTAAAGCCAGGGGAGTCTAAATCAGGAATCCGAGTAGCAGCCGTGTTAGTCTGTATCCGCAAAAAGAAGAACAGGAGTACTTGTGGCACCTTAGAGACTAACAAATTTATTAGAGCATAAGCTTTTGTGGACTACAGCCCACTTCTTCGGATGCATATAGAATGGAACATATATTGAGGAGATATATATACACACATACAGAGAGCATAAACAGGTGGGAGTTGTCTTACCAACTCTGAGAGGCCAATTAATTAAGAGAAAAAAAAACTTTTGAAGTGATAATCAAGATAGCCAAGTACAGACAGTTTGATAAGAAGTGTGAGCATACTTACAAGGGGAGATAGAATCAATGTTTGTAATGGCTCAGCCACATCAGCCATACCATCAGGGGCTCGTTCACCTGCACATCTACCAATGTGATATATGCCATCATGTGCCAGCAATGCCCCTCTGCCATGTACATTGGCCAAACCGGACAGTCTCTACGCAAAAGAATTAATGGACACAAATCTGACATCAGGAATCAAAATACTCAAAAACCAGTGGGAGAACACTTTAACCTGTCTGGTCATTCAGTGACAGACCTGCGGGTGGCTATATTACAACAGAAAAACTTCAAAAACAGACTCCAACGAGAGACTGCTGAGCTAGAATTGATATGCAAACTAGACACAATCAACTCCGGTTTGAATAAGGACTGGGAATGGCTGAGCCATTACAAACATTGATTCTATCTCCCCTTGTAAGTATGCTCACACTTCTTTTCAAACTGTCTGTACTGGGCTATCTTGATTATCACTTCAAAAGTTTTTTTTCTCTTAATTAATTGGCCTCTCAGAGTTGGTAAGACAACTCCCACCTGTTTATGCTCTCTGTATGTGTGTATATATATCTCCTCAATATATGTTCCATTCTATATGCATCCGAAGAAGTGGGCTGTAGTCCACGAAAGCTTATGCTCTAATAAATTTGTTAGTCTCTAAGGTGCCACAAGTACTCCCGTTCTTCTTTTTAAATCAGGAATGAAGCTGGCCCTAATGGTGATGATAGGTTCAGGGATTTGAAGTTTTCCTGGTGATCAACGAATCTCTCTTAAATGTGGTTGCTTTCTCTTCTCTTTTGGGTACTAAGCATGTACCTGTGTTATAGCATCACTGGGAGTGAGTTTTGCCATTGATTTCAAATGGGAACAGGCTGAGGCCTCTAGCATATAAACCATCCTCCAACCACAGACCCAAAATACTTGCTCTCTTTTTAGAAGTATTTTTCCATTGATTTTCCAACCTAGAAAGGAAGGTTGTATTGGGTATGATCATTTATCCTGAAACCTGAAGTCCATTGCCTCCTGTATGATATTCCTCTTAACTGCTTGTGTGATTCCTCTTCTGCCCTTTCATGGTTTTAGCCTCTCCTTCACATTAGCAACAGTCTAGAAGACTGCGGAATTAACAAGACCTGACAGAATTAAGCTCCTTTCCGCTAGCCTCTCTTCTCAAGGTTCAGCTTCTTGTCTGTTGAGAGGATCTGCCCTTCCTCGGGTTCATATTTCACTATTGCCAGAAGCACCAGTTCAAAGTACAGTGGAATTCTGCCAGTTATGTAATCCTACTAGAAGTGGTTAACTTGCCTATGCAATGGCAAGGAAACGTTGACGCTGCCAGTGGACGTATAGTGTTGACTTGTTGGCACTTGAGAGAGAATGACTTGGAAGGAGATAGAAACGTAAAGGGGTTATCCCAGTGGGGGACTTGACAGATCTTATGGCATTATGACTGTATCAAGAGAGATGATAATTGCCCTTTCATTGAAGTTATGTTAAAAGGTCTCTTTAGTGTGAATGAGAGAGGAGGAAGTGGTTTGCAGCTGTGTTAAATGAATTACAGCCTAACTGTCTTGTGATAACAATAAATGCTTTGTTTTTCCTTCTTCACTGGGACTTTTATAGCACATCAGACATGATTAATGTTGAAGGCAATATCAATAATATGCTGGTGACTTTTGACCTGTCTGCTAAACCTTGTGTAACACACTGTATAGTGTGTTACATGTCCCACCTCAGTGGCTGATCCTCCGATGATAGGTGTTTGTTACTGCTCCCATCTACTAAACCTAACTCAAGTAGCAGAGGATTGTGCTGAAGAGCCTAAATTCAGACCATGTTGTTGATACATTGTGACACCTAACCATTTAACAATGACTACTGAAAATAGTGCTGAACCCCATTTATCCTTGACTGTGCTTGCAGTTGCACACATAAGTAACAGCTAATTTTTGTAATGAAGATATGGCTTTGGATGGGGTAAAAAGTGCTTGGGATCATGTGGATGGTCAGAAGAGAAGGACAAAAAAAACCTTTGGTTTGACATTTTATCCAAAGAAAGGCACTATCGTAATAAAGTGGCCCCTTAGTACTGCAGTGTTGGCATTGGGCTTAAGCCCAAGTTCCACTGCAGGGCTGAGACTTGCAACATCCTGATCCAAGCGAATGAGAGGGCTAACTAATGGTCTAGCCACCAAGTCGCTGTGTGACTGTAGACAAGTCACTTGCTCTCACCATGCGTCAGTTTCCCTCCTCTCTAAAAAGGGACTGATAAAGATGTTTGCGCCTTTTGTAAAGTGATTTCAGAACTTTGGAGAAAAGGAGTCAAGTATTATTATTGTCTGTTAATGTAACCAGCCTGACACTGGCAAATTGGAAGATCACTCCCTAATGAGAAATTTCCATTCTTTTTCTGGATCAAGTCAGAAACTTAAAGGACTGGTCACTTTCAAAGGCCAGATTTTCAGAAGAACTCAGCAAATTGGATGCATGTTGGGTGCTGAGCTTTTCTGAAAATCTGGTCCAAAGATGTCTGCCTTAATATTAACCTGCTATGACCGTTGCCCCAGTATCATCTGAATCTAACTTTAATTATTTCACAATGTTTTCTTTTTTTTAAATGCATTTTTGCTACAACGCTAAACTAAACTGGAGAAATTAACCACCCCACCTACTTATTGTACACTGCACAGTGAACCATGTCATACAGACTAATTATCCCCATCAGACCCCATGTACCCTTCTTCGTTTACTGTGTGATGCACAGCATGTCTGAGCTTAATTTTTAAATGTTAGTGCCTAGAAGTTTAACTCCCGTGTTTTATGTGGCCTCTAAGTGCTTTGGCCTCGATCCTACAACTGCATAGATCCCCACTGACTTTAAGTGTGGTGCTCTGAGGGGATGAGGGTCTGCCTGGGCAGATTTGTTTGCAGGATGAAGGCCTCTGTTTTCTGAGTCTGAAATGGTTTGGAGATAATAGAGTTGACCTTCAGGACCATCTGCTGGTGTGGTTCTTAAACCAAATATTGGATGACATCTGATGTGTCTCTGAAGTTGACTTTTGGACCTAATAAATACAGCCATTTATGTAAATGTCCACGTCTTCTGTCGTATAGATTTCAAGGAGTGTGCTGCCTATCTCAACCTAATGAGATCAGCAGCAATTATCCCAGGGTCTGTGAAATGGGAGCCTGTTCCCAGCCCCAGAGCACTGGCACATTAGCATATAAAATGGACAAGTGATTTAGATAATGAAATGATCTGGGCTTGCACATAGACTGAATGAGAGTATCCGATCCAATGTGCTTATTCATCAGATGACTCACATCTCATTCATTTTTAGAAATAATACTTCCATTTCTTGACACTCCCAGAATCTTATATGCAGAGATGAGCTTTTAAAAAATCTTGTATAAAAGAACAAAATTAAAATGGGCTAAGAAAGAGGGAATGTGGGAGAGATGAGAACAGTTAAATCAAGACCTGCAGATAAGAACGTGATAAGATGTTATATAGAATGGGAGATGAAATAACTTATCCTGGCAATTACAGCGTCTGTCCAAAGAAATTAGCCTGAACTTTATAACCATTAGGAGACACTAATAAATCTTGGTTTCAGAGTAGCAGCCGTGTTAGTCTGTATCCGCAAAAAGAAGAACAGGAGTACTTGTGGCACCTTAGAGACTAACAAATTTATTAGAGCATAAGCTTTCGTGGACTACAGCCCACTTCTTCGGATGCATGCATGCATGCATCCGAAGAAGTGGGCTGTAGTCCACGAAAGCTTATGCTCTAATAAATTTGTTAGTCTCTAAGGTGCCACAAGTACTCCTGTTCTTCTTAATGAATCTTGGGTGCTGTTGCTTCCTAAAGAGGCATTGTGGATAAGACATTTGACTGGGACTCAGGATATGAATACCTGAGTTCTCTTCTAAAGACTGTGACACCTTGGGGAAGTCACTTCCCCTCTCTCTGCTTCTGTTTCCCTTCCCATCATTATCTATTTAGACTATTAGTTCTTTGGCGCAGGGACAGTCTCTCACTATGTATTTGTACAGCAGCTAGCACAATTTTGGTTGAGGCCACTAGGTGCTACTGTAATACTACTCCTGCTAATAGTAATGGAGTGCAGAGGCCAGGGATTGCTCTGCAGGTGTAGTTCCGCTGACTTTTATGGTTTCTAAAATCATGTTTTTCTGTTTTAAAAATGTTTTTTCTTTACCCTGCTGTTCTGTGAAAGATCCACAGGAACAAGGGAAGTGACTAAGGCCCAGGTTTTTAAAGGTGTTAGGTGTGTTGATGCTCAGCATTGTAATGCCTTATGTAGGAGCCTAAGTCTCATTTTCAAAAGGGATTTAATCACTTAAGACCCTAAATGCCACTGGTTTTTAGTGCCTAAATCCCTTTAGAAAACTGCAGTTAGGAGCCTCAATCTGCAACGCTGAGCACAGCAACATCTAAATACCTTTGAAAATCTGGCCTTAAGGCCATGATCCTGAGGAGATGAACACACATGCTTAACTTTAAACATGTGAGTAGATTAACTGACTAGACGGGAAACAATAAAAAATGATTATACAAAAACAGCTGCCAACTATGTTTGTATAGAAAAGAAGCTGGGAAAAATAGAGCAAAGAAATATATTCGAGGGGATGCAGATGTGTTTTCCACTCAGGTGTGTGTGTGCCCAGAGTTCCAGAGCCAGAAAAACTTTCCACAGCAGTGCCAAGAGGGGAGGGGCGCACACATGCCCAATACCTCCTATGGCCCTTCTCAAGGCTGTATAAGGGCAGCGCTACCCTGTACCCACTCAGTTTCTTCTTACCGCTCATAGCCTGAATCTGAACTCTCCATGTGGTTTTCCTTATGGTCTCTTCCGTGCCACAGTTAGCTCTTAGCTCTGATAATCCTGTAAATAGTTGGGTTTTATTTACTGTGTTCGTTTTCTCTTTTCTACTTTTGTTGGGTTAGTGTGGTTAGTGGCAGTGTTGAGCAGTGGGGGCATTCAGCACTCTCCGGCCTTTATGTGGGGTGTCCATTCCTAATAGTGACCCCACACTTGTTTGTTTATTGTGTCTCAAAGAGATGTGTAGCATCTGCTGCTCCTTCAAGAAGCACATTCTGATCTCCAGATATCTGTGTCTCAAACAGCACCTCCTGGAACAGGCAATGAGGCCTGCCTCGGTACCGACACCAGCCCCCGGATTGCTCTGCCCACATGCAGTCATCCACCATGGTGCAGGCTTCAGACAGACTCTTGGGCTTCATCTACCCTCCAGGAATGAGGAGAGGTTGGTCTTCCTCTCCTGGAGTTCCTTGCAAAAGGACCCATAAGACTGATAGAAGCCATTCAAGCTGTAAAAGAGCTCATCTTCCACCTCAAAGAGGGGATCGGAGCAGTGCCAAGATTCACCAGGTACCTGGGTAGAGTTGGGCTGTCAGCCCGTATCTTCCCGATACCGAGACAAGAGACTCTCAGCTCTATTCCATTGACTCTGGATCTGTTTGTGCGGCAGATGTCAAGTCTGGTACTGGATAGTGTTCCCGCTCTGCACGTGGTGCCTCCAACCTCACAGGCACATGAGGTGGCAAAGCACCTGCTTGGTCTGTCTATCCCTGGTTCACAACTGATACAGGAGCCTGCGGGACTCCTGTTGGCTCTGACTCTCCATGGGCTCTCTACCTTGTCAGTACCAGGGCAGGGACTATTGCCAGCACCATCATTGATGCCAGTTAAGAGAAAATCTAAAACTGCCCTGTCTGTGTCTTCAGCACCAGTACCGACTGTGCCCTCATCTGGGGCTCCAGTACTGAGGCTTTAGTCTGTCTGGGTGTTGACACTGGGCTATGCATTGCCACCTGGTAAGCCTGTTCTTGTACCAGGCTTAGAGGCGAGATCTTCAATGTCCCAGGAGGTGTTTGCGATACTGACCATGCTGCCATTTCCAGTTCTGCCTTTGTCTTTGTCCTGAAGTGAGTTGGACAGATTGGGCCACCCAGTAGATCCACTGGGTTTGGTACCTTCTATGCCAACTGATATTTCAGAGGGCCCTCTAGCTCCTCCCCACCCAGGCCATGGTGCACGAAGTTTAGTAAATCATCCAGGCCGCCTCAAGAAGAAGACCCTTCGTGCCAGATTGTACCAGTCACATAGTAAGGAGAGGCTGGTGTGGCCTGAGACAGTTTTGCCTCCAGTGTCTTCTTTGCGGAACCTGTGGGGCCCCCACTAGATCCTCCAGATCTTGATCTCCACTTGGCTGCAGGAGGATGTCTCTGGAGCCATCCATTTTTAGAGTCTTGTGTGCCTGATGAGTGAGCAGGCATTTTCCTGCTGACCACCCACCCCAGAAGGATGAGCCATTGTTGATGGAACAAGCTTTGCTCCAGGTAGCTACATTGGCTCTCGTAAATTTATCCTTTGCCTCCCCAGAAGACTCACTGGTCTCAGGCTCATCGTCACCAGTCCCTGAAGATTTTAAGTCTTATCAGGATTTGCTAGAGAAATGGCCTCTCTGCTTGGTATAGAAGCTGAGTTCTTGCAGGGGAATACCCACAAGCTGTTAGATATTCTGCAAAGGGGCAACCCCAGGAAGGGTAGTCCTCCTGATTAATGAGGCCCTTTTGGAGCCACCGAAAGCCCTATGGAGTACACCTGGGTCATTGTCTCCCACAGCTAGACAAATACTACCATGTGCCTGCCCAGGGATTCAAGTGTTTTGACTCTTATCCAGCTCCAAATTTCCTGGAAGTCATGGGTGCCAATGAGAGGCCAAGGCAAGGGAGGTTCAGATCATCCCCCAAGGAAAGAGCCTCAGAGATTTATTCTACTTCATCTTTACAAATGCCAGCTAATCAACAGGCACTGTTAGCCAAGTATGATTTTCTTAACTGGGAGGCTCTGTCAAAGTTTGTAGATAAACTCTCTGAGGATTCCAGGAAAGAGTTCTAAGCCTTCATGATGGAAGACCGTCTAGTTGGAAAACATTTCTTCAGTCTGCATTGGACGCTGCAGATAGTTCCTCCAAGATTATGCCTCTGCAATCGTAATGAGAAGATTCTCAGGGTTATATAATTCTGGTATAGTGTCTGTGATGGGGTGTTTACCCCACACTTGCCCTGAAAGGGTTAATGCAGACTGAGAAGAGGGCTAATTAACCCAACAACTGGGCTGGGATTTATAAAGACAGGAAATTAGAAGCTGAGGAGGCTGCTGGGAAAGTCTGCAGTCACTCCCTGAGAGAGGGGAGATACATTTGGGCTGGCAAACCCAGATGAGGGCTCAGGGAAAGGCAGTAAGGTCTAAGAGGGAACAGACCTTGACTCGGGGATAGAAGATCCCTGAGCCAGAACCTGGAGTAGAGAGCAGGCTCAGATTCCCCTGCCAGCCACTGAGGGAGTTGCACTACGAGGTAGTAAATAGGAAGACTGCCTGAGCCTGTCTGTGGGAAGAGACTTTCCAACCCCGGAAGGGGAAATCATTTGGTTACCTGGCTGGTGGGATGAGTCATGAAGAGGCAGCAGTGGCCTGAAGAGCGAGAAAGAGTCTAAAGACCCAGAGGGAGAGTCGGGGAGATGGCGTGCAACCGTGTGAAGCGGCGTTGACCTCATGAGCTATACCCCTGAGTGACCAGGAGGAGGCATCATCCTAGCGGTGAGTAGTGGACCCACTCACACGCCTAACATACAACAGACTATAGCGGTCCTTCCCTTTGGTGGTGGTTTTCTATTTTCAGATAAGACTGATGAAACATGGCATTTGTTCAAAAAATTTGCAGTGACCCTTCACTTCTTAAAGCTTTATGGCCCTATATCCAAGTAGAGATAACATAAGACTCTTCATTCCCAGCATTGCTATAGACAGCCTTTCTACCCACCCAGTCAAGTGGAATTACTGAAAAGAAGGCACAGACCTCAGAACTCTAGCTCTCGCTCCAAGCAGCAGGCCCATTTTCAGGTCTCTGTGGGGAAATCTGCTTTTTGACTATTCCTGTGATGACAGCAAACCAGTGATTCACAATCCATTCACTGTCATCTCTCCATTTGGGAAAAGACTCTCTCACTTTGTGGATGCATGGGAGTCCATAATCATGGACAAGTGGGCCCTAAGTACCCAGAAACTGGGATATCCAATCCAGTTTCTCTCCATCTCCCCTTCCCACTCTCCGTCCCCATCCCTTTTCAGGTACCCATTGCTAAGTATCTGCTTGCTCAAGAGCTTCAGGTGCAGCTTGCTTTAAAAGCTGAAGGACCTGTGGAAGAAGTCTCCCTTCAGTTTCAAAGAAAGGGATGTTATTCAAGATATTTTCTAATCCTCAAGTCCAAGTGCGGTCTAAGGCTCATTTTGGACCTTTTCAGTCTCAACATATTCATCAAGTATATTAGCTTCTGCATAGTCTCCCTGCCATCTAACCTTCCCTTTCTGGATCACAGCAGTTGATTTGCTGCCCTCAATCTTTGCGACGCTTACTTCCAAATCACAGTGCTACCAAGTCACAGGAAGTTTCTCAGATTCATGGCAGTGGGCAGGCAATATCAGTACACTGTTCCTCCCTTTTGGCCTAGCATCAGACCCACATGTCTTCACAAAATGTATGGCAGTAGAGGTGGCATTCTTCAGGCAGAAAAATAGACACATCATCCCTCACCTAGATGACCGTCTGAAGTGGCTCACGACTGTGAGTGCCAAGAAGCGAGGCAATGATCCCAAATTGGTAGACTATAATTAGACTTCACCAACTCAGTAACAAATGTGAACTTCTGAAGCACTATAGCAGTCTTACAGTGGAGTCACAGACAGTTCCAGTCTCTCTTACTACCCAGGCAAGCAGGATTTAGAGATAATTGGTGGCAAGGCACCAAAGATCACAAAATATTCAGGTTGGTCCGAGTCCCAAGAGACTTACCCCATGTCAATTTGTACCTTAAATATCTCACCAAAGACAAGGTTTGTAGCCAATCCTGAAATTAACTAAAGATTTATTAACTAGGACAAAGAAATTAGAGAATTATTACAAGATTTAAAGCAGGCAAGCACATATCCACAGATGAGTTAGAATCTATGGTTTTAAAAGGTGACACAGTTGTAGTAATCTGGCAGCTCTGAATGTCTTTCAGGGCTAACCCAAGTTGACCTTGGGGAATCTCTGCTTCTGTTTTGTAGCTCCAGCCCTGGGAGAGTCCAAACACCAGAAGAGAGATGAAACATTTTCTTGTCCACTGTTTTTATTTCCTTCTTCCAGAATTCAAGTTGATGGGATGAGCCCTTTTGCAGGTAGCCTCTTCCTGGGTGTGAAGGGATAATTAACAAAGTCTTTGTTTTGTGATGTCCCACAATGGCCCAGTTAGTTTTGATAGACCTTCTTGGTGGCTAGAAGATGATCACTCCTGACTGAATTCACAGTTTTATTTTTTACAGTCATATGCAAAAACTTAAATATTATAGCATATGATAAAAATATTATAAGTGAGACTAAAGCATTCAGCAACTTACAAGCATTTCATAATGTCTACACACTAAACACATTGTTATATGTTCAAAAGCCACCTTAGCTATACTAACACACGGGTGAAACAGACTGGTTTCCAGCAATGTATTTGTCAGTGTTCAGCTGAGGCCTAAAGCCTTGGTAAGTTCTGGCACCTGGTCTGCCACCGTCACATGTGGCACATCCCATCATCAGGTCGTTGCACATTTCCAATTCATGCTCTCTCTTTTTGACTCTCTAGGACTTATGCTGAACAAAGACAAGTCAACACTGGTACTCACACAGAGTCTGGAATTTATCGGGGCCTTGCTCTTTTCTACAATAGCAAAGATGGGTGCTAAAACAATTTTTACAGTGGGGGTGCTGATGGAAACTGGGGAAACCATGTATTTGGTGTTTGTTATTACTACTTCACGCCAGGAGGTGTGGTAGCACCCTTAGTTCCAGCACTACTGGTAGCGAAGGCCTTTCTTCCTCAAGAGAGGTTCTGAACTATTTATAATCTGTGTGTCCCCCTCAGGATTCACCTATCCACCCTGGCCCAAATGAGGCTCAGATTGCTGGGTCAGAGGGCGGCATCGGTTTATGTAACCTTGTATGCAAGACTGCATCTTTGCCCTCTACAAGCATGGTTAAGATTGGTTTACCAATCAAGCAGACACCATCTGGACAGCCTGGTCTAAGTTCCTCCTGCAGTCTTTAGAATGGTGGATGGTCTAGGGGGACAGTGTAAGTGCAGGTGTCCCATTTGTCCATTCCCTTCCAGCGAAGACCGTTGTAACCAACAATTCTACAATAGGCTGGGGTGTTCTGATTGAGAGTCAGAACTTTTTGTGTTCTATATTTGGCTGTACCAGGACTTTAGCAAGACTCTCTGCCCTATTTCCCATTCTGTAAAATGATTGTTCTTGCCCACTGTCCAGCCTAGAGGTCTTCAGGGTTAACATCTGTAAAACACTGTTAGGTCATTTGGGAATGATAGGTATGTAAATGAGAATTCCCATTGAAATGCAATGACCCATAACTTCGAAAACAGGAAGCCACAAAATAGGGCTTTATTGTTGAACAGAACTGGTGAAAGGAAAGCCATAAATAGTTTCCTTAAGAGTATCATTAATCTTAATCAGCTACTGGAAAATAATTCAGAGTTATAGATTTTAAGTCCATTATGATCAACATCAAGTCTGACCTCCTGTATAGCACAGATCAGAGAATTTCATCCAATAATTTCTTTGAGAGGGAATTATTCTTCTCTACTCTATAAACGAACACTATTGAGCCCAATAACTTGTGGCTGAACGCATGCTTGCTTGCTTGCTTATTTATTTATTTATTATTACCATACACCTAGAAACCCTAGTCATGGACCAGGACACCATTGTGCTAGGTGCTGTACAAAAACCCCAAAAGATAGTCCCTGGCCCAAAGAGTTTACATTCTAAGTATAAGAGAAAAGACAACAGGGGACGTCAGACAGACAGATTGGGTAGTAGAAAGAAACAATGACAACTTTATAAAATCCACTCTAGATGTGAAAGTTGAGAGGAGTGAGAAGCTGTCTGTACTCTGAGGGGAATATACAGCTCCATGACTGCAGTTTTGGGAATTGAAATCACTCTGCTTTTCAGAGGTGACTAGTGCCTGCGACTGCAGTTGAAGTCAGCGAAGAGCTGCAGGTACTAGGCACTGCTGCAAGTTAGGCTGATAACTGAACAGTGCTGCTTCCTAGCAGCTATTGTATTATATTAATTGTTTTAAATGACAGACAAGTGAGAAGAACAAAAAGTGGAAAGAGAGAGAGAGGATAATGCTAGACTGGGAGAAGGGGGTGGTAGGCAGAGTTTATAGAAGCTAAGTGCTGGAGTATTTGTTGTCAAGGGTAAGAAAGCATTGCTATGGCAACAGATTACTAATATTCTTATTTTAAAAGAGCGGCTGAGCTTTGAGAAGTGCTTCAGAGAACGGCTTCGCTGGAAAGGTCAGCTTGCTGTGTTGAAGTCCCTCTCTTTTAGGGCCTGATCAATAGCCCAGTGATGTCAAGATTGGGCCCCAAAAGTGCTTCCCTGATTGGGCTGGAGGAGGCAGAGGGTTTATCCACACTTATTTCATGAAGAATGTGCAAGAAATTCCACACAGGCAACTTAGTGAAACTTCTTGTGCCTTGTGAGGGAGTATCCCACATTGGGGCCATGGGGACTCTGTTGTTACCATTAGTATGGAGAAAATCAGTGCATCTGTAATTAAGTGGATAATCCTGTGATTTCATGAATCTGTTTTAATGCCTATAACATAGCCATTAATGCAGACGACTGTACATACCGACCAGTATGTGAGAGTGAGCATACAGCCAGCAATAACTACTGTCCCAGAAGAAAACCCAAATGTTTATTACATTTGTTTTCCCTTGGTCAGGGTCACAGTTTAGTCTGATAATAACTGTTGCTCCTTTAGCAGCTTTTCCTGACTTTCAGGAAACCTTTGATGAGATTCCAGGATAGGTCCCACTTGAGCCACAATGCAAACAACAGGGACTATCTAGAATTGTAACAAACAAAGCCCTTGTTAAAAACAGGAAGCAGACTCCTTGTGCACTGTTTATTCATGCAAATATATGCACATGAAACCACTTTCATTGCTGTGCATTTTTTCTCTCCTTTCCTTTCAAGCTACAAATAAGAGAGTCTTTCCATAATCTTCTGCCCTATGCTGATTCTGAGAGGGTGCACCCTGATTACCGCACTGTTACTGAAAGGCCACGATGCTTTTGCAGTGTTTCAGAGATAATTTGTTGAGTGTCATATGGGCCTGATCCTGCTCCAATTGAAGTCAAAGGCAATTTTGCCACCTTGTGGGATCATCAGGCCCAATTTTTGGAAACTACTTCTTAAGTTCCAATTCGAGTGGTTCCCTTTTTTCTGTTCATTTGTTCTTGCATGCCCTTTCTAGGGCAATTCCAAGACATCATTACAGAGAACACAAGAAAATTGGCATGCCTGAGACTAATCCATTTATTTATTTACCTGAGAACAATCCAAGTATATTTTATTTTTGTTTGCTGTTTTGCTTCCTATTGGCACAGATGTTTGAAAAGCCATTATTAAAAGGAAACTCGTTCAGTATTTTGAATCCTAAATAGAGTGCAGTGTCTTCACTTGTTACTTTGCTGTTGAATTAGCTGGGTCAAGATACTTCACTATTAATACTTAAAAATACCTTAATCATTACGGTTCATTGACTCTGATATCTTCTATTATTTTAAAGCAAAGCTCTCCCCCCAAACAACAACAAAAACAACCCACACATGGTTATTGTGCTAGTTCCCTTCAGCTTGTCCTATGGCCGGCTGCAAATGTTGTTGTCATTCTCAGAAAAAAAATGGAGTATTACAAAAATGCTAAATGTATTTGTGATGGAGGAGGTTGGCATATACAAAAAGTCCAAGCTGTATGTCTGTGTTGGTCATCTCTACAGGATAGGGTGTTCAGGAGAGAGACATGGCCTACTGTTCAGAACACAGGACTACTCGCATCTGATACCAAATCCTTCTGGGTGACTTTGGGCAAGTTACTTATTGCCTGATTTTCAGAGGTGCTGAGCACTTTAATTGACTTCAGTGGGATTGCTCAGCACTTCTGATAATCAGGTCATTAACCTCGGAGCCTCAGTTTCCCCAGGAATTTACTCCTGAGCTGACAATGAAAGGCCATCAAGAAAGGAAAGGAAAGAAACAGCAAAATAAAAGAATCTGTCATAGTCATTCAATGAGAAACAACATTAAAGTACTAAAATAGAGATGTGTGTGAGCTACTTATTTGGGATCTGGAATCAAAGTTCAACAGATCTTTAGAAGCCAGACTGTGTAGCTGGTCCCATCTCTTCAATAAAAGATATAAGACAAACCTGCAACAGCAAGGAAATTTACAGCAATGGCTCAGAGATCCCGTATGTTTAGGGTCCAAATTCAGCCAGAGTGTAATCGGACACAACTCCCATTGATTTCAATGGGAGTTGCACCCGCTTAACCGAAGTTAAAAATGGGTCCCCAGATATAACTGTGGACAGTAAAACAGTGTTGTAGCAGTGTCTTATTTCATCAAAAAGAACAGGAGTACTTGTGGCACCTTAGAGACTAACAAATGTATTAGAGCATAAGCTTTCGTGGACTACAGCATCCGAAGAAGTGGGCTGTAGTCCACGAAAGCTTATGCTCTAATACATTTGTTAGTCTCTAAGGTGCCACAAGTACTCCTGTTCTTTTTGCGGATACAGACTAACACGGCTGCTACTCTGAAACCTCTTATTTCATCATGATCTTGGGGCTTTAAGCCTGAATGCTAACTTTCCTTTCACTTGAACAGATTTGCCACTCAGCTCTTTTAGTCGCCCTAATGTTTTTTTGTTGTAGGAATTTCCTTAAGGAGAATTTTTTTTAAGTGTAATTTTTGGTTGATTATTGCTTATATATGCAATTAGTGTAATTGCATCTGATTATGCCAATTAGAGTAATCATGAAATTAGAACATGCAACGATGAAGTATAATGCATTTGTGAAGTCTTTTGTAAAATTTCCTGAACCACATATACCAGGGGTCGGCAACCTTTCAGAAGTGGTGTGCCGAGTCTTCATTTATTCACGCTAATTTAAGGTTTTGCGTGCCAGTCATACATTTTAACATTTTTAGAAGGTCTCTTTCTATAAGTCTATAATATAGAACTAAACTATTGTTGTATGTAAAGTAAATAAGGTTTTTAAAATGTTTAAGAAGCTTCATTTAAAATTAAATTAAAATGCAGAGCCCCCCGGACCAGTGGCCAGGACCCGGGCAGTGTGAGTGCCCTGAAAATCAGCTTGCGTACCACAGGTTGCCTATCCCTAACATATACCAAATAAAAGATGGTTATTTTCTCTTGTTTTGGCTGTGGTGTGTTTGAGTGTTAAGTTCAGCATCCTGGCTTGCTTCAAAAGAGATGTTTTTAATTTGTTATTAATTATTCTTAATATTCATATAGTTAATATTACTTATTATTCTTACTTGTGATGCAGTAGCACCTAGTGCCCACAACTGAGATCTGCCCCCATTGTGCTAGATGTTATACAAGCACATAGTAAGAGACGGTCTCTGCCCCCAAAGAGCCTACAGTCTAATAGTCAAGGCAGAAAAAGGAGGTAGTAGTATTGCCATTTTACAAATGGACAGTTGTCACACAGAGAGATTAGGTGATTTTTCCCAAGATCTCACAGGGAGTCTGTGGCAGAGCCAGGAACTGAACCCAGATCTTCTGAGTTCCAGTGCAGGGCCATAACCACAGACCATCCTTCCGGTCTCCTCCATTCATTAGTTAATATTTACAGCATTCTGAAAAAGATGAAGATTCTTGCTCTTACAATCTAATATTCTGCCATGGCATGATAAGTGAGTATCATAAACAGTTAAAAAAAAGTGGGGGGAGGGATTAAGGGAAGAAGACAGACCAGCGTTACAATAGCAAGATCATGTGACTGCTCAGGAAGGCAAGTTATCTGTTCAAATAACAAGAGAGTGTTCTATAAAACAGAGTATTAAACAAACCCGCAGGGAGGAGGAGGCTGACATATACAGATGATCCAAACAATATGTTGTTATTGTGTATTTGTTATGTGATAATACCTAGGGACTCCAATCAGGGATCCAGGCCCCTCTGTGCTAGGTGCTATCCAAACATTGAGCAAAACCCAGAGAGATTACGGTATATGTCTGTCTTGGTCATCTCTGCAAGCGTTGCCAGCATTCTTTCTCTTTTGGCCATTCCTTGTTATGGCCTCTGGTCGTTTGTATTCATTCAGCTTTGGCTGCCCTGAGGCTGAGAGTTGTGGTGGGGTTCTTTTCGCAGATGCTCAGAAGCAAATTAACTTTTACAAAGACGGATTCCTTCATGCATCCTACTGTGGTATCTCTGGTGAAGGAGATGGTAGGCGACCTTTTGTTCAGGCACCGTGTTGCTTGGGAAGCAGCTAGACACGCGGAAACGAATAACAGCTTTGGAACTTAGAATTCTTTGCAGAAAAGACTGGTTAACTCTATGGCTGCTGTGCTTAGATTCTACAGTGATAAGAACCGTATGTGGCTAGATAGATGTTATGGGGCATGTTTCAGAATAGCATACCCTGGGTATATATTGGAAGGCCAGTAATGGCATCTCTTGTTGCTGCCCTATATTAGCAGGTGGTTTTTAGAAGCAAGGGGATACTGCCATGGTCCAGATAGCATTGGAGGCCATTATTTTCAAAAGTAGCTAGTGATTTTGATTGCTCAACTTGAGATCTCTTAATAGGGCCTGATTTCCAGAGAGTGAGTGCTTAATGCATCATGAAAATCAGCCCCCAAACTCGGAGAGAGAGTTTCAAGATGGCTATCTAAATGCTTCCAGTGTAAATATTTGCACTTGTTATTGTTATTAATCATTATTTGTTTGACAATGTAGATCAGGTCCCAAAGTGCTAGGCACTGTATAAATACTTACTAAGAGATAGTCTCTCCTCCAGAGACCTTACAACCTAAATAGAAAAGGCAAACACTGGGGATCAGAGACACAAAAAGATACTAAGTGACTTACCCAAGGTCATTTGGGTAGTCTATAGCAGAGCTAGGAAATGAACCCAGATCTCCGGAGTTCCAAGTGTCCTAATCACAAATTTATCCATCCATCGTCTAAAGAAGAAAATTCTTGTTGACCAAGGGAATGAAGCAAATTTGGGATTTTTCATTTCAACCAGTGTTTGCAAGTACTTTATTGAGCAGCAAAACTTAATTAAATTCATCCTCCTCTGGCTTCCACATACAGTACACAGAGACCTTTCTCAGAAACACACTCTTTTAAAATGTATATTTCATACTGTGCTCTGTGCAGAGCATATCTGGAAAACATGTGCAACCATTTGAAAAATAAATTGCAAAGCTGCAAAAAACATAATCAACTTTAAAGTGATGGTCTATGTGCTGCAGGGGAATAGCTCCGTTTAAAGTGAAAAATAAAAAATAAGATATCAGTAAGTAAATTAATTCTGCTCATATAAGCTTATTTGTAGCTTTGGTTCATGTCTGCAGCGTAATCCTTTGATCTGAGACAGGTGTTTCACTTTGGTTGGGATCAGACAGATGACCATGTCTAAAGCACCATGCCCACAGATGCAGGATATAGTTTATAGATAGCAACTATGTGGTTCCGCTTTGTTTCACTTGAGGGTGCTGGCTCTGGGTTGCTATTCAGAATCCTGCTTATAAGAGGCACTAATGTTATGCCGGACAAGTTTTCCAGACTTGGGGGTCTGTCCGCTGTAGATTGTGCTTCAGGGAAATACTCACTATTTGGTGCTGGGTCTTGTATAACTACAAAGTGTAAAATGAGAGTGGAGGGGTATTTTGTTTGCTTATCCTGAAATCAGTTGTTTTGATACTTCCTATTTGTGGATAATTTAATTGAGAATATGAACCTTTCTATAAGGTTGTTGTTGAACCAGCCTCTTAAGAATTGTTAGACTTCTGGGGCAGAGATATGAATATCATATCAAAAACCAAAACAAACAAACCCCAAACCCTACTTTAGAGGCAAACTCATTTTCCATTGAATTCTGCACAATTACAGAGTGATATCTACAGAATCTGATTGGTTACTGTGGTGTTCTGTGTATGTAAAGCCTCATCTGGCTTATTACTATTTGCATTACACTAGTGCCTAAAGGTGTAACCAAGATCAGATCAAGGTTGTGCTAGGAACTGTATAAACACATAATAATAGCCAGTACCTGCCCCAAGTGCTTACAGTCTGGGGCTTCCAGTACTGTGCATAGTCCCATTGAAGTCAATAGGCTACTTACAGTAGTGTTTGCATAACGTGTAAAGCGCTTTGGGATCTTTTGGCATGAAGCGCTGTATGAATGTAACGTTTTATTAATCATTATTGTATATAGAGTGGCAATATCTCTAAAAATGCCATGGAGCCCCAGCCCTGAGATTGTGAGCCAAGTTTAAGCAAAAGGGCTCGCACACTGAAATAGTGGGAAAGAAGGAAGAAATCCTCATTTGCAATGTATGTGCCTTAATGCTGAGCCGTGTGCATAGGCAGCCCACCATTCACTCCTCCTGTTGGATGCAGGGAGGACTAGCACATGCAAACCACCCGATATATGTGGTTTGAGCCATGTAGGTCCACACTATGCATGGGGCCCTCTGGCCATAGCTCTGTTCATGGGCAACACACCTACACTCCTTAGTCCTAAATTCCTGCAGAGACCTGCTGCAGAAGTGACTGTGTCAGTGTACAAGGTGGGATGTGGGGTTCCTGGCAGGGTTCTTTCCTAGATTGTCCCAATGATTGGCTCTTGAACACCCAATGATCTCTGTATTGGCCCCTGTGTGGCAAACTTGTGGGGTTTTATTTTTTTGTAAAGAAGTCATTTAATACACTGGGAGGATAAATTTAACCCCCCTTCTCTCCCCCCCCCCAAAAAAAAACACTCTTCATTTTATTTTTGGTTTTGTGTCATATATACCCTATACAATTCTTAGAAGTCAGTTTCTATGTACTACTTCTTTAAATCTCTAAGAAGCATGTTGCCAGCAGAAACTGACAGCCATTTTGTATTCAGTCCAGCACAGACTGCTACAGAGGAGATGCGCACACTGCCCTCTTTCATGGAAATTTTCCATTTGTTCTTTCTTGTTTTGTTTTTTTCTTAGTCTAAAATAATAAGATGTGTCTGTTTTGTATACCAAGAGTATGTAGGGAGTTTCTTTCTGAAGGACTGAGATACTGAAGCACTTGGCCTGAGGGTATGAAAGAGTAACCACAGTGTAACACAGATATTACTATTTAATATGTTTCATACAGCCAGCCGAAGTGCCTCAGGGTCTTTCCAGGTAGTGGGGGAAAGGTTAGACACCCCAGCTGCACGGGGGGGGATTTGTGCAATAGACTGAGCTATCACTTCTGCCAGACAGTCCGTGTATTTTAACTGCCAGCCTCACAAATGCCCCCAAACCTACAATAAGCAGCATCAGAAAAAAGCTTTGGAGGTTTTACTGCTGTTCTGGGTTTGTTTCTTTTTAACTGATACTCTTTAGGGAGCAAGGTGAATTGTAAGTGACCAGGGGCTAATGCCTCTGAAGGAAATGGCTTGTGTTTTGGAACAACCTAATTTCTTTTTAACAAGAAAATCAAAGCCATGTTTAAATCGTCAAGCTAATCCTCAGTGGAGGATGAAATCGGTTGGAATTCTGGAATGGTGATTAATTATGCTCTCAGATAACCTTTTTGTACATCAGATTAAATGATTTGGGGCTTCTTTTGTTCTGATCAGAAGTAAATGCCGAGGCTGGAGTGTACACAAACAGTGTGAGTAGATCAGTTTGCATGGTATGCACCTCTGTCCAGAGCTGCATCTGTTGCTGCTGCATCCTAACACTGAGCCTGTCAGAGACAACCTGGTAACAAATTGAGTGTGGGATGGATTTTTCTCTTCCTTGACTTAATGACTTCACTAATCCATGGGAATCCATCTCCTTCCCATGCTGGGATAAAGGCCAGTTTCTACTCTGGGGGCCAAAACTCTCGACTCCAGTGCAATGCCCTAGCATACGAGCTTTGCACAGGAGTTCTTCACAGGCTTCCCATCTTCAGGCCACAGAGCACTAATAGAGCTGCTTCAGAGTTCCTAGCGCGGTCACAGGGCTGCAGTGTCCACAACCCTGTGCGCTCCATGAACAGGAATTAGCCAAGTCTATATGCAAACATGTATGTTTAGTGTGAAGGCAGCATTCCTCTCTGGAAAGATCATCCAGATCGTATACTTACAGTTGATGGAGCATTAATGGGTTCTTGGTGGGCATTTCTCTCTCGCTCCTTACTCTGTGAGCATCCCTATTCTCTGAAGGGGATTCATGCTTTGGGGTTAGATAGTTTAATATAGTTTTAATGTAAGATTTTAAAACTGCCATTTGATTGCAGCTTCTAATGACTGTGACATTTTTATCACTTTGTTAAACTGCAGAGAGAGCAGGGAATGATTATGCCTGGGAGGGAGAACAGTGTTACTGCAAGGGGAAAATTGTTCAATTTTCCTTCTTTCCAGTCTGTGATAATTTAGTGTGCTAAGAAAGCATGAAAATTCTTACCTGTTGGCGTGTGATCAGATGTGATCTGGAGTTAAGATTGTAGGCCAAATTCTTCCCTTGTTTACACCCATAAAACCCTATTGAAGTCCATGAGGTTGAGTAGATGTAAATAAGAGCAAAATTAGACCCCATATCCTTACTTGCTCGTGCAGTTTTTCTCTTAAACCCTCTTCACAGCCTCTTTGCAGCAGGGTTCAGCTTCATTATTTTTAATTGTGCATTTATTGAATGCTTAGGGCCAGGACCTTCCCTTCAGTCACTGTGCACAGACTCCCCATGATCTACAGCAAAGGCCTGTGTGTGCCTGGACTGAAGACGGTAGGCTGATTCTGATCTTGATTTACAAACTGGTGTGAATTAGAAGTAATTCCATTCAAGCTGGAGTCACACTGGTGTAGGTGACATCAGAATCCGAACCAGTGTATGACAATAATTAACAACTCGACTTATGCGTAAAAGACTCAAGCAGGCTAGGGTTATTCTTGCATTTTTGTACTTCACTAAACATAATCCAGGGTAAGAGAGAAATGCCAGGACTAACCAGACAAAAAATCCAGTTAAGGGATTCAGATGTATATGTCCTGCAGCACTGTGTTGTCAGAGATGATTAGTGGGTGACAGCTATATATTATATATGATCATTTCCTTTTCTGGACCTATCAGCTTTTTTTATAGTCTTAGGTGGTTGGTGGTTAGGTTAATGTACCCATCGGATAGCTAATTTCACCCTTTTTCATCACCCTTTCAGAATGTATTAGAGAGCAACTCTAACTGCCGCATATTTACACTGCAGCTCATATACTAGTCCTTTTGTGCCTTTTTAAAAACCTTTCTGTTGATTATATTGTAATGAATTGGACATGTGAGTATGTGTGACTGCCCCTTAGTGACTGGGATCAGCAAGGTTTAACTGTGTATCCTTGGCCCTGTACTGCTAACAGCAAAAGGAGAGTGTGACGTTCTGTACCTTGTGGGAACACCCTACACCCCCATGTTCATCCTTATAATATGATTGTGTGGATCTAATGCAAAGTTTGTCATGTTGGGTGTCTTCGGAAGGTTCATGATATACTGAGCATTGTTGTTATGGTAATATCATAGTAATCATTGTTATAGTAGTGTTACGTTATAGGTTGTAATTTCATGTATATAGTTATGAGGTTGAAAATGTGTCCTCATGGCTTAAAGCAAGCCCATGCAAAAACTCTGCAGAAGCAGAGGGGCAGTTCACACCTCATCAGGGTTTGTATGGGACAAAACCAGCCCAGCCTCACAGGAGCAATGGACACTGGCCTAGGCAACAACAAAGGATCTGTTGGACTCTCGAGTGAGTCACTCCCCTTCCTTTGGTCAGTTTGGGACTGCGATGAGGTAATGCTCACATGACTCTGAAGGGGAAGGTAAAGTCAAGAGGGAAGAAAGGACATGATAAAAGGGAGAGAGGTTTGCCATGCTCTTCCTCTCTCTTCCACCTACATCTACAGACACCACACTAAGCGAGTCAAGTGCTGATCAAAGGGGAGAGCCTGGCTGAAGAGCAACCAGCCAGCCTGTGGTGAGAAGCATCTAAGTTTGAAAGGGCATTGAAAGTGTTAAGATAATCTTAGAATGCATTTTGCTTTTATTTCATTTGACCAAATCTGACTTGTTATGCTTAGATTTTAAGTGATTATAAGTCAATCTTTGTAGTTAATAAATGTTTGTTTATTCTACCTGAAGCAGTGCGTTAGGTTTAAAGCGTGTCAGAGACTCCCCTTGTGATAACAAGTCAGGTACATATCAATTTCTTCGTTAAATTGATGAACTCCTATAATCTTGCAGTGTCCAGCGGGCATAAATTGACACTGCAAGACAGAGGTTCCTAGGGTTGTGTCTGGGACCAGAGGTATTGGCTAGTGTCATTCGGTTGCAAGTAGCTGGGAGCAGCTTTCATGCCAGAGGTTGTGCGTGAACAGCCCAGGAGTGGGGGTTCTCACAGCAGAGCAGGGTAAGGCTGGCTCCCAGAGCCAAGGATTGGAGTGATCTAGCAGTTCACCGGTCCAGATAACACCGGGGGGAACGTCACAGAGAGTTCCCTTTAGTGCAGCTGGCTAGGCTTTTCCCAGCAGGAGGTTCTGAGATCTAAGTTCTCAGGCGCTAGGATGGACAGTGTAGTGATTATCTTGAAGTCCTATGTGGCTATGGATTTGATGCACTCTGTAAGAATGGTTGGTTCATAATGTGTGTTTTTCCGTGTGTCATGCTGTGTGATAGATAGGGCAACCTCCTGCAATATCTTTGGGAGGCCATATTGTATTAAGTTTATGAATGGTTTATGTATCATTGTGGGTCAGATGTTGCATGCACTCCATCAAGGGAAGGTGAACACAGCTCCTCCAGGAAGTGAAAACAGTAGGGGATGGTTAGAGCAAATAATTCAGCTTTAACACCTCCAGAGAGGTATCACCTCTTGGGGAGGCTCGAATATTCTGGTTCAAACTAGATTCTCCAGAGACCAGCAGACAAGGAAAGGGTGCTTGGATAAATAACCTGAGTTTAAACTGACTTGAGGCCTTTCTTGTAACCAAGAAAACCAAGTTGAGCCCTATGTTGGAATTCGGGGTGATCACTGATAAGCTTTTTAGCGTGTGTGTAGGTTCTTTTATTGTTTTTATATTCTTTTTTTTTAATGCTGTTACTTTAATAATAAATGTGCTTGCTTAGAAGGAACTATGTGGTAACTTGTAACTGCTGGCAATACACTGTTCAAAGTCCATGGAGAGGAAGCAAAGCACAGGTGCTGCCGCCTTAAAAATCTCTGTCAGAAGAGAGAGAGACATGGGTCTCCCTCCAGGAGAGGCGACGGCTGGGAGCCAGAAATCTTTAAAAGGGTGCTCTCACAGACCACACAAGAGGAAATACTGGTGCAGTTGCCCTGAAATTGTGAACTGACTTGAGGCCTTTCTTGTAACCAAGAAAACCAAGTTGAGCCCTATGTTGGAATTCGGGGTGATCACTGATAAGCTTTTTAGCGTGTGTGTAGGTTCTTTTATTGTTTTTATATTCTTTTTTTTTAATGCTGTTACTTTAATAATAAATGTGCTTGCTTAGAAGGAACTATGTGGTAACTTGTAACTGCTGGCAATACACTGTTCAAAGTCCATGGAGAGGAAGCAAAGCACAGGTGCTGCCGCCTTAAAAATCTCTGTCAGAAGAGAGAGAGACATGGGTCTCCCTCCAGGAGAGGCGACGGCTGGGAGCCAGAAATCTTTAAAAGGGTGCTCTCACAGACCACACAGGAGGAAATACTGGTGCAGTTGCCCTGAAATTGTGATATGCTGTACCTATAAATGTGATTTTTAAAAGAAGATCAGATATTTGGCTTTTCATCCCTGTCATTATTCTTTTAAGAGGCTGTACTAATTTCCTCCTTCCAGTATTAGAAACTAACACTATCTGTTGATCTAGATATGAAAAGCAGAAGTATCTTTTAGCTGACTTCCAGATCAGCTGATGAAATTCTGCCCTTATCACTTGTAAACGTTTTGTAACTAGTTTGTTGATTGGTTTTGCTTTTCCTTCTGGATGTTTTTAACTTATAGCTCCCTGCTGACATTCTGCCTTCATTTTCTTCGAATCTTTTTCACATGCCTGCTACTGGAGGTTTTGGCTACATCCTTGCTTAGCCGACGCTATCACTCGGTAATCTTTCATTGTGTTTCCTTCTAGAGATCCACGTGGAGAAAATCCTTCATGCCACATGTTTTCCGTGAGCCCTAAGACCACAGCTGTCCACAGTGTCATCTGAGATCCTGAGAGTCACACACAGTTATGGGAGATTCTCCAGCCGACACCACTGATGAAGGTGCAGACACATGCTGCAAAGACACTCAGACTGACCTGGCAGAGAGAGTAGCAGCCATAGATGTTGCTGTTGGGCCTAATATAGATGACCAAAATGTTCAAGAAGCAATAGAAGAGAATGACACAGTCTTTTCTGACAGTGTAGCAGACATGCAGAGGAATGGGATCCATAGTGACATGGTAACAAATGAATCTTTACCTTCACAAGACACAGAGGATGTTAATCAGATGAATGTTCCAAAGAAAGCTCCCACTAGGCCTGTTCTATCCAGCAGAAAGTTGTCTCTTCAAGAAAGACCTACAGGAAGCTACCTGGCTTCTACCAATGCTCCAGGCTATGGTCCTTATGCAACGGGACCTTTAACACATATCTCGCCACGTATAGTGAGGAGACCAACGATAGAGTCCAACCGGATCGCCATCTCAGATTCTGAGGTAGGTTTCTTCTCTGCTGTAATGATGATGCCAAGGTATGATGCTGTCTTTTCTGCCTGCTGATAGGAAACTTTAGCCTCCAAAGCCAATAGTTTCAGAGGCACTAAATTTAACTTATGCATAAATGCCTAAAAACAATAATCTATGATTATAAGCAACTTGTAGCATAGGTTGTAACATAGGTAAATAACTTGTATATGTCTGTGCCTTCAACACTTGAAGCAGTCTTTACTTCTATTGTAAATGGACCATCTGATCATCTAGGTCATGATTCAGTAAGCTACGTAAGCATGTGCCCAGCACATGAGTTGTCCCATTGAAGTTAATGCCTTCCTTATAACTATTCCAGTTGAATAGTAGAAGCAGCAGCATGGTAAGCTAAATTTGGTACCCCATAATTTTTTTTTAATGAGTAGAGGTAAGGCTGGTTTCAAATGGATTTCCTTGGGTTTTTTTACCGCATGGGCCCTCAAGAAGTTTATCTGCTGTGGCAGCTTTGTCATGTTTATTTTATGGGTTTACGCATGTGGAGATCAGGCATTTCCCATCATGCCACGTGAATGAGGTTGTGGTTATTGGAGACATGATTTAATTTCATATGAACTGTAAATATATTGCCATCTCCCTCTCCTGATTTTTACATTTTTATTGACTTTCAAAAATAATTCCTCAGGTAGAAGCTAAATTCCTCAGACAGTGTTTCCAGGATTGCATGGACTCCCACAGAGCCCCACCAAACAGCTTTGTGAATGTGCAGATTACACAGTCCTATTTCACACCTCAGAGCTCACTGAATAAAATAAGGCATGCAGCAGTCCACGGTGGTAACACAAGCTGTACAGTGCTTGAATAATACAGGAAGTGCTCACAGACAATGTTGAAACTTTGATAGGGTTTTCTTTGAAAGCTCTGCATAATGAAAGGCCTGTATTCCTTTTGTAGGCCGTGTAACCCGCTCTCAGAATAGCACTTACAACTTCACTCGTACCATATAAAGCTATTCTGAACAGAGTACTGAAAAACAATCCTGACTGGAGGGAGGCAAAGATGTACCAATCTTTTCCTTCTCTAATGTGTGAGATTCCAGGATACATAAGGCCATTGGTAGTTCTCTTAAGGCCAGATTTCCAAAGAGCTCAGCTCTAGAGCTGGTGAGGATTTTTTTCATTGGAAAATGCTGATTCATCAAAACCAAAACCTTTGGGGGAAATTTATTGGTTTTGACAAAGCTTTTGTCAGGAAGGTGTCTTAGATCCAGGATAAAATTTAGAGAGAGAGAGAGACCCCAGGCTAAAGTAGCCAATAGCTCAGGAGCTGGGGAGACCCAAGTTCAAGTCTTTGCTCTTAATGAGGTTGAATCTGGGTCTTCCACGTCTCTGGTGAATGCCCTTTGTGAAAGGGCTTTGTTTTGTTCTGATGCAGAACAAAAACAAATACTGAAATCTCAAATATTTTTGCAAAACACAATCCTTGTTTTCTGGCCAGCCCTACTCAGCTCCCATTTGGTCGCTTATTTTGGTGCCTAAATGGGAGCTGAGCTTTTTTGAACATCTATCCCTACGTGTAGATGCTGAGCACTCAAGAATCTGGCTCCTCCATGAATATTTCATTCTGGCCACATGCCTGTTTCCCCGTGTTTCTCTTCCTCTTTTGCTTCCTGTTTCTTACCTTCCTCATTTCTCTACTTTTTACAGAAAGATAGCTGCCAAGCCAATACAGTTCAGTGACCGGTGGTTTCATGGTGAGGTTTCATCTTTCATCATTAGATAGTAAGAATTTAGTGACACCTCCTGCCCTTCCCCTGCATGGGACTTGAAGGTCCCTGACTGCAAAGACCAGAACTGTCCCTCTGCATGTAGTAGAGTGGAAGCAGGATTTGGGGAGTGTACATGGGGGGGTGAGGATCCCCAGCTCATCGCAGTGTAATGCTTCTTGGAGATTCCTCTGTGGCAGGGGGAAGGAGGTTGGAGTTGAAGGTGGATAGGAGTAGGTGCAAGTGGTGATGGAGCAGGGAGTCTGTGACTACACAATATCTGATAGCCTTGTCCTACATAGAGGGGTTGCTGCTCCAGCCCTGAGGTTGCAGTAGGAGGCATAGAACAGCTGGGATGGGGAATCTTTTTCCCCCTCCATCACCTATACTGAGAACCCTCAGCACAATCTGGTCACTCAAGCGGTTGCTGGAAGAGAGAGGTTCGATGGCAGTTTCCACACCATTATTGCCGCCAAATCTCCTTTCCCTCTGGAAGCAGCAGCTAGATGGAGGAACACGGTACCCTTTCAGGTGGGCCCCAGTTCTCCAGTTTCATAGTCTTCTCATGTACTTGCCTCCCTTAGTGTGGGAGACTTTAATAGCTTGGGGGGTTCAGTGGGGCGAGGTGCATTTTGTGGTGTCTGAATTGTTTGCTCCACAGGAAGGGTTTCGGTGGTGGTCATCAGAGATGAGAGAGGTTACATGGCCAGTCCACAGAAACGACTTGACAGTGAAGGTGAGGAGGGGAAGATGAGTGACTCAGTAAAGACAGGGGGATTCAGGATCTGTTGGAAGGAAGAGCCGAGGCCTTCTTAAAGGGATGGGTAATATCAAAAGGTTCAGAGAGTCAGATGAACATCTAAATTATTGGATGCATAACTAAAGGTTTTAAGGTACTGCCCACAGCTTATCCTTATGGGCTAACTCCTAACCTTTTACACCCATGCCACCCTGCTGCAGTCAGTGAGGTGTAGCTGAGGGCAGAGGATAGCTCTGTATTATGGAGGCTACATCGTTTAATAGCTAGAGCATGAGCCTGGAAGTCAAAACTCTGGGTTCTAATCCAAACTCTACCATTTAGTTACTGAATGACCTTGGGCAAAGTCACTTAGCCTTCCTGTGGTTTAATTTTCCCCATCTGAAGAATGGATATAATTCTGCTTACTCCCTTTGTAAATCCCATTTTGATCCTCAGGTGAAAGATACTGTAAAAGCACAAATTATTATTACTTTTAAACTATTGTTCTGTTGTATTTTTTGGAGTGGCGGACCTTTGTGAGTCACTGAGCAGTGAGATAGGAATTCATTGCACTCTAGCACTAATAAAAGAAAATATATGAATATAACAAACTATAGGTGTCTGCAGTATTCTTTAGCCCCAGTAATATGCTTTAATGGAGGTTCAGAACAAATTTCAGAAAACTTACTTGACTTCTATATGTCAGTGCTGTAATTCTGCAGTGATTTTTACAGTGCTGGAAATGAAATTTGTTTCAAGGTAACTGCAGTGGAATATATTTATAACAAGTTCCAATCTGCAGGGAAATTCAAAAGAATCAAAACCCTCATATATAAAATCAATATCTTAGTCAATAGATGTTGCTTTCGAAAAGAAGCTTGGTTTGAAAGGCAAATGCAGAGACCTTCATTTCTCTGTTCCAGTAGCAGTTTTTATTGTGCAGTGCTGCATTTTTAATAGTCAGTTTAACGTAGCTATTAAGAGCCCTGCTACACCATGACTGAAATACTTAACAAAGCTGCATTCTGTGGAAAGCATCATTCATATTAATGGAGTGTCACTGCAACAGGAAGAGGTGAAGGGATACATTGGCAGGGAGTCTAAGTCAGAGGGACCTTGTGATATTTTTAAAGACAACAATATTATGGTTCAGGTTTTAAGGGTAGCCTGGAAATCTATAGGCCCAATCTTGTAGACTTTGGTTATGGTTTTTATTATCTGTATATTTTGCAGTACAGGCTTTTCCCATCCAGCACTCCTCTAGAATCCTTCATTTGTTCAGTATAGAGTGTGGGTATGTGCACCCAGAAGTTTTCATCTGTTTCTTTCTGTATTTGTACAGTACCTAGCACAGTGGGCCCCAGCTGTGATCAGGGCTCCCCAGGCACTACCGTAATTCAAATAATGGTATCTTCCTGTTTGCTTTCCAGGCCACTTCTGCCCTGATTTACATCCAACATAACCCCACTTGCTTCAGACAATCATTTTCAAAAAGCAAGGATGAACAAATCTTTCTGTAGTTGATTGTGCCACACAAGCAGGGTTCATTCTTACCTGTATACCTAGGTATTTAGTTGTACCCTGGGGAGCTGGGTGTGCCAATCTGTGTGAACTGGGATGAGAAGGTGCTCTAGGCTCTTGGATAGGGATCTGCAGTCTTTGTGAGGGAGGGGCAGAGTTACCTTGGGGAGAAAAGTTGCTATGGATTTGTTTGTTTTCCCCCCTGAGCTTTGATTCTCATAAGCATTTAGGGGTAAATTTAGAGGCAGGTTGAGGGCTTGCGTCCACATGCTCACAGATACTTGGTTTCCTGGGAGCAAACTGTAGGTGTTGGTCATGTTTGTGGAATACACATTCCTTAGTACGTCAGTGTGGTCTGTATGTTTAAGGTCAGCACGGTTATCTATCCAGAAAATACTTTTTTTCCCCATCGAGGCTAATCTTTTATGGCATCTGTATGAGTAGACCAACGCCTCCGGCTAGTATTCTTCTAGGAAGTGTCCAGGATAATTGTGCTTCTGTGAGGTGTTTCTCCGTAAGACATTACAAACTGAAATGAGAGGGAAACATGCAGGACAGTAGGCTCTGGGTCAGATTTTGAAAGCTTGGCCTCCATTAAGACATCAGTACTATGCTTACACCAAAAATTTTATTTACTCATGTGGAAGTTTAAAATACAACCTCACATTATTATTATTATTGCTCAATTGTATTATAGTAGCATCTAGCAGTCCCAACCAACATTGGGATGCAATTGTGTTGAGTGCTGTTTAGACAGATAGGACAGCATCTCTGCCCCAAAGAGCTTACAGTTTAAATAGACATGATACACAAAGGGATGTGATGGGAAACTGAGGCACTGGGAGGTGAAGTGGCTTTCCAAAGGTCACACAGGAAGAGCCACAGCTAGGAACTGAACCCATATATCCCAAGTCCCCAACAAGTCCTTTATCATAAGACTGTTCTTCCTCTCTGGCCAACCCATGCAGTGATTAAGATAGTCAGCAGCAACCTCTTATCCTGTAATGGAATAACTCCTTTAGCTCCCTCGGTGGAGAACTGTGCTGAAGAGTCTGGGCCCTATCTGTACCGATGAGCCATCCTGTGGGGTTGTTATACATGCTATTTCCAACTAGGGAGATGGGCCAAAAAGAGAAATGGAGGCTGACTCAAATAGAACTTTACTGGACAGTGGTACTGAAAAGTAAGCAGTGAAGGTGGTTGCTTTTTATTACAGAAAACAGGACTGATGACGCTGTTCTGTAAGAGATGACAGGCAGAGGGGAAATATGGGCAATTACAGAGAATGTAGAGCAGAGGCTAATCACTGACTAGTGAAGCTCAGAGATATTTGGTATCACAAGGAGAGGTGAGAATGAATAAATGGAGTGATGCAATGGTATCTTTTGCACAACTACCACTATGTTGTTTATCATTTGTTAAGCATGGACTGTGAGCTCAGATCTGTACAGGACACAATACAGACAGTTCCTCTTCCAGCATACTTGCAGTCAAAACAAGATAGTATGGTTGACAAAGATGTATGAGGAAGCCCCCAGGATGAATAGGAATTTGTTTAAAGCTTACACTATTATCTGTTCACTTGCTTCTTGTATGCTTCACTGCAGAAGAGAGTCATTAGGGTGGATTTGAATGAAGAAAGAGTAGTGACTTGGCAGAGTGGAGTTATGGGCAGGGAGGGGGGACATTCCAAGTGTCTTGGTTGACACCACATTGAGGCTTTTATCCTGCCGGGGATGAAATGGGACTGTGGTGATAATTATGATCATGCTGTGCTGCTTTTTATACAGATCCCTAAGGAAGCTTTGGTAAACAGTTCCTTTGTGAGCTGAGAGGCCAGTAGGGCAGGCTCACAGACTTGCTTCTCCAGTAGTTGACTAACCGCCAGGTTTCAGTGCAGATGATCGTTCAAGTCCTTTCCGGGTGAGTCCTGTGGGACACATTTGTACTGGAGGAGTTGGTAACCTGCATGTGTTAAAGCACCTTTAAAACTGCTCCTTTCTCCTTGCAATGACTGTTTGGCATCATCAGTCAATGTCTTTCTAGAGACAGTGCATCCATCATTCAGAGCTAGCAGTGATTACCCAAGGTAAATTATAGTCTTTGCAAAAATGAAGATTAAATCCATGAACATCCGCACTTTGTCAGATATGCAGGGATAGTCTACGTCAATCAGAAACCAAGATGGATTGTCCAGCTACACCCTGGGATGTATCAGAATTTCCGATGCGGGATTGGCTATGCTTTCATCAATCATTATACCAGGAGTTGCAACAGTTCAGTGCTTTGCCACCATAGTTCCTATGTTTAAAACTAATCTCAAAAAAATACTAAAGAATGTGCTGCGGGTAGATGGATGGGATGATCTGATAGGTCTATCTACTGTGGATCTCTGATGTATTATAGAAGAGCCTGCCATACACCTATAGAGATTCTGCTAGTCCTTTGGGGGTTGCTGTTCCTTGCCTAGAAAGCTGCGTAGAAATCTCCTTTCAGGAGAGGGGCTAGTTCTTGAACTGTGGCCAGGAGGACCCGTTGCATGTGTTCTTGCCCTAACTCTGTAGTACACTTACTGTGTAATTCCTTTAAGATTGATTAATATTACTAATGAGATTACTTGCTTTTGATCCATGGATCTCAAAATGCCTTAAAAAGAGGAGTAACGTGATCTTCAACTGAAGCACAAAGAGTTTTAGTACTAAGGTCCATAATAAGTCATTGCAGAGCTAGGATTAGAACATAGGTCTCCTAACACAGAGTCCAGTGTTCTATCCACTGGACTGCACTGTCTCCTTCAGTATGAGCTGTTTGTATATACAGCTCGCAGCTTCCTCTTCATTATATACAAGATGATGAGGGGATAGCTATAACATACCCAGGGTACAATCCAGACTAATGAGTAGCTGTGTCACCCCTGCCCTCTAACCTGGGGTGCCCTTTACAATGCTTTGCTGCTGTCGCCTCCAGTCTGGACTGCTCCCAGGCAGCCTCCAGCTTGAAAGTCACTCCTAGCTGTGTCAGTATGTGTGTGCTGCCCTCCAGCCTTGGCTCTTACCAGCCTTGGTTATACTGCAGGGTGACCCCAACACACTCTGTCTTAGATTCCCCCCTTTCTACCCCCCAGAATGTATGTCTTATATTGCCCAGCCTTCTCCTGGACAATACAGACTTTATATGAATTTGTATTTGTTTAATAGAAATAATATGCACACATTTTGTTCCCTAAATGGAGTTTCACAGACACTTCAGTTTAAACATATTGGATTAGATAAAACAAGTTTATTAACTACAAAGAGAGAGATTTTAAGTGAGTACAAGTAATGAAGCCTAAAAGTGAGAGATGGTTACAAGAAAAATCAAGATAAAAAGCAACTGGTTCCTAAATTAACAAACTAAGTTAAATTCAAAGCAAAGTTTTTCTCACCACATGCTCGCAGCAATTTTACAGACCAAACTTCTTAGGTCAGGACCCCTTTTCAAGTTCAATGGCTGCTTTCTTTGTCCCTTGTGGTGCAGTGAACTAATGGACACAGAGAAAGAGAGAGGATGAGTGTGTTGGGGTATTTGTCCCTCCTTTTTGTATTGTCCGTCCCTTCTTGGAAAACATTTCCAGCTGAGATTCTGGAGACAAAAAGTGGAGAAGGATGTTCCCTAATCTGTTTGAGTTTCTTTTTTCTACCCTTCCTGCTTGATGACTGTTTACTGCTTAAATGCAAAGTAAGCACAGCACACATTCCTTTTTTTGAAACGGTCCTGTTTGTCAACTTCTGCTATGGTATGGAACATGTGTTAATAGCATTATACAGGGAAATCTTATAACTTCACATACAATGCTGCCACACATATTTTATCAGAACAACATTGACTAGCAAATCATGAGTTTTCAGATGATACCTCACACGGCATACTTGTAGAAAGATTATTACAGCAGTGTGTAGGGTGTGGACCCAAGAGTACATTCTGTCACAATAGATTTTTATGCTGACTTTGCCAGATTCCTCCTTTGGCTATGTTGTTAGAACTGAAATCTGGTTTATTGTCAGGATGGGACTCTGGTGCCTGTATTTATAAAAAATTGAAGATGGGAGCTTCTCTCTCTGAAAAATCTCATTACCGACTGACTTGGAATCTCCTTATCGCGTCTTACATAAAACGACAGAGATATTATAAATGAAAAAGAAAATGTAAGAACTCTAAAATACCATGATGGAGTACTGTATTTGAAAATACACCACTCCTTCTCCTCCCCCTGCCAAAAAATAAAAGAAAAAAATTATAGGCAGCTGGCGAAAGCAAAAGACCCCTTTCTCCATTTGCTAATCCGACTCTTTCTTCCCCCACCTACCTAGTATGGTTAATTGGATCACCCTTTCTTTCCCCCAGACTCTCCTGACTGATTAAATTGTCCATTTCTCTCTTGCTCTGTCTCACATTCTCACACTCACACACTTTCTCTCTCCTCTCCCTGGGTGTTTGAATTCACCATCCCCAGAGTCCTATCCATCCCCTGGGATCACTGATTAAGTTGTCCCTATCTCTTTGTTGCTCAGGCAACGTAGTGTGTATAAGTGTAAGGCCATACAGCACATGCTTAGCAGAAGCAGAGAGCATGAGACCAGGTAAGTGGTTGCTCTTTCTCGGTTCTCAGTGCTCTTGCTGCTGCTGCTGTACTCCGATAGGCTGAGAGACTGTCTTTAAGGATCTGCAGAATTGCAACTTTTAGGTCTGTAACTGAGTGTCCAGGGAGCTTGAAGTGTTCTCCGACTGGTTTTTGAATGTTATAATTCTTGACGTCTGATTTGTGTCCATTTATTCTTTTGCGTAGAGACTGTCCGGTTTGGCCAATGTACATGGCAGAGGGGCATTGCTGGCACATGATGGCATACATCACATTGGTAAATGTGCAAGTGAACTGTGGGGCCATGCGGGTACCCATAGCAGTGCCACTATGGTTACCTGCATGTCAGCGGCACTGCTATGGGTACCCGCATGGCCCCACAGTATGCCAACATTTTTATGGCTGACTTAGAACAATGCTTCCTCAGCTCTCGTCCCCTAACATCCCTACTCTACTTGCGCTACATTGATGACATCTTCATCATCTGGACCCCTGGAAAAGAAGCCCTTGAGGAATTCCACCAGGATTTCAACAATTTCCATTCCACCATCAACCTCAGCCTGGACCAGTCCACACAAGAGATCCACTTCCTGGACACTACAGTGCTAATAAGTGACGGTCACATAAACACCACCCAATACCTGAAACCTACTGACTGCTATACTTACCTACATGCCTCCAGCTTTCATCCAGACCACATCACACGATCCATTGTCTACAGCCAAGCTCTAAGATACAACTGCATTTGCTCCAATCCCTCAGACAGAGACAAACACCTACAAGATCTCTATCAAGCGTTCTTAAAACTGCAATACCCACCTGCTGAAGTGAAGAAACAGATTGACAGAGGCAGAAGAGTACCCAGAAGTCACCTACCACAGGACAGGCCCAACAAAGAAAGTAACAGAACGCCACTAGCCGTCACCTTCAGCCCCCAACTAAAACCTCTCCAGCGCATCATCAAGGATCTACAACCTATCCTGAAAGATGAGCCCTCACTCTCACAGACCTTGGGAGACAGACCAGTCCTCACTTACAGACAGCCCCCCAACCTGAAGCAAATACTCACCAGAAACCACACACCACTGAACAAAAACACTAACCCAGGAACCTATCCTTGCAACAAAGCCCGTTGCCAACTCTGTCTACATATCTATTCAAGGGACACCATCATAGGATCTAACCACATCAGCCATACCATCAGGGGCTCGTTCACCTGCACATCTACCAATGTGATAGATGCCATCATGTGCCAGCAATGCCCCTCTGCCATGTACATTGGCCAAACTGAACAGTCTCTACGCAAAAGAATAAATGGACACAAATCAGACGTCAAGAATTATAACATTCAAAAACTAGTCGGAGAACACTTCAACCTCCCTGGACACTCAATTACAGACCTAAAAGTCGCAATTCTTCAACAACAAAACTTCAAAGACTCCAACGAGAAACTGCAGAACTGGAATTAATTTGTAAACTGGACACCATTAAATTAGGCTTGAATAAAGACTGGGAGTGGATGGGTCATTACACAAATTAAAAACTAATTCACCATGCTAGTTTTCCCCCCTACTGTTACTCACACCTTCTTGTCAACTATTTGAAATGGGCCATCCTGATTATCACTACAAAAGTTTTTTTTCTCCTGCTGATAATAGCCCACCTTAATTGATTTGTCTCGTTAGAATTGGTATGGCAACCCCCATCTTTTCATGTTCTCTGTATATTTATACCTGCTTCTGTATTTTCTACTCCATGCATCTGATGAAGTGGGTTTTAGCCCACGAAAGCTTATGCCCAAATAAATTTGTTAGTCTCTAAGGTGCCACAAGTACTCCTCGTTCTTTTTGCTGATACAGACTAACACAGCTACCACTCTGAAACCTTTAAGGATCTGCTATCTACTTTCCCACAGTCTGTTTCCAAAGTCCAGCCTTGGGAATTAACAGCTTCTTCATCCTCTTTCATTTAGATTGCAACAGCAGTAGAGTGCACTCACCACCTTGCAAGATCAGGCCATTAATTATTTGTTCAGTTGTTTTGAAGCATCTAGTGCAGAGATGTGTGAGAGATAGAATACTGAGCTGGGTGGACCATTGGTCTGATACAGCATGGCACGTCTTGTGCTCCAGGAACTTTCCAGAGCTGTCTGCTTTTCTTCATACGTCCTTGTCTTTTAGCATTTCTGTCTCTGTTCTGTGCTCCTCATATGGAGTTCTCAAAGCTAGCTGAATGTAAGAAGGATCTATCACACTTGCCCCTCTTTTAGCTCTTCTCCCCTGCCTGGTCCCCCTCACCCTCTTTTCTTCAGAGTCCCCATTCCCTTCTCTTTTATTTCCATTTAGTTTATCCAATCCCACCTACCATCCCCCTAAAAAAAAAGAATTAACATGACATTTGTCACCACCATTTAGTTCATTCTGCTTGTGTGTGCTAGCCCTTCCCCCGCCCTGTGTCTGTCTTGTCTAGTTAGATTGTAAGTTCTTTGAGGCAGAGACTGTTTCTTACTGTGTTTTTACAGTGCCTCGCACAATGGGGCCCACTTGTGCTCGGTCTTTAAACACTGCTGTAATAAACACAATTAATAATATGCTACCTCCATATTTCCCCTGCTTAACTAATATTTAACCTACTTATTAGCTCTGAATTTTTGTTTAATAATATTATTTTGGAGCATCACTCCGAGAACAGAGATTAGTACTTTTTAAGGCCAGAAGTGACCATTGTTATCATTTAGTTTGACCTCCTGCATAATACATCGAAGGCCATAGAACTTCCCCGAACTAATTCCTACTTCAAGTCCCAACAACTGTATTAAACTAGAGCATATCTTTTAGAAAAACATCGAATCTTGATTTTAAAATTTCTTGTGATGTAGAGTCCATCATGACCTTTGGTAAGTTGTTTCTATAGTTAGTTACCCTCACTGATAAATTCATACTAGAAGTAAGGTGCATATTTTTCAGCTTCCACCCATCCCTTGAAATATCTTAACACTGAAACAAACATGCAAAATTAAAGGACCCTCTCACCCCCTTCTTAATTTATGGACAGCTCCTGTGGCTAATGCACAGAACTGGAAGTCATGAAATCTGGGTTCTGGTCCTCGTTCTGTTCTGACACAGTCTCACTGTGCAACTCAGGCAAGTCACACAACCTGTCAGTGTCTCCATCTTTTACATGGGGATGTAATAACTGGACTTCTGGAGTTGGTCCTAGAATATGGACTCCCATATTTGATTCTGTGGCATTGATTTCTGATCAACACTGATCTCTGGTGCTGTTTTGTTTTTTTCCCCCCTCCAAGGGGAGCCTTGTGCATGATGACAAACAGAGCATCTTGTTTTAAGACAAAACAAGTACTGTCCATTCAAATAGACACAGCATTCTAATTCTCTGACAGCCTTTCATCAAAGGATCTTAATAATGTTATAGTTCCTGTTCTGATTTATGAGCAATTGTGAACACGTTAGCATGATGGAATCAATAGGGATCTAAAATGCTATCTTTAAAGAACACTGGGCCCAAAGACAGATATTTCTCCCTGATAAACTATATAATTGTCTTGTTTTTCTGTAGCAGAACAACTTAATAAAGTGGAGTCTGCCACTCTTGCAGCTGACACACTGCAAGCAAAAAGAAAGTAAATATATGTATTTATTTTGATTTTTGTAACATAAAGTCAAACACATGGTGCTTCACAACATATTTGGTGCATTAATTGAACAGCCTATAAAATTCTGTCTTCCTCTCTCCCTTCCATAATGTAGTTCTGTTCCTTTGTAGATCACTGAGCAGTTTGCAGAGCCAGTGAATGTCATTATCTCTATTTTACGGATAAGGAAACTGAGGCATAGAGAAGGGAAGTGACTTACCTAAGGCCAGTGACAAAGCCAGGAATAGAACCCAGGTTTCCTGAGTCCTCGTTCAATGCTTTATCCGATGCCTCGCTGCATCAGCCCCCTTCACCCATCTACTGTACAGCCAAGTATCCTTCCCCATCCCTCTCCTCCTTGGCAGCACAGCTCCAATGGTACTGCACTGCCAAGGCTTCTTCAACTGGCAGCTCTCCTGACGACCCCCTCCACAGGAAACAAGGTAGGAAGGGACAGTGGAAGTAAATACAATTTGAGGGCAGGAGCAGGAGGCAGTCTTGTGTGATCTGTCACAGTCGATAGGAAGGAAATAGAGTGAGACATTTAAAGTAAGGAGCTAGGTTACGTAGTGTAAGCAGTTTGTCTCTGTTATGCCTTCTATTCTGTGTACTATACCTTTATATTGAGAGAAATTCCCCATGCTGCTGCATAGATAGCTGCAATTTTTGTTCAGATGCAGCCTGCTATAAAGGAGATATATATACACACACTGCACTCTCTCAAGGGAGAATTTGCTGCTGTTCTGAATAATATGTCATTCTGGCTGAAAGTATGTGGTCGCTCTTTGCATGTAAACAAACATGTTTAACAAATTGAACAAGGAGGGAACAAAATAAGACATTGCATTAAAACAAAACAGTGGATTTCATCTTCTTTCACTGTGTGGGGAGACCCTGAACTATTTGCTTCTTTGTTTGAAACGGACTTGATTCATCCCCTTTAAATGGTAGCTATATCTAAAAGAGAAGGAAAATAATAAACCCCAAGCCTCAAAATCTGAACAGAATTGGGCCACCTGAATTAAAATAGTGGGAATCTGTATCTGAAAATATTTATGGAACGTACAGGTCAGTTGTATAACCTGAATGTGTAACAAGAAGCATACAGCAACAACTCCAGTACACATTACCCACTCTATAAAGAGTGTACTGCGGAGATGGTAAAGGCCTTCCATACTATCTCTGTTTTACTCACATCACTGCTGAAACGGTTGAGGTTAAGCATTCCTCATATTATAATACAACTGGAAATGGCCTTGTTTAAATAACTGCCAGCCAGCAAATGTTAAGATGACCTGCAAAAGGGAGGGGGAAGGAATTGCCCTTGTGCCCTTTTTTTGTTTCTTCATGACTGATAAAGAGAGCCTGTAAGGTTGGTTTTTGTTATTTAACAGTTATTGGAAGGTTTTTTTCTGCTTGGTTTTTTTACATTGTAAATTCAGGCCCTAACAAGCCTAGAGGTCTTTATGGTATCTAATGAAATAATGACATCGTACCAGTCAGGAAAGTTGAGCTAGTGAGAGGAGGAAAGGATTTTTAATCAGCCTATTAAAGATCTCTTTGATTTTCTTCACACCTATTTAGCTTCAGTGACTAATATTGTAGAAGAAAGGAAGTTAAACCCACACACATGGTTAAGGAGTGAGAGCTAACAATATACCAGTGTGAAACCCAGTAGGCTCTCCCGCAAAAGCCAAGAAGACCAGAGTTGGCATTCCTGAATCCAAGTCATCTTTAACTTTCTCAGTGGTGAAGGCTGTTGGCAATATCCTGTCATAAATGTTAAGCTTCATTGTTAGTGGGGCATTTGCTGGAAACTTTCAAAAAGAAAAGTCAGTCTAAAATTTCTCACAGGTGTGAAGATTCCTTCAAAGGGTCATACAGCCTTTCAAACTAATTTCGCTTCTCCACAGTCCACTCATGGGTGAGTGGGCAGGTTAAAGTCTGACCCAGAAGTGGTAGAAAGCCCTCAAGAGTCTTTCTAAGTGGTGAAGTTGAATAAAGGATAGAAAGAGGTTTTTGAAAAATGGTTGAGTCAGATGCAAGGCATTATGGGCAGACAGTGGTTCTGTTAAAGAATCGAAGCTTTCAGTGCCCCAAACATTCAGAATAGGCATAGTCCCTTGAGTCCAGGCTACTTTAAGGATCTAATCGAGCTGGAGAAATGATCTTCCACAAAAATGAAATCTTCAGGGTCAGGATTAGCAGAAGTCCCGCCCACATCCATCATTAGAATTTAGATGAAAGCTACCCTGCCTTATTACATGGAGTGAAACTCCATCAGTGAGAGCCCAGAGGTCCTCAGGAATCTGTTCCATTCCCTACATCTGCAGTGGTAAGAGGGTTTGTCTAGAGGAGCCAAGCAAGTTCTCTTTCTATGCCCTCTCACTGCCCCCTGCAATTTCTCTCTCTCAGAAAAGCATGCTGTGGTATTCACTTCCCCAGCATGCCTAGTAAATTAAGCATCTCCTTCAGTATCGAGTCTGAGAGTACACAGTGCATAGCCATTTAGATTGACGATGCTTCTGACAGTAGCTCACCCTACTGTAGGCTTAAAATATTTATCTTGGAAGAAAGTCTTTCTCTTTATAAATAACCACAGCCAGCAAAATGTGTGTATGTTTGGGGAAAGGAGGGGAATGTGTAGGCTCTGATCATAGAAGGACCTTTAATGAGGCTCGTTGAACATTCTGCATATGTAAAACTTTGTCAGCTTTGTCTAAGAGAAATCCTTTATTTTTACATTAATTTTGCAATTAACTTGGAATCCCAGGCAGTAGTGAAATCTATCTCAATCAGTGGATACCACAAAAGTGTTTTTAAAAAGGCATTTGATTTCGGGACATATGGCCAGATTTATAAAGGTATTAAGGCACTAGAAGATGCACACAAGTGTGTAGGCATCTAACACCCTTTGATCACAAAGGCTTTGTGACCTCTGGAGCCAAAGTATCTGGACTTTCTAAAGTGACCAGTGATTGAGTGTCTCCTTTTTTGTGTGTGTGCCCTACTTTAGACACATTAAAGGGCCCTGATTTTTAGAGGGCAAGGCTATTTGTTACTAAACTACAGATCATAAAGGACTTGTAACCCTGACATGGCCTCAGCTGGTGTTAATTGACACAGATAGCTCCATTGACCAAGGCATCCACAAATTGAGATATCCAAAACTATTAGGGCACTTCTGGAAAATTTAGGTCCCTGTTGATTTGACTTCAGGTTCTTTGACATGAATGGAGCTACTCTGATTTGCACTAGCTGAGGATGTGGCCCATTGTGTTATTTGCCAGGCCAGCCACCTTAAACCCTCCCTTGAAGTACAATTTTCTTTCCTTTGTGTGCACTCTCTTTCTCGAATCCCTCTGAAATCAGAATAGGATCCAGAATGTTTTCTCTTTACCTACATCGGCCATGGTCGATTCAGCATTCATAGCTTGAATCAGAGAAGGTTAAAAATATTTTGTAAATGCTAGAGATTTAGAAACGTTTCACTTTTACACACAGAATAGGTATTTTGTCCTATAATCTTAATATGAGCAGCATGCTGGGGCCATTTGAAATTGAAAGATGCTGCAGTGATTGATAATCAGTTTTCCTTAGACATACTGAATGCTGGGAAAATCAGCAATATCTCAGATCCCAGTGTGTGTAACTGCTGCTATACTATGGCTTTTTATTAGTGACCATTGTACATTTGTCCAAAACATTTTCAAGCATGATTTGCATGTTTAGGTCTGATTCTGTTCTCACTTACAGGGTTTAAATTAGAAGTAGCCCTACTGAAGGTCTATAAATGAGATCAGAAACAGGTCCTCAGAGCTGACCCTTTATCTTAAACCCTCTTCCTCTCACCAAGTTATGAGTACTGAATAATCTAAATGGACGTGAATTACTGAAGTTTTCCTGGTCTTCATTTCAGATGCTCCATAGCCACCAGAGAGGCTGAATCCATCCCTGTGCAGAGGGTCAGCATGAGTCCTATGCAACTCTTAAGCCTTACTTTGAATATCTTATAGTGGCCCTCTGCAAAGCTGTAGCTTTTAGATGGCATTTTGTGAGGACACCAGGCTTAAGCTTTCAGTAGTGTCTAGGCCTTTCTTGAGGCACCTTTGAAGGGCCTGAGTTTTTTCCAAAGTTCTGAGCACCCAGGTCTTCTGAAAATCAGGCTCCTTTAAGGAGTTGCAAGCTGGGTGCATAAAAATTGTGCCGTCCAAAATCACTAGTCACTTTTGAAAATGTAAGGCCTCATCAGCATTTCTTCCAAGTGCTTGTTCTTTTTTGCAGCGGACCACTTGCTGGCCTAAATCTTGATCCAAAAGTATTTGTGAGGCTCAGCCTCAGCTAAAGGAAAGTGTTACATATGGAGTGGAAACTGCCATTGAGTTTGGAGAAAACATGTTTGTCTTCTGGCCACCTGCACTCCTGGTGCTGTGCTGCACATGACATCTGTGAGCACCCACTACATTAGCTGTACTTTGGCTGCTGTTGAGCAGAACTAATGGTGTCTATTTAGACAAGCATTAACCTTATTAATGTAAGCAGAATGTGATAACTATAATTATAGCAGCTAGAAGTTGTTCCAGAAATCCAATATTATCCTTGCATGGACTAACACACATCTCCTTTTGTCTTCCCTTCTGCTGTCAGATGGCCCCGCCCAGGCCCCCTGAGCTGCAGAGATGTTAGTTCTTATCCACCTTTCCCTCATGTCAAACCACTAAATCTGCCTCAAACACTTCTAACACATGAGATACTCATTTCAGTATAGACATATGACTTTCAGCAACATTAGCGCCATACTGGTAGGTACTGGAGTGCCCATTCTCCCATCGATGCCACTGCCTCATTTGGGCTATTAGCAGACCTGGTTCAAGCAAACCTTTTTATTTTCTCTCTCCATTTTACCATGTGGGAGGCAGCGTGGTTTAATAGAACAGGGAACTAGGCGGCAGGAGACCAGAGTTAAATTCCTGCCTCTGCCATTGACTTATGTGTCCTTGGACAAGTCACTTTATTTCTCTTGTTTCCATAGTTACCCAATCTCTAAAATGGGGATCATAATATTTATCCACATTTTGGAAAGCAATTTCAGCTCCTCTCTTGAAAAATGCTATATTAATGCAATTATTATTACTACAGTGTTGTTATTAGAGGCTGCTGTGGCCCACTGCTGAAGAAGACTAATATTTTTATACAGGGGAGATAACTCTGTGCCAAAACAGAAGAGCAAGCCAAATGATATGTCAGAGCTTATAATATTTCACAGAAGGGGTGCCTGAAATATGAAGCTGTCAGTAGCAGTAATGCCCCCAAATATGTCCATTCAGTGCAGAAAAACATTTCCCCTCCACCACATTTAATCTACCTCAGTAGGAGGATTCCTGCCAAAATACTGCAGCTCAATAAATCACCTTGAGTCTCCACTTAGGGTTTTCAACCCTCCAGGATTGTCCTGGAGTCTCCAGGAATTAAAGATTAATCTTTAATTAAAGATCACGTCATGTGATGAAGCCTCCAGGAATATGTCCAATCAAAATTGGCAACCCTATTTCCACTCCATTCTTTTTTTTAAATCAAGATGCAAGCCTTGTCCCTGTATCTGCCCCATTTGTTGAACTGACTCTGTCTCTAGGGGTGAAATTTCAGGCTTTTACTTAAGTTTCATGAAAGAAGCTCCACCTCCTGTTAAGATTTAAAGGAAAGGAAAAAGGAGGCAGACTACCATGAAGGCCAGCTCTTAGTGAGAGCAGAGAGCAATAAAGAGGTGGCAGGCAGTATCCAGTGCTAGGATGCAGTGCAACAGCAATAAATTATTGGTTCTATTAAAGTTTAGTCAGCTAAAGTGCTGTGTATTAAATTCTGTTAGAATCTAGAGAGGTATAATGTACACCTCTACCCGGATATAACGCAACTCGATATAACGCGGTAAAGCAGTGCTCCGAGGGGGGCAGGGCTGCGCACTCCGGTGGATCAAAGCAAGTTCGATATAACGCGGTTCACCTATAACGCGGTAAGATTTTTTTGCTCCCGAGGACAGCGTTATATCGAGGTAGAGGTGTATGTGGCTCACAAGTCAGTATCGAGAAGTATCTGGTTGCTGCATGCAAGCTAAGGGCTGCAATTACACTTAGTCTGCTTAGTGACAAAAGCCATTCAGTTAATAATAAACTAGTTTATTACAGAGTTTTACTTTTTATTTTATCCAGCTTGTTTCATTGACAGCCCATATTCCCTCCCCTTCAAGTGCTGTCCTGGAAACCAGTAAAATGAAATTACGGTTGGATGTTCTTGTTTGTTCATATACCCCAGAGCTGAAGCAACATGGCAAATGGAAGAATATTAGGGCTGTCGATTAATCGCAGTTAACTCGTGCGATGAACTCAAAAAAGTAATCGTGATTAATTGCAGTTTTAATCGCACTGTTAAACAATAGAATACCAATTGAAATTTATTAAATATTTTGGATGTTTTTCTATATTTTCATATATATGTTCTGTGTTGTAATTGAAATCAAAGTGGATATTATTTTTTATTATAAATATTTGCTCCGTAAAAATGATAAACAAAAGAAATAGTATTTTTCAGTTCACCTCATACAAGTACCGTAGTGCAATCTCTTTATTGTGAAAGCGCAACTTACAAATGTACAATTTTTTTTGTTACATAACTGCACTCAAAAGCAAAACAATGTAAAACTTTAGAGCCTACAAGTCCACTCAGTCCTACTTGTGCAGCCAATCGCTAAGAGAAATAAGTTTGATTACATTTACGGGAGATAATGCTGCCCGCTTCTTATTTACAATGTCACCTGAAAGTAAGAACAAATATGTGCATGGCACTTCTGTAGCCGGCATTGCAAGGTATTTATATGCCCGAATGCTAAACATTCGTATGCCTCTTCATGCTTTGGTCACCATTCCAGAGGACATGCTTCCATGCTGATGGCATTCATTAAAAAAAATAATGTAATTAAATTTGTAACGGAACTCCTTGGGAGAATTGTATGTCTCCTGCTCTGTGTTTTACCCGCATTCTGCCATATGTTATAGCAGTCTGGGATGATGATCCAGCATGTTGTTCGTTTTAAGAACACTTTCTCTACAGATTTGACAAAACGCAAAGAAGATACCAATGTGAGATTTCTAAAGATAGCTAAAGCACTCAACCCAAGGATTAAGAATCTGAAGTGCCTTCCAAAATCTGAGAGGGATGAGGTGTGGAGCATGCTTTCAGAAGACTTAAAAGAGCAACACTCTGGTGTGAAAACTACAGAACCCGAACCACCAAAAAAGAAAATCAACCTTCTGCTGGTAACATCTGACTCAAGATGATGAAAATGAGCATGTGTTGGTCTGCACTACACCTCTACCCCAATATAACGCGGTCCTCAGGAGCCAAAAATCTCAGTGTTACAGGTGAGACCGCGTTATATCGGGTTAGGGAGAGGAACCGCTCCCCGCCCCAGCTCACCTGCACTCTGCCTCCGCCTCCTCCCTGAGTGCGCCGCCACCACTCCGCTTCTCCCTCCCTTCCAGGCTTGCCGCGCCAATTAGCTGTTTGGCGCGGCAAGCCTGGGAGGGAGGAGAAGCGGAGCTGAGCGATGTGCTCGTAGGAGGAGGAGGCGAAGTGGAGGTGAGCTGGGGCAGGGAGCAGTTCCTCTGCGCCCCCCCCCCCTTACTTGCTGCGGCCCCCCTACCCCACCACACCTCTGCTCCGCCTCCTCCCTCTCAGGCTTGCTGATTGGCACAGCAAGCCTGGGAGGAGGGAGAAGAGGAGCTGCGGTGCACTCATGGGAGGAGGTGGAGCGGAGGTGAGCTGCGGCGGGGGGGGGGGCCCGGGGAGGGCTGCAGCAAGTAACAGGCGGGCACAGAGGAACCGCTTGCGGTAACACGAATTTGGCTATAACGAGGTAAAGCAGCTCCGTCCCCCGGAGCGCTGCTTTACTGCATTATATTCGAATTTGCGTTATATCGGGCCGCATTATATCCGGGTAGATGTGTACTTTGGATCGTTATCAAGCAGCACCCATCATTAGCATGGACGCATGTCCTCTGGAATGGTGGTTGAAGCATCAAGGGACATATGAATCTTTAGGACATCTGGGATGTAAATATCTTGCGATGCTGGCTACAACAGTACCATGAGAACACCTTTTCTCGCTTTCAGGTGACATTGTGAACAAGAAGCAGGCAGCATTATCTCCTGCAAATGTAAACAAACTTGTTTGTCTGAGTGATTGGCTGAACAAGAAATAGGACTGAGTGGACTTTGTTTTATTTTTGAAAGCAGGTTTATTTTTTATTTTTTTGACACATCTCTACATTTGTAAGTTCAACTTTCATGATAAAGAGATTGCACTACAGTAGTTGTATTAAGTGAATTGAAAAATACTATTTTATTTTTACAATGCAAATATTATTAATAAATAAATATAAAGCGAGCAGTGTACACTTTGTATTCTGTTTTGTAATTGACATCAATATATTTGAAAATGTGCAAAATATCAAAAAATATTTATCTAAATGGTATTCTGTTATTGTTTAACAGTGGGATTAGTCACAATCAATTTTTTTAATCGTGTGATTAATTGTGATAAAAAAAATTAATTGCTTGACAGCCCTAAAAAATATGTCTTAAAGTCTGGAAGGACTTTTTGATTTGCATCTGTGAATACTGAGGCTGTTTCCCCACCCCTCCAGCCTTGCTTGGACAGGAGTACATACTTTAATTAGATGTTACGTGTAAAATATTTAGAATGACGCAGTTTTCAAAAGTGCCTATGGGATAGATTTTTTTTTTCAAAAGGACAAAGGGCATTCAGGTACCTAACTCACTGATTTTCATAGCACCTATCTCTCATTGATTTCTAATGGAACTAGGCACCTAAGTGCCCCTTTGAAAAATTACCCCTATGTGATTTAGGAACACAAACCACACTGAAAGTCAATGGGCCTTGTACTCCTAAGTCACTTAGGCCCAGTGAGTGTAATTTCTTTCTCAGCCCCCTCTCTGAGCTAGAAGAAAAGCCCCACTAATTCTGTATGTAAAGAAAAGGGACCCTGGGTTGTAGTCATCAGTCCTTAATCAGGCAAAAGTCCTATAGACTGGTCCATAGTAATAAGGGATATTCCTGCTAGCTGCCAGAGGAAGGGAAAAAACATTCAGTGTGCACAGGTTATTCTGAAGCATCTGGTGCTGGCTGTCATTGTAGACAGGATATTAGACTAGATGGACCACAGGTGTGATCCAGTTTGGCAGTTCCTTCTATGTCCTGGTTATAGAACTTAGGTAACACTAAGATCTCTGGCAGTGATTACACTGTGAAACTGAATTATGATACAGTAATTAGGACTGCAGATTAACCGTTGGCTGGGGAATCAGACCTGCTGTATTGTGCACAGTCCTGGAGCATAACAAGTCATCAAGGGAAGCCTGCATGAACTGCACTTGTGCTGTGTTTGAGAGGATACACAGTGTACAAGGGCATCGTTACGTCCGTGACCTTGAGAATCGATGTGTGTAGGGCAGCAGGGGTTAGATGAGGGGGAATAGAATAGGAAGCTGGAAACAAAAACATTGGTTGGCTTGCTCCCCTGGAAAGCCAGGAGAGACCAAGGACAATTGGAGCATTTATAAAATGAATGCAGCTAGGCAAGAGAGCGGGAATGAAGCAGGGGGTGCAGAAAAATAGGAGAGGAGGCAATTACAATTAAACTGCACCTGTTTTGTTCCAGCGGTGTGATGAAATTTCTTATGGTGAAGAGCACTACAGTAAATGAAATGAATCTGCAGGTGAAGTATTTCTCTGAAATGCTTACAGTTCCACTTGCAGGGCCAGTTAGACAGATGGAACTGAAGAGTCTTAATGCATGGATGAGACAATGGTGTTAGGAGGAAGGATTTAGATTTATTAGGTTTATTCCCCTTTGGGGAAAGGAAGAGCCTATACAGGAAGGATGGGCTCCGCCTAAATCAAAACAGAACCAGATTGCTGGCGTGTAAAATTAAAAAGATTGTAGAGGAGTTTTTAAACTAAGGGCAAGGGAAAGCCAACAGGTGCAGAGAAGCACACAGTCCAGACAGAGACATCCCTTAGGGGAATATTAAGGGAGATACTGTATATCCTAGTAAAAAGGAAAGGATATAAGTGGATAAAGTACAGGTGGGATGTGACGAGAAACAGTCAAACAAAAAAGAGTCCCGTTCAGTTACATCAATGAAGGCAGACAACTAAATATAGACACATTTTATAAGTTCCTGTATACAAATGCTAAAAGTCTAAAAACTAAGATTTGTGAACTTGAGTGCCTGGTATTAAATTAAGATATTGATATAATAGGCATCACAGAAGCCTAGTGGAATGCTATTAATCAAAGGGACACAATAATACTAGGGTACAAAATATATAGCAATGACAGAGTAGGTCATGTTGGTAGGGGAGTGACACTATATGTAAAAGAAAGTATGGAGTCAAATTTAGTAAAAATCGTAAATGAGTGAAACAGTAAATATAATGACAGGTTTCAGAGTGGTAGCCGTGTTAGTCCGTATCAGCAAAAACAACGAGGAGTCCTTGTGGCACCTTAGAGACTAATAAATTTATTTGGGCATAAGCTTTCGTAGGCTAGAACCCACTTCAGTAGATGCCTGGAGTGGAAAATACAGGAGCAGGTATAAATACATGAAAAGATGTGAGTTGACTTACCAAGTGTGAGGTCAGTCCAACGAGACAATTCAATTGACAGCAGGATACCAAGGGAGGAAAAATCACTTTTGAAGTGGTAATGAGAGTGGCCCATTTCAGACAGTTGACAAGAAGGTGTGAGTAACAGTAGGGGGAAATTAGTATTGGGGAAATTAGGTTTAGGTTTTGTAATGACTCAACCACTCCCAGTTTTTATTCAGGCCTAATCTGATGGTGTCCAGTTTGCAAATTAATTCCAGTTCTGCAGTTTCATGTTGGAGTCTGTTTTTGAAGTTTTTTTGTTGGAGAATTGGAACTTTTATGTCTGTTATTGAGTGACCAGGGAGATTGAAGTGTTCTCCTACTGGTTTTTGACTGACCTCACACTTGGTAAGGCAACTCCCATCTTTTCATGTATTTATACCTGCTCCTGTATTTTCCACTCCATGCATCTGATGAAGTGGGTTCTAGCCCACGAAAGCTTATGCCCAAATAAATTTATTACTCTAAGGTGCCACGAGGACTGCCACAAAGACTCCTTGTTTTTTTTTTGTAAATATTATCTCTATAGATTGAAATTCCATGCTTGAATAATAAGAGTACAGCAGTAGGAATATATTACTGACCACTTTACCAGGACGGTGTCAGTGATTGTAAAATGTGCAGGGATATTAGAGAGGCTACAAAAACAGAATACCTAACAATAATGGGGGATTTCAACTATCCCCATATTTTATGGTACATACCACCTCAGGATGGGATGTAGAGATAAAATTTCTAGACCTCATTAATGACTGCTTCTTGGAGCCTCTAGTCTTGGAACCTACAAGGGAGAGGCAATTCTTGATTTGGTCCTAAGTGGAGCACAGGATCTGCTCCAAGAGGTGAATATAGCCAGACCACTCAGTAATAGGGACTATAATGTAACTAAATTTAACATGCTTGTAGGGGGGAGAAATAGCAAAGAAACTTACTATGGAAGCATTTAACTTCAAAAAGGGAAACTACACAAAAATGAGGAAACTAGTTAAATGGAAATTAAAAGGAACAGTCACTATAATGAAATTTCTGCAGTTTGCATGGAAACTATTTAAAAACACCACAATAGAGGATCAAACTAAATGTATACCCTAAATAAAAAAAAACAGTAAGAGGACCAAAAAACTGCCACCATAGCTAAACAGCAGAGTAAAGGAGGCTGTTAGAAGCAAAAAAGACATCCTTTAAATATTGGAGGTTAAATCCTACTGAGGAAAATGGAAAGGAGCATAAACTCTGGCAAGTCAAGTGTAAAAATATAATTAGGCAGGCCAAAAGAGAATTTGAAGTGCAACTAGCAAAAGATGAAAAACTAACAGCAAAAATTTTTTAAGCACATCAGAAGCAGGAAGTCTGTATGATACAGACTAACAGGGCTACCACTCGGAAACCTGCATGATCTAAGGTGCTAAAGGAGCACTCAAGGAGGACAAGGCTGTTGTTGCAGAGAAGCTAAATGAATTCTTTGCATTAGACTTCACTGCAGGGGATGTGAGGGAAATTCCCACAGCTTAGCCATTCTTTTTAGGTGACAAATCTGAGGAGCTGTCCCAGATCAAGGTGTCAGTAAAGGAAGTTTTCAATCAAATTGATAAATTAAATAGTAATAAGTCATCATGACCAGATGGTATGCACCCAAGAGTTTTGAAGGAACTCTAATACAAAATTGGAAAACTACTAACTGTGGTATGTAACTTTTATTGCTTAAATCAGCCTCTGTGCCATATAACTGGAGAATAGCAAATGTAATGCCGATTTTTAAAAAAAGGCTTGAGGCAATCCTGGCTAGGGTTACCATATTTTAAGGGTCCAAAAAGAGGACACTCTACGGGCCCCGGCCACGCCCCAACTCCGCCCCCTCCCCTGGACGCTTCGCCCCCCTCCCCCGGCTCCGCACCCCTGGCCGAGCACCGCTGGTCCCTCCCTTCCTATTTTCCCGGACATGTCTGGCTTTTTGGGATTTCCCCCCGGACAGGGATTTGAGGCCCAAAAAGCCGGACATGTCCGGGAAAATCCGGACGTATGGTAACCCTAATCCTGGCAGGCCAGTAAGCCAAACATTAGTTTACTGAAACTATAGTAAAGAACAGAATTATCAGACACATAGATGAACATGATACAGTATGTTGAGGAAGAGTCAACATTGCTTTTGTAAAGGGAAATCATGCCTCTCCAATCTAGTAGGATTCTTTGAAGGAGTCAACAAGCATTTGGACAAGGGTGATCTAGTTGCTGTAGTGTACTTGGACTTTCAGAAAGCCTTCAACATGTCCCATGCCAAAGGTTGTTAAGCAAAGTAAGTTGTCATGAGATAAGAGAGGGAGGTACTCTCATGGATCAGTATCTGGTTAAATGATAGGAAACAAAGGGTAGGTTTTCACAATGAAGAGAGGTAAATAGCAGGGTCCTCCAAGGGATCTGTACTGGGATGTATGCTGTTCAACATGTTCATAAATTATCTGGAAAAGGGGAGGAACAGTGCGGTGGCAAAATTTGCAGATGAGATAAAATTACTCAAGATAGTTAAGCTGACTGTGAAGAGTTACAAAGGGATTTCACTAAACTGGGTGACTGGGCAACAAAATGGAAGATGAAATTCAGTATTGATAAGTGCAAAGTTATGCACGTTGGAAAACATAATCCAAACTAACCATACAAAATAATGGGGTCTAAATTAGCTGTTACCACTCAAGAAAGAAATCTTGGAGTCGTTGTGGATAGTTCTCTGAAAACATCTACTCAATGTGCAGCAAGCAGTCAAAAAAGCACAGAATGATAAGAACCATTAGGAAAGGATCAATAATAAGACAGAAAATATCATAATGCCACTATATATATATATATATATAATAGTACTCAAATACTGCATGCAGTTCCAGTCACTCCATATTAAAAAAAGATATATTGGAATTGGAGAAGGTCAAGAAAAAGGCTTACGGGTATGGAACCTAAGTTTCCTCTAAACTGCGCGGCCATGCAGATGCCTATTAAGCAGGGCCGGTGCTACCATTAAGGCGAACTAGGCGGTTGCCTAGGGCGCCAAGTTTGGGGGTGCCAAAAAGTGGTGCCCCCAATTTTTTTTCCAGGTTCCTCCCCGAGCGTGTGGTCGCCGCTCCACTTCTCCCGCCTCCCAGGCTTGCAGCGCCAATCACCTGAGGAGGAGGAGCAGAGGTGAGCTGGGATGGGGAGGTACCGCACGGCTCCTCGGGCTGGGGGGGGTGGGGAGCTGCTGCGGGGGTGCCTCAGGGCGGGGGGGGGAGCTGCTGCAGGGCTCCCCACCCCAGCTCACCTCTGCTATGCCCCCTCCCCGAGCATGCCGTCGCTGCTCCACTTCTCCCGCCTCCCAGGCTTGCGGCGCCAATCAGCTGTTTGGCGCCACAAGCCTGGGAGGGGAGGAGAATTAGAGCGGGGGCGGCGTGCTCGGGGAGGAGGCGGAGCAGAGGTGAGCTGGGGTGGGGAGCTGCCGCACGGCTCCCCATGGGGGAGGAGCTGCCGCAGGGGGGGCGCCTCAGGGCGGAGGGGGGAGCGGGGAGCTGCCATAGGGCTGGGTGGGGGGTGCAAGGCGGAAGTTTCGCCTAGGGCGCGAAACTTCCTTGCACCGGCCCTGCAGGGGCTCAGGGCTGCGGTGGGGAGAGATGCCTCTCCCCCAGCACAGACCTGCCACAGCGAGGAGAGGCTCTTCTCCCCACCAAACCCAGCACAGACCTGCCGTGGCGGGGAGAGACGCTTCTTCCCGCCGGCCACAGCACAGACCTGCCTCGGACTTGCTGCTTTGGGGAGAGAGAGAGCTAATGTAGTCCTGTTACTGCAGTACCTGGGGTTGGATTCTGCTCCCAGTGAGGTGAATAAAAAACTCCTATCGACTTCACTGGGAACAGGATCAGGCCCCAGGTACACCTCTACCCCAATATAACGCTGTCCTTGGGAGCCAAAAAATCTTACCGCGTTATAGGTGAAACCGCATTATATCGAACTTGCTGTGATCTGCCAGAGCGCGCAGCCCCGCCCCCCCGGAGCACTGCTTTACCGCGTTATATCCGAATTCGTGTTATATCGGGTCTTGTTATATTGGGGTAGAGGTGTAATTTCTTTCATTGCTGATATACTGTTACCTGCAAATGTCAGCAGTGTTGATTACAGTGGTATAATTTAAGTAATAATTTCCCCCATTCTTTTAGTTATATTTCACCACTACCTCTCACATAAAAAGTATTGCTGTATTTTGCATATTGGTGACTACTATGGAATACTGCAGCTTTAAGCTTTAACATGCTTTAAAAACATAAATTTTTATACAGATACATAACTCCTTAAATATCACCCATACATACATCTCACAATGATTAAGAGAATCAGTATGACACAGGATTTCATTAGAGACCTTACATGACACTCTGTATTGAACTAGAATGTAAATGCCACACCTAGGGGATCCCTGTAACCCTTATGGCCTTTGCCAGCTGGCATCACGCGATCCTTGGGTCACAGAGGGGGACCCAGGTAAGATATGCATTGTCTGAGGAGAAAAACAAGACATCTTTGGGAGATGAAATCTAGGTTGCCTCTGTATATGCAACTGCCGTGTTGAAATTAACAAGCAAAAGCTGGAAATATCTAGGTTAAATGGAGTCTTGAGTACATTAAGAGTGAAATGCATCCATGTCCAGAGAGCCAGCACAAGGCCTTAGGCTCCACTTAAGGCCTAAACCACAATCTATTCTCCAACAGTTTACATGGAACTTCAGCGATGCCTATGTTTTGTGCTGGCCCCCGGCATGGAGTGAATGTCACCCTTCTTGCAGAATCTCTCTTAGACGATTCCTGCACACCCAAAAACTCACTGAAGAGGGATAAGGGAAGCCCTTGAACTAATTAAGCACAAAAAACTACTGCTGTGGAAGAATTTCTACCTTAGAAGCTAGCAATCTGTTCTTTCCTGCTTGCCTGTCCCCTGAGACCATTCTCATTAAAGAAAGCTGCTGCTGTTCTAACCACTGAAGAATCAACTTTAGTAGCTAAATTTCTTGTGGATGTTGTGTTCATTCTGCAAGGCACTTAGTGAAAGGCTGCTATGCTGATGGGCCTTCTTCTGTTCGGGTGAAATTCACCCTTGTGCAGAGGGCCTGTGCAAAGTGAGTGCCCATCTGAAGCCTTCAATGTTTCATCCTTGGTATATTTACTTTTCATTTAATCCATGGCATGGTATAAAATGTAGAGGGAAGGAAGAAGAGAGCAGGCTAGTAGCAGCTGTAGAAGGGAGTAAAGCATTGTAAAGGGTTGTGACAAGGTGTGCAAGCCCTTTAGTGTCCTGTGGTGGAGGAGCTACAGTCATTGCATCCCCCAGAGCTGACTCCTCAGCGAAAGTCTCACTAAGGCAGACAATAGCATGAAGAGGATTTGTGGGCAGTTATATCCCAGCTGGGGTCCTGGACTGCATTTTCTGACTTCCATCTAGGAGTGCCTAAGTTTCCTGTCCCTGCACTAAGCCTGGTTAGACACAGGGCCTGGAGTCCTGTCATGGCTCTGGGATTGGAAAGGATTTGCAGAGTAGAAGCCAGGACTGGGGGCTTAGGAGATATAAGTTGCCCTTGTGTGTATCTCTTTGACCCTTCCTATGAAAATACCCACAGGAGAGCCCCTACAACCTCCTAACATCTGGCTGTAGTTCGCCCCTATGCTTGGGCAAGCTGGACAGACAGTCAGGCATGTGGCCTCCCAACCCTGCAGAGTTCAGGAATATGCCAGTCCTGCAGATGGGCTATCCTTCTGCATAGCACCTCTGCTCCCTATGCCTTTGTACTGCCATTGATTCTTTCCTCCCACAGCGATGCCAGGGATTTGGCTTTCAACATCGTCGTGCCTCTCCTAGGATCCACCAAAGCCATTCACGAGGAGCCCCTGTGCCTCAGTACTGCTGTTGCCATTGGCGCCTTGCTGAATACCACCCCACAAAGCCACCTTGGCTGTGGTTGTGTTGTGAGGTGGGATGGCGATGTATGTTCTGATAGGGTCAGTGTTAACTGACTCCAGGAATGTTTACAGGGGACAGTGCCCCAGAAATTGGCATTTACAGCCCTGCTCCAATGGACCCCTTTCCCACTTGCTGTGGGGCCTCTGCAGGATTTGGGGGAGGAGGAAGTAAATTATGGAACCTGTCCTCCCTTCTTTCCCCTCCTCACTGGCCTATATCCACTGCCAGTCTCCTCTATTCACATTAGTGATCAGCCTGGATCCTGGAAATCCATTTGCCATGGGGAAATGCAGAATTTGTGTTTTTACAAAGAATCTTAAGTTTTTGCATTTGGTGAAAAAATAAAAACATATACAGTAGAACCCTCTTTATCCATGCCTTCCTTATCCGGCTCTCTGTATTAACCAAACTGGACCGGTGGGGCTCGGGCTGACAGCCCCGGGCTCCCACTGACAGTGCCGAGCAGCGGGGTTCCCACTGTCAGCCCAAGTCCCACCACCCGGGGCTGACAGACATAGAAGTATTTGGTACATGTAAGAAATACAAATTGCAATTCTATTAATTTTATTTGATTATAATGATTGATGTCACTGGTAGACTTCCAATTTGTTTAAAAATTGTAAATATATCAATAAAATATTGCGTTAGACTGATACCTATATATAGGGTGGCTAGGGAAATTAAAATGCAGTGTTACATTTTAATCACAGAAAAACATGGATTTTTATGTATTTTTTATTGGAGAATTTTGATTTTTTTTCATGAAAAATTAGGATCCCTGGTGGTCATGCCCATAAGGGTCTCATGTCATGTAGCAATTATTTTCAGTGACACGTGTGCTGCTACACAACAAGCAGCATTTTGGATCTTATCCCAATATCCTGAAATCTGAATCCTGTGCCCCAGAGGAATCCTCCAAACCCTAGCAAAATTTAACGGGAAGGAAAAAAGTTCCATTACATTTCTTCAGCCTCACGTACCTTCAGTAAAGTGCACAGGATACAGAGTTGCTTTGCTTATATGCTCACAAATACTCTGCAACAGCTACTGTCTGTACCATTAACCACAACTGTCTGTTCAGATGGCCTGTGCTGTGCTGGTGCTCTATGATGTTATACCATGGGCTGACTATTGTGCATTTAGCAGCAGTCCAATGGAGGCTCATCAGTGAATGCTCTGACAGTATACTCTTCTTGCTGTAGATCATAATGGAAGTCACATGATGTGGTTTCATTAAAACACAGACATTTTGGCTCCAGCAGAATAAATTTCACTTTCATTTTTGTGGAATGCTATCAGGATAATAAACACACTGCAAGGTTTGTTTTCTTATTTCAATAGGCTTCATAGACCTAAAAGAACATATTTGAACTCGGTAATTGATCCTTCCTCTCATCTTTTTATTTTCTTTTTGGTAGAAGCTGTTGATGATACAGGATCTCATTTTCAGAAGTGCTGAGAAACTGTAATTCCCAGTGAAGTCAGAAGAAGCTCACGGTCTCTGAAAATCAGGCCCTCAGTACCTAATCATTCTGGGACAAATTGTCTCTTTATTTACATTGTCTAACTTTGAATTTCAATGGGAATTAGTTACCTACCTCATTTAGGCACATTTGTAAATCCCACTAGACACCTATCTGCATCGTTATGTGTCCAAGTGCCTTTGTAAATCTGTCCCAATGTAAATCTTGCTGTTGACTTCACTAGGAGTTGGATTGACCCCCATACACATGTAGCCTCCTTTGTTTAGCATAGTTCCGAAATGAAAGTCCACCACAGGATGTGCTATGCTCAGGGGTGGATCTGTGTCAATATTTAGTGGTGCTGCACACATTGAAAATTCTCCCATGGTTGTTATGTATCCAGCATGTGTTTAATGTGGAAGATATTCCTAGAGTTCATGCTATGCATGCACATACTGCTACATGTCTTCTGCACCCTGTGGAAGGTTTTAACTCATTGCATTGTATCTAATGCCCAAAACTTGAATACTCGTCAGTGGCCTGCTAATATGGAGATATTGGGCCAAATTTTGAAAGGTATTTAGGCACTTGATTTAAATGGCTGTTAGGCATCTAGGTGCATTTGAAAATAGCAGTGGTGACTGTTTTCATCTTTAGGTGCCTAAATACCTTTAAAAATCTGGCCCATGTAGCTCATGTGGGCCTTTATAGTCTGGTGATGATATCTTTGTTTAGAGCCAGAAGCATGTCTGGCTCTTTTCTTAGCTTGCAGAATTACCTAGGTAAAATTTCACCCCAGAGAACTGAACCTTTGATGCTGGAGTTTTCAAAAGGCCTCTGATCTGTGTGTACTTAGGGCCCTGAATATAGTACAGTCCAGAGACCCTTGAAAAAATTGGCCCTTGACTCTCAAAGAGTCTGATCCAAATGGAGTCTTTCTATTAATTTCAATGGTTTGTATACATTTATATCCCATATGTAAAAGTTACAATTGTTGGCAGTATATTGGATGCCCTCCTTGTTTTATCTTGCTGCTTCACCTAGTTATTTGGCTCTGCCATTACCCCAAATGACTGAGCTGATCCTGACTGCGTCCTCCTTAGTTGCCCATATGGTACACCAAGCTACTCCTAGAAGAGCCTCAATTAAAGTATTGTCATTTAGGAACAAAGGGCCAGATTCTGATTTCACTTACATTCAAAGCCCTCGGTGGGATGGGTCCAGAATACCTAAAGGACTGCATCATAATTCAGGACCACAACCTCCCACAAAAGCTCTGTTCTTCAGGAACAATGGAACAGTCCACTTCAAGAATAAAACTCATTTGCAGGTGATAGAGCTTTCACAGAGGCTGATCCATGACTGTGGAACTCACTGCCACAGGATCATAGAACAGCCACGAACCATACCACCTTCAGGGCAAAATGTAGAGCTCACTTCATCCACTTAGCTTTCCCACACAACAACAGACAAAAATAACCCTGCTCTTTCAGAGGGATCAAGAGAGACCCACTACGAGGCATGTCTCATCTAGTGTACTGTTTTGCATGGTGCTCAGATTCCACGTTGAGGAGTTACTTCGGATTTACACCGATGTAACAGATATCATACCAGCCCCATGTCTTTTTTGTAGTGTTTCAGGACAAAAGAATATAGTTAACATTCATCAATAAAAGAAAGACGGATAGCTAGTGTGCTTCTTGCAACAGAGCTAGCTACTTTTATGAGCTCTGATATTATCATCTTATATAATGAAGTGCCTTTATAAATAATTGGAATGTGATCAACAAATCTGCTGCTGTACAAAATAGAATAGAATCCTGCTCAGTGCCTCTTTGCCTTATTAGTAAGGGTTAATAGGCATGGAAAATAAATTACAGCTGGCTGAAATTTTTCAAACACATTTTTTCCCCAAACTTTGGGGTTGGGGCCTGGGAGGGAGGAGGGAGAGAAAAAAAAAGAAGAAAAACACAAAAATGAAAACAAATATTGTGAAAACAGAAGAGAAAACAAACATTAAAAAAAAAAAAAATAGGGTCTGATTTGAACTGCAAAGTGAAAACCACTTTGAATTTTTTATTTGTTTTGTTTGTGAAATTTAATTTTTAATTTTTCAGACCACTCTGACACAAACGTATTGTAGTCACTTAAATCTCAGCTCTGACTGTGATGCAAACCAGGAGCAGATCTGATGGATAAGCAGGTTCCATAGTTATATACCGTAGTTACTTTTCAGAGTAGCAGTTTTAAGTCTGCAGTGAATTGCATCCTATCCTTAATGGAGCATTAAAAGAACACCTTTAGCTTCCTAGATGGAGCACGTGACTCGTAAAACGGTACAGGTCCCCATGGAGCTCCCCAGGGCACGCAGATCTGTAGGAGGAATTGAAGGTCCCACAAAGGCAGCATGTTGTACTCCTGCCTTGACGGTTGTAATGAACTCAGTTGGGTGGGGTTCTGTCACATCTGGCTTTTTTTCCCCACCCTAATTACAATTACAGTGATCTGAACTTACTGGAATTTCATTCCTTGATAACTCACAAATAGAGGTTAATGCAGTTTACAGATAATTGATTCTAATAAATATCAGATCAGTTTGAGAGTTTGTTATTCTTTTTGGTAGTCTTTTAAATGCGTTTGCCTGAATGCTTGTTTCTTTTAAAATGTGTATTCTGGATGTTTGAATTCTATTCCTTGTTAACTGCAGTGGTTAGATACAACCTCCCACATTTTAAACATAAAAGGGCCAGATTCTGCTCTGATTTATACCAATAACATTATTGAAGTGAGTGGAGTTACTCCAGATTTACGCCAGTGTAACTGAGCTCAGAATCTAGCCCATAATTACTTTGTTCTATTGTCATAAAAATGCGGTAACTATAACTTAACATATAATGGCTTAAATAAGCCTTAATGCTTCTGTCTTCGGGACTTTTTCTTCTCTTGGTACTGATTCAAGCTCACAGTAATTCCTTTTTACTAATAGCCTATTTTTTTCTCTTTTTGATCTGCAGGACTGTGTGCAATTAAACCAATACAAGTTGCAAAGTGAAATTGGCAAGGTATGTTAGTGTAATTAAAGTTTCTATTACAGTAGCACCCAGCAGCCCCATTGTGCTACATGCACACCCACGTGAAGACACGATCCCTGCCCTGAAGACCGATATAGTCCAAGACTATATTCAGCCTTTCTTTTCTTCCCTCTTATTTGTCTTATCAAGTTTTGCTCAAGATCAGTGTTGAACTACTTTTTCTGAAATCTACATTTATTTTCCTTCCAACTGACGGTATTGAGCTGGCTCTCTTCCAGGGTGTTTCTTGCCAAATGTAACACCAAGGTCCTTTAATGAATTAATCCAACCAATGAGAAAAGAAAGATAAAGGCAGGCACTTGTTCTCCGTCAGGACTGGTTAAATCTTATTTCCATGTAGAAATTGCTGATTTAATTCTATTCTGTATTTAAAAGTCTCAGAATGATTCCAGAAGAGATTCACTGAAAGTTATTTAAAGGTCTGAATTGGTGAACAGTTCAGACACCTGCACATTTGGACTCATGCCATGTGTCTGCAGATGGATCAGTAAATGATAGTTCCCTAAAGGCTGTACTTGCTATTGCGATCTACGTATTCCATTTTGAAGTGACTACACCTGCTTCCACAGGTAGTTTCACCAAAAAGGTTATTAGCTCAAACTTCTCTAGGGCTCACAGACTCTGACCACTTCAGAGAGATGTCTTCTTACTTACAAACTGACTGTGTGGATCAGTTAAAGCATCCAGATTAGCAAGCGCCAGGTTGTAGTAGAGTAGGTGTTTCATAAGCATGCTGTGATTCTGCACTGCAGCCAGTCCCTGGGGTGGTAGTAATTACTGTGTATATCAAAACATATGTGTGGCTCATTTCCAAGTTTTAGCACCTGTTTTCTGTGACAAGAAACCACAGTTGCTGCTTTCTTTTTGTCCTTCATATGCATGCAGGAATGGGGGAAAGGGCAGTGGGTGATTTCTGTTGCTAGGCTTTGAATGTACCTGTCTAGATTAATTGTGTACGGGTACAGTACCTGGAGAGAGCAGAATCAGGGAGAGAATATTGGAGACTCTTGCTAATTCTCAATTATGCTTATCTCCAGACTTGACAATTCTCATTCACAGATATTCTCCGTGGGGTCTCCTGTCTTCTTATCTGAGAGAGCGCTCTAGGCAGTTCTCATATCACCAAGACTTTGACACATATGCAGTTTACCACAGCACATTCATTAGTGGAAGTTTACCCTAAAAAATTAAAATAGAGATTGGTCCAGGTCAGGAAGTTCAGAGAGATGCAATTCTGAAGGTGTTTGGACCTGAGTCTTTGGCTTTGCACATGATAGAGGTAGGAACCAGCTGCAAATTCAGATCTGTCTCCAGACTTTTCCAGGGTGTTTGGATCTGGGAATTCTGTTTGGGCCTCACCTCCATTTAAAGCTAAATTACATCTATCAGAATGAATGAGCAAAGCCCTTTCCTTGATTTTTTTTAAAAATTGTATTTCTTTAATTAGGGCCACATTGCAATACGCTTACTCCCCTCGTGTAGTACCTTACTCTTCCATTAGATCCATGACGGTCAATGAAGAGTATGTTACTATTCAAGGTGCATAAATGTATCACAGTCCAAGCCCTCAGTCTTGTGCAGAGGGCCCACCAAGCCCTATGCTCTCCTTAAGACCCATTTAAACCTTATTTTGGTGGCTTTAGTGGGACTTAAGTGGTAGAGAGGGCTTGTGCAGGCCTTCTACAGAGGAGTGAATTTCACCTTTACTTTCTAATCTGCCACATTAAATAATTCACAATGGGCCTGATCCATAGCCCAGTAAAGTCAATGGAAAGACTTCCATTGACTCCAGTGGGTTTTGGGTCAGGCCCAAAGCTTTGCTCACCAGCCCTTCTTGAGATTTAGGGTCTCATTCCAACTCTTAAGTCAATGGAAATGCTCCTACTAATTTCAGCGGGAGTTGGATCACACCCTTAGTGTAGTTCTTATACATGTATTTAATGGGCAACTATTGGAGGAGGAATCTAGTTATAGTTTAATATCTTGGTCTTGTAAAATGTATAGAGTTGACAGAAAACTAGATGACATTTCAGTGGTTTTACTTTGAGCTCCTACTGGAGCTGTCATGTTCCACATGCTCTAGTACTGACCTTTCCATAAACTGCAACTGACCAGGCAACACACACTCATTAGAACTGTGCCAATTAACATCAGCTGAAGATATGATCTACAAAGTGTTAATTTCTTATAAACTCCCAGCGCATGGAAAGTCCTCTATGAAAATGGTGGGGGCCTCCAGTTGTGAGGGGGTGTATGAAGGGAATATAAAAAACTAACACAGAAACAAAAAGACTTTAAAAAGAAAATGTTCCCCAATGTTCAACTTGTAATAAAAATATAACCTTGGCTCAGGGCATTTGCTGAGGATTAATAACTGGTTGGAGTTAATGGCCTGAGGCAGTTCCTTCCAGACAGTCATTAATCCTGAGGAAATGCTCTGTGCGCCATCATTATTGCCCAAATGAAATAGCTTTCAGGAGAGGAAGGACATTATCCCTGGCATTGAACATAACAATGAAGAGAAGAGAAACTCCCTTTGCCCCATATATGTCTTGGTCCATCTGAGTTGCGTTTCATAGGGGGAAGGGAGCTGCACTGTATAACACAATATGACATCACGTGAAGCTTTTGCTTGAGGCTGTTGAGTGTACTTCTTATTTTTCACTGCAAGGCCAAACATGATAAGCCTTGAGCAGCAGGCAAACAAAGCAAGGCAGCCGAACTGACTGTGTAATTTGTGTTTATTTATAGGGCTCCTATGGTGTTGTGAAACTGGCCTACAATGAGAGTGACGACAAGTATTACGTAAGTGCCTCTTTCCCCGTATTACTGGCTGGTGTTGATATTTCTGATTCTTTTTTCACATCCCAGAGAACTAGCTCTCTCCTGTTTTGTTCTGTTTTTAAATCCTTCTGAGCCACGTGGCCTGTGAATAGAAAATCAGCCTGATGGGGCATGAGGCTACACTTTTCAGTGTGTGTGATGCAGAGCAGTGTAATGTGAGCAAAACCTAGTGTGAAGTGTTATCTAATGAGTGGAGATGTTGGACACATGTTTCAGAAATAGGCAAGTAAACTTATTGCTGAGCTATCTTGACATTTTCTAGATATGAAAGAGGTCACCTGAAATGAGAGATCTACTGTGCTTCTAAAAAATCTTCCTGGAAGGAACAGGCACATTTCGTAACTGAATGTTGGGCCCTGTATGTGATACCCCTAGCAATACAACCCAGCACAGCACTGTGTGGTTTCTTTGTGACAGCACTGCATGTTATACTATTCAATTAGCAAGTCAATGTTTAGCTGTAGGGAGTGTTGCCTAGGGGAGAGAGCACTGGGGTGGGACTCGAGACCTGGATTCTATTCCGAACTCTGCCACTGGATTGCTGTGTGATCTTGAGCAAGTCACTTCCCCTCATCAAGCCTCAGTTTCCCCATTGGTAAACTGGGGATAATGATGCTTACATCATTGTAAAGTGCTTTGAGATCTACAGATGAAAATTGCTGTATAACAGGTAGGTATTATTATAATGAAGACAATGGAAAAATCAAGATATTATGGTGATGGGCTCTGTAGCAAGGCCTGCAAATAAGTAAAAATCAATCAGTCCATTGTATAGCTAATTGTAGGGTTTGGGCATAGAGAATCAAAAATGCCTCCTTAGTTCAGAACACATATAAGCACATACTTAAGTCCTTTCCTGAATTGAGGCCATAGGTTTAAGACTTCTACTTCTAAATAGCTGTTAAATCAAAAAAGTCCAATACCTGTCACTTCAGACCCACAGATAGGGTAAACCTGGAATCTCTAATCTGAACCCTTTCCAAATTTTCTAGTGAGGGGTCGATTTGACTCCATAGTCCCATACCCTTGTGTTTTTTGTTCTGGATTGGATCAAAAACCACAAAGCCGTCAATTTTTTTTATTTGGATGGATCTGAAATCTCATGAGAACAGCTGATCTTGAGCGATTTCTACCATTTTGTAGTCCTGAAATCTGATGAGAAGTCCAAATCCAAACATGAGCCCTCTTTGGACCCAAACCTTTGACAGGGTAACTGATTTGGTGGGTAGGGGGAATGCAGTGGACATAATATACCTGTTCTTCGACACATGACATTCTGATAAGTAAGCTGGAGAAATGCAGGCTTGACAGAAGTACCATTAAGTGGATATATAATTAGTTAAATAACTGCAAACAAAGAATAACTATTAATGGAATGATGTCAGATTGGAGAGACTTATCAAGTGGAATTCCACAGGGATATGTTCTGGCTCCAGTGTTGTTTAACATCTGTATTAGTGACCTGGATGTAGGAATAGAGAGCATACTGATGAAGTTTGCAGATGACACAAAGCTGGGGGTGTTGCCAGTATTATGGAAGATAGAGCTGAAATTCAGAGGGATCTTGATAAATTGAAGAATGAGGCTATAGACAATAAAATGAAATTCAAGAAAGACAAATATAAGGTGCTATACTTAGGGAAGAAAAAACAAATGCACAAATACAGAATGGGGGAAAACTGGCTTGGCAGCAGCACTGCTGAGAAGGATCTGGGAGTTGTGGTGTAGCACAACCTCAACGTTAGTCAGCAGTGCCATGCTGTTACAAAAAAAACCAAATGCAATTTTAGGTTGCATCAACAGAGGCAGAGCATGTAAGTCATGGGAAGTGATAGTTCCACTCTACTCAGTGCTGGTTAGGCCTCAGCTGGAGTACTGTATCCAATTTTGGTCACCAATATATAGAAAGTATGTAGAGAAACTCAAAAGGATCCAGAATCAAGTGACAAAGATGATCAAAGGGATAGAATGCAAGCCATACAAGCAAAGGCTGAAGGAACAGTGTATGTTTAGGTTGGAAAAGAGGAGATTAAGGGGGGATATATTAGTGGTATTCAGATACTTGAAAGGTTGCCACAAAAAGATGGAGGAAAGCTGTTCTCTTTTGCCACAGAGGGCAGGACAAGAGGCAATGGGTTCAAACTATAGCATAGCAGATTTAGATTAAATCTCAGGAAAAACTTCCTATCTATAAGAGCAGTACAATGGAACAGACTGCCTTGGGAGGTTGTGGAAGCTTCTTCACTGAAGGTTTTCAAAAGAAGACTGGATAACCATCTGTCTTGGATGGTTTAGAGACAACAAATCCTGCATTTTGGCAGGGGGTTAGACTAGATGACCCTTGTAGTCCCTTCTAATGATTCTAACCCCAGTCTAATTTTAGTGAGGATTGGGATCTGAACACCTCCCTATCTCTTTGAAATTGAAGATCCACACTCAGTTTCTTGGCCAACATTTGAAGCACTAAACTAAAGAGCAACTCCAGACAAGTCTGGCCTCCTGGTCTGAAGTCTCTTTGTCTGAGTGTGATGTGGGAAACACACACCCCATGGAGTGGGGGGAAGCTTGAAGGCTAGAGTAGCAGCCACAGAACAGCTCCACTGCTCATCGTCTGGGAAGAAGGGGTTTTTCCCCACCAATCTCTCTCCATGTAGGACCCCAAGTACTTTGGCTGTGCAGACCACTTAAGTCCCACTTAAATCTAATTTTGAGAGCTTACATAGTACTTAAGTGGTGCATAGGCCTCTGATGGCCTTCTGCACAAGAGTGAATTTCACCCTGAAATGAGGATTTGCCCCTTAAGGGGCAAATTGGAGAGTTCATAAATAGCAGACTGCAACTGATATTAGTCACATTGCTTACTGCACTTCTGGAAGGTGTTCCGATATTATAGTGATGAGCATGACATAAGAACCTATATAAAACAGACTAGACTGTGCCAGAGCCAGGAGATACCTGGAAGTCTGACTGTCCCTATAACTGTAGTGATCTACAGTCTGTGTGTGAAACTTGTTCCCATTCAGAGGCAGGTCAAGGCCTATGGACTGCTCAAGCCCCCAGCACAAGTAGGGTACAGGCCCGGTGTTAGGCACAGGAATGAGGAATAAGCTCTCCAAATTGGTTCCTCATTCCCATGGTAATAAGAAGGAACTTTCACAAACAGCCACCCTGTTGCTCAGATATTTTTCCTTCCTGACTTGCAGTTCTGCTACCGAGCTAACAGCTTTTTTAGCATGACTGTTAACATCATTATCCAAGATTATCCTAGCTGGTCATATTTCCAGCTAGTGTGAGACTGCATAGGAAATATATTGAAATGATAGAAGGAAGAAATGATGCATATCTGGAAAAGACACCCTGAATCTATCCAGCTGGATGGAATCGCCATTGTTTCCATGCCTTTCACTTTCTAACCAACTCAGCCCGTTAATTGAAATGTTTGCTGTTCCCATGAGTTCCTCTTTCTGCTCTGGCCTCCTAACAAACTCTGCCCTATCGTGCTGATTTGGGTGGAAATTGCATATTGCACAAGACATTGTTCTAAATGCAGAACCTAGTGACATGCTAATACAGTCATTTCTATGAATTCTCTCCTCCCACTTCTACCTGAGGATGCCTCTGTAACATGGAGGGAAGCAAACCACTGAACATATCAGATTTATTAATGCAGGGATTTTAATTTTATTTCCTGGGCATGACTTTATTTAGTGAGTGTGCTCAGTGCTACACAGAGGGCTGGTTCAGGGAATTTGCGGGAGTTGTGTAGATTAGGAACAGAGGTAAAATGTAGGTTGAGATTAGCTAACCCTATTGGTACTGTGATCATTGCACTTGTGTTAGATGCAGGTTAACATCTTTTATGTTGGTTTAGCTGGTGAACAGCTAATTCAGGGTAAAATGTGCTAACCTATGTCTTCATTAGTTGGTTAGAAAGGTCTGGGTTAGTGAACACATGTTTGCTAAATGCCACTTAATCTCAATTTCTTTTTCTAAACTAGACAAACCTTCAGAGGCTACTGCAGCCAGAGTGTGCCATCTACTGCTAGGAAGATTCCATTTCAGCCCTGGTACCTCAGCAGAGACCCTCATACACAAAACCCATTTACTCAGACTTTGTGCAAGGAAGGAGCAGAGGTTCACAATGATCCACCCTCCAAATCCCCAATAGACTTTAAGACCAGAAGGGACCATTATGATCATCCTGTCTGACCACCTGCACATTGCAGGCCACAGAACCTCTCCCACCCACTTCTGTAATAGACCCATAACCTCTGACTGAGTTACTGAAATCCTCAAATCATGATTTAAAGACTTCAAGTTACAGAGAATCCACCATTTACACTAATTTAAACCTCCAAATGACCCATGCTGGGGAGGAAGGCAAAAAACCCAACCAACTCAGGGTCTTTGCCAATCTGACCAGGGGGGGAATGGCAATTAGTTAGACCCTGAGCATTTGGGCAAGACCCAACAGCCAGAAACCAGAAAAGAATTCTCTGTAGTAATTCAGAGCCCTCCCCATCTAGTGTTCTATCACAGGGCATATTTGCTACTTGCAGTCTCACAACGGCGGTCTACCATTGTAGGCAGTCTCATCATACTATCCCTTCCAAAAACTTATCAAGCTCAGCCTTGAAGCCAGTTAGGTTTTTACATAAGAACAGCCATACTGGGTCAGACCGAAGATCCATCTAGCCCAGTATCGTGTCTTCCTACAGTGGCCAATGCCAGGTGCCCCAGAGGGAATGAACAGAACAGGTAATCACCAAGCGATCCATCCCCTGTCGCCCATTCCCAGCTTCTGGCAAACAGAAGCTAGGGACACCATCCCTGTCCATCCTGGCTAATAGCCATCGATGGATCTATCTCCATGAACTATTTTTCCCCCCACTGTTCCTCTTGAAAGGCTGTTCCAGAACTGCACTCCTCTGATGGTTAGAAACCTTCATCTGATTTCAAGACTAAACTTGTTGATGGCCAATTTATATCTGTTTGTTCTTGTGTCAACATTGGCACTTAACTTAAATAACTCCTCTCCCTCCCTGGTATTTATCCCTCCATTGTATTTATAGAGAGCGATCAGATCTCCCCTCAGCCTTCTTTTGGTTGGGCTAAACAAGCCAAGCTCTTTGAGTCTCCTCTGATAAGGTAGGTTTTCCATTCCTCTGATCATCCTAGTAGCCCTTCTCTGCACCTGTTCCAAGTTGAATTCATCTTTCTTAAACATGGGAGACCAGAACTGCACACAGGGTTCCAGATGAGGTCTCACCAGTGTCTTGTATAATGGTAATAACGCTTCCCTATCTCTACTGGAAATACCCCACCTGTTGCATCCTAGGACTGCCTTAGTCTTTTTCACGGCCACATCACATTAACGGCTCATAGTCATCCTGTGATCCAACAGTACACCCAGGTGACGGTCTTTCTCCTCCACTGTAGCTTCCAACTGATAAGTTTCCAGCTTATAGCAAAAATTCTTATTGTTAGTCTCTAACCTTACACTTTGCACTATTAAATTTCATCCCTGCGACAAAGTCTCAAAACAAAGGATGCACCAAAACAGTGGCAGGGAGGGAGGCCTGGGTTTTTCAACGCCTCGGGCAATAGCAAAAAGAAAAATATCTGACTGCATTGAATGTCTGCTATTTTACAACCCCTGGTGGAGGGGCCTGCTACACAATTGACCCAACATTTTCATATGACAAGGGCAGATTGCAGCAGCAGAAGAGTAATAATGCTAGGTTTTTACTCTGCTTTCATTTGCTTGCACACGTCATTCTTTTTTCTGGTGCAGCCATACAGGGGGCATTCCCCTCACTCTCCCTATTGTGTAAAACTCTGGAATTTTGTTGGCTGCTCATCCTGGGGGCATCAGTGTCAGTTTTTTGCAGTGTTATAGATTGTGATGGAGAGGCTTCCAGTTTCCTGAGGCGTTGAAATACCTTGGAATTTGACAGATTGTTTTAAAAGCTTAAGAGAAATGATAGAGAATTGTGTAATTAGCTAATGGTTGCATTGCTCCTCACATTTCCCTGTGTGTTTGACTGACATGCAGTTTTTAATACTGAGATAAATTGCATGTTGTTCCACTTATCGCTGCTGTCTAAAACCATGTTACAACAATACACTTTGACAAGAGTTGTCAGGCAGCCGAAGGGGAGATCTAATGCAAATGTGTAGCACCAACAATTACCAGGAGCAATTCTGATCATGGCAATTGGGAGAGGGGGCTTTTTTATTCTTTTTTTTTTCCAAAATCAACATTGCCAATTTCTCTTTTTGTCTTCATGTTGAAAAGTGACAACAAATAATTGGAGAAAATTAGCATTTAAGTGGCCTGGAATTGTATATGGTATGTAGCCGAACCTCACACATTCTATTTCAGTACAAGGAAGTGTTGCCACCTAGCTTAAAGGAAACAGAGAATGATTGTGCAAAAAAACAGTATATGCCTATAAACAGGACAAAACTTATTTTTAAGATGCAGTATTTTATTCATGTTACAAAATCCTGCACAGTGCAAAATCGTAGTATACGATCCTTTACATGATTGTTGCTGAAGTATGGGACAGTGTGCATTCTGTGTTGATTACTGCAGAACTTTTAAGCACCAATAGCCTGACTCAGTTCTTGTGGAAGTCAGTAGAAAGACTCATTATGTTAATGGATTTTGGATCAGGCCTCAAATTAGGCATATCCCTTTTAATAAGAAATCCGTGGTCATCCCATATGCAAGCAGGACTTTATTTTTTTCTGATTTTGACCTTCTATTAAAAGAAAAATAGAAAAATGAAAAGAATCCCATTGACTTTGTTGGGCGTAGCCTGCTAAAGCACAGGCCTCTACCGTTCGAGTTCAGTCCCTGCTGATAACCTGCCATTACACCAGAGTTTGTAAAACTATGCCTAGAAACCCTTACAGCTGTAAATATTTCAGTGTTACAGTTTGCAGTAGATGCTTTAACAGTGATTAAAAAAAAAGGCCAAGCACCTTAAAAGGCAAAAAATACAAAGCAGAAACAACATATGTCCCTGTGGAAGTCTAGTTTGGAGTAATTTTGCTGATGAAATTTGAGTCTGAGAAGCCTCAGGCCATGTATTTTTCCTGTTCTCAATCTCTAAAACAGCTTGTAGCGCAAAGTGATTGAGAAGGACAATTGCTGTTCCAATTCTGGACAAAAATGATCCCATTCCATTTTTTTCCCTGCAGCTTCTTGATGGAGATGATAAAGATTGAGTTTCTTCATGAAAGCTTTCCAGATGCAGCCATAAATCCTCCATTAAAAATCACACCAAAAAATAGGGAGGGATGAGAAGCAATTCAGGTTCCTCAGACACAGATGCCATCACTCAGTCACACGTTACGCATGCAACTTGTTCAGTGACCAAGATGGATGGAGTGATCGGATGTAAACTGTTTAGATGATGATATGATAAACAGTGCTTGGGATTAGTGATGACAAATTTATGGTCAGCATCTGAATAGCATGATATGCAGGAATAATGGCTTTCCCTTATTCAGCAAAAGAGGGTTTGTAGCCCCTTTTCATTGGGATGTCATTCTGAAACATGGCAGATAAGGGTAAAGAATAGATGGGGGGCTTATTGGAAATAAACAGTGATACTTTTCCGCATTCCCAATGGGACATTTAATCCAACAATGGTATAAGATTATTGATAATAATGCTTTGAATGTATATCACTTTCCATATCCAAAGTGCTGGACAAACATCAATCCAATGTAGCTTCTATACAGCTGAACCTCCATGGAGTGAGCTTGGGTATACAGTAATTGAAGTCCTCAGCTGTCTCAATGCATTGCAATGTGCAGATGGCAAGTCCACTTACAAGGCGCAACACTGCTTATTGCCCCCGTGTGAAATAATGGAAATTTTGTTACTGACTTTACGGAAAGCAGGATCTGAGCTATAGAGTCGGCATCAGATCATCAGAACTTCTGAGTTACAGAACTCCTCCTGATCTTTAATCTTTCATCTCAAAGATACCAAGATCCTCTTTTGTTGGGTTATTCCCCTAAAGTAGTTTAGCCCTTTTGATTATGCTCCTCAATACACAGACTGCAGTAATGCTATGAAGAAAATAGTAGGCTTAAATATTGTACAGAGTTTTCCATTAATCAGAGAAATTGTAACATGATCCCCATGCTGCCTCCCAAGAACACACGCCACGAACCACGTTTTCATGAAATCAGAAAGGGACAGGAATTGGGCACAGGGGCATAGATAGAGAAAACTACTGGCACCATTTGTTTCGGAAGAAGCTATTGAGGCACTCGTCAGTACTAAGGGAAAATCCACAACCAGGTTCTGAGAGAATTCTGTGTCTGAAAGGCTCTGTTTGGATAATTAGTTTTGCTTGAGAGAGGAAATGGGTTGGTTCTTTCATGAATGCATTGCCTTGGTGACAGCTCTGCTTGAGCCTAGAAGGAAGAGAGACTTGCTAAATCCCCATTGTATCTCTGCTGTTATGCACAGCTAGGATGCAATGTGGTGATTTGCCTCTCCAGCTTTCACTGTAGTGAAAACTTGACTTTAATACTGTTTATTCATGCCTCTATTCTTTGTGGTAATTAAATGACTCCTGCTCGTTCCGCAAGAAACTTTGCTGTTCATCCGACATATTGATTTAGAAAACAATGGGATGTATTATGATCCAACCTCTTTGCACTGCTCTGATGGCACAAGGGGGCTAGAAAACTACCAGAGTTCTGCAGATGGGGAGTTCCCAAGGGTTGGGGAGTCACCAGTAGACAAAGAGCTGGCGTAGCTGCAGCTGCAGTATAGGAAGCAAGTCCGAATACTGTCATAGGCATCACACAACCTTAACTACATTACAGTATCCATACAGTTGCCATGTAGTTCCTTTCAGGTGAGTTATGAACAGTTGAGATGACTGGGTTACTACTACTTGCTTCCCTCATTGAATGTGAGAGCACTGTTTTACTAGCATCCTTCCTCCCTTAATCCTATGACAGGGAGGAAGGATGGTAGAGTGATTAGGACACTACCCTAGGACTTGGAAAATCCAGGTTCAGTTCCTTGCTCTCCACAGACTTCGTGTGCTCATGGGCAAGTCACTTAGGACTGGATTTTTAAAGGTATTTAGGTGCCCAATGGAATCTTCAAAAGCATCTAGGCACCTAAAACTCATTGATTTCAATAGATGCTTTTGAGAATCCCAAGCGGTGCCTAAATGTATTTAAAAATGTGTCCCTTAGCCTCTCTGTGCCTCAGTTTCCCAACAGTAAAATACGGATAATAGCATTTCCCTGCCTCACAGGTGTGAGGGTTGTGAGGTGCTCAGATATTATGGTACTGGGGCCATATAGATACCTAAGCTAGATAGGACAGTGCTGAAAACAGGCATTCCCTCTGTGCCATTCCATTCCCTGCAAGTTCTAGACCGAGTAGGGTAGGGATCATGATTCTTATAAATTATTTGTATCATGGCAGTGCCTAGTGGCATCAACTGAAAGCAAGGCCCCATTAGTTTAGTAATGTTGATGCTTACCAGTTTTTGCCAATGAACTAGCAAAACTTGGTGAATTTTTATTTTAAAGTTCATTTTTACTCATCAAATGGGAAAAAGACTCTAATTTTAGAGATGGGATCAGGACAATGTAACGGTCTGTTTACTGGCTGAATCTGAGTGAAAGAGTAATCCTGTATTTGAATTTCTTTGGTGAGTAGAAATTAATATTTTCTGAAGTTTGCTTGTCACTGTAATTTGGGTGCAGGGGGAGAAATAAAAGTGTGTTTATAGTACACTGAGAACCCTCCTGTCCTGGGCCTTCTTTCAAGGTGCTGATTGTGGAGGTGGTTTTTGGGTTGTGGACATCACAAACTCATTTCACACAGACTACAGAATAATTCAGCCAACCAGTTGGAACCAAGCTTAGACATGGCAATGTGTAGGTGAAGGACTAGAACTGTCTAGTCTCCATCTCCTGATACTACTATTTTCAATGTGTGCCTCTGTAGTTATAAAATGGGATTGAGTGCCAGAGTCTCTGCTCAGTTACACCAGCATAAATTCAGATTTCATTGGAGTTAGTCCAGCTATCCACTGATATAACTGAGATTTTAATCTGGCCCTTAAACTATATAAGAGACACTGGAAGGATGGATGGGGTTTCTGGTTGGTAGCTGTATCCTCACCAGCAGAGATAACTAGCATCAGGTAACATGTAATGAAGTCTCCTTCCATTGAGCCCCATTTCAGTGAGGTCACTCCCCTGTGGATTACAGATATGGAAATTTGATTAATAGAAGTAAACTACTCATTCTGAAAAAGCCTCACTAGAGCAGAATATTTCCCTGAGCAAATTGTCATATGAGCTGGTTTCTCATGAAATATTTATCTGTGAAGTCTTCAGGGATCATTGGAGTGGCTGCTAGAAGGTTATTTAACACAGTAGTACCTATGAAGTCTCAGAGATTTGATTTATTACATTTAAGTTGTCTTTTGCCATCACGCCTAATGCCATTTGGACGGCAGAAAAATTACTTCCATGTCCACCATCTCACATCAACTACATATTGGTTCCAAACAACTGTATGATACTGGAATATGAGAATGTAGAGGGATGGAAGAGTGTCACCAAGTGGCCAGCTTATTTAAATGTATGCTTCCTTTTGTGTTCTCTTATCCATTGTACCCTGCAATTCCTATGCTACCCCACAGATCACTGTGCCCCTCAATCTGTGATACCACAGTGACAGGCATCCTGGAAATAACTAACCTAGAGCTCTTGGGCCTGGTTCTCAGTTACACCAAGATCCCTTTATGAAACTCTGGTAGCGTAAAGGGGGCAGAAATGGCCTTGTGAGAATACTGCCTGTGCTATTCCTAATCCATAAAGCAAACTTTCAATATAAATACATTATTCTGTAAATATCATCTGTACATATGTCTCTCCGTGATTATGAATTGTGACAAGTTATGAGCTTTCTGTAGTTACCTTACATGTTACTTTTTAGGGATGGCTATCCTACACGGCATGTGTGTTGTAGTGAGTTTCTCGGGTGTGAGATGAGAGATGTTTGCAAAGAGCAGGACACTGTTTACAAAGGGGTCTCTGTGTCACACAGAGTAACTGAGAATCAGGCCCCCTTTTTACTTATCTGATTAAGATAAGTGAATCAGATTTATTTTGCTTTGTAAAAAGATGGGTAAAATTGGCCTTTTTATATACCTAAAGGAAAATAACTCATTCTTTCTTAGATCTTAAGTATTTTGAAGGTGTCTGTCACTAATTAAGCTCTCTCTCCTTTGGATAAAGATCTGAAAACTGGAGTCCCAGACCAGTAGCTGAACTGAATTGCAAAGATATAGCAAACACTGCAAGGACTGAGCAGTGAGTGTAACTCCCAGTATCATGGCTTTGCTCTGTTTTAACACTGTTTTTTCTTCCCTCAGGCTATGAAAGTCCTCTCCAAAAAGAAGCTACTGAAACAGTATGGATTTCCACGTAGGTATCATGCTTTTAAAGGTTACAGACAAGCCCTGCAGGCCTTACCTGCTATCCCCTGGAAATTTTGCTGGAGTAAGGCATAAGAACCTGGCCTCCTTTCAAAGCTGCTTGGGTGGTTTGTGAGGATAGACATACTGGATCATCTATAATAGGGATTAAGGACAAGCATGAGCTATTATCCAAAACACAATTTCCCACCTCACTGCTCCTTGGTGCCCTCTGTCCCCAGACAGTCTTGCTCCCTGATGGTAAAACACTGACCTCTGTACTTGTGTAGCATATAGAAGCCCTTTTTCTTGTTGTGCCTCTACAGTATCTTTCAGCAAATTATCTGAATAAGCTTTCAAGCACACTCTTTTGCGTGCACAAAAACAAGACACTATACTCAAAACACAAAACAATCTACTCTTCCTACTGTATTTTCCACTGCATGCATCCGATGAAGTAGGTTTTAGACCACGAAAGCTTATGCCCAAATAAATTTGTTAGTCTCTAAGGTGCCACAAGTACTCCTCGTTCTTTATACTCAACCTGTAAGGAGAAGCCATTTTGAATTTGTGATGTGATCCAAAGCCGCCCCTGCTTGTTTCCCAGCCATCAGGAAGTTAACTCTCCTTCTTGGGTGTCCCACAGTGGTCTAGCACAGAATGTGGAGGTGGAGTCTAAAGGCTCAGACAGGCTCTCAAAGATTGTGCAAGACACCTAGGGCCAGATTTTCAAAAGCACGTGGCACCCAACACGCTGAGCGCTTTTGAAAACCTGGCCCTAACTGCGGATACTGATCTCTTCTGAAAATGCTAGCCGTGGGGCCAGATTGTCAAGTACTCAGTATCCACAGTTGGAGCCAGATTTTCACTAGATCTCAGCACGCGACAGCTCCGGTGGCGACACTGATGGCCAGATTTTCACATGGTGTGCTGAGCACTTTTGAAACTCTGGCCTTGTCAATGGAAAAGGATTCTGCACACTGACCTGGGTTGTAACGCAGGTTGGGTTTATCTGTTTTTCTAGTTGGTTTCTCTTGCTGTAATTCAGGCACCCTAACATCTAAGAATCAAACCTTGAGGAGGAAAACTTGCTGGCTAACCGCTTGTCCTTTGCCCGCTGGTCCATTCCACTAGCTCAAGTAGTTTCTTATAGTGAGGCCTTTTGTCTAACACAACAATACAAGCAATATCCTACCTGGCTCGTCTTCTCCTTCTGGAAACTAAGCTTTTATTCATTCCTTCATGTGAAATGACATGTTTTAAATTTAATCTTTTGAAAACATTGGGCTTGATCCTACCATCTGCTAAGCACTCTCACCTCCCATTGAAGATAGTTGGAGTTGTGAGCACTCAGCTCCTTCTAAGATCAGGCTCATTGTGTGCATAAGGCTAATGCAAAGCACCAGGTACCCTTGTGAAATTTTGTCCTCAAGAACCAAATTTTCCTTTTGAGTAATTTGGCAATTACTCATGGAATAATTCATTCAAGCTAGTGAGAGGCCTCATGATTGGGTCCTAAATCTGTTTATTGGGGGATCGCTTCACTTGCCAGGTCTTTGTAATTGTTTTGGAAATAGAACAGGACATGGAAATTGGAGCTTTTTGTAACAATAGAAAAACCAGACCAGAATGTGCATTGCCTTCTGCCTAACTACCTATCTGCATCAGAGCTTGTGGTATGATTTTTTTTCAATGGGATCATGATTATAATAGAATAGTGCATTTAACCTGAACAATCCTAAATCTGTTTACAAATGAGAGACAGTGCAGCCATCTCTGGGGTGGAAGGCATCAACTAGATGTATCAGAGTAGTTGGGGGCAGATAAATTGTGGCTAGTAACACAGGGTAAATCATTCTATAAAAACATCCCATGGTCTCCTTAATGTTCATACAGAATTTTAGTTTTAAGGCTTCACCTGAAAGGTCCAAACACACTGAAGCACACAGAGCTCAATTCATTGGCCTTAGAAAGATAATGGGATGAGTTGACCCAGCGGAGCTTGGGACCTGCTGGATGTCCTTCCAGGGCAGACTGTAGGAATGTTGATGGGGCAGTACTGGTGCCCATGTTGTACTTGTTCTGCAGCTGACTGATTTCCAATCCCCAGAGCAGTCAGTCTTACTCTTTTCACTGGCACTAAATTTCAAGTTGACTTTATACGAGAAAATAAAAGTTGGGCATTGACTCGTGCGGAGAACGTTCAGTAGGTCAGTGTGTCATCTCCGTCGTATGTTTTTAGGTCCTGCACCCATTCAAAGCCCCATGCGCTACAGCCATTCACTGTGTTGTATCGTGTGCTGCCAAGCAGGGGTAAAGCACAACTTTTTGTTGCTGCTGTTGCAGGTCGACCTCCCCCTAGAGGATCCAAAGCAACTTCTGGTGGGCAGCTGAAACCAATGGCACCACTGGATAGAGTTTATCAAGAAATAGCCATCTTAAAGAAACTGGACCATATCAACATTGTGAAGCTGATTGAGGTGTGTATGCCAAAGCGGGTTGGGAGGGAAGGGGCGCTGTTGTTCAGGTCAGACTGTGCGGATGGTTACATTCAAGTTTGGTTGTTTTAAGTTAATGGGGATCAGGAAGTAAAATCCCCTAGGTGGCTTTGAAAATCACAGCCTATCTTTATGAATTAAGGACCCGATTCTGCCCACACTCCACACAGTGGGGCTGTGTATGTGGAGGGCTTGCTTGATCAAGGTCAAAGTTTATAAATAGCAGATCCTTAAGCAACTGTGTGTTTTAGAGAGAGAGAAAGAAAAGTTAAGCCGTGCCTACACACAAACTTGCACTGGTTTAATTAAACTAGTGTAGGCTCCTGTGTGGTTATTCTTTTATTCAGTCTAAGACCAGTTTACTTTGGTTTAGCTTAAACCTGTGGCTAATCAACATAAGCTATCCAAAATAAGCCTAGTTTAAATCAAAATTAGTGTCATCTCAGCCTTTTGCTCCAGTTTAACTAAATCAGTTTATGATCATTCCTTAAGTTAACCTGTGGAATGCTGTATGTAGAAAAGCCCTATGCGTCTGTGTGGCCGGGAGTGGGGGCGGGGCGGGGAGAGAGAAAGAGAGAGAGAGTGCTTGTGTGGTGATGGACCTTAGTGCCCTATTAATCAATATTTGTCTGACATGGGCAAATAGCATCTTAATTTGCATGCACGGTCTCTAGTAGGCAGAGGAGTGCATGGAATTTGTTTTCTTTAATTCCCCAGATCTTCCCAGGGTAAACTAAAGAAAATTTCTCTCTGTCCTTCAAAAACCTCCTCAGTGCAGTGAGTTTCTAACTGCTAGCAGTTGCTCTGTAGCACTGGAGTCTTTGAATAGGATCTCTGACCCCATAACAACTCCTGTAAGCCCATTCTGATCCTGGCAATGTGGTAAGAAGGGAAATATACCAGTGAATAGCAGTGCTTTCTCAGTGTAAAAGATGGGCATCCACAGAGATATTTGGGTTCAAGTCAAGTTTTAGCTGCAAAGTTTGGTGAACCCTGAATCCAGTGTGATGACAATTATGCAGGGCCACAGCTTAGCTCTGTTGGTGTCATGACATTGCAGCACATGCCCAGTGAGACCTATGCTTGCCCCTCCAGTGGCCCCACACTGCAGTTAGAGAGGTCTGGATGCAACTCCTTTCTGAGCTAGTAAACAATGTGCGCAGGTGGACAGAGGAGATTGCGACAGGGTGATATTCCCAGCTGCCGACAGTCCAGGAGTTCAGGACCCAAACTGAGAAACTTCCTGGCATACTAGTGTGATATCCTTTCCTTAGATTGTAAGGCCAGCCAGATTTTTGCATGTAGGTTACATGGAGACAGATGCATAGCAGCCTTTCTTGCATATACTTTGTCTGAAAATCAGGCTTATGTGACTGTATGCCATGCATGAGCTGGGCCCTTGGTGTGTACAGTGGTTGTGCTTAACATGGCTCAAGGGTGCAAGTCTTGTTATTTTAAGTCTAGTCTGCAGAGCATCAGAGACGGGTCAGATTGCAAAGTGCAGATCTGTAGCTAAATTTCCCAGGTTTAGGGATGCTTGAGTCTATCCCTACTAAAAACTGGTAAGAAGTGGGTGTGCACACGCACTTGCGAGATAAAGGCAGGGGAGATAGATGTATATTTAAAGTCAAAAATCGCATATTACTCCATTAAACTTCAATTCCAGGTGCTCTGTGAGTTTAACACCCTCCAGCACAACATGAAATATGGATAATTATAGAGTATTATTGGATTAAAGATGTCTTCCTTTCTGTTTCCCTTCCCTTGCTTCTGTGATATCCATTTTAGGTACTGGATGATTCTGCAGAGGACAATCTGTACATGGGTATGTATCTCCCTGTATGTTAATAGAGCCATACTTGCTTATTCTCACTGAGGTGTTTAATGTACATATCCAGGAGACTTACACAGACCACAACAGAGATAGAGTTGGTACCTATGAAACGTTAAAGTCTCCTAAGGGGTGGGAGAATGCAGAAAGGCATTGCACCAGTGTCATAGAATCATAGAATATCAGGGTTGGAAGGGACCTCAGGAGGTCATCTAGTCCAACCCCCTGCTCAAGCAGGACCAATCCCCAGACAGATTTTTGCCCCAGATCCCTAAGTGGCCTCCTTAAGGATTGAGCTCTCAACCCTAGGTTTAGCAGGCCAATGCTCAAACCACTGAGCTATCCCTCCCCTAGGTTCAGGAGGCCTTGCACTTTAGGAGAGCTGCACAGAGCAAGACCTGCTGCATCCACTGACACTGAACGGGTATAGTTTGTGCTTCCCGCACACACTCAGCCTGGCTCTAATTCATCCAGCCAGAGTAAAAGGGTGGGAGCAGTGGATGGCTCCTCTTCTCTCTGGGGAGTCTAGTGTGATATGCAAAGACTGAGATCATGTCTGCCTCATGCATGCCCACAAGGAGTGGAGGGAATTTCCTTCTGTCCTGTCTCCTCTAACACCCCTGTGAAGAGTCAGCCACAGTATCTACAAGGATATGCCTCATGAAATAGTAAAGGAGGCTTTTGAAGCTGCCTGGAAAGGGGGATCTGCCTAGCAAATGAAGCTGCTTTCCTTTGAAAGGACAGTTTCCCTTTCAAGAGCAGATTCAGCCGAAGCCCACATTGTTTTTCGAGAGACATCAAAGATGTGGCAGTTGAGGTGGAAACACAAGTATAGCAGGGAGCCCAGCTTGTGTGGCTTTTTGGAGGCCCGGTCTCCTGGAGGGGCGTGTGTGTTAGATTCCTTTTGGTTGAATGAAAGTCAGTGCAAAGTGCAATTCAAAAAGCAGAAGAGGAAAAACGTTGTGCTGCTGGGTTACAGTAATGGTGATAGCAGTAATAATAGTGGGGCCGCTTGTCAACCCCTTACTCATACTGGAGAGCAGTTACTCACATGAGTAGACCCACTGGAGTCTGAGCAGAGAATGGGTGAGCAAATGAGGGGCATAACCACCTGCATAACAGTGTCACCCTCTCTTTAATCCCTGGAATAGCTTCTGTGAGCAGTAGCTCAGCAGTGTGATGAAAGGGTTCACAGACTGGGCCAGGAGTACTGCAGTGGGACAGTAAGGGCCGCTTCATTGGTACTAGTAGGTACATTTGAGAACATTGTAAAAAGCAATTCTTTCATGTGCAGTTAAAACCAAGCCAAGGCGTAGCAGCACTCTGCAGGGTGTGCAAGCCTTACTGTTCCGTCCGTATGTCTCAGTGATGCTGTATGCAGATGTAGGTCTAATCCTGAGTGGGGCTGATTTTCATCCACACGCTGCTTCCTTTGCAATGCTCAGGGAACACAGAGCAGCTACTAGGCTGCTCTAACCTGGGACAAGGGCCTGCAGAGAATCAGGGAGCTGTAATCACCCCTCTCTGCTTTACAAAGAATAAGCTTGGCAAAGCCGAGAATCTGGCTGTGTATCTGTAATTCCCGTTAAAGTCAGAGGACGTGGTAAGTGCTCAACACGTCTCGAGCTCAGGCTGTCTGACAGGCATTCAGCTGAATGGTGTCACCATTGATAGCACTTCCCAGCAGGACGATCAGAAATACCAGGCAGGCTTTCCTTCTAAAATGTACTGTAGACAATCAAGCAGAATAGAAAACAAGAGAAGGTGCAGGACAGAGTGAGCTATTGAGACTTAAGCACATTGGCTTGTTTATTTCTTGCATCCATGTACACCATGCAGAGCTTGGTGCTAAGAAAGCAGGGCTAAGAAAACTGAGAAGCTGAGAGAGAGGAAATGATAGAATTATGAAATGCTGCCAGAAGCAGCTTCTTCCTGAGCCTGCAAAGAAAGACGAGTTGGCCTTAGTATCTTGCAGCATGTTATAGTTGCATCTTGATCTGTTTTAACATCGCTGCTGTATGGTAGCAAATAGATCTTCGCTGTAAATAGAGCGGTCTCACTTTACAGATGAGAGTTTGCATTGGGATTTTGCTAGTGTTGCAGTATCTTGTTTAACTGCTTGTGAGGGAAAGGTCTCCTTGGTTTTGGCAGATCACCCCCTAACAGTACGGGACCCTACTGCCTAGCTGAGCCTACACATCAGACACAAAGGTGTCTAATGGTGGAATTGCATTGCTGGGAAACCCTATGCTATTATGGAGCAGTGATAGCCACTTCGGACTTTAGGCTACAACCCAATTCCCAGCCTAAGCCCTGTTTTTGCTCAGCAGACCCCAGTGAGTTGGTGTTACACCTGCATAAATTGAGGCAGAGAGAGATTTAAGTGATTGACCTAAGTTCACAGAGTGAGGCAGTGGCAGAGCCATAGATAGAGCTCAGGAGTCCTGCTCTAATCACTATACAATTAAAAAAAAAATTAAATAACTTTATCAAGTTTTACATTGACATCTTAATTTTCTGATCTGAGGTATTGGGTAATTGAGTTCTGTAGACTGGCTAAGAAGGAATGCTTTTGTCAGCTTGGGGAAGGAAGGCAGCATAGTCCTCTGGACTGGGACTCCGGAAACCTGGATTCTATTCCCAGCTCTGCTGCTAGCCTGCTGGGTGATCCTGGGCAAGTCACGTCACGTTTCTGTGCCTCCCGGGCTACAGCATTGTGATGTTTTGGGGTTCAACTCAGACCAGTAAGGGGTTGTGTTACTACCTGCCCTGCAACTCTGGGTGTCTTAAATGCTGTGCTGCTGTAGCTCACAGCCTGACACCAACAGTCCTCTGAGAAGCAAGCAGGCCACACCCTAGTTTCTATCACCCAGTTACTTTTTGCAAAGTGATTCCAAAACACTCCCAGTCCTGAATTTCCCCAAAACCATCTGCCAATGTGATAGTCTGCTGAGGTTCCCAGAACTGTGAGTTACTATGTTACCTGTTTCAACCTCAGCAAGTGAGAGTTTTGCTACTGCTAAGCTGTGTGATAGCTCCCTGACATACCAGCTTGTCGGCCTTGCCAGCAAACTCGTCAGGACTTTGCCAGTCCAAACTTTGCCTAACAGGTAACAGACAGTGAATCCCAACTCCTGAATTCCTGGGAGACATCTCCTTGCCATGTCCAGCCCTCTCATTGAAACTGAGCAAAGTTGCTAAGTTCATTGCTCCTTTAAAGAGACAATACATGGCAGCTCATTAATTTAACTGGGGTTTGACAAACACTCTTATTTCAATCGCAGCACTGAATTGTTTTTGTTGTTCTTCGAGATGTGTTGCACATATCCATTCCACAATCTGCCCTCATTCCCCTCTCTGTCGGAGCCTATCCAGTAAGAAGGAACTGAGGGGGGTCGGGGCAGATCTGTCCTCTTACAGCGGCATGCAGTGGCGCATGGCGCCAGACCAGAACCAGTGAGGGGAAAAAGTTCTCTGACCACTGTGCACAGGGCGCACACATACCTATAGTGAAATGGACATGTGCAACACATCTTGAAGAACAGCAGTTACAGAAAGGTAGGTTAACCGGTTTTTTAATTATTACATAATTTTTTATTTGTATTTTATTAATTGAATCTCAAAAGGTTTGGTTTTATGAAAGAAAAACAAGTACCAGATGGTACCAGGCTGTGGCCCATCTATCCTTCCCCCACAGAAGTGTGAGGATTGCTTTACCCCTTACTCCTGTGTGCCAGCTACCTACTTCACTGTGTGGTGGAGCAGCCTCTGCAGGGCTACTACTGTTCCTTCTTCTGCGCAGGGGAACAGAGCCAGGGCCCCAGTGTGCCTTCCAGCAGAGGAAATAATCTGCACTAGGAATAGGGCTGAGATAGGTGACTGGGATGTGGACAGATGGGATGGGGATGGAGCAGACTCCTGGATCCAATGCCATACAGCATAAGTGCACCACTGTTCGTGGGGAGGGGGGAGTAATCGATAAGGCTTGTACAGGTTATTCCCTGTCTCTCCTGCTCACCCATAGCAGGGTGGGGAACTAGGATGCAGATTGGGACTCTGAGTCACAGGCTGGAGAAGTGCAACAGTGCGCTGCTGCTTACTCAGCAAAGCCACGGTTTCACCCATAATAAAAATGAGAACACTCAGAGTTGTACAAACTAGAGCATGTTTCAAACTCATAGAATTGCATCCATTTTATCTGTTGATAGTTACATAGCTATCCTGCCAATTTAATACATTACTAGTGAGGATACACATTCATACTGTATCATGTTTTGCTATAGATATTATTGCAGTGATACAAAAAACAATGCTGTTATGCAAGAAGGGAAAATCAAATCAAGAGGGTCTGGAAGCCAGGAGAATAGAAGTAGGGTTAGTAAATTGGCATCTGTTGTCTCCCAGTTGGAGCTGGCCTATATAGTTATATTTGTCTCTGCTAAAGCAACAAGCTCTTTTAATTCTGCATTGCCTTGTAGCCTTGTTGGGTGGAATAAATTGATTACAATGGTTCTGGGACTGTGTTTATTTTATAGGCAAATATGCTAGAAATGTGTGTCTGCACTAAATTGGATTCCTTCCCTCTTACCCATGGTTGCTTTTTTTTCTTTTTCTTTCAGTGTTTGACCTTCTGCGTAAGGGGTAAGTAGCCCGCAGGGGACTTTGGGGAATAGAATGTTTAGGTGTTTGCAGTTCTCATCAGATGGAGAGCCAGCTTCTGAATGGAGGAGGACTCATTCACTAACTCCCTGGGTGAAATGCAGAGGCGATGTGTAAGATGGTGCCAGTTGTATGTCACTAAGTGGGTGCGAAGGAGACAGATTCTGATTGCAGTTACACCACTGTAAATCAGATACTCTCTAGATTTTGTAGTCACTGAGATTTACACTGGCATAACTGTTTTCAGAATCTGGTGAAGGGAGTCTGACTTGATTAACTTACATGTCAAGTGACCAGAAGAAGTTTTTAAATAATGTAAGTTAAAGTAACTTCCCTCTTATACCCTCTTCTGTCATGTCTATGTATAGGGTATGTTTCCTTAGAGTTCCTTGCACTCGTTTACTCACCAGTGTCTAACCTTATGCCAATCACTATTGAATTCTCCCTCGCCCGAATTATTTGAGAGACAACATTTTGTAAATGCAGGAGCTTTTCCACCTCCACACATTACATTATCCAGATCTTTGGGATAGATACAGTTTACAGCAGATCCTGAAGAGCTTACAATCTTAATATGCAAGCCAGGTCCAGGAAGGGAGAAGGGAAGTATTACTGACCACGTTTTTGAATGCCCCTGTGTCAGAGAGAGATGAAGCGGTCAAGGTCAGACAGAGAGCCACACAAATCTGTATCATAGCCTTTGCCACAAGATCATCCTTCCTTACTTGCTGCTTTGCTTTTGTTTCTCTTGGGTCCTAACACTCACTTTCAGTTCTTTAGATTCTGATGTGGGCTCTGCTTTTCTTTTTGCTGGGTCCTCCAACATAAGAACGTCCATACTGGGTCAGACCAGTGGTCCGTCTAGCCCAGTATCCTGTCTTCTGACAGTAGCCAATGCAAGTGAGAACCTCTGCATGCTGTAGCACAGATGCAGTCTGATGCACAATTTTCAGTGTGACACGATAGTTGTTATTGCAGCAAACAATTGATGACCATCACAGAGTAAAATGAAATCATCATTAAAATTTTCTGCTCCAAATGAGTAGAGGTAATAGCTGATAATGCTTTCCAGAGTACCACTGCCAGGTAGAAACACGGCTGGAATCCTGGCTCAACCAAAAAAACCCAACAATACAGGGTCGCGATACGGTTTTAAAATGTCATAGCATATTCATGTGTCACTGCGCCGTGTGGCAGGGTTGTTGCTATTAACGTCATTATAATGGTGGGGTGATGGTTTTAGGCCTCATCTAGTAGAGGATGAAAAGCTTTTCACTGTCTAAGCCAATTGAAGGGTAGCCTTTTCCTGAACAGAGTCTATTGTGTTGTGTAGCATGTTGTGGTAGTTTAGGGCGTTTGGCAGTGGCCTCACTCTACTCCGATTGAAGCCACTGTTAAAACTCCCACTGACTTCAGTGGCATGAGAGTTGAGACAGTGGTGAGCACTTTTGAAAATCCCATTCTTAGCAACCACTGAAGACAATAATAGTCTTTCCATTGGCTTCATTTGGCTTTGGATCAGGCCCTTAATTAGGGGTCAGTAGAAACACCCTCATTGATTTCAGTAGGCATCGGATTGGGTCCTAAGGGTGTAATATTACAAGGTACTGAGCACCCTCAGTTACCATTTATTTCAAGGCAGAATTGAGCCCTAAGTCTCTCCAGTACCTGTTACTTCTGCTTTGGAGCTAAACAGAAGAAATGGTACAAGACATGAAAGGAAGGTTTAACCATTGAGGCTATGTGCACACTGCAAAGTGAAGGTCTGATTGTAGCATAGGTAGGCATAGCCATGTTAGCTTTAATCTAGCTAGCACGGGTAACAGTAGTGGCAGCATGGGCCAGCAACCAGAGCATATACCCAGGATCCTTGGCGGGCTTGTACTCTGGTTGCTAGCCCGTGCCAGATTAATGCTAACGCAGATACGCTTAGCCATGCTACAATCAGATCTTCATTTTGCAGTGTAGACAAATCCAGAAGCTCCTCTTTCCAAACTCCCCTCCCATACTTTATTTAGGGCCAGGTTCAACTCCTAAGGAAGTCACTGGGAGCCTTTCCATTGACTTTAATTGCACTTGGAATGGGCCTGTAATTCAGAAAAGAAGGAAGAGGGATTAGGAGAGCTAAATCTGCAGGGAGATTCCATACATTTTATTTCCCTTTACCACTTTTTTCTGGGCTGCCGTCTCTTGCAGGTGAATGGTGACAGGATGAGAGGCAAGGAAGGTCTTACTGGTGATCAGGACAACAGTTGTCCCTTTGGGGAAGGGAGAAAACTCTCTTTTGAGTCTCTGCACAGCTCAGAAAAAGCCATTGTAATCAGCTGCAGCCACGAAGGGGGGCTGTGCCACTCTTTTGAAGCAACCCTTCTACCTCTAGCAGATGGCAATTATACTTCATTAGCAGTCCTGTCGCTCCCATTGCTTCTCCCAGGATTCAGCGACATGAAAATGTTGCCATGTGATGGGGGAGGAAGCTGGAAATCGGTGACAAAAATGGAAACAGACCATTAAACTCATCTAGTGAAAGAATGGGGGGGCGGGGCTAAAAAGCACAGCGAGTAGTTTTCTGACAGGAGAGATGCGGTGCTGCCAGCTTCCTTGAGCTCTATGGGATGGGGGGTGGACAGGGTGGTTAAAAGAGAGGGTAGCTGCTGCTAAGTCGCTGGAGACCTCTTGTGCATTGATTCTCAACAAGGGCTCAATCCTGCAAGATACTGAGAGCCCTGGCTCGGATCCAGCACAGCATTTAAGCACACCCTTAAGTCTCTTGAAGTCAGTGGGAATACTAACGTGCTTAAAATTAAAGAGTGCTTTGCTGCATTAGTGCCAAATACATTGCAGAATCAGACAGAATCCTGCAAGATGTTAAGCACCCACACTTCCCATTGTCATCATTGAGAGTTGAATGTGCTCCTTACCTCTCAGAAAGTGCTTGTAGGGTCTTGGCCCTCTATTGCCATTTACGCTTGGCTCTCACCTGTGGGCAGGGGAGAGGAGGGTCACTTAAGAGATTCTTCGTGTCCTTTAACAATGAAGACATAAAGGGGGCCACCAGGGTGGGGAAAAGGAAGTTTTCAATCTGACTCCTGAGACTTTTTCGCAGCTGTACTGAACCTTGAACAGGAAAACAGGGTTTTAAGAGCTGCTAAAATGATAAATCAGAAATATTTTCATGTTAATGTCAAACCCTACAAGGGAATATTTAGCCCTTAGTCTGGTCTCATTGAAACCTGGACGACACTGGTTTTATTGCCCTTTTCTTCAGGAGCAAATCCTAACTAGCATAATGTCAAATCAGGCCTTTGGAAGACTACTTTTGATATGCAAGTTATGTGCCAACTGTATGGCGCTTGTAAAGGCCATAAGGCAATATACCAACAGCAGTTTCTTTCTGTGAGACTGATAGTAATGACTGTGACATGCTTCTTTAATAAATTATATAATAATAAATAATACAGTTTTGCACTTTTTATAACACTTTTTCTCCATGGTTGTCAATGTTTCACATTGGGGCAGGTATTATCCTGATTTTACAGAAGGGGAAACAGACAATTAGGGCCTGATTTTTAGAAGTGCTGAGAGTATGCCTAGCTCCCATTGCCTTCAGCTGGAGTTATGGGTGCTCAGGCCTCTGAAATCAAGTCCTAGGGGTCAGATTTTCAAAAGAGCTCAGCTCCCACTTAGGCACCAAAGTAAATGGCCAGATTTTCCAGTGAGCTCAGCAGGCTGAGTCTTTTGAAAATCTATCCCTAAGTGTCAGAATGGGAGATGCCAGATGATGAGCACTTACGTAGGTCCCTGAATGGGAGCTGAGCTCTTTTGAAAATCTGGTCCCCATTGTGGTTGCTGAGCACTTTTGTAAATCTGGTCTGAAATTACTTGCCCAAGACCATGCAAAGTCACAGACAGAACTAGAACCCAAGAGCTCTGTTTACTAGCTGACTGCCTTTTTCCTTTCAGTCCTGTCATGGAGGTGCCAACTGACCAGCCATTCACTGAAGAGCAGGCTCGGCTCTACTTTAAGGACATTGTCTTGGGCATAGAGTACTGTGAGTACCAAGATCAGTTGCACCTTTACAAAGCATTGCATTGACCTACATTCTTGTTTGAAGCCAATCTTTTCGTCACTGGTGAACTGTCGGGAGTAAAAGGATACTCTCTATCATATATGGAGGGGTTTGCAAGATTGGCAACGACCCGTCTCAGCCTGGTTTTGTATGGGCCGTATCACAGTTATTCGGTGGCAGCCATTCTTTAAATTGGCACTATGAAAACGATTAGTAATTTTTTTTTTGTTAACTCTCTTGGATAGAAATTGTAGACTTTAATCCTTACAGCTGTGCCAAGCTTGGCTGAAGCCAGGAAACAGCATTTGCAAAGACACAGGCTAAGAAAGTCAATTAGCTTCAGTTGAAGTGAATTTGCGCTGCTTCCAGCTGAGCTGTGGGGGAAGAGCTTGCAGCTGGAGGGCATCTGTCCTTGTCTGCTCCCTTTGGAATGCATCTCAGTGACTCATCATTACTCAGGGCTGTGACATGGGGAGAACATGCCACCTCATCACCTGCCATCACAGCTGGTGGCTTGTGGATTTCACAGAATCCTCATTCAGTATTCAGCATCTATATATTTTTAATGGGCTATTGCACAATTTATTTTAATAAATCAAATATTGTGTTTCTCCCTCTAACCTGGCAGATGAGTTCCCAAGTATTTTGGGCCAGATTCTCATCTAAGATCCAGGCTTGAGCACTACAAAAGGGCCAGATTTTATCTTTAAATGGTCATCAGGGAATTTCCCTGGCATAAGGGAACTGGCATATCAGTGCTGACATAAAGATAATGAAGACAGCCCCTGTGTCAGCTGCCTCACCCCGCGTGTAGGGAAATGTTGGGGGAGGAAGGGAGTGGTTGTGTGGTGGACCCTATGCTAGTGGGATAAGAGCAACCTTTGACTGACTAGCTCTTACTGGGACCAATGCACACTGGCCCTTAGGAATCAGGATCAAAGATTCATTTATGGACTCCTTGATGTGCCTTCCTTTTCTGCACTGAGCAGAGATCTAGCATTCCAGAGCTCACTTGCTGTATCTAAGCTATCAGTTGGGTTTTTACACCACACTCATCACCATGGTATCTGAGTCTCTACTAGATGGTCTCCTTACTTCCTTGTGATCTGCAACCTGGAGTTCATTATCTAAGTGCAGGAGGAAATACCTTCCTTCCTTCCTGGCTGGGGTTCTCCATTTAAGGCTTCCCTTTCTTAGCATTGACAGAGCCAGACTTCCTAATATTATTTAAATATTGCTGAAGTTTGCTGTATGTGTGCTGTCACGGGGAATGGTGGCCCTTCAAAATATGCCAGATTTACATCAGATAGGGACAGTTACATTGGTATCTTTCTATTCCCTTGTATTTCCCTATATTTACTAGAGGAATACCTGGAAACTGCAGATGCTGAGGTTACTGAGCTGGGGTAGGTTACTTAAGGGCTAGGACTGTACATACAAATGGCTCTCTTAGATGTCCATTTGCAGTATTTCATGGCTGGAATTAATATGATTGAACAGTTTCTCTGGCCACTGCTGTACCAAAGAGTTTTAGGTCCAGGTCCTCCAAGATATTTAGGTACCTAACTCACATTGACTTCAGTGGGAGTTAGGCACCTAAATACCTTGGAGAATCTGGGCCTCAGAGACTAGGAATGAAATCCTGGCTCCATTGAAGTCAAAGGCAAAATTTGATTTAGATGGGGATTGGTCCTGCTTTGAGCAGGGGGTTGGACTGGATGACCTCCTGAGGTCCCTTCCAACGCTGATATTCTATGATTCTATGAAAACTCTTGTTAACTTCAGTGCAAAGGCCATAAGGCAATATACCAACAGCAGTTTCTTTCCTTGAGACTGATAGTAATGGCTGTGACATGCTGCTTTAATAAGTGATATAATAATAATACAGTTTTGCACTTTTTATAACACTTTTCATCCATAGTTGTCAATGTTTCACATTGGGGTAGGTATTATCCTGATTTTACAGGTATTATCCTGATTATCCAGGATTTCATTCTAGAGGTCTCATCATACAGCCTTTATTCAGGACAGTAGCTTCATTGACAACTTTAGTAAAGCTGTCTATGGGCTAGTTTGTGTTACCCTTACTCATATTGAATCACACCTTCCAACACAAGCTGTGAGTAGTAAGTCAGAGTTGAAGGATCAGACCGTAGGGAGACTTCTAGATATGTAACCTAACCTAACCTGTTTTGCTTCCATAGTCTGAAATGCAACGTTTTCCACTGTTTCAACCCTTAGGAAAAATCTGTTTGTCTTACTGAACCAGAGGGAATAATTTCTAAATCACTTCCACTGACCATGTTTTTAAAAAGCAAAGACATAGCCTTGTCAGTCTAAAAGAAATGTATTATCCTGTAATATGTACTTAGAGCCTTGTCTGCCTTCAGTTAATTGGATCTCAGAAAGACACAGGGAGCTCTACTGCTCTCCCCATAGGCTAAACAAAGCTTTAGATATTGCTTGGCTCTTTTACAGAAGAGCCGGCTCTGAAAGGGTAACTGGAATGTGAATGTCCCTAACGAGCACAGCAGGCTTTGCTGAGATGAAGGAAGATCATTCACAAGGCCATATTCATATCACACGCTGCAATACATTAGCTCTGTCTTCCACCTGAAACTAAAGGTGGACAATACCAGCCACTGAATGGAAATGAAATAAATACTTACAGTCAATGGGATTGTACTATGAGTTAAGGCTGCAGGGTCCAAGACCATTTTGCCAGTAGAGTTTATAGATTAGAAAAATTGTAGTTTTTGTTATTAATGTTTATATTCTGATAAAAGAAGAACAGGAGTACTTGTGGCACCTTAGAGACTAACAAATTTATTAGAGCATAAGCTTTCGTGGACTACAGCCCACTTCTTCGGATGCATATGAAACCTGAAACCTATATTCTGATAGTGCCTAGATGCCCGCACAGAGATCAGGGGCCTGTTTTGCTTGGCACTGGGTATGCACGTAGTAAATGACAGCCCCTGCCCCAAAATATTTACAGTCTAAAAGATAATCCAAAAAATGTGGAGGTGGGATGAGACTGGGTAACACAAACAAATAAGATGTTTTATTAGTGATAATAGCAAAAACAATAGGATGTTTTGTTTTAGGCTTTTGGGTAACCATTTGTTTTATTAGCTGCTAAAAGTTAAGAAATATGCTCTATTGCAACTGCTGTGTAAATGCATAGCAATTACTATGTAATTACAGAGAAAAGTGCACCATTTGTGCATACTGAAGGAAAGTGTTGCCAGGCAATCCAAAGATTGCAAGGTAATTTTAATGTAAGCATACATAATTGTTATGTAATTTGCTAGACTCAATCACCATGCAGCTGTTCTAAACTCACAATGTTCACAGCAGTAACTGCATCATTGCTAGTTGTGTTTTATTAAATTAGATGTTAAAAACTGGATTCTTGTCACAAACTGGAATGTATTAATCAAGAACAATATGGTCCATCTTGTTTTATGACTGAATACAGGCCTGCCTATGTAATACTGTAGAAATATTGGCTTAAGTTAATTATTGATGCCTGTCAGAGTGGGCTGGCCCCATAAGGAGAGTTGGGCTCAGCCCCACCTGTGCCTAATTATCCGTTGCCAGTGGTTGGGTCAGGTGTCCATGCATCACCCAATGGTAGCCAGGGGTTGGTGCTTCTTATAAAAGGGAGCCTGCTCAGTTGAGAGAGAGCCACCTGTAGGGAGATTCTTACTGGGATATAGAGTTAAGAGAGAAGACTGGAGCAGAAGTTTTCCCTACCAGCCAGAGGCAAAAGCCTGGCTGGAGCTGTGTGCAGTGACAGGCAGGAACAAAAACCCTTAGGAGAGTCATAGTGTAGTGGACTGCTAAGCACTGTGAGGTGCCCCGATTGAGCAGGGGAAGACCTAGCATGAGGCTGCCAGATGTCTGCTTTTGTTTTCTTGATCTGTGTTGTTTTAGTAAACTAGATTCTGGAGTATCTGATATACACAGGAGTCTGGGACATTTCTTCAGAAAACTGAGGTATTGGGAGGATCTGATGCTAAATTAGATGAAATTCTGTTACAGTACTACAAGCCATCAGCATTTACCTTTCCTTGCCAGTGTGACAGTGAATGACACAAGATTAGCTGACCAGGAGTAACATTACAATGGGTGACAAAAATGTCCCCAAACCATTGTTTTTTTAGTTTATTAATTTCATTTATTTAAATATAATTCCAGTTGCGCCTGCCTAAACTCTAGGCAGGGTGTGCACATGCATGTGTGTTTGTGTTGTCCATGTGTGTTTGTACACACACAGGTAGATCCCAGTTCAGCAAATCATTTAAACACATGCATAACTTTAAGCACATAAGTAATCCCATCCTTATTCAACAGGGCCCTGATCAAAGAAAGCAGCCCTATTCAGGAAAGCGCCATATCCACATGCTCAAGTGCTTTTCTTAGTATTGTAAAGTCATTTCCTGAACTGGGAGTGAAAGCACTCTACCATGTGTTTAAGTAGCATTGAAGCCAGTGGGAGTTAAGCACCTGCTCAAGTGCTTTGCTGACCAGAGATGGGGATGTTCACATGCTTAAAATTAAGCATGTGCTGCACTTAAGTGTTTTCTGAAACAGGGCCATGATGATGTATTGTGCACTTATATAATGCATTTCAGTTGAGCAACTCAAAGAGTTTAACAAACATTATTTAAGCTTCACAATACCCCTTGAGAGAAAGCAAGTGTTGTTATCCCCATTTTACAGACTGGGAAACTGAGTTGTCCAAAAGTTATCTTGACTTATGCAATGAGTCAGGAGCAGAGCTAGGGATACAATACACAAGTCCTGACTCCTGTTCCCCAGTCTTAATCCCTAGACAACACTTCCTACCCAATATAGAGAACAAATAATTGTTTTTCTTTAATATTAGCTAACAGTTTTAGAACCCAGAATCCCTGTAAATAGGAGTGGCACAACATTTCAGAGTCAGACCATCTTCCACCCTAAACATAGTTGAAAACGTTTAAAACAACACTTGACAAATCTACAGATTTGCTGGAGTAAAAAGAAAACCCCATTTATTTGCTTAGAATATTTTATTTTTAATATCTCAGGTACAGTGGGTTAGAGGTTTGACATCTTGAATACAGTTAGTAAGATTCCTTCCAGGTTGACTTAATGCTAATTTTCTTGTCAATAACCAAGCTTTAAATTGGTTTGCTGAATAACGATGAATTGGATGTCCTGCAGATTTGCTTTGGCAGGTGAACCATGGAAACCAGCACCAGGTAAAGTAAGTAAAAGAGGAAGGATGTTTTTTCCACAACTGTCAGGCTGACATCCCTTAACGAGAAATCTCTCTCTTGCTGGGAGTTGACATTTGGTTTAACAAAAGGAGGTGGAGGCTACACTACATCTCTTTCCAAATTGGCTCTGTAAGTGTGTGTGCACATGCGTGCACGCATGTGCACGTTTGAGGTGCGGGTGAGAGAGAAAAGGCTTGTTATATAAAATTGCACCAAGCAATCCATTTATCAATATGGGGTTTGGCAGGCACACAGTCGCTGCAGTACTCTTTTGAAGCCTGAATGTTCCTGAAGTCCTTATTCGGGCAAAGCTCTAGGACTTCAGAATTCAGTCGTGTCTGCCTGTGCATGTCTGGGTATTCAATTACAGCATTCACAAGACAGACATTATAATTTAAACTAAATTCTTAGTGAGTCAGAATGCTGATTCACTCTCCAAGGGCCTGCTTTAATGAATGAAGCTTTCACAATGATGTCATTGTTTGTTCAGTCTCCTTGGATTTGGAGTAGAAAGCATCATACCTTAAGACAGTGGGTCACCAAATGGTCGATCACGATCGACTGGTCAATCCTAGATGATCCCCCAGTCGATTGCGATCTCCGGTGGTGCAGTGGGGCTGCCGCTAAGGCAGGATCCCTGCCTACACCGGCCCCATGCCGCTCCCAGAAGTGGCCAGCGCAGCCCCGGGGACGGGGGGGTCAGGGGTCTCTCTCTGCACGCTGCTCCTGCTTGCAAGCACCGCCGCCGCAGCTCCCATTGGCTGGCAACGGGGAGCTGTGGCCAATGGGAGCTGCAGGGGTGGTGGTTGCAGAGAGGGGCAGCGCATGGAAGCACGTGCCCCCCCCACCATGGGTGCGTTGGCCCCTTCCAGGAGCGGCGTGGGGCCAGGGTAGGCAGGGAACCTGCCTTAGCAGCAGCCGTGCTGCACCACCAACCAGGAGCCGCTGGAGGCCACACCCCAGCCCTGAGACCACTCCTGGAGCCAGCACCGTGAACCTCCTCCTGTACCCTGAGCCCCCTCCCAGAGTCAGCACCCTGTACCACCTCTTCAGCACCCCAACCCTGACCCCTCTCCCAGAGCCAGTACCCTATACCCCCTCCTGCACCCCAACACTCTGTGCCAGCCCAGAGCCCCCGCCTGCACCCAAACTCCCTCCCAGAGCTTGCACCCCTCACACCCTCCTGCACCCCAGCCCCCTACCCCAGCTCATTGAAAGTGAGTGAGGGTGGGGGAGAGCAAGCGAGGGGGGGTGGAGTGAGTTGGGGCAGGGCTTTGGGGGAGGAGCTCCTTCTACTTTGCATGGACGTTAACTCCTCCATTCCTGAATTCTCTGTAACCATACACCAGTGGTCCCCAACACAGTGCCCGTGGGTGCCATGGCGCCCGCCAGGGCATTTATGTGCGCCCGCCTATTGCCCAGCAGGGGAGAGAAGCCGGGGCCCCACACCTGCTGGGGACAGAGTACTCCGGGGCTGCAGGCTGCGGGCGCCGGTGTTCTCTGTCCTCGCGGCTTCTCTCTGCGCTGCCCAGAACTGCTGCCAAAAAAAAAAAAAAAACGCTCAGATTCTGCCGTCCCAAGAATGGACGGAATGCTGCCCAGTAGCATGTGCTGCCCCAAGCACGTGCTTGCTCCACTGGTGCCTGGAGCTGGCCCTGTATGTGAGTATTCTTCCTGCACTGATACTGCTGTTTTCTTGTGCTTTGCAATTTATTATTTTTTTAACATTTTGCCCCAAAATGAGTGATTCAAATAAAAGACAACGTACGTATTATTTCAACGCAGAGTGGGAAGAATCCTATTGTTTTATTGAAAATAAAGGGAAATGGTTTTGCTTATTGTGCGGGGGTGCTGTTGCAGTGCCGAAAAAACATAATGTCGAACGCCATTTCCAAACTAATCACGGCTCTTTTGACATTAGCCATCCACTTAAATCTGAGTTGAGAGAGGTTTGATTTGAGTTGATTAATTTTCTTCTATCTGCCCAGCAATCTATTTTCACTAGGCAAGTGTAAAGTCTAAAAGTGCTACTATTGCTTCCTTTAAAATTGCTCCTCTGCTCGCAAGGAAGAAAAAACCCTTTCAAGATGGTGAATTGTTGAAGGAAGCATTTTTGACTGGTGCTGATTGCCTGTTTCAAGGATTTCCTAACACGGGTGAGATTTTGTCGGCAATACAAAACTTGCAGTTATCAGACAACACAGTTACGAGGAGGATACATGCAATTTCAAGCGACATGCAAACTCAGCTAAAGGATGACTTGGAAATATGTGACTGGTTTTCACTGCAATTTGATGAGTCAACAGATATATCGGACACAGCGCAGTTGGCAGTTATTGTGAGGATGGTATTTAGTGACTTCACCGTAAAAGAAGAGTTACTAAGAGTATTGCCTATGAAAGGGCGAACAAAGGGTGAGGACATCTATAATGTATTCAAATCATACGGCAAAAACTGAAGGACGACTTTGAGAACTTCCGGAAAGAAAAGCTCCTTAAAACAACTGAATCACGCAAGAGCCTCAGGACATGCAAGCGGGAATTGGTGCAGTATAGATTGAGCATAACAGCATTGAAGAACAAGGACAGAGAGACAGTAATTGACAGAGCAGGGATGGAGGAAGTCTGCAAGGACCTCTATACAGAACTGTTCAAATCAAGAATCAACATCCCTCTCCCAACGCTCCAAGGATATGTCTATACTTACTTCCTGGTCCAGATGTAAGCGATCGATCTTCTGGGATTGATTTATCGTGTCTTGTCTAGACGCGATAAATCGATCCCGGATCGATCCCGGAAGTGCTTGCCGTCGACGCCGGTACTCCAGCTCAGCGAGAGGAGTACGCGGCATCGACGGGGGAGCCTGCCTGCCTGCTGCGTCTAGACCCGCGGTAAGTTCGGACTAAGGTACTTCGAATTGCAGGGCATTAACACGCAGTACATCAGTTTGTTGAAGGAAGTGAATACTGGATGTACAACAGACATTACTCTCCTTGAAACTCCCCTCCGCATCCCAATCGAGAAAGGCATAAAGCAAGGAGATACGATTTCACCAAAACTATTTACTGCCTGCCTTGAAAAGGTTATGAACAAGATCAATTGGAGGAGTGGTGTTAATATAAATGGAGAACAATTCTCATCTCAGATTCACGGACGACATCGTACTAATGGCCGAAAGCACCAACCAACTGCAGAGCATGCGACAAAGACTCGACAAGAAAAGCTGTCAGGTCGGTCTGAAAATGAACCGTTGCAAAACGAAATACATGCGATCAGACGTCTTATGAAAAGCCCGAATAACGGTAACAGGAGAAGAAATTGAAGAAGTGGAACAGTACATATATTTGGGCAAAGAAGTTAATATGCGCCAAGACATGAACGGAGAACTCTCACAAAGGATTCGGGCAGGATGGTGTGCGTTTAATTCCATCAAGGACATCCTCAAAGGAAAAATCAACAAGACCACACATAAAAATATCTTCAATTCAGCAGTGTTGCCAGCCATGCTGTATGGCAGTGAAACATGGGCACTGACGAAGAGAGAAGAACAGTGGCTGTCGGTAGCTGAAAGGGCAATGCAACGAGCTATGTTGGGGAATTTCCCTTCTGGATCATATCCCAAATGAAACTATTAGAGAACGCAATGGTGTGAAAGATATTGTTGTGGAAAGCAGATATAATGCCACATAGCACGGTTCACAGACAATAGGTGGACCGCAATCATTACTGAGTGGTACCCGCGTGAACAGAAAAGACCGCCTGGTCGGCCTCCAAGAAGGTGGGAAGATGACATTGTAAAACGTTTCGGACGAATGTGGAGAAGAAAGGCAAGAATGCAAGAAGAATGGCGGACGGATGTGTTATGATCGGCGCAGTCTTAACGACAGCTGAAGACTGATCGATCCAGGTGATCCATACGCAACATCAGTTAGTATGGCACTACACAAGCTGTCTGCGATCACCACTGATGGGGCACCAGCAATGATGGGCAGCGCCAATGGATTCATTGCACTCTGTAAGAAGAATGAATCCTTCTTCTTCGAGTGCTTGCTCATATCCATTCCATTAGGTGTGTGCGCGCCGCGTGCACGATCGTCGGAAGATTTTTACCCTAGCAACACCGGCGGGTCGGCTGTGGAGCCCCCTAGAGTGGCGCCTTCATGGCGCTGAATATATACCCCAGCCGACCCGGCGCCCCCTCAGTTCCTTCTTACCGCCCCTGACGGTCGTTGGAACTGTGGAGCGCTGCTTAGCTGTTCTCCACTTTCCCTAGCTTATATTGTTGTATCATAGTTATAGTTATAGTTATAGTTATAGTGTTTGTAGTAAATTAGTTAAGTAGTTTTAAAGTTGTTCTAAGTAGTCCAGGGGATTAAGGGGGTCGTCTCCCCCCTTTCTCCCCCGGCCGCGGGGCCGGGCTCATGCCCAACGCTCCCGGCTTCAAGCTGTGCGCCTCCTGCGCTAAGCCTATGCCCACGAGCGACCCGCACGACTCCTGTCTGAAGTGCCTGGGAGAGTCACACCAGACAGATAAGTGTAAAATCTGTAAGGCCTTCCGACCAAGGACCAAGAAGGAGCGGGACTTTCGGCTCAGGCAACTTCTGATGGAGGCGGCACTTAGCCCGGACACTCCTTCCACGGGCAAGGCCCCGGCGCCTAGCACCTCGGTGCGCAGTGCCCCGGCGGCACCGGCTACGACGACCACGCGAGTGGCGTCAGACAAGCCTCCCCGGCACCGGACCTCGTCGGCACCGCAAGCACAGCAAGTGCCTCGGCGCCGGTCCTTATCCCCGGGGCATAAAAAAGCCCATAAGACGGGGACATCCGTGCCGAAGACGCCGGCTCCCCCAGTGCCGGGGGTAGAGCCGCGTCCGCCGGTGGAGCAACGGAAACAGGTGCCTCCAGCACCGTCGACTCCGGCGCCGAAGCCGTTGAGTCCGGTGCAAATAGCGTCTCCTCCCAGGCCGGCGGTGATACAGTGCCTCCCGTCGACTCCAGAGACCTTCGCGGCGGCGAGAGACTTAATAGCTCTCACGGAGCCGGCACCGCCTCAACCACCGGCACCGACTGCACCGTTGACTCGCCCGGTCCAGTCGAGGGGGAAACCTGCCTTGATGCGCCCGCCATCACAAGGGCTGGAACCTCGGCACCGATCCAGGTCCCGTAGCAGGTCCCCACGCCGCTCGCAGTCCCGGCACCGAATATCACCTCGGCACCGGTCGTACTCGCGGCCAAGATCTTCTTCGCGGCGCCGCTCTTCGTCTCGGCACCGATATGATCGTCGGCACCGATCAACGTCGAGACGTAGTTCTCGGCACCGCTACGGTCGACGCTCGACGTCGAGGGGTCGCTCCCGGCACCGGGCATACTCCAGGTCCTCGTCGAGGTCCAGATCCGACTCCCGGCACCGACGAGGTCATCGGCACCGGTCGCGGTCCCGGCACCGATCGCCGGCACCGCGCAGAGATAGATCATCTCCGGACCGGCACCGTGCGGCACCGCAGCCCACCGGGATGGTTTCATCTCTCTCGGCACCGCCATGGCCGTCAAGATCGGTGTCTCGTTCCTCGGAGGACCTGTCGAGATCGGCATACCCCCCTCAAGGGCAGGCCGAGGAACAAAATTTCGGCCATTGGCAGGAGATGGCAGAGGACCACTCTCATGGACCATCTCACTGGTCGTTTTGGACCCCGTGGGCGTACCACCAGGAGCAAGGGGCTCCAATACCATCGACCTCTCGCTCGGGTCACTCGGTCAGAAGGGCCCCAGAATCCACCATCTCTCGGCCTCCGCCAGGAGGCATGGAGGCTTCCGTGTCCACGCCACCCGACACCAGGGACCCAAGTGCAGGTGATGCTCCGGCCCAAGAGCAGGGGGATCAGGACCCCCCCTTGGATCCGGTACCACCGGAGGCATCCTCTTCCTCCTCTCCGGATGAGGCAGTGGCGGGCACTTCATGTACGGGTCCCCCTCCGATAGATCTTCGGGCTCACCAGGATCTCCTGCGTAGGATGGCCCGCAATATGGACCTGCAGGCGGAGGAGATAGTGGAGGTGCACGACCCGATCGTGAATATCCTTGGAGCGGATGCCCCATCGAGGGTGGCGTTACCCCTGATCCGCACGATCCAAACGAATGCGGATACGATATGGCAAACTCCTGCCTCTATTCCACCCACAGCGAGAGGGGTGGAAAGGAAATACTTTGTCCCGTCTATGGGTACTTGTATACCCACCCCCAACCGTGTTCACTGGTGGTGGAATCAGTGAATGCACGAGAGCGCCACGGCCAGCAGGCTGCAGCGCCTAAATCAAAAGAGGCTAAGCGGCTCGATCTGTTTGGCCGTAAGGTTTACTCAGCCGGAGGGCTACAACTTAGAGCGGCAAACCAACAGGCGCTACTGAGCCGCTACAATTTCAACTCCTGGAACTCTATGGGGAAGTTTAAGGAGTTGATTCCCCAAGAGTCCAGGGAAGAATTTGGAGCCATGGTAGAGGAGGGTAAGAAGGTGGCTCGGACCTCCTTGCAGGCCTCCTTGGACATTGCAGACTCAGCTGCGAGAACCCTGGCTTCGGGTATCGCTATGCGTAGGATTTCCTGGCTTCAGGTTTCGGGTTTGCCTCCGGAGCTGCAGCAAACCCTACAAGATCTGCCTTTTGAGGGTCATGGATTGTTCTCAGATAAGACGGACTCTCGCCTGCAGAGCCTCAAGGACTCGAGAACAATCATGCGCTCCCTCGGGATGCATGTTGTGGGCCCTCAGCGCAGGCCATTTAGGCCGCAGCCCCAGCGCTTCTACCCCCCCCGCCTCGTCAGAGACAGGACTCGGCCCGGAGGCGAGGGCGAGGTGGTAGAAGAAGGTGGACCGGCCCTCAACCTGGTCAGAACCAGGGGCCACCTAGACCACCTTCAGGCCCCAGGCAGAACTTTTGAAGGTGCGGTCGAGGACGGCGCCCCAGTCATCCCCCAGGATCCAGCCCCCTCCTTTCGGGATCGCCTCTCCCACTTCCACCGTGCTTGGTCACTTATAACTTCGGACCGTTGGGTCCTCCGCACGGTGGAGAGGGGATACGCTATCCAGTTTTCTTCTTTTCCCCCCTCCTCCCCCCCTTCCCTGTCCCTCTTCAGGGACCCTTCTCACGAGCAACTTCTTATACAGGAAGTTTCTACGCTCCTCGCTATGGGGGCCATAGAGGAGGTTCCAGTGGAATTAAGGGGCAGGGGATTCTATTCCCGTTACTTCCTCATTCCCAAGTCCAAAGGAGGTCTGCGACCCATCTTGGACTTGCGCGGACTCAACAAATTCGTAGTAAAGTTGAAGTTCCGCATGGTCTCTCTGGGGGCCATTATTCCTTCCCTCGATCCTGGAGACTGGTTCGCCGCCCTCGACATGAAAGACGCATACTTTCACATTGCTATTTACCCGCCTCACAGACGCTTCCTGCGATTCGTGGTACACAGGGTGCACTACCAATTTGCAGTCCTTCCCTTCGGCCTATCCTCGGCCCCACGGGTGTTCACGAAATGTATGGCTGTCGTGGCAGCGTACCTTCGTCGGCAAGGGATACAGGTGTTCCCGTACCTAGACGACTGGCTGGTACGCGGTCGCACCAAACAACAAATTCGCGATCACGTCCACATAATAGTGCACACATTCAACAGGTTGGGTATCCTACTCAACAAGGACAAATCCACTCTAGAACCTACCCAGAGAATAGAATTCATCGGTGCGGTTCTAGACTCCAGACGTGCACAAGCCATCCTGCCACACAATCGCTTTTGCACCATCACGAGCCTCATTCAAGGACTCAAGGCCTTCCCAACTACCACGGTGAGGTCGTGCCTTGCCCTGCTGGGTCACATGGCTTCCTGCACGTACGTAACCAGGCATGCCAGACTTCGGCTTCGCCCACTCCAGACCTGGGTGTCATCAATATACCGCCCACATCGGGACAGCCTGAATATGGTGGTGACAATCCCGAACTCGGTCCTGACCTCCCTCACATGGTGGCTAGATCACAATGTGGTTTGCGAAGGGATGCCGTTTCACGCACCACAACCCTCTCTGCACCTGGTCACAGACGCTTCTTCTCTGGGTTGGGGCGCCCATCTCAACGAGCACCATACCCAGGGCCTGTGGACTGCACCCCAGCTAGCCCTGCACATCAATGTTCGGGAACTGATGGCGGTGCGCCTGGCGTGCCAGGCATTTCTCAACCTCCTACGTGGCCGCTGTGTGTTAGTTCTCATCGACAACACCACGGCCATGTTTTACATCAACAAGCAAGGAGGAGCACGTTCGTCAATTCTATGCCAAGAGGCCATTCGCCTGTGGGACTTCTGCAGCGCCCACTCAATCCATCTCACGGCATCGTTCCTCCCTGGAGTCCAGAACACTCTGGCGGACCGACTCAGCAGGTCCTTTCAAACACACGAATGGTCTATCCGTCTGGACATCATACATTCCGTTTTCCAGAAGTGGGGGTTTCCCCAGATAGACCTGTTTGCATCTCGAGACAACAGGAAGTGCCACGTGTTCTGCTCCCTGCAAGGTCGAGCCCCGGGCTCCCTCTCGGATGCGTTTCTCCTTCCATGGAAGGACCACCTGTTTTATGCCTTCCCTCCGTTTCCTCTGGTCCACAAGGTACTGCTCAAATTGCGCAGAGACCAGGCACAGGTGATTCTGATCGCCCCAGCGTGGCCGAGACAACATTGGTACACCACGCTGTTGGAACTCTCGGTTCGGACACCGATCCCGCTTCCATTATGCCCGGACCTCATCTCTCAGGACCACGGTCGCCTGCGTCACCCCGACCTGCAATCACTCCACCTCACGGCGTGGCTGCTCCATGGTTCACCCGGGCAGAGCAACAGTGTTCCCACTCTGTCCAACAGATTCTGATGAGCAGTAGGAAGCCCTCAACACGAACCACATACTTGGCCAAGTGGAAGCGATTCTCCTGTTGGTGCGAACAGCGAGCCACGTCCCCGTTGCACGCACCTATTCCTCTCATTTTGGAATATCTCCTCTCCCTAAAACAGCAAGGGTTGGCGATATCTTCAATTAGAGTTCACCTGGCCGCTATATCGGCCTTTCATCCAGGGGAACTCGCGTCCTCGGTATTTTCTAACCCGATGGTCGCTAGATTCCTCAAGGGCTTAGACCGGATGTACCCACAACAACGTCAGCCCGTTCCGACGTGGGACCTCAACCTGGTTCTTTCCAAGCTCACAGGTCATCCATTCGAGCCACTGGCCACCTGTTCACTTCTGTACCTATCCTGGAAGACAGCCTTCCTCGTAGCCATCACCTCAGCAAGGCGCGTTTCTGAACTCAGGGCGCTTACATCCGAGCCCCCTTACACAGTTTTCCATAAGGATAAAGTGCAGCTTCGTCCACATCCTGCCTTTCTCCCTAAGGTGGTCTCTCCATTTCATATCAACCAGGATATATTTCTCCCGGTCTTTCACCCTAAACCACATGCTACTCGCCAGGATCAACGTTTGCATTCTCTGGACGTACGCAGGGCCCTGGCCTTCTATATTGACCGCACAAGGCCCTTTAGAAAGACGACGCAACTCTTCGTTGCAGTGGCCGACCGAATGAAAGGCTCACCGGTCTCATCACAACGCCTATCCTCCTGGATTACGTCTTGCATCCGGACTTGCTACGATCTGGCAGGTGTCCCAGTACCACACCTCACCACTCACTCCACGCGGGCCCAAGCTTCCTCGACGGCTTTCCTGGCGCAAGTTCCGATCCAGGACATTTGTAGAGCTGTGGTTTGGTCGTCAGTCCACACGTTTACGGAACACTATGCACTAGTGCAACAGTCCAGGGACGATGCTGCCTTCGGATCAGCGATTTTGCACACAGCGATGTCTCACTCCGACCCCACCGCCTAAGTTGGGCTTGGGAGTCACCTAATGGAATGGATATGAGCAAGCACTCGAAGAAGAAAAGACGGTTACTCACCGTTGTAACTGTTGTTCTTCGAGATGTGTTGCTCATATCCATTCCAAACCCGCCCCCCGTCCCCACTGTCGGAGTAGCCGGCAAGAAGGAACTGAGGGGGCGCCGGGTCGGCTGGGGTATATATTCAGCGCCATGAAGGCGCCACTCTAGGGGGCTCCACAGCCGACCCGCCGGTGTTGCTAGGGTAAAAATCTTCCGACGATCGTGCACGCGGCGCGCACACACCTAATGGAATGGATATGAGCAACACATCTCGAAGAACAACAGTTACAACGGTGAGTAACCGTCTTTTTCCGAACTTTGTCTTATCACTACATTATGCACCAAGAAGCTTTGTTCGTCAAAGTTCTTTCTTTTCAACCCGTCATGAATGTCGTTATTAAAATAATTAACTCTATTAGAGCGAAATCTTTGCAACACCGACTTTTTAAGGCCCTGTTGGAAGATGTTGATGATAAACATTCTGATCTTATCTTGAACACAGAAGTACGATGGCTGAGCAAAGGTAAAGTTCTTGCACGTTTTTTAAGCTTAATTGAAGAGATCAAAGAATTTCTGAAGTCCACAAATCAGAACTTTGAGCAACTAGAAGACTCCAGCTGGTTAATGGACTTGGCTTTTCTTGCCGACATCACTGACAAATTGAACATTTTAAATCTTGAGCTCCAGGGAAAAGACAAACATGTGGCTCAAATGATAGGTTCTGTAAAATCATTCAAAGCAAAACTGATCTTGTGGATGTCACATATGAAGACGAAGTCTCTCATACATTTCCCAAGTATGAAGAAAATGGTATGTGACCGTGATTTTAACCCATCACCATTTGTTATCCACATTCAAACACTTCTGGAACAATTTGAAAAGAGATTTCAACAGTTCAACATCATTGAGCCTGTAGTTGCCTTTCTTGTGAATCCTTTTACTTGCCAAATAGAGGTAACAGAAATGGCTACATCAATTGCGAGTCTCATTCAAGTAAGAACAGAAGACGTGGAACTGGAGATTTTGGACCTTCAAAATCATATTGTTCTAAAATCCTATGCAACAGATGAAAATTTTTGGAATCTGGTTGACGGAAAAAAGTTTCTAACCTTAAAAAATGTAGCATACAAAATAAAATCTTATTTCGGTTCCATTTATTATACAAAGTTCTGTTTTCAACAATGAACATCATAAAATCAAAATACAGATCTCGGCTTACAGATGCCCATCTTGACGATTGCTTACGAACAGGAATATCATCCTACTCTCCCAACTACGAAAAATTGGCTGAAGTAATGCAGTGCCAAAAATCACACTGACTTTATTAGAAAAACCACGTGAATTAATGATACCTATTTTCCATTAAGTAGGAAAATGGATGAGCGTGTATGATTAACTTGTGTTAACTTTTTTTCATATTTGTTTGTTTATTGAAATCCAGAGACAAGTAACAATACAAAAAATATTTTTAATTAACCATAACTGGCTATCTATGTTAAAGTAAGAATAGTAAATATATTTGGACCAGCAGTTCAACAATGTTTTACTTTTTTAAAATAAATAAGATGAAAACTGTTTGATATTTATTTTGTAAAAACTCCTTAATTTTTCTTACAGGTAGATAAAAAAGAGCAAATTCACACGGTAAGGTGAAAGAGTAATTGCCGAATAATTTAATTAATACCTTTTACATGTAAAATTACCTTTTTTATCTTATGGATTCATATAGTATGTAATATTAAATATGATGTTTTTTGTATTATTTAATGTACAAATACAAAATAAGCCTTGAAAAATTGTTGGCGCCCGCCACACTCTTCTGAAAACATGAATATGCTACTGGCCACAAAAAGGTTGGGGACCACTGCCATAGACAAAATGTGCCAGTTTGTGGCTTTGGGAATTGCAGAGTTAAAACTCCATGGCACTTTGTCCAGGGTGGGATGGGAATTACCCCAGTGTCCTCCACACAGTGCAGTGGTTGACTGCTATGCTCATCCTACTCTCCTTCTCTCTCCTCCACCCCGGGGGCCTCCCCGAAGTGGCTGTGTTTCACTGGTACCAAATGGATATAGTGTAAATGTTTGTGGCATCCTTTAGGATTGTATTGATGTAAAGTGTTTTTGTAATTGTATTTGTTACTGTTAAGTATTGTAAGAGTTAAAAATATTTTAAGAATAAATTTTACTTAGCATGAATTGAAAAGAGACCATTCCCTCTTACTGTATGTAATTAAAGGTCCAGTATAAACACTGGCATGCCATAGCAATTTATGTAACATCTTCCTCATCTCACTACAGAATTACAGATTTTGGCCTCTATGTGTTTACTATAGATGGGTTTAACTAGAATCTCAAATGTGACCCCCCCCCCGAACTCTTCAAAATTTTAGGGTGAGGTTGGGTTCAGATACCCAGATCGGGCCCAAACTCTAGAGTTTTAATTGAGGAACTTGTCAATTAGCTTCATTTTGTAAGGGCTTGACTCTGGAGTCTTTACACAGGCTAAACTCCCATTGGTTGCAGTGGGAGTTATGCCATAGTAAAGATGAACTGCAGGATTTGTCCCTTTGCAGTTTATCCGCAAGCATGATATTAGTTTTACCTGGATCACAAGAAGCTGGAACAGCTGCAGTTGCTGTGAGTGAAATGAAGAAAATCCATTCTTTCTGCCACTTTTGCACTAGGAAATGTAAAGTCTCTCTATTGATTGTATTAAGGAAAACCCACTTTGCCTACTATGTGGCAGGTCTACTGTCCACTCAAGGGAACCCCTGTCATCTGTTAGTTGAACTAGTGGGTCAGAAAGAGGAACAGGAAAGGATAATGAAGTGCAGCTAAAACCATTGGGAAGTTACCTTTCCAGCAGTACAGTCATACAAAGCAATTCTCAGTAAAATCCCCCACCAGCTCCTGAAGCCCTGCACCATACACTAAACCCAGAACAATATATAAATGCCTGCTGTGCTGATCAAAAGCTGGCTTTTCCATGATAAGGCGTAATCTTTCTTCTGTACCAATAATATGTGAATATAATTCCCATTATCTTAAAAGAGGAATTAAGTAAATATATCAACAGAAGAGTCAATTACAGTGTGTTTGTTTTAAGAGTATTCTCAGGACTGTTATCAAGAGATGGGTAAATTCAAACGCTGGTGACATGGCAAGGAAAAGCCCTGGTGTACCCAGGGTCTTGTTTTGGATTTTGCAAATGTAGCTGTAAGCACATAATGCACATGGAGAAGGAAGGATGGTCTTGTGGTTAAGACACTGGCATGGAACTCAGGAGATTTGGGTTCAGTTCCTGACTCTACCATAGACTCCCTGTATGACCTTTGTAAATCACTTAAACTCTCTATGAATCAGTTCCCATCCGTAAAATAAGGATAATAATCCTTCTTTTCTCCCACTTCTTGTCTGTTTAATTTGAAGACCCATCTAGGCAAGGACTGTCTTTTATTATGTATATACACAGCACCTAGCACAGTGGGGCCCTGGTTTCAACTGGGCCTCTAGGCACTGCTGAAATATAAGCAGTAAGAACATAGCCAGTGTTTGTGAGTATTGTAATAAATCTATTATGTCCTGGTTCTCCCGCCTCTCATTAAATGTTCTTCCCTGACCTTGCTAAATGCCTGTAAAATGTTGGTTTTAGTGTAGGAGATTCTGGCACTTATGCCTAATCTGTGACAACTGATTTTGCTTATGCTACGAATTCAAAGTTTCCAAAGAGCTCAGCTGCCAGAAGCTCCCATTACGAAGTTTTGTGGCCACATTTTCAAAGGAGCTGAGTACCCAATATGCACTTACTGCGCTGAGCTCTGTTGAAAATCTGGCCGTGTGTCCAGGGGCTGATCCCTCCTGAAAATTCTGGCCCATGTGACTTGGTCAAGGTCATAAAGCAATTTGGTGTTAGACTAGTGAATGAAACCCAGAAGTCCTGATTTACAACCCTCTGCACTGAGCACTAGGCTAAATATAAAGGTGTAAATGGTCACAGGAAGCAGGCTGTCTCTTAAATGTAGCTACTGGCATGTCCACTTGCTTTGGATCATTCTTGGTGTCCGTGGAACACTGCAAACTGGCATCGGAGCCTTGCTTCAAAGAACAGCGTTTCGTTTTAAGCTTTATCGGCTGCTGCTGCAGCTTCCTTGGTGGGGTGTTAAATCATTTCTCCACTACAGGGCTGATGTGAGGGTAATACTAAGCAGACTCTGCAGCAGCACCATATGGATTGCTTTTGCCCTTGAACAGAAACCGGCTTCTGTTTTAATCAAATATAATTCAGCACCAGCCTTAGTAAATAGCATTAGGTGCTAATATGTGGCAATTTTTTGTAATGGGGTTTTGGAGCATTAGTAATGAAGTGCTCAGGCCCTGGGATTTCCAGCAGGGAGAGCAGAGAAGGAAGCTGTTTTAAAAGACAATGGGGAGTAATCTCCCATTTCCCCCCTCCTGCTTTTTTCTGCCGGTTGGTATGGATGAACAATTCCCAAATGTCTGTTTTTGAATGACAAGCACAGCCTATTTTAGAGTCTGCAAGTGGATGTGTCTAGAAATGAGGGAAGAGAGGGTTCTCATTTAAAGGTGAGTTTTGTGCTTGTGAAATGTGCTGTATTATCACCCCTGAAGGATGGCATGGTGATGGTTCTATAAAAGGACCAGAACAGACAGATGTGCTCTTTTCATGCTTCATTAGCATTAAGGAATGCAGCAGACAGGCAGAGTTGTAGGAAAGAGATCTGGATGGAGTATGCACACAGAGAGAAACCTGTGTTTATCCAATAGCAGCCTGACTACCAAACTAGGTTCCTTCTAAAACCTGACCCTCTTTTTCACAGTCAACCTGTGGAACTCGTTGCCAGGGATGTTGTGAAGGCTAAAAGTATAACTGGGTTCAAAAAAGAATCGATAAGTTCATGGAGGACAGATCCATCAGTGGCTATTAGCCAAAATGGTCAGGGATGCAACCCCATGCTCTGGGTGTCCCTAAGCCTGTGACTGCCAGATGCTGGGGCTGGATGACCGGGGATGGATCACTCAATAGTTGCCCTGTTCTGTATATTCCCTCTCAAGTATCTGGCATTAGCCACTGCCAAAAGACAGGACACTGGGCTAGATGGACCATTGGTTAGACCCACTATGGCCATTCTTATGTTCTTATGGTCTCCAGTCCCACTCATCATACCACAGTGCATTCATTGAAAGAGTACAGCCTAAGGAGGCTTTCCTGCAGCACTGTACGTCTGTCGCACACATTTTTCAGTGTTCTACAATAATGCTGCAGCACAATGCAATTTACAGTTGTATTTCCCTTGGGTATAGGCCCATTAGTGTGGCACACTGGGTGAATGGAGTATTGTTGGATGCTGACCTGGCTGGAGCACCTACAGAGGTCAGAGGAGGATTGACAGCAAGGGTGACATTTGTGATAGTGGTTCTTGAGGGTTTCTCATTTTGATGTCATTGTAGTAGTTTGGATTGAGCTAACTTGGCACTTGAGCCTGCAAGCACTCTGACCTCCGTTCAGAAAAGAATTTAAGCATCTGCTTAACTTGAATCACACATGCTTAAGTTATCATTAAGCATGTGCTTAAGTGCTGTCCTGAGTATGGATGCTTTGCTTCATCCAGGGCTCAGAACACAGGACCTTTCTCAATGGGAACTCTGTGTCTGGAATGTTTGCAGGATCAGACTCTTGCTGATATGAGTCAAGAACAGCAAAATGTAGCACCAAACCCTTCCAGCATTTCTGCATTAAAGTCCCTCTGTCTCTCTTCAGGCCTGTCATTCAGGAGCATAGAGACACCACTCTTGAGAAGCTGGTGAAGTGGGCAGTGAAGGAGGTGGAGGAGGACAAAGTTGAAACAAATATATCAAGAGTTTTGGAGGGATGTAAGCCAACCTGGGACTGATATGGGTTAGGAAAAACTTTCCACATAAGCAGGTTATCCCATAAGTGCCTGCTACGTGGTTATTTGCACCTTTCTTTGAAGCAGCTGATACTAGCCACTGTCAGAGCATCCTGCAGTAGATGAACCATTGGTCTGATCCAATATGGCAGGCCTCATGTTCTTATACTAATGAATGGTAGCCTTAGATTTTCAGCGGTTTTGTACTATACATCCATAACCATATTTCCTCACTTCTAGCATCAATTAAGTGAAAATGCATTGTTTTAAAAAAACATTAAAAGCCAAGTTTTCAAAAGTTTGGATGATTCATTTTTATGGGGCCCACATTTAGACACCAACAACCTGATTTTCAGAGTCACTGAGCATTCAGCTGCTCTGATTTCAGTTGGAGTTGTGGGTACTCAGCATCTCTGATAATCAAGCTCTTTGTGTATCAGGTTGGGCCCTCCAAATTAGTAGACATGCTTGAAAATTCTGTGCCTCGGCTTCCCCATTAGTAATACTTGCCTCTCTCACAAGGGCTGTTGTGAAACTCAATTAATGGATGTTTAGAGATTCCTGGATGGAAGATGCTATAAGAAGGATAAGAATTATTATTAAGATCCAAATAGTGCCTGAATTGCTGCTGTTTTCCCACAGAAATGAAGGATGACTCTAATAAAACTGAATTTAACCGAGAGCTCCAGAAGCAGATTTTCCCCCAGGGGCTTTAACTGTGATATTGTACGTTTCATTTTCATTATGAAGCAGTATTGATTTATTTTTAAAATCAGGTCTGTCAGTTAGCATTGAGACAGCAGAGCAACTTGTACACAGGGAGCTTGTTCTAGTGAGCAGCCAATCTCAGCACTAACAAGCAAAACAATTTCCAGCCAAAATGAACAACTTAAACTATTTGTTTGAAGTCTTTGACAAATCATCTACTCTGGGATTTTTTACCAGAAAACTGTGTTCCGATTGGGCCAGATCTATATTGATTTACACTATTTTAGGATCAGATCTATTATCTTTATACTGGAGTAACCAGTGAATGCATTATTTGGCTGTCCCTAGAGTGGTTGTTGCACTCAGGATCTTGGGTATGTGGAAGGAGTGTGATCAGATTACAGCTCTGCTCACTGTACTGTGGGTAAAGATCAATCAGAAAGGTTTCTCAAAGCCAAGTGCCATGGTATGGTCCAGAGAAAAGACCAACTGGTTTATGGCTAATCAAGCAATGTCTTCAGCTGCTGAGAGAAGAGAACAAATGTCTCATTACAGCATTTGTCTCTACAGTAGTTGAAGATCATCTGTTAATGTTGGATTCCTGTCTGCTGGACCAGGTGAACCACATCAGTCCACAGTATACGACTGAAATACTAACTGCTTCATATCAGCCTGGAAAACCAGCCTCAGTTCATACCAGTATACAGAAAACAGTCGGATCTGTTAGGGAGAAAATCATTATTTATTCATACCAACGGTGCTGGCCTGAAAGTGTGCTCTGACTTACTGGGTGGGGGAATGCATGTTCGGGACACGATCGAGATGCCCTGAACAGCTTTTATAAAGTGTGCAGTCACAAGCTGAAGTAACTCCCTACAAGCAAGTGCTGCCTACAAGCAAAATGGGGTAAATGTTGAGGCTCCCGCTGATTCCCTGGCTAGACGCCCCACATATGTCTCTGGAGGAACTGGGAGAGTGCTGGTAAGGACTTCCTAGACTAGGTTTAGATAAGAACTAGTATTTGTTTTTATTAAGTTTATTTTGATGAGTGTTGATCTGTATGTTCTGTATGTCTTTCTATACAATATGTTCATACAGCTCTGCTGTCTTGTTGTTATGTATGTTTAGTTCATAGTTTTTAATACTTAGAACCAAGAAAAGGTCGTATTGTTAATTTCCCTCACCTTGTGGCTGATGTTTCTGGTGATAATGACCAATAGGCTTAACATGATTGCCTTTAATTCCAACCACTATTACTTGCGTTAACAGGGATCCAGGAGACAACCTAACCCTGAGCACTCTGATCACTGATGAAATAGAGTGTTAATATGGTGCGAGTGTAAACTACGCAATTTAATTTTACTGTGGATAAATATCACCAACTCTCTTGTTGTGATCTGTCTGTGGGTCTTCAGGAGCCAACAGTGGCACAAATGTATGCTGCTTGTGCTGTTGTCTCACTATATGATAATGGGGAGCTTATCTAAAGGTTGTTTATGCTGATAAGCCCTTTGTTTTCAGGGCAGTTGGGACAGGATGTTTAGCTTTTTCTCTTGAGCTTTCTCTTTATTTCTCCATACTGTGAGGCGACAACTCCAGTGTTTCCTGTCATTGCAGCAACCCACAGCCCTGTCACTGCAGCAGTCTTTTGTACTGGAAATGCAAATCACACTGATTTGCTGAAATTTTGCTGCAAGCAAAATGATATGCAAGAGAACTGTTATCCAGGGTCATTTTCTGTTACAAAAAGCGCCCCCTCTGCAGTCTGTTTAATCCCTACGGGTTCCAATGCATGCAATAGTCACTCTTTTAAAGGGCAAAAGTCACAGGACCCTTGGTCATTCTTCAGAGGATCTTCCTATAAAACACAGCATGGAGCTACAGAGTAATTAAACTAAACTACGTGACACTGTAACAAGCATACTTCCATGTGGTCTTCAGCGTGGTTTCCACCTATGTCACGAGTGGTTGTTTTGATATTCATTACTTTAAGAGATCAGGTGTCTTATGTTTTTCTTTCAGCTAATCAGCTGATACAGTAGATGGCTGTTGTCTCATATTATTTGCCTCCAATTTGTTTGCACGATCTAGTTACATGAGTCAGCAATCGCAATAAGTTTTACAGTTTTATTATGGTCTCTATTAAAACTGGAGATGGCCCAAGTTAAATGCTCCCGTACTTTACAGAATTTCGGACCTGAATCCAAAGTTTGCAGCTTCGTCCCCTTTCTAATTAAAATTAGCAAGTTACTTTTATTTCATTCATGAGAGATCTGGAATTCTCTTATTTCCAAAGCTGGTTGGCTGGGAATTTTTTTGAAATCTGATGTTTATTTATGTTGTATGGATAAATAGTTCTTGGTTCTTTTCATAGGACCAGAAATCACTGGGAGTTGTTTTCATTGACTAGGGTCAAGTCCATATGGAACTATATTTTATCGTTCCTTACACAGCCCCATATGTATCAAATGCATTTCACAGTAATGTGAGACCTGGGACTAACAGCTCTGTTTGCTCCATTGAGATTTCTTTGAAGAACTATATCCACCTGGGAATGGGTTTGCAGAGCTCTCCCTGTGTTTGAAATAATGTTGCAAACTCTTCAGGATAGAAAAACTAACTATACATGGCCCACACTAGAACTGAGGACAGATTTCTTTGATTTTAGGCTCCCCTCTAGGTCATTTTATTACTTACTATAAGTAATTAGAGGGGGTGTTCTAGCTAGCAGTTCAGTACCAAATTATCCATTGTTGTAAATGAGCAACACACAACTGAAGTCAACAGAGCTCCTCCCATTTACATCAGCAGGGAATTTGGACTGCAATGTTTAGAAATGGTTCTATTCTCATCAGTATGGCTTTCGCATATGTAACAGGAGGTTGTGTAGGGGAGAAGGTGGGGGTAATAGTGTAAATATCTTTGAGTTAACTGGTATAATGCCGTTATTACCATAGGCACCGACTCCATGAGTGCTCCAGGGCTGGAGCACCCACAGGAAAAAAATAGTGGGTGCTCAGCACCCACTGGCAGTCCCACAAGCAGCCCCACAGATCAGCTCCTTCCCCTCCCCGCCAACGCCTCCCACCCGCTGGCGGCCCTGCCGATCAGCTCCTCCCAGCACCTCCTGCCCACCGCGGTCAGCTGTTCAGCAGCATGGAGGAGGCACTGGGGGGAGGGGCAGGAAGAGGCAAGGGGAGAGGGTGGGAAGTTGTGGGGTGGGGGCAGGGATTGGGCTTGAGGAAAGGGGTCGAGTAGGGGCGGGGCCTGGAGCAGAGCGGGGGTCCAGCACCCCCCAGAAAATCCCAAAGTCAGTGCCTCTGGTCACTACTATTAGAGAGGCACTGAAATATGACCCTGGGTTGGTGCTCAGGAGACCTGGATTGGCCGTTGACCAGCCATTTGACCTTGGGCAAGTCACTTCACCTTTCTGCTTGTTTCCCCACCTGCTTTCAGTGTCTTCTCTATTTAGATTATAAGTCAAATTTTGACTAAGGCTCCTATGCCATTTAGGTGGTTTTGAAAATTTAGTCTGTAAACTCTACAAGGAAAGGACTATCTCTCACCATGTTTGTGTAGTGCCTAGCACAATGGGGCCCCAATATTGGTTGTGTCCTCTAACTATTACTATAATACAAATAAACAAATAATACTCATTTGCAATCCTTGAACATAATGACTTGTGAACTTGATCCCGGTTACAATTTATTATGTATTTATTTGTAGTACATATTATTTAACATTTTATATTGTGATTGTACCTAGATCAGGGCCTAATTGTTCTGAGTGCTGTACAAACATATCATCAACAACAGTTTCTACACCAAAGAGCTTGTATTTACTATCTTTTTATTAGATTTCACAAAGACAAGTAATATATTTTGAAAGATAAATATTTATTTGACTTGGAATCATGTTTTACTTTGTTTTATGGATGAAATAATAAAAATCCCGGACTAAATTCTCCCCTGGTGTAAAACTCCATCGATTTCAATAGACTTTAACTCCACAGCTGAATTAATCTGACCTATATTTCATGGCCTGTATTTTACTTGCAAAAATGTGTTGAGAATCTGAGCCCTGCAGTCTCTGGCTTATTCTTTAAGAATCTTATATTTCACACCTGCATGAAAGGCAGCTAATCATTTCCTGAAGGGAAACTGCAGTTTCATTTTCTTTCTTGCATTACCATAATGAAATGTCAGCTCATCAATAGGTTTGCTCGGCAGCAGATGTCTGATAATAATTACTGTTGTCATAGGGTGTTTGGTGTTTACCCAGATTGTCTAGTCAGCCTCTCACAAGAGTTAACCGATTCACATCACGATATAATTGCACAGCAACAGCAAATCTGGGCTAGAATGACCACTGACGTTTCTTAGCACTGTCCTGTGAGCATTTGTCTGGGAATTGGTCCATTATGCATCTAGATTAGCTCTTAAAGAAGAATACTTACTAAAAGAATCTGTTCACTACGCAAACAGAGGCACAGTGATACTGGGTAAACACATAGTATCATACAAAGAAATCAATTAGATTGTTGTATGCTATTCAAGTTCTTATATAACACTTTGCTTTAGATGACAGTGACATTTCAGATAACCTTTTTTGAAAGTTTTTGTTTAAATTGAATACTGCTGTCACGATATTGCTGTACAATGCACCTGGTTTTCATTTTATAATTTCCTTCTTCCCCTTTACTCCAGGACATAAAAATTCCTTTTCTTATCTCAACAGTATTGCCTCCAGGATAAACTGCAAACCAAGTAGTGAATTTGTTGTAAGGCTATCTCTTGACCTCGTGATCTGCAATGATGAGCTTTTCCACCTTATATAATTCAGCTGGATCTGATATTTGGCAGTGCTATAAACCAGTTAAGACTTAGAGTCCATTCTCACTTGCCCAGGAAGCAGTTCATTCATTCAACCTAATCATAATTGCAATCTTTCCTGTTTGTAACATTTCAGAATGGAAGCTGGTTTGAAACATGACTTTGCTATGAAAGGGTTCCTGTGACAATAGCTTGTAAGGGCACATTTCTGAACATGAGAGTGGTTGTTATTTTCAAGGTTGGAATATTTTTTTCTTTCCTTTTATTCTCTTTTAGAATAAAACATTCTGTGTCTCTTTCAAAGGTTCCTGTTTATGGCACAACTAGAGCATGGTGGTATTCTCCAGAGTTCTGGCATCGGCAATCTGATTATCACTCGGGTTTAAAACAGCCTCTTTCAAACTGAAAATGTTCACTGATTTTTTTGATGTGTCAGTTCCCCTTGGCACAAGGATGCTATCTTAGCCCCCTCAATCTTCCAGTCTTCTCATGTGGGCATGTTTCTTTCTGTGTGGGGGGTCTAATGTTATGTAGATTAGTCAAGTAGAATTGCAATTTTGAGATAAACATCTAAAAAATGGAACCCCTGGGCTGCCTCCCACAAACCTTTACTCACATGAGCAGTCCTGTGGATTCATTTGGAGCTGGTAGATGGAGTAAAGCTTTGCACCATCTGCAAGACTTGACTGTAATTATTTCCTTCTTCAACAGCAAAACTCCCTCTCCCTGGGTATTAAGATCTCTGGGGCTATGCCCACTCTCTTTGGTTAATTGCCTTTATCAGTTTGATTTTCCTCTTAACGTTTGTTCAGTGCTGGCGAAAAGTGCCAGATTGACAGCCCTGGCTGCATCTCATGTGACACGCATTTGACAGTCCTCCCACAGAATGCTGCATCTTGATTGAGATGCCATGCATCTGGCCAAGCTGCTGGAAGGCTGTGGGCATTTGCCTGCAATTGCACCTTTTGGACACTGGAGGCTGCAGTGGCATCTGCTGAGCAGGCAGCCATGTGCCACCAGGAAGTGGCAGGAGTGAGATTGGAGCAGTGGCAGAAGGTGAGGGGCCTGATATGGGCCCTGGGCTCCCTGTTTCTGCAGGCAGCTGCTCCAGCCACTTGGGAGTTTCACCACCCTCACTCATCCCCGGGATCTTCCAGCATGCTTCAGAAGCCCCCATGAACCCCAGCACCCTCTGCTCCCCAGTGACACAACAGGCAGGCAGAGTTGTAGAAAGCAGTTCTATTAATCCTAGACTGGCCGATGTTACTTGATGAGGTTCTATTGCTCATCTAGCAGCAACGCAGCCATGGCTTGTATTCCTGAGCCCTGGTCCCTTGCCAATCTCAGTCCCTTTTGAAATGTGACCGTTCTCCATTTCCACTCACCATACCACACTGGGGACTAAAATCCTCCTTTTATGCACAGAACAGTAGTCCTCTGACAATCACTGGTCCCAGGGCTGTGCTGGTATAAGTGATGACATGTATACATAAAAATGCTTTGACTGACTAATTTACACCATATAAATTAAGGTTGCTGTCATTTTAAATACAACCACCCATGTTGATTTTATGGCCATTCAAATTTAAGAGAGAGCTTCAAAAATACTAAGTTCAGCAAGGGGGAAATATTTTCTAACTCCCCAAGAGGGTTGAACGAGGCTCACTACAGAACAATAGTGGGTCATCAACTATTTTAGAAAGTATGATGAAGCCCTTGTCTTTCTAAAATCTGATCTATAAGCCTGGGCATTAGCTAGCATTTTGTTGGAGAGGGAAGGGTGCTGTTATATATTGTGGTTTCTTCCGGATATGCTGGGCAGCTTTTGAAGAGCATGTTCTCATCTGTTTACAGTGCACTATCAGAAGATCATTCACCGGGACATCAAGCCTTCCAACCTGCTCTTGGGAGACGATGGGCATGTCAAAATAGCTGATTTTGGAGTCAGTAATCAGTTTGAAGGGAATGATGCCCAGCTTTCCAGTACTGCCGGGACACCAGCCTTCATGGCTCCAGAGGCAATTTCAGATTCTGGCAAAAGCTTCAGTGGAAAGGTAAGTCTTGGATCACCACTAATTAGTCTGAGTTTTAGTACCTGGGGAACATGAAAAGAAGGGTGGTATCCAAACCATACTCCTTGGTGTGTCTCTGTTCCACAGGTAAAATAAAGAAGAATTTTTCTTTTATTATTGAGTCAAATCCTGAGGTCCTAACTCTGTTTTACTCAAGACAAAACTCCCGTAGACGCCAATGGGAGTTTTGCCTGAATGAGGCTTCAGGTTTTGATCCATTATTATTTGTCTAGGTCAGATTTCTGCCAGTCTTTCTCATGTTAAGTTGTGTCTTCCTCCACAAGTAGTCTGATTGAAATGAATGGGATTGTTCGTACAGTGAGGAACTACTGGATGTGATTAAGGCTGGCAGAATCTGGCCAATATTGGTCAAAGTGTGCTAGGTGCTTTGCAGACTTGTTTGTGTGCATATAACAATGTATCTGTCTAATTACATTGTTCAGTATCTATAAAATTAGGTTCCTAATGAAAAAGAGTTTATTTTTATGTTTGAGAAAATAGCTGTCTGATCTAAAATGTATCTAGCTGTTGGATCTAATTTACTAAGTGCAATTGCTTTCTTTCAGGCACTTGATGTATGGGCCATGGGAATTACTTTGTATTGCTTTGTATATGGGAAGGTAAGATGACTGTAGAACAATTGAATTTTATATAGGAGCCGCAGCTTGGGTATCATTAGTCTGATTCTCCCACAAATAAGTGAAAAATAATAAACAGAGAGCTTGAATCTGCAAGCTCTAATTCTCCCAAATAGTCCTAATGAAGTCAGTGGGTGAATAAGGGTGGCATCCAGGCATAAAAATTCACAGGTCTGCCCCATAGCTTACATCAGTGCCCAGATCAGCACCAGTGGCAATAATAATGACATTCTTTTCCCCCCCAATATTTCCTGGATTTAGAAACAAATCAGGCAGAACATGTGGAGAGAAGCACAAGTTTGATACAAAAGCTGCTCTAAAGTGCTTTAAATGATCCAGATAGTGTGCCGTCCGTCATTTGATAAACGCGGCAGACCTGTGCAGGTTATGGTGACTTGCTGCATGAGCAAAAAAAATTTATGGTTTTGTTAGGTCCTCCCAAGGCCATGCAGGACCCCACAAATCACACTGCACAGTTCCAAGGCTTTTTAGCTGATGTGGCTATAATTGACGGGGGTAAAATGTAAAGGAACAAGTAATTTTGTGACAGTTGTGATATGGTTTAACTAATTCAGGTTATTTTATTAGTTATGATAACTGTGCACTGGGCTATTTCTAAAATAAATAATTTGCACCAAATCCTGAAGACAGTGGAATCTCTCGGGATTTTGTCCCCTGGTGATATCATTTCCCCATGTGTTATGGCATGGAGAAGACTGGAAGAGGTAAGGTAAATAAAACTAATGAACTGTTCTGTTCCAAGAAACCCCCCTACCGTTGGCCTTGCAGTAAATACTGTGCACTCATTTCCCTTCATTTTATAACTCGCCTTGGCTGGGCAGTTCAGGGGACAAGGCCAGAAAACCATCCCCTATCCCACCAGAAGCAGGTGCTGACGCTACTGTCTTTGGACCAGCAGTAAGGAACACCGCTGAATGCGCTGCCCCACACACTGCCCTTGAGGTATTCTGCACGCAGAGTGTCTCAAGTAAAGGCCAGTTGTCACAACAGCTGCACTCCTGCCCACCTGCCCATGTTGCTCAGATAGGAAGAGCCAGAATTTAGGCATATATCAATCAACTGGAAAAAGTTACATTCAAAACAAATGTGCACTGAGCTCATGTATCTGAATTTAGCATAGAAAATTTAAAAAGTGATTGAAGAAGATTATTTTAGGCATCATGTAGGTGGTTAGTGCCCAAGATCTGTAAAGCTGTTCTGTGAAGCATTTTTAAATCTGTTTAAGATCCTAGATCGTGAACAGAGTCTTCCAAGTAAATGTCATCCTTAAAAATTAATATATTTGAAAGCTGGGTCCTGCTTCGCTTACCTGTGAAGACTTGAAGCTCAAGATTCTGTTTCACCTGCAAAAGTCAATGACATTGCAAGCAGACAATACAGTCAGGGGGAGTCTGTGATCTGACTAGCTGTCATAGAAGGCCCCAGAACTATGAACTGACATCACAGCAGGCAACTAAAGAAGGAAGTAATTTTCCATGTATCATATAAAAATACACCCATATATTCTGTTGAGTGGAATTCGCCTACTTGTGGAGGCTTCATACAAGGTCCTCCTGACCAAAAATCCCCATGGTAGCCCTGCATGGCACTGGCTGACAGAGCAACACCACATGGGGATTACACCCCTGTGTGTGTGCTGTGAATGAGGGCTTCCCACCAGCTTCAGATAAACTTGTGTATAGGAGAGCATTGAGGGGAGAGGGGTAGGAATGGAACCATTGGATCTGTGCTTACACAAATCCAGTAACTGTTGTCTAGAAGTCTAAAGCAGCAGCAGACGCATTCCATAGACTGGAATAGAGGCTACGTGGTAACCCGCAGCGTTCGTGCAAGTTACATGTGTGCAGGGTGGATTGGATTCCATCCCCTGGCCATGGGTAATTTTCTGATTCATCTTTGTTCTCAGACAGGTGAATCTCCACTATTAATTTTGGAGATGAATTTCTTAATTGCCTTTTGTATGGTAAACAATATTACCTAGCACTTATACAGAGTTTTTCATCAGTAGATCTTAAAGTGCTTTACAAAGAAGGCCAGTATTGTTACCCCCATTTTACAGATGGGTAAACTGAGGCACAGAGACGAAGTGACTTGCCCATGGTGACCCAGCAGGTCAGTGGCAGAGTCTGGAATAGAAACCAGATCTCTTGAGTCTCACTCGAGTGCTGCATTCGCTGGGCAACCCTGCTCTTTTAAAATCTCTGCCTTTAACTTTTTAAGTAAGGCATAATTCTGCTTGTGAGAGGTGGGAAGATTTTACTAACATACCCTGCATGTATCTTATGGGTCAAATTCTTAAGAAACATGTAACAAAAGTATATCTGAATGGCAATTGCTAAACACTTGAGATGCCTAACAGCTGGAAAACCATTGCTTTGTTTTGTAGTGCCCTTTTATAGATGAATACATTCTGTCTCTCCATAACAAGATCAAGAACAAGGCGGTGGAGTTCCCAGATGAGTAAGTAAACTTTACTGCACTATTGTAAAATAAAGTGCAGTCTGCAATGTTATTAACTGTGCAACATACATGATAACAGTTGGCTATTGTGCTGACTGTGTGGAGTTTTATGTGTATATTTGTTTGTTCTGAGGTTTCCTATCTGTGTATCCTATGGCCCCCATTATTGTAGTATCTTATTGTGTATTTAATATAAATCTGTATTTGTATAAATCTTTCATGTATTTATCTTCACAACACCCTTGTGAGGTTGGGAAGTGCTGTTGTCCCTATTTTATAGATGGGAAACTGAGGCCTGAGACTAGGTGACTTGCTCAAGGTCACACAGGAAGTTTGTGGCAAAGCAGGGACTTGAATCCTGGGTCTCCAAAATCTAGCTCTCTAACCACTGAACTATCTTTCCTTTCCAGCTGAGCTAGCCTCCCTCTGGAGGCTTTGGGGATGTTGTTCAAGTTGTGTTGTCTCTGTTCTTTTTTTCTTTTGCTTGGTCTACACTCTATTGTTTGTAAAAGTGAGAAATTCCATGGGCCAAATTCTGGCCATAAATGAGCACATGCAGTTTTCACTGAAGTCAGCTGGAGCTGGGTGCAACATATGTGAAGATAGAATTTTGGCCCTAAGTGACTAAACAAGGTTTTCCAGTGCTTGACCAAAACAAGATACTTGACTAAGGGCTGGTAGTGCCCGAGTATCAGCATAGTGTAAAATATTTATTTAGGTTTTTACAAAGTCTAACAAAAGAATATCCCTCCAATGCTCATGGCACCCTTAATCTTAAAAAATGCACTATAAAACAAACAGACACATCAGTTACCCAAGATCATCTCAGATAACCTAATGACTATATATATATTATAACAGAATCAAACCAACCCCAATACAATCCCCAGAGCACCAGCCCTGTCCAACACCCATCTCACAGACAAGAGAAGAAAGGTGGGCCTTGCAGCATGTCCTGAATGCAGAAAAACTCTGGCTGTTGTGAACCTTAGGAGGAAGAATATTCCAAAGGTTTGGAGTGAATGGAGAATGCTCTGGAATCTGCCCTCTCGGTTATAGCCAAGGGGCTTCAGCTCAGGTGCCTCCGCTAACCAGAGTGTGGTACTACGTGCAATGTTCACAAATTTTGCTGAAGAAAGATATTTATTCAAATCCAAATCCAGCAGTTCAGTATCCTCATCACTTATGATAAGCTAATAGCGTTAGCATGAAGTGAGTGGTTTTAGTGAATAGCTGTAATACAGTGATGGAGGCTACCAGAACATGGTGCCATGATTTCCATGAGGATTGTGTATAGAGAAGGGAACTCTAGAAGAAATGGAGGGATAATCAGAAGGAAGCTGCTGGAAGCATATATGGCTGCAATCTATCTGTGAAACCTGCCGCTGTAGCAGAATTCTTCATCTCAATCCTTGTATTCTAGTGGAGTGCTGAAGGATTAAGATATTCTACTAACATGGCCTGCTAAAAAGGCAGGATAAATAGAGACACACCAGAGATACAGTAGGCTTACCAAGTGTTTAGAAACTGTAGTCTGCCTCTTTGGCAGTGCCCAGAAAGTATCACAAGCCCTGGCATCCCTAATGGTTTTCATAGTCCCTTTTTATCACAGCTTAAGATCAAGGACTCTGTGACCAATGAACCTAACGCTTAATGCAACTAAATAGTAGTAAGGGAAAATAAATTGACTTAAGACTATATTAAAGAAGGCAATAGTTCAAGAGGCTGGAAGAACAGAGAAACACATGGAAGCCAAATCCAGCAGGATAATAGTCAGTCTAGAGGAATGTTTTCCAAGCTGGGACTTTCACCCTGCAATAGTGGGTGGGCCACAAATGTTCTGTTATGCCCAATAGTACAGTGAAATAGTGACATCTACAGCTGTCCTGTTGTCTGTCCCCTATAGTAATAATGAGAGTAGTTTCATGCCATTTGTAACTATGGGGTTGGGTTTTTCCCCTCATGGATGCTCATCCAAAAATTTGCTGTACAAATGAGTCAGTTTAAAAAATAAATCGTTAATAATATATGAGGGGGCTATCGTGGGAGCTCCTGTGAGAGTCATGTTGGTACCAGTGAGTGCAGGATGTTTGGGTATTTTGTTTCTAGGGGAAGGGCAGAGACAGCATGAACCCAGAAGGCTCACAAGGATGAGTCCCAGGGGATACATGTGAAGGCTCTGTTCTCTTGACCCACAGAAATCAGTTGTTCTATTCCTGTCAGCTTGAACTAGCTAGCTGAAAAGTCGGTCTGCAGATTTCTTAGACTCCTGGCTTCTATCAGTAACCCCATTATGATGTAATAAAATCAGCCAAAGCAATACAAAGCAAAGTACTAGGGTATGTGTGCCAGTGATGTTTCCAGAGACAGACATGAGAAGATCCAAATGAATCATCAAATCTCAGCTTCCTAGAATAAAATAAAATATCAAAACCTCTGATTCTCCCTTAGTTGAAGCAGCGCCCTATCTAAGCTACTGAGATGCTGCCGAGGGACAGAAAGTATCATTTCTTCCTTTTCTTCTCCCTTTGCATGTACTGCAGTGTTGAAATTGAAATGATTGCCAGTTTTACCTCAGATAAATATTATTTTTAATATTATTTATTATTTGTATTACTGTAGTGTCTAGTTTTGGACCAGAACCCCATTGTGCTAGGTGCTGTACAAATACAGAACAAAAAATAAATATGATTACTTCACTATTGGCTCTATTGTCTTCTGCTTCTCTATATTTACTGAGAAAATACCTTTATTACTGCAAATTGTATCAAGTTACTTATGAACCAGGTTGTGAACCTCTTGTGCTCACTGGTAGTTCTTCACGAAAGTACTGTGCTTTGAGTCAATGGGATTACTTGTGTTAGTAACCACTCACCAGTGTAAGTTTTCCAAGGTCTGACCCTGAACCAACCCCCACCACCACCAAAAAAAAAGTTACTCCCCACTTCCCCTCCCGTAAGAATCAGAATAGTAGTGCCCTCTACTAAAGTCCTGTGAGAACAGAGGTAATAGAAGTCTGGGTGATATACTTTCATGACCCTGGCTTAGCTTGATGTGGAACACAGTAGAGCTGTACTACTGGATAATAATGTAATGCTAGGTCCTTTGATACTTCCTGTGCAGAATATTAATTGGGAATGAGAATTGTGTTGGAGGATAATGGTTGGCCTTGCAAAGGATGAAACAAAGCTGCTGAAGGACTGTATGTATGGAAAGCCCTCTTCCAGAATATTCACCTACACTATAATGGGTTTTTTTACTAAGTTGGTAACTAGGATGTAGCAAGGTTGATCCCACACATGCAACATGATAAACACATGATTCCTAACCATGTGGGTGTTCCTTATTGCAGCACTGAACTTGAATAGTGTTCTGCCTTAGTTCAAACATGAATAGGGGGGACTAACACCGTGTCTGTTACCTGTTTAACCGGTACTGCTGTCTCCCACAGGCTTGATTATTCACTGCCTTGCATCTTGCGTAGTCATGTACACCTGTGCAAAGTGGGTGTAAAATGCTTTCATTTTGATATTGGTAGTATTTCACACTCACTTTACACAGGCTGTACATGACTACACCACATGCAAGGCAATAAAGAATCAGGCCCCAAGTCTATGCAGGAGGATATCTCAAAAGCACAATGCACCATGTGAAAAACAACTTTAACCCCCGCCCCTGGCACCAGGAGCTAAGGCTATATAAAACAGCTGCCTGCATTTTCACAGAATGCACTGATGATGATTGATAATAGAATTTCTTCAACTATGAGAATTACTGGGTAAAATTCTATGGCCTGTGTGCTATGAAGAAGTCAGACAGCATGATCATAGTGTTCTTTTTGGCCTTAATAATATTGATCTGTTGATCTCAGGGTTGTGCAGTGTGGCAGATGAATACGAGCCTACCAAATTAATATACAGTTGTAGTGGGAAAAATGCTGTTATGTGATCCATGTTTTCTGTACTCTTGTCAATGAGTCTGTCAGTCCCTGGTTACATTTAACATGGCTCTGTCTGTAGTGTAGACAGGGCTATAAAACATCTGTAAACATACCTGCCACTTCTCTGCGCTTTCACAGCTTCAGGCCTTCTCTCTGGCTTTTGGATGATGATTCATTTATTTCTCCACTTGCTTTTGGATGAGGTACCCATAGCTGGATTTTTTCCAACTCAGCCCAATACCCAGACAGAGAATTTTTGACCTACTTCCATTAATTAATCCTTCGTTTTAGTCAAAATCTAGAGATAAAATTACTTCAGTATTTAGAAATGTGCATGAGGAAATTAAAACTCTAATGAAACATGCTCCTGGTAAAGTACCAGGGTCACACAGCCCGAATTGTAGCCAGATGTTCATTATCCAGCGGCGTGAATCATTTTTAAGATGCTACGGACCTTCTGTGAGGAGCTGAGCACCCTCAATTCCCACTTAAATCAAGAAGGGACCAGATGAAGAGCTCGGTTCCCATTTAGGCACTCAAATAAGGTCCAGGGTATCAAAACTTAAGCTCCTTTGAGAATCTGCTCACTTGTCTAAGTGCCTAATACGGAGCTGAACTCTTTTGAAAATCTTGCTCCAATTGTGGGTGCTGAGCCTTTCTGAAAATCTGGCCCTTAGAGTTGAGGGCAGTCAGCACGTTACAGATAATCAGGCCCAAGGCATTGCAAATATGGACAGAACTCACTAAGGTAATTCATTCTGTGTTGCCATTGCTGCATGATTTTGGATGGATGTTTGTTTTAACAGAGCTGCGGCAAAGAATTGTTTATGTAGGCAGTTGTGTCTCTGCTCTCTCAGGTCCTGGGCAATTTGCCCATCATCTCTCAGACATCATATATTTGGGTTAGCAGTCAGTTTACGAGTGACTGTTCCCATCTGTCTCCACAGTAAGTTATTAACATTTAATGGGCTAACTGGGTTGTGCTAAGAAACCTTTTCTTCATTCAGCCATCTCCTTCAGCAATAACTCTTGCTGCATGATTTATTTTGACTTCACATTGACCTATTCTCCCAGCCTAAAAAAATCTTGCTGCTCATTAAGATGTTGAGAGATAGTTACTGTGTGTTGATTGCTGTCTAAACTAAATCCATTTATTTGATAAAGATGGTAACAGAGAGATGCATATTAAGCAAGAACTCACTGGACTGATTCCACCTCAGACCTCCCACTAGGATGACCAGATGTCCCAATTTTATAGGGACAGTCCTGGCTTTTGGGTCTTTTTCTTATATAGGCTCCTACTACCCCCAACCCCCTGTCCCAATTTTTCACATTTGCCATCTGGTCACCCTACCTCCCACAGAATTAGCACCTAGCTATATATAGGAGCATTTTGGAGTCAATTTATTTTACCATGGCTACAAAAGACACACATTTCTGTTTACAGAGGGTCCATGAAAACTCAATCTCTGCTTTGTGAACGATTAAATAAAGAAATGTAACTTTCTGTGCTCAGATATTTCAGCTCCCCTTAGGCCAGAGACAGTGGGGTAAATATTTTCTGTAGATATGCAGCTCTGCTCATATAAATGAGAATTATGCATCTAAACTCCTGTGCATTGTGCTAGATATTTAAGAAAATGGATTTAGGCATAATTTCATCTTGGGTTAAGTTACAATTAGCACTAAATAAAAATTATTCAGGACTAACAGCAAATTGGTAAAGGCTTTGTGTCCAGACATCTATTAAGAGTGCAAGAACTACTATGTGTGTGATTCTAATAAGGATCTAAAGTTGAGTCATTCTTTTTCTGACCTACGATGCAATGTTAACAATTCTCACTATTTTGTCATTAGTCTCACGATACTAGGTGTTCTTCCAAGCTCCTGGGAATATGAGAGAATCTCAGTTTTCATTTCCCTTAGTTGGGGGGAAAAAAGCTGGAAAACATGACCCCTAATTGCTCCAAGTCCAGAAGGCAATTTAAAAGACCCCAAAGTTGTTATTTAAAATCTCATGTTTTTTAAGCCAGTTCATGATTATTTGAGGGCCTGTCTCAGGGCTGGTCTACACTGGGGGAGGAGGGGGGTCGGGGTCGATATAAGATACGCAACTTCAGCTATGGGAATAGTGTAGCCTAAGTCGACGTATCTTATTTCGACTTACCTCGGGTCCTCACGGCTTGGGATCGACGGCCGCGGCTCCCCCGTCGACTCCGCTACCGCCGCTCGCCCTGGTGGAGTTCCGGAGTCGACGGGAGCGCATTCGGGGATCGATATGTCACGTCTAGACGAGACACGATATATCGATCCCCGATAGATCGATTACTACCTGCTGATTCAGCAGGTAGTCTCGACGTATCCTCAGTGGTTGTGGTTAGCAATACTGCTGCATGTTCGAATTGTGAGGAAGCCCTCTGCCATGCTTTAGCAATACCTCCGGCTGATTGGGAAACCGTGTTAACGAACTCCAAAGTATGGTGGAATCTTCCATTGAAAAAAATTGTCAAGTATGACATGAGTTCTTTTTAGAATGGAGGAGTGAAGGGGAGAAATAGGGAGACTCCATGAATCTCTAAGGGGAGACAAGCAAACACGTTTGTACACATATGTTCCGAACACATGGAAGATGTTTTCCCCTTTTTGGTGCACATACAGTCCCTTGGAACTGACATCTCCTCTGACATGGTGTATGGACGTGCTGGTGTCAGTGGTGGGCATTTTGTTTAGCATTGACATAGTGAATAGCCGGTGCATGGCCATGTTTCCTTCCTTCCTTTCTCTGTTATTAACTGGGTAATTCAATTAATTTCAACAGTAACTTACCCAGAACTGCATGAAAGTCCCACAGAGCTTGTCTGCACTGACACCAGCACGTCCATACACCATGCATTTTCCCCTCCTTATGATTTTTCATTATTTCTGTGTCTGCCTAGAAGTCTTTCTGACTCCTAGAAAAATATCAGACTAGATCATTGTGCTGTCTTCTTTTTTAAATCACATTAATACTGCTTTTGCGCTGACAGATATTAGGCCTTTTAGAAAGCACCATTTCACCTTTATCTCAGCTGCCTACTGTGTTAGCAGCCCTGACTGCTTATTTATGACCTGCTGACTACTGCTCTCTGCTCCAGTATTAGTATCTTTTATAGCCCAGATCTTGTTATAAGAGTGTCATGGTTTTTCCCTTTCCTGCCCTCTGCCTAATATTTCATGTGAGTGGCAGTCTAGAGAATGGCAGTATTCAACTGGTCATTTCTGTCCCTCCCATTATCTGGGCCTGATTCTCTTTTACACGAAGACCCCTTGGCACCACTGTGGTGTTTAAAGAATACCACTTTATGACCCCTTTACACAGCCCGAGCAGTATTAAAGAGTCTCCGTGTAAGTGAGAATTGGGCCCTTTTGTTCTCGCTATTGCCAGTTACAGGGCTAGCTGCACTTCTGTCCTCTTTCAGGGCTCAGACCTTTACCTCTCCTGGAGTGAAATGCTAATTTTCCTATTCTAATACCAGGCCCTGGGCTGCAGAATCTGTGGATTAACTGTTCTTACCCACCCGAGGTCCAGCTGACCTGGGGTACCTGCAGTTCCTCTCAGTCTGTGATCGGTGGTGAACAGGGATAGTACAGCCTTCTTGAAACAAAAGTGTTGTGTATTTTAACAAACAACAGTCTTGGGAGACAGACCAGTCCTCACTTACAGACAGCCCCCCAACCTGAAGCAAATTCTCACCAGCAACCGCACACCATACAACATAAACACTAACCCAGGAACCTCTCCTTGTAACAAAGCCCAATGCCAACTCTGTCCACATATCTATTCAAGTGACACTATCATAGGACCTAACTACATTGGCCACACCATCAGGGGCTCGTTCACCTGCACATCTACCAACGTGATATATGCCATCATGTGCCAGCAATGCCCCTCTGCCATGTACATTGGCCAAACCAGACAGTCTCTACGCAAAAGAATAAATGGACACAAATCTGACATCAGGAATCATAACATTCAAAAACCAGTGGGAGAACACTTCAACCTCTCTAACCACACAGTGACAGACTTGAAGGTGGCAATTTTGCAACAAAAAAACTTCAAAAACAGACTCCAAAGAGAGACTGCTGAACTTGAATTAATATACAAATGAGATACAATTAACTTAGGTCTAAACAGAGACTGGTAATGGTTGGGTCATTACACTAATTGAATCTATTTCTCCATGTTAAGTATCCTCACACCTTCTATGGGTCATCTCGATTATCACTTCAAAGGATTTTTTTTCTCCTGCTGATGATAGCTCATCTCAATTGATTGGCCTCTTACAGTTGGTATGGCTACTTCCACCTTTTCATGTTCTCTGTATGTATAAATATCTTCTTCCTGTGTGTTCCAATCTATGCATCCGAAGAAGTGGGCTGTAGCCCATGAAAGCTTATGCTCAAATAAATTTGTTAGTCTCTAAGGTGCCACAAGTACTCCTGTTCTTTTTGCGGATACAGACTAACACGGCTGCTACTCTGAAACTCTCCTTTTAAACTAAACCAACATATTCACACACTAAACGTCCCAATAACCAGGTCAACATACAGTGTTCATAAGTTATTACAGAACAGCTCCAAATCCATCACACTAGTATGTCCCTTAATATGATTTGAATGTAATTTATTTATATAGTTGGTTTATTTCCTTTTGCGTTTGAAGAGAGAGAGAGGCATTATGCCTGGTTCTCACCAGCATTTTTAATCTGTCATGAGCACTGAAATGCATTCTCATGGGACAGAAGTATTCTCCTGGCGTGAAATTTTGCATTGCCAAGTTCCAGCTTTGAGCAAATATATGCACCACTGAAAATTGTTCATGACAGAAATGCTGACAGAGATCATCAACTGACTATCATGGTACTAACACACACTAATGTAATTTTATTTCAGAGCATTGTCATAATAAAAATTATTTTTGTTTTTAAAAGTCCTTACCTGTGTTGTTAGTACTACTGATCATGCAAACCTTTGCTTTTGAGAGTAATCCATTCAAGGGAACAACTTGCATGAGCAACTACTATTTGTGTGAATAGGGGTTTACAGGATTGGGGACTAGATTATTAAAAACTATTTAAAAAAAATCAAATGTTCTTGCTACCATTTGTGTTGATTGTTTACTTTTTATAAGACCCTTATCTTGGAAATTGAAACTATTTCCCTTCTTTGACCCTTTTCTAGCAGTTTTCTGTAGTATGTTGGTTGCAAAAGCTTCAGACAAATGTTAAATTTGAAATAAATTTTCATCAGTATTTGTGGAAACATTTCAATTCATACACCCTGCAAACTCAACCTGGGATTGGAATATCAAACAGGGCTATTTCTTTCCAACACATTGTTGTTAATGATAATGTTTCTGCAAGCTAAATGATGTATTTAGTGTCACCTGTACAACCCTATTTAAATTGGGCCTGTCAGTTATACCTCATTGTCTCCGCTTCTGCCCTCAGAATACCTGTAAAACTCCTGATCTTCAGATATGCCTTTATTTGCTCCTGTACAACCCCTGTGCCTGTAGGCAGAATCTGGTGTACATTATCCTTATTAGTGATCATAAGGCCTAAGAAGAATTGATTTTTACTTCCCAGGCTGAATTTGTGGGTAGTTGCGGGGGGGGGGGGGGGGGGGAGGGCTGAATTCTGTACTTGTAAACTGATCAAATTAACAGAATATTACTACGAGAAGCTTTACGCATAACCTTGTCATTTGTAGTTACCTATTAACCATACATTGGTATTTTCTTTAATCAGGCCACAGATAAGTGAAGAGCTCAAAGAACTGATTGTAAGGATGCTGGATAAAAATCCAGAAACGAGGATAACGGTTCCTGAGATTAAGGTAAATTCGTCATGAGTGTTATATTTATTTGGAATTGTTTCATATAGTTTCAGTTGGTTTCACATTTCTTATATTACTTGTGACAAAACTTACCAGCATTTCTGTTTTGGGGATATATCAATCAGCATAGCTCAAAGGGTGAGTATATTCACTTTGCTCCATATTTGTATGACTTAAAATCACTCTGATGCTGTTTATTTCTGAGAATATTAATAAAAGGGGATTTTTAATTAAAATTGTTCAAAATCTGGATAAAACACTGATAGCATTTCCCACAAACACTTGTGTAGATTGAAACCTTGCTTTTTTACTGAGATTGCTAACTCCAGTGATCAAACCTGTTTCCTCTAGCAGACATAGATGTGTGTTGCAGTGACTGTGAAGCTGAATACTATACGTGTATGTACCTGTTGTTCATACCATGCTGGCTGTTGTTACAAATGCAGGAATGAGGTCAAGGCATGTAGCATCCATTTCTGTCAACATTACCTTGGTCATTGTTCTGCAAAGCTCATGAATCCAGAGCAACGAACACCCCCTGATAGAGAAAGATGTTCCAGGCTGCTCTGTATATTTTGTTTTAGGACTGATACCATGTTCTGCTATCATTAGTCACTGAGAAGTCTCACCTATTTGAAAAGAGTCAGAGGGCTTGTCTACACTGGCACTTTACAGCACTGCAACTTTCTTGCTCAGGGGTGTAAAAAAGAAAAATCCTCCGCGCAGCAAGTTTCAGCGCTGTAAAGCACCAGTATAGAGAGTGTCCCAGCACTGGGAGCCGCGCCCCTTGTGGAGGTGGGTTTTTTACTCTCCCAGCGCTGCACTGCGACCACACAGCAACAATAAAGCGCTACCGTGGCAGCATTTTAGCGTTGCCAGTGTAGACTAGCTCAGAGAAACTGAAGTTGAACAAAGCAGGGGTGGGGGTGGATTGACTGTATCTACCCTCTCCTAATTTGCATCTCTGATGTATCACTCTTGTTATTCACAGTTATTTAGGTCTAATTGTTTTGCAAACTCAGTTTGGAATTGCTATTAACAAAAAAAAAATCAAGGAAATTATATGGGGGATACATAAGGAAATTGCTGTTTCTGAACCATGTTGGTGCACAGAATACACGTCTCCTAATTGAAATGCTCAGACGACTCAGGTATTCCATACTTTTAATAAAAATGATTTCATTTAGGGTTGACTGTGGTGTTTTGCCTCTGAAGAGGGTTGTTATAAGCATGAATAATCATCTTTGGAATACACAATTTAATTAAGTGCCATAAAGAAGCTCTTTGCTGAGCTCTTGAAAAGTGCTCTGGACACCTGCACTAAACTCCTTTTAAAGTTTGTAGGCAGTGAACATCAGTCTTACTGAATGCTGTGGACTAGTCCCCAGGAGGTAGGCAGGTATTTTTTAAAAGGATACTGGATGCTGTTCTGATTAACATCCATAGGGGCCAGCCCTTGGACAAATCCATTGATATCAAAGAGCCGCACTCTAGTACTGTTTGTTTATACTTGAAACCCCTTGTATTATGCAGCACATTAGACCAAAATTATGCACAGGCCTCCCATGCCCTGAACTGATTTACATGGCATTATGGGACAATGCTAATTAATTGCAAGATCATCTAATAAACCATGTGGTTACTAAACTAGAGGAGCAGGGAGCAGCACAAGAAGGTGAAGTGCCCTCTTGGGAGGGAAAGTGGGAGGCCTGCTGGAAGATGCAGGTACATCTGAGGCTCCTAAACCACATAGGAGTCACTCCTGTGGTGTTTAATTATATGGGAAAGAAGACACATCCTCCGAAAAGCTTCTTCCTGCTCCCTCGTGGTCGTCTGTGCCTCCTTCCACTGCCTGCATCCTTATCCAACAATGTCCTTGTTTGCAATGTAATCCGCCTCCCCTGAAGATCTCCAGATGTTTGGCAAACAAGCTGAACAGCTGGAAGGTGGTAGGAGGGTGACCATGTTTTTTTACTGATGTGGTATGAACATCAGTCTGTGTGGCATCTAGGCAAAAAAGGTAAGTTATGTGGGCAATTGCACAGCCATGTAACCACATCTTGTATAGGGGCCTCTCCGTGACTCTGAAACGTCACATTAGTGATAGGCCAAAATGTTCAGACTTGGGTATCATATTATATGTTTACCTAGGTGGCCTGATTTCCAGAGCTACTGAGCATTTGCAGCAGCATCTAAAGTCACTAGTTGCTGAGTGCTCAGCGCTTCTGAAAATCAAGCCACTTGTTTAGGTGCCAAAATTTAGGCCCCCAAGTTTGAAAACACATTATGACACTTTTCCTGGGTCTGCGTTGTTAAAGTGTCTATGTATGTGAGAAAGAGCTGCTGTTGATGACTGGGATTTTCATAGGTTTTGACTGAATTCAGTGGAAATTGAGTGCCTAACTCTTTTAGCCCATTTGAAAATGCCAGCCAATGACAGTTGGTGCTGATGGTCTGTTATGGTCTTATGGTCTCTGTAGAGACACTATGCACAGTCGCTGGAGTGCAGCAGACCCTCTGAGTTAGCCCTGTTGATTCAGCGCATGCCAACCTATGTGGAAAATGGAGCCATACTGACTCGCAGCTTGTAATAATAATCAGCCCTATATTCATTATTTCCCCATATTAACTAACATCCATACTGTGTGAAGTACAAGGGACAAACACATTTAGGATTCTCTGCAGTGGCTTGTTCACATCTTTCTTTTTGTCCCTTTTCTATGTAGTTGCATCCCTGGCTAACAAAGTTTGGGGAGGATCCGCTGCCTCTGGAGGAAGAGCATTGCACTGTGGTGGAGGTGACTGAGGAGGAGGTGAAGAATTCCGTCAAGACAATCCCAAGCTTGCCAGCTGTAGTAAGTGTAAACAGGAGCTTTCTAAGGTTTTATGTTCCAGGAGATATGTCACTTTCTTTGAGCCATCAGCCTGTGAAGTAGTCTCAACGTGAGGGATAGACAAATGTCCAGTGTATGATGTGCGTGATTTAGCCATTCAAGTCAGCAGACGTTGTTCATGCCTTTGAGCTGTGCATTTACCGCAAAAGGTTTACTGGTAGCGCAACACACAGGGGGCCTGATCCTGCAGCCCTTATCCATATGAGCATTGCCGTCAAAGGGGCTACTCAGATAATAGGTGCAGGGCCAAGCTCCCCAGGTGGCCAGCACCAGAGGAAGTGAATGATAGAAGAAATTCAAATTTGGGAAGACTTATTACCAGACACATAAGACTCCAGTCCCAACACCACCACTCCTACTGGAAAAAGGGAGAGCAGTGAGGGAGAGTAAAGGGTTGTTTGCATTGTTTGCTGTGCAGCCGCCCGTGTACACAGACAAGGAAAGAAGCAGAGCTGCAAATGGCTCAGAAAATCCAGCATAGGACACGCTCTGGTAGTTGTTGAGCATATACTCTTTGGATCAGCAATAAGGGCCTGATCAAAAGCCCATGACATCAATGGGAGTCTTTTCATTGACTTCAGTGGGCTTAGTACCAGGCTGTAGGTGCCTGTAGCAACTCAGTAGACACTAGGCACCTCTAGAGATATAGCCCTGAGAACTGGAATCCTCTTCTCTTCCCATTTTGAAGGCAATTTAATCATATGGCATTTTCCCTCTAGAAATAAATGTGTGAAACCTTTTCTCACAAAATCTTCTATGTGATGGAATAATAAACACACTGCAAAATATTGACCTCCAGGTTTAAAATAAATAATTAAAATTACAATGGGTAGTTAAGAACTCAGCCTTTCTGCTTTAGGCATTTAAACACTGGGCTCCAGTGTCGGGAGTTGAAAGACTTGCTTCCCCTTTATGAGAGGTGTCCTGGCAGGTTTAAAAAAATTTTGTTTTATGAAAGGAAAAGATGAAGTTGTAATGAAAAGGGGACACTTTACTGACTGCAAATTGAGGTTATGCTTAAGTGTGCGTGTGGTGACCAGATGTCCTGGAATTGACATATGAAGTGCAGTATTCCAGACAAATATAGGCCATGGTCCAGAAAAGTCTTCCTGGCATAAAGCTAAATGCCTGCTTTTCAGTTATTGAAACAAAATACTGTTAACGTATCCTCACTAATTTAAAACGCAAAGGAAGGTAAGCCAGGTCTAAAGCCTGGTGGCTTAAGAACTTCCACACATGTGGGAGGAAAATACTAATACTATCCCATAATTTGGGGAAAAAATACATAGACCAGAGCTACAGCTGGTGTAAATCAGTGTAGCTCCATTGGTTGGCTTCAATGGAGCTACATCAATTTACATCCGCTGAGAATCTGGCCCTATGTTTCTCTACTGATTTTTAAAATGCAATCACTGAAATATTGCAGAATTTGTGAGCCTACCTAATCACCATGAGCCAGCCACCCCCCTGTGTCTTTTAGATAAGATTTAACTGTAAAACTTGTTCTAAGGTGGCTCATGGGTTTTCCCCCGAAGGCAGAGGGTTTCTCTTTTCCTAAAATATTTGTTAAATAGTGAAAGTCAAAATGCCAGCCTATTTGACAGCCCTGGAAACTTCGGTACTCTGTTTATCCTCGTGCATCTCCACAATATCTAAGGTCTTATACTGTGCTTATAGTGATGGTATCTGATATTCTTCAGGGAATCCTGATACCTAGAAATAGAAATAATAAGATCTGTTAGTAACAGAGATGGCCCCAGACCTAAATACCGTGCACCTGACTGGAGTTAAGGATTGGGGGCGTACAAAATCTGAACTTGAATCTGAATGTAAATTTGGCGGTTAATCCCTCTAGGGGGGGATGATTGTGACAATTTCTTCACCCAGCCACTGAGGTGGTGTGGCTATTTACCTCTCCTTATTTGGGGCTAGTGATAAAACCAAATTCTAACCTTTAATGACTCTCACAACTTCCATATGAGGTAGATAAGAGAACATTATTATTTCCATTTTACAGATGGGAAAAGGGATATAAAGTGGCCAGATCCTCAGCTGGTGTAAATCAACATAGTTACATTGAAGTAAATGAAGCAAATTCATTTATGCCAACTGAGGATCTGGCCAAAGAGGTTTAAAGTGACTTCCCAAGTCACAGAGAGAGTCATTGTCAGAGCTGGAACTAGATCTTACGAGCTCTTAGCTCCCAGTCCTGTGCTCAGGCAACCAGCCTGTTCCCTTCCCTCTAGTAAATAGGTGTTGACAATATTCATATAACTATTTCTAGGAATGCTTTGCAACTTCAGTAGCCAATGGGTCAGCATTTATACCAAACAGAAACCTAAGGGCTATTATACAGATCCCTTTAGTTCAGTTTTTAACTGTGAAATGGGTTACAATTTTATTAAATTATTAATGAAGTAATCATTACATTCCTCTGATCTAGTGCTTAGAGCAGCATTATAAAGATGATGAAAACTCTGTGCCACCTATCTTCTCTGATCTGATTTTCCTTCTTCAAAGATTTTAGTGAAGGCCATGCTAAGGAAACGCTCATTCGGAAACCCATTTGAGGTTCAGGCCAGAAGGGAAGAGAGGTCCATGTCTGCTCCAGGAAACCTATTAATGTATGTATATCTACCTCTTCTAGTGCTCAGCCTGAGCTGTATACGGCCGCTTCAATGAACAAAGTAGCGTGGGAGGAATAATGGAAACTGTTTTCAGATAATTTCCTTAGAATGTAAAGGCGAAATTCATGTGGAAATCAGTCAGTGGAGTTACACTGGGGATGAATAAGGCCTCAAGTGTCATTTGGGGTTGAAGTATAGTGAAACATCCACCTTAGAACAAAGGAAACATTTCTTTGTATGGCTGCAGCTACTTCCATCTGTAGGGCCACATCCTGAGCTGATGTAAATGAATGCAGCTCCGTGGAGTTCAGAAGAGTTGCACCCATTTAGAGCAGCTCAGAACTATCTTTTTAGCCAGTGTGTTTATTATATACTGTGTGTAGTTTAAACAGTACCCAAACGTCAAGCTAGTAAAGTACCCTTCTATGAAATTCAGCTAGGTTATTTAATTCTTACGTAAGTAGCGTCTGCTCTGCTGTCCATGAACAACAGAAGTAGGAGGTTTGGAGAAAGAGGCCAGCTGAGTCATCTAGACATTAAAAAATAAAAAAACCTGTAAAACTAGAAGCATGCTGATATATTTCAGCTCTGCTCTGGAAATCAGTGACCCATGTAGTTTGTGCAAACTGGCAAACATGCACATCCTGGACTGGAAGCCAGTGAGTGACACCTTTGACATTACGTTATTGGTATTGTGGGAACCAACAAAATGTATCATATGTGATAAACCAAGCTACAGTACATAGCATACATGCATCATGCCCAAAACTCAGCATCTTCCATGCTAAACAAACACCACTCTTAGCAGATTCCCAAAGATGCTGATAACTTTTTATATATATTAACAAAATTACCTAACTACATCTTTGGAAATAGTCTTTTCTGTCACCAGTGTGTAGGGATTTCAGCGGGTTGCTCTCATTAAAGATGAGGGGACTTGAGAGCCCAATCCTGTACTAATGAAGTCAGAAGCAGTTTTGCCACTGACTTCAGTTGGAGCAGGATCCAGGTAATGTGCAAATCCCCAGCACGCAATAGAGCCTAGATCAGTTAGGCCTTGTCTACACTGCCACTTTACAGCGCTGAAACTTTCTCGCTCAGGGGTGTGAAAAAAACAACCCCCCTGAGAGATGCAAATTTCAGCGCTGTAAAGTGGCAGTGCAGACAGTGCACCCGCACCAGTTACTCCCCTCGTGGGGGGTGGGTTTTTTTTACAGTGCTGGGAGAGCTGTCTCCTAGCGCTGGTGCCGCGACTACATAGCAGCGCTTTAACGTTGGTAGTGAAAACATACCCTCAGAGTGTTCAGACAATGTTGTGCGATAAAGACTGATCCTCATTAGAACTTCTCATAAAGCTGGGAAGAACTGATCTTGAGGAAAAGGCATTTAACTGTAAGGATTTTTGTTTGATACTTGGGTCAGGGATATTAGCCAGGACCTTAGCCTAATTTTAACTCACAGTTCCCTGTATGAGATACCCAGGCCAAGTTCCAACTCCCATACGTTTCCTTAATTAGATTTTGCACAACAGATGGTAACACAGGACCTGCCATACACTGTACTAGTCAGATGTCTGGCGCCATCTAGCTGAGTGTCCTATACCTCTAGCTATCTGCCCAGATCCTTACAACATCCAATTAGATACTTTTCTCCTTTGTATCCACCTCCCTTCTCCCATCTACTATGGGAGACTCTTCCAGAGGTAGGAAAGTTAAAGGACCTTGATTACCATAAAGAAGCGTTTTGCTTTTTATATTTTATTGCCTTAACCTTTTCAGAACCAAAAGCCTGCTGTAAATCTACCTCATGATTAACCAACTGTGGATAATGAACAGCACTCCTAATCCAAAAAGGAAAGAGTTACTGCAGTTACATGTTGAATTGAACCTGGCTAACAACAGAAGCACTTCTAGCCTTAGAACCTTACCTAGAACAGGTTTTTCATATCTTTTTCCCAGGGACCCAATCCTGTGAGGTGCTGAGTGCTTCCTTTTAGGGTTCTGAGCATGCTCAAATCCCATTGAAATTTGGCCTGTAGTGAGTGCAAAGATGTACCATGCTCTCTGAGTTCTGCTGCCAGTTTCCTGAAGCTCACTGATTTTCAGTCTACAAACTGACAGTTTCAATCCAGGCTGGCAAGCGAGATGTCATCCAAGAGACTGCTCTATATGATGTGATTTTGAGCTTCAAGTACAGTCTCAGGGACATGTCAGAAGAGTATTTCAAATGTGGATACTTCATCAGCTTAGCGGGAAGAGCTAATCTTCACTTTATATAACTCTCAGACCATCACCTTCCTTTCCTGTTACTCTATGATGTTGAGACTTTACTGAGTCTAAAGAAAAATACCAAATAGCTGTCACACCCTCCAGAGGTCACACTCAGGGGAAGCAATGGGTGCTTTTTTTTTCCCCTTCAAATCTTATCCTAACTGGTATATTAGAATTTTCTCTTGTTCTCATAGATATCACTGAGATACATAGAAATAGCCATACTGGATTAGACCAGTGGTGCATTTAGTCTGTCTGACAGTAATCAGTGCCAAATGTTTAAGAGGAAGGTAGCATAAGAAACCCTTTAGTAGGCAATGATAGAATAAACTACCAGTAGGAGATGTTTTTTCCTGACCTCTTATGCCCTGAAGCATGAGAGTTTATATCCCTTCTAAAAAAATCTTTATCCAATCTGTCTGATTTTTTTTAATCTTATTAAGCTTCAGTGACAGGTTGTATACCTCTATTGTGTCCCTTTTATCTATCTCCTCTCTAAATTGAACAATTCTGGTCTTTTCAGGTTTCTTCTTGTATGGAAGCTTTTCTGCACTTCTAATCATTTTCATCCACCATGTCTGGACTTAGTTTCCTTAATAGCCTCTTGTGTGGCACTGTGTCAAAGGCTTTTTGAAATAAATTATGTCAGCTAGTTCTCATTTATCCACTATTGTGTTGGCTTGCTCAAGGCACCTGATTTACAATAATGAGCCAGTTCACTGATTGAATCAAAGCCAATTTGTGGTTGTGCCAAAGCAAGGAAGTTTATATCTCTTCTTTAAAAAAAAAAACGTTATCTTATCTATTGTGACCTTTGTGTGTGCAAGTGCTCAACTGTGCTGTCCTCTTACTTAATTGTACCCAATCAGCTTATGTGCTATCATGCAATCAGCATTTCTGGCACCTTCCAGTAATGTTTGATTACCCTAAATTAAGACTTGCAAAAATGGACCTTGTGGACCAGCACAGGAATGTTTCTAATTAAATCAAGAGACATTGACACATCAGACAGTATTTCTTACATACAGTGATGTATTTAACACTGTAAACAGATAATTTAAAAGAATATGGATTTTTCTTTTTATATATTGTAAAAGTTAGATCAGTGCATGAATGAAAGAGATGTAAGCTTCTTCTCTTTCCTTGTGTTTTGCTTCATTGCATTTAAGAAAATACAGAAAGCAAGAGACAAAGCTGTTTTATTTCTATGAAATCTATGAAGTGGGAGTGTTCATTGTACTAAGTGAATTATGTCTTGATTACACTCAGTACATTTGCAAAGAGAAATTGTGCTAGATATTAAACCCATGCTTCATGCCATCCATTTACAATGGATTGTTCTGTATAAAATCATCTCCAATATAAAAGTAAAATAAAACATAAAAGTACATGTTATGCATGGTTCCAAGTTAATTAAAATAAATCTAGAACAAGTGTAAAGGATAACAAACTTCTAGGAGCTAACAATGTTAAATGACATTGTTACAGTATAAGGGCTTGATATTGCAAAGTCTGGCCCTGATCCCACAAAGCACAACTTTAAGCACATGAGTAGTCCCACTGAAGTCATATATTACATATATTTGATTGGAGGTCATAGTCGTACTCAATGTGCTCTAATTTAAGCATGTGCTTAAATCCTTTGCTGGGTCAAGGCCAGAGTGCTCAGCATCTTGCAGGATTAGTCCAAAGGCAATATTGTGTATGCTGCTTCGGAAGTTCACGTTCAGGGACAATGTGTGTCTTCAGAATGGTGGGATAGATTCTCACCTGGTATAAATCGGAGTAGTTCCATTAACTTTAATGCAGCTATGCCACTGATACCAGCTGAATATTTGGCCCATTTAGTCTTTAAAGCAAGTACACATAATACAGAACAGTAAGGACTAGATTGAGGGACGGTTATACTGTAGGGTGGCTGATCTGTTATATGCCTGCCACTATCTGCCACCTGTCTTCAGTACATACAGCATCGACACTGATGCAGCTCTATTATCCAGATGGCCAGTGAGCTGCTCTGTATGTTCCATTTGAGCCAATATCCATGTGAGCATTTGGTTTATAAGAAAAAGAAAACATGACACTTTCACCTAATGTATCTAAAGTAATTTGTATTCAGTCCTATGTAAGATTCATCTTCGTTATATAGGGATAGCTCTCATTTTAAGAATTTAACTGTTCAAACCCAATTAGTCTGCAGAAAGATAGTCAGTAACTTTGCAGAAAGTACAAATCCTTTTGACAGCACCCACACTTGATCTTCTAGTCTTGTGAAAAGTGTGATAGGATTGTAAAAGATGCAGGTGTTCAGAACTTTGGCTTTACATCTCATTGAGCAGGCAGTATCCTCAGCGTCACAGTTCCCCCTACAACCATGTGTGTGTCCAGTGGTGACTGAGAGGGAACAATACCTCCTACTGAATTGCTCAGATCAGTTCCTAGGAGCTCTGGGTATCGCTGAGCACACCAGCACCCACTGGTCTCAATTCTGCTGTCCTCACTCAAACAAACCTCCCATGAAAGCGACATTGCAGACTTCAGGATTTGGCTCACTCATGTTCCTCAGTGGGAATTGAGAGCACTTTGCACGATCTAATCGTGAGCCTCTGTGTGCTGACAACACACTGGAAACCAAAGTGCAACCTGTGTCCCCTTTATTATATTAAAGGTATCTCTATTATATTAATGAAGCAAACAAATTTCAAAAAAATCCCAGCGCTGTTTTTCCACAGCCCTGACTGTACTGTCTTTGAAGTGTGGTAAATCAGTGATTGTAATGTTGCATTTAGTTCCAATTATAGGAAGGAAAATTACTTTCATGTTCCTATATAGGAAAAAAGAAAAGCAATTAGAAAAGTTTCCCAATTTCATGTTCCATTTGTGTAATTAGGCTGCTTGTAAAATAGTTGGGGGTTTTCTAAGCCATATGCACTGGGTGCTGCTGAAGTCAACTTGCATCTGCGCCAATGTCAAGAATCTTCCTGCAATAAGCCTTTTGACAGCTGAGTTAGCTTTTCAATATCTGGTGCCTAATTAACATTTCTGAAAAGGGATCTGCCCTTTAGAAAAAGAGAGGAAGATGCCAATTTAACAGCCTACTTATTGGGTTTCTTAGGTTGGAAGCTGCCTGACTTAATTAATTTCTTCACGATCCTTCTACTACCTGCTCACAATATGCCAAGCTCTATTCTGGGAAATGCTTAGGGAAGAAGATGCAGATCAAAGTTCTTTGCAATAGCAGGAGGCCTTTCATAGCTGTTACAGATTTTGGTCCTTAAATGACCCTGTTTAAAAATAGTTTTTAAATTCATGGAGAGGGCTTAAATTCTTCAATTCTTGTAAAATTTTGAAAAATCCTTTCCTGTTTGCTATTTATTTCTCTACTTAGATGTCTAGAAATGTTTAAAAGGCACCCATGCTTAGGTATTTGGCAATATATTACAATTGAATGGAGCTAAAATGAAGACGGCTGTTTTTAGCAACACTATTTATATAGCTTCTGCCTCAGGCAAAAGTACCACTGTACACCTACATCACTGATTGAGCTTGGAACTGTGTTTAACTGCTGCTACAGGTCACAAAACACTGTGAGGCTGATCTCCTGGCTCTCACTTTGGTCCCTACATGCTGCTCCAGTACACAGGCAGCACAGAAAAGATTGCCATAAGATAGAGCAGCCCTGAAGGCTGCTCTGACTTATGCTGGGGGGGGGGCGGTCATTTTGGTCACAGCAGCAGCTTCCTGGAATCTGAGCTGCTCAGAGGTAGTGTAAAGCCATCTGTAACTCCCCTCTGGGCTGTTCTGTCTGTGCAGAGTCTCTCAGGAGATCTGCACTGAATCTGACCCTTTGTTTTTTTTAGATCCTACATGCTATGGGCCAAATTCAACTATGATGTACCTATTACTTCAGTGGAGCTACATTAGGGATGGATTTGGTCTCTTGCTTTTAAATTTCCCAGTCACTGAATACAAGTTTTTAAAAATCCCAACTGTTTAGGGTTCTCAGTTAGCTTCCATTGTATACATCTTTATTATAGGTGTGTAGGTTCCCCACCTGAACCAGATTCCTCTATTAATGCAGCCATAATTTCACTGCATTTATTACTCTCATTTATTACTGCTAACACATCTCAAATTAACTGAAAAATGTTTTGGCAGATCCACTATACTTGCACATTAAGCACTGCTTTGCTGTTGGTAAAGTGTGGTTTTCAGCTACCATATACATGGGATTATTCTTATTAGTTACAGAACTTGATCCTATTCCCACTGAGAGATCAGATCACAAGGTCCATGCCCTGAGGAGCTTACAGTCTAAATAGAGAAGACACAGACAGGGGATGAGGGCAGCAAGATGCAAAGTGACCAGTGAAGCGGGGTGCTCAAACAATCTGTGGAGTGGGGGTGATGAGAGTTATTGAACCAAACTGTAAACCCTGTATATAATAGACACCACTTTCAGTCAGGGGGTGTGGCAGCATCCCCAGCACCCATAGTTCCAGCACCTATGCAGTGAGGTTTAGCAAATGGCTGTAACAAGGGAGCTTTTCATCTGAGAGTCGCTGGTTCAAACAGGGCCAGGTTAGCCATGACTGACTGGTGGCTTTTTGGTCATATGTTAATGAGTTAGCAGACTCAGTTTAGTTCTTGTTAACAGGTATCCATGTCCCCACAAAAAGTTGTCGGGTTTATTGACAGTCTCAGCAGAGTCCAAGGACTGAATAGCCCAGGACCTGTTCTCTCCATGAGCGGCTGGTGACTCCGCCGCCCGGGAAACCTAACCACCAGCCCCTCCCCGTGTGCCCGAGGCCCCGCCCCTCCCTTTCTAACTCCCCTTCCCCCACAGGAGCCCAAAGCACCCCCACCGTGGCCCCCCAGCACCGGACGGCCAGGGGTGGGGGACCCAGGCCCCAGCCCCGGTGCGCCGCAGCCTGAGCACCCCCAGCCCCTGGGTGGCGCGGCCACAGTGCCCCCAGTCCCGGTGCTGCAGGTGGCCAGGCAGCGCGGTCGCCGCACTCCCAGTCCTGGGGCTCTGGGCAGCACGATCGCTGTGCCCCCAGCCCTGGGACTCTGTGTGGTGCAGTCACTGCACCCACAGCTCCAGGGCTCCGGGCGGCCCCTAGTCCCGGTGCTCGGGTGGCCAGCACCGGGCAGGCAGCGCGGCCCAGCACCGGCAGCCCCGAGTCACTGCAGCTGGCCTGCCGGTGGGGCCACAGTAAGCTGTTTGGGGAGGCAAAACCTCCCTTGCCTACAATACCCGCCGCCCCTGACTCTCTCCAAAACTCAATTGAGGCACATTGGTGGGGCAGCACGTGCAAGACTTTCCTTACCAGTGCTGTGCCTATTGTGCTGAGAGAGGATGCCAGCTCCCAGGGCTATCACTACAGCACCTTTTACCAAAAATACATTCAGTTTTAAAACATATCCTGTTGACACTTGTAGCCAGGTTAAAGGCTTTATTGTTGATGGTATTGGCAGGAGACTGGCTGCAGAAAGGATGCCAAGTTTGACTTCACCCTTAATTTCACAAAATATGTGTTTAAGTGGTACATCTACACAGCAAAAAAACACCCCTGCAGTAAGTCTCAGAGCCCTGGTCATGCAGTAAGTCTCAGGGTCCGGGTCAATTGACTTGGGCTCATGGGGCTTGCGCTTGGGGCTAAAAATATCAGTGTAGATGTTTGGGCTCAGGCTGGAGCCTGGGCTCTGAGAATGAGGAGGAGGGTCTTGGAGCCCAGGCACCAGCCTGAGCCCAAACATGTACACATTTTCAATGGAAAATCCTGTCCAGGTAAATTTCACACTCATATGTTTTTCATTGCAAGGGAAGGATGAGTGCTTTTATTAAAAGCTATGGCTCATATTGTGGCAAGGGTAAGTATTATTATAGTCTAACTAATGGTTTATAGAATAACTTGGGCACAAAATTTCACAACCTCTCGTTACTCTAGAAGCCATCACATGCAGAAGCACCCATCATCTACTCAGTGGTTTAATTGCCTAACTCCTGCTCAACTTGTGTCCTTCGGCAGTTAATAACACGACATGTTCATAAGACTTCTACATGCTAGGGACACAGACCCATATGCTACTGAACACCCTCAACTCCCACTGATTTCAGTAGGTGTTGATGGCACTGAACAGCTTGCTGGAAGCAATTGGCACCCTGCAGGATCAGTTGCTGTTAGCACAGGTGATTACTCCAGTATGCACAGCACTGCACTATGGGTGGCAGTATTAACTGTCATGGTTTTTTATTTGGTCTTTAGCCTTAGTAAACATTGCTGACTAATACCCCATCCTCTATTTAATTTCATTCCCTTAATATTCAGAAACGTGCTCATTTGCCTTTTGCCAGCATCATCTTTACCATTTTCTTCCTTTATCTCATTGTTTGCCCTTAGGGACAGGTTCCTCTTAAGCTCATCTGTATATTTGCATCCATCTTTAAGGTAACTGTGTGTTTGTGTTTCCCCTGGGTGCAGTAGAATTATAAGTCCTCTCTTCAGTTGTCATGCTTTCTGTGTTACTGAGAACATAAAATTCCATCCTTCATATAGGAGCAGTTTTGTTACAGTAGTTATGTAGTTTGTTACAGTATTTGTGTGTGTGTGTGTGACACTAACATTCATTCTCTAAGTTACTTGAGATTTTTCTTGGTCATGTTTCCTCACTCTTCTTTTTTTTCTTTTGGGAAGGATGGGAGAGGGAGACTTGGTGAGTATTAGCGGAGATGGGGCTTAATCCAAAATCCTAGATCCAATACCCACAAAATTTGGGAATCAGATCTGAACTTGCAGCTCAGGCCCATCTCTAATATTTAGAACTTATGAAAAATTAATAGATGTGGCTACAACCAAATATGCAGCAGGCAATTCTACCAATACCTCTACTCTTCAAGTTTCTGGGACTCTGCTGTGATGAGTTGGGGATTGGTCCTGCTTTGAGCAGGGGGTTGGACTAAATGACTCCTGAGGTCCCATCCAACCGTGATATTCTATGCTTCTATGACTGATATGGACAAAACCTCTTGGTCTACATTTCAACATTCCTCATATCCATCAGGTCTTAAGCAGACAGCATGCGTATTTTGCAACAGATTCCACAGATCTGTCCACAAAGTATGCTGTCCAATTTAAAACAACAACAACAAAATAATGTAGTTAATGTAAACCATTAGAGATGATTAAAAAAAGACATCTCAGTGCAAAATCCCACTGTGCACAGCCAGCTCAAAGCCCAGTTATTCTGCCTGGAGTTTGACAGAGATGGTTTCAGATGAATGCTTGGAAATTAATCATGTCTCTTGAAATTCCATTTGAGCAGCTCCATTATTGTGGAGACAATTGTTTACTTAGGAGCTCATTTATCACTGTAAAATAAATAGATTAATCAAACTAGGGACACCTCTTGGTGCAAGAGTGAAGGATTTTGAAAAGATTCTCCAAAAGTACTGGGAAGGAACTGAACAGAATAAAGGCTGATGTCGCACTTTTATTGGCATTTGGGTTGTGATACATGGGACTGTTTTCAATTTTGAAAAAAGAGAAAGTTTTAGTGTAAGTAATTTTCTTTTCCACTTGGATGTACAGTTCAGGAATTCATAGACAGGTCCACTGAAGTCAAAGGAAGTTTTGCACTTATGATGACTTAAAAGACCATGCTCAGAAAATCAAGCTCAGGAGAAACCCCCTGTATCAGCATCCGTTAAGGCTAGAGAGATGTAATAAAATACGAAAGTTCACCACTTGGCCCGTGATACTTGGTTTCAGCCACAGCCTCCTGTTTAGCCCTAACAGCAGCATATGCATGGTCTCCCAGTAAGGGCATGACTGAGGCATGTCTATGTTGGAAATTCACCCTGATTCCAGCCATCTGTGGCCAGTTGGCTCCATTGAAGCGTACCTTGGTTTCAAGTGCGGGTAACCTCAATCTGTGCAAATTGAGGGTTATCTTGCCAACACTTATTTTGCACTGATACGGAGACTGCAATGGCTGGCCAGAGATGGCTGGAACTAAAACAAATTGCCAGTGCAGACAATGCTTGGGTTTTGGAATGAATAACACAGACTGGTGCAAATGAAACCTGTGATTGATTCCTGATTAATAGACCTCAGAGGTGCAACAAACTGTTCACAAGAGAGATGCTGCCATTGTTCTGAAGCAATTTTTCTTTAAATACATAGGCCCAAATTCTCTTCTCAGATACCCAGGCACAACTCCTGCCTGCTTCATTCTCATTGACATTCTGCCTTCATTCCCACAGAAGTCAATGGGCGTTCCAAGTGCATAAATGAGGACAGATATTGGCCCATAGTGAAGGCATAGATGGCATTAGGAAAGAATTCTTATCAGTTAACAGGACAGAGCGTGAGTGAGCTATGACTGAACATGGGACTAGGAGCCATGACTCAAATACTGATTTGTTGTCTCTTTGCCTTTCTATCCTAATTTTACTATCCGTTATGTTGTGAAGCTTGCACCATTAATGTACAAAAATTGCTAGTTGAGTGCCATGTGTTATTACCACTATTAACAATGGTCTCAACAGTGCAGCATGTTGGATAACCGCACAGAGCAAGGTTCATTAGCCTGCTATTAACAAAAGTAACACAAATACAAAATAACACCTTAAGAAAAGCTATTTAATGGAGACTAGCATTTAGCCTCAGTCCTCTCAGCATGTACTCATGTCTCCTATGTGGCAGCACAGACCGCAGACTACTTACTGCAAGATCACCCCAGCTGTCTGTAGAAAATGAATTTAGTTGATATTCAGTATTGTATTGAATGTTTTGTCAATTTATGCTGTATTGCACCCATTCCACATCGTGTGGATCACATTGCCTTTAATGCTAAAACAAGGTGTACAGACAGGTATCAGCTACTGAGAATTACAGGGAAACATTTAATCTGATTCTTCAAATTGCAGACAGTAGCAAATAGTACAAAATGACAGCAGGCTCTAAATAACCAGTGAGACACCATCTGCTGCTGAATTATGCTTGCCGTTATCCCACTGCACAGACCTGCTTGCATTATATCTGATAATGAAACCTCCTTTCCTGTTCACGGTAATAAATCATTTAAAGAGGGTGATGACAGCCCCTGAATTAACTCGGATCAGCCACTGAAGACGGATCTGTTACTCAGCATGTTGGTGTCAGGCCTGAAAGTGCATTGGGAAATGGTCAATTGTCTATATTCAAGGTCAGGTTTATCACCGGGGCTGTGATGGTGCACTTAGGAATGGAATTATGCTTAATGGCAACCATTCTTTTTTCTGTTTCACTCTTTAAAATAAAGGAATGCTTATGTCTGAGCTGTGATACAGCTTCAAACTAAATGATAAGGTGTGATGTCCAAAAAAATTTCACCTGACCAGTTTTAAGAGTTGACTAGCCTTGCTACCTCTCCTAGGCTGTCTTCACTGCAGAGTTAACTCAAGTTACCTACATTCTAGTTACTTCCTCTCAAGTTAGCCTAGCTCAGGTGAGAGCAGACATATTTTGAAATAACACTCGAGCCACAAAGTGTGATTGTATTAGCAGCAAAGTGATTGTGTTAGCACTTGACAAGTTGCACTACCTTGAGCTGGAGTCTTTACCACTTGACAGGCTTGCCAACTGTTCTTCGAGTATAAGGTGCATCTCCAATAGAACAATGTGTTAGTATAGCTATACCAGTATACCTATACCAGCAAATCTTTCTAGTGTAGACAAGGCCTTAAAAGCACCACCACAGCTGAGTTAAGGGGTTTTGTGTGTGGATGGGACTCAAGTAGGGGCAACATTCAAGTTGGCTTTGCAGTTGAGACAAGCTATCAGTCTCTTGAATCTGCAAGAGAGGAAGTTGAAATTTAGGAGCATTCTGAAAACGCTGAAGACTTTGTGAAGTAAGACAAATATAAGTAAGTTACCTTCAGTTTGGTTTAGTGGCTAATACTGAGCAAGTTTTGCTTAGACTTTTTCAATAAATTATCAGAAATTGGAAACTGAAAATTTTTGGTAAAACTTTTGAATTATCAGGAACAATTTTGAGTTTTTGTAAAAGTGTTCAGCTTTTGGTGTAGTTTTCAGTAAATATTTTCAGTTTTTGGATTTCAAAATAAAATTTTTTTTATTGAAAACCTATTTTTTTTCTTTAAAACATTTTAAAAACTAATATTTTCTAGTTTGGGTTTTGCTTGGAAAGGCTGAAAAAAGTGGGAAATTTTGGGGGGGAAATTATATAATTGGCATTTTAATCAGCTGCCGTGTGCAGTTGAGCTTTGGAAAAAGGGTTGCAGGTGTCAAACCATAAAATCAGTGAAACAAGTAGATTTTTAAAATATACGCCAAATAAACTTATAAACATTGCTGCCTTTCTGTATGTCTGTTTCTGAGACTTAAATCTCTTGTACTAGTGCAATAAAAAGGAGTTGAGAATGTATTTTGACAAAGTAAGCAGCTGTAGCCTCATTATACAAAGTCTTATAATACTTGATCAGTGCACTGATGTTGATGCATTTTTCTTTATCACAGTTTAACTGTTTACATGGTATACTTCTTAAGGAAATACTGTTTTGTCTGAACGTCATCCTTCATATAGTTATTGATGTTATTGGTTTGGCTTGCCTATTGGAGAAAACTACCTGGTCTAAATGCCTATTTCTAATTATTTACTTCACTTCATTCATTCATGTAGAAAGCAAGGGAGCAGAGAAGGAGTAAAGGACCCTGATCTCCCTGACGTCTGTGAAGATGAGGCTACTTCCTGAAGCCATGTGCATGTCCTGGATTGGTTATTTACTCCTGTTGTAACCATTGTGTTGTGTCGCACACATTCTGCTCTCATGAACCAAAGTTTGTGACCTGAAAAACTGAAATTGAAAAGAGGAAACAACCAACAACAACTAACAGTGCGAGTTCTTTGGAAATGGTTTACTCATGGAATGCTATGTTGTATTACTGGCTTCATTCAACATGTAAGATGTTTCTCTGTATTTGACATGTGCCGCATTCTCCATTTGTGCTTCAGCCTACGTTGTGTGGTCATTATAGTCTGGTATCTTGACCAATGAATGTCTTTTTATTTATAATTCAAAGAACCAAACTTTATCTAATAGGGTACTTGCCATCAAGATGTTTTCCAGCTTTTTGCATTCTGCATTCAAAGTTCCAAGAAAAAAGATATGCAGTAACCAGGTCTCCTGTCTTAGGTTAACTTTTATTTATTACTCAAGCACTTACCTTTACTGGGGAACAGTCTTACTTCTGCTGAAGTCAATGGCAAAATTCCTGTTGACTTCTGTTAAAGTAGGATGAGATCTTCCACTGTGTAATTCTTTGTGCTTTTTGTTTTTTCTTATTTTTGCATTATATGACTCCTTTTAACATATAGGGCCACATTAGAGTCATTTTAGTACAATATTGGAAATATACGGTATTGCCACCCATCTGCATTGAGCTTTTGAGTGTCCCAGAACAGTTAAAGGCCTTGATATCCATCTGAATATGATGGTTTAGTGCACCAAGAGCATTTGCTTGTAGAGTGTACTTAGTGTGACCAGATAGCAAGTGTGAAAAATCGGGACACGGGATGGGGGGTAATAGGAGCCCATATAAAAAAAGCCCAAAATATCGGGACTGTCCCTATAAAATCGGGACATCTGGTCACCCTAAGTGTACTTGCTTATAGAGTCTACTGTTCCCAGAGGGCTGGGATTTGATTCCATTTGTGTGCTAATGTGTGGACAGGAATTTGTATTTACAGATCTGAAAGCATGAGACAATGGATTTTATTTGTCACTTAAGGCAATCTGATTCTCCTTTCCCACTCACCTCCCAGTCCCCCCATAAGAGAGAGACAGTATGTGTGTTTGATTATAGCTTGAGTTTTTTACCTAACTGTTGTTTACTGGTGAATGCCCTGAAATAGGACATTTTCCTATAAGAGTATGTTAGTATATGATTCTTAGAGGTTAAGCAAGAGACCCAGAAAAGCTACAGGACAAAAGTTGAGTTAAATTAAACTCATTTGTGTAGCATTTTAATACTTTAGGTTTTATGCACTTGGTCCTTTGCTGTGGCATGCTGCTGTAACATCCCCAATATGGTTTTAATAATATGCATGAATCTTCAGTGTTGTCAAATTAGGAGGTCAGAGATTTGTTTGGCATCCCAAGTCAGCAGCAATGGAGGCTGAAACCACTACAAAAGTAGTTATGTTATGTCCTGCTGCAGTTCCACAGGAGAGAAAGAATAGCTGCCAGTAGGAGTTCTGAGATGAGATTGTCATGTTGCACAGCTATAAATTTGGAGTAATTCATTCACTTCAATGGAGTTACTTCAGATTTACGTTAGGGTTGTTGTGTTTAGTCTCTCAGGCAAGTACAAAGGTGTGTGCACACCTCTATAGGTGTGCTTCTTGTCCTATCCTCAGAGGTTAAGAACAACAATTTTTCTCCCTTCTCTATGTAACAACCTTGTATGTTCTTGAAAACTGTTATCATGTCCCCTTCTCAGTCTTCTCTTCTCCAAACTCAACAAACCCAATTTTTTAAATCTTCCCTCATAGGTCATGTTTTTTAGACCTTTAATAATTTTGTTGCTCTTCTCTGGACTTTCTCCAATTTGTCGACATCTTTCCTGAAATGTGGTGCCCAGAACTGGACACAATACTCCTGTTGAGATCTAATCAGCACAGAGTAGAGTGGAAGAATTACTTCTCGCGTCTTGCTTACAAGACTCCTGCTAATACATCCCAGAATTATGTTCACTTTTTTTGCAACAGTGTTACACTGTTGACTCATTTAGTTTTTGGTCCACTATGACCCCCAGATCCCTTTCTGCAGTCAGGGCCGGCTCCAGGGTTTTGGCCGCCCCAAGCAGCCAAACAAAAACCAAAAAAAAAAAAAAGCCACGATCACAATCTGCGGCAGCAATTCGGTGGTAGGTCCTTCGCTTCGATCAGGAGTGAGGGACCGTCCGCCGAATTGCCGCCGAACAGCTGGACATGCCGCCCCACTCCGTAGTGACCGCCCCAAGCACCTGCTTCATAAGCTGATGCCTGGAGCCGGCCCTGTCCTCAGTACTCCTTCCTAGGCAGTCATTTCCCATTTTGTATGTGTGCAATTGATTGTTCCTTCCTAAGTGGAGTACTTTGCATTTGTCCTTATTGAATTTCACCCTGTTTACTTCAGAGCATTTCTCCATTTTTTCCAAATCATTTTGAATTTTAATCCTATCCTCCAAAGCACTTGCAACCCCTCCCAGCTTGGTATCGTCCACAAACTTTAAGTGTACTCTCTATGCCATTATCTAAATCATTGATGAACATATTGAATAGAACTGGACCTAGAAGTGATCCCTGTGGGACCTCACTCATTATGCCCTTCCAACATGACTGTGAACCACTGATAACTACTCTCTGGGAACGGTTTTCCAACTAGTTTTGCACCCACCTTATAGTAGCTCCATCTAGGTTGCATTTCCCTAGTTTGTTTATGAGAAGAACATGCGAGACAGTATCAAAAGCTTTACTAAAGTCAAGATATACCACATCTACCGCTTCCCCCGCATCCAGAAGTCTTGTTACCCTGTCAAAGAAAGCTATCAGGTTGGTTTGACATGATTTGTTCTTGAGAAATCCATCCTGATTGTTACTTATCACTATGTTTATCTATGTCAACAAAAAGGGCAAATAAAGTCAAAAGGCAGGAGTATTTTCCATTATTATGCATTAAAGTGCAAGTTATGCAGTTTTTCTGTGAGGAAGGCAGCTAGAATATGCATTGTTTCAGAGAGAAAAGTGGTACATTAAGGATGGTCAGGATGAGAAGGTAGGTTTTTTGGCCCTTTTTAGGGTGTGAATGAGATAAAATGTTATAAACCCCTTGTTTATATCTTATATTCCCTCTGTTTTCCTCCACTTCTCATTTTTCATAGAATCATTAATTTTTAAGGCCTGAAGGGGCAATTTTGATAATCTAGTCTGACCTCCTACAGAACAAAGGACATAGAATGTCATCCATTTTCTTCACCACATGCCGCTCTTTTATGATTACATATGTTAATAGGCATCTCCGCTAGCATCATTTTGTCAGTGTCGGGGTTATAGTTATTTTTTATTGCACAGAAGTGTTGTTTTGAAAAATGCAGATTCAGTGTAGCAAGAGATAGGCAGACCAGTAGCCTTTATGTCTATGGTCTAGTTGTAGAGCACAGGACTGGGAGTGAGGAAATGGGAGTTCTGATCTCAATTCTGACAATGACTCTCAGTGTGAAGTTGGGCAAGTCACTTAACTTCTCTGTGCCTCAGTTTATCCATCTGGAAAAGGGGGATAATAATACTCCCCACTTCACAGGGGGAATGTGAATTTTAATCAAAGTTTGCATTGTGCTTCAATAGCACCTTCTATCTACGGATAACAAAATACTGTAATTTATTATATTTATGCTACAGAGTAGTAATCATAAAAACAGGTGTCTTAAATCAGCCTAGTCTTGGAGTTATTGTTATATTTCTTTTTTTTTGTAAAAGGAATGGTGCTGATGGAAAATTCATTTACTCTTTTCTTCAGCTCAGGCAAGAAGTCTGCAGAGAAGAATTTGCCAATTACAATATTATGGAGCATTATTTCTCAGCAGAGGTATTCTCCTTGAGTTCACTTGGGCTCTAGCCTTGTCTATAGTCAAAGTTGCACTGGTTTTAACTGAGGTGCAACTTTAAACCATTTAATTATACGGGTGCCAAAAACCTTAGTGGACACTCTGAATTCAATTTTATACTTAGTTTATATCAATAAACTTAATAAGGAAGTTAACTTTGAATATAGCACTTGACGTCTATCTACACTAAGGAAATCTTCCAGTTCAGCTTCAGTGGTGTTAGCTGATTTGGGGGATGAAAATTTAGATTATTTCTTAAACTAATGGATTTATAGTTCAATAACTATCCATTTTGAAATTATGGAGATTTTTCAAAGGACTCCAGTGGAGTTATGCACTCAATTTCTAGTGGGATTTGGGAACCTAACTCCTTTAGGACTGCTTTGAAAATCCCAGCCTCAATTAATAAAACAAACCAAAATCTTAATATTTTTGGGAAGAGTAGGCTTTCTGTACTATTTCTTTAGCTATAGGACACTGTGTTGCTTTTATAGTCTTTTAATCTCTTAAATTCTCCCCAAAGTTGTTTTTAGAAAATGTTCAATGTTCCTTTAAAAGAAAAACATAATAGACCTGTTTCTTCCAATCCAGACAAAAATGAATTCTGCTTCAGAGACTTTGTCATCTCTGGCTTTCAGCCCAAGATTTCTTTTCCTTTAGATGACAAGAAATCATCCTAATTCTATCACACAAAGCAATCTTAAAATCTGCACACAGTTCAAAAAGGGGAAATTATGCTAGCATCAAAAGAAGTCTAATAATTTCTCTGCATGTCTAGAGGGAATGCTGTGAAACGACATTCCACTTCTGTCATCCTATCCGAGTGAAATGTACCACATGTTTGCAGCAGTGTTAGTGTAGCTTGGAGCAATAGTGCCTTTCTACTATGGGACAGGAGCAGATTAAAGGATATAAAATTTATTTATTTTTCAAATTAGCCTTTCATCTTTGACAATCCAGCCCTATCCAAAATGGATGAAAATCATTCTCTTTTTACATAAATATCGGGCATTGGGATGATCTGCAGAGCAGGGGGAGGACTGGAATAGTCAGTCTCTGATGTCTTTGTGCAATCCCTACATTTTGTATTCAAAATCCTCCACCACCATTTATATACTAGATAGCACTGTTTCTGCTGTAAGGGTATCCTGCAGCTAGGGTGACCAGATGTCCTGATTTTATAGGGACAGTCCCGATTTTGGAGTCTTTTTCTTATATAGACTCCTATTACCTCCCACCCCCCTGTCTTGATTTTTCACACTTGCTCTCTTGTCACCCTACCTGCAGAAGAGGGTGCCTGTATTAATCAACATGTGTGTTCTCAAGTCCACATCTGTGAGAAACACCTCTAACAGTTTTTTGTAAAGCAAATGGTTATTTGTCACTTCTTATAATTTAGTCCAAGTTGTAATTAAGTTATGTCTAATTTGAGAAGCCTTCAAAGAAATTTCTCTTGTGGAGAAATAACACACTTTTTAATCTGCATGAAGTACATTTTTTAAAAAATGATTAATAGATCTAAGCTCTTAGCTTGAGAGATAACTCTTGGTAAAGTTTGTCAAGTCTGTTAGCAAGCACAGCCATATTAGAGATCTTTATCATTTTGGGTGGAAGTATTTCAATATGAACACGACACTTTAAAATAAACCAAATTCCCATTGTTTTCAGATGCTTATCATTACATTGTAGAGTCTGAGTGAAGCATGTACAGTGACTCTTAATGTTTATAACACCATCTCATCCCACTATGCATGTGTACTATAGCTGCTGTTGTGCCGTGGTTTCCTGGCCATTTGTCTGTGACAAAGAATAATGTGTATTTGCTGGTAATTGTGTCATATCTGCATGATTCCACCTTTGAGCAGCAAAGGTCTATAAAAACACCAAGCAAATCAGCCATGTTAGATTTTGCCAGTTGTCTTTCAGACTGCTGGAGACTTTGACAGTGCAAAGTAAAGAAACAGACATTTACAGTATAGCCTTTCCAGTTTGAGTCACATAATCAGCTCCTATAATTGTTGTCTACAAGATAATTTAGTGCATATGCAGCATTAATCATGACTTTAGATTTAGATTTTTCTATGGTTCTTTTCAGTGTCTTGAGATTTTTGAAATAAACAAAAATCCTCTCTTTTGTAGGTTAAAAAGATAATGAATCAGGTGCCACAAAGATCTCTGTAAGACCCACCTGTTTATTTACCATATATATTATTATATATAACATATAAAGCATAATTTGAAAAGTGGCTAACATTAATAACATGTTCACAGATTTTCTTTGGCTTTCACTCCTTTGGTGACAACAGTTTTGTATCTTGTTTGAGTAGCTTCTGACAAGACACTCGTCTGTTGGTTTTTTACTTTACTTTAAATTGCCAGTGGCTTGCATGTCAGGGCAGTCATTGAGTTTCAAAGATGTTAGGCAACTTAGAGGTCATTTTTGTTGTTATTTTAAGAGGAAATGGGATGCTAGCTTGATTCATTTTATTTGCAAATTGGGTACAATTTGAAACATTCTGATTAAGGTCTTATACTGTTCAAATTGAAGACAATGGAAGTTTTGCCACTGACTTAGTGGGAGTGAGATCAGGGTCCTAAGTGACTAACAAGTAGCTCTGATAATCTTGAAAAGAAAGCTTTAAAAATAACTCATTTTGTTCTGTTTGTTGTAGCTGTTATATCGGTCTTCCAAGCAGGTGTTTATAGCAAAGCATAAGCTCTTATGTAAACTTCTCTTTGGAGACAGCATAATTGAACATGGTAGCCATGAGAGGAGACCCCTTGAACTGCTTACATTTCCAGAAACAAGGGCAAAGAGAGAATGCGAGGATTTTTCTTTAGTTACTGTGTATGATAAACCTGTGCCATGTTGGTTGCAATGGATTTCATTAAAGGAATTTCACTGTTCCATGGATCATGATGTCAAAGCAGTAAAATTGTAAATAAATCTACCTCCTTTGATGGGCAGTTGCAATCTTAATTGTAATATTTATTTCAGGAAAGCATGGACTGAGTGTCAAGTTTAAATTCAAGAAACTGTGGGGGAGGAAATCCCCTTATAGTAAGATTTTCTAGGCCTTTAACTGCACCAACTGAACAGAGGCTAAGTTAAGTTCAGAGATGTGCTGTCGTGTGAAATAGATTACGTTCATCAAAGTAAGCATGAGGGCTGTAGAGAATGTACCCCTTAAAGCCCAGATTTTGGTCTTTGTAATACTGCTATAGCAGCTAGAGTTACTGTGTGTAAGTTCAAGTGACACTAATTTATTTTAAATGAAAATATGAGAGTTACATGAAATCAACATAGATGTCTTTCTGCTGAAGAGTTTCTAACTTACTATGCAGTTTTACTGCATGCTTCCAATTCTAGGCTAATAAATTCTTTTGACAAGTAAATCAAATTCAGATGATAACTTGGCCTCTTTGTGAGCCCAGTCTTGTAAGGTGCTGAGTGCTCGTGGAAACTAAATGTGTGTTTTTTGTGTACGTGAAGTGTGTCACTTTTGTATAGGCATTACATGCATATGTGAATGTGCACTATAATTTATGGAAGAGACCATTTAAATTTACATATTAGTTTATAAAGGAGTCTATACATGATCTATTATGAGTTTTAATATCATTTGGATGTAAGTGACATATTTCTGTTCCACATGGATCTCCTGGGAGGTATGGTGTGCCCTCAACACCCATTGATTTCAGTGGGAGTTCACATAACTCAGCACATTGCAGGATCCGGCGCTAGAAAAGAATTTAACAATGCAAGGATAAATAATCCTGTATTTATCTTAGTCCTAGAGCCTTACAGCATAAATAAAATGAAATCTAAATTGTATTGGGAATTCAGTAGAAATTTTTCTGACAAATGCTTTTTAAAGGTGTACTCCACCTTGAAATCTCTGTAAAACAAAGAGGATGCTGTTACAACAGCATTCCTTACTTAGGCAGATTGGTACTGTAGGTGGGAAGCAAACTATCTATAGATCAGGGGATGCACCATATAAGAGTCTTAAAATGAGGAGAGAGGGCAGGGTATAGTTCTTTCTTAGAGGCAAAATGAACTGTAGTGCAACTAAAAGAAAGAAAGAAAGTCCCCATAACAGATTTTACTATTCATTACTTGTCCAGCCAGCTCACAGTTAAGATTAGACATTCTGTAGTCCTTAAAAAAGCAAAACTCACAGGGGCTCCAAATGACTCTCTAAAGTATGACTTGAAATTCGTTTTCTTGTGTTTTGTGATAAATTGCAACATGAGATCCTTTAAAGTCTGGGTATATATGTGTTGTCTCTTCTCATGATTAGACCAGGAGGATCAAACAAAGCTGTATTCACATTGTTCACGAATACCTATCTCTCAGTAAAAGCCACCATTACCCCCTCCCGCTCAAAAAAACTACACACACACCCCAACACACCTTCTTTCTCCCCATCATCAGCAAGTCAAAGAGCTGTATAGAAAATGTGCAAAAAAGAAAAAGTCTCTTCAGTATAACATAGATCTCAGGTCTCCTATGTAGAGCAGCAAGTTGTGTATGTGACAGATCATTTGTTGCATGATTGCAAATTAAACTTCAGTGTCATGGCTAGCAAGAGATTTTCAAGACTTATACAGCAAAGAATGTTACTTCTCCAATTCAACTAAGATTCCATCCTGCAAGGTACTGAGCACCCTGTATATTGACATCAGTTGAGCTACTCACATACTTAAAGTTAAGCATGAGCTTAAGTTATTTCTGGGATCTGGGCCAGAGTCCTCCACACTGTGTAGGATCAAACTCCTAGATCCTTGCTGCATGCTGATCAGGTGTAACTTAGCAGTTCCTGATCCTTGATGCTAATGCAAAATGTTTGTGATTTGAGACAAGGAGGAGACAGAAGGAAAGAGAGAATTAATCTCTCCATATAGAGGGCATCTAAATACTAATCTAAATGAAAACTAGGAAAGTGGAGTTACTAGAGCTTGTATGCACTTTTATTGTGTTTTTATGAAAAAGATTAGCAGCTCTTACAATATTTCAGATTTTTACAGCATTTCTTGCGGCTGGGAGGCATCTAGTGAATTTTTGTATAGTGCATTATGAGTTACCGGAGATTCTCCTTTTCACCTGAAAACGTTTACAGAATTGAACAAAAAGTGAAAGCATTCTCTTTCCTGGACCAGAGCACTGTACAAAAACACAAAAGATCTGCTTCATTCAGAACTTTGGATGTACTGGAGTGGGGGAAAGAGAGGAAGTAGCAATTTATCCCTAGCTTTTTATGCAGGAATAACCTTCATTCACTGAATCAAAGTCACTTAAGCTTTGCGTTTCCTCAAGCTGAGGAATGCGCCTTCGTTCAACATTCCTTCTCCATAAAGTATTTCCAACACTACAGTTTTCAAAAAGAATGATAAAAGCTAAATAAATTATAATTTTCAGGATACAATGCTAATACTGTGTGCCGTAATTTTGCTGCTCTGTACCTGATTTATATGCCTGTTCTGTGTTGGTATTCACATCTGTTGCGCTATTTGGTGTGAGGTATAGCAACCTATGTATTCTACTATAACTGAAGCATGATGTATATGCGCTTTGTATTGTGATGGCACGTGGCCATTACGGTGTAAATATGTACTATTAAGAGAGAGGCTATTTTTTGCATGCTTTTATACTCTGGAACTGAAAGGAAAATGACAATAAAGTCTATAGAAACTCCTAGTGCTGATGTAGTGATTGAAGGACAAATTATTTTAAATTTGCGTATTTAAGCATTGAGGCTGAAATTCACCCCAACACACAGAATTCATACTAATCCCTACTTTTCAATTAGGGCTTAAGCATAGAAGGTACTGAGCATTCCAGCCCATTTTTAAAAGAGAACCACACAAGAGCTAATTTTCTTTAATACTTTACTAGGTCATATTCATCCTATCTCCCTCCACATCTGGAAACAACGCAAGTATCAGTCAAAATTGGCCAGTATGTTTATAATGGAGAGGTTACAGGGAAATTGTCATCGCCTTGCCACTGAGAACTGTAACAGTTTGTACCAAGGATTTTCAGCTCTGGTGTTTCAGGAGAGCATTGGATGGGCAAGAGGCAGTAAGCCCAGAGGGATAGCCACAAGACCATCTCTCTCAGCATGCTCCCCTGTCACCTTCCCTTGTGTGGCCCTCACCTCTGCACTATTATAATTATGCTAAAGACACCTTTACCAACCCTGCACTAATATTTATCTTGTATCCTTCATTGTTGTTTTTTTCCCCATTTTAGGTAGGACAAAAGGTGTGCTTAGTGCTGGGATAAATCCTATCAGGTCATATTCACATCACTGACCATTGTGATCATTGCTTAAATACAAACCCCTAAGATCACCCTGCCTACGAGTTTGCTCATAAAAAATAGCAGCTGGCTCCTAGTGAAGTGTAGTATTACCAATGCTGTGATGGGCAATTCAGATTATAACTTGACATTTGAGCAGCAATATCAGTCTGTATGGATTTTTAACTAGCATGCAAAGGATTAGAGCAGTGGGAAGGTATTTAAAAGTATGATGCTTCCAGTGTTCTCCTTGCCCTAGTATCTCTTTCGTCATATGCAAAAAGAAAATTTCTCTCTTCAGTCCAAGTATTACAGTATCTAAAAACCCCAGGAGAGACGTCTCATCTGTCTTGTCATGTATACTTTGGTCTAAAGATTAAGTACTTTATTCACTTCTTAAAGCTTTATTCACTTCTTAAAGCTGACTTTACAACTATACCTGGGCACAAAACTTTGAACAATATTATAGGGGGGTTTTGGGTCCACAAACTGACCACACTACCTTTTTCTACCCACGCATACAAAACAGTCAGAGTCAGATCCTCAGCTGATATAGATGTATGTAGCTACATTGATTTTCCCAAGGAAATGGAGGTCACCACATCATTTGAAACTAGACTACAAAAGTGTGCTTCAGCTGAGAGTTGAAATGAGATAGCAAGACAATAAGGCTGTTCCAGAAATCCAGACCTATAAAGAAGAATTTTGCTCAAAGAATGGTGCGACTGACTAGAATGACTCAGAGTAAGTCAGTCCTAGCAGAAGCAGGAGGGAGGGAAATGGAGAGAGACAAGTTCCATGGTGTAGGTTGGATCAGGGTCATGGAGGCTTTTTAAATGAAGGTAGGTAATTTTGAACTGGATACTGTAATGAACTGAGAGATAGTGGAATTATTTGAGGATGGGAGCAAAGTGTGAAGCAATTAGTTATACATGTGATTCCATGTTTCCTATAATAATGGTGCTCCTTTTTGGCCTGGGTCGCTAGCCATATTTGGGGTCTTGCCCGGTTGTTTCTGTTAAGAGGATAAATTATTGATACAAGTCAGGTATTTCTTCAGTCCAATCCTATTTATTTACAAAGAATAGACACAAAGTCATGTTTTCCTGAACACAATAGAAACAAATAATGGCAGGCAGTTTCCTAGCTCAGAAATCCAAGTCTGCCTTTCCAGCAAGTACTATGCCCTTAAGAAGTTCTGTCTCTGGCTTCCTCTTAGGGCTTTGTTCAACACTGCTTCACCGGCTGTTGGATATCTCCTCTCTCTCTTTCTCTCTCACATGCATGCGCACACAGCTGCAACCAACCAGTCCCTTAGTCCCTGTGCTTGCAATCAATTCCTGGGAAGTTACATCTCCTGCACAGTTTATTTTCTGATGGGCCTTGCTATGTGGCCCATTGTGTTGGGCAGTGGCTTCCTAATGTTTCCAGAAATCACTGCATAGAGGGGCATTTAATTGCTCCTTCCATTTAGCCTGAAAAAAGGTGCTACCCATTGGCTTTAACAAGATCTGTGATTATCTATAGATCAAATGTCCTCTTGATGGCAGCCATTAATGTCTTCCAGAATAATAATACATATTTATCTCAATGAGGCACACCAAAAGCTACAGTGAGGTCCAAAAAAGTCTTAAAGTCATTTGATAGGATTTGTATTAGAAACAATTATTTCTATAAAACCATCAGTGTAGGTATATACATTACAGACAGATATAAAGTCAAGGGCCCTATGGTGGAAAGCGTACCATCTAGTTTAAATGTCCATTTCCTTCCCTGTCCCCCTTCCATCCTGTCCTTCCAATTCCTTTACTTTCTTGTTCTTTTGTCTTGTTCTCTCATATTTTAAAAACAAAAATTCAATAAAATATTATCAAAAAAGCAAGAAATAGATTAACTGTGATGTTGCAACCACAAAGTTTAGATCAGGGGTCTGTAGGAAGGCTGAATTAGGGGTATCTACTGTGTTTACAGGTGTATTACATTGGTAAGAAAGTACGGTGTGAAATATTTATTTTTGTTATTTAGCCTAATCTTATCTTTCTCAAATGCTGGGTGGCCTTAAAGCTAAGGAAGCAACACACCTGAAGAAGTAAACATGGAAAAGCATGTAAAATAGATTCTGTCTTCTGAAGGTAATGGATTTTTCATTTTATGTCAAATAACTTTTGAATCAGTATGCGTTACATATGGCATATCTACGGTGGTTTCTGAACATTTATGGTCCATCATTCAGGCAGGTAGGAAGACAGGGCCAAATTCTGGTCTCAGTATGCAGGTTGTTCTGGATTCTAAATGCATTTGGAGCATAGTCCGTGTCAGGTCTACTATATAGATAGCCTAACCCCACAGGCTATTATTTTAAAAGGACACATGGATTGCAAAGATGCTTTAGTTAATTGAATAAGAATTTGTCTAGCCATTTGAATGCTTTGGGTTTTATTTTCTTAACATGCTTACAATCTTTCAGTATATATCAGAGCAAGCCATTGTGTTGCCACATACCAGGAGAAAAATGTCTTTTCAAAATCCATTTCCTCATACAAGAAAGAAGATTGTGTCATATATTACCTGAAATATCGCATTGCTTGAGTCTCACAGTATAAAATCTGCCCAATTAAATTCAGTTAAGTGAAATGGAGACCATGCTTTCCATTTCTAAGATTTGATTCACTTCTGATTTGCTCATCATTCAGAGAACAAAACCTTTCCAGTGAGTGAATGTCTCTTCCACAGAAAATACCAACAAAGGAATAAACTGCTTCATAGTCCCCTCCAGCACTCATGGATCCAAAGCTTGTGATGTTTAAAGGTTAAAGGAACAGGAGTGTTTCACCAATCCTCTGTGGTGTTTCCCTATTCTAAGAAATAACTTAAATAATCAAAAAATTCATTTTGTGACCTGAACATATTCAAAATAGCTTGTAGTACCCTAGCTCTCACAGCAGAATTACCTTCAAGACATCACAAATTAATGAAGGTTTGTTAAACTGAAACCGGCCTGCTTTACCTTGGGCCACTATAAAACTAAACTCCAGTGTTCTGGTTTGCATTGAGCATTGCACTGGCATGTTCACTGCAACATAACTAAACCTGCACCTCAGTTATGCTAGACCTCATTTCTTTCCTAGCCTTTATATGAGTGACAAGGAGATTCTGAGTTTTAGACTAGGATTGCCGAGGCTTAATTTCTCAAGCTGCACTTGCAGTGTCACATTCCACATCCTCCAAAAATTGCCAAAATCCTCCAACAAAATAAAGGTAATTAAATCATGACCTGATTTTTTTTTAATGCAGAAAACTTTTTAGAAAACAACACTTTGAGGCTATATCGCATATCACAAAGGCTTAGTAGAGGACACAAACTTTTTAAATTTTACAGCTCTCTTCAAAATGTGTGTGTATTTGCATCACATGACCAACTTTATTTTGTTTTCAGAGCATCATTTTGGGAATAAGACTTTTGTCCCTTCCCTGTTACCTTTTTTCCTCCGTCATAAATTCCAAGCAGTGTTGACAAATGGGAGCCAATGCAAAGTGATCACCTGGAGGGTCTTCTATTCAAATGCAAGCATCCTTGGACAATGAAGTAGCCACCACCCAGAGAAACCCATCCTTCCAGGTACGATAATAACCAAGCAACAATCACCTGATGACGGACCAGGATGATCTTGAGGAGAGAGGGACTTAAGAGGCTGACCAGGAGGGTCACCTAACAAAGGGGATTGCAACTTTATAAAAGGAGGAGGATTCTCTCACTGGCCATTTTAGAGAGAGAAGAGACCAGAAGCAGGCCACACTGAGCAGGAGGGACCTGGGACCGAGAAAAAGCATTGACCCAATCCCAAAGGGGTTCTTGGGGTGGTGAAGAAACTGAGGCAGGGATTTGTGTGCAGGATTTTGTTGTTTTTTCAATAGATCAGTATGCCTCTTCTCCTCCGTTAGACCCAAGTGTGGGGGCAGGGCGAGGTGGGGAAGGAGGAAGGGGAGGTGTTTAGAAATCTCTTTGCAGAGGCTGTGTGCTACTCCCAGTTTCAGACCTTTTATTTGATGTCCTTCCTTGGGATATGGGGTGCTGCCACCCAGCTGCCCTAGACACTGAAATCAGTGCCTGAGACCTTCTGAGCCCACCATCATTCACACACACTCCTGCAGAGCTTTGCCTAGGCTGTGGGCCTTCTGGGCTTCTCCTTTAGCCCCTTTGGGGACAATGTGACAGGAAAGCAACAAACACAGACTTAACAACGGCATTTCTTAAACACAGAGACTTTACTCTGAGGAGCACTTGAGTTACAGCTCTTTGAAAACAACAAAAGTCCCGAGATGTACTCTCCCCTAGTCTGAGTTCACCCCCTCTGTGAGTCTGGGGTTTGTCATCCTGCCATTTGTCTCCTTATGTGTGATGATGGTCAACTCCCAATCAGAGCAGCATCCCACTCTTTAGTAACATCTCTGGCTCTTGGCCTTGTGCTAGGATGCCCCAATTCTCTCCCCCTTTGTCATGCTTACTCCACATGCAGGGCCCTGTGTAGAAAAGTCATTGTTCCCTGGGTATGGCCCAGTAGCCGAGCATCTTTCGCAGTCAGTAGCCCCAGATTGCAGTCTTGATGGGGCTGGTGATAGTCCTTGAAGGACTTGTCAATTATTTTTCTTGGACAGGGCATTGCCTGGGATGCAATGAGCTTCCCTTGGGCAAGTTTTGACGTGTTCAACACACAATGGGGTGGGGGCTGGACAATGCAGAACACACATTTTGTGGGGAAAATCCAGGACTAGGCGTGTGTTGGGGTCACCCTGCAAGTAGTAACCAGCATGTGGTTGGTAACAGGTTGCTGGATCAGGGTGTGGCTGTACACAAACTCTCAGGGTGTGACCTGCTGATTGTGAGTGACCCAAGTTGGAAGCTGCAACAGCAAAACATTGTGAGGCACCCAAGGTTGCAGGGCAGGGGTGACACAGCCCCTCACTGGTTTGGATTGTACTCCAGAATGCCATAGAGTTAATAATTTGATACAGGCATCCCACTCTGTCCCATCTACCAATGGCTATTCTGTGAGAAATTCATTCCTGGACACAGTCTGAATGGTCTTGCAGCTCAAACTTCAGGTACAGATTTTCAACACCCTAAAGTACAAGAATGTTCGGATTTATGGTTTGGATTTGCATTCATCTTTACTTCTGAAAAAAGTCTTCTGCAGCAAACTCTGTGACAGCCAATGTCCATTTTAAATACAGCCTTCAAATATTCACTTAAAAATGCTAACGTTGCAGCAGAAGTTTGGGAAATCCTAGCAGGGCAGCTGCTCAGAGTAGAGAGCCATAGTCAGGAATCAGGAAGAAATACAGGACTGTCAAACTAGGTCTGACCAATGATCTGTCTAATCTAGTATTTTGTCCCTGAAATTATCCTGTACCAGATGGTTTTGTTTGAAGAAGGTGTAAAACCCTCACAGTAGAAAAGTATGTATTAGCGTGTCTGGGGGAAGTTTCTTCCTAATATCATGTAGTTAGTCATTGACAATTGTACTGAAGCATGGGGGCTGATATTCTTTATGCATTTATTTTTTGTTGGAATGGTTATGTTTGAAGAGACCAGACAAAGACCTTAGACTGTTAAATGTTTGCTTGTTGTCCCCAGAGGCAAGAAGGTATCACTCTCCTGTGTTGCCGTTGCTCTGATTTCCACAATAATTAGGGATGATGGCAATAGTGTGTTAAAGGCATGGGATCTCAGATTTGAAAAGAAAAAGAATATTCCATTAACCTATAATTCATTCAGCTGGGTCTGGGATTGTGGCAGTCTCAAACAGGGAATGCTGAATCTTGAATGTCCTATAATAATGTGGCACAATAAGGCAAAGGAGGAATTTTCCAGTTTTTAAACTCAGACACTGAATGTCATTTTAGATTTTTGTATCTGATATTTCAAATTATTTTCAATCTCATTGCTGATGCACCAACCCATAAAAAGTTAGTAGCTGAAAAGCTTAAATTCCCATTTGAGTGGACTTCAAGAACCATAATTAGCTTTCCAGCAAGGCAATCAAAGACTCCTGCTATCAGATTTTGTCATCAGAGGTCAAACCTTCATACTTAACAAATCTACTGTACTCCTTTGTATTATCAGACAAGTGATTTATATGATAAGATCAGGGAAAAAACATGCCCTAGATATTCTTCAGTGCCATAGCAACAGTGTTGAACTCACTGCAAACAATGTGCTGAGAGGGGAAGTAATGGGTACAAAGTGGGAAATAGGCTAACAAGATAGAGGGGAAAGCAGGATGGAATTATTAAAAAATGAAATCAACAACACAAATAATAAATAGCCAGTTTAGTTGGATTAATGAAGCTGCATACTCCAATCAGTGATAACATGCCAAAAAAAGCCCCATATATTTCCAAGCATGAAATAAAATATTGAGCTAGAAAAATGGCTTGAGGCACAAGGCCCACTTAATTTACACCAATGTAACTAAGGAGTAACTCCAATGAAATTAATAGTATTACACTGCTGTAAAACTAGTCTGTGTGCAAAGTATCAGGACCTGCTATTTCTAAATATGCATTATTTTAAAATTAATCAATTGGTCTTGACAGGGTTCCCTTTCAGTTAGAAATGTTGTGCAATGAAAACAGGCATTTTAAATTAAACACATTCATTGAGATGGAAGCCAAAGAGGTAGTTTCTGTCCATACGGTAGACTGATTGATTTCAATGTATTTGACATTTTTCTTATATGATTCAGAGTGTTCCAGAGACTTACAAAATTCACTCATTGCTAGGAGCTTACTGAATATCTAGATTTGAGAAGGGATGGTGGTAGATCGTCCTGACTGTCTCCTAAATCATAGAGTCATAGAAAATTAGGGTTGGAAGAGACCTCAGGAGGTCATCTAGTCCAACCCTCTGCTCAAAGCAGGACCAACCCCAACTAAATCATCCTAGCCAGGGCTTTGTCAAGCTGGGCCTTAAAAACCTCTAAGGATGGAGATTCCACCACCTCCCTAGGTAACCCATTCCAGTGCTTCACCACCCTCCTAGTGAAATAGTTTTACCTAATATCCAAACTAGACCTCCCGCACTGCAACTTGATACCATTACTCCTTGTTCTGTCATCTGCCACCACTGAGAACAGTCTAGATCCATCCTCTTTGGAACCCCCCTTCAAGTAGTTGACGGCTGCTATCAAATCCCCCCTCACTCTTCTGTTCTGTGACTAAATAAGCCCAGTTCCCTCAGCCTCTCCTCGTAAATCCTGTGCCCCAGCCCCCAAATCATTTTTGTTGCCCTTCACTGGACTCTCTCCAATTTGTCCATGTCCTTTCTGTAGAGGGGGGCCCAAAACTGGACTCAATACTCCAGATGTGGCCTCGCCAGTGCCGAATAAAGGGGAATAATCACTTCCCTCTATCTGCTGGCAATGCCCCTACCAATGCAGCCCAATATGCCATTAGCCTTCTTGGCAACAAGAGCACACTGTTGACTCATATGCAGCATCTTGTCCACTGTAATCCCCAGGTCCTTTTCTGCAGAACTGCTGCTTAGCCAATTGGTCCCCAGCCTGTAGCGTTGCATAGGATTCTTCCATCTACACTTGTCCCTGTTGAACTCATCAGATTTCTTTTGTCCCAATCCTCCAATTTGTTTAGGTCACCCTCCAGCATAGTGTCATCTGCGAACTTGCTGAGGGTGCAATCCATCCCATGATCCAGATCATTAATGAAGATGTTGAACAAAATTGGCCCCAGGACCGACCTCTGGGGCACTCTGCTTGATACCGGCTGCCAATTAGACATCGAGCCGTTGATCACTACCCATTGAGCCCGACGATCTGGCCAGCTTTCTATCCACCTTATAGTCCATTCATCCAATCCATACTACTTTAACTTACTGGCAAGAATACGTTTCATGTCACTATATGAAATCCTGTGTTTGAAAATATAACATCTTAACCCACGGGCTTAGCATACAAGGTTATATTTAGTGTATTAAGGATGTTATCCCTCATGCAAAACCCAGTTTCCTAAAGACATTAAGGCTTCAGAAGCTGTGGTCAACAAAAGAACTCATAAACAAACAAAACACCCTTCACTATTTGTTATTAGGAACAGGCCTGTCTATTTATCTAGGATTTTAACACTCTTCTCTATAGTATCTGAATGCTTCAGAAGATTTTAAGTATCAAAATAGCAGTCGCTCTTACTTCCCCCCAGGATGGGAGCTAATCCCTTACTTTGCCTATAGCAGTGTTACCAATTCTCATGATTTTATTGCACGCCTCACACTATTTGGTGTTTTCCTTTATGTCTCAGCACCTGGAGTTCTGGGATGTCAGTTTTCTTCCAAAAAAAAAAAAAAAAAAAAGAAGTCTAGCCCTCATGGCTGCTGAGAAAAGCTTACAAATGTGACCCAAGTGCATCCTAATGGTTCAAAAGTCAGAAAGCAAAAAGGGCTCAACATTTTAAATCTCATTATTTTTAAGCCACTCTTAGTGATTTTGGAGAGACCTGACTCACGATTTTTGGATGTTTGGGGTTGGCAACACTGCAAAATAGCGTAGGGTAGCCAAGCCAAAGAAATGAGTTTTGCATTTAATTCCTGTACTTCCGCAAGTATAGGGATTGCTAGGCCCAATCCTCAAAGATATTTAGGCTCTTGGATACTCTGGGCCAATGTGACCCAAAGCATTTTTCTGCCCTTATGAGACAGAAAAAGGGGTTATGCTGAGAGCTGCATCGGAGGAGAATTTCTTGGAATATTCCATTACACATAAAGAGAGGGGGAGAATTTTCAATAAAGATCATTTAATTAACAAAACATTTGCAAACAAAGCTCAAATCCTACTACAATCACTGTAACAATTCACAAGCATGAGATCTGTGCATTAAAATGAGAAAACGTGAGGTAAAATCCTGAGGGGAACTTTCCAATCTGAGGGCTGGAAGCAGATGGATCAGCCTGCCCACCTTAGCTGTCAGTGCTAGGCCTGACCTCAGTAGGTACCTGTGGCAATGGCAACAAAGCGCCTGATCCTGTGAGGTGCTGAGTGCCCATAATTCCCACTGACTTCTGTGGAAGCTGCGGTCATTCTTTTAGCTGTGAGCATGAAGCTCAAGTAAATTGTCCACATCCTTTCTGTAATGCATCCCCCATCGTGTAGCCACAAGCAGAATTTGGCCCATATCAAGATGCCTTTCACACATTTAAATTCCTTCTCCCTACATAATTGTAATTCATATTGGGCCCTATTCTGCAGTCCTCGTCAAGCACAAATCCTATTGGCAGTAGAATCTGGGCCCACATTAATTATGATGATGGTTTTAAAACCAAAGACAAGCAGTTTGATCATAGAGGTCACTTGTATGAGTTCCGTAAGGACCAGCTAAGTTTAACCACGCTGGAGATCCCTCATTGGGCATTTATTTTACGTCTCCCTCACTCAAGTTACAAGGGTTTCCCTGAGTGTGTTTCAATGAGTTTCACAATTTCTCTCAGGATTTGATTTTTTAAAATCACCCTCATACAAACTGTCCCAGCCTGAAAGCCCTGGTCTTATGGTAATTTTTTTAAGATGGGACCAGGTTTTAAGATGAGTTTCTTGAATAAAAAATTGTATTTAGGGTTGGCAGAATTTGATTTTTTTTAAATAATTTCATCAGCTAATGTTGATGTTTATTTCTAAGCATTTTTTAGATATTTATCAATTTAAATTTTCACAGTTGTGGGAAATTATGGGAGGTTGGTCAGACAATTATTTAATGACGGTAGATGGTGCAATTTTCAAAAAGTTAAAATTTTATAAACCATTAAAACACATTGTCCACATCGCATTTTGAAAGATACTAAGTAAACATCCTTACAGCAATAACTCATACTTGTTTTTACTATTCACTAATCCATTTGTAACAATCCTAACTCAAAAATCTAAATCACTGGATTTTGATTTTATTCTCAAGCAGAATTTTTCTTTCTTTGCCCAGGTATAAATGTTTATTATTATCAATGAAAATATTTTTGATGGTTTATGTGTGTGGTAAAATTGATGCTTACTGACGTTTCCCAATAAAAAAATCTAATCCTTCCAAACCTAATTATAATGTAGTGTATATGCTAATATCCATTATCTACCATGAGTCTGCCTGCTTCTGTCCTAGCACTATTCCATAACACTAATTATTGGAATTATTTAGGGTGATTCAAGGGTATATGATTAGTAGTGATATTAATACTTTTACTAGTGTAAGAAAGGGACAATTTAGGCAGAATAGCTGAAAGGTTTCCTGCCAATGAAGTGTATTAAGCTTTGGAGCAGTCTCCCAAGAAAGGTGGTGAAAGCCTCATTATTGAGCACATTTGAAACAAGACTGGACAAAACACTAGAAAATGTGCTGCTGGGAACAAAATCCTACCCTGGTAACAGGTGGGATTCAATGACTTCCACTTCTGCATTTCTAAGGTTCTTTCATTTGCTGAGTCTGATTCATTGATGAGGCTACTGTGGAAGCAGAGAAAGAACTGACAGGAAGGGGATGCGATACATGACAGTTCGTTAGCAAGAGTCAGGCTAACTGTAACCCTGATAACGCGAGATTTGTAGAAGCGAGGATTGTGTGAGGCGGGTGAGAAAGAACTGTGTAAGAAGTCATTATGACCTGGTATAGATAAGGTGTAGAAGACCTTGTGTAGATAAGGTATAGAAAATATTGTATGTTGGCAAGAGTCAAAACAAGTGAGGATATGAGATATCAAGATGGCCTATGTATAAACAAAATGCAACTGTTGCTCATTATTGTCTGTAACAAAAGGTATAAATGCTTGCTGTAATTGTTTACCTGTTGAGAGACCTGCTTAGCTCTCTCCCTCTGCGCAATTGTGAGAGTTAATAAAGCATCTGACTTGCTATACCTAAACAAATAGTGAGAACTCTGTTTTTCTCCGACACTACTGTGTTCTTTCAATGCTCACACGCAGAATTGGGCAGGAGAAAAATGTATGCAAAAAGACAACTATTACAGTAATCGTTCACTGTTCTGCTCTGTTTAGGGATACCCATGCTCACGGAAGGCATGGTATTATTTGGCCCTCAATAAATAATTTACTTACTATAAAAATTGCCCAGTAACACCACTACTTAATCAATTATACTCCAGACAGCCTTCATTAAGGGCCAGTTCCAAACTCCTTCTCTGTGGCTGTGGAGGGCCCCTCAGTGGGCGATTGGAGGGGTAGTTTGATTGGAGGATACAGGACAAGGCAGTGCCTCCATATAGAGTCCCCTGTTCTCCGTTCCTGCAGGGTGCAGCATAAGGAACTGTGAATGCAATTTCAGCCATTGGGCTGAAGCTGCTCAGGCTGGTTGCTGGGCTCTGGATTTTGGCCTTAGTAATATTAAAATAAATATTTTAGTGGGCAAAAACAATACTCAGGTAATATTAACTACAAATTGGTATTGTCCAAGCAGAGTGAAAGATCAGGAAGACAGTGAGAGCAATGGAAGTAGCAAAGAAAGAGAAATAGACTAAAATCCACCTGAAGTGCATGTGCGTGTTAGTTAATTCTCTCTGCACTGAGGGAGCATGAAGGGTGGCTCCTGACCTTAATTTGTTTTAATGTTAAATACAATGTCCAAAATTTTCAAACGTGGATGCTGAACATCAAGCAGCTGCAAACAAGTGGCCTGACTTTCTGACGTGCTGAGCACCCCCAGTTCCCACTGAAAATCTTTATTTTTCTCTAATTTTTAAATTTGTATACCTGAGAGCCAGCCATATTCTGACCTCTAAGTGAAAATCTTCTTTAATGCAATGCAAGCTCTTTGTGTAACTAATAGAACTCTTCAGCTTTCGGACAATGATTGGTTATGGAGAAGGACAAATGAGCTCAGGGTGCAATACTAGTACTAATAAAATGTCTATAACAATGTGGGGGAAGGGCAATGGAGTGTTGAGGGTTGTACTCATATATCCCAAACAGAAGACTGAATCCAGCTCATCCATTGCTAGCTCTAAATACAGTGCTGAACTTCAAATCAATGTAATGTTACACTAACTAGGAAGATAGGGCACACCTTGCTCTAAAGGAAATCCATAGCTTCAGCCTGAGGAATGGCAAGCAACCACTCTTTGATGGCTTCAAGCTGAGATATGCTGAGAAAGAACCTGCTGGGTTCCACTAATGTAGCAGCCAAGTGAAGAAGAAGGTAATTTCATCAGCCCTTTCCTCTGGACCTCTGCACTTTGCTATTAAAGTTCTGTAGCTCCAATGTTAACCCCACGAGGAGCTGAAAAATGTCTCTGGAGTTCTTGTGTGTAAAACTGGAGAAGCCAGACACATAATAGAACCAGCAATTTCACAGGAGGGTTTCCAATCTATGCACTGTACAACTAACCCGGCTGGGGATGGAGAATGAGTGCTTTATTAGAAGACAACTAAATTATGAGCCATGCTGGGAAGTTTCCTTTAGGAGTTCCTTTCTATCTAAGGAAAGCTTATTCTGATAGCAAGATGTAAAGGTGTCAGCATTACCTGTAATGCAGTCATGGCTAGAGCTGTATGGTAATCTGCACTAAGACACAGTGTCAAAAGTTGTATTTCAGAAATTTTAGAAAAACAAATATCTAATCCTTTTCTGATTTGTATTATGCTCTTGGCCTCAATGATAGCAGGATGGGTGCCAGTTATGCATTGTGTAAAATACAGTAGTATTTTCAGTTTTAAATGTGCTAACTTTCAATTTAATTGTGTCCCCTTATTCTTGTATTCTGTGGAGAAGGTAAATAGGAGCATGTGATTTACCTTCACGAGTCATTATTTTGTATGTGTCTCGATCATATTCCTTCTTATCCGTGCCCCACCACCCTCAGCCACAGAAGTTTTTGAATGACAGTGCTTGCCTGAAAAACCTGCCCTGTTCTCATAGAATCATAGACTATCAGGGTTGGAAGGAACCTCAGGAGGTCATCTAGTCCAACCCCCTGCTCAAAGCAGGACCAATCCCCAACTAAATCATCCCAGCCAGGGCTTTGTCAAGCCTGACCTTAAAAACCTCTAAGGAAGAAGATTCCACCACCTTCTAGGTAACCCATTCCAGTGCTTCACCACCCTCCTAGTGAAAAAGTTTTTCCTAATAGCCAACCTAAACCTCCCCCACTGCAACTTGAGATCATTACTCCTTGTTCTGTCATCTGGTACCGCTGAGAACAGTCTAGATGTCAGATGATGATGATGATCCTGCAATAACATGACAGAAAGAAAAATAAAATAATAATATTATTAATAATAATAATATAATTAATATTATTATTATTTATTATTAAATATAAAAATAATATTTTTAAATTAAAACACTGAAGCTCTCATTTCCTGTTTGGAGACAGGGAACATGATCAGTTAGGCCAGGGGTTCTCAATCTCTTTCTCTCTGGGCCCCGCCTCCCACAACATGCTATAAAAACTCCATGTCCCACCTGTGCCACAACAGCTGTTTTTCTGCAATAGATTAAAAGCTGTATTAAACTGATGGTTTTACAATTAAATACACATACACACACACACATATATAATATAAAAAAGAAAAGGATTATAGGTACAAAAATAAAAAACCTGAATATTATCTTCAAGTATTAATATGCTCGAGTCCCACCAAGTGGGGCTGAAACTGAAACACAACCCCCGCCGCCCGGGGCTGAAGCCAAATCCTCAGCTCTGCCATGTGGGGCTGAAGCCGAAACCTGGCTGGCTGCTGCGCAGGGCACCCTGTGGTGTGGGGCAGGCAAATGCCCTGCTTGCTACCCCCTAACACCAGCCCTAATTAAGCCAACAGGCTTCAGCATATAATGCAGGAAAATTAACACACACGGTGGTAAAAAAATAAATAAAAAATCAATGTGTGAGGTGAAATGGCTTTGACTTTTTGTATGCTGTTTGCTGTATTTTGGCGGATCCCCTGAAACCTGCTGAGGGGCCGTGGACTCCCAGCTGAGAACTGCAGTTAGGCACAAGCCAGTTGAGACTCATGTTTGTTCCACCCAAAGAGATGGCAGTGTCTGCCTGAGCACCTCATCCTGTTTATAAAGTTTGAGCCTTCTGGAAAATATTAACCATATTTTTCTGACTCGCTAATGCAGCTGGATATTTAACCCACCCAGTTATAAGGGAGATGAGTGTGACTCTAAAAGACAAAAGGAGGAAAATAAGAGAAAATATCTGAGAAGGAATCAGAGTGAACAACATCAACTGGCTATCACATATTGTCTTTCACTGCACTGAAGGTGTCTGAAGAGGATTTTGTTTTGTTTTCCTGGCAATCTTTAGTTATTTTTTAATGTGAAAATATAAACTCTAGCTCCAAATGTAAGGCATCTCACTGAAGAAGCTTTTCCCCCCAGGAATTGTGGCAGTAAACACAACACAAAATATCTCAGGCATTTCAGTTCTGATCATGCTGAGAGAAAAAGAGAGAGACCATTTTTATTAGACTCTTGCTTTTGTGTGGCCTTGAGTAACAAGGCATTAGGTGCCTTATAACTATCTTAGACAGTTCTCTTTCCTATAGTAAATTCTTTTGCCTCCAAGGCTACTTAGTGCTAGTGAGGTGTGAATAAGTTCAGTGGGAAAGGCTGCTAATACTGAGGTACAATATTAATACACCATGGAATAGAGATTTGTAAACACAGCCATGCCTGTAGCAGAATGAGGCCTCTTGCTTTCACACTCTTTATACGCAGCCATTTTGTAAAGAGTAATTGCAAGCATTAATAAATCTAAAGCTGTACTTATTTCTGAGACATTCCCAATTGATTTAGCAGAAAGAGCGATGGTGCTCCCAGAACCCAATACCACCATGAAAAGGGATAGCACCAGGGTGCTAAGTGAAGTGGGGGAGTAGCTCTGGCCAATCTTTGATTTGGATTATCATAACTGGTTGTCTGTGTCAAACTTTCAGAAGCCGGTAGAAACAGACCTGTCCTCAAAGTGGTAGGTAGGAATGGCAGCACACTGGCCTGTAGACCTATCCTTGGTGGGGGGTTCAGGCAGAAATACTTCTTATTCATGGCATGCGGACCTGATCACCTGACTGTTGCTAAGCATTCTCTCCTCCTCTCCCGCAAAAATAAAAAAAAAAAAAAAAAAAAAAAAGCTATATCAGGGTGTGACAGGTTGAAAGAGGTAGGGACTCCAAAGAAAAGGTTAGATAGAGTAGTGCAAGTGAGATTCAAGTTCAACACAGCTACAAGCTTTGGAAGTCTGATGAAAAAATTAAATATTATGGCTGCATTGTTGATCACAGCTGCATCAAATGATGAGATGCCTACAAACCTCCACCATCTGGCATTGGTTAGGCTGGTGGCCACCTGTCACTACAATGATCACTTAGACTGCTAGTTTATGCAAATATATTAAGCTTGTACTATCTTGTTCTTCTCCTGTTTATCTGCTTATCCATCTTGTCATAATCCTAGAATATGAGCTGTCTGTGACATTTGTACAGTACCTGGAATAATAGGACTCTGCTTAGGACCTCTAGGTACTACTGGAATATGAATAATTAAAAGCTTTTATTCAATGCTTATGTCTCAGCTGGCTACAGATCTCATGGGAGGCCCTGGTCTAAGCCAAGTAGTTTTACTTGCTTCAGAAATAAAGCAGCAAAGAGTCTTTGTGTCCACAGACTTGATTTGCCAAAATGGGACTGAAACAGTCACCTTTACTGAAATAATTAAACAGAATATCTTCTCTTATCTATTTGTATATTCCTCAATAGTGACACATGCTGTACTGCCATGCTTTGAAGGTTTTCCCCCCTATTCACAGCAGTAACTGTGCCCCAAGTTAAATGAGAATACAAATAATAGATTAATAACTTAATTATTGAGCTACCTATTTTACACTTATTACTGTTCAGCACCACCCATTTCATAAGAGATGCTTACTCATACTCCTCATAAAGGAATTAAAAGCTTCTGCTTCGTTAAAAAACAAAAAAAACCCCGCCATCATTTACTCACATTTAATGCAAATTGACCATTTAATTCATTAACCCATTTGAATAAACAAAAATAATTCCTGAAATCATGTTTGTTAATTTAACCAAATCGACACACCAGAACAGTATGGGTCATGATACCTAAACTACATTTCCCAGAATGCCTCAGGCTTAGGCCCAGTGTTTACAATCCCTTGCAAGGTATAAAAGAAGTAGTTAGGAGGGCATACTTCCACCATAAGTTGTAAATAGTATAAAGAAGACACCTGAAGCTGACAACTGTGTTCTACGCTTCCATTGGTCCTCCCCAAACAATGTGTCTTCAAACACCCCAATATGGTATGACTTGACAATCAACAGTTTGGGTTTTTCTGTACAGCTTTAAAAGTAGCCCCTTAATTAGTAATTTTCCCCCAGAGAGAGCTCTTTAACTCCTCTGATACTCACACATCCCTAAGGCAGACCTTTTCAATAGCTTTTTCCTAAATGTACATCCCCGACTACTTCAAAGCAAAAAAGGGGTTAAAAACTTACTAGCCAGCAAAAGGCAGGGAGGGAATTGCACACTTTACATACCCCACATATGCATACAAGCAGTCTTCCATATTTCTTGTCTCAGATATTTCTGCTGCTTGATGTAGGCAGTTATTGGACATTATAATTCTAGCAAACCTTTAAATCCCAATACATGTTACTTGGTTAGCTAAATACAGACTCCAGTGCCTCTCAAGCCTTAATTATTATTTACCGCAAGTGATCACTAGTGAGGAGTACTACTCTTTTGAAGTTTAATTAAATTAGTGTTGCCAGTGCCAAACAGTCAACAATCATGAGTCAGGCCTAACAAAAAAAAAAAAAAAAAAGCAACAACCACAAAAACGTGATTTTAAAAATATTTTCAGTTCTTTCCATTTGCCCTCTGGCTTTTGAGTCTTTAGGGTTCATGTTTTCAAGCTTTTTCTCCGTAATAAGGGCTCAGAATTGATTGATTTATTTTTAATGACCGCTTCGTTTCTGTTGTAGTCACAGTGACTCCAGTACTTCGTTTTTAAAAAAAAACACTAAATATTGCAAGCGCTGACAACACTAACAGCTTTTAGTGCTTTCTACTGGGCTGGTTTTATTACCATGGCACTCTTCTATTTCAATCAGGCAGCTGCCATCGTGTTCCTTCACATAATGAATGGCTCTGTTATTTTCAGCTTGGTTAGACCCTTTTCAGAGATTTCAGCGATGATACATATTTAGCTGCGACTGTTTATCTGGTGAAAACTGTACAAAAGATCTTATTAGGCAAACTATTTTAAAAGGCTACCACAGAGTATCTCCAGATGTGTCAAGGACAAACCTGCCCCACCTTTATTAAACTGCCACATTAGTCAGACAACCAACTTTTGCGAATCTCTTGAATGACCACAACAAACAGGATTCACTGTATTTATATGTATTAAATATTACATGTAAACATCTAATGATGTGTTTAAGTTTCTTGTACTTAATGCTACTTGAGTAGCACTGTGTGAAGCTATTTCATTTATCACTTTCTTTTAAAAAGCCAATTTCCAGTGATGACTAGCAGCAGAGCAGTAACTGTGACCAAGGGCCCTTGGCGATAGCAGCCCTGACTGGATTTCTTTGCTCATGTAAATTAATGTCTTGGCACTAATGCTATCTGAATGGACACTTTTGGTGTTTAATTTATTATAGTGGTGGGAAGAGGGATAGTACTGCACAGGGTGAAGCAAAAAGTCCCAAAGTAATTTTCCATGAATCCCAAAGAGCCAGAATCCTGCCTGGCCATACAATGGCTTCACAGCAACTGTCTAACCTTACAGCTGAGTGATGTGGAGACACGGTAAGAGTGACAGTCTTCCTGCACAAAATCCACTACACAGTAACTCCCATATCCCTTGCCCGCTTCTTTTCCACAATAGTTTATTTTAGACTCCTAGTTGATTCCATTTACTTTACCTCATCACATCTTACATCCAAAATATTTGGGCTGAACACTTACACTTCAAATCCAATTGCACCCTTAACTGATCACTCCTCATCAGTGACTATTCACCACCTTCTGCTATGCCTGCCTTGTGTAGGATGAGTTACAAATAGCCTCTGTGCCAAGGTCAGGTTGCCCCCGTGAGCCTCTGCCTCACAGTCCTATGCATGCCCCTTCCCTCTCCCACCCAGATTTTTTTTACTCTTTAGTTCTGCTGTACCAACAGATCAAAGAGATGCAGCACCCACACCCTTTTTTATTATCAAATGGGTTAATTCTCTTTGGCCAGCATGCTAAACCTCTCACAGTGCCCCACAGTTGCAGTTACAACCTGAACTAGGCTTGCCCAGCTCTAGCTGCTTATGAATAGCCAGCCAGCTAACCATCAATACCTTAGTCTCCCTGCCTGGATTCCCCCTGCTGCTATTCTTACCATCCTGGCCTGCCCCGCCCCTCTGCCAAAATAAAACAAAACCAAAACAAGGCTATGTCTACACTGCACAGTTAACTCAGGTGACTGGCACTTGTGTGTGAGCAGCCCCACTGCAAAACCTTACATATGGTGTTACTGTGTCCTCATGGCTTCTGCAATTGCCTGTGTCTCTGGGGGCATAGCCCACAGCTTTTTGTGCTGAGGCGCTTTAGAATTCTTTCCAAGTCAATGGTGGGAGGATTTTTATGTCCTTTGGACAGAACTATGGGAACAGCACTAGAGGACTATCGGCACTCCAGTGTTTTAGCCTGGATCCTCGCTGTAAAGTGGGTGGGTGCCACCCAGAGTTAAAGCAGAACTCCAGTTCTAATCCATTACCACCCCCCCCCCCCCAGGTCAGCTAGCCTGGGTTTTAAAACACCTCCAAACCTGGGTCAGAGGTTTTTGTCTGTTGCCTATAGGGGGCGTTAAGGCTAAAAAACTGAGTAAAAGTCCAGGTTAACTGTAGTGTAGACACATGCAAAATAAAAAAAGAATATCACTGTAAAGACCTTGGGAGCATTTAGGTCAATACCTCCTCTTATTAGATTAAGGACACATATTTGTAGAGAGATGAATTAAAGAGGCCCAAATTGAATTTCTAATGATTCAGGGTTGTTTCAGATGATGCGTAGCAAACTGCAAGGGTCCCTAGGTCATACAGACTCCACCCAGAGAGAGGTGTGATGTTTGTTGGTTACATGTCCTTCCTGCGTGGCTGGAAGATGAGCTGCTTCCTGCTGACTGAGAACTCTGTGGTGATAGTAATGTGACCCACCTGGCAAACTAGGATTTCTTCCCTTTTAATCATGCTTCGATTACCTTACCGGTTTCATGTCTTCCTGTCTGGAACAGGACAGTCTCATCTGCTCTTCCCAAACTATCTCAAACACACACTACTTTCTGCCCACCCACCCCCAGCATTGTTACCAGGAGTTCTGTATAAAAAATGGTATCTGTATGTAGCAGTATATAGAAAGTGTACCATTTACTGCAGTGGTCTCAAAACGGTGGGGCGTGTGCCCCCTAGGGGGGCTCAGAGGAACATTAGCGGGGGGCACAGCAGGACCCAGGGTAGCCCCTAAAAGGGGTGGGGAGGGAGCGCCACCTAGCCCCATTCTGTCCCCTGCTCCGCTCCAGGCCCCGGTCCCCACTCTGCACCTGGTCCCAGCTCCTGACTGATGCTCTAGCCCTGGCTCCTGACCGAGGCTCCTGGGGGGTGCGGACTGCATATGGGGGCGGGGGGAGCACAACTGAAAAAGTTTGGGGACCACTGATTTACTAAATTTACTTTAGTATTTGCATATACTAAATATTCTTATTTTATTGTTCATGTTTGTAGGTTCAATCAAGTCGTCCTTACACTGCAGATGACTTCCTGACTGCAGCTCTTTCCTCCAGGGCAGGTTGGCAGAAGCCCTGGGGGTTTTATATCTTCCTTTGCAGCGTGGGGCACGGGTCACTTGCTGGAGGATTCTCTGCACCTTGAAGTCTTTAAACCACAATTTGAGGACTTCAATAGCTCAGACATAGGTTAGGGGTTTGTTACAGGAGTGAGTAAGTGAGATTCTGTGGCCTGCGTTGTGCAGGAGGTCAGACTAGATGATCATCATGGTCCCTTCTGACCTTAAAGCCTATGCTTCTATGGTGTTAGTGTTAAGATATAAGCAGCCCATACATACTGTTGCTTTTTCCCCCTTAATGTTTAAAAGAAAGACCAAAAACGTTGAAGCAGAAATTTAGTTTTACTGATTGCAGCCTGAGGCAAAGGGAGCCTGAAGATCTTGGGGGAAAGGGGGAGATTTGTGGGATAAAAATAAAATCACCTCTTCTAATACCTAGAATTATAACCTAGGGAACAAAGTGACAGAGGGTGACAGAGCCCGCAGATTACAGCTCTGCACATAGAGGGGGGGAAATGGCTAGAGAGGGAGGCCACATTCCAAAGTCATTCTTTTAATCACAAATTTTTCTCTACCAACTTTCTGGAGGGAGGAGGCATAGACAAACAAGTGAAAAGGCGAACTTTTCCTAGATCTGAATTTCAAAAGGTTATTGAATTCAGTATTGTATTTCTGTATTGAGGTAAAGCTCTCTAGTCACAGATACTGGCTTAGGGTGGGACATGGTATAAGATGGGGATGCTCTTCTACCAATCACAGGTGAAGACCTAAGACAGGGTCTGGAACGAGATGGGAATGCTACTTGCCCAGAACTAGATACATCAGGCCACACACCCCTCCAGAATGGCAGATGGCTTCCTGGGTCCAGCTCTTAACAGATTTATTCCATGCCAATGGGATGGCAGGGAGGGAGGTTTCAGAACTTGGGGCTGTTGGGACCTGAGACAGTTACACGCTAAATTTTGGCTCTTGCCTCAAGAGATTCCAATGTAACATCTTTGAAAGGGGGCCAGATTGGCTTAGATTGGCCCTGTGATGGTTATATTGTCACAAAGTTATGTGGAGATGTCATACTGTGACAAATGCTACACCAGAGCAGTCTGCAGACTCGTGGATCCTTCAGTCTAACACACATTGATACCAAGCTTGCCAGGGCAACAGCCAGAATTTACAAGACCTAGTATGAGGTCCAGAAGCGTGTCTCTGCCCTGTTTCCATTCTTTTTCCCCTCTTTTGACAATAGATTCGAAGAGAGGGTGGGCAGTTTTCTTCATTTTACTAAATTGGATGGATGTAGGCAGGTGCCAACAGCACATGACAGAGAGAGCCAGCGCAGAGCAGGAGTAAGGGCTGTACACCACCCTGCTCCCAGGTACCAGCGTAGGGGCAGAGTGAGCTGCAGAACAGCTGTTCTCTGCTTCCCAGGACTCGTAATGGGGCCATGAAAAGCAATGTTTAGAACAGCCTTCAAATGCTCTTACTTACATGGGTTTGGACAAGCCTTTGGATCAGGCTGCAAGTCCCTAGGGGCTGGTAATTGGACTTCTCATTAGTGCGTTTAGATAAGGACTAGTAATTCTTCTTAGCTAATTTGCTGGTTTTGATGTATTTTCTTTACACATGCAAAGGCTAAAATTGGGAAAGAACAAGTTAAGAATTACTTGGACACGTTAGATGTCTTCAAAGTCATGAAGGCTGATGAAATACATCTTATAATACTCAAGGAGCTGACTGAGGAGATACCTGAGCCATTATTGATTTATTTTTGAGAAGTCCTGGGAGATGGGAGAGATTCCAGAGGACTGGAAAAGGGCAAATATAGTGCCAATCTATAAAAAGGGGAATAAGGACAACCCAGGGAATTACAGACCAATCAGCTTAACTTCAGTACCTGGAAAGATAATGGACCAAATAATGAAGCAATCAATTTGCAAACACCTAGAAGATAATAAGTAACAGCATGGATTTGGCATGAAAAAATCATATCAAACCAACCTAATAGCTTTCTTTGACAGGGTAACAAGCCTTGTGGATGGGGGGGGGGAGTGGCAGGTGTGTATATCTTGATTTTAGTGAGGCTTTTGATACTGTCCTGCATGATCTTCTCATAAACAAACTAGGGAAATACAACGCTGCTTAGGCTTCAACTGGAATATTGTGTCCAGTTCTGGGTGCCACATTTCAGGAAAGATGTGGACAAATTGGAGAAAGTCCAGAGAAGAGCAACAAAAATGATTCAAGGGCTAGACGACATGACCTATGAGGGAAGATTGAAAAAAATTGGGTTTGTTTAGTCTGGAGAAGAGAAGACTGAGGGGGAACATAACATAAGTACATAAAAGGTTGCTGCAAGAAGGAGGGAGAAAAATTGTTCTCGTTAATCTCTGAGGATAGACCAAGAAGCAATGGGATTAAATTGCAGGAAGGGCGGTTTAGGTTGGACATTAGGAAAAACGTCCTAATTGTCAGGGTAATTAAGCACTGGAATAAATTGCCTAGGGAGGTTGTAGAATATCCATCATTGGGAATTTTTAAGAGCAGGTTAGACAAACACCTGTAAGGGATGATTTGGATAATACTTAATCCTGCCTTGAGTGCAGGGGACTGGACTAGAAGACCTCTCAAGGTCCCTTCCAGTCCTGTGATTCCATGAAAGTGTTTCCTTCTGTTATAATATGGTAAATAGTGTGATATTCTGTACCTTGGGGGAACATCCTGTAAACCCCATATCCTTCATTTATATATAATTGTGATATGGCATATGAAACAGGTTGTATGAGGTATCATTGGAAAGGTTATGATCTGCTGAAAGTCACTGTTCTATCTAAATATGTATATCATTAATGCATATGACGTTATGAGGATTGTGTATGGTTGTCACTAAAATATGCTGTGGGTTTGGGAAGCGTCCAGATACTAGCTCTCCAGAGACAATGCCAAGGAAAAAAACCAATGCCCAGGCGGGTGTCAAACAACCATTAACAGCCATTGTCCAGCAAGGGAGCTACAATGCAATGACTCACCTGCATAAAGCCACACCAGGGGAATTGCTCAACCTTGCTTGGGGACTCAGCAATACCCATCAGACATGCCTGGACTTGTGTTCTCCAAGCACATGGGACTGAGGGTATAAAACAGAACACAGGGGCCCCATGTTGGCCTTTCTCCTGCCCCCACCTATGCTGCAAGCAACAAAGACACTCAGAAGATGGAAGACTCCAACAGAGGAGACCGGCCCAGGTTTAAGGAACAAACCTGTAAATTAAGGACTGCAATATCCAGTGGCACAGGCGCCAACTTTCCTTGGCGCCGGTGGGTGCTCGCACCTCCCTGACCCCGCCCCCTCCCTGCCCCTATTGGACCCCTCCCCAAATCCCCGCTCTGGCCCCGCCTCTTCTCCAGGTGCGCCGTGTTCCTCCTCCTCCCCCCTCCCTCCCAGCGCTCGCCGCGCAAAACAACAGTTTCATGGCGCAAGCGCTGGGAGGAAGGGGGAGAAGCAGGAGAAGCAGGATGCGGCGGCACACTCAGGGGAAAAGGCGGAGGCAGAGGTGAGCTGGGGTGGGGCGGGGTGCTGCCGATGGGTGCAGAACACTCACCAATTTTTCCCCGTGGGTGCTCCAGCCCCTGAGCACCCATGGAGTCGGCGCGTATGTCCAGTGGGGTGAAAACAACTGCTTAATCTAGATGTTGCCCAGTCTAATAGGGTTGAGAGTTTAGACTGCATGCTTATATTTTATTTTATTTTGGTAACTAACTCTGACTTTTTGCCTATCATTTATAATCACTTAAAATCTATCTTTTATAGTCAATACATTTATTTAACTGTGTATCTTTACCAATCAGTTTACCTGAAGTGTCTGATGAATCTGCTCAGGTTTGCAAAGGCTGGTGTATATCCACTTTCTATTGATGAAGTGGGGAACCAATTAATACATTTGCATTGCTCATCTTGACCAGTGCAATACGGTATATTCCCGAGGTACAGTGCTGGGAGCTGGGGGGATTTGGCTGGGGCATTTCTCTGTGTGATTCATGAGTGGCTCTGGGAGCATTCATGCAATCTAGCTGGGTGTGGGGCTCCACATGTGGTTGTGCTGAGTGATAACAGTGCCCGGAGGGGCTTGCTGCTTGTCACTAGAAAAGCATTGTGAGAGACAGCCCCAGCTGGAGAGTTAAGAAGGCACAGCAGTCCCACAGTCCCAGGCTGCACCCCAGGGGTCCCATCACATATAGTTCAACTCTTGTCCTGATAATCCCATGTTTGTTTTATACACACCTAGCCTGTAGGCACTCAGCTAGTAATGGATCCCATCGAAAATGGGTAGGCGATAAAGGGTTAACCTTATTTAATAAAGCCCAAGTATTGAATACCAATTACCATGGTAACAAGAGCTGTTGAGGTTTAGAAGTGCAGTTTCCCCAAGACTCTCATTTACACAGAGGTCTTATTTGACTGAATATATTAGTATCAGATGAAGCATGGTGACACAATCATATTTATCAAGGTATTGCTTTTTAATTGGTCTCAACAAAGTGCTTCAGCAACTCAAAAGTTGGAGCTGGGGGTCTGAATTGAATTTGGGATTGTAAGTCACTTACTGGCCTGCCGCTTGCCTCAATATACAGTGACTTAATTGTGTCATTGATAGAGACTGTCTCTCTTTTCTTGATTCACTGTTATTGTGATAACCGGGTCATGTAATCTGGATGGAAAAGAAACTTCCCATGATCACCACTAACCTCTAGGACATAAGAATTTGTGATCTACGATTTGGTTTCTTATAGCTGAGCTGACAGAGCAATCCTAAATAAAGATACTTAAAAAAAAAGTGTATTTAGGCCTTGAAAGAGCATCCTCTAGCAAACACCCTTTCCCTCCTACTCCACACTGAACCCCATTTTCTTCAAGACAAGCCATCAGAACCTTGCACCAAAGATACTGCTCTGCAGTGTTATTGGAACCACAGTTACTAAGTGTACTATGCAGATCAAATATGATATACTTTTTGAGTTGGTCTTCTGTCCATCACTGATGTTCCAGATAGGGAGGGGACAGAGGTCAATCTCTCCTAAAAGACAACAGATATTGTAACTGGAGGTTGTGGAAGCTGTTCCTGGTGAATCCTAGAATAGATCGTACAAATTAGTGATGTTCCTTGAACATTTATTGCCTCAGTCTGTGAAACTAATAAAGGGGGATTCAGATAATCCACAGATGTTCACTTTGGTGCTGACATACCTGCATTAGTTGACAAAATACACCAGAGCAATATTCTTTCTGCAAATCTTCTCTGAATTGTTTTGCTGCCATTGGTTAGACTTTAATTTGAATCTTAACCTCCTGGTATCAGCCTTTTGCTTTTCTAACTTACATCCCAACTCCTACATGATCACTTTGAGGAGCTAAGCTTTTAAAATGAAGGTTAGATCACTGATGGCTTCTCCCTTCCATTCCTTTAAAGCCATATACAATACAAAAGTGGGGTCCAATCCTGCTCCCATTGAAATCTGAACTACCATTCATTCACTGGAAGCCAGAATGGGGCCTCACATTTCGGAATGCGTTGCATTAAGAACTACATTTGTTCAAACCCTTTACTATTATTTATACAAATACCATAGACATGCATGATGCTTTTGCATGCAAATAAGGCAACAAGGTCTCTGCCCCCAACAATCGTGGAGTCTGAATTATCACAGAGCAAGAGATGAGAAAACACCGTTTGGTGGGAGGAAGTAACTAATAGAAGCAATAGAAACAAGCTTAAAGCTAACCTGAGGATTTTTCTTCATTGTATTTGGCTGATAGAGGAACACTTGCAATGCTGATTCAGGAATGTGTTGCACTTTGTATAGCACAGGAGGACAGGACAGGCTGCTTAATTTCAGTATTGGAGGTGGAAGTTTATTCTGTCTTTTTTTCACGAGTACAAAAAGATGCAATGAACAAGACATTTAAAGGAATGCAAATATTCAGCTCTATTGCTTTACACGTCTATTTTCTTTTTCTTTTAGTTTTGACCTGGCACACAACCATAGCATTACTGCAAACTAGTTAGTTATACTTACAGGTTTTGTTGCTAAAAGAGACAAACTGGACACACATGTCTTGGTGTTAGCTGGAAACCTTAGTTAGTATAATTTCAGTATTACCGACTTTGGGAAAGAGGCTGAGCTTTATATATATTGCTCCACTACTTCTGATTTTGTGATAAGAAAGCTAACATGGGACAAGTTAGCTGATGGTTGACTGCATCTCTGGCATTTACTATAGTTTGCTAAAACTTCTTTATACAGGTGCCCAGTAAAGACTGTTTAATATTTTGTTCTGGAGTAGTCAAAGACAATTAATTGGATTGTACCATTTGAGATATGGATGTACATTTGCAGAAAGGAAAGCTTTCATATGGAAGAAACTTTCTGGCATAGTTCTTAAGGAACAGCTGTTTAATTATATAGAGTTTGGCCTTTTAAAGAGGGAAAGATTCTATTTCTGCAGTAGACTTTGGGGCAGAGTCACAAACCACTCTCATACATTCCAGTTAAGGTGCAGATAAATTGGGAAAAATCCCCTTCTTCTGGTCTCATTTTTTCAGTGAATAGGTCACAGCATTTAACAGACCTCGTACAGACCTGGAAGAGCCGTGTAAATTGCATTTGTATTGATGTGTTTAATACAGAGTGTCTTTTGGCCAGGTCACAGTTGCAAAACTGTAATTCAGCTGAGGGGTTCTGATAATGTAATTATACATTACTGCAAAGCTTCAGTGGAGTGGTTATATGTTCTCAGAACCCTGAGAATGAATTACATTTTAGAAATCTATGTGCTGAATATAATATACCAGACCTAATCTAGATAGCACAGAATGGGTTCTTATGGGTGGGTTCAATAATTCAAGAACAGGTATCAAAGTAAATCAGTCTTAATATTCTCTAGTTGTCATAACAAGCTTTTCCCAGTGGGATTCTTTCCACAACTAGGCAAGTGAGAGATGACTTCTTTCCAGAGGAGCACTGCTCTGCCTTTTACTTGTAAGATGCACACAAACGTCATTTCAAATATTTCTAACTGTCTAAAGATTGGAGTAAGCAAGTTTTGGAATCCATGTAAATGTGTGCTTTTTTATTTTTTTATTTTTCCCCCTGTAAAGCTTTTAACACTTTTTTGGTGACCTGTGACCAATACAGTTGTTCTCTTAAGGCAGAAACATATTGGGGTCAGTTTGTATAAGCTGTTAGGTTCTTGTCCAGTAGAGCTCTAACAATAGAATGTTATAGCTATGCCAATTTACACCAGCTGGGGATCTGGCCCAATATATTTATACTTTCATAGAATATCAGGGTTGGAAGGGACCTCAGGAGATCATCTAGTCCAACTCCCTGCTCAAAGCAGGACCAATCCCCAACTAAATAAAAAAAATTACAAACATCTTGATCACAAGAGGATGAAATAATATAAAATATAAAAAGGCATTCCAATGGACGCCAACATTTGTCAGTGTCAAGGGGTCTGCATCTAGATGGCAGATTAATTTCTTTATGTTTATCAGCCACATAGGCTTCAGAGAAGTTAAATTTGAGATTAGCTAGTCAAAACCCCATGCACAAGCCCCTAAGAGTCTTGACTTAGGTTACAACTTGCAAGAAACACCACTGATTTAAGACAGACTTCGTTATTGTGATTAGAAGCAGCTCTATTCACCACCTGGAAGTGGTCCACAGGCCCCAGTTTGAAAACCACATCTCAAGTGGTAGAATTTCAACCATAGCTTAAAAAGAGATTTTAGTTGAACCTAGAATAGCAGCCAGCTTAGATGACAACTGTGCTATTAGTAGGATATCCTGATTTGATAGCTATAGAATAAAAATTTAAATATAGATTTTACTTTTTTATTTTTGTATTCCCTATATTAAAATCTCAGATGGTTTGATGACAACAAGGATTTGCTGGATAGAACCCAGTTTGATCCCTGGCAAGAGACCACTTTTAGAAGTTGAAAGTTTCCTTTTAGTCTTTTGTAAACAAATTAATCTATCCTGCTGTTAACTCCTTCAATTATAAGAGTTTTAAAAAACCAATTTACTTGCAGCTATTTACACTCTGCTGACTTTTTACATTTCTCGGCTCAAACAATGCAACACAAGGTGTTTCCCTTTGATTTTGTGAATTTTTTTTGGCAGCGATACAATGTTTGGGTTTCAAACACTGCTAGGCAATGTTTTATTTAAAAAAAAATCTTTTTAATTAAAAATAAGTGTGTGGAAACATGGCTATTGATCTTTAAATGTTTATAAAAGCTTGTATTTATAAAATAATTGAGCCACATATGATTTGGCACATCCTTTTAGGGCAAAAGGAGTATTTTTATACACTTTTAGAATAATTTGCACACCACCAACCTTAATAAAAGGAACTGGCATATACAGAGAGAAGTCAAGTGGCTATTTAATTACCTGCTTCTTAGTTAGGAAAGGTTTCAGAGTAGCAGCCGTGTTAGTCTGTATCCGCAAAAAGAACAGGAGTACTAAAGTACCACAAGTACTCCTGTTCTTTTTTTAGTTAGGAAAGGCAGTTAAAAAAGGGGTCATACTCAATAGGCTCCTGGTAATAGCTTGCTACTGGGACAGCTGAAAAGTGTCCGCCTCCCAGGATTTGCTGAATAGGTGATAATGGTGTGGGAACTGATTGTTGGAAGGTATAGCTCAGAGTTCCATTGCAAGTGGATGACTGCGATGCTGCAACCATCTGTCTTGTGGTGCAGCTGAATGCAAGAAGCCACAGAAGCATTCTTTACACACAAGTAGTCTCAAGAAGCCAGTCTGCCATCAGTACTTAATGATCAAAGTTTTTTACTTTAAAAGAACCAATTGGCTTTTTCAAACAGGAAAGCCCCTACCTGTATGTCTGTCACAGACAATCGGGTACCATCTCAGTTCCTCTTTTCCTGCAGTCATTCTTCAGTACTGAGAGAGAGATGATCCCCAGGTTCTACCCTTTCCCAATATGCCCTCCTAAAAGGAAATTAAGAGATGACCCTCTGAACCCTTCCCCAACTTTTCCTGTGAGACAGGGCTGTTCCTTCCATTGCCTGAAGCTATCTCTGAGGGAGAGAGACACTTTTAGGGCCCATGTCCGTGTTTTTCCTGAGTAGGGTGACCAGGCAGCAAATGTGAAAAATCGGGACGGGGTGGGGGGTAATAGGAGCCTATATAAGAAAAAGACCCAAAAATCGGGACTGTCCCTATAAAATCGGGACATATGGTCACCCTTTTCCTGACAGAAAAGTCAGGTAATGTTGAGGGTGTGTGTGTGTGGGAGGGGGGAGGTGTCTGCAGATGTCTTCTTTCTTTCTGCTCCCCCAGTCCTTTCTTCCTGGAGCTCTAACCTTAACTATATTGGAGGAGAATAAGTCCTGCTTCTTAGAGTATAGGTGTCTTCCCCCTTCCCCCCCAATAAAAATTGACTCTGTCACAGTCCTTTGCCTACTTTAATAAGGTAAACCAGAGGTTCCCAAAGAGAGGTCCACACAGCACTTCTGTCAGGCAGTGGAGAGCTGGGTGGCCATGTCAATACCTGTGGCTCATTTGCTTTTAATGCCATTAAACAGTAAGAAATAATACATCAAATATGTTCTTAATGCTAATTTTCCATGTAAGCAGTTGCTGTAGCTGCCACAAACACGTAATATGATTGCAGATGCGACAATAGGTGCCCACTAGATGAACTCTGTGTGATGTCCATGCTGTGAAAAAGTTTAAGAGCTCCTGAGAGAAGCCTCCCACCACCTGTGAATTGGGAGTTTATTGTCCTTGTTTTACAAATAGGGAAATTGAGGGAGCAGAGGGGTTAAGTGACATTCCCAAAGTGCTACCATGAATCAGTCAGTGCCAGAGCTGGAAATAGAACCCAGGTGTCTATGCTCCTAGACCCATGCTGCAAGAACTACACCACACACAATAGTGTGCACCTGACTTTTTCAGTTAGACTAATGTGTATTCTGAGCACAAATCCTGCTGTTCAAAATAGCACTTTGAATGATGAAGTTAATGTTGTCAACCTTTTCCTAGCATTTTATGTAGTGAGAACACTAGGCCAGAGGCCAGCAAATGGAATGCTGCAGCATGCCCAAGCAGGAGAAGAATGCTACACCATATTGCATCATAATAGCTCCAAAGGAATAGCTCTGATGGTCCCAGTTACATTATTCTCTCTCCCATAGATTGTGGAATTAAATAAAGGAAGAAAAGCTATATTGTTAAGGATTTAAATTGACAAATATAAAACTGTGAAAAGCCAAATATTCCATCTTTTTATCATGTTATTCTTTTAGCCTCACCATGTGTTTGTAGAAGGTCAAATAAATGAGGCCTCATGCTTAATGTTTATGTACATAATGATGTAGACTACCAGATCACTATCCCTAAGGGCTTACAGTCTAAAAGCCCATCTATTATTTATATTGTATATAGAATCAGAAATGTGTATGGTATTTTACAGACACATTAAAGACCCAAAGAATTTAAACGCTGATCCTTCAAAGGGATCCACAGATTTCCCCCTTGATTACAAGAGAACTCTATACAGGCATAAGTGTCTGCCCATGTATATCCCTTTACAGGATTTGGACTTAGCTTATACTTTCTAGGATAAGTGGTAAATATATGTTGTTGGTGGATGGAGCATGAAGGGCAAGAGCAGCAGCAATACGATCATGCAGGAGTTTTATTTGGTGATGCAGTTGCCATGTGACAATGGTAAAGAATAATTTTCTTCTAACACTGAACAATCTTTTGTAATCAGTAGGTGAATATTTTCCTTTGGCTGATTACAAAAGAACTGATTTGTCTTGGGAGATATTCAACAATTCTTGGTGTATATGAAAACAAATTAAATACTCAGTCTGTGGATGTGAAAATGCCATCAAAGTCTCTTGATGCCCTCTACTGGCCAAAATGCTGTGTACATGAAAGAACAGGTATAGTGGTTTGTTATGCTCCTTGTTCTGCAGGCCAGGCAACAGGGTACTATCCCGGTTTGTCCCACTCTTCAATGACTAGACACCATTATAATTACACATCACCGGTCTAATGTGACACTAGCAGCATATTAAATCCACATTCCATTGATGCACACCACATATTAGATAAACTGGAGTTTAGAACATGGCAATTTAGCAGGGAAAAGTCCAAAAAGGACATGATGGTTTTGAAAGAATGTATAGTGCTCTGTTTGAAATAAGAACAGGAGTACTTGTGGCACCTTAGAGACTAACAAATTTATTTGAGCATAAACTTTCTTGGGCTACAGCCCAATTCATCGGGTGCATAGAATGGAACATATAGTAAGGATATATATATATATATACACACATACAGAGAACATGAAAAAGTGGGAGTTGTCCTACCAACTCTAAGAGGCTAATTAATTAAGAGAAAAAAAACTTGTTAGTGATAATCAAGATAGCCCATTACAGACAGTTTGACAAGAGGTGCGAGAATACTTAACATGGGGAAATAAATTCAATGTGTGTAATGGCTCAGCCATTCCCATTCTCTATTCAAGCCTAATTGATGGTGTCTAATTTGCATATTAATTCAAATTCAGCAGTTTCTCATTGGAGTCTGTTTTTGAAGCTTTTCTGTTGCAAAATTGCCATCTTTAAGTCTGTTACTGAGTGGCCAGAGAGGTTGAAGTGTTCTCCTACTGGTTTTTGAATGTTATGATTCCTGATGTCAGATTTGTATCCGTTTATTCTTTTGCCTAGAGACTGTCCGGTTTGGCCAATGTACATGGCAGAGGGGCATTGTTGGCACATGATGGCATATATCACATTGGTAGATGTGCAGGTGAACAAGCCCCTGATGGCGTGGCTGATGTGATTAGGTCCTATGATGATGTCACTTGAATAGATATGTGGACAGAGTTGGCATCGGGCTTTGTTGCAAGGATAGGTTCCTGGGTTAGTGTTTTTGTTCTGTGGTGTGGGATTGCTGGTGAGTATTTGCTTCAGGTTGGGGGGCTATCTGTAAACGAGGACAGGTCTGTCTCCCAAGATCTGTGAGAGTGAGGGATCATCTTTCAGGATAGGTTGTAAATCTTTGATCATGCGCTGGAGAGGTTTTAGTTGGGGGCTGAAGGTGATGGCTAGTGCCATTCTGTTATTTTCTTTGTTGGTCCTGTCTTGCAGTAGGTGACTTCTGGCTACTCTTCTGGCTCTGTCAATCTGTTATTTTCACTTCAGCAGGTGGGTATTGTAGTTTTAAGAATGCTTGATAGAGATCTTGTAGGTGCTTGTCTCTGTCTGAGGGATTGAAGCAAATGCGGTGGTAGCCCATTACAGACAGTTTGACAAGAGATGCGAGAATACTTAACATGGGGAAATAAATTCAATGTGTGTAATGGCTCAGCCATTCCCATTCTCTATTCAAGCCTAATTGATGTAGACAATGGATCGTGTGGTGTGTCCTGGATGGAAGCTGGAGGCATGTAGATAAGTATAGCTGTCAGTAGGTTTCTGGTGTAGGGAGGTATTTATGTGACCATCCCTTATTAGCACAGTGGTGTCCAGGAAATGGACCGCTTGTGTGGATTGGTCTAGGCTGAGGTTGATGGTGGGATGGAAATCGTTGAAATCATGGTGGAAAAGAAGCCCTTGAGGAATTCCACCATTCCACTAGTGAATTATGAATGTATAAAAGAAATACAATTTGTCTATAGTGTAATAGCATACAAGACTTCTCTCTATGCAAGGAACTATATCAACCCAATTTCATTAATAATGGAAATAAAGCTGTAGGCTTTGATGCGTTTGGTGACCATATGATGGTCCTCATTACTTCGCATATTCATGCCAACATGTACAACACTCCTTCTGCATACTGTGCCTATTGTAGTCTGAGAATCCACATTGCCTATTACAATTGATACATTTGAAACACTTCACTACTTAGTATCTTTATTGCAGAGAAAGGTAAAATATATACAGTCTGCATAAGAGTGCATGTAGAAATGTATCTCCTGCAAACTTCCCAAAAGCTTTAACATTCTGGCTGGGTTTTTTAACATTGTTTCACTTAAAAGAAGAGAACATTCTATAACCTTATAAAACAGATGGACAACAAACTTCTCAGGTCTATCTGAGGACACAACTTTATATTAGTAAGGAGTTTGGATGACCCAGTAAACCAACCACCTTTAGCAGGGTTAAACCCAATGATTTTTTTTTTAAATCTATTTGAATCAGTGTTTGTGCCCAAAATTCAAAATATCCATTGTTCGTGAGCTTAAAATCATAGTAAAGTGCAGTTAAAGTTAGAGTGTTTTGTTTTTCTTATCCAACTTGGAGAATATGTATTTGGTGAATAGACTTAAACCCCACCATTACAGAGTACCTATAAAAGGTACTCATTTTAGCCCAAGCCAGTCCCTATCCTCAACCCTATTCATCCTTATATTACTCAAAACATCATCCTTGTTTTTTGTTTTTTTAAAGTAATCCCTCCTTAGTCCATGGTATATTTAAGGAAGGAGCCACTCCTTGGGAAAATGCTGACATCGCTAGCAATGAATGATAAACACTATCAGTATCATTGGGGGAGGGGGAGTGTCTTCACCTACCACTCCCTGTCCCCACATGGACTTTTTTTATTTCTTACTATAAAAAAATCAACATAATTCCTGTGCTATAGCTCCTGTTTTATGGACCTATTTAAATAAGCACACAGTAGATTTGTAAGGCTCAGAAAGGAGCTTTTAATTGTATCCTAAAGAAAAGATGATATCTGTATTCTGCATCTCCTACCTTGCCAAATGTCTATTACTGTACTCTTACTATTGACATCCAAATGTTTACTTTATTTTACATTAAAATTACCAATTTATTTTTTTTGTCCTGCTGTAGTTTCCAATTAACATTCACTGTTGTTCAGAATGAAAACTAACTCCCTTGTGGCTGTCTGACAAAACAATATCCACAGGTTTGTTGCAGTCATATCGCAGAAAAAAAAAATTGCATTAGCAATGAAGATTTTTGAATATTTTTCTAGCGCAGTAACAGAAAAATGTATCACACTATCTTATGAGTTATTGGAATGTTTATTTACTTTTCACTTAAATCACACTCTTAATAGAAGAATATGATAAAAGGATGCAAGTTCTACAAAGTGACAGATGAATGACTTTTCATAAAGTCCCCCCACTGGGCTGGAGCTGGGGATTGGAGTGCAGGGAGGGGGTGAGAGCTCCGGTGGGGATGCGGGCTCTGGGATTGGGCTGGAGATTAGGGGTTTGGGGTGCCAGAGGGGGATCCGGGCTGGGGCAGAGGGTTGGGGTGCGGACTCTGGGAGGGAGTTTGGGTGCGGGAGGGGGCTCAGGGCTGGGGTAGGGGATTGGGGTGCTGGTGGGGGTGTGAGGTCTAGGAGGGAATTTGGGTGCGGAAGGGGGTTCCGACCTGGGGCAGGGGGTTGGGGTTCCGGGTGTGAGGTTTGGGAGGGAATTTGGGTATGGGAGGGTGTTCCGACCTGGGGCAGGGTTTCTGGGTGCGAGCTCCGGCCAGGCGGCGCTTATCTCAGCCAGCTCCTGGTCAATGGCACACCAGTGCTAATGCAGGCTCCTGACCCCTGGTCTCCCTCCGCTGGCAGGCTCTGAGCAAGGCCTGCCCAGAGAACATGGATGACGAGCTCTCGATCCTGCTGACAGCACCCCCCAGCACAGACAAACTCCAGCACATCTTGGAGGTGTGCAGAATGGGGAGGGGCAGCAGGGATTTTACCGTAGCCCTGGGGACTCCTAGAAAGAAGAGACTGGAAAATCCATGTTTCTATTGGATCCTTCTGAGTATGCATTTGTGATATAAACTCACTAGGTGACCTTGGGGTAACTCACTTCCCCCTTACGGCATCAGTCTTCTCCACTATCAAATCTACACTGGGGAAGAAGGACAGAAGCCCCGACAATCACCGTCACCTCTGGGTGCTGGTCCTGGGAGCCGAAACCAACTGGACTATCTGCCCCATCTCCTAAACTGCCCTGTCTTTACCTCCTAGGGCCTGGTCCTTAGTGCTCAGCCTGGCCCCTTCCCAGCTTGTCCCTGACCTTTAAAGGACGCTCCAAGCCCCTCCCATGCCTGCTTCCCTTGGGGTCTTTCTCCTGGCTGAGCACAGGCTGCCCTTCTATCTCTCAGCAGGCCTGGGTCCTAGTCACAGGCTGCGTCTTGTCACGTGACCCCCACACTTATTCCCTTCACCCTAGGGAGCTGCATCACCTGGGCCAGGTGCAGTTGAGCTCCAACCCCTTTCCTGGCCATCTCACCCTGGGACAGGTTGAAACTGGACACCTGTGGGTAACAGTAACTGGTTGCTCGCAAAGGTGCTGAAGACACAATGGAAGAGGAAATCCTTTGGCCTGGATTGAAATTATTCCGACTGAAAGTGAATGAGATAAAATAGGTCCAGAGTTCTCTTCCTAGCAGCAGAAAATGTAGCGATTGATAGAGGTTCAGGTCAGAAAGGACCATTATGTGCATCTAGTCGCCCCTCCTGTATAACTCAGGGCCTAGAATGTGACCAAGTGGTTCCTTCAGCCAACCATAGCATGGGACTGAGCCAGAGCACATCATTTGGAACGATATCCACATGCAGGAGAGCCAGCTGGCTACCAGAAAATCTCTCTTCTGCAGTGACGTGGGATTAAGGGACACGGGGGAAAAGACATGGAGGCTGTGACTAAACTTAGAGCAGCAAGGCCAGGAAAACCAGGGTTACGTCCCAGGCCTGTCTATCAGATCGTCTGTTTTCTATTCCTGGCTTTGGGACCATGAGCGAGTCTCTGCACCGCTGTGTGCCTCGGTTTCCCCAGCTATCAAATGGAGCTAATCAAGGTTTTGTTTGTTCTCCCCATTTTACAGGGTGCGAAACCGAGACACAGTTGGGACCTGTCTACACTACAGGTCTGTCGTGCGTTTGTAATCTGCTGACCCCCACATGTTGTTCAGAGCCTATGGACAACACAGCTCCTAAAGGTACGTTTGTTCTGTGCTTATCCCCTATGTACCAGCAGGGCTGGACGGCATTTCTCACTGTGATGTGGGGAGCAGGTACTAAGGGTCTGAAGAAGCTCTCAAGGACTAATTTTTTAAAATAATTGTTATCAATGACTTGGGAGAAAACATACAATCACTGCGGATAAGATTGGGGGGTGACAAAATACAGGCAGAGTGGTAAATCCTGATGGGGAGAGGGCAGTGATACAGAGTGATCTGGCTCATTCGGCCAGCTGGACCCATTCAAAGAAAACAAGTTTGAGCAGAGCCCAATGCAAGGTCCTATACGTAGCCACAAGGCACGCCGGCCACACCTCCAGAATGGGGACGTGTATCCAGGAAAGCAGTGACTCTGAAAAGGATTTAGGGGCCAGAGTGGAGAAGCCACTCAACATGAGCTCCCAGTGTGATGCTGTGGTGAACAGGGCTAAAGCCATCATTAGACGTAGGAGCAGAGCCGTGAGTAGGATAGGGAGGTGACACAGAAGCAGTGAGACTGCTATTGGAATACTGCCTCCAGTGTTGGTGTCCTCCTTTGAAAAAGATGGTCCTAGAAATTGGAGCTGGGGCAGCAAAGAGCCACCAAATGTTCTGAGAGCTGGAGAAAAATGCCTTCTAGTGAGCTATTGAAAGAGCTCAACCTGTTTAGCTTATCAAAAGAAGATTGAAGGGGACTTCACTGAAGTGTTGAAGTACCTTAATGGAGAGAAAATACTGGGTATTAAAGGGCTCTCTAGTCTAGCAGAGAAAGGCAGAACGAGACCCAATGGCTGGAAGGTGAAAAGAGACAAATTCCTATGACAAATAAGGCACAAATATTCAACAGCGAGGATGATTGACCACAGGAAGAAGCTACCAAGGAAAGTGGTGGATTCTCCATCTCTTGATGTCATTAATCAAGACTAGATGCCTTTCCGGAATGTGTTTGCCCCCAAAGTAGCTATTGTGGTAGACAGGAGGCCTGTGATATGCAGGGGGTCAGATTAGATGCTCTAACTGTCTCTTCTGGCCATAAAGTCTACTCATTTCTGAAAAACCAAGTGTAGCATTGGGAGCAGCTTGTGATGTTTTACGGTCTAGCCGGCTTGCTTCCTAGAAGGAACACTCATTGAGCGGGGTGATCCACAGGGAGTAGCTCAAACCTCCAAAGTGTCTGCCCTGTGGCAGGACATTAGCACTGCAGGGGAGGGGTGGGTGTGGCAGTGACATCACAAAGGCTTTTTGCAGGACCTCAGCCTATTGGCCAAAGGTGCAGGGGAGGTGGTGACCTCACAGAGGGATGCTGACATCAGCCAGGCAGGACAGGGGTGCAGGGCCAGGGAAACCTCAGAGACCCCTGTGGCTTTGCTTCAGCAAGTCTCCTTCTCGAGGTCTCTCTTTGAGGTCTGAGAGAGTATTTGGGTTCATGTATGTGACCACCAGGAGGAACCTCTTTTGAGTTTTCTCCTTTCTTTTTCCTGATTTCACTAGAAAACTGACGTCCCTGTTTAGAAGGTAAGAGCCTCCGAGAGGTTTGGAACCTGTTCAGTCTGCTGCATCTGGCGCCAGCTGAATTTTAGGCATGGAAAACACTAGCCTAAGGTGGCCAAATTTTATTCCCCACCTGGGATTTTGTCCCTTAGAATCTCTGGGGACATTAAGGTTTGTCCTTTTTCTTTTACCTTTTCCTCCATCCCTCCCTCCTTTCTCTTCATCTCTTACTTCTTTCGTCCTTTCCCCGTTCCCCTCCCACCACCAGGAGGGGGGTGTGTGTGTCGTGGGGGGTGCTCTACAACTCCCATTGTGGGAGGTCCACCGAAAAATGTGGGGCTGAAATAGTGCTCAGACAGTGATCTCCAGCGATGACCTGGGCCATCCTTTGGGCTCTCTTGTGAGAACCCTCATCCTCCCGCCCCTCGGTCTCTACCCTGATTGGCTGAGCAGGGGGTTATTGACAGGGAGGAGACTCAGGTCCCTGTTGTTTTCTTTTAAGACCAAGTAAATAGTCATAACCAGTCATATGTTCGACAAATTTTGCTGCTTCTCTGCAGTTCATTATTTTCTCTACCATTCCAGTTCTCCTAAAATACTTGCTGAATAATTACTATGAACTCTTGCTGGTCTGGAACTCACTTGAGAGCACTTTATTCAGGTCATTCAATGTCTGAAATTCAAGATCCGATGGTTAGTTTGAAAATCAGGGCTCTTGGGTCCTATTCCCAACTCTGCCACGGACTGGCTGTGTGACCTAAGAGAAGTTAATTCTCCTTTCTCAGCCTTAGCTTCTCCCTCTTTCAAGTAGGGATAACAATCAGCCCCTACCTACCTCCCGGCCGGAGGAGGATGGGGATCTATTGGAGAGTGTCACTAGGAGCAGTGCATAAGATGAGGTGTCCTATCATGTTTACGCAGATCAGATTATGACATAATAGAATGGCTGAAATAGTCTATTTTATTTGTATTTTATTATGTTGCAATTGTTAAGAGCAGCAACTACTTAGCTCAGACTGAAACATCTCATCTAATTTTTGAGATCTAAGTGTCTCCTCTTTGTGTAGCTCAAACCTCCAAAGTGTCTGCCCTGTGGCAGGACATTAACACTGCAGGGGAGGGGTGGGTGTGACAGTGACATCACAAAGGTCTTTTTCAGGACCTCAGCCTATTGGTCAAAGGTGCTGGGGAGGTGGTGACCTCACAGAGAGATGCTGACATCAGCCAGGCAGCACAGGGGCGCAGGGCAAGGGAAACCTCAGAGTTCCCTGTAGCTTTGCTTCAGCAAGTCTCCTTCTCGAGGTCTCTCTTTGAGGACTGAGAGAGTATTTAGGTTCACGTACATGAGCGCCAGGAGGAACCTCTTTTGAGTTTTCTCTTTTCTTTTTCCTGATTGTACTAGAAAACAGACGTCCCTGTTTAGAAGGTAAGACATTAGGGTTTGTCCTTTTTGTTTTACCTTTTCCTCCATCCCTCCCTCCTTTCGCTTCATCTCTTACGTCTTTTGTCCTTTCCTCTGTTCCCCTCCCACCACCAGGAGGACTCTGTGTGTGTGTCGTGGGGGGTGCTCTGCAGTGGGAACAGGGACAATTCTCCAACTTTGGGCAGTCGAGAGCCTGGGTGAGATAAGGGGCGTTAAAGCCCTTTGTGAAGGAGAAAGGGGAGTTTCACGGTGTTGAGCACCAAGGAATTCTAAACTTTGCTAAAACATCTAGTCTGCAGAAACCAGAAATGATCGGGGCGAGACGGGAGAAATTCGGAGAGTGGTCACTATTGGGCAGGAATCGGAGGAGCGGGAGGCAGGTGGGGGGGATCCTGCTGGCTGTGTGGGGCCCTGGCTGTGTAATCTCCTCACTGGGAAGTGTCAGTGTGGCCCGAATCTCACACGCTCCTTTGTCTCCTTTGGGTCTCACAGGAGCTCATTGAGGAGCTGCCTGATAACTCTCCACCCGGCGCCATCCTCGCTAACTCCCTGATTGCTGTGGGCAACCTCAGGTACCGAGACCCTCCGGCCCGGTTCCCCTAACCCCAGCGCTGCTCAGGCCCAGGGCTGGGAGTCACTGCCCCTCCCACTCCCAGGTCACCGCCCAAGGGTGGCTCCTCTGGCAGAGGTGCGGGGAAGGGTCACTCTCTCCTGGCTGGGCTGTTCTTTTCACTCCAGTAACATTGCAACGGCTTTGGGAGAGGCTCACTCCCAGGATCAGATACAGGAGGGGCAGCAGGGTGCAGGGAACAGGGGCTATTCCTGCCCTGCCACTGTCTGTCTGAGAAACCTTGGCCTTGTCATTCCCTGGCTCGGTGCCTCAGTTTCCATTCTTGCCAGCCTGTGCCCATTTCGCTGCAGTTTCACCTGCGTGTTGGTGCCAGTCCCATCCCCGCACTGCACAGTCTAATACCGGCTCCTCTCTCTTGCCAGCACCATGACGCCTGCCCTGGAGCCAGAGCTGGAGACCCACCTCCTCCGAGCTGCCCTGCACGCCGTCTTCACCCTGGGCATGGAGAAGGACACCACCCAAGTGCAGGTAGATCATGCTGAAGTCATGGATTGAAGAGCCAGCTGTCATCCTGCCATGAATCCTTGCTAATTGCCTGCAGTGGCATGTGAAGGAGAGAGGCCAGGATATGTGTTTGGGGGTCTCACCAGTGCTTCCCAGAGACCCCACTTCCCATCCTGTGGCAGATGTAGCCCCAGTTTCCCTAACTCTGACCCATGGCTCTCCCTTGCTTTCAGGATCTGCCTAGGGTCTTGCCAGACCTCCTGGACGCCATGCTGGGGAACCTGCTGGCAGAGTCCCCAGACACCGACAGGCTCCAGTACATCTTGGAGGTGAGCCCGATGAGAGGGATGGGGGCAATTTTACCTTCACTCTTAGATCCATTTTCCAGTCTGTCCTCCTAGCCGGGCCCCCAGTGGGCATCCTTGGTCAGGGCAGTCAGTGCAATGCCTCCTTTCCCCACAGCACATTAACTACTGGATCGTGTCCAGGGTGCCACAAGAGAGAGCCAGGGCCGTTAAGAGCAGCACGGCCCTGCTCAGATCCACCATCACCCTCCCTGAGTTTGACGTAAGTGACCTCTGACCCCAGCTTCCTGACTCCAGGGGTAGGTGATCTGGCTCCGACGGGCTGTAGGATCTGCTGCTGCAGGGGCTGTGGGTTAGGAGTGTTCCTCTTGGGGAGGCAGAGTCAGAGCAGAGAGTGAGCCTGGCTTGAGTCAAGTTCTTCTTGTCCTAGTTAAGTGGTGACTCTGGACTTTTAAGGGGGCTGTGCTCCAGGTTCATGCCTCCCTGTCATCCTGGAGCAGCTGGGGAAGCAAGTCCTCATGAAGGGCCCTGCCCACAGCCCTGTGCTCCAGGCTTCCTTGGGGGCAGAGGAAATTAAGGGTCTGGCTCTAGCTCCTATCCTCTAGCATCTCCTGCAGAGGGGCTGAGGGGAAGGAGAGTCCTGGCCCGGGGGGGACGGGGAGCTGACAGGAAAATGCTGATGGAGTCCCCTCTCTCTCTCCCGTCCATTAGAACTCAGCGGAATTCCCCAGGATGGGTCACCACATGGCACAGCTCGCTCTGTCCGTCAGTGACCCAGACAAGGACATCAGCCGGCAGGCCAGGGAGGGGGTTTACCGGCTCTACCAGCTGCTGCTGCACCAGAGGGGTAAGGAACCCAGCTGGGAAATGGCACCCGCTAGAAGAGTGAGACTGGGACCCCAGCCAATTTCTCTCAGACTGACCCCGGCTGGAGGATGAGTCTCTCGATCTCTTTCTGTCTTCCACACCACGCCCTGCAATTCTGTTGGGCCGGGCACGCAGCGAGGACTCTGCCCACTGTGCAGCCACCAATGGGATTGGAAGGACACAAGCCCTGCAACCAGAAGGACAAATGTGTGTGTGTCTCTCTCCCTGTCACCTACTCCCTCCTGGGGGAAACCCAGCAGCTGATGGGGGACAAGGTGAGCAGCTGCATTAGACTCAGGAGATTGGGGCGGGGCCCAGGCCTCATTCCCATCCTGTGGCCATTCGCTGGCCTGGCACAAGGAGCCTGGTGGGGAATGAAAGGGAGAGCAGGTGCTCCTGGGAAGGGAGATGAATTCACCTCCATGAGCAGGAGCGAACCAGCTTGTCCCCGGAGCAGCTCCACCCAGCTCTTTAGCCAGGCTAATTAATGACAAGCTTTGCCTCATCCCAGACTTATGTTCTCAGGACATGGTGCTATCGCTCTTGGGAAGGGCAGGAGAGTCCCCCAAGTGCCCTGTGCGAGACTCTCCTGTCCCACAGGGCCGCACCCAATTCCTAGTGGTCTGGTGTCTGTGTCACCCGAGCCACCACCCAGAGTTGCTCCCATCACTGGCAGCCTGGGAGGCCAAGGACTGACGGGTGATGGCGTCTGACCAGGCAGGGCTGAGGCACATGGGCAGGGGACGCTTGTCCTGCTGCTGGCAAGGCTGGACCCGTTCTGGAGAGAACAGGAGGATTCAGTAAGCAGTAGGGTTACCATGTCTAATAAATAAAAAAAGAGGACCCTCCACGGGCCCTGGCCCCGCCCATTTCCCCCACCCTTAGCCTCGCCCCAACTCCGCTCCTTCCCCGCCCTAACTCCGCCCCCTCCTCCCTCTCACTCCCAGCCATGGGGAAAGGGCTGCCCCAGCACTACCGGCTTCACGGTTTGCCGGGCAGCCCCCAGACCCTGCGCCCCCGGCCGGCGCTTCCCCAGCGCAGCTGGAACCTTAAAGTCGGAGAGGGGAGGAGCGGAGCAGCTCAGCTGGAGCCGGGGAGGAGAAGTGCCTGGCCCGTGGCTCAGGGTCCGGAGGCAGTGGGGGCTGCCCGAAGCCAGTAGCGCTGGCTCGGGCAGCTCGGCTCTTAAAGTCTGAGAGGGGAGGAGCGGAGTAGCTCAGCTGGAGCCGGGTAGGAGAAGTGCCTGACCCGTGGCTCGGGGTCCGGAGGCGGGGGCGCTGCCCGAAGCCAGTAGCGCTGGCTCGGGCAGCTCGGCTCTTAAAGTCTGAGAGGGGAGGAGCGGAGCAGAGCAGCCGCGGGAGGGGAAGTGCCCGGCCGGAATTTTCCCGGACATGTTTGGCTTTTCGGCAATTCCCCCCGGACCGGGGTTTGATTGCCGAAAAGCAGGACATGTCCGGGAAAAACCAGACATATGGTAACCCTAGTCAGCAGGGGCTGCCGATCCGTCCCATTCACCAGGGCTGCCATCCTGCGGCTTCAGCATTAGTGGCTGGGGTGACTTGGGGAAAGGTCTCAACCTCCCCACATCCCACTTCACTGCTGCCAGAATCCCTCCTGCCCCCCCGCTACAGTCCCCTCCCTACCCAACCTGGGTGGGGCTGGAGGAGAGGGGTCTGAGAACTTGAGCTGTGGATTGGAGGTGGAACAGCTGTCAGGGGCACTGAGGGGGAGGTGGCAGGAGCTCCCCGTACAAGGAGGGGGGTTGCCACTGGAGGTCACTAGGAAGGACAACAAGACTCCATCCTCGGGGTCAGGAGGGGGAATCCATCCCTCAGAGGGGGGCAGGGGCTGGGTGGAAATGCTGCTGGTTCCAGGGGCCGTTAATCCCCCCTGATTCCTCGGAGGCGTCTGAGTCTCAGACAGGTTCTCGTTCCCTTGCAGCAGGAGGACGTCACAGCCAATGTGGTGTGCCAGCTCCGTATCATGCGGCACTTGCGCCAGGTGCCCGAGGCGCTGCAGGGCCTGTGCCTCTGAGGCCACCAGCAACTCCCGCTCCCCGCTGCAGGTACTGCTCTGGCTCTCTGTAAATGGGGAGCTAGTGGAAGGGGAAATGGAGCCCGAGTGTAGCATTGGGAGCAGCTTGTGATGTTTTACTGTCTAGCCGGCTTGCTTCCTAGAATGAACACTCATTGAGTGGGGTGATCCACAGGGAGTAGCTCAAACCTCCAAAGGGTCTGGCCTGCGGCAGGACATTAGCACTGCAGGGGAGGGGTGGGTGTGGCAGTGACATCACAAAGGCCTTTTGCAGAACCTGAGCCCATTGGTCAAAGGTGCTGGGGAGGTGGTGACCTCACTGAGAGATGCTGACATCAGCCAGGCAGGACAGGGGCGCAGGGCAAGGGAAACCTCAGAGTTCCCTGTAGCTTTCCTTCAGCAAGTCTCCTTCTCGAGGTCTCTCTTTGAGGACTGAGAGAGTATTAGGGGTCACGTACATGAGCGCCAGGAGGAATCTCTTTTGAGTTTTCTCCTTTCTTTTTCCTGATTTTACTAGAAAACAGACGTCCCTGTTTAGAAGGTAGGAGCCTCCGAGAGGTTTGGAACCTGTTCAGTCTGATCCATCTGTTCCACAAGTCCTTCAGTCCAATCCACTTCCCTAACTAATTTCCTTAATTTTTTAAAGTTAGCACTTTTGAAAAAAAAAACCCTAGTCACAGATCTATTTTTGTTTACCCTTCCATTTAGTTTAAACGGAATTAGATCATGATCGCTCAAACCAAGGCTGTCCCCTACAACCATTTCTTCTACGAGATCCTCACTACTCACCAAAACCAAATCTAAAATGGCATCCCCTCTTGTTGGTTCAGCAACTACTTGGTGAAGGAATCCATCAGCTATCACATCTAGGAAAATCTGAGCCCTATTATATTAATAGCACTTGTCCTCCAGTCTATATCTGGGAAGTTAAAGTCTCCCATGATCACACAATTCCCATTAGTATTTACTTCATTAAAAGCATTGAAGAGGTCTCTATCCCTATCCAAATCAGACTCCTGTTTTAACAGACAGCAACCCCCACCCCCCGAAAGGCAGAGATAGAGCCCAGGAATCGAGATGGTGGGGAAATTTCATTGAAATCATTTCTGACCGAAAATCCTATTCAAACTAAACCAGTTTGTTTCTTGAAATCATAACAAGTGGCAATGAAAATTCTTTGTCACAATGTGTTAAATTGTCTCGTCGCACTCAAAGAGGAGACACTTAGATCTCAAAAATTAGATAAGATGCTTCAGTCTGAGTTAAGTAGTTGCTGCTCTTAACAATTGCAAAATAATACAATACAAATAAAATAAACTATTTCAGCCATTCTATTATGTCCTAATCTGATCTGAGTAAACATGATAGGACACCTCATCTTATACACTGCTCCTAGTGACACTCTCCAATAGACCCAGCAGTACTTATTTCCAGGCCCCTTCACTAACCACTGCTGCACACTCCCTCCCACAGCTGGCAATTACAACCAGGCCCTCATGTCCGGTCCCCCTGCTTTGAGAGGGAGTGTGCTCCTCTGGAGTGATTGGAGGAGGGAACTGGGAGTCAGGACTCCTGGGTTCCATTGCTGGTTTCCTATTGACCTGTGGGACTTGGGGTAAGTTGCTGCCCCCTCTAGGCTCTGTCCACAGCAGTCAAATGGGGATTTCATACTTTCCCACTATTGGAAAGTGCTGGGAGAATCCCCCAGCAAAAGCTGCTCTGACAGTGCTAAGCAGCATCTGTTTGCTTGTGAGAATGTCCTATGGGACTGTGTCAAAAGCCTTATTAACACCAAGATAGATCACATCTACTGTTTACCCACCTCCACTAGGCCCCTAACCCTGCCAAAGAAGGAGCTAGGATTGTTCTGGAATGATTTGTTCTTGACAAGTCCATGCTCACTAGTCCTAAGAACCAAATTGTCCTGCAGGTGCTGACAAACTGATTGTTTAAAAAACAGAGGCTGCCCCGAATGCTACACTCAGTTTCTCAGAAATGAGTAGACTTTATGGACAGCAGAGACCGTTAGAGCATCTAATCTGACCCCCTGCATATCACAGTCCTCCTGTCTACCACAATAGCTACTTTTGGGGCAAACACATTCCGGAAAGGCATCTAGTCTTTATTAACTGACATCAAGAGATGGAGAATCACCACTTTCCATGGTAGCTTCTTCCTGGGTTCAATCATCCTCGCTGTTGAATATTTGTGCCTTATTTGTCATAGGAATTTGTCTCTTTTCACCTTCCAGCCATTGGGTCTTGCTCTACCTTTCTCTGCTCGATTAAAGAGCCCTTTAATACCCAATATTTTCTCTCCATTAAGGCATTTCAACACTTCAGTGAAGTCACCTTTCAATCTTCTTTTGATAAGCTAAACAGGTTGAGCTCTTTCAATAGCTCACTAGAAGGCATTTTTCTCCAGCCCTCGGAACATTTGGTGGCTCTTTGCTGCCCCAGCTCCAATTTCTAGGACCATCTTTTTCAAAGGAGGACACCAAGACTGGAGGCAGTATTCCAATAGCAGTCTCACTGCTGCTGTGTCACCTCCCTATCCTACTCGCAGCTCTGCTCCTTAGTCTAATGATGGCTTTAGCCCTGTTCACCACAGCATCACACTGGGAGCTCATGTTGAGTGGCTTCTCCACTCTGGCCCCTAAATCCTTTTCAGAGTCACTGCTTTCCTGGATACACGTCCCCATTCTGGAGGTGTGGCCGGCGTGCCTTGTTGCCACGCATAGGACCTTGCAGTGGGAGAAATGCTGTCCAGCCCTGCTGGTACATACGGGATAAGCACAGAACAAACACACTTTAGGAGCTGTGTTGTCCATAGGCTCTGAACAACATGTGGGGGTCAGCAGATTACAAATGCACGACAGACCTGTAGTGTAGACAGGTCCCAACTGCGTCTCCGTTTCACACCCTGCTCTAAGTTTAGTCACAGCCGCCATGTCTTTTCCCCCACGTCCCTTAACCCCACGTCACTGCAGAAGAGAGATTTTCTGGTAGCCAGCTGGCTCTCCTGCATGTGGATGTCGTTCCAAAAGACGTGGTCTCTTTATGCCCGAGGGGCCGGAGCCTCCTACTGGAAACGCTCTCAGGAGTCCAGGTTCGAGGACGTCTCTTGGGAGCCTCTTCTTAGGAACAAAACCAGGGTGGCACAATGATGGAGGCGTCTCTCTCCCAGAGCTGGGAGCCAGGGACAGGGGAAGCTCCCAGCCAGGCTGTGCATCGAGGATCCCATTTCTCCCCCAAGAGACCCACACGCCCCAAGGAGTAAATGGCTCTTACCTCCATGAGAGAGCAGGGTCTCCCATCTAAGCCTCTCTGACCTCCAGCATTGCTTGCTTGGATGGGACGAAGTGACCTGTCCCCACTGCTCCCTGACGGGGCTCAGCTGCAGGCTGTGCCCGTCTGGGAGGCTGTGCCAGATCCCAGGGCCTGGCAGACAGCTGGGAATGAGGCTCCGATTCACACCCAGAGACCCCATAGAAGGGCCAAGGGGAGAATAAAGGGCAGGAGGTGAAGCTAGCCCTGAGCCTCTGTCCCACCCCCACCTCCTCAAAAGTGGAGCTTTCCGAGCTTCAGTGGGGCTAGGGGTGGGGCCTGACACAACGGCCTTTCTGCACCATATGGGGCAGGCCGAGCTCTGCCTGGGCGCAGGGGGAATGGGATGGGGGTAGATCAAGGAAAGGGGGGAGGGGAATGGGTGTGAGGGAAAGAGCTCATGTCCCAGATGAAGGAATTTGGGGGCAGAGGAAAGGACCCTGCTCCATAGAGAGGGGAGAGGGTTTCTGTGAGTGCCAGGGGGCTCCATTTCCCCTTCCACTAGCTCCCCATTTACAGAGAGCCAGAGCAGTACCTGCAGCAGAGAGCGGGAGTTGCTGGTGGCCTCAGAGGCACAGGCCCTGCAGCGCCTCGGGCACCTGGTGCAAGTGCCGCATGATACGGAGCTGGCGCATCACATTGGCCGTGACGTCCTCCTGCTGCAAGGGAACGAGAACCTGTCTGAGACTCAGACGCCTCCGAGGAATCAGGGGGGATTAACGACCCCTGGAACCAGCAGCATTTCCACCCAGCCCCTGCCCACCTCTGAGGGATGGATTCCCCCTCCTGACCCCCAGTTTGGAGTCTTGTTGTCCTTCCTAGTGACCTCCAGTGGCAACCCCCCTCCTTGTACGGGGAGCTCCTGCCACCTCCCCCTCAGTGCCCCTGACAGCTGTTCCACCTCCAATACACAGCTCAAGTTCTCAGACCCCTCTCCTCCAGCCCCACCCAGGTTGGGTAGGGAGGGGACTGTAGCGGGGGCGGAGGAGGGATTCTGGCAGCAGTGAAGTGGGATGTGGGGAGGTTGAGACCTTTCCCCAAGTCACCCCAGCCACTAATGCTGAAGCCGCAGGATGGCAGCCCTGGTGAATGGGACGGATCGGCAGCCCCTGCTGACTGAATCCTCCTGTTCTCTCCAGCAGGGCCGGCTTTAGGAAGGGCGGGGCCCAATTCGAACATTTTTGGCGGGGCCCCGGCAGGGATGACTAACAAAAAAAATAATGTAAAAAAAAGCCTTTCATTTCTTCCATGTATTATTTACTTTCCATAACTATATAAATAATAAAATTATATATTATGTACATTGCATCATATATGCTGTTGATCGGTTATTAATGAGCTCCGTTTCACGTGTGTGGGTCCCCGCCACTCCCTGGGGGTGTGCTAGGGTGACCAGATGTCCTGATTTTATAGGGACAGTCCCGATTTTTGGGTCTTTTTCTTATAGGATCCTATTATCCCCCACCCCCTGTCCCGATTTTTCACACTTGCTGTCTGGTCACCCTAGTGGTGTGCACATGTGTGGGTCCCAGCTGCTCCCTGCCCCCCTCATTGAAGCAGGTGTGCAGGGTTACTGCCCTGGGAACTGCAGGGCACCAGTGGACATGGGACTAGCTGGAGGCAGGGCAGGGGCTCACTGGAGGTAGGGTCTGGCTGCAGGCAGGGCAAGGGGTGCGGGGCTGGCTGGAGACAGGGGTGTGTGGGGCTGGCTGGCTTTGGGCAGGGCCGTAGGGGGGTGCGGCAGGGGTTGCCTGGAGACAGGGCAGGGGGTGTGGGGCTGACTGGAGACAGGGGTGTGTGGGGCTGGCTGGCTTTGGGCAGGGCCGCAGGGGGGTGCGGCAGGGGTTGCCTGGAGACAGGGCAGGGGGTGCGGCAGAGGCTGGCTGTGGGCAGGGGGTGCAGGGCTGGCTGCAGGCAGGGCAGGGGGGCGGGGCTGGTGCGGGCAGAACACTGGGGGCGGGGCTGGAGGTAGGGCAGGGGTGCAGCAGGGGCTGGCTGCGGACAGGGGGTGCAGGGCTGGCTGGAGACGGGGCTGTCTGCGGGTAGAGCAGGGGGTGCGGGGCTGGTGCGGGGACGGGGTGCAGCAGAGGCAGCTGGAGCCCCGGCCCTTTAAATAGCCCCCGAGCCCCCCGCTATCCCAGGGCTCTGGGGGCTATTTAAAGGGCCCGGGGCTCCCCTGCTTCTACCGCCCCGGCCCTTTAAATAGCCGCGAGAGCCCTGGGGAAGCAGCGGGGCTCCAGTGGCTATTTAAAGGGCCGGGGCGGTACAGGCAGCGGGAGCCCCGGACTTTTTAAATAGCCCCCAGAGCCCCGCAGCCCTACCCCAGGGCTCCAGCAGTGGGGGTCTGGTGGCAATTTAAAGGGCCTGGGGTTCCGGCCCCTGCTGGGAGCCCTAGGTCCTTTAAATTGCCCCCTGGGGAAGCCGGGCCACCCTGGTACAGTGCACCGGCTCTTGCCGGTACACCGTACCGGGGCTTGGGCCCGGGGCCCGATTCAGGGGAATTGGTTGAATTGGCCTAAAGCCGGCCCTGGTGTGGGTATGGCCACAGAGCCGCAGGGAGGGGAACCCTGAGGTGTGGGGGCTGGGTGGGTACTGGGAGTTCCTCCTGAAGGGACAGGGGTTGGCCAAGGTCACTCAGCCCCGGGGTGTGGGAGGGGGACTGGCTGAGGGCACTCAGAGCCCCAGGAAGTGGGGGGGGCTGAGGGGAGGGACTGGCCAGGGGCACTAAGAGCCCTGGGGGGGGGGGAGCTATCCCGGGGGGAAGTGGGGGGGGGGGGCTGAGGGGAGGGACTGGCCAGGGGCACTCAGAGCTCGGGGGGGGGGCTGTCCAGGGGGGGCACTCACAGCCCCAGGAGGTGGGTGGGGGAGGGGCACACAGGATTTCAGGAATTCCCTGGCAGTGAAGAGCTGCTGGCGGCAGGGAGGAGCCAGCCGTGACAATCCCCACTTGGGATCCCTGGCTGGGCTAGTGGCTATGGGGGCCCGTGGCCAAGCTGCAGCGGAAGGTGACCTGAAGAAAATGCCTCGGCCTCGGCCTCCGGCTAGGAAGGGCCTGGGCCAGACAATGACCCACCGCGCAGTGTCCCAGCTCCCTGCCCCACACCTGCGGGGCACGACCCCCTCCTCTGTAGGGAGGTTGGCATGTACCTTAGTGCTGCTTCCTCCATCCCCAAAGGCCTCTCCCAGCCAGTCTCTGGCAACCCCTGCCGTTCAATACGCACATTACCCTGCTGTGACATACCGGAGGGGGGACACCTCGGGGATGGGGGGGCTGTCACACAGCTGGGCAATTTAACCCGGCTGGGCCAGGGTGACTGTCTCCCTGGAGCTGGGGTCTCAGCCCAGATGTCTCTCTGCCCTTCCCCACAGTCGCCCCCGGGCGAGGTGGGAGCGCCCCATGTTGCGTTCCAGCCCCACATTCGCACCCACAAGTGCTGGTGGGTTCCAATCCCAGCTGAACACGCCCTAGTGCGGAGCAGAAGGGCCCAGCGCTGCCCCACAGACCCTCTGGCTCTCCGAGCCCGCTCTTACCCATCACCGCAGCACGTCTGGCCCAGGCTGAACGCTGCTGCTCTGTGCAGAGAGGCTGGCACTTCTCGCTCCTGCCGTACGAGGGGCAGGTGCTGCTACCGACTGCTCCCCCTAACCCCGCCCTGCTGCGCTCTGGGGATGCTGCCCTGCTGTGGAGCTCTCAGGTGCCTTGAACTGGAATTTGTTTGGAGAGAAACTGCTAAGGAGCCTTATCAGTCCCGAGCAGAGAGTACCTGGGAGCCTGCCTGGGTCGGGTGGGTCTGGTACAGCCTCCCCCCAGATAAGGCTCTTCCCTGGACCTGCCACCCATTGGAATCTGGAACGATTCCCTCCGAGGTAACACCCGGGGCAGCCAGGGCAGGGCAGGGCACGGCCTGCTCCCCTGGAGCGTTAGGGCTTTCAGGAGTCAGAGGTGCCAGCAGAGCAGGTTGAATGTTAAAGCAGCGAAGGCAGTTGGGGGGCAGAGGAATTGGGTGCTTTGCCATTGCACTTGATCAGCTCAATTTGAAAATTCTTTCAAAGGAAATCCAGATGTATACATCTGACTGGGGTACATGTACACACATACACACGCACACTCACATGTGCACACACTCATGTGCACATACACGTACACACATACATACGCACATGTACACATACATATATATACAGACGTACACATACACGCACACACGCTGTCCCTGGAGCGCCCCAGGATGTGACTGACGGGGTGGCTGGCTATTATGGAGGCACAAAGGGGTTGGGAGAAAATAATCAAGAAGAACTTTTGCTGAAAATGCAAACCTAAGCTGGAAATCTGTGCAGGGCTGGGCTCAGCGAAAATGATCTTTTGAGCTGCTCTTATTAACCGTGGTCCTGTACTTCCTGGTTTGCGTCGGACCCAGGCAGGAGACTGGGCTGCTCTCAGCTGTAGAAGCCATTGGAATGAGCCAGGTCGGAATGAGCCAGGCCCTCAGAGCCTTCTGCCACCAATCGCCCCAGCAGTCACTGATCCACACCAAACCACGTCCTTCCAGTCAGGCAGTTTCATATGCACACGTCAAACCCTTGGTTTGCCACTCAGACACCACGGTAGGGTGACCGGACATTAAGTGTGAAAAATCGGGACGGGGGTGGGGGGGTAATAGGAGCCTATATAAGAAAAAGACCCAAAAATCGGGTCTGTCCCTATAAAATCAGGACATCTGGTCACCCTACACCACGGTGATGGGCACAGTAAGGACCGAGAGACGCTAAACAGGCAGACAGACAAGGAAATAGTGGCCCTGCCTACAGGTGTGTGTGTGGTGCAAACGGATGAACCCCAGCTGCTGGCTGAAGACACAACCTTAATTCCCGCATCTCCTGTCTGTCAGCTATCGTTCGCTTGGCAGCCTGAGCTCCGATTTCTAACGCAGCGTTTTGCTCTGGCTTATTGTGGTTCTCATGTCCGGGGGCGCCTTGGCCCCTGGTATTAGGAGCGGTGCTAAGGAGGCTGCTTTTCAAAGGTCCTTAAGTAGGGTTGTCAACTTTCTACTTGCACAAAACCAAACGCCCTTGACCCAACCCCTTTCATGCCCTTCCCCAAGGCCCCACCCCCACTCACTCCAGCCCAGCCCACCTCCCTCAGTCGCTCGCTCTCACACCCTCTGGGTGAACAGTGAACATGTTTAGTTCAAAGTATGGGCAGTAGCCTTTGCAATTTGGGGGAAGAAAAAGTTAAACAACTATGTACTTTATTTATAAAAGACAAGCTAAGCTGCATCTTAAAAATTAATCTGCTTATTCAGTATCTATTCCTAATCGTCTAACTATAGTTTTAGCTGCAGCCATACAGTAGAACAGAAGCTTACTACAGGTAAGAATGAGTGGTAGGGAAATAAACACTTAGATTTTACTGATCAAAAAATGCAGAAAAATGAACATTGTTTTAAGGGATACATACAAAATGAGTCTCTAAATAAGGTACTTTAGAATGCTTTCCATTAGAAAATCTTTAGGCATTATTTAATGCACGTTAGTTCACACAAAGACTAGTGTTAAATGTTAATGTCTTTGGCCAAATTTTCAGATGTGGACACTGACTTTGGGTGCCCAAGGTGAGTCACAATGTCACACTGGGCTCACAAAATCAGTGGACACTTGAAATTTGTTGACCTGTTCTTTGAGCACATTGAGCTGATCCAGAAATCTTCAGGTATTTGACAAATTTCATAGAATATTTCATAGTATAGTTTCAGAATGCATTGAAAAAATATTTTGTCACTTTATGTATAATTTTTATTTAAGTAGCTCTCAAGTTATACAGAAGTTAAACATAGTTCAAGCAAGTATCTTTTAAAAAGTAAGGAAGTTTTGCCTCTGTAAAATTAAGCTTCTTTTTACTATACTAATATGCAAATAAGGGCTGATCCAAAAGCCACTGAAGTCAATGGAAAGATTCACCTTTACTTTGATGGATTGTGGAACAAGTCCATATAAAGTAAGCTTAATTAAAGGACCTCAAAGGACTTCACAAATATTAATGTCCTCACAACACCCATGTAAGGTAGGTGAATATACCCATTGTATAAATAGGCAAACTAAGTTTTGCTTTTAGCAAGAGTCACACAATGTATAATGCTGTGCTGACACTACGATATATACTATGGTGCAAGAAAACTTTCAGAGCAGTCCAGAGTCTGAGTTATTCCTCTGTAGCTCATATCTGTCTCTTATCACACACAGCACTGTACAGTGTGCGCCTCCTGTTCAAAGCAAAACTAACTCTATCCATTTGCAAAATTGGTATAATCACCTACTGTACATAGGTTTGTGACTACTGATTAATATTTGTGAAATGCTCCCACAAGAAAAAGGAAAGATCCAGGCCCTATGTCCTGTCTTTGTTAACTCCTTTAGAATATCACCCACCCCCCTTTTTTTTTTTTAAATACTGGAAGTAATAACTAACCCCTCTGTTTTAGAAACCACTCACCAGTGTCTAGATTAATTCCAACTCCAACATTTATTAAATGTATTTCTCCTCAAGGCCTAAGTTTTACTATGATGTCACATTCTTACATTTCTAAATGGAATATTTCAATACTGACAAGTCTTGACTTCCAAAAAATAGTTTAAGATCAAGATGCTTCTAACCTATTCTACATTAAAGAAAAAGCTTCCTATCTACTAAGGTTGCTTAAATGAACTAGTGCAGAGAATTGAAGTCTTTATTACAATGCACTTATTTTGCATCTGCACCTCTACCATTCAGACAATTCATTTAGACATTCTTAGGGGGATATGGTTATTTACTTAAAGAAATGCTGAAGCAGTATTTATAGAATTCAGGAGGGGAAAATGATGGTTTGCACTCACCAGCAAACTGGTATGGCAAGGAAGAGGGGGCAAAACCCCCAAAACCTTATATACAAATGTTTCAGGAGAGATCTTCAAAAAATGTATTGTAACAAAAGTATTGTCTTATTGATTTCTCTGCTGTCCTTTCAGTACTTCCTTTACACTACATGGAGACTACTTTTTTGCAATCTTTTGTTTTTCTTTTCAACTTCCTTTAGTATATCTTGCAGTTTCTTAGAAGTTTGCGTCAAGAATGCAAAGCTTTCCTTTAAATTGCTAGTCCCGTGCTCTCTGCATATGTTCTCAAGCCCATCAAACCACTGGAGGGTCTTCTCAAGTTCTGCCTGAACCATTTTCTGTTCTTCTAATTCTGCTAAAAGGGCCTGTCCAGCAGACACTTCGACCTTGTATTGTTTCTGTAGTTGATCAATTTCACCTTGAAGAGTTTGAAACTGTTCCTTACTGTAGGGGTACTGCTCATGGACCTTGTCTTCAGGAAGTAAAACATTTTTAGGGATGTTTAACACCAACTGCAAAAGCATTTGTTCCATTTTGCTGAAGAGGTGATCAAAGCGCTCCTTCATGAAGAGAAGAAATTTCTCTGTGCTCTTACGGATTTGGAATGGACTGATCTTAGAGTCAGGAAAGCCTTCTAGTTTCTTCAGAATGACTCTTTCCACAACCAGCATCATTTCAAACAGGTAGTCTTGAAATGCAATGTAGACCCTAAGCATACATGTCTGAGGGGTAAAACCAAAGAACTGGGCTTCATATGCCATAGGATTCACTGACATCTTGGCTAAAAGAAGTCAACCATAGACAATGTGGAAATCTGTAAAGGAAAAAAGGAACATAAGTACAAATCTGTATTTTGGAAAGGGTGAGTTGTATTAGCAGTCTATTACAGCATTAACCTCACTTATGAAGAGCAGAGTTCAAGTTTGAATTTAGGGGAATTTAAAGAATTTGGTTCTTAATCTAGTCCTTTTTCTGCCCAGCAGGACATAATTTGCCAGTCTTTGACTCAGAGGAAACTACATCCTATTCTATTACCAGTGCTAACCATGACTAGAACCTTACATTAAAATCTAAATTCTATTATTAGGCCCAAGGAGGGATTCTGTAGAACGTAAATAGAACCTTCTTTTGTAGTGTTTGAATGCACAAGTGATGCATTGTGTCAACAGTTGTAGACCTCTCTGAACATATTACATTGTGTTATAGATCAGTGGTTTCCAAACTTTTTTGATTGCGCACCCCTATCAGTAAAAAATTTTTGAGCACGCACCTCCTGCCGCACCGGCTCTACCATTTTTACCAAAGCCAAAAAAAAAAAAAAAAAAAAAAAAAACAACCCCAAAGAAAAAACCCGCTCCTCCTGCTGCGCACCCCCAAGGATCCTCTTGTGCACCCCACTTTGGAGACCACTGTTATAGATAAATATGTCAATATTGTAACTGGTTGGAAAAGCCCTGCAGACATAATTATCAATACACTGTCACACTGTGTATGAAAGCAGTTTCCCTGTCACACTGGAGGTGAAGGCTTTGTGCTGCAGGTGTTCCAATAGAAGTCTTCTCAGGCATTTGTGTTGACAGGGTAGGACCAAGACCCCAGTTAGTCCATTAGAATAGGATGAGCTCCCCCTTTAAGCAGTTTACCAGCCTCTATCCCACTAACAGTCACAGACCCCTACTGTGTACAAGCCTTTTCAAATCAGACCAAGGACCAGACCGGCACCTTGGGAAGGTTTTTAAGTGACTGACATCGGTCATAATTAAGGGGGAGGGGAGATCCCCCTGGATAATTAAGCCACAGCATTAGGCTCTGAGAAAATTCAACACAGGGTGAGAGCAGACAACAGCAGGCAGTTCTCATTGGGAGCTTTTCCTCGGCAGATCTCAAAGCGCTTTGCAAAGCAGGTCAGGCTCTTTAGCCCCATTGTACAGATGGGGAAACTGAGGCACGGGGAAGGGCAATGACTTGCCCTAGATCCCCCAGCAGGCACAGCGCCAACCCTCACCCTGGTGCTCTATCCCCGTGGCCCTACCACTCCCCAGGCCCAATGGGTGGGGGCTGCTTGGGCCCTCAGGCTCCCTCTTGGCTCGGTAGGAACCGTCGCCTGGCCCCAGGCTCCCGCGGCCTTTGGGATTGGGGCGCCACCTTCCCCAGCTCCCAATCGAGAGGGGCCCGCCGGCGTAGGGAAGCCTTCCCGCCCACTCCCCTTGGCCTCTCACCGGGCGGGCGAACGGCAGCTCTCGAGCTAGCCTGGCCCCCAACCGCCGCTTCCCGCCTCATTCGAACGCCCGCCCCCGGGAGGAGCGCCACCACTCAGCGCCTCCACCTCCCAAACCAATCGGAGCGCCGGGTGGGGTGGGGAGAAAATACCCCGCCCAATCACAAAGCACGTCCGACAGGGGACGCCGGAGCGTCCGGGAAGAAAGGCTTTCCCCCCTTCAAACCGCTGAGATAAAAGAAAGCGAAGGATTGGCTGGCTTTGGATGCCGGAGGCAGCGCTGATTGGTTGTGTAGCGTGCGGAGGGGGGGAGGGGGAAATGAGGCGAGCCGGCGCGCAGGCGGAAGCGGAAGCGGAGCCTTAAAATGGCGTACCAGACCTTCCGGCAGGAGTACCTGCAGGTGCCGCCCGTTACCCGGGCCTACACCACCGCCTGCGTCCTCACCACTGCCGCCGTGGTGAGCCAGGAGGGTGTGGGGCAGCGGGGTGGGCCTGAGGGCAGCGCCGGCGGCCTCGTTCTTGTCCCTTCGCTGTGTACGGGCTGGAGCGCCGCCCTTGGGGGGAGGGACGAGGCTACATCCTGGCTCGCCCCCGCTTGTGAGGCGTGGCCGCGCGGAGACAGGGCCAGGCTCGGTTCCGGTTTGGTGTCCGAGTCCAGCCTCGCTCTCCCCAACCCCCTCCGCGTTTCTGCCGGTTCTGAATCCGGGCGGCTGCGTTCGGTCCATCGCCGAACCGCGAACGGCCCTGCAGCCTGGGGGTTAAGTTACCTGCTTGAGTGGGCCCTGGTGGGTCTGTCTCTCCCTTATCCTGTAGGGCCGTGGTGCTCCCCTGTCCCAGACTATTGTACCCCTTTCCGTACTCTGATTTGTCTGGTGTACCTCCAAGTTGCTCCTCACTTAAAAACTACTTGCTTACAAAATCCGACATAAAAATACAAAAATGTCACCGCACACTACCACAGGAAAAATTGCTGACTTTCATGTTGTCTTTATGAAATTTACGTTGTACTACTTCTCTAGTGCTTTTTATGTAGTTGTAAAACTAGGCAAATATCTAGATGAGTTGATGCACCCTCTGGAAGACCTCTGCCTACCCCCAGGAGTACACATACCTCTAGTTGAAAACCATTTCTGTAGGACCCTCTGGAGGTGTATACACAGCCTGTGCTGAATGCACAAACAAAATCCAAACCCACCAGCACTTGAAATGGGTGAGGGTAGGAAGACATTTAACAGTTGCACCACAGATAAAGACAGGGACTGAAAAGGAATCAGGTACCCACATGAGATGGTGTGTGAGTTTGTGGGTTTTTTTGGGGGGAGGGGAGAATTAGTTCTCCAAGACTCATTCTCTGGTAGTTATATTACAGAGCCGCTGTACCCTGAGTTGTAGGGTGTTTCACCGTTGTGCCTCTGCAGAATCATTAAGCACCCAACCCAATGGTGTCCCATTCCTTGACGACCTTTTGCTAAAGTTATAAAATTTCTCATTAATGAGGCCACTAGAGAAGTGTGAAAAATATGGCAGAGCCCTTTCATAAAATGGTTATTATAGTAATGTAGCTACTAAAGTGATGGCCAAGCAAATACATGGAAAATTGGTTGCTAGGGAACGTTGGTTCCCACGTTCAAGTGACTGGACACAAGGAATCTAAAAACATGTTCATTTAAGATGAATGTGTCAGTTTAAAAAATATAATGTAATATAATATCACTTTTTGAAGCTATGTGAGCTCTTGGGGTTCATAAAAGTAGATAAATTCATGGAGGATAGGTCCATCAGTGGCTATTAGCCAAGATGGCAGGGATGTTGTCCCTAGCCTCTGTTTGCCAGAAGCTGGGAATGGGCGACGGTATGGATCACTTGATGATGACTTGTTTGTTCATTCTGCCTGGGGCACCTGGCATTGGCCACTGTTGGAAGACAGGAGACTGGGCTAGATGGATCCTTGGTCTGGCCCAGTGTGGCCGTTCTTATGTTCTAGACACATATGCATAATGTGCAACATAAATGTACCATTAGTGGCACCATACATATACATTGGATGTAGGCTTTGAAGAAGTTTTTGTGTCCTGGGAACTCTGTGAAACCTCTCTTATTTTGAAAGGAATGTAGAGAAGGAAAAACTTTGCCAAGAAATTCTTCTGAAAACTCAGTGTTTTTGGGTGAAACTAGGGTGAGCTTCCAGTAGTTATTTCTCAGATTAAAGGGGGGGAATATGCTTTCATGTGGTGGAAAAAATATAAGATGATGACATTCCTTAAAGCAGAAAGATCATTATTTTTTGCCTTATATAATGAATAATTATATAGTCATAGTAGTGGTCAGAAGCCCCTCAAGACTATTCTGTTTCATGGCTCTATAGAGCCCTGCATGTGAAATGAAACTTTTACAGATGTAAAATGGGCCAAATCCAGATCTCTGGACCAAAGCCTTACTGTCTTTTGTGCTTTACAAATATAAAATGGAAGATAGCCACTAAACCAAATACACCTCTACCTCGATATAACGCTGTCCTCAGGAGCCAAAAAATCTTACCGCATTATAGGTGAAACCGCATTATATCGAACTTGCTTTGATCTGTCGGAGTGTGCAGCCCCCCCCTCCCCCGGAGCACTGCTTTACCGAGTTATATCCAAATTCGTAATATATCAGGTCGCGTTATATCGGGGTAGATGTTTAGCTTGAAATCTAAACAGGACTAAGGTGTGATAAGTAGGCACAGAACAAAATGGGGGAGGCAGAGGAGGAGGGCAAGCATGACTGTAAAAGGAACATAAGGTTGAATATGTTGGCTGAATTTAGGCTTTGCACATAATTTTTAAAATAAGAGAACATGAGAGATTAATGTACCACTGACAGGTTATTTGTGTCTCTACAGTAAGTGAAGTGCACTTTAATGGATTGATCCTGTCACATATTTTCTCTTGTATTTCAGCAATTAGAACTAATCACACCATTTCAACTGTATTTTAACCCCGAATTAATATTTAAACACTTTCAAGTAAGTATTTTTTCTGAATGTTAAATGTTGTCACCCTTGTAAGAAAATTATTAAACTTGTAACACTTGTTTTCACAACTGCACATTGAGAATATTGGAATATCTTTTTTCCCCCGGAAGGTTTCTAATAACATTCAAGTGAAGGTAAGTAGGGGTAAAAACTCATTGCTTTGATAGGTCACATTGTTCAAACAGTAGTTAAGAAACTATATTTGCTTGAACACACATTTGTGGAGCTATCTTTTACTCCTGAGGGCATTCTGCGCCAAAAAAATTAAAATTCTGTGCACAATATTTTAAAATTCTGCAAATTTTATTTGTCAAATAAATATGGAGGCTCCAGCATGGCACTGGGCAGCACAGGCCACTGGGCTGCACAGAGGTGGGAGATGGCTGTGCAGCTCCTTGCCGGGACATGGGCTCAGCGGTGAGGCTGCACCCAACCCTGACACAGCACAAGGTCCCAACCTGCCCCCAGAAACACCCCAGGGCCCTGCCCCTCTGTGTGGGCAGGCAGGCTCAGCAAGGCAGGATCCACGTGTGGGGCAATCTGGGTGCGGGCAGCTCAGTGGGAGATCTGGGTGTGGAGGGGACCTGGATGCACAGGGGCCTGTTGGGGGACTCTGCAGGGGGGTCCAGATGAAGGTGGTTGGGGCTCAGCAGTGGGGGGTCTGGGTGTGGGGGGGATAGAGCTCAGCAGGGTGTCTAGGTGTGGGAGGGTCAGTGGGGGGTTCAGATGCTGGGGGAGTGGGGATCAGTGGGGATGGGATCCTGGTGCGTGTGGTTCATCTCGGTGGTCCAAATGCAGTGGGAATGGGGCTCATCGGGAGGGGGTGTGAGGCTTGGTGGGAGGGTCTGGGTATGAGTGGGTCTGGATGCACCAGGGTTGGGTGGATGGGGGAGCAGCTCCCTGCACAAGAATCCCTCCCCCTGCAGCTGAGGAGCAATGGATGCAGGAACTGTGTGTGTGGGAAGTTTGCAGAGCTTCCTACAGCCAGGGAGAAATCTGGGGGTGGGTCTGACCCGGCCCCAGAAGCTGTGCCAGGGAAGAGGAAGTCCCAACCTCCCCAGACTAGCAGCTGAGCCCAGCACAGGGTAGGAGCCACCAGCCAGGTCTTCCTCAGTCCCGCCCCCTGCCCCACAGTGATTTACCTTTCTGCTGGCTGCCCTGGGCACTTGAAACATACTGTTGGGGAGGGTCACATGACCGCTCTTGTGGCTTCCATTTGCTTCCCCGTCAGAAAGTCATTTTTCTGCAGAGAAGCAAAGAAATCTGCCGGGGACATCAATTCTGCACATATGCAGTGGCACAGAATTCCCCCAGGAGTAATATTTCTTTTTACATGTTTTCAGTCTAACTTGCAGAGTAATTTCCTTCCATTTTGCAGTGTGTATGTTTTGTGTGATGGTGCTCTTCTGTCTTATTTTGGGGACATAATTTCAGATGCAGTAGTCTAGGTAATATTGTCGTATTACTCAGAATGCTCATACTAAAGCAGTGTTAAAAGTCAAATAAACCTGATAAAACTTTGGGCAGTCTTCGCATGGATTAAAAGTTAGATTGCCAAGTGCTTAGCCACTCTTTCTGCCTGCCAGCTCTTCTCAAGTGAGCAGTCATCCGAAGGAGCAACGCCTCCTATCAAACTAAAGATTCTTCTGAAAGATTGTTTCAAGGGGCTAAGATGTGTCTGACTGATTCAGCTCAACCGTTAACACAATAACAAAGCCAAAAAATTGCTTACAATGAAAGCTTGTTGGTTCTGAAATACAGCTGAATTGTTAAACTGACAAGATGTCCTTACTCCTACTTCATGCAGAATTATGTTTCTAAGTAATCATACTGACCTCCGACAGATAGAATTCAAAAAAATTAATCTGACCACACAGTTTACTTACGGTAATGAAACATTGCTTTAGCTTTCCTAAAGATGAACTAATCTTGCTTCAATCCAAGTCTATATTTCATTGTGGAGAGGAATTTTGATATGGTAGAATTGAAGATGCATCACTCACCTAGCCTGTAAAATCCAGTAATTGTCATACAAAATTTAGGGTTTCAATTTTCTTCTCTGCAAAAAATTAAAAGGAAGTGCTGTCATGAAGTCTTATAAGACCAAGACTTTGCTATTTTTACAAAATATGTTATCTAATATTTACTAATATACTATTAAGTATTGCATATAATTAAAACTAAACTGCCAAGATGAGCAAAATATATTTGTTATAGTATACTTTGTTTTTAAATATGCCTTTGTTTACTTGGAAAATTTGAGTATAGCAGTGTATTCCCAAGTCTTTAATGCAGAGTAGTACGGTTTACTGAATTTTAGTCTCTCAGACTATTGAAAAACATCATTAAATTGGCTTATTACAGTGTTCAAAAACCATTTTCATAAAGTTCTTTTAGCTTGTGTGGATTAAACAGAAACTTTTTTCTGTATTCTCTATGTAGAGAATTTAAATACTTGAGATGGGTACCATTTATATTTAAGTTGTCTTATCTGTTTTCCTCTTATTCTGACAGGTATGGCGGTTGATTACAAACTACTTATTCTTTGGGCCAGTTGGATTTAATTTTTTATTTAATATGATTTTTTTGTATCCTTTATAAAAAGTGTATCTCACCTCTTTGGAATGCAAAACTGTGTGTCCGTGTTACTGTATAAGGCTCCAGCTCTGCACCACATTGTGACCTCAGTCGGAGTTCTATGCCACTGACTTCAGTGGAGCCAGGATTTCATCCTAAATACCTAATTCAATAATTCTTTTTCAGTGAGCTTTCATTGTTTTGATCTTGATTTGGAACGCACCCTACTAGGAGTGAGAATTCATTCTGTAGTACCAGACTTTTCAGCTAAATAGCCAGTAAGACTGCTAATTGGGCAGGTATTTATTCTGTGGTGTGAATACTTGTCCACTAACTCAGAACTGGACTGAGACCATCATATTTACTTCATGCAGTTTCAATACTTGCTTGATAATCTACTATAAAAATCCTTCAATTGTGAAGGATGTTTGGGAATTCTGTATATAAAACCTATGTGAAGGTATGTAAAAAGCTGTTTTTTTTCTTAATCTTTCTGCTGAATGTGATTAGTATCACACTTTCCTGACCTACACCTTCAGATATCGTTACTGCCGAATGCTTGAGGAGGGGTCTTTCCGAGGTCGGACAGCAGACTTTGTATTTATGTTCCTTTTTGGTGGACTTTTAATGACTGTATCCTTTTTTACTGTTTTAATACAGCTAGCATTAACACGGAGAACGCAAACCCTGTGCTTTGAAAGTCAATGAATAGAGAAATACTTTTTTTGTATAATGAGGTCTGAATGACTCTATTTTAAGTGGGCTTCAAAACTTTCCAGATCTTGTAGTTACTATTAAATGTGGAATCGATCTTTTGCACTTAAATATTTGAGTTAAGGCTATAAAGATGAGATCCTAGATTGAAAGATACTATTTAACTGTACAAGTATTATCATGAGGATTGAAGGAAATGTTATTGTCCAGGTGAATTTACCCCCCCTCTCCCCACACACACAATATATAGTTGCTGTGTGTAAAATAGCTTTCTGTAATAATAAACCCCTCGTAGTGTATTTGCAGCATGGAGTATTTAAGGGGGATTAAACTATAGGTGTCTTGTTTGAGGAAATATTGAAGTTTGTTTGGAAAACTATAGACTCAAAGGTCAGGTGTGTCTATTTTTGTTGATGCCATGATTGGCCTCCAAATTTTTTTTCTGCAGCCTATAGGTTCCCGTCTTCCGCATATTCATATTTCAGTTTTCTACAGTTGGTCATGTGCACTGATATTTTCTTTAACTGTTTGTGTCAGCTTTTTGGCTTGTTTGTGAACTTGGTTTTCCTGGGTCAGGCCTTTACAATAATGCTTGTGTATGTGTGGAGCCGCAGGAATCCCTACGTCCGTATGAACTTTTTTGGTCTTCTCATCTTCCAGGCCCCATTTCTGCCCTGGGTACTCATGGGCTTTTCATTGCTATTGGGGAACTCCATCATTGTGGATCTTTTGGGTAAGAAGCTATGAAAAATGAAATCCTTAGACTTTTTGGCCACTCCATCATAAACTACTGGTAGGTAAAGTCTCTTCTCCCACTACTTAGTACCTCTTCCTGCAAAGAGAAAGGGGTTATCAAGCCATGTTGGCTATTTATGCTTTGATGCACTACTAGAGAGGTAAGTAGATATCCATAAGCTTCCAATGACAGGGTTGATTATGGTTTCAGGATTAGCCTGGATGGTTTAGGTGATGGATCTCTTAATCTTTTCTCTCTCATGAACAGTTCCCCCTTTGTGCTGCTTCCTCTGAGAGTCACTTCTTCTAATCAGGTGTGCGTATTGGGAATCTTTAGTTTCCACACACATCAATAATCCTTTGTACTGGCCCCACTGGTATTTCAAAAGAAAGTGCTGTGACTGCAGGACAAGGATTTTCGGAATTATCTCAGATCCAGAAGCGCTCACTGCACACAGCTGAGCAGAAATCGGGCCACCCTTCTAGAGAAGAAACTGGGTTGGGGAAGTCTTCAGAGCTGGAGCGATGGTCTGGGATTGGCTTATTGCATGAGTGATTGTATCAGATCCAATACTCTTCCTGGGATCTGAGAGGTTTTACTGCATAACCCTGTTCCAAAGGCTACCTCTACCTGTCTTGCTCAGTTTATCTTTATCTTGTCATCTGACAAGTATTTGTAACTTTGGTATTTCTGATATTTCAACTTTTTTTTAAAAAGACTTGTTTTCCAAAGTGTTTTTAACAACTTATTGTCTGATACATTCTATATTTCTTTTGGAAGAGGAAACAGTCCTCCACATTAAAGACTTCTGAAAAAGTTTTTTGTTCTGAAATGGGACGTTAGCTGAATAGTGAGTTTTATACTCTGAGGGATTAAGGTGACAAACCTGTAAGTAAAAGAGTCCGCTCATTCAATTGGTAGTGTGTGTATTAACCTCTTTCATATAGGGAAAAAAATTAAAAGCAGCAAGGAGGCCACATGGTAATTTTTTGTTGTGACCTAATTGTTTACATGCTCTGATGTACAGAGTACTGTGTTCTACCAGTTTTCATTGTTTTTGTACGTGGTGGCATACTCTGTGTTGTAATGTCTCCAAGTAGTGCAGTGTTTTGCTTCTGCATTACTTGGAGAGAGCCAGATATCCATGGCTGACTGTGGACATGAGACTTAATTGTGTACGGCAGCTTGCATTCTGACATTTTTGTCAGTACAAATGAAACCATACCACCAAAGTGTTTAGACAGTTGTGATAGACTTTTCCTTGTATTTATATGACTCACTATGCTATAGATCTCTTCTAGTATGGCATTTAATTCTAATATTTTATATTGCGGTGAGTATGTACCATGCTACTTCAGTTCCTTTTAACATCATGCTATTTACAAAGGGCATCAAACACAGCTTGTCTTTTTTTATTTTATAAAAACATTTAGTGAAACATTTTAAAGGTGGTATAATGGCAATATTGAAAGTCACCAGTTCAACTTCAGTTTTCTTTTTTATTGATTCTAGGGATCGCAGTTGGACACATATATTTTTTCTTAGAGGATATCTTTCCTAATCAGCCTGGTGGTGGACGGCTTCTGAAAACACCATCTATTTTGTAAGTGTTACCTTCTAATTTGGAGCACATGGACAAATGTGTTTGTACACAATGTTTTTTTTTAACTAATTCAAATACAAGTAAATTTGGAAATTTGAGATAAATGGCACTGAGTTCATCATACTGTTCCATTTGCTGTAGTCGTCACATGGGTGTTACAGTTGCCAGAGGGGGAGAGGATCCAAGAGGCACTCTTAAGACATGGTCTAACTTCTGAAAAGGTCCAAGAACTTCTGTGCCAACTAAAATCCATAATACAGTTTGCCTGTTGGTGGCACCAAATATATCTGAATCTGTTAAAAGAAACCCGTTTTAAGACAAAGTGTCAGAATGAGTTCAGAGTGCAAAATACACAAAATGAGTGAGAAGCTTAATGTGGCTAATATTTTACACTTAGGTAGCTACTCCCTTCCCTCCCCACCATCCAAAAGGATCACAAAATACATGACAGACTATGTGCTGTTCACACGGTGCCATTCATATTCTTTCATCTCTTGGGCAGAGAATAGTAACCAACTGGAACACTGCACACTAGAATGGATATGGGGAACTTTCCTGAAGGACGGGGTAAACCTCTTGAAAATTCTCTGTATAGAGCAGACAAGACCTCATTTTTTAAGACCGCAAACTGTCTGGCATTCTTGCCTTCAGAATGATGTATTGCTGAGTTGATCCTGTCTAGATTTGATTTCTAAACCTGATATTTTAAACAAGCAAGGCCTTGTGTACATGGGAAAATTGACTGGTATAGCTGTTTAGAATATGTCTCCCAGGTGGACACTCTTCTGGAATAAAAGTGATTTTTATTCTGGACTAATTACTTTGCTTTGATAGCTGAGTAATTATTTTGGAATAAAATCACTCATTCCAGAATAGAGTGCTCACACAAAGGAGTTATTGCAGGATAACTAAATTATACTGGAATAGCTGGAATGGAATAGTTATTCTGCAATAGATATAGCTATGGTGGTCAATTCCCCCCGTATAGATGGGGGTCTAAGCTATCAGCCATTGGGAGGTTCCCTTTGGCTCACCTGGTAGAGTGGATGCCTGTGGACCAAGTGGGGGACAGTTCTTGTTCTATGATTTCATCCACAGGGCTTCACTTAAGATCCAGTCTAGTGTCTGATCACCAATATTTTGGGACTTCTTGAGTCACTTTGTTCAGAAGACTGGTTATGAATCCTGTCATGTCCTAAATTTGTGAATGTTCAGACATAGCAATCTTCTTAAATGTGTCTGCTGTAGTCTTGTCTTCAACTCGGTATTTTCCATCCTCCCTTTTGAAAATATTTCAGAGTGTCGTGTCACTCCTTTTGTGAACATAACATCATATAATTCCTTTAGCTATTTTAGTGTCAGCCAGGGTTTGCCTTAGATAACAGCACAAACTTTTATACTACTGCCAAAGACTGAAAGCTAAATTTACTCTCACTTTCTTTGCTCAAGTTTTGATCTTGGGTATAATTTTTTATATCCAGTCTAATTCCTTGTGTTTGTAAATTACTTTTTTGGGCACTTGGTAAACAGATACCCACAGAGGTGAAATCTCTCAAACTGGTTTGATTGGCAGCATAATCTACAGGATTAAGTATGATTTTGGGAATTGGGAAATCCTGAATTGTAATTCTGACTCAGCTACAGACTTTTCTGTTGATTTTTAACAAGTCAACCTCTCTGTACTTTAGCCTTTCAACTGTGAAATGGAGACACTTGCCTATCTCCGATATATTATGAAGATCAGCTGATGTTTGCACATCTCTCCATAGATATGAAGAGATATTTAGTACTACACTGACCTATTTCTTCTCTGAATACTGTTCTTTAAACGTTAGCTGTAAGAAATTCATCCTTACATCTTTTAATAACGCTAATTGGAAGCCATAACTATTCTATCCCATCATTCTTACTGCTTCATTTATATGCACAACTTCTTCCTTGCTTCCAAATAGTCTCTAGTGCCACCCTACAATAATTTAATTCTGAATAATAATAGACATGTATGGCTGGAAGGGATCTCAAGAGGTCCTCTAGTCCATCCCTCTGCACTGATGCAGGACCAGATATATCTAGGCCATCTCTGACAGGTGTTCGTGTAACCTGTTCTTAAAAACCTCTAGTGATGGGGATTCTACAGCTTCCCTTGGTAACCTATTCCAGCATTTAGCTGTTATTCTAGTTAGAAAGTTTTTCCTGATATCTAACCTATATCTCCCTTGCAGATTAAGCCCATTACTTCTTGTCGTACCTTCAGTGACTATGGAGGACAATTAATCATCCTCTTCATAACATACCTTGACGTATTTGAAGACTGTTACAAGGCCCCCCATCATCTTCTTTTCTGAAGACTAAACATGCCCAGTTTTTTAACCTTTCCTCATATGTCAGGTTTTCTTAACCTTTTATCATTTTTATTGTTCTTCTCTTGACTTTCTCCAATTTGTCCACATCTTTCTTAAAATGTGGTGCCCAGAACTGGACACAATACTCCAGCTGAGGCCTCACCAGTGCTGAGTAGAGTGGAACAATTACTTCCCGTGTCTTACGTATGACACTCCTGTTAATATGCCTCAGAATTATATTAGTTTTTTTGCAACTGCATCACTTTGGCTTAGTTCAATTTCTGATCCACTATAACCCCTAGATCTTTTTTAGCAGTACCTGTTGCCTAGTCTGTTGTTTCCTGTTTTGTATTCAAAGAAAGAAATTAGGTTAGTCTGGCATTTGTTCTTGACAGATTCATGTTGCCTATTGCTTATCATTTATTCATGTTTCAGATGAACCCATGACATTGAAATCCCCTCATTCTCTATGCATTTTTGTCTGACTTTCTGTGTTTGTATACCTCTCCCAAAGGACTTCCTCTGATTGTAGGATTTGATAAATTGTATAGTTAATTGTTTCACCACACTTTGGTTCGTTATGAAATATAGTCAAGAGACCAAATAACCTATATCAGTCAGGTTTATTGCCATAATTGCATAATAATCTAGTAAAGGAAAAAGGTTCAATACAATACCAATCTCTGGGAAGCATCTCATGCAGCATTGTTACATGCAGCTTACACAGAAGATGTGCTTCCAAAGTTGCACTCCTAAAGCTATATTTTTATACCCACCTGTTTATAAGTAATAGGTATTGAGTACATAATCTGAAACTAGATTTAACCAATCATCTTTCTATCTTCTTTTTCTGGTAACATGGTGTGCCCCTTATCTTTGTTCTGAACACGAGCATGCCACATACCAAGGGGTGTGAAGGCACGTAGGTTGGTACCAGGGTAGAACAATCATATATCTTGTCCTTTTCCTTTGGGACATTCCAGTAATGGCTTGTGAGAATAACTCCCTACTTGTTTATGGTAACACACTCATATGTCCTGATATTGACATTTTTCCTATTTACTTAAGCCAAAGCTTACTTCAGCTAATGCAAGGTGTTATGGGATACTTGACATGGATGAACAGAATTGTGAGGAGAGTATAATACACAGTTAACATAACTTCCCAACACTTCATATTAATACTCTGCCTAACATGTGTATTGGCTAATGGGGGAGTTTTGCCCTGTTTTTCCTATGGCTAGTTTGAAGTCTCTCCATGATTTTCTTCTTTTCCTCCATGTCCTCTTGTTTCATTGCTCAGTACTGTTCACTCATCTGTTTCCATGCAGCTGACTGATGTTTTCTTTGGCTGCCACTTCTTGTTCACTAGTTGAAAATTTCCCCCTCAGACCAGCAAGTACAGTATGCCCCTTTGTGCTTAGCTGTAGCTTAGATGAATTTGGAGCCCATTTTTGCTCTTGTTCCCTGAGCTGCCCGTACTTGGCTTAGAGGAGGGTGCCTCTGCAATTTGAAACTGCTTTTAAGGTTAGCTCATATGAAAAGTACAAAGTTTCTCCTTATCTGTTTTGAGTCTTGTTGTTTCAACCACTGAGCATGTCAGTTTCAGATTCATGCATATGTCTTTACTTCAAATTCCTTCAATCCAGTTGTGCTGTTCATATAATTTTCAGTAGAGCAAATTAACGGTGGCTTTGGTTCACTTGATCAGCATGAAACTAGGTGGCAAGGAAGACAGTTTTTGAATGATTAGCTGTTACTTCAAGAGACTCTCTGCTGTATTTCACATAGGAACACCAGAGGTTGACATAAATGTGGCTTTTTTTCTGGTAGTCACCTCAGAACCAGAAAACAACGGTGGTTCTTAGAATATGGTGTTCATGTAGATCCCACTCTAAGTGCACATGTGTGTGAAATTAGAATATTTTGAATAGCAGTATCCATTGGCTTCCGTTTATGCCATGCATGTCCTTTTGTCCACACCCAAAGGAGCCACAACCATCCTTCAGTTCCATTGCTAAGTCAGAATCCCAGATAAAGAGAACGGCACAAAAACAGGGTTGCAGGGTGGGTTGTGGAATCCATATGGGCAACAACAGTAACTAAGAAATATAGTTACTAAAGGTAAGTAACCACTCCATTTTGGTAGTAACGTAATGATAACTATAAAATTGTTAGTTGACCAAACTAAAATGTGTGGAAGACTGAGATGTTTTTATCTCAGGAGTATAAAGAGCCACTATACATAATCCTGTTCCCTTGACAACTGATTTAACACATGGCACAGAGTGAGCTAGGAGTTCCTGTCTTCCAGTTGTTAGGGCAATAGCATGTTGTAATAGTGAATCATGTATGGAAATCAGATTTGACAGTCAGGCTCTTTCCTCCAATCAACATGCCTACCACTCCCTCCCTCACAATTATTCATCCTCCATCTTTTCATTTGACAAATAGGACCTACTCAAACCTTCTTAGTTTTTTGTTTGCTTAGCTTAATACTTACTCTTCATCCTGTCCAGCATGGAAACCAGCAAGTAACCTTAGAGCTTCAAGTTGATTCCAGGCACCAATCAAAAAGAAGGCATGTTAGGATTGCTTTAAAATCTTTCTGCCTGGTGACCTGAATCCTAGGGCTTGTCTACACTAGAAACGTAAGTTGACCTATGTTAGGTCAGCTTACAACCACTGCGGTAATTATTCTGGTGGTTCATGTCCACACTACCCTCCTTCTGTTGTGATGTGTGTCCTCATGAGAAGCACTTCCACTGACATAAGAGGGGCAGTATGGAGGCCTCAGAGCCCGGGTTCTCAGCTCCACAGGCAGCTCCCCGCCGGGAGCCCAGCTCCCCCTCCCCAACCTTTGGGCTCTTGGCTCCCCACCGCCAGGAGCCTGGGTGCCCCCCTCAACCCCCCAGGCTCCCAGCAGGGAGTTCTATGTCCCGGCGGGGGAGCCAGGAGCCTCAGGGCAGCCAGCGGGGGCCGAGAAATTGACAAGAACGACAGCCAACAGCCGATGATAGTAATGCAGTGTCTACCGGGACACTGCATCACCCTAACTGCACCGACATAAGCCCTTCACTTCTCCTGGAGGTGGAGTTATGTCAGTGTAGTCAGGTACTTACATAGGTGGGAGCAAGGCTGTAGCGTGTACACTGACATAATTAGGTTGACATAAACTGCCTTGCGACGACCTAACTCTGTAATGTAGACCAAGCCTTAGACTCATTAGTCAGAAAATTTTACATTTTCTCTTTATAGGATTCTTGCCAAAAGGTGATAATATGGCTTAGTGACTAGAATTGCCGTGGCTGAACTGTGCTGTTAACTAGGTTACAAAACTATATTTATAGAGGCTGCTAGTGAAAGGATACTGAAGGTTTTTGAGGTAAATCAAGGACTTGACTAATTATTCCAGCCTCATTGGTGGTCTTTAAAATACTCCACCCAATATCTTGGTCCCACGTAGTCTGTAGCATGTTCCTGTAAATTGGTTTAAGTTGGGGCATGTCTCCACTGGCTAAGAAAACTGTTAATGCTGTTCTTTTAAGTATGTTTAGATATATTTTTCTAGGGATGTGCTAATGTGGCTTCTGTAGCTGCTGTAGACAAGGCTACCGATTCAGTTTCACTGACCCTGTTGTCAGGAGTAATGTATATTTGAACTTGAGTCTTATATGATCTTCTTATTTAAACTTTTAATTTTGAAGGGCTTGCATCATAGGATCTACCCTATATGAGCTGACTGGATCTCAACTAGAGGACAAAAGTGACTTGGATTTAAATGACTGACACTATTGCATACTGTATCTTGTAGTGAGAATGTTACATTGACTGCTTGCCTCAAGTTGAACTGTGTATTTACATATAACTTCTGCTTTTCAGGAAAGCAATGTTTGATACACCAGAAGATGATCCCAATTACAATCCGCTGCCCGAAGAGCGACCAGGAGGATTTGCATGGGGTGAAGGTCAGCGCCTCGGAGGCTAATAAATGGCTGTGCCAATACCCAGACATAACTGGAAGGAACTAAACTGAAGTACCATATTGGGAATTCTCTTTCTCCTTGTTGCAGGAAGGACACTTTACAGCTTTATGGTTCTGAATACAAGAAGCACTTTATGATATGGCAGTCTAAGTAATCCAAGACATTTCCAGGAGACTACCAGTGTCTTTCTACACCAGGGGTTTTGTTGTATTGGTACTGAAAGCATAATCTAGTGGAGCCAAAAAAAACCCCAACCCAACTGGAAACCATTTCCTGTTAACTTCAGTTAACAAGACCATGCGTACTCTTTTAAAAATGTTTCTAAGGCACTTTTTCCAAGTTATTTGATACAGGAAACTGTGTATGGGAAACTTTGAGGGACAAAATAAAACGTTGGCTTTAACTTTTTTCTCATTGGATAAAAAGGAGACGTGTGAGATCTTTTAAAGTGATTCCCTCTTCTTGTTGTCTAAGGCTGGTATGAAGCAAAATACAATAAATTTCCAAGCCTGTTTTCTTTTGAGTCAGACAGGATTTTAATTTTGCAAATTTTACCTTGCTAATTCTATGAAAGTAGACTGCTATAGTTCCAGTACGAGCCCTATTATGAACCTAGCTTGCAGGCTGAGAATACATCTTGATCCAGATTATTTTGAACTACATATATGCAAATAGCCAGGTATGAATCTCACCGAGATGCTTATACATGCAGTAGAAAATGCAAATATGCATGTATAGTTCTGAAAAATCTAGCTCTTTTTTTTTTCCAAAGTGGTCAGCAAATTATTCAGAATGCTGTGAAAGATTTTCCCATATAATTTAGATTAGTAGCTCTTAGACTGGGATACTCATAGCTCTGAGATAGTGAGTGAATAAAATAAAATGTCTTGTGACTGCTTGTTACCTTCTTGCATAATCTGTTGATTTGAGGGAAATGGTAGAAAAGAAGACGAGGCTAGAGAAAGTTTAACAGATGCTTGCTGCAAACATGAAAGCTCCCTGATGTGGTATTTTGGTGTTAATAAAAGGTTCCAGTGACAGCCCTGGAGACATGGCAAAAATCCTAAGTTTCCTCACCAACATGCCTCAGCCACACCCTGTAGAGAAGAGGGTTGTTAATGTTGTGTGCTAAATTCAGTCCCTGAACTCTGCAGAGACTGCTAACGAGAGGGCTGCGAGTGATATGGACATCTAGCCAACAAGAACTGGAGTGACAGCAACTCATTTCACATAAGCCACTGAACAGCTATCACAGAATGGACCAGCTAACCTGGATTGGATTTGAACTAGTGACTTGTTTGAGAGGTTTTGTATCCCACTTCTGATCACTGAAGGTATCCATCCATCGTAATCATGAATTTCAAAAATGGAGTGGGAGGTGTGTACTCTGATGTTTTGGTGGGGGCTGATGGTGAGTTGTACACCTCAAATGTCTCAACTGAGTGGCTTTCCGTAGTCTTCCGTCTGCCAGTAACTGCCAGTAAAACTTCATCTCAATATAACAGGAAGCTAGTACAGATGGCAGCGTATCACTAAAAATAAGAGTTTGAGACTTACAAAAATCTCTTGGTCTAGAAAATGGCTTGGCCTGTGTTTTAAATCCTACTTTTATCCTTTTGAGAGGTAAGAATGTATTGGGGTCTAACTTTGGGGGGGGGGGGCAATTTGATTAGATTCATGTTTCAATTTTTTTTATAGAGACTCTTGTTAATCTGCAGGTGGACTGTTAGCAGGCAGGGGTTGGTGCTAAAGGACAATTCTGTAGCTAGGACCAAAATCGGTCTGTAAAAGGGAGGTCTGTTTCTCACTGCTGTAACAAGAAGCATATGCATATATTCATAAGGATCAAGACCCAGGCTCGTCTACTGAAACTACTTGCTACTTTTTGCAGTATATTTATTGTTAATTTGTACTCAAAGTCAAGTTTTAAAGAGCATATTAATAGAAGTGTGGTGCTAGAGGCATCCTCAAAAAATAAGATGAGGGAATGACGTATAGGCTATCCTGAAATACCTCATGATGTAGTTGTCTGCAGATGCTGTCTAGTCTTTATGCCTTGCATCTTCCCATATTTTAATACTTTCAGAAACTTGTACTGTTTGCAATTGAAGCCACTTATGTCGCTGGGGAGCAACACCAGTTCCTTAATCTCCAGACCATAGAATTTTATGCAGCTGACATAGTTTCAGGGCAGTGAGTTCTATCTCCTGTCACCCAGACCCCTGCCTTCGCTTAACATAAAGGGGAGGCAGGCTTGTCAGGCTAAGTACCAGCAAGCTGCAGGCCAGGTTAGTGGCTGACGGGCCTACTGCTCCATTAAAGAAGATGTTGAAGTAAATCTGCTTGGGATATTGAGAGGTGCCTATCATAAAGAAATAGGAAGTATAGGAGGAGACTGCTTGCCTGAGTTATGCGGCTAGAGAGACAGCTGCTGGCTTGTTATAGTATATAATGGCTTTTCATGGCCTGTTGTTTCCTAGCTCTGTTTACTTGTTGCGCTCTTTTCTGGCATTTCCTTTACATTTCTTTAAGCTTTTTTACACCCATGTGAGGGAAGACATAGATTATATGCTGCTCTCCTTCCCAGAATTTGTTCTGGATGGCCGGGGGATTGGGGGGTAAGGAAGCTATGCCCCATCCTACTCTACACTACAAGGCTCCTGGTCCTGGTTTCTTCCAGACACTATTATTCTGGGACTATCTGTTTCTTCCAGCATCTGCCTCTGCTGTTCCCTAGGCCTTTGACTGCTCTGGGACTCCTGGAACAGGGTAGCCTGGCTTCCCAGATTTCCCTCTCTGACCTCAAATGGTCAGTATTCCCCATTATAGTCCTATAATAACTCAGGCATATACTTTAGAGAGAGACAAATCATCTGTTGAACTTAAAATAGGAAGAAGCCACCTTTTTTGTGTCTGTCTTAGGTACTTATATGGCTTTAAACGACTGTTGTTCTTTTAAATTTCACTGAAAGCTGAACTACCTCTACCACTTCCATAAGTTATAGCCACTAATAATAGTGTTGAGAAATTGTAAACAACAGTTTGACAGGACATACAGCCACTTTAAGTGGCAGTAAAATATTGTGGAGGTGGAATGCAGTTATCCAAATATGTAATAACCTTATTTTTGTGGAAAAATGCCAAACGGTCTTTAATGACTATAAGTGAACACTGCTTCCCCAAACACCATCCTATTGGTGAGAGTGCTGTGTGTCAAATTGCTAACGGCACTTTCTACGGCATTCTTCTTTCCTTGGAGATCATTCAAGGAGGGTAGGTGGCTAGGTGATGGGACAGACTGCATGTTCATAAGACATTTTATAGGCCAGCTAAGTGCTTAACAAATGTGTGAAGAATTTTGGTCATAGTCTAAAAACAAAGCTGCTCATCCTCTGAACCGCTTGTCAAAGTTTAAATGAAGAAAAGTATTGTACTTCATAAATTGCATGTATAAAATATTTAACAGTAGCAAGAACCACTGAAGAAAACACTTGCTTAGCCAAATTAGATTCCCAATACGTGGCAGTGATTGTTCCACATCAGAGCCTTTGTATTATACTTTAGTTTGGAAAGCTGTTTCTCAAACTCTCTTAAGCTTCATCTCTTTGAAACCTCAGGCACTCACACTTTATTGAAGTAAATATTCGTTACCCAAATGGTGTAGAAGATGGTGTGGTGGCTACTGATAAGGAACCAGCCATAGTTATTTTCAGGTGTTTCATTTGTGATTCTAAAACGGTAGCTTTGGTTGAGACTCTCCCACCTTCAGATTCCAAAGTCAACATTGTCCCAAACTGAAGTTGGAGTATTTTTCTAAAGCAGCGAGTGAATTTTGTATTCTTTCCGTGCAGCTAGGTAAGCTTATTTGCTGCAGTGTGCTGGGAAGCATGGTAGGAAGCAACGAAGCAAGACACAAGAAGTAATTTTTCTGTTCTACGCCACACTGATTAGGCCTCAACTGGAGTATTGTGTCCAGTTCTGGGTGCCACACTTCAGGAAAGATATAGACAAATTGGAGAGAGTCCACAGAAGAGCAACACAAATGATTCAAGGGCTAGAAAACATGTCCTATGAGGGAAGAGTGAAAAAACTGCGTTTGTTTAGTCTGGAGGAGAGAAGACTTTGGGGGGACATGATAACAAGTACATAAAAGTTTTTTGCAAGGAAGAGAGAGAAAAATTGTTCTCATTAACCTCTCAGGCTAGGCCAAGAAGCAATGGGCTGAAATTGCAGGAAGGGGGGTTTAGGATGGACATTAGGAAAAGCTTCCTACCTACTAGGGTAGTTAAGCACTGGAATAAATTGCCTGTGGAATCTCTGTCACTGGAGATTTTTAAGAGCAGGTTAGACGAACACCTGTCAGGTATTGTCTAAATAATACTTAATCCTGCCTTGCGTGCAGGGGACTGGATTAGAAGATCTCTCGAATTCCCTTCCAGTCCTATGATTCTACGGTGACTGCCCAATACTGGTGAAATAATGGAGAGGGGACAAGTAATTTACCCATATGTTGTGTCATATTTGGGCCTAAAATTCAGAAGCAGGACTCCCGAATTCTTGTGCTTAAGCTGCTGCTTGTACACTTTTAAAAATAAAAATAAACTGCCCATTCCTCCATGCCCCGGGACACTAATCTTTAAGAAAGTACACCTCTACCTCAATAGAACGTGACCTGATATAACACGAATTTGGATATAACGCGGTAAAGCAGTGCTCCGGGGGATCAAAGCAAGTTCAATATAACGCGGTTTCACCTATAACGCGGTAAGATTTTTTGGCTCCTGAGGACAGCGTTATATTGAGGTAGAGGTGTAATTAGTTAATTCCAAGGGGAAGTGAACTGCAGAAGATGATACTGCTAGTATTGAGATATTTAACAGGGTGACCTTATTTCCATTCTCTGTCCTCACTGTTAAATACACTATCTTTTGCCTTCTTCCCTCTCTGGAGAAAGGAGATAGATAATTTCCACATTTCAGTTGGACCTTCCAGCAGAACAGAGAAAAGAAGTGTTAGACCTAGGCCCAGTCTCCCATGAGGACTTCTGGTAGAAATGTTCCCAAAGAATGGTACTGTAGCCACTCAGGTTGAAAAGCGGCAAGTCAAATTTCAGGGCCCTGGCGATGTTCCAGTTGGAAGGAGAAATTGATGGAGTCTGCTATTTTCTTTGCAGTCTTGTTTATTTATAAGGAAAGGTACAAAGCCCTGCTTCTCCAAATGCAGGAGGAACCAGAAACAAAAAGGAGCAGTTTCTTAGCTTACAGCTTGGAGCCTCTTTAGCCAGCACCAGACCCAAAAGCTCTCTCTAGCTTTTTCCATGGTCACACTGTGCTCACAAGCTACTGCTTGGCTTCCTTACTTTTTGCCTGTGCCTCTCTGTTCTGTTCTACCCCAAACAATAGCCAAACAATACTCAGCCAAAAAAACCCCAAAACCTCTTGTGTGGGTTCACAGCCCTTCCTTTGTCGGGGGGGGGGGGGGGGGGAGAGTGGGAGGTTTTGCTGGGTTTTTTTGATTAACTCATCCTGACAGTTACGTTAATCGCAGGGTACATTCATACCCAGTCTCAGAGGTTTGTGATTGTCACCAGTATCTCTCAGCATAACAGTGGGGTAGTGGATGTCTTTAGCAAAAAAGGGCAGAAACAGTATTTAAAAGGGATGTTTTAAGCCTCTTTCTGTGGTAAATGTTTGTGTGTTTAATCCACTTTTCAGTGTATTTTTGAATGTGGTGACCATGGACTGTCAAATGCCCTTGGTGGAGGGACACCAGCAGAAATTCTAGGCTTGGGAGCCATTTGGAACTGCTTGGCGCATTTCTTTCATCTATATATCCCTCTTCTGTTCTTTCTTTTCTAATCCAAGATTTCAGATCCTCTTCATTTTGACTCCTAAACTTAGATCTTTGTCCTCTTTCGACCTACTCCATCCCCTTTCTTTTGTGCTGGAAGGCTCTGACTTCCCCAGTGCCCCTCTCTGTTGTCCCCTTTTCCATCATCCTTTGTATGGTTTAAGGCTTGAGCACACACTCTTCAGTGCTCTGTCTCCATGCACTTTTCCTTCTGGCACTCCTCAGGTGATTGAAGACAAGATGCAGAAAACCATGTGAATATGCCTATGGCAATAGGCCGGGTAAGTGGATGCCTTACTATGGGATATGTTAGAAGCCTTAAAACCATCCCGACACATAGGGTTTTATCAGTATAAAGTTGAGATAGCAAAGGTGGGCTGCACACAGGTGACTCTTTACTTGTGTCTGTGCCCTTTATACACATGTTCTCACACTTTTATTAACAAGTAGCTGGCAGCCTGGGGGGAAAAGGGGGTAGAGTAAGGGGTTGTCCATAAATTACATAACATTTTGGGGGGATTTTTTCAAGACACCCCCGTAACAGTGACACAACCACCATAATTAAGGATCCACCCCCTAATACCTTATGGACGGCCCCTACCCAGCGTGGCCAGGGTAAGGTCCGCAGGCCCGGCCCACCCTGTAGCATGCTAAGGTGGGCCGCAGACCAGCTCCACGTGCGGCTGTGGGGACTACAACTCCCAGCCTGCCCCGCTCTGGGCTAGTGGGACGCAGGCCGCGGGAGCGGGGCAGGCTGGGAGTTGTAGTCCCAGGCGGGGTGTCGCGGAGCCGGGCGGTAATCCCCGTGCGCGGCCGGCCGCGGGAACACGTGGGCGAGGGGCGGGAGCTGATCCCGGCCCGGCCGCGGCCCGCCCGGGGGCGATGCCTCAGGACGGCGAGCTGCCCCCGGCCAAGAGACTGAAGCTGGCGCCCGCTCCCCGCAGAGCCATGCTGCTGGCGCCGCCCGCAGCCAAGCGCCAGCCGCTGGCTCCCAGCGCCGGGGAGACGCAGCGCAGGAGCCTCCCCATCTTCCAGGCGCGGGGGCCGCTGCTCAGCCAGCTCCGGAGCCTGGACAGCGCCATCCTCATCGGTGAGCGCGGGCCGGGAGCGACCTTCCCGGCGGGGCAGGGATGGGGGAGACACCCCCCACCTCGGCCCGGGAGTGCCCCCCGCAGCCCCCCTCGGCCCGGGAGTGCCCCCGTCTCCGCTCCACCATGGAGCCCCCCGCAGCCCCACTCGGCCCGGGGGCTCTGCCTCTTCCGCCTCCGCTGGGCTTTCCCTACCCCCCGCTGTCTCCCAGGGCGCGCTCAGCATCCCATTCCCCTTCGTGCCCCCCTCGCCTGCCAGGGGCTCTCGTGGGCTAAGGAGCCCCATGGAATAGCCCTATTCCCCCACCCCACCCAGACGGGGCAGCCAGTCCTCTTCCTGCCAGGACAGAGAAGTAACTTATTCCTCCTCTGCCCGGGAGTCTGGTCCCCCAGCTATTGCTGAGACATTGGGTTAGCGAAAAGCGATGTGGGCGACTCGGGCTTGGCCCATCGTTTAGCTTGGTATAGCAGAGCAGGACAGTAGTGAGGGCACTAGCCGAGGACTTGAGAGTTCTGGGTTCAATTTCCCAGACTTGCTATGTGACCTTGGGCTAATCACTTATGCTCCGTGCCTCAGTTTCCCCCTCTGTAAAGATGGAGTAAATAGCACTGTCCAGGCTCATGGGAATGCTTCAAGGATAAATACACTGGAGATTGTGAGGTGCTCAGATACGGTGGTGATGGGGGTCATATAAGTACTTTAGATAGATATAATTAAGTATTTGCAAAGTCTATGTGGATTCTTTCTTCAATTCCAAAAGAAACTGCTCTGTCCAAAGAAACATTTTCCTACAGTGTTCATAACCCACTGTGCTGGGAAGTGAAGCTGATTGTGTCACGGGAATGCCCAGAGGCATAGCTCAGTGGTTTGAGCATTGGCTTGCTAAACCCAGGGTTGTGAGCTCAATCCTTGAGGGGACCATTTAGGGATCCGGGGAAAAAACAAACAAAAACCATCAGGGACAGTACTTGGTCCTGCTAGTAAAGGCAGGGGACTGGACTTGATGACCTTCAAGGTCCCTTCCAGTTCTATGAGATAGGTATAGGTATATCTCTGCTAATGTCTCCAGTAGGTATGAAGCCCCATTGTACTGTACAGAGTAAAAGACAGACCTTGTCCCAGAGAGTTTACAGTCTTATTCATTTTTCAAATGGAGAACCACATGAATGTATGACATACAGTGAAAAGCTTTTTCTCAAACTGTTTGAGTGTTAATAATCTAAAGTGCTGTTAGTAATTAGGTACAATGTGCCCTAGTATAGAGTCATAGACTTTAAGGTCAGAAGGGACCATTTTGATCATCTAGTCTGACCTCCTGCATAACGCAGGCCACAGAATCTCACCCACTCACTCCTGTATCAACCCCTAACCTATGTCTGAGCTATTGAAGTCCTCAAATTGTGGTTTAAAGACTTCAAGGTGCAGAGAATCCTCCAGCAAGTGACCCGTGCCACACGCTGCAGAGGAAGGCGAAAAACTCCCAGGGCCTCTGCCAATCTGCCCTGGAGGAAAATTCCTTCCCGACCCCAAATATGGCGATCAGCTAAACCCTGAGCATGTGGGCGAGACTCACCAGCCAGACACCCAGGAAAAAATTATTTGTAGTAACTCAGATGCCACCCCATCTAACATCCCATCACAGACCATTGGACATATTTACCGCTAATAGTCAAAGACCAATTAATTGCCAAAATTAGGCTATCCCATCATACCATCCTCTCCATAAACTTATCAAGCTTAGTCTTTAAGCCAGATATGTCTTTTGCCCCCACTGCTCCCCTTGGAAATCTGTTCCAGAACTTCACTCCTTTGATGGTTAGAAACCTTCTTCTAATTTCAAGTCTAAACTTCCTGGTGGCCAGTTTCCATTTGTTCTTGTGTCCACATTGGTAGTGAGCTTAAATAATTCCTCTCCCTCTATGGTATTTATTCCTCTGATATATTTATAGAGAGCAATCATATCCCCCCTCAGCCTTCTTTTGGTTAGGCTAAACAAGCCAAGCTCTTTGAGTCTCCTTTCATATGACAGATTTTCCATTCCTTGGATCATCCTAGTAGCCCTTCTCTGAACCTGTTCCAGTTTGAATTCATCCTTCTTAAACATGGGAGACCAACTGCACACACTATTCCAGATGAGGTCTCACCAGTGCCTTGTATAACGGTACTAACACTTCCTTATCTCTACTGGAAATACCTTGCCTGATGCATCCCAAGACCGCATTAGCTTTTTTTCAGTAGTTAGATACAAATTGTTTGTTCATACTATATGGTGTCTGACTTTGAGTTGCAAGGTTCTCAGTTAAGACTTGCAGTGACTTAATTGTATGGGGAAAGCCAGGAAGTTTATTGCTGCTTTCTATCCCTCCCTTAATCCCTTTCCTACTACTCAGAGAGTAATTATTATAATGCGGGGTGGCCAATCTGTGGCTCTGCTCTTCAGAAGTTAATATGCGGCTCCTTGTATAGGCACTGACTCTGGGGCTGGAGCTACAGGTGCCAACTTTCCAATGTGCCAGGGGGTTGCTCACTGCTCACTCCCTGGCTCTGCCACAGGCCCTGCCCCCACTCCACCCCTTCCTGCCCCCTCTCCTGAGCCTGCCGTGCCCTCGCTCCTCCCCCTCCCTCCCGGAGCCTCCTGCATGCCATGAAACAGCTGATCGGGAGGTGCGGGGAGGGAGCGGGAGGCGCTGATGCGCGGGGCTGCTGGTGGGTGGGAGGTGGTGGGAGCGTGGTGGTGGTGGGAGGGAAGTTGATTGGGGGCTGCTGATGTATTACTGTGGGTCTTTGGCAATGTACATTGGTAAATTCTGGTTCCTCCTCAGGCTGGCCACCCCTAATGGTTCACAGTCAAGCTGGAAGGGCATATTGGGTGGACAGGGATCTGTCCTAGGTCTGGTTCTATTCAGTATCTTCATAAATGATTTGGATAGTGGCATAGAGATGACACTTACAAAGTTTGCGGGCAATACCAAGCTGGAAAGGGTTGCAAGTGCTTTGGACCACAGGATTAGAATTCAAAATGATGTCGACAAACGGGGGAAATAGTCTAAATAAATAGGAAGAAATTTCAATAAAGAGAAATGCAAAGTACTACACTTAGGAATAATCAACTGCACAAATACATAATGGGAAATGACTGCCTGGGAAGCAATACTGCAGAAAAAGGATGTGGGAGCAATAGTGGATCACAAACTAAATATGAATCAACAATGTAATACTGTTGCCAAAAAAAAAAAAAAAAAAAGCAAACTTCATTCTGGGATGTATTAGCAGGAATGTTGATGAGAAGCAGTTCTTCTCTACTCTGCACTGATAAGGCCTCAACTGGAGTAGTGTGTCCAGTTCTGGGCACCATACTTAGGGAAAGATACAGACAAACTGGAGAAAGTCCAGAGGGGAGCAACAAAAATTATTAAAGGTCTAGAAAACATGACTTATGAGGAAAGATTGAAAAAATTGGGTTTGTTTAGTCTGGGGAAGAGAAGACTGAGAGGGGACCTGATAAGCCTTTAAGTATGTAAAGGGTTGTTATATAGAGAAGGGTAATTAATTGTTCTCCTTAACCACTGAGGACTGGACAAGAAGTGATAGGTTTAAATTGCATCCAGGTAGATCTTTAATTAAACATTAGGAAAAACTTTGTAACTGTAAAGGTAGTTAAACACTGGAACAAATTACCTAGGGAAGTTGTGGAATCTGTCATTGGAGGTTTTTAAGAACGGGTTAAACAAACGACTGTCAGGATGGTAGATAATACTTAATCCTACCTCAGTGCAGAGAACTGACCTAGGTGGCCTCATGAGGTTCCTTCCAGACCTGCATTTCTATGATCCTATAGTTCCTTCCTTCTCTCCCCCGGCCAAAAAAAATCCAAAACCGGAAAAACCCTCTGTTCCCTAGGTAAAAACACCTTCTTAGTTGAATTTTCAGAAGTGTTCACTAATGATTCCTCTGTTTTTATGAGCCCAGCTTGAGACACCTTATGTGTGACTTTTAGGAGCTGAAGAATTGCAGATCCCGTTGACTCCAGCTGGAAACGTAGGGGCTCAGCATTTGTTAAAATTAGGCATGAAGTGCCTCAAATTTCACACATGCAATCAGCGAACACTTCAAAAAAATGTTGACCACAATAATTTTCTAGTCAAGGAATGCATAGTACTTTTCTCATTTCCCTTTTATAGTTGTTTGGTTTGCATTATCACGTGCTAAATATGTCCTACAATATGCCACTTGAAGGTTCTGCAGCTGAAGAGTGCAGTAAATAGTTCCTCCCTCTGCCCCAGTCTGCAGCTGGGCGGCTTACATTTGGTTTTCTGCTTCCCATCTGTCTAGGAATCACAATTGTATCACACAATAATGTTACTTCTGAACTTCTTACCATTCTTCTGATTCCTTCTTCCTTTCCTCTGCTCCCACATTGCCCTCACCCTGCTGACTTCTGAGCCCTGTTGCATGTGTCAAAGTGTAACCATGAAAAAGAAAATAGAAGACGTACCTCTGCGGAAATGTGGTTTTAGTGCAAAATACACATGATGCGAGCCCCTCAATATGTGCATTTCTATTCACTGCTCTTCATGAAGAATTATGTTGTATAGGAGTTTTCTCTGACAGCGGGGCATCATATTCTTTATGGCCACTAATTACATAGTTAGTGGATGTGGGCTTTTCATGTCAACTAGCCTTCATAAGGATAGTAATACTGCTGGCAGTAGCATGGCTGAACAAAAAAGATCTAATGGTGACTTGACTGAAGTGACACCATCCTCCTCCGTGAGTATCTTGGGAAAGGGGCAGGAGGTGGAAATCATTAGTTAGCTGGAAGCTCTTTGGGGCAAGGACCATCTCTGTTCAGTGGGTGTTTGTACAGTGCCTAGCACAGCAGGGTCCTGGACAAAGACTGGGGCTCCTAGATGCTACTGCAATACAAATAATAATCAGAATGTCCTACTTATGTCAGGGGCAAGTAGTAAATATTTGAAAATGTGTTTTTAAAAATCTGTTTTGGTGGTTCTGTCATCTTAGATAGATGTCCTTGCAAAATCATCACAAAAATGTACACAGCATAGACACAATCTACTCTCCTGTCTCACCAGATGATACAAGCTCATACATAGTCCGTCATTTTATTAATAGACAATTATATGCACAGATTCTGTTATCTCAAATGGAGTTTCCCAAACACTTCCATCCAAACACACTAGTTTAGATAAAACAGTAAAACAAGTTTATTAACTACAGAAGGCTAAATGTCAGAATTGGTTACAAGAAAAAAAAAGTAAAAGTAAAACACAACTAATGCCTAATTTAATAAGTTAAGTGAATTCAAAACAAAGGTCTCTCTCACCACGGTCTTATTGGCTGAATTCCTTTCAATCAGGATCTCTCCCCAAGTCCAGTGTTTCTTTCTTTGTTCTTGAGGTGATGTGGATAGATAGAGAGAAAGGAAGAGAGAATATGGGACATCTAGTCTACTTTCTTGTAGTTTCTTCTCTGCTTTGTGAGTCATCTCCAGCTAAGATTCAGGAGACAGGGTTTCTTTCCATCCACACAGACTTTCTAAGATGTTTGTGTCAAGATGTAGATTTTTTTTCCCCACGCCCTCTTTCATGCCAAAGAATGACCACTTAACCAGGTGATGGCCTATGTGAACTTGTTGACACCTGGCTGAGGTGTTGGCTAGTCCTTTGTCTCTGGAGAACTCGTTTGTGGACTGCTCTCCAGGTGTTGAATCTCTCTTAGGCTTTATCTACACTACACAGCTTTTAGCGATACAGCCGTGTCGCTAAAAGTCGGGCAGTGTAAACGCTGTTTGTCGGCACTTTTGCCGACAAAATACTTCCACCCCCTACGAGTGGCGTTTACGTTGTGGACAGGAGAGCGCTCCTGCTGACAATGAGCCGTTTACACTGCCACTTGCTGCTGCAAAACTTTTGTCTTTCGGGGTGGAGGGGAGGCTTTTTTAAGCACCTGCGAACTACAATTGGCAGTGTAGGCAAAGCCCCAGTAACATCGTACATTAGAATCTTGTATCTTTACATACAATGTTGCCACACACATTTTATCAGGATAATAATGATCAGTAAATTATGAGTTTTCAAATGATACCTCACAAGGCATACTTTTATATGAAATTTATCATAGTCTTGTAAAAGGGGTGAACATAGGGGTACAGCACAAGCTAGCACTGTGTACTGGTCACAACCATACCAGACTCAACAGCGGACAAGACCTAATAGGCGAGGAGGTTGCAGAGCTGGGGGTGTCTCTTCCAGTTTGTTCCACTACCTAAAGAAGGGATATATTTGGCTCAGGATCTGGTGTATTGGAAGCTACTTGGTTCTAGTGAAAGGTGTCTTGTTCTCTACTGTGAGTGTTTTACAAGAGTCAAGAAGAATACAGCCCCCGACCCCCTTTCCATGCACCTCTAACATGTTCAGAGACCTTTGTGAGGAGGAATCCCTGTTGTTGGCCACGAGAAAGCTGAAGCGCTACAAATTGCCTATTATTCTTTTTTGAATTTAAAAGTATTTTTCTCCCACTAAAGGTACTAAAAACAGACTCATAAGAACCAGTAAAATTGAAGGGGAATGAAATTGGCATTAATGTCAGTTTTCTGCTCTTTGTTGCTCTTGAGACTTGAAATAGTTCCAAATTCATGTTCTCTGAAGAGTTGTGCCTGGTTCCAACTTGTATCTGTCCCAAGCAATGAAAGGATTTTGTCGTCAGTGCTGTAATAGGTCCAAGCAGATCCAGTAACTCAGTGCTAGTACAAAGCCCTATTTTTATCACTGTCCTATGTTACTGGTCCATAAGACTGATAGTGCCCTATGTAGTAAGCGATGGTTGCCACTTTCATTACAGCTGACTGTGTAGTGGCAGAATTGGGAGCATGGGTGGGATAACGGGATGGCGTTTTTTGGGTAGCCCTCTGTGTGGTGCTGAAAGAACAGCTCCAGTCTGTGTGTCTGTTTCTCAGCCCAGTGTTCTTGTTTGCTAAAGATGAATTGCAAGCCAAACAAAAATCCATCTACGTCAGAAGTACTTGCCCAGCAATGATTAAGTGGGGGCATAACCCAATGGAGAGGAATCATTTGGTGTGGTAGGTGGACATATACCTAGAAATAGGGGGATAAAATTAAGACAGGCAATTTCTAGGCTGAATATCAGAGAAAACTGACAGTTCCAGCTGCGAATAGTCACCCAGGGCAAATTGTGGAAGCTCTGTTGCCTGGAACTTTTAAGACTAAACTGCACAAAACACTAAGAAGCCTAGTGTGGGAGCCAGTCCTGCAGTGGCAGGGAGGCAGACTGGATGACTGAATGGGTCTCATCTGTCTCTTGCTCCCAGGATTTTATGGGAGCATAACTTCAAAAGCTTTGAAACCCAGGCCCCACACTAGTGCCATATATACTGAAAATAAACCACTTATCTGAGCCTCACGAGCCAACTCCATGCTCCAGCAGGGGTTTCCTAGGCAGGTGCGATCCATCCAGGGGTCTGAGTACGGTAGGTTGCTGTGATGCTGGGGGAACCTAAAAAGGAAGAATTGTAGGCGTTGTGCTGTGCTGAATGTTCTTGGGAGCGCTTCTGTAGTGTACAGAACTCGGCTTCTATTTACTTGCAGTTTGCCTTTCAAATTCTGTACCAGGGACCAACCATGGGGAATGAGATGAGCGTTATCAAGTGAAGTGGTGTATCTAGTGATTAGAGCTGGGGTACTTGGGTTCTGTTCCCATAGGCTAAATCACCCTAATTCTTTCTTCCTCAGCTTTCCCATTGGCAAAATGGGAACAACACCTGTCTCTCGGAGGGATGAGACTTAATTAACAAATGTTTGCAAAATGGCTTGAGAGCCTCTCATTAGAGATGCTACAGAAATAACAGCTGTTTGTTCATTTGTTGCTGTATAGGGGAAACAGGCTCAGGGAAGACGACACAGATCCCACAGTACCTCTATGAAGCAGGAATCGGCCGCCAAGGCATCATTGCGGTGACCCAGCCTCGTAGAGTAGCTGCTATATCCTTAGCTACTAGAGTCTCGGATGAGAAGAAAACAGAGCTGGGAAAACTGGTATGTGAGGTGACCTCAAATAAAGCGGTTGAGATGCACAGTGGTGTTGGGTAGGTGAGGACAGCAGGTGGTGAGAGCAGTTGTATGGATCCTAGAACCACAAGGGATAAAGTGCTGTCTACATTTAATAGTATACAAGAATAAAAACACTGTCTCTTCCATCCAGCCCAGTGGCTGAGCCTCGCTTGGCTTTTCTCTCGCCATGTGGGTCCAGCTATGTTGCTTTTATTTAAAAAAAATGCTGGCTAATGAGTAAAAAATCAGCTTGTCCTATCCCCCTGTTCCAGCACTGATTATTGATGATTGCAACAAGCTAGGGCGTTCTTGGGTGGCAAGCAGAGCTGTGACTCTTGGGAACTTGCTGCAGTTGCTATGTGTGGTTTAGGGAGAATGGGAAAAAATATATAAAAGTGTTTAAGGAATAGACAGGGGCTTCCAGCAAGGGTGGTGGTGGTGGTGTCTGTGTTTACTGAATGTTTAAACATGAACAGAAGTGTACTCACGGCCTTTTCAGTATTCTGAGGGCCAAATGTTGGGGTTTTGGGTGGGTTTTTAGCACTGATCAAATCCTTTTGGTTTCTCTCATAGGATGCACTTAGGGTTGGAGTGTATCCCCTTGTTCGGTATTTTAAAAATTAAGCGGTGTGTTTCAAGGTCACAATGAATTTATCATAGTCTGCACCTAAATGGATGATTCCTCTCTCCTCCTACCCTCTCCACAACTTTGTTTTAAAGCACAGCTTGGCTTTTGTTGCTGCTCCTCGTGCTGCCTTTTTCCAGTTACGACCCATCTTGCTAGGGAGCATGTGACCCTTTGCTTTTTGCACTGGTGACAGAGAAGCCCTGCACAAACCTGGCGGCCTTTACCCTTCCTAGGACTAGTTACCTCTACAATATGCCCTCCTGCCTTTGGGTATGAGGGCTCCAAACTGCTAATTCACTGTTAATTTGAGAGTAGCCGTTTATAATAATCCACACGTAGCCCATTGGATGAGGTGTTCCGGGACAGAAAAATCATTCTGCGTGGCATCTGTCAGAGCCTCTGCAGCTGCTGTGTCCCATGGAACTGGTTTTAGTTTGGGTTAGGCTCATTACACCTGTGATATGTACAAATGGTCACATCCAGCACTTAATCCATGGTGAAACTGGAGTTGATGTTGATGGGAGTTGTGCATGTAAACGGTGGGCAGTGTATGACCTTCACTCTACTTTAATGTCTTGTATGTATGAATGCTAACAAGTTGTGATCCAGTTCACTGGCTTCTGGGAAAGGGGGGTATATCTTCTGTGTTTATTATATTTTACAGTGAATTCTTCAGGTTTTCTTAGGGGGTGAACTTCCTCTATCAGTGCCAGAAAATAGTGATTATGCTAGGATTTTGACAGCTCTCTTTGGGGTAGGTTAGAATCTTGGGGCTTGTGACCCACAGAATGAAAATACATGCAGCCTCCTTAAATTGCACTCGCGGTTCTAACTGGATATGGGGGACGGGATGGCTGTAAGGATAGTCTGGATGCTTTGGGATCCTTTAGTGTGAATCACAGCGGCTATAAATGTACGTGATTTGGTGTCTGTGCCTTGTCCTGCATGACTGTTTCCTTAGGTCGGCTACACGGTGCGCTTTGAAGATTTCACCTCTGAAGAGACGCGAATCAAGTTCCTAACGGATGGGATGCTTCTCCGCGAAGCCATTGGCGATCCCCTGCTGCGCAAATACAGTGTCATCATTCTAGACGAAGCTCACGAGAGGACAATACACACAGACGTGCTCTTTGGGGTGGTGAAAGCGGCGCTCAAGAAACGGAAGGATTTGGGCAAATTCCCACTCAAAGTGAGTGCAGATTCCCCACCTGGCCCCCAAGCAGAATGCACTATGCTGATGGAGAGTGGGGGTTCTTCCACACCTGTAAGGGCAGGTCTGCACTGCAATGGTTAGCTTGAGTTAGATACACTCCAGTTAGTGCACTAGAGAGAGCCTAGTTCCAGTCACTTCAGAAGAACACTGGAGTGACGCAGAGTGGTTTGGTTAGCAGCAGAGTGATTGGATTCGCCGCTGATGTGTTCTAATTCCAGCTTTTGCATCCACGCTGCATTACTAGCTGCAGCTTCAACAGCACTCGAGCTTCAACCCATCCCCACCAGCTAATTTAAAGCACCACTTAATGCGAGCTAGAGATTTTTTTGTGTGTGGACAGGAGTTGAGTTTGTTGTAACACACAAACTAACTGTGTTATGAAGAACCACCCTAAGGGCGGGGTCCTTGGCATGTTTGACTTTTCTAGCTTGAACACATTCCCTTTCTTGAAAGCCATCTCTTAAGTCTGAATGTTCTAACCAGGCGTAGCTGTTTTTAGTAAATGTCTGGAACCCTTTAAGCTCGCTTCTCCACTCCTTTTGTAGCGTATGGTGTGATATATGTATAACACGTGCTGGGGTGTCACACAGTGGGAGTGGATGGCTGTAGATTTGAGGGCCCGGAAGAAAAAAATGTAGCTCTCTTCTGCACTAAATGCCTTTCTTACCTTTTGCTGGTTTGGGTGTTCATCCTGGCAGTCTAAGGAGGCTGGGTTTTGTAGGCCTGTTGGCAAATGTCTCACGCTTGAGTCCCATTGATAGCACCTGCCTTGCTCCCATTTTGTAGGTGGTGATCATGTCAGCTACTATGGACGTAGACCAGTTCTCTCAGTACTTCAACGGAGCCCCAGTTCTCTATCTAGAAGGTCGGCAACATCCAATCCAGATCTTTTACACCAAACAGCCTCAGAGTGATTACCTCCAAGCAGCACTGGTGTCGGTCTTCCAAATCCATCAGGTACCACGGGCGTTTTGGGAGCAAGCATTGCTCCTGTGATGCTGCAGTTGGATATTTCATCTGTTATCATTCTGGCTGTTCAGATCCAAGTGATAGTTACAAGCATTGAGGATTCTTTTCGTGTCACCCCTGAAGTCTGAATGAGCTATATTAATGTGAGATTCATGAGATTCATGATCTCAAATATCCCATGGCCTGAAATTGCAGCTTGTATCGTTAGTAGAACTCGGAGATTGTTCTGTATGCTGTTGTATTCTCATCTTTAGCTTTCATACTTCAGTGTGGGCCAGCTGGCCCTATATTCTTTTAAAATCTACTTCTCGGGTAGATGATGCTGATGGTGTGACTGCGTTAGATGAGGAAATATTGGAAAATATTGCACTCCAGGGAATAATTTATTTGCACCCCATTACTTACAGAATTGTGGAATCCACAAAGAGCACCAAAATGAAAAAATGCCAATCTTCGATTATCATTAAGATCGCCTCCCTGATGTAGTTGTTAAGGGAAACTATAGAGAAAATGGAAATCTAATGAATTAAAAGCTCATCAATATTTTATGACTAGCACTAAGTGTTTCAACGAGAAACTGCCAGATGGTTAGTCTTGAGTTTTTGAAAGAGGTGCCTGCGGTTCTCGTCTTTGGAAATATATCCAGCGCGTCTCCTCTGCATTGGAGCATACAGTGACACGGTGCTTTCGGAGCTGTATGTATACAGTGGCTTTTAAGGGGTGTGACTGGCGGAAAGCTGTTAAATAAACCATTAATATCCTGCATCTGCCGCTGTTAAAATACTTATTGTTGCTGTGGTTGTAGGAATTGAACGCTAGTCTGGAGGTGAAAGGAGACTGCTAAGCAAAGTATGCAGCCTAGCTTTCCTAACTATTCTTCTTCAGGTTTTCATGTGATTACTGGCCAGCTGTACTGCCACTGGAAGGCAGACTAGCTTGTTCGTTCAGGTGCACTGGAAAGTTGTTGAATAAAGCAGAACCATCCGTTTCTCTCTAGTTTTTTTTTTCTCCTTCTTGGTGGTCCTACAAAGTGCTGAGCCCCCTTCCGTCTCAGTGAATCCAGTGGGAGCAGCACCTCACTCTGTATGCTCCCATTCAGCTTTGCTCCCCAGTTGCTCCATCTATTCTGCTGGTGGTAGGAGAGCTCAGAAGATTTGCTGCTACTGATAACGGCTGTTTTATTTCTGCGTGAGTCTTCTTCCCCCCACTAGCTTACACTCGTTTCTAATTCCCCAACCCCCAAGGAAGCACCTTCTTCTCAGGACATCCTGGTGTTTCTAACGGGTCAGGAAGAGATCGAAGCGATGACCAAAACCTGCCGAGACATCGCCAAGCACCTTCCCGATGGCTGCCCCCAGATGGTGGTGATGCCCCTCTATGCTTCACTGCCATACACACAGCAGCTCCGAGTCTTTCAGGCTGCACCCAAGGTAAGCCAGGCTGGGGGACACCTAGGGGAGCTGATGCATCCACATCACTGTCCATTTCCCTGCACAGGAAGGGCTGTACTTCTCGTGGGTTAAAAGCAATCCTCATTTATGACCCTGGCTGACTACTGCCTGGAGACAGGAGGGTACATGTTTTCAGTGCGATATGTGGGGTGTCACCCCTATAAGTCTCTCCTCAACATTAGCCCCAATATGGGAATAATTGCCCTGGATACAGAAAAGGTATTGGAATGAGGGCCCAAGGGCTTGGTAATGAGATGCAGAGCCTTTGGAACGTGTTCTATAAGGATCCTTGTGGACGAAGAGCCTCGTCACAGAAAGCACCATTCCAGATGGCCAGCCTCACTGGGCAGTTTCCAGGTCGTACTGAAATTCCAAGAAGACTAACCTCCAGGGTGTAGCAGACTTGGCAGCGCTGTGTGTATGTGCACAGAGGAACTTACATTGCTACAGCCTGTGTTGTTCCTAGTCAGTGGATAAATTAGAACCCAGATCTTAAGGGATTCTAATCTCATGCCTTTCACCAGAACCAAAACTAAAAAGATGTAAAGGCTACACTGCAAACAGCCCTTTGGGGGTCTTGTATTTGATTTGACTAATTGTTTTTGATTGCAAAGTTCCTTTCTTTTAGAAATCTGCCCAGTAGCTAGAGTTTTAATGTAGCCATACACACTGGTCACACTGACACAATACTCTAAAGTGTAACCAAGTCAAAGTACACCAATAAGGATGTGTGAATCTTGGGACTCTGAGGTGGGAAAGTGGGAGCTGGGACTCCTGCAAGTGTGGCCTACTGGATACAACCCTGGACTGGCACTTGGGAGAGCCTGAGTTCTATTCCTGGCTCTGCCGCTGGCCTGCTGGGTGACCTTGGGCAAAGTCACCACTGCCTCAGTTTCTCCATCTGTCAAATGGGGATAATGATACTGACCTCCTTTGTAAAGCTCTTTGAGTTGTATTGCTGCGAAGTATTAGATAAGAGCTAGGTGGTATTCTTTTGTTTGCTCTTCCTCCTAGGGCTATCGCAAAGTGATCCTTTCAACCAACATTGCGGAAACCTCCATCACCATTGCGGGAATAAAATACGTTGTGGACACAGGCATGGTTAAAGCAAAGAAGTTCAGCCCTGGTGAGGAGTTGAGATGAGTGATATGGAAATAATTTTTAATTCTTGATACGTATGTTGAGGCACTAAACCCTGATAGAAGCTGATTTAAAACACCCCTCTGCCCCAGTCTTTAACACGTCGTATTTCAGGCGGGTTTTTTGTGTGTGTTCATCCTGTCAACTGAATGTGCTTTCTTCCCCAGTGCTCATCTGATCCTGGGACAGGGTGTATACAGGGCTGTCCATTTGTGGGGAGAGTCAGCTAAGTGTGGAATTCTACCGGGCCTCCTGGGGTATGTCTACACTACAATTAAAAACCTGTGGCTGGCTCCTGCCAGCTGACTAGGCTGCGGGGCTGTTTATTGCAGTGTAGATGTCTGAGCAAGGTGGAAGGGTCCCAGAGTTCACGCTGCAGCCTGAGCCAGAACATGTACACCCTAAATAGCCTCTTAGCCCGAGTCAGTTGGTATGGGCCAGCCGTGGGTGTCTACGTGCAGTGTAAAAATACCCCTGGAGCTGTGAAATGCCACCAAGTGGATGCAGCACCATGTAGCTGTCTTCAGGTCTTGTATGCTAAGCAAGAATAGGCCTGGTTAGTGTTTGGATGGGAGACTACCTTTAAGTGGTGTTGTTTCAGTAGGAGGTGCTCTGTCTTCCCCTAGGATCAGTGCTCAGCCACTGTGTGAATTTGCACTAGCTGCGTTTCCAAAGCCCCGCATATGTGAATATTCACTAATGTGGACTCTTTTTCCTTTCCCAGAGAGTGGCCTGGAAGTGTTGGCTGTGCAGCGGGTGTCAAAGGCCCAGGCATGGCAGCGTACAGGGCGAGCGGGACGAGAGGACAGTGGAATCTGTTACCGGCTCTACACAGAGGATGAGTTCGAGAAGTTTGATAAAATGACAATACCTGAGATACAGAGGTGAGAACAGAATCCACTTCCCCGAACACACAGCCTTGCCTTCCCTTAGCCAGACCTGCCGCGTAGCCAGAATCTGCAACTCTGAAGGGAGGCCTGTGAGCGCTGTGAATGGGTATGGGCTGAGGAAGGGCATTCAGAGCTGGAGACAGAACGGTGTCTCTGCTGGCTTCCTGTTGTGGTTAATTCTGTTTTCACAGCTTGGGTGTGTTTTGTGATTGGGGCGCCTGGAGCTGTCAGCGCTCAGGTTTTGGCTCCATCTCCACCAGCAGCCCCATTGTCAGGAGAAAGGTGTCAGAAACAAGAAGAACAGGGAATTTTATTGCTCCTCCTCCATCAGTTCGGACTTGTAGCTTTTTCTCCCCATCCCTTTTAAGCTTGTACTGTCCCATCTCATGTGACATAACTGGCAGCAGGCTGATGAGGTTACAAGGGATAGCTGAAGTGACTGGTTTACCCATTGTGTCCTTGCTCAGCCCTCAGGGAGGGGGCTCCGAATCCAACAAGGTCTGTGCCAAATACCATCAGCTGTTCTGGGGAGATTCCAACTTCCAGTGTCACCTTGGTTGTTACCCTTTGAACTCCGCCCTTTGTATTCTACTCCTTTCCCTTATTACGCTTCTCCCCCATTCCTGACAAAAACGAGTGTATAAAGGCTCCCTCTGCTACTGTTGCTGCTCTTTCCTCCCCTCTGCTGTGTGACTGGAGGTGCTGCTGGAAGAAGTAGCCACTCTGCAGAAGTTCTGAAGACAGGGGAGCGCGGAGGTCACTCTTGGGCTGGTCTTCCTCAGCGTGCAGGATTTCAGAGGTGCCAGTCGGGCAGGTCTGCCTGACTTGCCTCAACAGAGGCAGGTGGTTGAGGTGGTTCTTATTTTTTTTCTTTCCCTTTGCAGGTGTAACCTGGCCAGTGTGATGCTACAGCTCCTGGCTCTGAGAATTCCCAACGTTCTCACCTTTGACTTTATGTCCAAGCCATCCCCAGGTAAGTGGGTGTGAAGGCAGCGTTGGAAGGAGTGGGTAATAGGTCACTGAGAATTTATCTGAAAATAAATGTTTTCGCTGAACTGATAATGGAGAGCGGGGGGAGCCTGTATCATAAGGAGCGTAACACTTCCTGGACAGTTGCCACCTCTCCCGATGGGTCTAGCTGACAAGTGAACTCATCAAAATCTTCTGCCATCTGGGTGGACTGGAGTCCCTTAAGTGCTCACTGACTGTGGTCAGCGTTGTGAAAGCAGGCCCACTGGTGGCAGGAGCTGGGGAATACAACTGCTCAACAGAGTGAGGAGCAGCATGGGATAAAAGTAGGCTGGAGGTGCAAAGAATCTGAAGAAATCTTGGTGGGAAGCTTCTAGAGAAGGAGAGCAACCTGCAAGGGTCCTGACAGGGCTGCTGCCAAAGGCTTGGCCTGGCAACCTGACCTTTGCTTCTATTTAAAATATAATTTGTGAGTGTTGTGTCAGTGGAACGGGCCTGGTGGACAGCCTTGGAGGCTCGAGCAGGTTAATCATAATAGGCACAGCAGTGCCATGTCGTTGTCTTTCACTCTGATCCGGAGACACTGCCTCTGATGGTGCCAGGGGGAGTCCTCCTAACCTCTGCTGATATTGCCAACAATGAAGCCAACCGGCTGTACCATTCTGTCTTGATAGATGCCATTCAGGCAGCCATTGAGCAACTGGATCTGCTGGGGGCTGTGGACCGGAAGGAGGATCAGGTTACTCTGACCCCACTGGGAAGGAAGATGGCCGCATTTCCTCTGGAACCCAAATTTTCTAAAGTACAAATGATAGGCAATAAGCTCTTTATTTTTATCTGGATTTATTTTTCCATAGTTATCAGTCTCTTATTCTCAAGCTCCTTAAACGACTTCCTTTTGATTTGATAATGAGTTAAGAGATTTGTCTTGACAAAATTTCCCACATTTACCTTCTGATTCCATGTAAGATTTCCACATAAGGTAGAACGACAAGGTACCTTCCATACAGGTGCTGTTACCATGATACATTCCTAACAATACACATGTTACTCCTGGGGGAGTTCTGCGCCACTGCACATGCGCAGACTTTATGTCCCCCACAGATTTCTTTGCTTCCCCGCAGAAAAATGACTTTCTGACGGGGAAGCAAAGGGAAGCCACAAGTACGGTCATGCAACTCTCCCCAGCAGCATGCTTCAGGTGCCCAAGGCAGCCAGCAGAGAGGTAAATCACTGTGGGGCAGGGGGAGGGACTGAGGAAGACCTGACTGGTGGCTCCTACCCTGTGCCGGGCTCAGCTGCTAGTCCCGGCTGGGCTAGGGAGGACGGGACTTCCTCTTCCCATGCATGGCATCCAGAGCCGTATCAGACCCACCCTCATATTTCTCCCCTGGCTGTAAGAAGCTCTGCAAACTCCCTGCGCTTCTTACACCAAGCGCTCCTCAGCTGCAGGGGGAGGGGTTCCTGTTCAGGGAGCTGCTCTCCCCTTCCCCCAACCGCAGGGCATCCAGACCCCCTCATACCCAGACCCTCCTGCTGAGCCTCACCCCCCCCACCCAGAACCCCCATGATGAGCCACACTCCCCCTGCACCTGGATCACCCCAACAAGCCACCCATACCCTGACCCCCACCCTACCGAGCCCCAACCAGCTGCACCTGGATCCCAACCCCACTGAGCCCCACTCCCCCAGCATCTGGACTCCCCCAGCATCTGGACCCCCTGCAAAGCCCCAACCACCTTCACCTGGACCGCCCTGCAGAGTCCCATTACTGTTGCACCCAGAACCCCACAACAAGTCCCTGTGCATCAAGATCCCCCTCCCACACTCTGATCCCCCACTGAGCCACCCACACCCAGATTGCCCCACACAGAGCCCTGGACCCCCCACACTAAGCCCCTCCACACTTGGATCCTGCTTTGCTGAGACTGCCTGCCCACACCTGGTGCAGAGGGGCAGGGCACTGGAGTGTTTCTGGGGCGGGCCCAGTCCTTGCGCTGTGTCAGGGTCGGGTGCAGCCTCACTGCTGAGTCTATGTCCTTGGGGAGAGCTGTACAGTGATCTCCCACCGCTGTGCAGCCAGTGGCCTCTGCTTCCCAATGCCGTGCTGGGGCCTCCACATTTATTTGACAAATACAATTTTCAGAATTTTAATTTTTTTGGCCTCAGGAGTAACGTGCAGAGCATGAGTGCCTGATTGGGCACTGATTCTGCAGTTTCTGCTTACCAGCAGCTCCTATTAATATCCGTGAGCATTGCTGCTATGCAGTAGATGTAGAACTTGGCCCTGAGTACCTGTAGCCTCGCATGCGCTGAAAATCCTAGTAGATTAGAGAGGCACAGTTTTCCTTTACAGAAACTGTACTGGTTTGTCCTGTCATATCCTGCTCATCTAACGGGTGCTTTATAATCCTATTTACTTCAGCCATTTCCTCTGGTACTGAAGTGAGGCTTACTGGTTTGGAATTCACCTTTAGTGCCTCTTGTTGATAGGTAGGACATTTGCTCCCCTCCTTTCCTCTAGCACATTAGTTGATTTTAATGAGGCAAGTTAGAGTTGAAACCAAAGTTTCCAAAAGAGCTGACTTTGTCTTACTTACAATTTTCATATGAATGAGCGGTGTTAGGTTGAAATTTCCTTAAAATGATCAGCTCTCCCCAGTCGTGTGCGTGTATGTGTATATCTGTGTGCCTAAATAGTGAAAGTGTGTAATTCAAGGTTTGTGAGTAGTTTAGCTCATTCAAATGAGGACAACTTAAAAGAATAATCCTTAATGATAGTTATTATTACCAGTGCCTCCGTGATACTGCATTGGCATGAGGATGGACAAGCTATGTCCCCTAGTACATCTCTTCCCTCTGTCTTCTATGATTTTAAGAATAAACCAGAGTTCCCCTCTCTTTTATATCTGATCCTATTGAGCCAGGAGTTAGTTTAACACAGAGAAGGTATCTTTTCAAGTTTACATTACCCACCAAGATTACTGTGCTGTCGAAATCTGCCAACTTTCTAGCTGGTGAAACGCATGAAAGCAGCTCTTGCTCTGTGCTTTGCAGACTATCCTCATGTCCCCCAAGTTCCACTGCACAGAGGAGATCCTGACCATCGTGTCCCTGCTCTCGGTGGACAGCATCCTCTACAACCCCCCATCCCGGCGGGATGAAGTGCAGTCTGTCCGGAAGAAGTTCATTTCCAGCGAGGGGGATCACCTCACCCTGCTCAACGTCTACAGAGCCTTTAAAAATGTCAGCGGTAATAAGGTAGGTGGGGATGGAGCCTCTGGAGATGGTACAATAACTAGTCTGCTGGGGATCTGACCTCTCTCCATGTACCTGCACTTCGCTTTGCATCTGAGTGCCTCCTAATCAATATATTTATCCTCACTATGCTTCTGTGAGATGGGAAAGGGCTAACCTCATTTTACAGGCTGAATAAGTGACTTAATGAAGGTCACACAGGAACTCTGCAGCAGACCTGGGAACCGAACCCATCTTTCGAGGTCCAGGTGAGCACCTTAACCTCAAGGTCATCATTCCTCCTTGTATTGTTCCAGATGGGTAGGATTGTGTTTCAGCTGACCACCAGAAAATGCCTGGCAATGCTCTTCATCATTTCAGAACTCCTTACAAAGAGATTGGGCCTTTCTGCAAGTTTTTTAGATGAGATTTGGATTTAATCCACAAATCAAACTCTCCAGTCTGATTTCTAAATATGTAGAGTCGCATCCTGGGCTTCCTAGCGTGTTTCTCCTCCTCAGGGCCCCCAGTGTGATTTACAAACTTGATGCTTCAAGGAATTGCTTTCACCATCTCTGGGGAGGAAGCGCAGAAGCTGTTTCATGGCACATGTCAAACCCACAAAACAGTTTAGGACTGTGGATGAGGAATACTGTGTCTAATTGGAACTGTAGGAGGGAATTTAGGTAGACTGAGTATAACTATCCATATTGCGAATCTGGCCAGCAGGGTAGCAGCTCTCTGTTGAATGGGTATGTGATTTAGGGACTTTGGTTTACATCTGATCCAAAGACAATGTCCCTAACATGCTTGATAAAGAAGTGAATTGTTCTGGCTTCCACTTGCTCTGCTGCAGGAATGGTGCAGAGAGAACTTTGTGAACAACAGGAACATGATGCTGGTGTCGGACGTCAGAGCTCAGCTCAGGGACATTTGCCTAAAGGTAACTAGTTGCTGTAAAATTCTTCTGTCTTGTTATTGTTTTACCTCCCCTCTATCCCCGAATGGCTTCCCTGTACCAGATCCTAGCAGAGGGAAACACTGTGCCTTCAGTTCCTGGTTTGAATATGGTTGGACTGAAACTAACTCCTCTAACGGGCAGCTTGGACCCGTCTCTGGGCAAGCGTCCCGCAAACTCATAATAATGGCAGGTGTCCAAGCTTGAATCGGAATTCCCATTCCTTTTGAGCTTTTGGTCGTACCATATTTGCTTTTCAAACATGTGCACCCACAGTTATTGGAAGGGATGCCAGAAAGCGATAGGTGATGTGGGCTTTGTTGTTGCGCTAGAAGCCCTGATTCCAGTCTCACTCCCACCATGTGGTGATTGTGAGACTTTTCCAGGCTTGTTTTATAAGACTTAATGTTAGTAGGGTGTCTGATCTTGAGCTGCAGGGCACCAAACACAAGGGATTGCCATCTCTCTCTTTCTCTCTCGTTACTAACCAGCTATCGTTACCGATTGAGTCCTCCCGATCGGACACGGGGAATATCCGCCGCTGCCTGGCTCACAGCCTCTTCATGAACACTGCAGAGTTGCAGCCGGATGGCACCTATGCCACCGTAGACTCCCACCAGCTGGTGGCAATCCATCCCTCCTCGGTCCTCTTCCACTGCAAGCCAGCCTGCGTAACGTACAACGAGCTGCTTCACACCAACAAGTGCTACATGAGGGACCTGTGTGTAGTGGATGCAGATTGGCTGTATGATGCTGCACCCGACTACTTCCGCAGGAAGCTGAGAGCAGCCAAGAACTGACCCACCCTTGGTGTCACCAGGCTAACTGTGGGGCATTCCGAGGGTCATGGGATCAGATTTTTGGAACGAATGTACAGGAACAATAGAGCTTTGCCTTGCCAATCCGGTAGGACTGGACAGGAAAGAGCCATACCTCATGCACTGTTGCTGCACTGGCTTAGAACAATCATCTTTTATGACAGTTAATAGATAAGAGGGAAATATTATACATGTATATAGTACGTTTGTAAATCTATATATGTATATATTTGGGGGCGGGGGGTGATGGTCTTGGATTTCAGTTTTTAAAACAGAAGTATAATGGGGTTGTGTATGAAGAAATGAGAGTCCCAAGGGGACTCTTCTGAGCAGACCTGGTATTTTTTGACAATTGCCCTTGTATCCCTCGCAGGTTTTATCGGCAAAAAGTTTTAAATCTTTATGTATAATTATATTAACAGGACAAAAATACCTTTTTTAAATGTACATTTTTCGGAGGGAGGTGCTAATGTATTTTACCTCATCAGTCATCTTTCTGCCTGATGTCACTTTCACCACCTTCTTTGACCCATCTGAAAGCCAGTAAAGAGTTATCTGAATTGACAGCTCTTCATCACCTGTGCCTGTTTGTTAGACAAACCTTGTGGGGCTGATAGAGGTGAAGTGCCATTAAGAGAGGATGATCAGTTAACCCATGTCGTCTGCTAGCAGAGAGACTGCAGGCATGTCTTTCAAATGCGCTGTTAGTTCTCATTGCTGCATCACCAGCCCAGCTGTGTCTTTTTAAACAAAATTCGTCTCCATCATCCAGTTGGTTTTCATGTAGCTGTGTAGTGAACCGGGTGCCATGCAAGTAAAACGCTTCCAGGGCTGCCCCTGTATGGCCACACCAAAGTGCCAATATTCCTGTGGAACGCTGGCACTTCACTACAGAAGTCGATGTCAGCACTGAAGAGGTTAGTTCTAGGTTGGTAGGAGGGCTGTCTCTGAACCTTGTACACACAGTTTTTCTTGCATACGGATGCAGAATCTGAAGCCAGTTGGCCATTGCAAAGCCAAACTAGGGAAAGCAATGGATTGGCATTTGGTCCTCCTAAGTCTATGTTTATCTGTAGCTCTCCGTTGTTCACAGCAGTGATCTGTGGCTCTGGCTTCGAGAGCTAGTGCTGAAAATCATTGTCTCTCAAGCAAGAGAAGTTGATGTACGTTGCCTGGTGGTTGTGGTCATCTGATATTAATACGTAATGTGCACGCATGCTGCAGCAATAAGGGAATGCGGGGCTCACCACCACCAAAGAGTTAAATCTAAGGAAAGGATCAGCCACTGCAGAGCTCTTATAGGTAGTCTGTATTGTTAAAGAAGTTGGGTAACGTTTCCCCAGTGAGTTGGATGCTTCTGTTAATTGGCAACAAGCTATCGTCTGTGAGATCTAAGTTTTGCTTGGGCAGGCGTGGCTAGTTATATTTTGCTCGCAATTTATAACCATGTAATCCACAGAAGAATCATAAAAGTGCAGATGGTAAAACAGATATTTACAACTGAGATGGCGAAAGAAGTTAAGTATAAAGATCCCAGGCTCTCTACATGGCAGACGGTCTAACGAATTAGCAAAAACGGATATCTTCCATACTTGCTTTTTAGCATTCCCACAAAGCACAGATCTTTAAAGAAATCTCTGCTTCTTACTTAGGAATCCAATCCGACTGTTGAGTTTGGCAGTGGTCTATTATGCATCCCCTCTCTCCAAAGGCCACTTGACTTTATAACCAGCTGTCTTCTGAGTACAGTCCTTTCCTCTGTTTTGCTATTAAGACACATTATTATTATTCCTCAGTATGTGTGTGAGGGGTGGAATTCGGACTGTTAACTTCTGTATTTTGCCATCTGAAATTTTTGCGCCAGTCTTTGCCTGAAGAGATTTTCTTTGTCATGGCAACCAAAGGTTTCAAAGTAGAAGCAAAGACTTTGTTTCAGACTCAACCCAGAACTCTGGCAGCAAAGAAATTGCCCTCCACCATGCCTGTCCCCCCACACCTTTGTTCATCCTTCCTTCTTGGCCAGGTTAAAACTTCCAAGTTCACTGCTTGGAGATAGCAGATCACTGTAAGTCTTATCCTTTGCAATAGCTCATCAGGTTGTTTCGTGGCAAACTTTCCAGGAAAAAAAAAATGAAGATGTAATTTGGAGTCAGACTTCCTTCAAAAGCTCTTTAATCATCAGATATTTATTTTCCCCATTACAGTTTTACACCAGTATTTTTCTGCTTTTCTTGATTATTTTTGTTCTTCATTAGACATTTGTAGCATGGCAACGTTGGCTAGGAACGCTACATCTGTCTTCGGCATTTTGGGTTTCATCCAGCATCTAGTGGTCAGATTCTTCTCTGAAGGAAAATGCAATAAGAACCAATCTTATTTTTTAATCCTGTGTTTTATACAGGGACTAAGGCAGGTTCAGCCAGTCTAATTGCTTGATTGACCAAATATTACTTGCCCAGTAATGTCTTGAATGAGTGGAATGGACTGTTCTTATGTCTGAATGGGGACGGAGAAAAATTGTAAGAAGTTTTTAAATTATATCCTTATGAGTACTTCTAAAATAACTTCTCTGGGAGAGGCAACTTCTAGTTTCAGCAGAAATCTCTTTGCACAGTTTGAGTTGTTCAGTTTTAGGATGAGATGACTTAAAGCAGATTAGATTTCTAAAAGGGGAAGATGGGAAACTTTTTTATTAAATAATGTGGTTAGTTAACATGAGCTGCTCTGGGATATCCCAGTTTGACTAAAATGGTGTTTAGTCCACTCTTGTATTTTTCAAACATCGATTTTACTTTTAAAAAAGAAATATTTTAATGGTGCTGCTCAGGGATAGAATCATATTGGAAAACTCATTATCCTTGTGAACAGATAAACTGCTGACTTCACTGTGTGATCTGCAGGGAGAAGTTACACTTTCTACCTTGAATTTTTTTTTTCTGGTTAAATGCTTCACAATTACACAGTATGTTGCAATAGGCCTTCTCGACAGGCTACTATTATTCTGACTACCTTGGTCCTCATCCAGTGAAATCTATGACAAATACCTCTCTTTAAAACCGGAATTACACTCTTAAATATCTGCAAATCACTGATTCCTAAGAGCAGCATTAGTGTAAATAGGTGCACTCCAGTTACACAGTACGCCTAGAGTATCTTCCCTTCTGCTTCCAGGAATAGTGAAGTGTATCAATCTATTTCCAGACAAAGTGACACTGAATTTTTACAGGGGTCTAGAGGAGATGTATAAATGTATCCCTTAGTTGTGCCTCTCACTGTATCCTTGTTGGAAAGAAACATGCTAAGGGGATGAGGGCAAAGATGCCTCCTTTCTATGTATGACCAGCTGCAATTCTGGATGGCATTTCAACAGTATGCTGCTACTTCAGTTGTTATAACGCATACAAACTGCAGGGAATTATTAAAACACCGTATATAATTATTCCTGTGTTTATACAGAAACTCTGCATCTGTAGGGGAAAGTGGAATAAAAGCACACTTCGTTTGGACAGCCTATTAACAATATGTTTGGGGATTGGGTGTGGGGAGGGGAGATCAGAAGCAACTAATTTGTACATTTGACTTTCCCATAATAAAGAGATGGCTAAACTCCAAGTTCAAGAATCTGTTGTCTTGTGTTCTATTCATAGCTCAGGCTTTGAAGTGAGGAAGCTAAGTGGCTATTAAAAGTACCTCATGGAATGTTTAGGTACAAATTCTAATTTTACATAGTGATTTTCTTTTTTGTACTTTGGATTCTTGTAACATGATGTTTTATTCTAAGCATAGCTTTGCTGTCATGACCTAAAGTCCTTTTGTGAATGTGTTTTCCTGGTGTCTTTTATTTATTGATTGAGAGCTGGTCACTAGAGAGTAACATCACTAACTCATACAAAAGGTCAGCGTGTTGTGCCAGGGTGCATGTCCCCTGGTCAGTCCTTCTAGCAGAAGAGCTGGCTTCTATTGCCAGCTCTGCAACTGATGTGGGGAAGTAACTTCTCCCCTCTGTACCTTAGGATCCACATCTGTAAAATGAGAATTATAATTACCTTCCTTTTAATTTTTTTGAGATCTATGAATGAAAATTGCTACACAAGGGTTAAGCCTTTATTATGGTAATCAGTGTTTCCAAATTTATCTACCTTCTTAGTTTTCTTCATTATGGAAGTTACACACACTAGTGAGTGAGGTAATATATCTTACTTATTGGACCAACTTCTGTTTGTGAGAGGTGTTCAAGTGACAGGTTTCTTTTGCAGGGGAGATAGGTGGGGAAAGGCTTGGGGTTTTGTTTTACCTTTTGACTGCATGTTTTAACGACATACCGACGAGGGGGAGACACTAGCCGTTTGATCACTGAAGTGTAATTGCCACTTCAGCAATTATATGCTTTCAAAGCTGTATTTGGTGGGAGAGAGGGAGTCTGCTTAATTTAGACTTAAATCATTGCGGACATGACCTTCAACAGTGAGTAGTGATTTTGGGTGTCCAAAATGAGGCGCATTAAAGAGTCGTAATTTTCTGTGGCTGCTCAACTACCGGAAGCCTTTAAGGCAGAGATACTCAACAGGTAGACTGTGGGCCCAGTCCAGCCTGCCAGAGGCTATTAAGTGGACCCCTACATCCTTTTATTTATCATCATTATTTTCTCTGGAGTCTGGACCTTGACCAAAATAATTGACTACCTATACTTGAAGCTGTCTCAAGTTGGCATCCACAATCACTAGTCACTTTTGAAAATTGTGGACTATGGTTATTCTCAGCTGCAGCACCCTTGCTTTGTGCTGAAATCGGGTGTTGGCTTTTTGGTGGAAAAAAGAATTCCTATGGCTCAGCCTTCACACCTGGTGGGAACCAAGCTCCGTGGCTACCCCTTGTGAGAGCAAAGGGGGTGGGATTATAATGCGTCTGCCGCTTTCCTGGGCTGGTGGCGCTGCATGGATGCAGTAGGGTTGCCAACCCTCCAGGATTGTCCTGGAGCCTCCAGGAATTAAAGATTTATCTTTAATTAAAGATTATGTCATGTGAGGAAACCTCCAGGAATACTCCCAACCAAAGCTGGTAACCCGAGGACGCAGCCGGGCGAGCGTGGGCCCAATCCAGGCTGCCAGGTGCTTTGCAATGGCCCCCTGGGGCGGGGACTCTGGACTCCATTTGCACAGCGCCTCGCACGGGGGTGGGGCTCGGGGCGCTCCAGCCGGGCCCATGGAGCCAAGTCCGGAGGCTGGGGGCTCCTGCTGCCCTGGCTCTGCCCCGGTCAGCGCTGCGGCCTAGCCGGGAACAGAAAACCCCCCACTCCAAGTCCGGCGCCCCACACCCCGGAAAGTGGGAGAAACGCTTCCGGGTGATGACGCGCTTCCGGGGGACGGCTTGCACTTCCGGGTGAGGGGCCGGTCCCTGTCCTCTGCTCCCCCACGTGCCGTGCCCTCGCCTCACTCGGCCTCGCTCTCCTGGCAGGATGCTGCTCGCCCGGGCTCTGCGCTCCGCCGCCGCCGCCCTCCGCCCGCTGCCGCAGCGGGTCCCGCCCTCCCCGCTGCTGCGGCCCGCGGCCCTGCTCTGCGACGCCCGCCCGCCTGCCGCCCGCCCCTTCACCCGCAGCCTCTGGCTGCTCAGCGGGGACGCCGCCGGGACGCAGCGGCCTGGCCTCCTGCGGCCTCAGCGAGCCTCCCCCGCCAGCGTGTCCTGCGGCTGCGGCGGCCTCCACACCGAGGGTAAGAGCGGGGGGTGGAAGGAGGGGGGCGGCCGAGGCTGGGCGACGCGGGAGTCCCGGGAGAAGAGCGGGGTTTCCTAGGCGCGGGGAGCCCCGTCCCCCGGCTCCAGCGGGCGGGCGGTTCCCAGTAGAAGCGGGTTGCTGGCCTGGGCGGTCAGGGGGCATGTAACAGGCCCAGGCGGACGCTCCGCTTCTGAGCTGCAGCCTGGGGCTGGCGCCTTGTGCGGGACGGCGAAGGGGCCGGGAGCTCTCGGTCTGGGCTCCGAGCTCCTTCCCTCGGAAGATCTGCAGCTGTAAACCGCTTCTCTCTGTGCTCATGGTGTTCCCTGTGTGGCACGTGGGTCCTTGTGTTCTCTGCATCTCAACAGTTCCTAGGCACAGAGTCTCCTGTGCATCGAGATGCTGGGGATGGATGGAAGATGTCCGACTGTAGCAGAACTGGGAATTGGGTCTGTGGGATTCTGTTCCTATCTTTGTCACTGACAAAATTGTGACCTTGGGCAAGTCACTTAACCTTTCTGTTGTGTGTCAGTCCCGTATCTCTTTCCTCCCTCCTTCCCCCCCCCCCCCCCATCTTAACTTCAGCAAACCCAGTGGTGAAATACAGATAATTCACCTGCTTTATGGAAAGGGTTGGTGATGCATAATGATTGCAAAGCAGTGTGCGCTCCTTAGATGGATGTTTAAACAGGTATTTATCTGTATTGTAATCTTGTTTCAGTCATGGAGGTATATTGGGATTGTCAGCCTCTGACTTCACTCCTAGGCCCTACAGGGCAGATTCTTATGCCTGAGATCTGTTGTAGTCACTGGGAACACTGCTTAAGACTCCAGTGATTCAATCCAAGTTCTTGTGCTCACTTCATTAATAATGTAGGTGCTTTTTTTCTAGTGTATTGTACCTATATCAATACTTGTATGTATTGAAAGAACAGCTTTTAATAATGGCTTTTGGTAATGGCGTGTTACTTAACTCTTCATCCAGAACTTCAGCCCCTTTGGCAAATTAAGGGTTCTCACACATCATCACTCTGCACATGCTTTAATTCTTTGCCCTCTTCAGTATAATGCTTTTCAGCTGAACATTGCAAAACTCTTTATGAACGACTAGGCCTTCCAATCTCAGTATAAGGTATGTGGTATTATCTCCCACCATCACCACTTTATACCAGGATAAACTGAGGTACACAGATGTTATTTGGTCAAGTCAGTGGCTAAGCTAGAAATAGAATCCTGGAGGCCTAACTTCATTTTCTCTTCTAGCCACAAGGGAACAATATTTCTCTAACTCGGGTGTTTTAATGTCTTCATCTCTTTTTATTCCTCCCAGGGGACAAAACATTTGCAGAGTTTCTGAGAGCTGAAATTAAAGAGGAGGAGAAGATCCGGAAACATAAATCCCTGCCCAAGATGTCTGGAGGGTGGGAGCTAGAAGTGCATGGCACTGAAGCCAAATTGTTGCGGAAAATAGCTGGTGAAAGGTAAGTGTGAGATGGGTTTTTCGATGAGCTGATATTTGATCTTGTCAGTGAATATAAGGACTTAGTATAAATACCGGTGAAGCAGGATAAGCATGTCTTGTCCATGATAGATGTTATGTTAATGAAAAGCTATTAACTTAGTACTGCTTCCCAATGTCACTTGGTGCTGTCATCCAGGCCAAGTGGAGATTACAAAAGCTTTGTAGTCACTTCATTTTTCCATCCTGTAGTGCAATGGGGTATACTTTGCCATTGTATCTTGCCCTGTGTCTTCTAAGGATTCATGGCACCATTTCACCCTAAGGGGCAACAGGAAACACGAATTTAACCTAGTAAACTGAAAATGCATTAGTTCATAAATACAGGGAATTTATGGGGTTTAAACTTCGTGTAGTGCAATGGGGTATACTTTGCCATTGTATCTTATCTTAACATTTATCCTTGAGAGTAGCACACCATACGACGTGCTGGGGAAATTCAGTGAAGTGCACAATATACTTCAGGCTCCGTTATTGACATCCCAGATTGAATAAGCACCTGAAACTTTGTGAGCAGTAATAGAGCTGTGAGTATCAGTTCAACTAATATGGCTTTTATCTGGTATTTAATCTCATCCTCTTGTTACATTGTGTTGAAGGATTACAGTTACATTCAACATTAACAACAGCATTCCACCAACATTTGATGAAGAACCACAAGAAGAAGAGAAAGCTGATGAACAGGAGGTAAATTGACAGCCTTTATGTACCCTTTCAATAAGTGCAGTGTAGTAGAGGAGGACATTAGGCATTTGCCTGGTCTACAATTAAACTACCCTCTCCCTCTTATTGCAATATCAAAGGTAGAAAGACACTTGGTAGGCATAAAATGTGCCCGTACAAGAGGATCCTTTGTAGCTAAAAGTGAAAGGAACTAAGATGTTCGAACTTATAGCTACCTTTGCAACTTGCTGTGATGAAGTACGGTTAAAAAAAATCTTAATCCATAAATATATTCACACACCCCTTGATCTTTTATAAGGCCTTCTGTGTTTATGGTGATGGTGGGATTTAATCAGCCGGTATTACAATAGTTAGTAAATAGAATCACTTACCACTTTTAAAGTGAGCGATGTGATGGTTTTGAGGCAAAAACTTGCTTTGCTGTGAACACCGATATTAGACATATTCGAGGAATCTGTGTAGTGTCTAAAAACAAACCAGTTTAAGTTTTGTAGCAGTTGGTTTATGTACTGCCTGCTTTCCCCACTGGTCTTTGTATAGAAAGTAGTTACCTAGCATAGGTGGAGTCCAATGCTAACGTGATCTTCCTCTTACTTTTCATAGCCTGAACTTACATCGACTCCTAACTTTGTTGTAGAAGTAACAAAAGATGACCCCAAACAGACTCTTGTGCTTGACTGCCACTATCCTGAGGATGAGGTAGGTATCATGAATTGGAGGAAGTGAACCACTGGTAATTGTGGGTTGAGTGGGACAATGCACTCTGATTCTGTGCATCGTCTTATTCCTCTTGTCTGGTCAGGCAAGATTTTGCTGTACAACATATATGCGCTTCCATAATCTATAGACAGTCCTATTACCATCTTGTTCAGTAAAAAGCAACAGAGGGTCCTGTGGCACCTTTGAGACTAACAGAAGTATTGGGAGCATAAGCTTTCGTGGGTAAGAACCTCACTTCTTCAGATGCATCTGAAGAAGTGAGGTTCTTACCCACGAAAGCTTATGCTCCCAATACTTCTGTTAGTCTCAAAGGTGCCACAGGACCCTCTGTTGCTTTTTACAGATTCAGACTAACACAGCTACCCCTCTCATCTTGTTCAGTGTGACGCAATAAAAGGTTTTAAATGTTTGCAGAGCTGGGAAGTTCCACTCCACTCTGCATATCCTGGTCTCGCTTCCCTAAGTATAGCTGCTTGCTTTCCTCTGGTCTAATAGCTTCTGCTGAACAGAGTAGGCAGAAGGAAGTGAGCAGCAATTTTTAGCAGTGTACCGTAACTTGAAGGACAGCAATTTAAATATATATATATTTCTACACAATACATAATTGACTTGTGGAATTCATTGTCCCTAGATGTCATTGAGACCAAGAGTAGTAGAATTCCAAAATAAATTAGACATTTTTTCTGTTGAGAACATTGCAGTTGCATTTGACTTTTTTTAAAAAACCTTAGTATAATCCTTAGAAGGGATATAAATCTTAATGCTTCATAGTATAAGCCAAACTCTAGTTGACAATGTTTAGGAGGAAACTTCTTCTTGGGTTATTCCGGAATTGTCCATTAGAAGATTTTGTATATCTTCCTCTGAAGCAATTGGTACTGGCCACTGTCAGAGACAGGATAATGGGCAACAAGTAATGGTGGATTGATCCATTATGGCAACTTGTGTGTAAGTGTCCTTACCACATGTACTCAGCAAGAGGAGAAGTAGGGACTCCTAAGTATGTTAATAATCAAAACCTGCAAGTGTAGTTAGCTTTACCATGTGTCAGTCATATTGTTGTGCTCCATAGCTTTTGCCAGCTAATAACGTTCCTGATCCAGAATGTAATGGCTGAAGGTGCTCTCCAGTTAGGGCAGTTCTTCCTCACAGATCTCCTTTCTTGTCTCAGATTGGACGTGGGGAAGGGGAGAGTGACATTTTCTCAATTCAGGAGGTCAGCTTTCAGCCCACTGGAGAATCAGATTGGAAGGATACCAACTACACTCTCAACACAGACTCTCTTGACTGGGTAGGTGCCGCTAAAACCTGTGTAGCACATTAGACTGCATAGAGCTTAACTCAACTCGTCCCATTTGTTTTTCTCTCTAGATGTTGATATAGTCACCAGGAGCCCTGTCCTGGGATCGCTTCTTGGTGAGCTCTCATTGAGAAGGAGAGTCCAGTGGTTAGGGTGCTTGCCTAGGACTTGGTATTCCCTACTCTGCCCCAGGCTTCCTGTGTGACTTTAGGCAATTCTGTGCCTCAGTTCCCCATCTGTAAAATGGGGATAATAGCACTGCTGTCCCTTATAGGGGTGCTGTGAAGATGAATATAGATCTGTTAGGTGCTCAGATACTACTGTGATGGGAGCCATCTATGTACATAAGATAAATTGAAGTCAGTGAGACTTCTGCAGGCTGATCAGTAGAATACTGACCAAGTATCATTTAGTGAAATTATCCCAGTTTTGTGAAAATTTGACAGATCATTTAAGGTAAAGTTAGAAGACACTCATGCATGTTCTTCTGACTGTGTGTTACGGGCACATTTTATTATGCATATTTTGTGTGTATTTACCAAAAACCTCACCAGGCACTTGCTGATACCCTCTAAATGCCAGTGATTTAATTGGAAATCCACGTGGGAGAAAGGATTGGTATGTGCAAGTCCTTTTGCAGGCTCAGGCCTGTATCAAGAAGTGAGACTCACTGGCTGGAACAATACTGCTGATAATGCCAGAGGTTGAGATGCTGATTTTTTTTTTTTTTTTTTAAACATACACAATCAAATTGGGCAAAGGGGAAGGTCTTCTACATCCCTGGTTCACATTTACTGCTTAGTACAAAACGTGTTTCTTGGGGTGGTGTTATGACGCAAGTCTACTTGCAACTCTAAAAATATATGAATATGAAAAATGCAATGTATGATTTGGAAAGGAACTGAATCTTAATGGAACAGGTCTGGTACCAATCTTCTGACCATGCTGGCCAGACAGTATTGAAAATAACCTGTGTCCAAACTTCAAATACATAGCATTACACGGAGAATCTTGGGTGGGATAAAAGGCTTGTTGGTGATGCAGATGGTCTTCAACAGACTTGATTTACTAGCTTGCATTGTCATTAGACCATCTCAGTATTACAGTTGGGTGCAGTTTAGTAGAAAATAACAGTATATTAACCTCCATTAGCGGTCTCCTCTATCATTCCTGTATTAGTCTCCTGTAAATCTTGCTCCTAGTTTAGGCCTGCTGTGAGGAAGGGAACAGGTTCTATCCATTCACTTCTTCCCAGCAGAAAGCGAAATTCAAAAGGGCATTTAAAGTAATGCTTATCTATAATTCTGTTTAATTATATTAATTTCTTGCAGAAGATTTATGACCACTTAATGGATTTCTTGGCTGACCGAGGAGTGGACAACACATTTGCTGATGAATTAATTGAGCTCAGCACTGCATTAGAGCATCAGGAGTACATTAAATTCCTTGAAGACCTTGAAAGCTTTGTCAAATGTCAGTAGATTAGGAAATTAAAAGTCAAAGCCTACAACTGTGGATATCCTGTAGCAGTACTCTTACCTGCAGCTGATACCACCAGTAAGTTTAAAACTTCAAAGTGGGATAAACATCATGGAAAACTAAATGATTCTCAATGATTGCATTTCAAATTTAATTTATGTTGCAGCCTAGATTTTAAGTTTTGTGTCATTCTCACACCTCCCACCAGTTTGGGTATTTTTGTACAATTAAGAAACATGATATAATGACATGAAGAATAAAATCCGCTCAAGAAAAAAAAATTATTTTGGCTTTACTGTGGCTGGTTAAGAAGTGCTGTAAATTGGTCAGAGGCAAATACTTAGGTAGAAGTCATAGATGCCTTTTGGTGGGTCATGGGGAAGCTGAGTTCTTAAAATTCACAGACTGCCTTTTATTTATGGTGGTATATAATATTAGACTGTTAAATTAATTTGCCTCAACACAGAAGGTGATTGGAGGCAGGAGAGGAAGCATATTGTTTCTAGATGAATAGTTCAGATCTTATCCAGACTGATGACAGAGCTGCCAACACTGACTTTCATCTTGTAGGAGTTGGTTTCTCAGGCCACTTCCTAATGATTAGATACCTGCGTGACAAATCTTGCAGGCAGACTTATGCACTGTGAAGATGCTGCTCCCTTGCCCCTATTCCTCCTTTTTGGATAAATATTTAGAATCCACTGATGCCAACTATGATATAGTAAAACTAGGCTTGCTGGATTAATTTGACTGCACCATTGAAAGGATTGAGTTCCTGACAACTTGGAAGGCCCAGCTCATATTGGTTCAAGTTAAGCATGCATGGATTAACTCTTGTAGTATTTCAGAGCACCACTACCCTTTCTGTCTAGCTACTTAACATTTTCAGTTTGTTTTCCTTTACATGTTGAAATTGAAATGTAACATTTCTAGTATCTAATCTTTCAACTACATTGTTTAATACAAGTTAAATAAACACAGGAACCCACTATCATGGGGTTGGGCTTTTTATAACCCTGTTGGCCACTCAATCAGCTGTACTGGTATGAGTTCTGATATAGACCAGCTGTTTAGCTCACTCAGCATCCAATCAAAGCTACAGTGATCTTTATTTGGAATGGTTGGGGCTGATGTGCTGTAACTGAAGCATTTGAGAGATAGAATGCATCTAGGTTTTAGTTTACCCTCATCACAGCCCAGTTGAAAACCACCAGACATATTCCTCAGCAGCATGTATCAATCACATCAGAGATTCTGAAAACAGCTGAGATGTGACTGCCCTACTCTGATAAACAGGTCAGGCTGATTTAAAGGGCACTACTATATCATAACTGTTACTTCAATCGACTACCCTCTACAGTCAAAAGGAAGTGATGGATGAGTTTTTACATCATTTCACATTTGTCACTGCATACTAGTCATAGCTTAGGTCTGGCTCAAGGTTGCAAATAAAGATGCACTGTATCATGCTTCCTATTCAATGGCACATACTAAGTCTAAATAGTAAAAGTATGTATTAGTCTTTTTCCTATGATAAAGGTCGGGGTTAAGCTGTAGTAGCAATGATAGGGACATTAGATCCAGTGAGGGAAGACTTTAATGTAATTTTTGTAAGGGCCAGTTTGGTCTTGGTGTATGTTCACTTACATTTCACAACTGAAATTTTCCATCAACCCTGGAGCAGGCACCTCCTGCTCTAGAGTAAGTCACATGTAACTACACAAGCTGAGACAGGCAGAGTTCTTAAAATTGCTGCAGAACAGGAAATAAATGGAAAGCCAGAGAGGCAGCCGTAAGGCTTGTGCTGAATTCAAGATGCTGGGAGGCTTGTCTCATTTCTGTGAATAGCCACATCTCATTTCAAATATTTATTTAGCTATCAAAAGTGCAGATTAATATTGCTTGATATCCAGTATTAAAGTACAAAAACATTATATACAGTTAAATATAAAAAGAAAAGATGTGCAGGATGCCATCCAAGTTGCTTAGAGGCTGAAAGAAGGATCTTACTAGTGTATTCTTTCCATGGAGAAACCCCAGCAGGGTTGTAGTTATATGAGAACTGTCCAAGAGTCACAGACCTTTGGAAAAGAAAGAGCCCAGTCACTTACAGGTATAAACTATAAAACCGTAATTATAACACTAGGACAACTAATGCTAAGAGGCACCCCCTAAACCTGGGTTTGGTCTATTCACAGGGAGAAACTCAAGAAGGGACCATACTCTGTCTAAAGGTTATGTTGATTTCAGCACAACATTTGGGACTTCTATAAACAAGCTTTCAGTACGCTTAAATCAAAATGGTTTCACAGCTTGTTACTGAAATGAAAAGTGTGGTCTTGGGGATTTAAGCATTCCCTGCAGCGTTTGCAATCCAACCTTTGCAGCACTGTGCTAGTGCAGGAGAACCAGAAAGTAAAACCCAGATGAATCACTTTCACTAGGTTGTCTAAGATAAGACAACTAGAAAAAAGGAAACAAAGATGAAGAGTAACTTATATTTTAAAGACATCTTTAGTTTTAGTAAAATAGCCTGTTTATTCAGGATATAGATAATTACTTAGCCCAATAGTTCCTTTTGTGTTACATGGCATGGAAATACATACTGCATATCGTACATGTAAAGGACAAGTAGCCAAATTAGAAAATGGAATGAAACCCTACTGTCATGTTCCTCATAGAAATGCCATGCTTTTGCAAACCCAGCAGCTTCCCAAAAGGGGTGTGGTGGGGTGGGAGGGCACGGTTGAAAGGGGAGCAGCTTAACCTTTAAGTTGAATAGGTTGATTTGTTTTTGCCTACTACATGGAGAAGCACACATGAATGGGGATGCTTCCCCGAGACTCCCGTGGCAATTTAGACTCACCGGACAGCTCATGAGAAGATTGGCTTCTCCCTCCATTCCACTAGTGATGGAGAACTCAGGATTGTGAAGACACTGATGACCATGTTCTGTTACACTCTCTTCTAGAAGTGACCGGAGCTTCTGTTCTGTCATGCCCTGAGACAGAAATAGATTAAGAAACTCATCTTGTGCTTTTAAGAGGATTTTCTTAGGAGTTGCTTTGCAGCAAGTTTACCTAACTCTAAGAACTAGCATTTCTGACTGCATAGCTCCACATGCTGGATGATTCACTTCAGACACAAGCTACTACACTGGATTTCTTCAGCTTTTTTTGTTCTATATGATGCTTAGTAGGAGAGAGAATGTATAGGCCCATATTTTCTCCCAGGCCCCTGCTGCTTGGTTCTCCAATCATTCCATTCAGTGGACTTCTGGGATGGGCTCTACAGACCACAGTTTGAGAACTACAGCTCTGCGCAGCCACCTTCCCATCAAACTTGTATGGGTGCAAAAGAGGACCAAGACAGGGGGCTCAAAAACATGAACGCACCATGTCAGCAGCATTCAAAACAGAGAGGCAACTTTGCCCAGAATTCTCAGGCGCTACAACAATAAATGGTAGTTTACCTGTGTGCTGATGTATAATCCACACTGGCATAAAACCAAATGACTCATCACCGTCAGGTTATTCCTAGAAATAGAACACAATGTGGTAGCCTTGCCAGACAACTAGAAAGCGAAAACACTGAATTCCAGCAAGACTGAAGTTAGATTTTAGAAGAATCTCTCACACACAGGATTTGTGCCTCTTGAGTAACTGTAACAATCAAACCCTTACTAAAGAAAGAGGTTTGCTTCCCCTGCCGCCCCTCCCATGCAAGAGGCCAAACTGCATCTGTAGCCAGAGAGAATGACTATTTATCAACTCACTGCAGAATGCCCTGTACCACTTATGGCTATTTGGATCATCAGCGTACCCTATAGTATGCTTCATGCAATGAATGGTATGGCAGAGAGACATAAAGCTGAGGTGTTCAAGTCACGTTACACACAAAGTATGAGGTCTGGTCTTAACTTCTTATGGCATATTGCTATTAAAGGCTTACTGAGTTCCACAGCTGGCTGCATTCCAGTGATAAGTGAAGAGCTCCATATATCTCTCTTATTACAGCAAGAATGAATGAAGCCAGACTTCATCAGCCAATCACCAGTTGTTAGAAAGCATGCATAAAAAGCTGTTTAAGCTCTGACATCATCATCACATACTTGGGTGAAATTCAGGTCTACTGGCTTGTGAGGTAGTTAACATATAGCATTTGATGACAGGAACACACTTCACCTTTTACACACTGGACAGATAATCTTGTTGCCTGCGTCCAAGCTGTCAAGCATTGCATTGAGGCACTCCTGGTCGAACTGCAGACTCCGTTCATATTCTTCTATTGTCAACTGTTCTGTTAAAGAACAACAACATTGTTGTCATTGGCTACGGACCTAAGACAAATGTCAAGATGAAATTGCTATGGCTATGCAGAAAGAAATCTGGGTTAGTCGCTATTTCTAATTTGTCTTTCTTTGGAACAGCTGCAAAAACATTAGGGGATTCTGTCTTAAATCCTTACTCATGATGCACGCTGAAAACCTCTAGATGATCCTAATCTAATTCTGCCTACTACACCTTCCACCCAAAGATCTCAAAGTACTTTACAAGCATTAATCAACTGCACCTCACATCTTCCTATTTTATAGATAGGGAAACAGAGATTGTGATTTGTCCAAAGAGTGTCAGAGCCTGAAACTCCTGGATCCCAGTGCTGTGCTCAGACTACTCATTTCAGAGGATACAAAAGGAGATTTGTTGTGTGCTATTATGACTGTCATTTGGTCATTGGCTGCTCACGGGAAAGTCAAATTAGGGTGAGAGGCAAAAATCAAATTTTTATATATATATATATATATAAAAATGGAAATACTGGAACATTTTTGAACATTTTTACTTATCCATCTTCCAACCCTTTAGAAGGGAACTAAAGCTCTCGTGAACAGTCCAAGCTCATGTTCTTCATTGACCTCTCACACATCCCATGATTTAACTCTCAACTCTTGGAGTTGTAACAAAGCAATGCTACCAATCACATCCAACCACCTTCCAGGATCCCAAAGCATCTGAGATCATGTTTTTTTGTTTTGTTTTTTTTTTAAAGAGTCCTTTGGAAATCACATGATTTCTGAGCCAAGAAGAAAGTCCAGCCTCAAATAAATGGATGACTAGGATTTCAGGACAGTTAAAAATGGCTCACAGAGGGTATTTGCATGTGTCAGTATGAAGAATATGTTTTTTGAAAAGCTACCCTGTGAGATCAACTCTTGTTGGATTTCCTCCAGTACTGCTAGTTCATCAGGGTCCTCCAACACCTGAAACATACAGAGATGAGGATTAACATCAGCTGGACAGTACTGCATTAAAACAATCCAGTGTAATCAAACAAGTGACTCTGCTGCGTTTACAACTATATAGTGGGAGTTTCCTGAACTTCCATGGTGTGTTTGCAGTTAGCAAGCAGAGGTTTCCAGACTCTTTTAAAGTTAGATAGAAGTTTCAAGGAAATACAGCCCCACTCCCCTTTAACGTCAAACCTTAACATTTTATACCCATTTGTAGATGTGTCATTCTAAGAAATTGGAGAAAACACTAATCTTTAAAAACCAGGCACAAAAAAACAAACCAAACCCCCAGAATCACAAGATTCACATGCAGCTGGTGAACTTCCCATTCCTAGCTATAAGGGACTGAGGGGCAGTAGCTCCTGATGTTGGATCCTCCACTCATATGGCTGAAGCAGCTCAAAGCTTTTGAGCTGTGCAAATCTTGACCAGCCAGAGGCACGAGATCCTTAAAGCAGGGCATTACAGCTAGATCCCTACTACCCAGAAAGGTGAGAAGGGTACTAGATATAAATAACAATAGATGTACATTATCTTGAGATGAGAAGATGGAGGGCTGTGCATATCTGCAACCCTGAGATAGCACCTGATTAGCAGAGAGAAGCCTGGGAAGTTTAAAGATGAGCCCTAAAGCAAACAGGCTTTTGAAAGTGTAAGGGCCTGCACGTAACAGGAATGATCAGGCCCATTAGAGGGACTGAAGTGTTAAAGGTTTAGTCTCTTCATAAATGTTCCTCTAGTTGAGGACGGAGATGCAGTTTGTAACATTGTTCGATGGAGAAGCCATGGATAGGGCAGCTCCAAGATGAGGTGCAAGAATCTAGCTCACTGACCTGTGACAGCGCCTCCTTTCTCCTGAGGGAGGGCAGGCTCACATTCACTGACTGCAAGGCCTGCCACTCCTCCTCCATCACCTCCTGCACGAGAAGAGCAGCCCTCGCATTGCAGTGCACATTCTCCCCGGCCTGGCGGTATCGATCCAGCAGCTTGGCACGACTGTTTTTAAGTCTCTCCACACAGCGCTTTGAGAAAATAGATGATGCAGGATTCATTAGCGTCATGCCTCTTCTTTTGGCTGGACAACGGGGCAACCAGACACTGGTTTTATAGCTCAGGGATGTAACTGAAGAAAACTGAGAAACTACAGGACTGTAATAGCAACATGGTTTTGGGGAAATCCCACCTGCCAACTGGAGCAGGTGGATAGAACCAGAGACCAGTCAGGCTCCTAGGCCATTAGCAGACAGGAGGCCAAGAGCTCAGGTTCAGTCCAGTTTGGCTGGGATCTCTCTCCAGTCAGAAGGTAAGTCAAAGGAAACAGCTGTATTTTCTGCCCAATCTCTAATACACAAGCACCAAATTTTGATGGTGCTGCTATGATAATCCCATGTGTGTTGCCAGATCTCAACTCAGATACATACTTGGCTGGCAATTCTTTGGCTTCTTCTGGCTAGAAATTACTTGTTCTGCCATCAGCCAGCTGTATATACTGTCCCCACTCCCTTCTCTATCTTTTAAGAATAATCTAGAGTTGGTGGTAAGGGGGTAGGAGAATTGACCTGAAATCAGAGCCTGACAATATTTATTTCTCAAGGTTGTACTACTGGCAGTAGAAACCTAGGAAACTCAGAACAGCTCCCCTCTTCCCCCCACTGCCACTAAAGCACATAGAAGGTCAACATTCAACTCTTCTTTCTAGGTAGCTTTCAGGGTGCCATTGAAAATAAAGCAGTGGCCAACTCATATCTGTTTGAAAATGGTCCTACTGGGTTCCAGGAAGTGGACTGGCACAACCCCTTCCCCACCCACAGCTAAAGGACCCTCCCCTAGTCTATGGGGAGGAGCCACTGAGCCCGGGACTCAAATGATTATGGGGGACAACAGGAAAAAACAACAACAAGGGCAGGTGTGAAGGTCAAAACAAGGGAACCAGAAGGGGACACTGAGCAGAGAACTACGGACTGCGCTCACTGCTCCTCAAAGGTGTCAAGGGAGCCAGCAGACTCTGCCCAGAGGCACTGTGCTTGGATGCGTGAATGGAGAGAGGATCGGAAATAGGCCCCACAGTCGTAGGAAACCCCCTGAGCCAACATCCTCTCCCTGGTGTTGTAGACGGCCACTTTGATCATCACTCGGAGGAGGTTGACGGGAAGGTCCCGTGACTGTAAGGCCACGGATAGGGTGAGCATGTATGAGAAGGTCAGGGGAGAAGTGCAGGAGGAGCCGGAAAAGGGGCTGCAACCTGAGGCGCTCAAGGTAAACGGGCGCTAGGGTCTCCCTCACGCCACAAAAAGGACAGGCGTCAGGGACTGGGGTGAACCACGAAAAAGGTGTTAGGGAGACAGCATGGCCCAGTGCATAAACACTGGCCTGGTGAGTCAGAAGACCTGGGTTCTAGTCCTGCCTTTGATCACGTAAGCCTTCCATGCCTCAGTTTCCCAGTGTGGAAGACAGTGCAAATGGGATTCTACCCGCCCTACTACGGTAACTATTACTATTAACAGGTCTCCCCACCCGGGCCAGGGCTGCTCGCCACCCAGCCTGTGGGCAGGGGACTCCCGCCACCTGGATCTCTCACCCCAACAGCGGCCGGTGAAACACCGGGCCACGGCGAGCGGAGGGACCGCAGAGCCGCCCGCGCGGGATGGGGAAATCGTTACAATGTATCCAGTGCCCGAACGCCGGGCTCCCCCGCGTTCTACAGACCGGGGGGGGGCACCCTTCCCTCACCCGGCGGTAGGTCTCCTTCCAGGGCGGGGCTGCGGCCCCCTTGTAGAGAGAGCGATGCCGCTGCCCCAGCGCCTCCATGCCGCAAGCACAGCCCAGACACGGCCTCGCGTGGTGCGCGCTGGGACTTGTAGTCCCGCTCTGCGCCGCCCGCCCGGTGCACGCTGGGACGTGTAGTCCCGCTCTTTGCGTCGCCCGCCCGGTGTACGCTGGGACTTGTAGTCCCGCTCTGCGCCGCCCGCCCGGTGCACGCTGGGACGTGTAGTCCCGCTCTTTGCGCCGCCCGCCCGGTGCACGCTGGGACGTGTAGTCCCGCTCTTTGCGCCGCCCGCCCGGTGCACGCTGGGAGCGGTAGTTCTGAGGCGCCAGCCGGCCCCTGCGCGCTGATTGGCGAGCGGAGCTCGGCGCTGTTCCGGTGTGGCGGGCGATGGCGGCCGAGGGGGAGCCGGCGGACGAGTGGCGGGCGGCGCTGCCGCACCATGCCGTGCTGTGCCGGCTGCGGGAGCAGAGCGCGGAGAGACCCAGCCCCCCCGGGCCGACCCGCAGCCTCATCTTCGGGCTGGACTCGGACCTGTTCCTGTGGGACGCGGAGCGCGGCGCCTTCTACACCCTCAGCCTGCGGGGCCTGAGCGGCGCGGAGCCCGAGGGGCTGGGCCGGTACCAGGTACCGGGGGGGGGGTGTCTGAGGGGCGCGGAGCCCGAGGGGCTGGGCCGGTACCAGGTACCGGGGGGGGGTGTCTGAGGGGCGCGGAGCCCGGGGGGCTGGGCCGGTACCAGGTACCGGGGAGGGGGGGCTGTCTGAGGGGCGCGGAGCCCGAGAGGCTGGGCCGGTACCAGGTACCGGGGGGGGTGTCTGGGGGGCGCGGAGCCCGGGGGGCTGGGCCGGTACCAGGTACCGGGGGGGGTGTCTGGGGGGCGCGGAGCCCGGGGGGCTGGGCCGGTACCAGGTACCGGGGAGGGGGGGGTGTCTGGGGGGCGCGGAGCCCGGGGGGCTGGGCCGGTACCAGGTACCGGGGAGGGGGGGCTGTCTGAGGGGCGCGGAGCCCGGGGGGCCTGGGCCGGTACCAGGTACCGGGGTGTGTGTCTGAGGGGCGCGGAGCCCGAGGGGCTGGGCCGGCACCGGGGAGGGGGGGGGGGTGTCTGAGCGGCGCGGAGCCCGGGGGGCTGGGCCGGTACCAGGTACCGGGGTGTGTGTCTGAGGGGCGCGGAGCCCGAGGGGCTGGGCCGGTACCAGGTACCGGGGGGGGGGGGGCTGTCTGAGGGGCGCGGAGCCCGAGGGGCTGGGCCGGTACCAGGTACCGGGGGGAGGTGTCTGGGGGGCGCGGAGCCCGGGGGGCGGGGCCGGTACCAGGTACCGGGGGGGGGGGCGTCTGGGGGGCGCGGAGCCCGGGGGGCTGGGCCGGTACCAGGTACCGGGGGGGGGTGTCTGAGGGGCGCGGAGCCCGGGGGGCTGGGCCGGCACCGGGGAGGGGGGGGGGTGTCTGAGCGGCGCGGAGCCCGGGGGGCTGGGCCGGTACCAGGTACCGGGGTGTGTGTCTGAGGGGCGCGGAGCCCGGGGGGCTGGGCCGGTACCAGGTACCAGGGGGGGGTGTCTGAGGGGCGCGGAGCCCGAGGGGCTGGGCCGGTACCAGGTACCGGGGTGGCCCTGCTTTGCCCCCCGTCCCATCTGCTTACAAGTCAGTGAATGTTTCCAGAATACTTAATGTAATGTTAACTCCTGACTATGTAGTACTTTTTAATGACCTATTTATTAGTATTCGTGTTTCACTGTGACTTTTTAATTTTCAGACCCTGGTTTGCATAAATCCACCCCTTTTTGAGGTCTATGAAACCCTGTTAAGTCCCACACAGCATCATGTGGCACTCATAGGCATTAAAGGGCTGATGGTACTGGAATTGCCTAAACGCTGGGGAAAGAACTCAGAATTTGAAGGTGGAAAACCAACAGTTAATTGTAGGTAGGTTATATTTCAGTCAGATGTTTAACCACATTCTGTTTTGACACTCTTCATGTGTGAGCCTCTGGTCTTTCCCGATCAAATAAAGTGGTGCAAAAAGATCTGACATATGTGCTGAGTGTAAGATACAGAGCAGTAAATATGAAAGAAGAGTTTCATAAATAAGGAACAGAGTATTTTGAAGATTTCCAATTGAACTTTGTCTGAGAGGGGTACAGTACTTGTTCTGAGCTGAGTCAAAGGCTAGTTGGGATTATGGGGCTAAGAGCCTCCACAAATTCAATGAGCATTGTCACAGAGGACCTTCTAAGACACAATTTTCAAATTATCAAGTGTGCCCCACAGGCAAATTGGGATACCAGAGAAATGGTGTGATGGAAATAGGTTCTCATCCTCATTCCTAAGGGACAAAATATTCACATTGCATGAGAATCTAGGCAGTGGTCCAGTTAGTCTACTGCCCTGTCTCTGATAGTGGCTAATAATAGATCCTTTAAGGAGAGGTGCAAGAAACCCAGTGGGGCGGTAATTATGGGATAACCTGCCCCTCGGGAAAGTGTTTTGTGATTTGGGATTTGTATCACTCGGACTATCATACTATCCTCATCACTTTTGTTGGCAGTCTTGGAAGAGTCTAAGGATTGAATAGACAGGGAAACTTGACCTCCTTAATGCTGCTTCCTTTGGCTCAGGAACGTTAGCTTGCCCTGCTGCTTCACATGCTAGTTACTTTGTGTGTAAATGGAGAACTTCAGCCTGAATAAGTGAAATAGGATGGCACCTTCTACTTGTACCAAATTAGCAACGGGAAAACTGAGTGTGAAAGGGGGATCATAAGTCCTTCATGTATTTGTATTTAGAGTGTAAAAAACAGTTTCACTCAATGTGGGATGTTTTTACCCATGGCCACATGGAACCCAGAGACTGAGCCTAGCTCTACCATTGCTGCTTTGTGTTGCTTCAGGCTGCTGATCCTTCCCGTCTCTGTTTGGGTTAAACGTCATTGTTTCTGCCTGTATTTTGTGGCCGTGGTAACAACCACAATAATTTAGGATTTTTGAGTTGTTGCATATCTCTTCAAACACTTGTGGAAGTGATCATACAATGAAACTACTCTGTTCCTGATTTATAAATAGGTGTGATAGATATATGGGTCCAAACATCTGTTAGAATAGAAGCAGCACTCTGACAAGTACATCCAATAAAATGATTTCAAGGGTTAGTGCACTTGTTTCGTCCACTCAGTAATTATTTGAATGGATATGGATAGGGAGAGAACCCATTCTTCATGCTAACGCATATTTTACTCAGGATTCAAACATCCATCTATGGTGCTGGTTATAAATGCTTATAAGGATTTACTTCTAATCACAGATACATATGAAGTGACTTATTTCTGACCACTACAAGAGACTTCAGATTCTATCAGAACTGCTGATAGAATTTAGTTTCCCATTAAAGGGACATTGCCATCTTGAAACCTAGTCAGTTTAAAACATGAGTCAAAAGGGGCTTTAAGATCCTACACCTGTATCCCTGAGCATCTGCCAATTTTTGTTTCTCCTTGTTTCCTATGTCTTGTACATTTTTCACTCCCTGATCTTGTGTGAGGGGATAGGGAGGAAAAAACAGGTGAAACTGACTAGTGACACAGTCTAGTCAGACAGTGCTATCAAACATACAAAATAAACTGGAAAAAACATTCTCATCTTTGTTATAGTAATCTTAGGTATTGTAACAGTAGTGGGTAAAATAAATTTTCAGACAGAAGGGTCATGTGACTGTAACTTAAAGATTGCCCTTAAACTTTAAATACAGCCAAAAACCATTTTGAGACTTAAATCAGGCTATTCCCCCACAAGAGAAAAGCAGTCTGTTTTGATGGTGTGCCTTTTATAACAGTATTACAAATTTGTTATTGTAGCACCGTTCCTGTTGCTGAAAGGTTCTTCACTAGTTCGACATCCCTGACCCTAAAACATGTGGCCTGGTATCCCAGTGAGACATTAGAACCTCATGTAGTTCTGTTGACTTCAGATAACACTATAAGGTAAACCTATTTCTGTTTGCTCTTCTGAATGTTTTTTTTCTAGTACAAGAACTAGTTGTTTACTGTCTTATGTGTAAGCATGCTTATTAGTGGAATTACAACCTAAAAATAGCATAGAAAGAAGTTCAGGATGGTAACTACTGATGTACTGACTCTGCATAAGCAGGGAGTCATCATGTATGAAGTTAATGACTTAATGAAAGTATTTATTGTTTGTTCTTCTAGGATTTACAGTCTGAAGGTGCCGCAGACACCTGTGAAGGTGATTGCTCTTTCAGATGCTGAGGAGGAGAGTTTAATGCTCAATAAAGGGTTTGTGCAGTTTTTCGATATTGAAATGCTCTCAACAGGATCAACTTGCTGATGTACCAAATGTGTTTTTGTAGAGATGGAAGAGTACCCGGAGAGAAGATGGCGTAATGTGTTGTGATAAATTTGCCAGTGGGGAATCTTATTTCCTTCTTTTCCATAGCTTGTTTTCCCTAGTCCTCCTAGCAAAGTAGCTGAACTTGTTTTTCCCCTGCCTCACCATTTTAGAGGGAGCAGGGGAGTAGCTGTCTGCAACAAAAGCAAAATATTTTAAAGTTAAGATTATGTCCTAAACAAAGGATAAAAAGGGGCTTTTTGGAAGAGAATGTAAGAGGTGGAGCTTATCGCCCTATCTTGTCTCTGACCTAGCTGAAATGGAGACACCTGTTGCTCTCCAACAGCCAAGCCATGGCTTAATATATTGCACTGAAAATACTACTACCTTCTCACCTCTCTGAGTGCTATGTATTTGGGCTGGCTGGCAGTTCAGTTTCAGAAACTGAGTAAGAAATCAGTAGGTTCAGTGGAGGTGGGGGGAAAGATGCAGTGTTCTCTTGAAACAGCCCATCAGTCAGTGTCCCTGGAGACTTTAGCTCATGCATTTAACTGAAGAGAGGGGCAGTACCCATCTTTAGGTATCTATTGCAGAAAATACTGTTGGCTAAAGGACCAATCCATAATTGTAAAATCTTAATCACATTTATCTAACGTAGCAGTAAATGCCACTTGAAATGCGGCCAGTAACTGTGTGCAGATAGTCATCACTAACCATAATTTTTGGCCTGTCTCTCTTCCTTCCCCAGGAGAGCGTACACAGCGTCACTAGGAGAGACTGCAGTGGCATTTGATTTTGGGCCTCTGGTATCTGTTCCGAAGAACATAGCTGGGCAGCGAGGGAGAGAGGAAGTATTGGCATATCCACTATATATATTATATGAAAATGGGGAGACTTTTCTCACATATATTAGCCTCTTACAAAGGTAGGTACTTAAAGTACAATGACCAATTTTGTTTAAAATGTGATTCATGTAACACTTCTATTTCATTTCTGTGCAGATTGATCTATATTTTATATCAAGATTTGTGCCAGATTCAGGAGCAGATGCTGTATTGAATTCCATCATTTTATATTGTAACCCAGGCTTATTCAGTGTTGGTCTTTGTGCCCCTCTAATGGTTGGACCACATAGAGCTTTCAGCCTCTAGTCTTTGAGCTAATAGACCTGGACCTTGAGCTCAGGCAATAGAGGCTCATTGTTTTAGATCCAGAGGTCCTGGGTTCAGTCCCCACTGCTGATAACCCACTTGTGTGTCACAGTACTTTAAAAGAGATACTCAGATCAAATTTGGATGGAAAACTAGGGTTTGGTTAAAAATCAGCTGTTCTAAAGGTACCCTATTGACTCTTGGGGTTTTTGGCTCCTAGTGTGTGACAAGCAGGAGCTCCCATAGCTCAGAGTGAGGCTGTGCTTCAAAGAACCAAACCCCTTTTGAGATCTAGTCCTTTTCATAGCCCAACCTGAGAGCAATACAATAAAAAAACCAAACCACTGAAAAATAAATTCTTAGGTATTGACATTTGTTCATAGAAAATTAACTTGAGTGTCTCTTTAAGTACGTTGTACAGCCCTTCGTAAAGGGGTGTGGCACTGTTTATTGACTCCATTGTATGATAAGTGTGTTAGTCTGAGACAATACAAGATTATTACTAAGATTCATTCCTTTGTGTGAGAGCACCATGCAGGGCATGTAGCCCAGGAACTTGAATTTTCATTAGGTTGGATTTCAGGTTGCCAGACTTGAGCAAGAAAAACTAGTAAACGTATGTGTTCCCCTAGCTGTTGTCCTTGGCTTTCATTCTTTCCCAGGGGATTACTGGAGACAATTTTGGAAACTTGGGTCTTAGTCTTCCAGTAAGCACTTCCTCGTTTCTTCTTTGCAGCACTGGAAAACTTGGCAAGCTGTTGGGCCCATTGCCCATGCACCCCACAGCCGAAGATAACTATGGCTATGATGCTTGTGCTGTTCTGTGCCTGCCCTGTGTTCCCAACATCTTGGTGATTGCCACCGAGTCAGGAATGCTTTATCACTGTGTGGTACTGGAGGGAGAAGAGGATGATGAGCAAACGGTAGGGTGGTGTTTCCTAGGAACTCTATCATGTCACTTGTTCCTGTGGTGTTCTCTTCTTTGTGTCCCACATCCTCATTTCCTGAATGGAAGCACTCAAAAGAAATGTTCGTGTTGGCCCCTTGCTAATCTGACCGACATTTAAGTTAAAATAGAATCATTAGGTATTATTTTAGCCGAAATGTTGGTCTGATTAGCAAGGGGCCAACATGAACGTTTATTCTGAATATTCAGTTTAAACTAAACCAAACTATAGCTTGATGCTTATTTATTTTCTCAGAAATGTGGCACATTTCTTTTAAAAATATCTCCTTTAAAATTATTAACTCTGATGAGAAACTGACATCACTCGCTGCAGAGGCACTACAGGTGACACTAAAGAGAGAAGAGCATCATAAATCCACGGGGACTGGGCAGGGACCACCCTGCTTGATTTATGAAAAGAGCAGCTGCTCTGGAAAGCCTCTTCAGCACCTCCCTGCAGGCTGTAAGTAGTGACCGCTAGGGGCTGCCATTCAAGAAACAAGGAGGTGTTTTATTTAAATGCTGGAAAGACCCTTCCCATGCTAAGGAACATTTTCTTCTTGCTATTATAATGGTATTTTTGCTAGAACGATGTTTTACTGATGCATTCAAATACTTTTTACAGTCAGAAAAGTCTTGGGACCCAAGATCTGACCTCTTCCCTTCTCTCTATGTGTTTGAATGTGTTGAATTGGAACTTGCACTGAAACTGGCATCAGGAGAAGAGGAAGAGCCGTTGGAATCTGATTTCTCTTGCCCAATTAAACTGCACAGAGGTAAAGGTGAAATTAATCAATACTGTTGCTGTTTTAATTCACTTTATTTCAAAATGTAATATGTTAAGTAATGTTGACCTTATCGCTGTACTCAGAGCAGTGTTTTGAAAACAGTTCCTTGGAGTCTGTTGAAGCTACCTCATCTGTTAACAGGTTTCAGATAACATTTGTATTTTTTTTTCTTTTATTGCTAATTTTAAAAAGGAAGTCTCAGGAGAACACAATGATGCTGAAATTGGTTTTTAAATGAATCGAAGCGTTCAGTACCTGCTGTCTCTACACAGCACCAGGGGTAGGAGTTGCAGCTCTTTAGACTTAAAAAGAACATAAAGGCCATACTGGGTCAGACCAGTGACCCATCTAGCCTAGTATCCTGTTAGTAGCCAGCGTCAGATGCTTCAGAGGGAATGAACAGGACAATTTTGAGTGATCCATCCCCTGTTTTCCAGTCCCAGCTTCTGGCAGTTCGAGGTTTAGTGATACCTGCAGCATGGGATTGCGTCCCTGACCATCTTGGGTAATAACCACTGAGGGACCAAAGATATCTTTGCACTTGTTATTGTTCTGATGGCTACCATTATAAAGGATAGGGTGAAGATTCTAATGTTTCCTTCCTCTTCAGTGCAGGTTGTGCTGAGTGTGAGTTTAAAGCCTTCTGCTACTAAATGTATAACTACAGGGTGCACATGCATTTCTGCAGACTTGCTGAATGTGTGCTGCTAAAGTGTGTGGACAAACTGCAAGGCTTATGTTATGTAGCTGAGACCTTGGAAATTGGGTGGGCATAAAGTATAGCCAGGCTTTATTTGTTTAATAAAGTTAGGAGTAAACTGGCACATGTTGCACTAAGATTCCATATGTTGTTTATAAAGGGTTAAGAAATGATTGTTGTAAAGTTCAATAGGTCAATAGTTGGCTTAAAATTACCTGTAACCTCTACTAAGCATATTTGTAACATGCTTATAACACCTATTATTTTATTAACCCTTTATGATCTGTTTATAAATGAAACTGTAATTACAAAAAAAAAAGGCACCGATTCAGTTGGTTGGACTGAGTGCAGGAAAGGGACTGGGTAGCTCATGCTGTGTAAGTATTAATGCAAAATAGATGAAGGGCCAATCCGAGTAGAGTGCTGAACCTTCAGCACTCGCTGAATATAGACATACAGGAATGATTTTGTGTTGTTTTTTGTCCTAATAATATATATTGCTTAATTTTCAGATCCTAAATGTCCCTCTAGATATCACTGTATACATGAAGCTGGTGTGCACAGTGTTGGACTAACATGGATCCACAAACTTCACAAATTCCTTGCGTCAGGTGAGTAGTGAAATTGTCTTCTACATGAGGGAAAGTGTATTCGTTTATCAGACTACTTCCTTCTGTGGAAGGTAATTGTTTATCAGTGACTGGTATCTGAGAACAGTCGTGGTATTATCCAGAATGTGTAGACCTCTTCTTCCCTCCTCTTCCTCCCCCCCCCGTAAAGTGGTTTGTAATTTAAAGAATCTTGAACATAATGCATTTGAAACAGTCTCCTGTCTTTGTAGATGAAGAAGATAAGGATAGTTTACAAGAACTTGGAGCAGAACAGAAGTGCTTTGTGGAACACATTCTTTGTACAAAGCCATTGCCATGCAGGTAGGAACCGAATGTCCTCCATTTCCCTTGAGTGAAGAAATGTTCTGTTGTGTGTATTAACTCTCAAGATTCCTTCTGAATAATGTATTGGCTGAGCTGACAAAATCCAAATAATTACAAATGATTAAACTCTGAGCACCAAGAGTTGGTATTTTAGGATTGAGCGTTTACCCCAAATGCATTCTAATAAAGAATAAAGCCTGAAATTCCCACTTTGGTAGTATCTGAACCCCACCCATCCAACCAACAAAAATTGAGAGATTATCACCAACATTAGCTGTCCTAGTGCAAGATTTAGGGGTTTAATGGGAACACTAAAACACATACTGCTTTTAGAGTCTCCCTCATAGTATATTTATGGAGTGTTAAAACTCAGACACAGCCAATCACTAATTTCAAGCCAGCAAAGCATCCCTAATCTGGTGCAAGGTATTACCTGATGGGTAAAGAGCCAGTTATGCTCTATGATGTCCTGTATTTGCATATGTCCACAAGCTGGTTTTATTTCATAGTCAGGGGAAGGCTAATATCTTATATAATTTGCATGAGAAAATGGTGATTACTTACAAGATGGTTATCTGAGAGAGTGCTAGTATGCTTTAGCTGTAAAAGTATTTTGTGCACCTTAAGAAAGATGTCCTAAATCAGTGAAACTTTGGCCTCCAAGTTGATTGATGTAGATGGATACAACTTTCTGGATATATTCTTACTGCACTGACAAAAGGTGTTTTGAATGATAATCTATTTATTTCCCCAGGCAGCCCGCTCCAATTAGAGGATTTTGGATAGTCTCTGACATCTTAGGGCCCACAATGATCTGCATCACCAGCACCTATGAATGTATCACGAGGCCTCTTCTGTATGTAGTTTTCTTACTTAATTGATTTAAAATTTGTGCTTTTCCCTTATCTTTAGCTCTATTCAGTTAGTGCTTCAGTGTCTCAAGACTTGTTTTCTGTTCCGCCAGTTTAACTAGGACTTCTGCTCTTCTTTTTCATATTTATCATTTTTTATTTCTTTTCAAATAGAACAAATATACCAAAGTACAAGTGTTCTAATATACAAAGTAAGGAAGGAGGGTTAGGATAGAGGGAAAGGAGGGGAAGTAACATGTCTGCATTAATCATAGACCTCTAAAATCAGCCCAAATTGCTTTTAATTTTTCAGTCATTCCCCTTCTGTGGAATGCCAGTTGTTTGTTAGCTGTGAGGTCAGCCTTATCAATGTTGGGGGGGGGGGATCCACTTTTCCATTTTTTTGCAGGATTAATTTTTTTAGTGACCAAAGCTGCACATTGGAACCATGCCACCTTGTTACCAGGTAACCTGCAGGTGACTGCAGTGCTTGTAAAATAGACTTAGCTTATTTCCTTTTAAATAACTCTTATGCTAAGAAAATGCCAGCTCATCCAGGAAATGGTCCAATCGACCAAGTTTTATGGGGCATTTTGAGGAATAATGTAATAAACCTAGAACACCTTCAATGCTTAGGACACCATAGAATCAGTCTTTGTGTTGGCCCAAGAAGCATTAGCAAAGGATTCGTGAAATACTGCTAGAATTCTTTTTTTATGGTACTTTCCACCTGGTGATTTCAAAGTGCTTTACAAACATTAGGGCCAGCAACATTCTGGAACTAACTACATTTGAGGCAGTATACACAATTGTCAGACTGCGTTTAGGGGCTTAATCTTTCCACTGGGTTTGTGAAGTCTACAGGTTGTGTGTGCGTGAAGAAGAGAATAGAAGACCTTAGAAAATCACTATCAAGGTGTGGGGATTTTGGTATTGTTTCTTTAAACATAAGGGAAAAATAAAATGGCTCAAGCTAAATAATTCTGAGAGAATGTTGGGGTTTTTTGTGGCTTGGTAGTTTGTATCCAGATCTTGTTCAAATACCAAACTAATATTCTTCTTCAAAAAGAGCAGCTAGTTCCATGACTTTCTCATTTACATTTTTCTAAAGTGTTTTTCACTGGGATATCCAAGTACTGTATAGCAGTCAAAGATAATCCTGGCTGGGACTTGAATGGCAATCTGGCAGCTTGCTGTCTCTGGCCCTGTGTAGATACAAGTAGCATTTTAGGTTTTCACTCTGCCATGTTTGACTTCAATTGGAATTGCCATAGAGTAGAAACAATTCCATGAATGTTCTTGTTAGTCCCTTTGGATCTAGTGCTCTGCTACTGCGTGTTGCACAGGCCTTGGTTCATAGCAGTTCTGTTAATACCACCGTAGATGGAAGCTTTGCCCTAATGTGTCTCAAACTGATGTCATTTAAGGATTTTTAAATTCCATTTATATTTTAAAGAAAGCAAAGTTCTGTGTCATTAAGTATCACTTAAATGTGTGTTTTGTTTTGGCAGAACGACAGTCCATCCAGCATCCCCTCCGCTCCTGTGTACGAGAGAGGACACTGAAATTACGGTCTCACCTCTTCGTATCCTAGCTAAATCACAGCATTCATTTGAGAAGCACATCCGAAGCATCCTGCAGCGCAGCTCTGCTAACCCATTGCTTTTGAAGTATGAGATTTTTCTATATGGGACTCGAAAGGAGGGAGGAGACGACGTTATAGAAGGAATGTGCACCCTAGAACCTTTTATCTGTGTCTTAGGACATTGCCACGGGGGGGGAGGGTTGGCATAGACTTAGTGTCTCCCACCCCAAACAGATTTCTGAGAGGACTTCCCTGGTTAGCAAAGAATTTACCTTTTAAAAAAACACTTGTTAGTGGGATTGCATGTACACAAATAGCTTGTTCTGTGTGTTTTAAGGTCTGCTGACAAAGATGCATCTCCTCCCCCAGAGGAATGTCTTCAGCTCCTAAGCAGAGCCACACAAGTGTTCAGGGAAGAATATATTCTGAAACAGGATCTGGCAAAAGAGGAGATCCAGCAAAGGTAACATGGTTTTATAAACATGTGGCATATTTAAGCTTGTCCTTTGTTTTTAATAACATCAGAATATGCCCATATGAGAGATGCCACCACATATAGACATTACTTTTAATGTTGCAATTCACTCTAGATCCCCATCAAATATAGTATTAAGGACCTAACAGGATGGTCAGACAGCTGGGCACCTGGAAGAGCACCTGCAAATAATCATAATGTAATGTAGAGAAATCTATTTCTGATCCTCAATCGTGTTGATCTGAGACTAGTGATATTCCAGAAATGATAGATTCAAGTTACAGGACAGTAGTACCACACAAATGTCAGCATAATGCTTGTACTTTTACAGAAGATGATAGGTGCAAGGAAATATTGAAAGGAAGCATGGGGGGGGGGGCCTGCTCTAAATACTTGAAACCTACTAGCCAAACATTTCCTTTTGGATGTAGTTGTACAGAATCAACCTGCCTCCATGCCTGGGGATCTACAGAGACCTTTACCATGGTAACAGCTTTGCCAGAAGTACTAAAAATGAGAAATTACAATGAATAACTCTTCCCTGTCCCTTTGAACTCTCTTCTTCTTTGGAGACATTCCCTTCTCTTCTGACCTACTTTCAACTCTCCAGGGTGTCCCAAGTTTTGTTGGCTTTTTTGTTCTACATGTCTCTGGAGACTATTAATCATTACATTGCCTTGTGAATGGACTGGCCTCTGACTCAACTATCATTTTAGAGTGAAATTGCTGAGGGCACAGAAAAATAAACAACTGGAAGATCTTAAGTACTGTCAAGTGGAAAGGTGAGTTGGACCTGTTTAATTGGCTCTGTCAGTTTTTAGCTAAATCATGGAATGTTAATTGCTTTCATGTGTATAGGAATTAAATGGTTCAGAAAAGTCTTAACCAATTAGCTGGTTAGGTTTTCAGTGGGACTAACTACATTTAGACGACTGCACTGTTGTAGAGAACCCATAGAAGTTAGACTGGGTCACAGGTTTAACATCCAGCTTCACTAGCCCCTTTTCAAACAAGTACGTTACATGTTTTTTTCCATAATTCTGAAGTAATTTTGAACGTTTCTCACTTGTATAAAGGAACAGTCTGCGGGAAATGGCTGAGCGCTTGGCTGAGAAGTATGAGGAAGCTAAAGAAAAACAAGAAGATATTATGAATAGGTGAGTACAGAGATTGACACCTGTTTCCTCATCAGTGCTGGATGCTACTGAGGTTCAGAACAGTGTATGGGGGGAGGGAGAAGAGTCAGTTTGACTTTTCCACAGTACCGTCAATGTAATCAGAAGATGCCAAATGTATTTAGATGTGTATTGTGGGTTTCAGGTCCAGTAATGAACCTTTTAGTGTTACGGCCACACCTTTTACTCATGAAGTTCAGCAATGTTAATGATTCCAGTGGGCACAAAAGAAGCCTCCAGCCAGCAGAGAATAATTGACTTGTAGAAAGATTATTCTTCTAACAGGAAGGAGAAAATGGACATTAAGTATTTAAGAAATGCTTTAGCTAATGGAAAACACAGGGACACCTCAAAAGAATTCTTCACAGTAAGGGGGGCCAGCAGTTACAAATAGTAAACAGCCTAGTACATAAATGGTGGTGTACAGAAGTTTTAAAGTTACCTTTCACTCTTTTTTTGTGTATAAAGGATGAAGAAAGTGCTTCGCAGTTTTCACTCTCAGCTTCCAGTTCTGTCAGATAGCGAGAGAGACATGAAGAAAGAATTACAGACAGTACATGATCAACTGCAGCACTTAGGAAATGCTATCAAACAGGTGAGCATGGGGTGGCACTGAAACTTGAAGATATGGAGTGGAAAACATGGCAGGAAGGAAGCATGCAGGGACAGGATGAATCATGTTTTCTGCAGTTATGGGCAAATTGACACACTTCATCTGCAGCTGCTCAATTCCTATTCTCTGTCATATGCAATGAAACAGTGGACTCTTGAATGTTTCATAAGGTTTCTAATGAGTCCATTATTCATGCTACTTCTAGGTGAAAATGAAAAAGGATTATCAGCAGAGAAAGATGGAGAAGGGGATCAGTCCACGAAAACCTACCATAACCCTCAGTGCCTACCAGAGCAAGTGCATCCAGACAGTTCTGAAAGAAGAGTAAGTTAACTTTTTTCCAAGCTGGGCTCTTTGTGCTTTGGGTTGATTTTGTGAGTGCATTCAACTCCCAGTCATTGAAAGTTTTAACTCCAAACAGTGCCATTAGGGTACATACACTGATACTTAAGGGTTTATCTTCAAAGCTGGGAGCTACGTTATTACCAATAGCTGGTAACTTATGTTATCTTATTCTGTAGCTAGCTGTGGAAACCTTGAAGATTTGACCAGAAGTAGATGGGTCTGAGCTTACTTTAGAGAGCACTACTTATCTAAAAAGACTGGAGCATGTGGGAAGAGGGTCTAAGAATTGTGCATGCCAGTTGGTCAGCTGCTTCCCCCTTTCCCTGAAAACTTCTATCCTGCTGGGGGCCTTAGTTACACTAGGTCACTTTGTCAATACGGCAGTCTCAGGGTATGATTGCAGCTTGTGTAGACGTACCTGAAGAGCGAAATTGTGACAGCTTGGGCTCTACAAGGAACTTACTCAGGTGGCTGCCTGCGCCAAAGCCTATGCCGTTGCGGCTTCACTGTGCTGGCACCTGAGGTAGCTTTAATCGAGCTAGCTCAGGTTTGTCTGTAGGCGCTGCAGGGAGACTCTAAAGACTTGGTAATGGACAAATTCATGAATGTGAAGTCATCATTAAGTAGTGAAACTTGCAAAGTCTTCATTAAACAAACTATATGGAAATTAAACAAACCGCTGTTGTGAGAAGCAGTGGCTGGCTGATAGTGAAACCAACTCCTCAGAGCAGCACTGTGCAACAGGAATAGAGGTGACAAGTGAAGCCCAAAACATACTGAAGCTTCCCTACAGTGCTGTCTTGTGTTCCTATTGAAGTGAAGCAGGGAGGTACTTTCCATCAAGTTGCATTTTTATTGGAGCACTGCTGCTGTGGCATCTGAACATACTATGGCAACTCTGGAAAACTTATTTCTTAAACTCCTCCCTAGGCAATTTCAGTACTTACTTGTAGTTAACACGGTGGAGCCCACGCACCTAAGGTTTAGTGAGCTGGATTTTATTCCATCTTGTACATGGTGACAACCCTACTGGAAAATTTTAGGGTTGTCACCATGGGTCTAAAACAGAGCCTATGAGGCCAAACAGTGATGTATGAGATAGGTGGTATGGCTGGCCTCACAGTTAACCAACAGGTTTTATGAGATGCTAGCCAGCCAACTTGTTCAAGAATTACCTTCAGCATGAGCTTTTTAAAGCACTTTGTAAGCCTTACCTTTAATACCACCTCCCTCTTTCAGTGGAGAATGGTTTTTAGTTTCAGGAGCAGTGGCTTCCAACCAAGGCAAGACCTGTCACATCCACCCCCTCAGAATTACAGCATTGTACAATTCAATTCATGTCTACTTTCTTGCAGGGGAGAACACATAAGGGAAATGGTGACACAGATCAATGACATCAGAAGCCATGTGAACTTCTAACATGCCAATGACTAAGTCCCCACAATAGCAAGGCTGAAATGCTTTTGACATTGCAGCAAAGAATATTAAGGGGGAGAACAGACAACCCACATCTATTTATCAGTAACAACTGTTTGTGCTACACAATATGCTTTTTATTTCATATTTTGTAAAGACTCAGTATTGAATAAAACACTTTTGATAAGAAAAAATCCCTTTACAAGCTCAGTTTGTCTCCTTAAGGAGAAGGGAACTAAATGTTTTAAGCTTACAGTTATCCACTGTGTAAAACTAAGTATTAAATCAGTCTAGAAAAAAAGGCAAGATTGAGGAAGGGGATTTTTACTTCAGCAAAGAAAACTCTAGGATCCATCCTCTACCGCCCCCTCTGGCAGAAAGGAGATTAGAAAAACCAGAAAAGCACACACACTTCAGCAGCTTTTGTTTAATTTGGACCACTTTCTTCATAAGGACACACCTTCAATACAGTTAACAAATGGTTACATTTGAATTCTGTAGACAGCAGAATTCTACATCCACAATTGCACAGGACACCAATGGCTTGGTTCACTGAAATGCAGTATTCACTTCCAAACACTCAGTTTGCCTTTATCAAAAGAATTTAGAGGCCAGTTGTATGTTTACTTTAGGATGATTTCAAGGGACTGAGTATGGATGCTTGACTTCTTCCCTGCTTCTGCTAAAAGTGACATGGTCAAGCTAAGTTTTAAGAAGTAGTACTGCACTGCTTGACAATGGCACATGCAGAAGTGCCAAAATAAAGCTGTTAAGGAAAGGAGGGATACTAGACATGCTGCAAAAAAGAACATTCTAGTTAAAGATTAAGACTACACAAGTGTTGGGAATACTTCATGAAACTTACTGAATAGTCCATTTTCTAAATTAGTTTTTTGCTGTATAGTAGGTAACATGTTACAGCTAGTGCATGTTAACTAGAACTGTAAAACTAACCACCCTCACATCAAATTGATCCCAGGAGCTTCTATGATAGCAGGAAGATTATCCCTCTACAGTCTTAGGGATACATGCCAAAATTAAGATGCTTTATTTCCACTTAAGGGACTTCAATCACCACATTTGGCAGACAGCTCTCCAGAGGGCACCTGAGTTTTGTGTGTGACTTTTCCTGAAGAAAAGTTAGTTCCTTTTGAAATCGTGCCTTACTTTCCTCACACCTTTGGGCTCTTCTGGCTAACTCAGCTCTAGGGCTTATGTTTGACAATCTAATTCTCTAAGCTTAGTTGGTGGCAATGCAGTCAACCACTTCATCTTCACCAATCTGCCTAGGGCCATATTTTCCACAAAAGCTAGAAGCCTTTTGTTTTTGGACTCTTTCGATCCTGCACATACAGTGAGAGGCAGGGTGTGCAGCAAGGGGCCCTGGGAGCTCAGATTAGCAGCTGAAGGGCTCATGCCCATACTACACTCTATCTTTAAACATCGGTACCTAATAGTTAAAAGCTGAATTGAATAAAAGATTAAGGTAGGGAAAGGGAACATGGAGTAGCAAAGTGAGACTGGAGAATGCTACATCAATATTCAGAGCTGTCCGTGAATATTAAAAAGGTTGGGAAACTTCCACAAAAAACTGAAGTGAGGTTGCTGCACTGAATCACTCAATACACTCGGTAAAAGCAAAAGATATAATCATTTAGTTCCCCTTCTCAACTACATTCCTTCCAGAGCCTGTGTACCCCTACTCTCATCCTAATTATACATGCAGCCATCTATCCGGGCTATAAAAATTTAGTACAACATGCATACACATGCACGTTTCCATTCTGTAATTTCTATATTAGTTACTAGCAAGTTTACAAATGCTCACTAACAGCTCACCCACTCACTTTTCCTGAAGACTGCAGCAAGACATCACAGCCAGCATCTGCAACCAAACACCACAGCTACGTGAAATGCAGTACATGGAAGCCATACCAATGAAAACAAACTGAGCAGAGTTGAGGCTGACCTGTGGTAGTAGAAGGGAGGCTGAGAAGAGGAAGTGACTCAGTGCAGAAAAGATGTTGAATGATTATTTCCTTGCTTTCTTCCAGTTTGGGATATATAGCCTAGCAACCTCACCTCAAAGTTAATTATTTTTGGGCCAGGCTACTAGGTTGTTTCCTCAAATAGGTGCTACAACGAATTTAATGTTAGATTTATTCCAGTTCTCAGAAAAGAGCCTTCTTCCTTAAAGCACTGCTACCGGGTTTAAGTACCAGCAGAACATTAGCAACATAAGGTGGGTGAGGTAATATCTTTTAGTGGAAACAAGCTCTCACCAACAGACAGACATTGGTTCAATGAAAGATTACCACCTCACCCACCTTGTCTATCTAATATCTTGGGATCCACACAACAACAACACTGCATTGTAGAATGTTAGCTATTTTCAGAGCCTAAGGGGATATATAGGCTGAAAACAGTTGCTTTTCCTGTGATTCCTGCTGCCAAACGGGACCAAATTTTCAAGTGTGTACATACAATATAGTGCATGTGCCCACTTAAAGACTTGTGGATGCTCAATGTTAATATTCAGAAAGTATATTCCTACTAACCTTTCCATTAGTAAAGGCTGAAATACTGATCAAATGACAACTTCCATTCCTCTCAAAGGCCAGAGCTAGTTCAGTTATCACAAGGGCCAGTTCAAATATTCAGAATTTGCAACACTTAGTATAGTACAGTGGCAGATAAGCCATCATCATCTGACAACCTGTATGGAATTCTAATATTTTTTTAAAAAGTCGTGTTATAATACTGTTTTGTATGACAAGAAACCCAAACCTAGCACCTGTAGAATATCACAGTCTTGTTGCATAGTGTTACCTTAATGTCTAGTTAAGGGTCAGAGTAGGATTGGAGTTATTTCCTTTGTTTTAAGCAATATCTGGACACCATATTTGAGATGCATTGCACTTGAATGAAACCTGCAGCATAATGCTTTTGTGCTATGTGATGCAGGTTGCATGTACTATTAACCCAACCTATATTGGCATTGGTGTGAGACTTTGAATTTTTCCTTAATTCAGAATCATCTTCCTTTTTCAACTACAAATTATACTGGGTAAAAGCTAGTTGACACAGAATGACATTCACCCCAGCAGAGATGATGTGCAAATGCCCTATATGTTGCTTAAATGGTGCACAGAGTTTTGTTAACAGTCTTAACACAAATATGGGACTAGCAACACCTCAGTTCTAAAACTGAGAAAGTATCAGTTATGGTTCCATTTTTTTAAATTAAACCTGTGAAGAAGAGGTTCTAAATAGTGCATTTCTTTAACCCCAGAATTTTAATCTGAAGTCCATTCTTTACTGATCAATTCATTTTTTGGGATTAACTTGTATCAGCTCCTGAGATGCACAGCTCACTCATATCCATCACATTTCAACAGCATTCAGATTGTTCAACAAAAACTAAAAAGCACTGAGTTAGGAAATAAGATCAATATCCAGTGTCCTGCTAATAAATTCATATTTTAATATAAAATATTCATACAGCACACTACACCTCAGGCTGTCTGCTAGCTGAATACTGTTACTGACTATTCAAAACAGAAAAACTTCAATCACTTTGCTCTTCAATGTGTTTTGAGGGACGATATGATTTCCAGCAGCTACTTTGATTACAGTATTTAGGGGGAAGTGTTCCAGATATCTATATTAGGTTAAGAAGTTGGCCAAAAGGAAAAAATATTTTTCAGAACGGTAAGGACTGTTTCCACTTACCGTGGAAAACAACACTGCACCCATTAGTGTTCCCATTAGAAAATGCTCTTCTACACTGCAAGGCTCCCTGGTGCGCTCTTCCTGCCCTGTGCAAAACCTTCTCCCCTCTAGAAACAAACTCAGTCATTGCTCCCCTCTGTCATCATCTGCTCTTTCAGTTAGAGTTAAATAATAATTAATGTTGCTATAAAGATGAGTTAAAAACCCCAAAGGCAGCCTTGGAGCCCTGCCCATCAGGGTGTCATGTTTCAGGAAGCTGATTAATGTCTGTCAGTTTTGTGTCGTTCAGGATTGCACGGATTCTCTCCAAGGAATCTGCCTGCCGGATCCGTTCCAACTGCACCTACAAAAAGCAATGAATACAATGAGCTGGTAAAATGTGTGTAATACTTCTCAAACCAGAAGATATGGTATTAGTGTGGATGCTATCTGTTCTGACATGCTACGTCAGCATATCCACACTGCGCACTTCTGCACATGAAACAGTGGGCCCGCTCTGTGGTCTGCAAAGGTCTAATTTAGTTAACAGTAACTGATCTGTTTGCTATCTCAGAAAAGCCCATGCAACTTAGCTTGTAAGCCTCTAGTTAGTGACGGCATGAGTTGATGCGAACCCCTACAGAGAATCTGAAATTGTTTCCTCTCCCATTTATGCAATGGTTTTAGAGTTCTTCCCTTAGGATATTCGGTATTACCCAGTAGTGCTTTCTTATGCCACGCATGCCTAACAAGAGGGTTCAAGTATGTTCATTCAGGATCAAGGGGGAAACGCGTGTACAGTTACTTTACCGTTCAACTGTTTCCTTATATGAAACTATTTCTTCACTGAGCCAATTCACATACCTCCACCCCCCATTAAATGTTAAATCTTAACGATGCAAGTGCAATACTTGGGATGATTGGTAAACATGGACATCATAACATGGGAAAGGAGATCTCCTCTACACTGAATTTACAAAATTACTCCAAACATCAGCATGTCATATATTTGATACACATCTTGATGCAATCATTCACAAAATGACTGATAATTAAAGTGTTTAAACAAGGTAAATATTTTTTGGGAAAAACTGAGTAGTGGCAGTAGGGATCTAATCTTGTTTAAATCCCATCAACCCACAGGAAAATAAAATACAGATAGCCTATTTAGGTGTAGGAAATCAAAGAAGAGAACTCTGCTAAGAGCTAGACATGTGGAAAAGGCAAGTTATCCCAATACACTCTCCTTGGAGTGGATCTGTATTGCACAAATCTAAGAACAGGGTATTTTAGGTTTAAAAAGTCACTACTTTAGCACTTTTGTAACTAGGTGATTCATTGCTGTCACATATCAAGCACAGTAACCTGGTGGTTATCAATGTACCACTCAGTGACATACTGACAAGGAGGAGTAGGGAGAAGTCAAATTCAAAAGGTGATGTGAAAGATGGTGTGACCCTTCCATGAGTGTGTGTAATAAGTGTCTGATTTTGTGCAACTTCACACAGAGCTCTGATGGCGTAAGTTAAACTGCTGGGGGAGCTACTTTAAAAGCATCCATGTTTGCACACACGCAGGCTGATTGCTTTTCCTGATACACCTTTGTCTTCTAGCCCCGTGTGTATTAGGTGAAGCAACCAGCAGAAGTGTGTGCCCAAAGATGGATATTTTTAAAGTAGCTTCCCCCTCTCGCTCCCCAGCATTTTATCTTACACCTCTAAGCAGCTTGGTGTGAAAGTTAGACTACCTCAGGCCTGGTATACATTTAAAACTTAGGTTGACATAGCTAAGGTGTTCAGGAGTGTGAAAAATCCACACCCCCGAGCGCCACAGCTATACCGACCTAACCCCCCAATGTACATGCAGCTACATCCATGGAAGAACGTGTCCACTCACCTAGCTACTGTTGCTTGGGGAGGAGGAGTTCCTACAGCAATGGAAAAAACCCCTTCTGCTGCTGTACTCTGAGTCTATGCTATGATGTTATGCCAGTTTAGCTATGGCACCACAGCTATGCTGCAATACTGCCCAGGGTGTAGATTTGGCTTCAGACGCTAACTCCAGCTTGCTAACGTGCAACTTAAACCACCTTAACACATCTGAGTTTGACTGTTTTTCAAAAGTGTGTGTATGTGTATGTATATAGATCTCCTTACTATATGTTCCATTCTATGCATCTGAAGAAGTGGGCTGTAGCCCACGAAAGCTTATGCTCAAATAAATGTGATAGTCTCTAAGGTGCCACAAGTACTCCTGTTCTTTTTTCAAAAGAGTGGTTTTTGTAAAGGGAAATCATGCCACACCAATCTACTAGAATTCTTTGAGGGGGTCAACAAGCATGCGGACAAGAGGGAATCCAATGGATAGAGTGTATTTAGATTTTCAGAAAGCCTTTGACAAGGTCCCTCACCAAAGGCTCTTAAGCAAAGTAAGCTGTCATGGGATAAGAGGGAAGGTCCTCTCATGGACTGGTAACTGGTTAAACAATAGGAAAAAAAGGGTAGGGATAAATGGGCTGGGCCCAGTCCTATTCAACATATTCATAAATGATCTGGGGAAAGGGGTAAACAGTGAGGTGACAAAATTTGCAGATGATACAAAACTACTCAAGATAGTTAAGTCTCAGGCAGACTGCGAAGAACTACAAAAGGATCTCACAAAACTGGGTGACGGGGCAACAAAATGGCAGATGAAATTCAATGTTGATAATGCAATGCACATTGGAAAACATAATCCCAACTATACATATAAAATGATGGGGTCTAAATTAGCTGTTACCACTCAAGAAAGATCTAGGAGTCATTGTGGATAGTTCTCTGAAAACATCCACTCAATGTGCAATCAAAAAAGCAGACAGAACTTTGGGAACTATTAAGAAAGGGATCGATAATAAGACAGAAAATATCATATTGCCTCTATATAAATCCATGGTACGCCCACATCTTGAATACAGTGTGCAGATGTGGTGGCCACATCTCAAAAAAGATATGTTGCAATAGGAAAAGGTTCAGAAAAGAGCAACAAAAATGATTAGGGGTATGGAACAGCTGCCGTATGAGGAGAGATTAAGAAGACTAGGACTTTTCAGCTTGGAAAAAAGATGACTAAGGGGGGCTATGACAGAGGTCTATAAAATCACGACTAGGGTGGAGAAAGTAAATAAGGAAGTGTTATTTATTCCTTGTAACACTAGGGGTCATCAAATGACATTAATAGGCAGCAGGTTTAAAACAAAGAAAAGGAAGTATTTTTTCTACACAATGCACAGTCAACCTGAGGAACTCCTTGCCAGAGGATGTTGTGAAGGCCAAGACTATAACAGGATTCAAAAAAGAACTAGATAAATTCATGGAGGATAGGTCCATCAATGGCTATTAGCCAGGATGGGCAGGGATTGTGTCCCTAGCCTCTGTTTGCCAGAAGCTGGGCATGGGCGACAGGGGATGGATCACTTGATGATTACCTGTTCTGTTCATTCCCTCTGGGGCACCTGGCATTGGCCACTGTCGGAAGACAGGATACTGGGCTAGATGGGCCTTTGGTCTAATCCAGTATGGCCATTCTTATGTAGAGTGAAAATAGGGAAGTTAATTTATGGCAGCAGCTCTAGGCCTTCTAATTGAGTGTAAAGCAAGCAAGCGGATAACTAACCCCTATTATTTATTAATTAAATCAATAAATTTGTTCAATTAATTGAATAAGGTTTCTTCTGGTCTTTAGACTAGGCCTTGTGATCCCAAGCTAGTGTAACTAATGAGCTATTAAATAATTAAGTTGTTATACTTATGTAAATACATAAGGACATCTATCAGACCCCTGCCTTGACCATTTTTAATATTTAATATGTTTTCTACATATCAAATTACTCCCTGGAATTTGGATTCAGGGCTACCTGGTATCAAGAGGTCTTAGCATTAGGATCATGGTTCTTAGCATCAGGAACTTCAGGCAACTAGTGGCTAGTTGATTTAGATATACAATAATCAGCCACAGACATAACCTGTTTTCTCCAGAGCTTGTACTGAACTCATCAGTCCACAGAAAAAAGAAGTGCATCCAGACCCCCCAGGGGCAAGGAGAGGAAAGGAAATAACTCTTGCCAGCTATCGAGGAGAAACTAAAATCCTCATACATTATACAGCAGGGCTTGTATTACACACAGTGCAGCCAGGACATAAAACACTGACTAGTTATTCTACCAATCGTTCTGTATGTCTGAGAGTGGGCATGCTCATTGCTACAGAAGAGCTGTGGGACTGGAGTGACATGACAAAGACTGTCCAGCCACAGGAAACACAGGCAGAAGCCTGTGACAAACATAACCTTATAAACAAAGCTGGAATCAGGAAAACAGTGGCAAGTGATATAGTAACAGTAACTACCTTTTACCATAGCTCTTTAGAGCCACATGAATATTTTGAGACAAGAACTGTGTAAATTTTCACTATGGAAACTGAGCCAAAGTATTTTCAAAGCAGTACGCGGATTTGTAAGAGAACGACAGCAAGTAAAAAGCAGTTTTACAGAGAATGTTACCTTAATTGTCTCATATTTGTACTGCCTAGTACTACAGAAACAAGTAGGAGAAAGAGTTAACAACCCACTCTGCCCATCCATGGGGACCACCTCCAGCAAGCAACATGCTGAATTCTTTTATTGGGCGCGCAAAGATTCTTGATTTTGTTTACTAGCTAAACTAGGAAACGCGAATTACAATTTATAAGTTTCATTTCTAAGTGACTCTTTACTGAACAGTTGGTACAAGAAATTAAAGGATACAGGACTGAACCTTAGTATACCCCTGAGGAGAGATCTGGCTGGAAGGATAAGAAACTGCAATGCAAAATGAACCACATTCCATTGCATGAAAGATTACCCAAAAATCCATAAGTATTAAAATCTCTTTCTTCTGCTGACTTGTGATCTCTTGGGCCCAACTATAGCTTCTTCCTTTTAGGATCAAACACATGACTCAGTGATAGGGATAAAAAACTATCACGTGCTATAGCTTAAAGAGCAGCAAATACACAGCCCAGGAGTGATTAGTGCAAATTCCTGACATCGCACTTGAATATTTGAATCACTGACTAAATTATACGCCGAGGGACCATCACGAGGTGGTCTCTGCAATGTTAGGGAATCATGGAGCTATTATTTGTGTGGTTCTGTACAGCTCCATTTAATGCACTAACTCCCTACTGGCTGCTGGGAGGGAGTTGGGGGACAGGCAGTCAGATCCAGGCTAAATAAGAGCCCAGCGAGGTGCTAAAACAAGTTGGATTCCTGGCTTAGACAAATAATTCTTTACTGCTCACAATACTATCAGTTGGTTTGTGGTCCCAGTTTTTATGTCACACTGCACCCCAACTACCAAGGTGACAGAATACACCTGGGCATGAACAAATGTAATACTTGGGACAGACTGATTGCACATCTCTTACCTGGAGGGTTTGAGAAAGCTTTACAAAATCTCTCTGCACTTGCTCACTGACATCTAATTCAGTCTGCAGTCGCTGCGCTTTGTCCTTTTCTTCAAACATCAACTGCTCAAGGTTAGTCTGGAAAGAGACAAGTTATTGATGTTGAGTTTAAACTCTGTACAAAAGGGGCACGGATGGACTTCTGATTAAGTATGGGTCTGGGAATCAGGTGATCTGGGTATATTCCAGACTTTCTGCCTGAAGTTGGACCAGCCATTTACCCTCTCCAGGCCTCAGTTTCCCTATCTGGGGAAAAAAGGTTTAATACCCAGTTTCCAAGAGTATGGGGATGGTGACGATTAATTCATTCATGTAGGAAAAAGCCCTTCCCTAGCACCTTATTTCCACAGGTCTCCAAGTAAAACTGCAAGTTTCTGACAATGAAATCAGACAGTAAATGGAGGATCATGATTCTCTCAGAGGTAAATTACTATATTTTCTGTCTGGGTTTTGATCAAGGTGGTATAAAAATCAGACCAGAATTAATTCATTCCTCTGCCAGTGCAGTACTGTTCCCCACAGTAACCACTGAAATGTCAAATATTCAGTGTCTCAGGGGACCCAAACTGGTTAATCCAGTTTTAAAATGACTCGGAATGGAGCTTTCAACACCTTCCCTAGGGAGACTTGCACAGTCAGGGCATCTCCTGAGATCCACTCTTCCCCTTTCTGTTTCATCCTTACTCTTAGCAATACCCATTTTGACCAGCAGGGTGAGCTTTCAGAACACTATGCTTGAAAAAACACAAGTGTCTGTACAAATTCAAAACTGACTTTCATACAGAGCCACCAACATAACAGTTACCTTCGCAGTGGTCTCCTTCTTTAGCTGTTCTTCAAGAGAGTTTTTCATTTCCTGAAGACTCTCCAGCTGCTGTTGTTTTTCCTGCAAGGTGCACTCCAACTGTGAAATCAGAGAAAATCAATTACTTGAAACCCTCTAAAATTTTCTTTTTCCACAGATGCCTGGCATTCAAAACAATACATAGAAAGATCAGCGTAACTGCCTTTGTAGAGAAACCCCAAGGTAAACATGCCATCACCCCTTTCTTTCCTGAAACTGAAGGAAATGCCTATAGCAAATAACATTTAACTTAAGATTAGTATAGAAAATATATACAATTTTAAGCGTTAGGAGAGCCTCTATTAAGATTGCAAAAAACTTGCACTGTTTCCCATGTTATAATTCTGTCCTTCAGAGTTCCAAACATCTACTTATTTTTTCCTTTTAAATGATAGTGCTGCTCCTCAGAATCCACAAGCATACAAGTTCTCAACTTGCAACAATCTGGCAATGTACACTGTGGTCAGAAAACTCTCCTACACAGAATAAGCACTCCTTCCTTTTTATGGAAGGAAGTAAATTCTCTATTATTTCACAGCTACAGTGACATGAAGGCCACAACGTGGTAAGTATCAGAGGGGTAGCCGTGTTAGTCTGAATCTGTAAAAAGCGACAAAGAGTCCTGTGGCACCTTATAGACTAACAGACATACTGGAGCATAAGCTTTCGTGGGTGAATGCCCACTTCGTCAGACGCATGTAGTGGAAATCATTCCGAACTATCCTGCTTGTATCTCCCTAGACACGAGTGACTTGTCAGATAGTGTCCTCATTCAGAGTCATTTTACAAAATACATATTTTGGTTAGTAACAACTAAGCAGAGCCAACAAGGAAAGTTAGTTTATTTTCTCTGACATGAGAGGGGTTGATATTGACACAGAGATTCTAGAACAAGAATGAATCACCTTGTTGGGATTCTCCTTCCTGCCCATTTTATCAGGTTAAATTTTCTACATTTACGTTTGCAAAATTCTTAAATGATCTTTGAACTGAACGCTTACCTGTTCCTTGTCCACTTTTATTCTTTCCAATTCAGCTTTTAGGCTAGAAATAGAAGCTGCAAAACAGAGGAAAATCAAACTTTTCACTTCATCAAGGCACTAGCTTCTCCAGATTTTACACCTCACTTTCATCAATCCATTAGGGAAAAAAAAAAAAAAAGATCTAAATGTATCATGGTAAATGTATCTGAAGAGCTTTTTACTATGTGGAATGGTTTACCTCCAGCCAGAGTTCTCTGCAAGGCTAATGTGTAATCCAACAGATCCCAGCAAGGATATGTTCTGAAGATTTCTCTTCATTCATTCTGGGAGTTACCATTCCCCCCCTTATAACTCATCTCTCAATAGCTTATGATCATGGCAATCTTCCTCTGGTAGGTAAATGATCTCCTTTAAGGCAGCTGCCAACATAGCCCTATGGTCACCGGGTGGTATTAACAGAGGCAGGGGCAATCGCCTTCTCCTCAGCCCAACCTATTTTATCCATATTCTAGTGCCACACCCATCACTATTGTGTCTGGAACACATACAAGTGTTCGGGGAGTGACACCCCCTCCCTAGTTAAACTTTGGTCTCCCAGAGCATGCAGCGCTGTTAAGGCACCATTAATATTATGAAGTTAACTTATTGTGAACTTGCAAAAATGTGTGCTTCTTCTGAAGACTTAGAGCTTTGTTTTGTAACGCTGGTCTGCTATGCTGTCTCTTGTACACACTTTATTTAAATGTCCTGACTAGAGCCTTGAAATAAGTAAACATGTTAATAATGCAGAGTCCTGGATAGAACTGTAAGTGTGAGTTACATTGACTGTGACAATGGGTCAAGAGAGGAACTTTAATATGTACCAGATGTAACACAGTCAGTGCAGGTTACATGCATCTCTAATGGGCATCAAGCACAGTTCATTATTTTTACCATGTTAGCACCAGGAGAAGGATTTCTGAGATTAAGAACAAATGCTAAATTTTAGTTGATAGAAGAAAGGAATCTTGACCCCGCAAGAGCTATGGATTAAGGAGGAAAACTGAATTGCAACATTACCAAATAAATAAATAAATAAATAAATAAAAAGTCGTGCCCACTTGAAGAACACTTAGAAAAAGTCAACCTGCCCTAAAAACAGGACCAAGTGTCTCCTCTTTCTCCCACCTTCTGCCAACCCAAGGAGCCCAAGTTACTTCCTGCTCTCCTGGAGTAGCACATACCACTTCCCATCTGGTTACTCAGGTGCCTATTGTCTTAGCTGAATTTTAGGATGGTACAGAACTGTCCTTTGATCCCCTTTACTTTTTAAACATTTGAGGAGAAAGAAACCATTTCATTTTTATGTGCTACGCCTTAGGGAAGCTTTTAACCTCCTCTCTAACAGCAGGGAAGGCAAGGCTGGCAAAACTAATCTCACTCTAAACAAAAATGCTGTGTTGCACCCTTTTCCCTGGACCTACATTTCGACTTACACCAAAAAGGCTCCAGCAAGGGGACCTGCATGAACACACTTTGGATGCTATATCAAAATAAACAATTACTTCTCTCTTTCTGTGTTTTGGGTTTATTTCTGTAAGTTACCGGCACCATAATCACATTTTTAAAATGCACTTATTCACTTAAACATAACTGTTTTATTCTTTTCATCATTATCTCCTCATTTTTACTCATCTAGCTGCAAGATTCTGCTTCCCTTCTAGCAGAGGGCGGATGCTCGGTTTTCTGAGGGTTAAGTAAAAGAGGCTAGGTTTCATCAATAATGAGATAGAACAAGCATCTCCCACTAAAAACAACCCCCTGCTAGTAGTATTCCCTATCAAATAAAACCTCACGGTGAACTATTCCAATACATCTCTCATGTCTTCCTTAGATTCACATTTACAGATATCACAATGGTTCCTTCTGACATTATAGACAGACCTCCTGCATAAACACAGGCCAAGGAATTGTTACTGATATCTGTGTCAAAGTCAACAAAACAAAGATATCAATCTAAAAAAGGGCACAAAATTAGACAGCAAACAGTAATCTCACCCTTAAAACTTGGTAACAATTCCACTTCCCATTTTATCTCCTTTTTTTCCATTTACACTTCTGCTTTTAATATTAAGTTACATGCTACATCAGAAGGCGTATTTGGCCATATTTCACCACAGAAACTGTGTCTTCTTGTGAATTTAGGATTATATTTCAGATGCACAATTTGTCAAATGCAGTCTGTCTGTCACAACTGTTATAAATAAAAGCTATTTTTTAGGGCTGTCAAGCAAGTAAAAAAATTAATTGCAATTAATCGCACTGTTAAACTATAATAGAATACCATTTATTTAAATGTTTTTGTATGTTTTCTACATTTTCAAATATATTGATTTCAATTACAACACAGAATACAAAGTGTACAGTGCTCACTTTATATTTATTTTTGATTACAAATATTTGTACTGTAAAAAACAAAAATAGTATTTTTCAATTCACCTCATACAAGTACTGTAATACAATCTCTATCACGAAAGTTGAACTTACAAATGTAGAATTATGTACAAAAAATAACTGCATTCAAAAATAAAACAATGTAAAACTTTAGAGCCTACAAGTCCACTCAGTCCTACTTCTTGCTAAACCAGTCACTCAAACAAGTTTGTTTACATTTGCAGGAGATAATGCTGCCTGCTTCTTGTTTACAACCTCACCTGAAAGGAACAGCCGTTCGCATGGCACTGTTGTAGCCGGCATCACAAGACATTTACGTGCCAGATGCGTTAAAGATTCATATGTCCCTTCATGCTTCAACCACCATTCCAGAGGACATGCGTCCATGCTGATGATGGGTTCTGCTTGATAATGACTCAAAGCAGTGCAGACCAACACATATTCACTTTCATCATCTGAGTCAGATGCCACCAGCAAAAGGTTGATTTTCTTTTTTGGTGGTTCGGGTTCTGTAGTTTCTGCATTGGTGTGTTGCTCTTTTAAGACTTCTGAAAGCATGCTCCACACCTCCTCCCTCTCAGATTTTCGAAAGCACTTCAGATTCTTAAACTTTGGGTCAAGTGCTGTAGCCATCTATGGAAATTTCACATTGGTACCTTCTTTGCGTTTTGTCAAATTTGCAGTGAAAGTGTTCTTAAAATGAAGAACATGTGCTGGGTCATCATCTAAGACTGCTACAACATGAAATACATGGCAGAATGCGGGTAAAACAGAGCAGGAGACATACTATTCTCCCCCAAGGAGTTTAGTCAAAATTTAATTACTGTATTATTATTTTTTTTTTTAAATGAGCATCATCAGCATGGAAGCATGTCCTCTGGAATGGTGGCTGAAGCATGAAAGGGCATACGAATGTTTAGCATATGTGGCATGTAAATACCTTCAATGCTGGCTACAAAAGTGCCATGGGAATGCCTGTTCTCAATTTCAGGTGACATTGTAAATAAGCCAGCAGTTTTATCTCCCGTAAATGTAAACAAACTTGTTTGTCTTAGTGATTGGCTGAATAAGAAGTAGGACTGAGTGGACTTGTATGCTTAAAGTTTTACATTGTTTTGTTTTTGAGTGTAGTTATGTAACAAACAAACAAAAATTACATTTGTAAGTTGTACTTTCACGATAAAGAGATTGCACTATGGTACTTGTCTGAGGTGAACTGAAAAATACTGTCTTTTATTTATCATTTTTACAGTGCAAATATTTGTAATAAAATATAAAGTGAGCACTGTACACTTTGTATTCTGGGTTGTAACTGAAATTGATATATTTGAAAATGTAGAAAAACATCCAAAAATATTTAATACATTTCAATTGGTATTCTATTGTTTAATAGTGCAATTAAAACAGCGATGAATCGCAATTAATTTTTTTAAATGTGACTAATTTTTTTGAGTTAATCGTACGAGTAAACTGCGATTAATCGACTGCCCTATTTTTGTGCGTTTTCCAAAAGCATGTCAAACGGGACACTGGACTGAATTCTTCTGATGATAATGTGGATACAAGTTACCCCAAAACAAGTCCTCAAGAATCTGTTTTCCAACACAGGTTTCTCTTTCTAGATTATTTTGCCCCTTCGCACCTATTTCTTCTTTGCAATTTTCTATTTCCAGCTGTAGAGTTTCTTCTAAATTTTCCTTTAGACACTGTTCAGCTTGAATCTGTTCTTTTAAGAATAAAATTTCTGCCTTCAGTTTTTCTTCAAGGTGATCTGCTGCAGTCCGTACACTAATGATGTCCTCACGATATTTTAATACCAGCTCACTGAGTTCCTGAATTGAAGATTATCAAGAAATTTCAGTTACAACATTTTCACATACATAGAAAGCAATGTACACTGATACCAGTCACTGATAGAGAGTCAAATTACCAGTGGTTTTTTGCTCTGTCTCAGCATCTCAGGCCCCGTCCCGAAAAAGGTTTTAAAGAAGTACAACAAAATTTGCCTGATAAATTAATATCTTGCAAAATTCTCTCTCTCTTAACACACATTAATTCTCTTCATGCACCAATCCACTATTTATCTGCTATGCTTGAGTGTAAGGGAGTGGACATGTAGGGCTGTTGAGATTTATTATAGCTCAGTACGAAGGATTATGCCAGTTCTTAACCTTCACTGCGCAACGTAACTAATCTGTGCACCCCTCTGCCACCCCACACAATGCCCTGCAGAATCAAGACCTTAAATTTAGAATCCGGTTGTTTCTGCAGTTTTACCAGACCAGTACGTAACTTCTTCCACTTAGTTCTACTGTTACATTTTGTTCATTTAAATATTCTAATCAATCATTTCAAAATTTTACCTCCATGGATTCTGGCAGACTGAAATCTTCAGCTTGCTGTAAAGACACATGCAAGCTATGCTTTCCCTGAAGGCTTTCATTATCTTTTTGTAGTCTCACCAACTCTTCTGAGACCTGCTCCCTTGACTGCATCAGGACAGCCTCCAAAATAAGGAGAAAATGCAAAATTATAGTCATGCTAGGGACTAGTCACAGCCAATTTGTCACAGTTCTTCCAAAGCTAGTGGAACCCAGGGCAATTTATATTCTCTGTGAAGGAGGATGGCAGTATGGATCAACTCCCCCGGGTTAGCCTTGGTTATTCCAGTACTAGTAAAAAGTAAAACCACAACACCCACAAAGATTTAACACTTACCAACTGCCTACATAAAAGATACATTTAATTTAGTTTAACAGCTTAACTGCAGTCAGTCATAAGTAAAAGAGCAGGCCATAGATACAGCCCCATTATGTATCTTCCAATTTTTTGGTAGCCAATGGACAAGGTGGTGTGTGTGGCACACATGTGTTGTGTTTAATTTTTTTTCCGTCTACCTAATTAATTATATAAATAACCGAGACCAAGTTCCGTCTTTGAATATGTTGTGTCGCTATGAACCACATGATGGAAATTGTTATTTCATTTGCTTTTTTTAAAAATAGGAAGTTATATATTAGAAGAACAATCAAGTTGCAAAGCCAAGAACTCAAAAGGTAGGAAATGTTAGAGTTTTGGTTGCTTGTGGAACCTCAGTGCATATGCACAAGTGGGCCAAATTATGATACCATCTAGTTACATGATAATATACAATGTATTTCTTACAGGACCCCTGTCTCATTCATTGCTCTGGAGATAAATCAGGGTTGTTAGCAAAGGAGACTCATCTGGAAGACCTCTGGCTTCATTTGCTGAGAAAGCTGGGCAGGATTGAGGCAGGGGACTGCATGAAGAGAAAGGATGGTCTCATGGTTAAGGTAGCTGAATGATGCCCTGTGGAATTGGGTTCTATCCCCGCTTCTGTCACAGACTTCCTATGTGATGCCACACACATCTCTTATGCTGAAGTTTTCACAGGTGGGCACGAACGTGTTCTTCAATTTCTTGGTGCCTGACTTGAGACCCTAGAGTCTGATTTGCACAAGTGATGAGCACTCACAGCTGCAACTGTGATGTCACGGCAGCTTGCTCGAACATATAAAGTGTCATATAAATGCTCTGCTCTGAAGGAAAAAAAACGGGCCTTAGGCATCTCAAAACAATCTCCACTGAAAGTTAGTGGAATTTTTGGATCTTAATCTCTGTGTCACAGTTTCCCATCTGTAAAATTGGGCTAATACCCCTTCATCAGGAGTGTTGTGAAAATAAATTCTTTAATGTCGGTGAAGCACTTGGCTCCTATAAGTGATTAGTGTCATAGAAAAGCCCAGGAGGGAAGAATTATTTTTACCTTCAGAGCAGGGTGTGAATAGTGTGCAGTAAATAAGGCTGGGTACCACACACAACAACAAAGTGCACAAAATATTAAACAGCTGCTTATTAAATGAGCACCATCCATTCTGTGCATTGAAGGAAGCTGGGGTCCTATGCAAAAAGTAGTATGAGATCATGTAATTAGAGACTATTGTAATGCATACACATAAGGGGGCCAAATTAAGGTTGCACATGCAACCTGAATTCTGGCATTTCCTACCTTCTGAGTCCTTGACTTTGCAACTTCAATTTTTTTTAAAACATATATGTACACACACAAAAAGGTATGAGACACGGGTAAGGTGGCTATATTTAAAGACCAAACTTGGTCTCTTCCTGGAAAAGAAGCTTCACCACGCTGCTGCAGGATTGTGGATCTTTCCTCCTTACAAGTGCAGAGAGCAACAGGGAGCAAGATCCATTCATCAGCCAAAATTCAAGTATGAGGAGGCGGCCCCTGGCTCCACCACATCAGAAACCTAAATTCCTGGGCTTTCCTGTGCAGGGGAGAATGAGAGACCAGAGACTCCTGAACCAGAACTTCTCCCAGAAGAGCTTCAACCACAGCAGCTTTTTGCAATGGTGGTGAAGACAAGTGTCAGTGGGGGGATGATCTGCGCAAGTATGGAAGAGACCTTGGTGCAGACCGTGACATTACAAATTGCTTCAGGTTCAGCACTACAGGATTCATAAATATCCTTATGGTAAATGCATGGCTGACGTGGTTAGACAGCAAGATAAACAAACACACCCATTCATTTTCATTTACGTGTTTAAAAATAGTGTATCCGCAATATTGAGCATACAATATTATTGAAAAGGTATTTCAAAGTGAAGTTTCTTTACCATTTGCTCCTGAACACTTCTCTTTGCTTGGGAAAATGCCTGCTGTAATTCACTGAGTAAGGTCTCAGACTCCTGTGATCTAACAATAAGTGAAGATATCTTCCAAAAACCAAAAACAAAGAAAGATATAGTTACGTGTCTGAAACAGATTAAGCAGGTTTTGAGAGAGTATTGAATATCCATCCATTCCCACTTTTCAACCCTCACATGTACTTCAGATATTACAGCTTTATATTCATTCAGACCAGGTTTTGTTTTATTGGCTCAAGCATCACAAGCTCATTATTTGAAAGAGATACTCTAACTCATACAGACAGAATTAAGATGTGTTTTTTTTACAAATAGTATATTAATTCTACTGCAAACTAACAATGAAATAGTAATTAATTCTGATCATACCCAAATGTAGACATTTCAGAGCCAATTAAGGCAGAAAAAAACATAGATCTATTTTTCCAGGGTAGAAAGAATGCTTTCTTTAAAAAAAAAAAAAAGTTTTCAGTGGAATTGCAGTACTTTTTGAAATATAAAATAAGAGATTCAGAATTCTGACTATAAAATAAAATCTTATTCCATGGCTTGTAAAGAAAAAATGCTCATTATTTAGCTTTGATATTCCCTTAAACATAGAGTGAACTGTACTGAAAGCCAGAGTACAAACCATCTAAATTTAATTCCATGCCCAGAAGACTTTGTCCACGGGTTGTTATTTTATTAGTAGGATAAAACATAAAAAAAATCTGATTCCAGGGAAGTAGCACCCAAAATTATGCACACTTTGTTTCTCCATTATTGTACCACAGAAATCAACAGGTCTGCGGCCCTGAGTTTACAGTACTGCACATTACAGGCACAGAAAAAAGTTTAAAAAGTCTATAAATACCAGCCTTATTTCCCATTTTACTACTATTACTATTTGTATTGTGATAGCACCTAAGAGTCCATCAGAGACCAAGTCCCGATTGTGCTAGGGGCTGTACAAATAGAGCAAAAATAATAAAGGGGGAGTTTCAGACTGAAAACTTCCCAATTCAGGTTCTCATGGTAAGAATCAGAAGAGACAGGTATGCATTCTGATCAACTATAGTCATTCCCTGCCCAAACAGATAAGCATTAAATGGGTGTCTCCTTCTCAATTGCATTAGCTACCTGTCAAGTGCTGATAGGTTAAATGGTATGATGGGCTAGATTCACAAAAGGACTTATGCTCCTAAAACCCAGACTCAGGCCCCACTGGGATTCACAAAACTCTTGCTCAGCTGCCTCTGAGCCTTGTCGGTGCTTAAACTCACTCAGCACCTCAATTTTTGCAGTAAAAGTTTCTCAGCACCTATGTTTCTGTCTCTGAGCCGTCTGGACACCAAAGCCCAGTGCGATGCACAAACTAGGGGACGATAGGTGTTCCTCTGCCCAACTCACTTGTGGGGCCCGATAGAGTAAGCACGCTCAGAGCTTGCCTACTGGATCAAGCCCCACAGATAAGCTTACACTAAATTTCCAAGAGGTGGGAAAAATCTCCCTCATAGCTTTTAGCCTGGTGGTTAGGGTACTAACATGGGTACTCCTCTGTGCAAAAACGGTATAGGCACCTAATGCTAAGAGAGGGTTTGCAGCTGAGAATCCCAAACAGAGGGAGGCACCCCCCTCTACCTTGAACTTAGGTGCTTATCTCCAAGAGAGGGGTGGGGCTTAGGAGACATCCCTTGGCTTGGCATCTCCCATTGGCTAGCTTAGGTGAGGAGCTATCTAGCATGCTGGCTTTTGTGAATCCCATTCTGAGGTGTCCATCTCCCCCCATTCATTATGTAGGGAGCTCAGGTGCTGAACTCAGGCTTTGTGAATCTAAGTTAGATGTGGCAATGCCCAGTGTCACCAAGCCCAAGTTTCTCTGTGAATCTAGCTGGAAGTGTATATCCACAAAAGAGATTTAGAAAAGGCTAGGTGCACAGAACCTTAAATTCTTATTTTTTGGATCTTCTACAATGACTCCCTACTCTTAAGAGACTTAAATGCTACTCATTGGGTCAAGGATCTCATCTAAAATAAATTTTTGCAAGCGACCAATGCTAGGTCACCTGCACCCCACGGTGCTCCAGAGTCTAGAAAGTACTACTTATTAAAGGCTCAAAGGGAATTCTAGGTATCTGCAAAATATATATATATATATACACACACACACACACACACACACACACACACACACACACAGAGCTTACGTCAAAGAAGCAGCCACATCCCTAGTGGAATGGCTCTCAAGCCCCCCCTTGAATAGAATATTTGATAAGCTTGCAACAGATGCATCTTATTGATGTATTAAAAAGCCTTTGCTGAAAGAAGAAATCTATATTTTATGGTCCAAAATCTGATAACAAAACAAGTTCATTTTGCAAGTAAACTTAAAGTGAAAGCTGACTTTTTGGCACCCAGTTTGTGAAATATAACCTTAATGTTGAATTAACATGGCTTTAGAAGGACTAACAAAATGCTTCAAGAACAAAGGGGGGTGACGGAAAGAAGGCAGCGATAACTACGTGAACTCACAGAAGTAACATTAAATCTAATATGGGCAACAGAGGAGATACAGATATATGCCAGATGCTTGTATAAGATCATCCTGACAAGGTATCAGTACTCTGTAGTAAAAGCAATCCTGGACATTTTCATTTGAGTAGCTCCTAGAGTAGGGAGTCTGTGCTAATCCTCACAATTAAGACGACTATTTGAAAATTAAGAATTGGAATACAAAAACATTCCTTTTGAAGAATCCACTTCTTTGCTACAGTGAAGCTTTTTTTTTTTTTTTTACCTGAGTAGCGGAGTCTTCACTGCTTTGCTTCATGTAATCTTCCAGCTCCTGTTTATCTTTCATTGTTTTTTCCAGCTGGTCATTGGCCTGCCTCATCATCACCTGCAGCTTTTTCACCTACATGGTTAGACCAAAAGATTGGAAGCAACCTTTCTTTAAAGGGCAAATCTGTTTCCCCAAAACATAAATGTAATGTAAAAACATTCTGAATTTAGAATTGAGAGTCACAAGAGTTCCTTTGCTGTTTTTCTGCAAAACAGCATGCCTTATTGATTAGATCCATAATGGAATATAGAAAGCTATCTTCCAGTGGATCTCTACTACTCAGGATAAGAAAAAGATTCAGTCTTCAGAATCATTAAAGGGTGTCATTCAGACCCGGAATGAAGTCAGAGGGAAGGGCTGACGTCTTAAAAATTCTTCAGTGCGCAGGCAGGGGGGACACATTATAGATGCTTTAGAATTATTTTATGCTGTTGGCACAAAAATTACATATAATCTTTTTGCCTTTGCTGCAGCAATTCTCATGGTGTCAGTAAATACAATAGAATTTATAAAGTGAAAAGCACTTAAGGAATTATTCAGTTCAGCCCAAAAAATCATTACAAGGATATTTCATTCAGGATGACTGCATAATGCAATTTTACTTTTCGGTAGAACACAGGGTCTTTCATTGCATGATAGCGTAGTACTAAGTAATGTGGCATACTACTTGGCAAATATCTAAGTAGTATGCATATGCAAGCATGCATGATTTCATACACAAATTGCAGCAAATTGGATTACAGCACTAAATTGGCATGAGCTTCCCAGAATTCGAAGTAGCTTAACTAAAATCCCTGAAAATAAAGTAAAGAAGATAAAATGGCAGATAGTTAATAGCTACATTCTTGGCTGTTTCTACAGCTGCAATATCTCTGTACAGCCCGGGAAAAAAACCCTTACCTGATCTCTTGTCTCGGCCTCCTGAATCTGGATTCCCTGCAACTGCTTCTCATAATTCGAACACATATCACAGCGTCTTCCCAGCTTGTTTCCTGCATTCTGCACCTGGAGGTCACAAAGATATTACTTGCCATAAAGACTTTAAAAGGAAGGTCTGAGTGATATATAGACTCACTCATGTTGTGCAATCATAGAATGTTGCTGCAGATAAGAGCTATGGGTGTGGAAAATTTCGGGAAGAGACAGGAGCAAAAGTCATGTAGCAGCAGGATTAAATTATTTTATGCCTAAAGAGCAATATAAACAGAAAGGACCCAAAGACAAGTGATCTAAATGGCTAGAGATGGAAAGACTTCGACATGGAGATCACAAAGACAGGGACTGTTAAGTTTAGAAACGAGACCAATAAGAGGGGATGTGAAAGAGATATAAAAGATAAAGAATGGTAGAGAATGAAATAGGAACACTGATTTACTCTTACATAACATCGGGGTAGTCAATAAAAACCAAGAGACAACTAAAAAAAACACTTGCATAGTTAACCTATGAAACACACTTCCACCAGGTAGCACTGAGGCCAAAAGCTTAGCAGGATTTAAAAAAATTAAATTTTTACATGGATAAGAATAATATCAATTTTTTTTTAATTTTACAAAAATTGTACGAAGTATAAACACTTATCCTTCTGGGCATAAGCCTGTGGTCAGGAAGAAACTTCCCTTCTGAACAGGTACCATAATTCCAAGTTTTTCATAATAAATAATACAGTCAAGATTCCCAGCTGGTATAAATTACCATAGCACCCTTGATGGAGCTACACCAATTTACGCCAGGTGAGGATCTGACCCCATGCTTTTTAGGGCGCTTCATAGCAAGACAACATCCTGACACTGAAGAAGTTCATGGGAGCTTTGCCATTGACTTCAGTGGGGCCAAGATTCCACATGTGGTCATTGTAACTCTCAGCAAAACACTATCAGTCAAGGCTCCTTCATGTTTTTTAACAGGCTTGGCTCTATATATGTCCAGCAAGGTGAAGTATGGAGAATGTCCTATTTTCTGAATGGCTTAAAAGAAATTGCAATACACATTTTTTCCAAAAGAATACAACACTTTTGGCATTTTTCTTGTAAATTTATGATCCCCCCCACCAATAACTTTCCCCGCTTTTTGCTATGACATCCAACCAGCTTTAATTAGGGGGGTTTCTGTCACCTTCCTCTGCTGCACCTGTTACTGCTCAATGTCAGATAGGATACTGAACTAGATGGACCTCTATATTGCCATTTTTACATTTTAATGGTTTTATTAGGGATTCAGACTAGTGTTTTAATCAAAGCAATAGCTACAAGTCAGTGCTGTGAATTGGAATCTCATATGTATTTCTCACTCTCCTCACCGCCCACCCAGAGCTGTATTCATAGCTGCCTGAACTGTGGATTATATTCCTGCCTCCAGAATTAAGCGGAAACAGTATTTCTCTCAGAATTCCAAGAAAGGGCTGGAGTAAAATGTCATCCAAATGCCAAGGGAGCAAGAATATGTTCAGAAGGCTATAGAGGACTGGATTCATCCATGAAATCATTATAATGTAGGGTCTCCCTCTACACCACAAAGAAAAGATAATTGCTTTATTGTTGGTGTAGAGAGGTTCTCTTAAGCATGTTATGAATAGCCCTTCTGATTTCTAGTGTCCCAGTAATTCTCACAGGGCGATACTAGGATCACCACTGTAACAATCACTACTGCATCTGCCCTGTTTCTTTCTTCCCATCCTCCTTTTAGCATTCATCTCTTCACTCCTGGCAATCCTTCCTCCTGTGTTTGCTTCGGTCTTGCCTTTTCTTCTCCCCTTTTTGTACTTGCATTTTTACCTTCCTTTCTTCCACTTTATTCCCTCCCATTTCCTCCATTTTAGAGTTTCTTCTTAGCCCGCCCCCCCCCTTTACATTTTAGTCTATGTGGAGATGGTGGGCATAGTTGCTGAGCACAACTGCATTCCGTGACAGGAGAACGCGCCTGGGCTTTGAATTTGTCACCATATACAGTTATTAAAGGAACTGACAGATAGAACTCCCCAAAGTGGCACTTGCCTTGGTCAGCTCACAATGAAACTAACTAGAACTGTAATGTGTCAATTTCAATCTGCTGCATGGGGTCCAGGGAAATCTGTTCCTTACAGGAGCAAGTCCCTGAAAAATGTCTAAAGTTGATTATACTGTAGCCTAACTGGCTACAGCCATTTTGGTCACTCACCTCTAAACTTTGTTTCCTGCATAACCCTTGGTGGACAAGGGGATCAGTGTTAGGCTCACTGTTAGACTTCTTCATCCTGTCCTGCACCACATTTGGCTCTCCCCTCTCCCACATCTCACAGTTGCTTTATATTGTCTTCTCTCCTTTTCATATCTCATCTTTTCTCTATATCTTTTCCCTTACTGCAAGGTCAAAACCACCTTTGAAGCAACAGTCAGATTCCTAAATCAGATCCCGTCTGCAGCCCTTCCAAGTGTAATACACTTTAGGGTTTCATGAAAAAGAAAGTTGACTCTGACTGTTCGTACTCAGGGGAGTCTCCATCTACATCAAGCACGCCTGATGCACAGAACTATCTTCAAATGGAAACTAACCAGGATCACATGAAGCTAGTCAATTTCCTTCTCCAGTTCCTTTGTAGCTGCTGGATTAAATACTACTGCTCCAGAGCAATTCAGAAGCACTGAACACAGAAGCTATACTGAGGCGGGAAGACAAAAGACAGACTACTTACCTCCTTCTGAAGCAGATTCCATTCTGTCTCACTAACTAAGCGGTAACCACTAGGAGACACATAAGCACTCTCTACAACCTGTGTAACGCTGGAGAGAAGGGAAGCAGTCTCTTCTTGCTCTGGTGTCATTGCTTTGATTGCTTTTTCCTGATCTTTGGTTAACATGAATCCACTTGGCATTTGCAGAGACCCAAGGGAGGCAGTATCAAAGTTCTCAGACACTGAATCTGCTCCAACTAGTGGTCCAAAATCAGATTCATCCAGATTCCCAGCAGATTTTGCTTTGTGGTTGTATCCTAAAGTTTTGGACTGTAAAGATCCCGATGTCCCCAGGCTGTCTGTAGACTGTGCTCTCCGAAGTCCATCTTTAAACAGATCATTGTCTGATTTATTGAAAGACTCACCAGAAGATAATAACAAGTCTGTGTCTAATGAATGGACTGATCCATGAGCGCTATTTAAATGTACCTGAAATTGAAAAAAAGGGAAGGTAAGCCAAATTCCTGTCTTTGCACTGGAAGTAACAGCAAAACAAATCGAATACTGGGCGCCAAACATCCGACATGATAGCTACTGATTTAAATTAGCTTTGGTGAGAACATTTGTGACAGCTGAAATTAAGAGTGAAGAGTAAAGATTCAGAACCAAATGGTATACGTAGCTACAGAGTTTTCCCAACATTGTTCTGCTAACAGAGCTCCACTTCCCTAGGAAGTGCACCTCCCTGCCAGCTCACTTAGCAGTGAAAAACAAGCTACACAACATAGTACCATATTGATTATTTACAAAATTCTGCTTATTAGTGAAAGCAAAATTCTACTGCCAGCTAGCACAAACATCTCCTTTTCTAGAGCAAAACTGGGCTTGATATCAACATCACTAACATTTAAAACAATTATTGTGAAATGATTATGAACTAAAGTCAACTGTATAAAAACAGGTGTATGTTTTTTTCCCCCCTTTGCTTGTCGTATACAAAATATCCCTTTGTCCTCCTTGCTCAATATTTTTGTGAGATTTTAATTAAAGAACATGCTTCTCTTCTTAAACTACTGCAACGTATATAAATATATGCATGCATAAAGTAAAGTGGAAAATTGAATAAGGGTGGAATTAAATGTGTGCATGCACTGAGGATTCTAACATCTCTACAAGCCATGTTAGCTTGATTCTCTGATCTACTCCTTAGAGTTGGGAGTCTGTGTATGTATTCTCTTAATCACAAAACCTAGAATTACAATGCTGTTTTCAAAAATATTTTCCAACATTTTGATTATTTCTGCTTTTAATTTAGAGATGTAAAGCAAATAGCATAGAAAAATCAGAGTCTTACTATTTTTTTCATCATTCAGTCTAAATTCTTCTAGGTGTTCTTGGTGTCTGTTCCAGAAATAGCACTTTCTAGGGTTGCCAAGTGGGCTGTCTAAATGGAGGAACTTGTTCCTTCTAACAGTCTGTAAAAGGCTGACTTTTGGTAGTATTCAGGGTTCAGTATAAATTGTACCTATCTAAATTGGGTTTTTATTCAGTAACCCTTAAGGCAAAGGTACATGTGTGCAGATACAGAGCAGTAATTTTTCAGTCCATGGCGTGACTCTTATTCTTTCCTATTTTGAAGAACTGAATAGAAGGCACTGTGTAAATAAGTAGAACTAACCACTGTCATTTAATTCAAATTCTGATTAAAAAAAATCTGTATCTGAACAGAATTTGTAACATGCAAGCTTTAGCTCTAATGCAAATCTGAAATGAAGTTATTGATGGAAACTAAACAGCTTCTTAAATAAAATGGGCATGGTAGGCACTACTATTATGGAACAAAATATGCCATAGCATGAATTATGTTGTAGAGACTCAAGTCCATGTGTTAGGCTTGAAGTATTCTGCTCATGCTGTTAACATAAAACTAGGCAGGAATGGTCAGGATGTAAATTACCTTAATGTTATTACAACTCTTAGAGGAAAGCATTTTATCACCACATTTTTCAACACAAAATTAATCAGTAGTATTCTTAAAGTCGTAATGCAACAATGGTACGTATTTTTAAAACAAAGAATCTCTAAGATTCTTCTGGATAAGGCTCAAATTCTGATCAAGAGAAAAGTCTGTTTGACAGTAAACTGCATCCCTATATGCAAGTTTTTGGAGAACTTCTAACAGTTTTTTTTTACTGATTGATGTTGACGAATATCTTTCTTTTTAAATGTTTTTAAAAATTCCATTTTGAATAATCATCCAAGAGAGTAAAGCTAAAACACTTTAATCTGACTAATAATATTGTTTAGTTTTTTTTCCTGCAAGGACCCTTGCAATAGAGAAAACCTTCGATAGAATTTACATTTCACACATTTAAAAAAAAAAAAAGTCAAATGCTGGCTTTTTTTGCATGTATTGATTCATTATTTAAAGCTTGTCTAAGACTTCCTGAAAAATAGCAGCTTCCTTTTTTACGTTACATTTTGCAGGAAATGCAACACAACACACATGCTTAAAATGGATATGCCTAAAAAGCATGCCTAAAGAGTTTACGCTGTAACCAAGAGGTGGAATTCTGTGTAGGTTACATGTCATTTTAAAAAGATACAGAGAAGGTAACTAGGCGGATGCTACAGTTTGTGCACACAAGCAAATGATCCATGACTTGTAAAGCCTATTAAATGTTCTACAGAAGAGAGCTTACAGCTGAAGTATATCAAATTGTGTGAATGACATGACTGATTTGTAGGAGTCATTACTTTCTGTATGTATCCAAGCAAGCCATACTCTCTACTCAGAGCATAAAATATTTAAGATATTCCAGCAGGCATGACTGCTAATGCTAAATAAATGCAGCTGTTTAAAAAAAAAAAAGGCAGTAGCAAATATTGTGTCCCAGGGAATTAAATTAAAGTAAAGTGTTCATAGACAAATGTTCTTTTCACTGGTTCCCAAATTCTTTAATTGGGGCACACAAATGCTAATGGCCTGCTGTACAGTTTATAAAACAGACTGTGAAAGCTAGCACTCTTATTGGAAGATGTGGGATAAAGCTAAGTCTCAATGATTAGGTTATAGTTGATTTCTCAACCAATTCCAAGGCATCATTACAAAAAACTGAAAAAAATCACTGACTCTTTCTCTTACTAAACAGTCTTCTAGAACCCACGCCTTGTAGCATCCAATAGAGAAATGCATTCAAGCCAGCACACAAGGGGGAAAGTAGATTAAGGACCTGCATTCAATTTTAGACCGACCAAGACAAGGAAATTCAAATTTAAATTTGTTTATCCTTAACTCATCACATCAAATCGAGGCCTTGCAAGTAATCTGAGAACAGTAATGATCCCAAACCACGTGTGCACTGCAGTGTTTATTCATAACAATTTGGTTTAAGGCAAAGTGAATTTGATAATTTTGTAGTTTAAAGTCAATTCTTTAAATTACATTTTTATATATGTTTATTTTTAATTATTTTAAAAACAAGTTTGTTAACAGCAAAAAGGGCTACTGAACTGCTGGTGAATAGCAATACTTCTGTGATGGCAAAAGTGCAAATTATCAAATACTACTGACAATTTAAAAAAGAAAGATGACTGTGACTTCATTATGACAGCCCCGGGTGTCTTGCATGGCAGAAAGGTCTGAAACGTCTGTCTGCATTTTAGACTAGTTTGGGATGTGTATTTTACATTTTGTATATGGTTATCAAATCAGCAGATTGTTAAACACTGTAAAGGTATATTAAACTCTCTCTCTCTCAAAATTCTCAGGCCTATGTTCTCTCAAAGCATGTGCAAGGCCATGCAAAGTCCCAAATCTATTTTTCAGGGCTTACATATAAGCTTTTACAGCATGGAACAAAGGTTTTTTTTAAGCAAAAATGTATCCTCACTAAGCTGCACATCCAAAAAATGAATGGTCAGGGAATCAGAGAGACTAAAGAAACGCTTAAAGAAAAAATGCATTTCAACTAGCCAAGTTTTATATTGTTTCTAAATTTCAAGTTGCGTATTCAATTTTACTTGCTTTTCACAAATGAACAATTGAGGCAATTTCAAATATTATTTCACGCTTCACAAAATGCACAGTAATAGTATAATTTACACAGTATATACCAAAAAAAATGGATTGTTGTCAATGGTATCTCTCTTCTTTGGCAGTTCTAACGGGCTACTTAATACTGGGATACCCAGCTCAAGAAGACGCAACGAAACTTCAGTGCAGAGTCCTAGCTTCTGGATTGGATAGAGCAGCTTCCCTTTGGCTGCTAAAAACATGGGAACAGATCCTCAACTTGGGAAAATTGTTGTAGCTCAACTGAAGTTAATGGAGCCATGACATTTTACACCATCTGAAGATCTGTCTCAATTATTAGTTTATGGCCAAAGACAAATTTGATTGATACAAAATTAGCATGAAATTCACCAGGTACCAGTTAGCATGACAGAGAGAGGAAAATCTCATATGTCATAATTTTGCTGGTTTTTAATGCAGAAGGCCTTAGACAGAGGATGGTCAGAAGTACAGGTTCTGATGCACACTTTCTAATTTTAATAATGTAATACAGTTCTGTTATACTGAAAATACAAAAAGTTATAATTCTAAAAAGCTTATCCATTGGAAGAGTCGTAGTTCAGTATTTATTCAAACAAATGCTATTCAAAAATAGTCACCATTTAGTAGGAATTATAGCCAGCAGAGGATAAACAAATACATACTTATCAAGGGTGCTTACTGAACACCTTGGGAAATGCATACTGTACAAAGTTGTTCTGAACTACTCATTTGTTTTACCTCTTCATTAAGGAACTGTGTAAGGGATTCTTCATGGGTTAGAGAGCATATTACTTTTGTTTCATCATCTGGATCTTGTTGTTTCTGTTTCTTCCCTTTGCTAAGTCGCTGCTGTTCATCGTCTTCCTAGAAGCAAGTTGTAAACAAAAAAGCATTTAAACAGGATTCATTTCTGGCTTATTCCACAGGAATCTGAACTTGGTGGTCATCACATGAACTCCCCTAATAAATCAAACTGCAGAGGGAAGGTAACTGGGAGGGACACTGATGGGAGAAAAACAAATATCACTTTTACAAGAGAAAGCTTCTACTTTAGCTCAGTGTGGCACCATATACCTCTCTCACTACTGGTGGCTGATTCATGGATCCACAGTGAGCTTTGTTCCAAAAGGAATTGCTTATTTACTTCCCTTCTTATGTCAAGTACCATGAAACAGGTAAAAACCCAAAACTGCTTAAGCTGGTTATCCTATGGAACTTGCTAGCAACATGCCTGTACACACTGAATGGTCCCAACTCCATTAACAAAAGCATGGAAATCAGAACAAAACTAGATGAAATTAACCTCTTTAGGCGCATTGAAAAATGCAAAGAAACCATACAAGATGACAAACATCAAGGAATTTTTTTTTTTTTTTTAAATTGTGATCTTGAAGCACACACAAAATCCTCAGCATAAGAAAATTTAACCTTTCTTTCTAGTAGCACTTGCAACAAAGTCCTTTTAATTTATTCAGGGGCCAATCACTGTTTAGAAAAAATACAAGGCTATCAAAACCTGCCATTCCAATTTCCTTGACCCAGGCCTTGGATACTGGAGGTGACTCCCAAGCTTAATCTCAAGCCACTCTTACATTTCCATGTAATGAACTTGACAGCATTGCCACACAACTATACCCGTATACTGGTATGCCAGTATTTATCTATCAGTTTTTCAGAAACTTAGACAGAACCTTTTAATAATTTCTTAGAAGGTGTAACTAATATATTTTACAAAGTATAGCCTAAATTAAGAGCCAAAATCATGTGTTCTCCTGTCCACAGATTGTACATTTAATAACTATTATATCATATTAACTCAACAATGTCACACTATAAATAGAGTGAAGACACAAGAAACCTGATCCTTCTTTTTCAGTTCTTCAACTTGTCGGAGCTGTTCAGAGGTCAGAACGATTTCCATACGTTGCATGTCCCTCATCAACAAACGCTGAGACTCCAAGAACTGGTCATTGGCCCTCTGCCAGGTATGTTTCAATTGGTTATGCTGCTGTCGCTCTTGGTCTAACAGATGGCAGACTATTCAGAAAGCAAAAAGTTTATTCTTAATTGGATTGTAATGGTTGACCATTTTACTTTTCTCCAGACAGTCTTGGGAATTAAAGTAACTGTTAGGACTCTATGCAGAAAATAAATTAATCTGAGTTTAATAATTGAAACCTATTAGGCTTTCTAAAGTCCCAAGAGTTGATAGGGTTAGAGGCATGAGTTACTAACAATAATATTCTTAACTAGGACACATTATTTCAATGCCCAGAAGCTGAAGAATGATAGGAATTTATCATAAGCAAAATTACGAATGCAATCTGTCTCAGGAGTTCATTTATTTCAAAGGAAAATTTGCCTCTTCATACTCCTTTTTAGTGGTATTACATGGTATTTGCAGTTGCACATGAGCACAAATGTGCACGTAGGCATACATCCTCCTTTCCCATTATTCACACAACTCTGACATAAGAGTGTATGCTGATTAGAGTTGGGATCATGCCCTTTTGAGTTTCAACAGTCCTTGGCATACTGTGTTACTAGAAACACATATTACTGTTACTAATAATTCTACCCAGGGATACCAGAAAAATCAGGATAACAATGAGAGCAAAGGCTGTGATACCATCAGAGCCTAGTACAAGTTCAACAAGTACAAGTGAAAATAAGTGGATCACCCACTGCAAATATATGGAACAGTATTAGAATCATTTGTTGGGTAGAAACTTCAAGTGCCTTAGTGTTTAAAATATTTGGTCAGTAAGCCAAGATAAGAAACCAAGAGAAAAAGCTTTGTCTACATTGTCTTCCAAATCTTTAGCGTAGGCAAAAGTCAGACTGACTGCTGTTATGTAGTTACCTTCATGAAGTTCTTTCCGTAATTTCTCAGCATCTTCTTGCAAGACTGATTTCTGAGTATTCAGAACAGCCACATACATCTCTAAATCTGTCCTACATGACTTCTCAGCTTCCAGGTAATGGTTCAGTTCTTTAACCTGAGGAAGGTAAGTGAAGCGGGGGGGGGGAGGGAGGGCATAACAATTTAGCGTTACAATTATAGAGATTTCATTTTTGTTATATATTACTGTATTGACTGTTGTGATTATGTGTAGTTGATGAGCTCAACTTTATTTATAGGAATAACAAATAACTGACAATCTATTGTGCAAGGACAATACATATTTAGATCATTATGTAAATTAGTTCCTCATTTATGTTCAGAGTATATAAGTATATAGTTAGAGATTTGGCAGGTAGCACTGAACCATGATGGCAACTTTGAGTATTTACATGCTGACTACAGTGACTCCAGAGTATCCCTACTAAAATCATGTATTGAGTCCTTGTATTTTGACATCCCCAGACAGTTAATTTATCTTTAAATAGCAAAAGCAAGCAGATCATTAACAGTTTAAATGCTTTCCAGTAACACTGTTTTGGCAGCCAGGAGTAGGAACATATTACTGATCAGGAACATCTTATGCTGCATTTACATTCATAATGCTAAGGGCATATTAGTAGCGTGCCAAGAGCCGGAAGGCTACATGTGCATATAAGTATATATAAATGCTAGAATAAGAAATATATGCAGCCATATTATAAAGCTTGTACTTCTTTGCTACATCTAGACAATAGAAATTGAGTACAATGGCAAAATCCTGCAGTTACACAGAAAGGACAGCTGGCGGCCACCTTTCAAGATCTTGTCGTTTACATCCGGTCCCAAAGCCACACACTGTCCATAGCTGAAGCAGAACAGCTGAAATTCAAAAGGGGACAAGTTCTCCGAACGTATTTTGAAATAAAAATAATAATGGCTACAAGAGTCTCTAGTAAAGAATAAAATTGTCAGACACATAGATAGATGAACATAATCTGTTGGGGAAGAGTCAACATGGTTTTTGTAAAGGGAAATCATGTCTCACCAATCTACTAGAATTCTTTGAGGGGGTCAACAAGCATGTGGACAAGGGGGATTCAGTGGATATAGTGTACTTAGAGTTTCAGAAAGCCTTTGAGAAGGTCCCTCACAAAAAGCTCTTAAGCAAAGTAAGCTGTCATGGGATAAGAGGGAAGGTCCTCTCTTGGATTGGTAACTGGTTAAAAGATAGGAAACAAAGGGTAGGAATAAATGGAAAGCAGTAAATAGTGGTGTCCCCCAGGGGTCTATACTGGGGGCCCAGTCCTATTCAACATATTCATAAATGATCCGGAAAAAGGGGTAAATAGTGAATGGCAAAATTTGCAGATGATACAAAACTACTCAAGATAGTTCAGTCTCAAGAAGACTGAAGAACTACAAAAGGATCTCACAAAACTGGGTGCCTGGGCAACAAAATGACAGATGAAATTCAATGTTGATAAATGCAAAATAATGCACATTGGAAAACATAATCCCAACTATACGTATAAAATGATGGGGTGTAAATTAGCTGTTACCACTCTAGAAAGATCTTGGAGTCATTGTGGATAGTTCTCTGAAAACATCCACTCAATGTGCAGCAGCAGTCATAAAAGTGAACAGAATGTTGGGAATCATTAAGAAAGGGATAGATAATAAGACAGAAACTATCATATTGCCTCTGTATAAATCCATGGTACCACCCACATCTTGAATACTGCGTGCAGATGTGGTCGTCCCATCTCAAAAAAGATATATTGGAATTGGAAAAGGTTCAGAAAAGGGCAACAAAAATTATTAGGGGTATGGAACATCTTCCATATGAGGAGCGATTAATAAGACTGGGACTTTTCAGCTTGGAAAATAAATGACTAAGGGAGGATAGGATAGAGGTCTATAAAATCAAAACTGGTGTGGAGAAAGTATAAATAAGGAAGTGTTATTTACTCCTCATAACACAAGAACTAGGGTCACCAAATAAAATTAATAGGCAGGAGATTTAAAACAAACAAAAGGAAGTATTTTTTCCACACAACACACAGTCAACCTGTGGAACTCCTTGCCAGAGGATGTTGTGAAGGCCAAGACTATAACAGGGCTCAAAAAAGAACTTGATAAATTCATGGAGGATAGGTCCATCAGTGGCTATTAGCCAGGATGGGCAGGGATGATGCCCCTAGCCTCTGTTTGCCAGAAGCTGGGAATGGGCAACAGGGGATGGATCACTTGATGATTACCTGTTCTGTTCATTCCCTCTGGGGCACCTGGCATTGGCCACTGTTGGAATACAGGATACTGGGCTAGATGGACCTTTGGTTTGACTCAGTATGGTCGTTCTTATGTTCTCTGCTGTGCCATACGAGAAGGGTCTTGTGGTCACTTAGTCTGTGCCTCCATATCCCCCCCCCCCCCCCCCACACACACACACACACCCTACAAAATAGGGAAAAATTTGTACTTCCCTAACTCACAAAACGTGTTGTATTAATATAGGTGGAATATATGGGTCAAAGGTATTAATATAACCCAGTCACTGTTTAATATTAAACAGTGTTAAGCAAGGTTCTGGGTCTGGTATACAGTTTGCTTTGTACCATGACATATACACCATTAAAATAATAAATTATTACAACTGTAGTTTAAATTCATCAGGATTTGTGAGGCAAGCAGATACCAAGGGTGGGACCATATGTAAAAAGTACCTAAGAATAGCAGACAATGAACTAAGCAGTCATAAGTCTTTGATTTCTTATGAAAACTATAGCATCCTAACACAACAACATGAAATCAAAACTACCAGACAACTCTGGAGGGGTTCCCAGGAGCTTACCCCGATCGTCCACAACTTTAGGTGTAACACCATGACATGACATGGAAGTCATGACAGATGCCCAGAAGTACAGTTCCAAGATCACCTTCCTGCTGCAACAGACCATAAATGTTGGGGCCACATTTTCGCACACTAGGATGCAAATAACTCCCACTGACTTTGGTAAGGGTTACTCAATCTGTGGGGTGGGAAATAGAACTCCTGGAAGATTGACATGGGGAGGGGTGGAAAAGCAGGAGACAGAGACTGCTCTCACTGATTGACTCCTGCCTGAAAAGCATACAAATTTGGGAAAACAGTTGTGTGAGCTCCCAGATAGATCTGAGGGACTTCAACAGGCCAAAAAACCAAAACCAAACGATCACTCGCTATATACCATCTGGCAAGGCTCAGGCCAACCTAGCGCCTAAATAATACTTTGCACCTTATGAACAATAGAAATTGATGAAATTAAAACTAAAACTTCAACATATTTGTGAGGCAAGTAAGTGGAGGCAAGGGATCAAAGAGTCAGAGAAGTATGTCTGGCAAGGACTTACTTGCTATGCAAGACAAACTGCAATCCTTCCTGATGGTGCAAGAAGGATGACTGAAACATCCAATACGTGAACTTTAGATGGACAAAATGTTGGAGCTGAACAACAGCATTAAAGATCTAAGTCAGCATTAATGGTGTCAACTATCACCTCATTTGGTGGGAAATACTTTACAAAATGAAACCCATCATAAAAAAAAAAACCCACACCACACAGTTACAAGTTTTACAAAATTCAGGCTCGTGTACCTATTTTGTGGGTATCCCACTAGGAGAGAGACAGATTCCTGTAACATTGATGAAGTTGCTACCAAAATTGCTCATCCTGAATAATGTAGATGATCAATTATGTTTAGACAGAAGCTACTGAATACTTGTAAAAGAACAGGATGAAAAGAATAATTCCAGATACTACTATCATAATCTTTATGAAGAAAGTCCTGACAACTTTGGAAAACAAGAATTTATAAGAGGGAGAGGAATGGATTCACGTTTTCCCTGACTTCAGTCTAACAATGCAAATCAAGAGTGAGGCACTAAGGGGAAAAAGCAGAATCTTATTCCCAGACAAAAAACAAAAATCATCTTCTGGATGAGAAGCCTGTAAACTGGAAAGAATCCGCGAGGAACATGAGGAAGAGAAACACAAATCACTGATGAGTATGGTCTGCCAGTCAGACTGGTGTGCTTTTTCCCCCTCTTCAAGAAAAAGAAAAAAAAAAAAAAAAAGATGTAGATTGTTCTGTATGTGAGGGACATCCATTAGCCTTTGAAATGGATGTATACTGTAAGTTTGCAAGGCAGGCTAATACTTTACTTACCTTTCTTGTAGCTCCTGAATACTCTGGATCTTTTGGGAATTTCAGTATATTTGATTTCTAAGATGGAAAAACAGATGCTTCAATTGCCACCTTCCCCTCCCCATAAACAGTAGACAAAACGCAGCTAATCTGTGGCAATATAGGGCTCGTTTCTTTATTCCCTTTGGCTGATTTTTTTTTAGAAAATTGGGTTAAACATGTCTTCTAGCCTAATGGATGGAGCAAAAATTTTGGATAAGTAAAGCTTTATAGAAAAAATGCTAGAAGTTGCTGCTAAGAGATCAATGTAAGATGTAACAAAATTCTAAGAAAGTGAATCTAGCAACCTCTGGAGGGGAAGCCCCAGTTCTAGAAGAGTAAAAACACCGATTACAAAACTTCCTTTGTGGCTTTAAATGGCCTAGAATGTAGTGACACCTAATTGCTTGAGAGGACAGACTATATCTACCTATACGGAGCTTTATTACGGATATTTCTGACCATCTAAACTACATGAGCTCAGCTTTAAGCATGAATCATGTTTACACGTTACCAGATCCTCAAAATAGAAACACAGCTTAATATGTATAGTCTAGATAAATAGTATAGTTTTATTTGCAAGACAAGGGCAGACACTTAAATTGTTCATTTCCCACTTCACATTACATCTTTATTTGTGTATCTGACGCAAAGTTTGCAATCAGTGGTTTGTATCAATAAAACTGCCATAATGCAAGATGCACATTCTCTCTGCAGATATAGATTAAAATGGTTAGAATTTCACCTCACCTTTGAAGCCTCCTGTTCTTTTATCTTTTCTTCAGCTTCTGTTAGTTTTTCCTTTAAAACTGCGATCTCTTTCTCCATAGGCATCACGACTGAACGAAGTTTCTCAGCATCCTCTTGGGCCTGAAATCAGTTGGTAATGTGTTAATGCAACATATTACTTTGCAATAAAAACAAAAAGTCGTCTTCCACAAGAGAAATGAACAAAACCGATATGCCAAAAATCAAACCACACTTTTGCTTATAATATTTGTTATATTACTTATATATTTAGCTAGTCCCAAGTGTTCTCTAGGATAAAATAAAATTCGTCCCATTCGTTGAAAGCAATGTAATTGGCCAAATTCATCCATGGATGTACATGTGTCTGCTTTTACAGGAGAAAGCTAGTACATCTTTCCCCTTCCTAACTAGAACGATCATGAGTTTTAAAACATGTACATAGAGTTATTCTGTATTTAAAAAGCGTAGCCTTTTCACCAACATGATGCTAGGTAGAATACAGAGAGAAAGGGACAAAGATCATGCAATTGCAACACAAAGTTAGTTACTGACTATTGGCTTACTGACTCTGGAGGTTCGAAAGGCGCAGGTAACATACAGTAATACTGTATAACTGTTTCATGGGCTTTGGAAGGCTACTTTTAGATTTAAAGAATTATTGATAAAGCATCAAGCAATTTTCAGTGTTACCATACTATGTATTTCAAAATCGGATAAACAAAGCTGTCAAAAACATGGCTTTTTTTTCAGTTAGTGCTGAAAAAATTAAAAAATAGGATGAGAGAATGAAAAGACTCCTATGAGAAAAGCAGGAAGAGGAGGAAAAAGAGAGCCAGGTAAAAAAATAGTAAGAATTAAAATAGGACAATGCAGTAAGTACTCAAATTCAGAAGTATGTAGGTTGGAAGCTGGCCTTGATATCCCGACATCTGACATTTTTTCAAGTGTGTACTGGAGCCTTTCCAAGTTACAAAAAGTGAATGCTCCAGCAGAATCAGCAGCAATTATTCAATGGAATTCTTCAGACTCAAAAATTCATAAGTAACAATATAGAGCTATTGTTTAAGCTGGAAAAAAAATCTAGCTGCACCATTTATTTTTGGTTTCTGTTTATGGATTGGAACCTCTTTTTTCCCTCTAGCTTCTGTTGGAGGAGGTTGGCATAAGGATAAACAAGAACTGCAATTCAAAAGAAAAGCTTCAAAGAGAACATTTCATGTAGCAGTAGATGTTACCAGCCAAGGCAGCACTAGCACTGACCAAATTCCTGTTTTCTGGTCAATCTGCCGACAAACACTTGTTTTGAACACAACTTCCAATTATGAAGATAGCTAATGAAATATCCTAATTGTTTTAAAATATGTTTTGGCATGTTCTCTTTTGAAAGAAGATGCCAATTCCTTCATGCTTCGCTCATTTCTAATGCACCTTGCCACTGCCATTTCTGCCTGTCTAAACAAACAAATCTGTAAGAATGAGAAACCACCTCCACAAAGCATAGTAAGTTCACTGCCTACAAGGAGGAACTGGCAATGTGTAGTAGATATGCCTCACTGGCACACAACAGTCAGCCTAGCAATTAAGTTCTTCAAACACCAGGAGCAGGAGTTGAAACTCCAAAGCTGCTTTGCTGAAGATTTCTCTCAATTGTACTGTTCAGTGGATCTGAAACCCCCACAGCTGCTCACTACAGCCTATATTAAGAGACAATCTAAATTTTTTCAGGACTTTAATAACTTCTCTAACAATCTCTTTTCCAACTACTACTAGCATCTCCAACAGCCTTTCATTGCAAGTTTTAATTTCTCATGGCTGAGTCCTGAACACAAAGTAAAGGACAATTTTAATCTCTACTGCTGTACCTGGTGAGTTCAGTAAAAGAGCAAGGGAGGTCAGCGAAAGCAAAACTGGACTGTTCAGCAGCAATCAAGTGGAAAGATAGAAAGTGATATGTAAATTTCAATGGGATTGATTTTGCTACAGTTTTTCCCTTCTCTGTGGTTAGAAATAAGCATTTAGGCTCAGAATTAAAGTGTGCGTAAGATACATATAAAGGTCACTTCAACACTGTAATACTGAACTGTGCATTCCAGGATTGTCTAACTTGCTTGGTCATTGGTCTCCTTTCCACATCTGCAACTACTATAAACTGAGGCAAAGCCTAATCCTGGGTGTCCTAGAGAAGGCTGAAGGTCCTACTCAATTCTTATTAAAAATACAGTACCTAGCCTGTGGGAGAAGTTTGCTTTCAGGGAGTGCATTCTGTTCTTCAGTATTTATTAGACACCACGAGAAAGAATGCTCTGCAAGGCTCATGCAGGTATAACTTCATAGAGTTTAAGGCCAGAAGGGACCATTAAATCATCTAGTTTGACCTTTCGTACAAAACAGGTCATTAAATTTCACCCAGCTATCTCTGTATTGAGCCGAATAGCTTGTGCTTGGCTAGAGCATATCTTCCAGAAAGGTATTCAATCTTGATTTGAGGACATGGAGACATGGAAAAGCCACCACTTCCCTTGGCAGTTTGTTAAAAATTTGGGACTAATTTCTAACGTGAATTTCACTTCAGCTTCCAACCACTGGTTTTTATTATACTTTTCTCCGCTAGACTGAAGAACCCATTAGTACCTGGTATTTTCTCCCCAAAAGAGTATTTTTACAAAAGAGTAATCAAGCCACCACTCGATCTTCATTTTGATAAGCTAAACAGACTGAGCTCTTTAAGTCTCCCACTACCAGGCATTTTTCCCAGCCCTTGAACTTTTTTGTGGGGTTTTTTTCCTGCACCATCTCAACTTTCTGAACATCTTTTAAAAAATGTTGATACCAGAACTGGATGCAGTATTCCAATATTGGTCTCATCAATGCCATATACATAGGTATATGCCACAGCACTGCACTGGGATCCCATGTTCAGTTGCTATGACACCCAATTGCTTTCCAGAGTCACTGCTTTCCAGGATACAGTCCACCATTCTCTCTAGGTAAGGACTACATTCCTTGTTCCTAATGAATAACTTTGCATGGGCTGTATAAACACATTTTATTTGAATGGGTCCAAGTTTACCAAGTGATCCATGTTGTTCTGTATGACTGTTCTATCCTCATCATTATCATTCCACCAATCTTTATCTTTCTTTATTTTATCAGCAGTGATTTTACACTGACTTCCAGATCATTGATGAAACATTGGGCCTAGTACTGATTTTACACTTAATGTAAAATAATGGCAAAGTTGATATGGGGATTCAATTAATAAAAAAAGAAAATTTAAGGATGGAATATAATTAATACCAGTGAACTTGGTTGGAATGGTCACACTGAATATAAACCAGGTCATGATCACTGGTCCCTAGGCAACCATGAATTTACAGTCCAGTGATGGATTCATCTTTATCTGTCATAATGAGGTCCAAACTAGAGTTACCTCATTTTGGTGCAATATGTTTGTGTTAGAAAATGTATACCTTTTAGAAACTCTAACTGTAGGAGACCTCAAGCATACCTCCAAAACTGAAGTCCCACATACCACCACAAATTTTTCTTTCCACACATTAGAGACAAATTCTGAAGGAGTAACTCATCTTGTCCTCCAGTTTGATTCGGTAGTCTGTAGCAGATCCCCACCAGTATCCCCTACTGGGTTTTATTAGTTAGAACACTGATCCCCATGCATTCAAAATCCTATGGTTCTGAGTTATTAATGACTCTAAAACAGGTAACGGTGTCTTTAATGTAGAGTACCAAGCTCTCACAATCTCTTTTTACCCACTCTATCCTTCCTACCAACATGATAACAAGTGACCCCAATCGAGCACTGCTACTGAAAATCTCCGAATTGCAGTGCAAGGACACACCGACACCTGAAGTGGAGCACCCAAAGTGACACACATCTCAAAGAACCCTCGTTACTACATAAGGTGAGTAACTTCCTCTTTTAACGTTCTAATCATGCAAGTTATCTCAGCAGGTTTCAGTAATGTCAATTACATCAAATTTCTTAATGATAATTTTTGAATTCCCGTACTTGTTACTCAGACTCTTAGTGCTGGTATATAAGCAACTGAAAAATGTCTTCTCTTCACATTCTTTGCCACATCGGTTCAATTTATTCGCAAAACGCTGAGTTTGAATCACACCAACTGATCTTCAGATGGTGAATAAGCGATGTGAGATGATAATCTTAGGAAAAAAAGATCTTGTGGTGAAATCTCCCACTCACTTAAATGGTCCCAAAAATTCACCCTAGGCTTTTTATGCAAATCTATTTAAGAGAAGAAAATGAATGAACCCTTCCAAATTTCTGACACAGTCTGAATTATTTCTAATACTTTTTCCCCCCTCCCAAAAAAGTTTTCCATCAGATATCAGCTACTTTTTTAAAAAAAGGAAAAAAGTCTGAAAGACCTCACACAAACAGAAGGGAATAGGAAAAAATGTATCTGTGCTTGCCTGAAAATTTCCTTTGGAGTAATAAGGTCCTCAGATCCATTACAATTGGCACTTAAACATATTTGCAGCTGGGGGCAGAATAAGACCCGTCAGGTACTGGCAGCAGGGGAATGCCCCGCTCTCTGAAATTCCCTCCAGCTGAGAACTTCCACAGCCAAGATCACTCATATTTATGTTCCTAAATTACAGATTTTGTTAACTATACTTTGAAGGGGTGGGGAAGAAAACAGCTTCCTCTACTGCAAAGCATGGTAACTGCTACTCCTTGGATGTCAATTTCCATCTCTATTCTGGATGACTGTTTATCTCCAAAGTGAGCTGGAGCTGTGGATCTTATTACTTATAGTAAGGAAAATTTTCAGGTAAGCACAGATTTTTCCCATTCTTCTTTGCGCTAAAGTCCTCAGAACCATTACAAGAGGATTTTCTTAGCAGTGTGCCCTGAACGTGGGAAGCAGGATTATCCTTTAAATATGGATATCCAAAAGGGGAGGCAAGGGGGCTTCCTGGACCTGAGAGGGGCCCAGCCCCTAGGAGCACATGCAGTGACGGTGACTGGGGGGCGAGGGGGAGAAGAGAGCTCGGGGGGGGGGGGGGGGGACGACTGTGGAGTTCTCCTCTCTGGCCCCAGCCCCGGGGCAGCCTGCCTGCACCCCAACCTCCTCATCCCTAGCCCCACCTCACCCCAGAGCCCACACCCCCAGCCCTCTGCCCTAGTCCTGAGTCTCTCCCACATCCCAACCCCCTTCCTGGACCTGAGCCCCTCCCACACCCCAAGCCCCTTATCCCCAGCCCTCACCCCCCCACACACACTCCAAACCCCTCAGCCCCACCCCAGTAATTTTGTTATGTGCACCAATATGTGGAGGGGACGGGGGGGGGGAAGATGGGGGACGACATGACTTGGATCATTCTGGGCACCACTAAAAATTATACAAACTTGCTGCCCCTGCCTAGAAACTCTACCCTTTTTTATTGCATGGAACCACATGGACCAGATAGGTCTGCATTTTCCCTGAAGTTCTCAGCCTGGGATATGAGAAAGGATCACCAGGAGTGGGGGACCATTAGAGGTGGCAGCAAAGACCCTTTACTGCACTTTGGGAGGAGGCAGCAGTGGCTGAGCTCTGCAGTCAGAGATGTGGTTGCTGGTGTGAGCTATAAGGGCTCAGTAGTGATCTTCCATCTAGCACACTGCCCTATGGCTTCACTCCTGTCCTGGAGATGGGGGAGATCCTGAGCCATTTCTTTTCCATTATGCCTGACTCCTATCCTGCTCAGGAAGGGGGCCAAGACAACCCCACCCAAACCAGGCTGTGAAGGAAACTGCACTCTGCTCACAGAGCCAGCCAAGCACCCCAGTGAGACACTCGAGAGTGAGCCAGGAGGGAGAAGTGCAGAACACAGACCTTTGCTCTTGCCTTTGGCTGTTCTCGGACTAACTCTCTCCCTGAATCCTGCAGAGGCACCAACTGCTGAAAACACCTCAAAAAATGCAACCCTGCGACCCAATCACACTATCAAGCCAAATTATTCACCTAAAATTTAAAATAAAGTTTGGAACTTCCCTCAGAAAGCTCTACAGCGGGGAGTTCTGGTGTAGTCACCTGCTGCAGGGGAGGCAGAAAAAACTGGAAGGAAAGAACTTCAGGCAGCAAGGCTGGCAGTGAATGACAGATGTGGTTTTACCCCCAAGCTGCAAATAGGCCAAAGCGCGTATTGTAATGGATCTGTGGACCTCAGCATGAAGAAGAAACCGCGCCTCTCTAGAAGAAACCTTAAAATGAATTACACACAAAGCCAAGTTCACAAAACATACAAAACTTTAAAAATACTCACTAAGTTTTCAGTTATTTGCACATTCTGTTTTTACCATCTACTCTCTTCCCTTTGAGGGAAAAAAATAATGACCACACCGCAGCCAAGAATAGTTAGTAAACACATGCCTACAGTACGGTTCATGGTTTCACTTGTTTTAATTATTTTTATAGCCAAATTAAGCAGCAAGATTCAACTGTGATAAAACCCAAACAAGAGAACCAAACAATTTAAATTCTGGCTGACAAATATGCCATTGTGCTTTCACCACTTCACAGTCCATTTCCCCAACCAGTACAGTGTAAGCTGGATGATGTTATACTTATTTTGAACTTCCTGTTTTTGTTTCACTCTTTAATATTATGCCTATTCTGTATCTTATGCTGGGGGTGGGCCTACTAACAATCCTGGCAGGATTATTATTTTTTTGTTGGTTGCAAAATGTAAAGAACCTGTTTCGGAAGGATGGGGGGGCCACTTTTCAGGGAAATCTGAAGGATAATGCTGAGAAGTCTAGACTTTTCATTTATAAAGGAGTCTGTCCTGAGAATGGAACTTATGAACTCAGTGGACGAACGCACCCTACTCCCGCTCCTCTGCGGGACGGAAGATAAAGTGTTATTTTGAAAGTGGAACCAGACATTTAAAGTATCAAATATCTGAGCCAAAGCAACAAAGGAGATTAAGGGTGCCTCCTTTGGGGGTTATAGGCCTTGTGCTGGAGTTGAATGAACGTTCAGTTCTTTCATTCACATGTGATTCACCCATTCTCTCTTTGCAGGCCAGCCATTTCCTCCTTTGTTCCTAAAAGGAGTCCATTTCACCTTATTTTTGTTTTAAGCATTTATTAAACCTCTTGAGTAAAAAATCTGAAACTTCTCTGATGAGGAACAAAAAGTTTTCTTTTGTCCAGGAAAAGCTCATGCCTTAAAAGTGCAGCTAAAACACCCTGCTTAAATTAAGTCATTGGGCCCATTTACCAGCTTTTCCTTTTTTTTTTTTTTTTTTTTTTTTTTTTTTTTTTTAAATGCACGTTTTCCCTCCTTCAGGTTCATCTGAGTTTGGAGATCTTTTTAAAAGGTTCCCCAAGATACTCAAGAGTTTCCATTTTAGGATAATTGTTCATATTTATTTTCTTTGTGTACAAAGCCGAGTTTACAAATGCTGCAATATTTACCTACTACCCTGTGCAACAACCTGAGTAACCTGCAAGCTCAAACTTCGTTAATACAAAGCATAAATGCAGCAGAGAGAAAGGTTTTTTGCACTAGGAACAATTTGTTGGATTGTCCTCTTTGTATTTTTAAGGGAATTTTGTTGAGAACATTGGTGTTTCTGGCAATTTGTTAATTTACTTGTGCAACAAGTTGTGGAACTACATCTTTTCAACTGTAAGCTCTGCAGGGCAGGGACTGTCTCCTTGTTTTGTTTGTACAGCACACAGGCAGTCCAGTCCTGCCTGCGGACGTTGGGTACTACCATAATAAGTGTAGAATACTAAAGAAGCTATTGAATAGCAGTTAGCTACAGCTTCAGCTCAGCAGCGATCGAACCAAAAAAACAAGCAGACCAGCTAGTTTCTAATTTTTTTTTCCATTTTTGAATGACATGCAGATAAACAGGTCAGATCTGTCAGCCCACATTTATTCAATTCCTTATTGAATTTTATTTTTTTGGAAATCCTAGACTCATTTGAGATTCAGATGGTTTCCTTCTAAAGGACTGTTTCAACTAAAATTTTCATTAATTTGCTAAAAGCTCAGGGTTCTTATCTAACCAATCCTGACGCCTGACATCTTAAATTACAAAGATTTTTTTTTTTTTTTAAACAGAGAGAATTTAGACAAAACAGGATGTTTTTACACTCAGGACCTGTTATTCAAAACAAACAGAAAAAAAGAAGTGTTCACATTTAAGGCAGCCTTAGTGATTACAGGAAGAAAAAAAAAAAAATCAAGCGTTCAACCAAAACCAGTGAGATTCTAATGACTAGCATGAGCAATTTTTAGGCTTCAGGAAGTTTCAGAGCTCAAAATCCACTGTATCATTTACAGTGCCGATATATCTCTCGCCATAATATAGCAGCAAGAGGGCAAAGATGCCATCTTCCTCATCTCTGCTTGCTTTAAACATAAAACTGCTATTAAAAGGAAGAAAAATATTACAATCTGACTCTCACGGGCATTCAAAGTAAGGATAAAGTGGCAGATTTCCTGTTATGCAAATCTTATCTTGTATTTGATTTAGAAAAGAGTCACTATGATGATAGGCAATGCTATTTAAAGCAAGATTAATCTAGTCTTTAAAAGATACCTTGAAGCCTGGCACCTTTGGTCATCTCCAGCAGAGGTTTATATAATATATTTTAAGATTCCAAATCATTGATATATGACAAAGACTAAATCTATTTATTATCTGAAACAATATATTTGAAAAAACGAAACAGTTCCTAGCTTACTTATCAGACTACAGTTTTTTGTGAAGATTTCCACAGAATCTAATGCAAGGGCTCCCCCAAATCTTAAAATTCCCCCAAAAGATTTCCAGTAGTCCTAGTTACAAGTTCAGGGTTGAGAATAAAATAGTAATACTTTGCATGTACGGCTGCAGAATCAGATTTTATTGACTTCAATGGGAACAAATAAATAAAGGTTTGCAGGATTAGGCCTTACTGCTCTTTCTAAAGTACATCTAATTACTCTGAAAGAGTAGAAACATTTTCATTAACAGATGTCTACCATCTCACTTTACATTTAGAGATTTATTTCAGCATACCTTTTTCATTTCATTTTCTAGATTTTCCTCTTCTTGACCTTCAGATAGCCGCCTTCTCAACTCTGCTATTTCCCTTTCAACATTCTCCCGGTATTGGCCCCACTGAGCTCGCTCTTGCTCCAGCCTGTGATGAAACTGGAGCTCATAGTCACGAACAGTTTCTGTAAAGCAATGTCACAGAAACTTTCATTATCAGGGCAAGTTATAAAGTGTGAGACTACAAATTATGCAGTTCCAAAGAAAATCTCAGAATGTTTGTGCAAAGCTTGCTGTTTGCGTTGTACAATCCTTTCAATTCTATGTAACACTCAAGACTGTATCTTTTTCATGTTTTGCCTTCTCCCTGTTCCCCAGAGCTCTGTATAATAGATACAACTCTTCTGGCTGAGGACTGTCTGAAACTCCACTTATAGGAATAGTAAAATATTCTTAACTGGCCAAGAGCATCTCTATGGAGTGATTCAAATGATTCCCTTCCCCTCCAGAGGGTGAGTACACTGTCTTTGCAGTACTGCAACCTCACGAAGAGCAGGGAGATCTAGAAATAAGCTACATCTTGTACATGTATCTTGAGATATGTCACATGTTATAGACTTGACCTTGTCCTCAGAGTGTGTTAAATTCCTTTCCCAGAAACGGTTCCAGGGACACAAAAACATGACTCAACAGAACTTCTGAACCTTGGAAGATCATGCAGCATTCTGCTAGTGAAAAAAAATCAGTAAAACTACAGAATTTTTACCACTATTTAAACAGGTCTACAGGCAACTTTCTATCACCCTAAAATTTAATATAGAATTCAAGATTGTTTTTGGCTTTTTGTTTTTGTTTTTAAATAAAACAAGTAAACTGTCCATATTTTTAAAGGATCTCTATTCTGAAGGGAAAAAAAGTCAGACAACGATCTTCTAAACGAAATTATCATGTAAAGAAAATTTTTACAAGATATATCTATTTAAAAATAACTATTTAAGGGCCTCTAAACTGGGCACAGGCAATCCAAGACAGCAACGGTAGTATTTTGTGTGCCCTATGATATGCTATATGCTTCTGTCATACCTTTTAGTTGATCACATTGAACAAAGAACTAACCACAAGTGCAATGAACTGCACCTTGCCAAGAAAGCTACCAGTAACTCAACAGATCCAAGGGAACTAAAATTTAGTCTAGATTAACATCATTAATTTAAATAGCTTCCTATATTCATGCCAAGAGTCACGTTGCTCAAATATGCTATTTCTATTTTGATTTACAAAATCTACCCACAGCAATCTAAACACTATGCAAATAACCAAAATCCCCTTAAAAAAAAGGAACAAAAATAACTTCCACATCCCCAAAAACACAGAAAGGACTAAACCTTCTCAGGTAACTCTGCTTGTCTATTTAGACTGTAAATTATTCAAGGCAGGTAATACCTGTATGTATGACACCTAACGCAATGGAGCCGTGATCTTGGTTGGGGACTCCAGTGTCTTCTATAATAGTCTAGTTCAGTGGTTCTCAACCTTTCCAGACTATTGTACCCCTTTCAAGAGTCTGATTTGTCTTGGGTTATCCCAAGTTTCACCTCACTTGAAAACTACTTGCTTACAAAATCAGCCATAAACATACAGTTTGACACCTGAGCCTGTGTTTCATTTGTGAGCCTTGTCTAAACCCCGAGCCCCATTGCCCGGGGTTGAAGCACGTAACTTAGCTTCGCAGAGCCCCTTGTGGTGGGTGGCCCCAGGCAACTGCCCTGCTTACCACCCCCTAACACCGGTCCCGCATTTGCAACCTGCCTAAACCCGATGCAACCCGCAGGTTGAGAAATACTGATCTAGATGAGTTAAGTACCCCTGGAACACCTCTGCATACCTTCAGGGGTACCTGTACTCCTGGTTGAGAATCACTGATCTAGTTCTGTTATTTGTGTATTAATAAGCCAAATTATGTTTACTTGCCAACTGTGACAGAGTGTATCAGATCCTCTCTACTCCCTACAGCAGGCATTGGAGCCCTGACACTTTTTGCTCAAGGAAAATCCATTCAGACCACACTACCAACAAGACAGGCCTGCTGATCAATCAAGAGCCAGCAGCCCAGTTAAGAAGGCTTGCCTACTTGTCATCAGTGGCAGAACTGGGGAAGACTGGAAGAGAGGAAGACCGTCTCAGTATTAACCCAGTAGGTCAGGGCCTTGCCTTCAAAGTGCTACAACAAAGTGCCTCTATGTGAGGTTTTCTTTCTTTAATTAAAAGGCACAGACAGCCAAGTCCTGAGTTTGTTATTTCACTGTTGAAAGACTGATGTCAAGCTTACTGCATGGGTTTCCTGGTCTCGGCAGGCAGCCAAAACGTTCAGACTAAAGCAGTGAATGCCTAATGCACCAGACTGATCCCACAAGGAGGTGTTGCAGAGCAGCCCCACCTGCCACACCGAAATACATGAAAAGCTGTATTCTCTAGAGTAAATACGTAACAAGGCAGATTTCTGCAATACCTACACCCAACAGGTAGCAAAAATAGTTATCGCAATAGCAGTTATGTCCTAAATTACTGTCTGCATGTTCCTCCTTACAGGTAGTTTGTATCAAGAGTAAATCAGTGAGCGTGCAGCATGCTAGAATGTGATCTATATGAACTATTCTATATTCTTGCAGGAGAAAAAAGAAAGTATGATGACATATTTAGCCACAAGACATGGGAAGAGCCAATGTGATGGCAATGGAGGGACATTTAAATGTTTGGCAAAGACAATTTTGCATGCCAAAGCAGAGAAACAAGTCATCCTGAAGCTGCTGTCAGACTAACCAGGTCACATATACCATTACTTGTCTTTGTGAAGGAGGAATGGCTATATTCTCAGTCCCTGAAGAATGGTCCATACAAGCTAAAAATTTCCCAGTACATATTGCAAGAATTGGAATTGGTCAGCTAAAGACTGAAATCACCAGTCTGCTTAATGTAACTTCCACGGCACAAACTGCTTATTCTGTACAGCAGTGGTTCTCAGCCTTTCCAGACTACTTTTCTCCATCTCAGGAGTCTGATTTGTCTTGCGTGCCCCAAGTTTCATCTCACTTAAAAACTACCCGCTTACAAAAATCAGACATAAAAATACAAAAATATCACAGCACACTATTACTGAAAAATGCTTACTTTCTCATTTTTACCATATAACTATAAAATAAATCAACTGGAATATATTGTACTTAACATTTCAGTGTGATACTTGAGCCTTTGTTTCGCTTGTGAGTCTTGTCTGAAGCCCAAGCCCTATTGCTCGGGGTTGAAGCATGCAACTTAGCTTCGAAGGGCCTCCTGTGGCATGTGGCCCCAGGCAATTGCCCTGCTTGTGACCCTCTAAACCCATCCCGCAACCTTCAGGTTGAGAAACACTGATTTAGATGAGTTGAGTAAACCCTGGAAGATGTCTGCCTACCCCTATGGGTATGTGTACCCCTGGCTGAGAACCACTGCTGTACTGCATCAAGAACAATAACATCACCTATTAAATAAATTGCTTGTTTACCTTGCTGTAACTGCAGTAGTTAGCTAGCTTCCTCTGGACTTACCTTTCATAATTGCTTGTAGTGAAGCGACTTCTTCTTGCCACTGCCTCTTCACCTCATCAATAGCTTCCTGCTTTGTATTCTCAGATACTGTAGCTATGGCTTTGATGTTCTCCATTTCAGCCTGGGCTTCCAATAGTTGTGTCCGCAGATGTCCTAGATCATCTTGTGCTGCTTGCAGTACTACATTTTGCCTTTTCAGGTCCTCTGAAATCAAGTATTCATAGAATCATAGAATATCAAGGTTGGAAGGGACCTCAGGAGGTCATCTAGTCCAATCCCCTGCTCAAAGCAGGACCCATCCCCAACTAAATCATCCCAGCCAGAGCTTCGTCAAGCCTGACCTTAAAAACCTCTAAGGAAGGAGATTCCACCACCTTCCTAGGTAACCCATTCCAGTGCTTCACCCCCTCCTAGTGAAAAAGGTTTTCCTAATATCCAACCTAAACCACCCCCACTAAAACTTGAGATCATTACTCCTTGTTATGTCATCTTGTACCACTGAGAACAGACTAGATCCATCCTCTTTGGAACCCCCTTTCAGGTAGTTGAAAGTAGCTATCAAATCCCCCCTCATTCTTCTCTTCTGCAGATTAAACAATCCCAGTTCCTTCAGCCTCTCCTTATAAGTCGTGCTCCAGCCCCCTAATCATTTTTGTTGCCCTCTGCTTCCATTTAATTTAGTTAACAAATTCAGTTTGAAGTGCAGCTCTATCTGCTACAACAGAAATTGGTGCTTTAGTAAAGGAAAACAAGAGTGAGTCTGAAGTTGAAAACTTTATCCGTGATAGTTAAAGAAAATCTTTAAGTAACATTCCAGGTTTCGCTGCTCATCAAGTTCCTTTTTTATGTGTTTCTCATTCATCCAGTGTAGAGACTGAAGACACTACTACAAAGCAGACACTGTAAATACCACTTATCAATCAATATGCCAATTAAGCTAATTGGACTTTTAACTACTTCACTGTCATGTAACTCACATACTGGGAATACTTGCTGGGAATGAGCATGATCTGGAAGTCAGAGGATAGGACTGAAGTCAGGAAGATTGCTTGGTTTTGCTTTGTAACCTTGGATATGTCACTTACATAAACTGAAATATAGAAGTTATCTGTAAAAGAGGGACACTACCTTGTTGCCTCATGGGAGCCTTAGGAGATGCTTACACTTTGTACAGCACTTTGTGATCCTCTTATTACAGGCACTACAGAATTGCAAAGTATTATTACCCGGACCCCAATTATGCTATAACCATGCAATCTGCAGAAAAATTGACCCTTTATCACAACTGTGCTAAGAATCTAAGCTTTCATTAAAAACACATTCCTCGCCCTTATAGTTACAAATATAACTTTCAAATATAACAGAGCATAAACAAATTATGTATTGTCTTCCAGAGAGTCTGCAGACAACCTGAAACAATAGCTCTGCAAGATGTAAGTTATGCCATTCATCTCATTGGAGGATTAAGTCTGAATCCTAAAGATAAGAATTTGTATATGTCAAGCATTAACTGTTTCACCTATGATAATTTTAGCAGAAACATGCAGCTAGTGTACTGATCCCACAATACCAAACTGCTTCCCGTGCTTCTCTAGTGCAAAAAGGCTCACCCTACCCAACTGCTAGAACGGACATTTCCCCTTCCCACTCCTGATGTAGTTGAGGTGTTGCCAGTGCAAAAAAAATCTGGCATATTGAAAACTGCAGATGTAAAAAAGTATAAAATGAGCTGAACAGCAAAACAGACACACAGGACTACCTGCTGATATTATTTGTTTTCATACTTAATTCATAAAAACCTCCATTTTTATTTAAAGGAAGCGGTTGCAGAAGCCTGCTATACCAAACTGCCACAGAATCCAAGGACTTTGCCACAAAATGAATCCTGTGTTCTGCAAAGTACGAGGCACCTTGACTATTACTATTATGAGGACTTCCTTTCCCCAATAACATTTGTGTCGTTATTTCCAGCTTTTATAGCAATATTTAGTTTATCAGCCTTATGTTTATAGTTCTACTGCTTTCAATCAATTGTTCTTTTTCCTTTCACACCTCATAATACTTTAGTTTCAAACCCTGCTCTATTTAAACAAAAACTCTTTAAATTACTAAATTCCTGACCTTGCATGCTGTATTGAAATGTCTTATGGAACTAGGTAGACCAGACTAAGATGTTTTACATAAAAAAAAAAGCACACTAAAAATATTTTTAAGTGCACATTTTGTATTCCTAAATGTAATGCATACAACATTGTAGTCTGCTGCAAAAATATTTTCCTCAAGAGACACCGCAAGGATGATAATAAAACAAGTTAAATATCAGTTCACACTTTGGGCTGGCGTTCACTGAACGTGACAATGCAGCCTTAAGGAGTCATGTAAACTAATGGGATGTTAAACGCGACTTTGCAGTCAGTGTAGAGAGGGACACCGAGTCACATTCATAGAGTTTAAGGCCAGATGGGACAATGAGATCATTTAGTCTGACCTCCTGTAGATCACAGGCCACCATCACCACCACCCGGCACCTATACTCAAAACACAACAACTGAAATTAGACCAAAGTACTAGAGCCCACAGAAGATTCCTATGGTTCCAGAAGAGTTTTACCCACAACCAGCTGACATGTTAAATAAGATGTGTCCTCCCTCTACGCTGACTTATGTTTTTTAACATCATGTTAGTTAAAATGACTTCTCAAGGTTATGTTGTAACACACTAATTTTCTAGTGCAGAAAAGTCCATTAGTGGTAATGACTACCCCTATGCTTTAATATTTGTTTGCCCCCACCACCATCCACACCACCACCACCACCATCCACACCACCACCACCACGGCCTAATTACCAAAACGGACACGGTAAAGAAGCCAGTCACCTGGCAGGAAGTACACTCTTTAGGTTACAATACAGGACTGGGAGCTAGTCAAGCTGTATTCTATTTCTGACTCTACTACATACTGCCTGTGTGACCTCAAAATAATAATTTAATCTCTCTTTGCCTCAATTTCCCTATCCATAAAATGGTGGTGAGAGTACCTGTCTGCTTCAAAGGGATGTTACTACCAGTCATCAGTTAAGCCTTGTAAAAAGCTTTAAGATTTTTATTCTTTATTATTTGTATTACTATAGTGCCCAAAGGGCCAAATCAAGGTCAGGGCTCTTTATACAAGGCAATGCACAAACACAACAGAAGGGATATTTTACCCAAGATTCTTCAAGGCAGGGAAAGTGCCTGGAAAGGGCAAAGTACTTACGTTAGGGTTTTCAATAGCACCCCTTTCACGTTGGTGTCTATGCACCTACGTGAAAGGAATGTCAAGAGGAAAAGTGATTTCTAACTATTTTAGTTTGGGGAGGGAGGTTGCTGTTGCTGACCACAGTCCAGCAGCGTCTTGCCTTTACGTTTTCATTTCCCTGGTCCCAATAGCTAGAAAAACACTCTATGCTCTTGTCTTCAATATGTCAGCTGTACATGCGTATGAGAGCAGAAAAATAAGCAAGTTGTAGTTTTAATGAAATTTTTCTTGGCTTTACTTTCTTTTATATTTTTAGGACAAGAAAGCAGTTAGGATTAAAAGGAGTCAGTAAATCAACCCTGCACTTAAATAGAAGATAGCTGCTTTTCTCCATTCTTCTACAGCAAGTACATGAGCTAGTGGGGTTCACATTTTCCTCAAAGAGTGTTACTAAAAATAAATACTTTTAGCTGTCAAATTTAAGCTATGCAAGTTTGGCTGCTTACGTTACAATTAATCAGACTGATCAATCATTCAAGATATAAAACCCAATTACATACTATGTAACAAGCTGACCACAACTGACAGAGCACACGGAAAATGTGTCTCTAAGTGTTCCTGTTAGTTACTGGTCAAAGAGGATGAAAACCCTTTTACGTCAGTGGGTTTGTATTAACTCAGTGGTTTCCAAACTGTGGTCTCTGAAGCATTTATTGGTGGTCAGTCGAAAGCTGGCAGGTCACATGGTGCTTGGCACCACCTCCTTGCTTCCAGCTACTGCTTCTACTGTAGTCAAGAGCCTAAAGGACTATAAAAATAGCTGGAAACAAGAAGGAACCAGCCTGTCCCCACTAGTGGGCATTGCTGTAACAACAGAACAATGGCAACGACCAGAGCCATCAGCAGAAGTTTAAAATTAATCAAACAATGTCCTAAGATTCCTTTTCCATATAAGCAATTACTGTAATTGCCCCAAGGATATTACACAATTGTGAATTGGAGGGGATGGTGTCCAGCAGATGCTATCACAATGTGGTCTATGCTATGAGAGTTTGAGCACCCCCACATTACTTTATTTTAAAAAGCAGGATACTGTGGAATTTTATGTGCATTTCAAGATGATTTGCTGACTCCTATCAGTAGGGGTATATACTTTAAAGTCAAATTACATTTTTCTTTCTTTTTCACCTTACGTTAACTCTCCATTTCAAGATTTCTACATAAAAGGAGAACAGTTGTATGATAATTACAGAAAACAAAATCTTCATAAATTAGATTACAAAGAAAGGTGGCTGATACATTCTGAAACTCTAATTATGTAACCAGATAACTGTTAGGGTTTTTCTCTTTGCCTCTTTATATTGGCCTTTAAAAAAGTTTGGCAGGAAAACTCACATTTTCTGTTGGCTAATAAGAGACTTTAACAGTGTCTTACCACCTGTCAACCAGGATATCCCACCAACCGACTGCCAATGCAAGAAAACCTTTGCTTTAAACCCTACTTCTTTAAAAAAAAAAAAAAAGGGGGGTTAGCACTACTAAGATTGTTCTCTAACCAGGGATTATTCAAGGCTTAGCATAAAAATAGGCTTTAAAATAATTCAGAGAACCTAGAACTTACCTTCCTTAGCCAAGTATAACTCTTTAAATTTTGCCCTCTTTTGATTAAATTCTTGCTCAAGCTGCTGGTTTGTACGCAGAAATTCTGCATTGACTTTTTCCAATTCTGCTAGCCGTTGCAGAAGAGCAGCTAGAACAAAAACAAAAAAAGTAAGGTGTGTCACTAACAGTTAAAGAATCCCACACAATCACATGTTGCAACTTTAAGACTTAGGATTTATGATTTTAAAATATATTTTTCACTCATTAGCTCAAGTGTTATCCAATGACAAGCCACTATGCCTGGTCAAAGGTTTTTGTGTTGTTTTGTTTTGTTTTTTAAAAACCAGCAAGAGTCAACAGTTCTAGTCATTACAACAGTGAGTTCTGGCATACATCAACTGCAGCTAAGAATAACTCTTCGGGTTGACTCTTGAGTCATACTGAATCCTTCTTGAAAGGAGAATTCACCACATACAAGGAAGGGACAAGTTACAAGAACTATGTTTAGTAACTGTATTACCACCAGGGATTTTATTCTGACATTAGGGAATCTGTTTGCATTCTTACTTTCTCCCTGTACACACATATCCTCACTCCCATGTATGAAGTCACAAAGCACTTATTACATATCAGGGGTTAAAATTAAAACAGGTTACTGGCTATGGGTACTAAATGAAAAGGTGAAACCCATCCCTCAACCATGTCATACTCTTCCCTGTCTCCACTGCTTCCTCCCTGCTAGAGCAGAGTTTGTCAAACTCTAGTCCATGGACTATTGGTGATCCTCAGAGCATTTATTAAATGGTATGCAGAGAAACGACCACTCATGTGGCAATTTCTCCTTATTTAAAGCTGCTCAACTGCCTTAAGACAGCTAAAAATACATTAAGTACTTTCTAAAAAAATTTTTTTCCATGCAAGCAATTATTGTAGTTGCCTTAAGGATGTCATTATTGGAAATAGTAGGGGAGGTGGTCCACAAATACCAACACACTCTATAAAAATACAATCCACAAAGAAAAAGCAAGAAAGAACCTCTGTGATAGAGAATTCAGAATCTCAACAAAAAGTACCATATGTTGCTATAAAGCAAGAATTTTTGCTATAATTGCCTCCCAGGTACTGGTCATGAGGCAAGATATAAACTTTGTCAGTTTCCCAGGAAGTACAGTGACACCTTAAGAAACAGAAGGTTTCAGATTACACACTTTAGAACAGTCTTTAAAAATTCAAATAGAAAACAGCAAAAAAATTTATAAAACCCACAGACATGCTAAATACTTCTCACGCTATAATTTCACCAAGCAAATGAAGTTCGGTTAAGTATTTCTCTTTCAATTCTACAACAGCATTTTATGAAGAAGTTTCGCCTCCACCATGTAGACAATCTGAGTCACTGCTTTGAAATAATAGCCTCTTCATAGCACAAGCTAGTTAAATCGATACCCCACCTAATGTATTAAAATTGCTTACATGTCACACAGACACTAACATACTCTCCACCAAAAAGAAAAGTGTTAAAAATAGCACATTATACAATAAGATGCACTACTTTCTGCAACCTCAAGTACCTTTAAGCAGCACAAGAGGTGTAATGAGGACTATGTAGTGGTAAAAAGCCAGAGAGGAAAACAATGATCAATTTGCCATTGAAATTTTGTGAATTCAAGGATAATGTTCATTTCTGTTAATTTTTGGCCATCTAGGAAGAGATTAATTTTTGGTTACCTAGACCTAAGAAAGATATGAATAGCGGGATTCTCTAGAAGTAAGACTACATGTTGTAGACTTCTGGTTATAAAATAAAACTAGAATGTTTAACTGAAAAAAATATGTTCTTTGACTACACGTCTAATCTAATACAGGTAGCAGAGGGAAATCAAGTTAGACTAGCATTATACAATTTTTGTATCTAATTCCAATAACTACTAAATCTCTGAGGCAGCAGAACCCACACTGCTGTGAACACAGATTAGCATGGGGAAATCTATTATACACAAGTAAGCCACTCCTAGGCTAAGAAAGAGCCTATGAAATTTCAACCCCAAAGGTAGTTGTATGGAAAAATACTGAAAACTGAGATGGCATTTATTTTCTAAGCCTCTATCACAATTATAGCATTTCTATTATGATGCTATCACACACAGAGGAGTAAGTTTTAAGAAGGGTGGTTTTCCTTCTGTGGATGCTATTTGCATCCATAATTAAACTCTGAGCCCAGATTTGAGTAGCTATACATCTGAGTGACTACAGGTACAATTATTCCGACTGGCCCAGATCCGAAATCCAATTAAATTAATGGCAAGAATCGAACAGATATCAATGGGCTTTGGATCAGGCTCCCTGGACATACCTTTAATCTGTAATTTAACAGTTACAGGTGCAAATTGCACCTGGTCCTTAGCTCAATTGAACATTCACTTTAAAATCTATCAGGACAAAATACCAATCTATATGCAACTCATGCTTCTATTTCTCACACAATTTTTCAAATGGAAAAGATGTCGTAGGCCATTCCTGCTGAGCTCTCATTTCCACACACGGGAATGCAATCTTCAGTGTTTAATGACGCTGATGAAATAAATAGTAAACAAAGCCTGATGGATTGGTAGCACTTGCAGAACTCCGCCTGACTGAAACAGGATCTCCTGTTACAAACAGGAGATCAGAACATACAAAATGTTATAATAGCATTGGTATGAAATTCCTCTGAGGCAGCAGAACCCACACTGCTGTGAGCACAGATTAGAATGGGGAAGTCTAATTTATCAAAAAGAATAAGTTACCCCACTCTATTTTAAGGGCTATTTTTAAATTAACTTGACATGTCAAACTGAAAGAGGAAATAAAAAAGGATTGGCTCTTTAGTCAACCATTTCTGATCTATAAACAAAGTATATTCCAGAATATCCATTGCAAACAGATATGTTATTGAAGAGATGGCTAGAGAGTCCTTATTCAACACACAAATAGAAATAAAGCTGATGATTTTATAACTATGTGATTTTGGACTGCATATCTCATGTCATGAGCAGGAGGTAGTACACTCTCCCTTCACTGGGGAGACTATACCTAAGAATGTTGTATTCTGTTCTGGACATATCAATACTGGAAAAGGCTCAACAGATTAGAGGGAATATAGAGACTGGGCAGCAAAAACAAAATACCTATTTTTTAGGGGATTCATTTATGAGAGAGAGCTAAAAATTAAATGAAGGGATCCTTCGTGTATGGAGGAACCACTTGTTGGAAGATAAGAATCTCTTAATACAACATGAATAAAATTTGTAATATAACAAAGCATAAGGACAATAAAAATTCTCTCATTGACTTGTCACTCTAAAGCTGTTTGATAGAACACTTCCCAAATGGGCTAAAATATTATCTATACTAAAATTACCAGTTATGCAAATATATAGCAATCACTCCAGAACTAAGACAGAAAGCCGATTATCAATAAGATTATTTTTGAGCACACTGTGTCTATTTACAATTTAACAACACAAAACTTTCCACTCAATATTTTGAGTGTAGAGGAAGGCATCAAGATTTCAGACCTACAAAACCACAGCTGAACCACGAAAACTGGATCATAAATATATTTTTAAAGATCTGAGAAATATTTTATTTATAGACAATGTCATTTGTATCATTTTCCGTGGGTCTTCATGTTGCTGTCCCTATAACAAAAAGGGGAAGAAAATGAAAATGTCCAGCCCCCCTGTGCTTATTCCCCAAACCAAGACACTCATTTGCGGTGACCTCACATTTGCCTGAGAGTGACACAAGTGTGTGATATTTTGGCTCAGAAAGCAAGAAATTAGCAGCAAGAAGAGAAACTCTCAAAAAAATAAAAAAAATAAAGAGCAATCTTTTTCCATAAGGCTGTAGTGGTACGGCCCGTGGGCCACAGGTTGCCCACCACTGCCATAAGGTGTCAGCAGAGGTCTTTAAAATTTTGGAAAAGTCAATTCTTGCATGCAGATATTTTGAAAAACAGGCTCCTGGAATTTCATTTAAGTGTATACATTTTTAAAACTTACACCCCACTGCATCCTCCAAAAAAGTAAAAAAAATTCCATGTGTGTATCTCTAGAATGAGTAACAAAATCCACTAGTGTCCTTGCTGACAAGCGAGTAAGACACAAGCAATTCCTACTCTGAAGTTAAAATGGCTCAAATCACAGGAAACAAAACTTAATCTTTGAGAGCAAGGTTAATAGCCAAAAAAGCTGGAAGGAAAAGAGAACCTTGATTAAAGTTACTGGGTTCTCTCGGATACACATGTAGCCACAAACAGTAGGCATTTTAACTACCGGACCTGGACAAATAACTAGAGTATGTTCATTAGTCTAGCTACTTTTTTCTAGTTTTATTTGAGGACAGATATTTGTATCAGAGATTTTTCAGTTGATATCTCTGTTTTTAGAATGACTTTTTTTTAAAATAGTTGGGCTCTTCATTATAATAACTGAATTTTATTTCCTGGGCAGATTATTGCATACAACAAAGTGAATTAAGATCCAGGAAAATGTAACTGCAGCTGTGCAACAGAATACATGGGGTCGGTAGTGTTACAGAAAGTAGTTCTGCAGTAGTAACATTCTGAGTATGTAATTAGAGTATATTTAAATAGTGAGATTTTGAGAAATGTATCACTTTTCTTAGCAATCTTCTGGAAGTACCACTTACTTTATCACACAGGTGCAGGCTATTCACAGGAAGTTATCCAGCTGTCCTTCACCTGGAAATTTGATCAACTTGCCCTTCTGCACATAGAGACTAACAATTAAACACTCCGACACTTCTGTATGAACAATGCTACACAGAAATAAGTTATATGCTATTGATAAATGTACCTATTGTTTAACACTCAGAATTTTCAGTGTTTCTGTAATGCCTGCAAGCAGTCACGCTACAGTGCTAACATTAAAACAAAGCACTGCATGTTCAAAAAGTCAAATTGGAACAGGCTGTATTATAATACAAGTAATATATAAACTTTTTATAAAACTGAATCAGTGAAATGCATTTTCTCCTAGAAGATGCAATCTTTGAACACTTGTTTCTTTGTATTTATCCCCATTCATAGAATCATAGGACTGGAATGGACCTCGAGAGGTGTTCTAGCACTCAATGCAGAACTAAGTTATCTAGACCAGACCATCCCTGCTGGTATTTGTCTAACCTGCTCTTAAATATCTCCAGTGACAGAGATTCCACAACCTCCCTAGGCAATTTATTCCAGTGCTTAACTACCCTGACAGTTAGGAAGTTTTTCCTAATGTCCAACGTAAACTGCTCTTGGTGCAATTTAAGCCCGTTACTTCTGGTCTTAGCCACAGAAGTTAATGAGAACATTTTTTCTCCTTCCTCCTTGTACTTGAACAGTTGAACTGTTTTATGAACTTGAAAACTGTTACCATGTCTTCCCTCCGTCTTCTCTTATCTGGACTAAACAAACCCAATTTTTTCAATCTTCCCTCACAGGTCATGTTTTCTAGACCTTTAATCATTTTTGTTGCTCTTCTCTGGACTTTCTCCAATTTGTCCCCATCTTTCCTGAAATGTGGTGCCCAGAACTGGACACAATACTATAGTTGAGGCCTAATCAGCGTGCAGTAGAGCAGAAGAATTACTTCTTGTGCCTTGCTTATAACACTCTTGCTAATACATCCCAGACATTTTCTTTTTTTTGCAACAGTGTTACAATCTTGACTCATTCTTAATTTTCCTTTTCTACTTGTGTATGGATTTATGCTACAGGAAGGTTTTGAGTAGAAAAAAGTGAGAGGGAAAGAGGAAAGGTAGTTAAATAGATGGGAAGAGTATTGGGGAGGGACGGAGATGAAGCAGAAAAAAGTTCAGCAGTAAAGGGAGAAGTATGGAAAAAAGTGAGGATCAGCTAGGGTTAAACAAATACAGCTGAAACAAATTAATCCTGCATAAATGTATGCTTTAACACTAATAAATAATATGTTCCAATATTTCTAAAGTAACAATACAGAATGCTACATAAATGTTATTACTAGTGATTTCATAATCTTATGCATCCGAAGAAGTGGGCTGTAGTCCACGAAAGCTTATGCTCTAATAAATTTGTTAGTCTCTAAGGTGCCACAAGTACTCCTGTTCTTCTTTTTTTAAAATACCTGTATCTGCTTTGTGTAGCTGAGGTTGTTATTCAACATAGAAAACGTACAGGACCTTCAGCAATACTATTTTTTATGTGGCAATGTGGCTATAATGCAACCCATACATGTGCAAGAGACCCAAAATGAGGGAGAGTTCTTCGGTTCTAGTCATGAGCATTGATGGTTAGTTGAAATGTCCGTTAGCATTACTAAACCTGTTGTCTATTAAGTATCTTGAAACTACACATTTTATTTTCTTATATCTTTGGTGTCCAACTGACCATATTTTAAATTTTTAGTAAAATAATTTTGGAACATATTTTTCATGTCAAGTGGTTTATGCAGATTTTGAAAAGAATAATCAACTTAACTATTTCTGGTTCTAGCATTTCACCACTCCTCCCCCCACTTTATTTCCCTTTCTTTTTGGGTGTTTTGGCCATTTCATTTCTTGCTTATTCCCGCCTGTTCCGTCCAACCCCCATCTCTAGCCTCTTTTGCCGTTTTGGACCCCAAATCTCCTCCTCAACTGCTCCAATCTAGCCCCAGATACAGATCCTACTCATTGATTTCCTCCCAATTCTGATAACCCAGTTCATGTTCTGACTAATACTCCCCATATATTTTAAATAAAAAAGCAAGCTAAGACCTAAAATATCTCTCAAGCTTTTCTCTACTTAAAGGGTCTGAATTTTACTTTTCAGATAAAAGCATCCTTGTCTATCTTATACCACCATCCTTTTAGCCACTCTGGACTCCGGTTAAACTTAGCTAAACTTTAAAATTTAATTGGAGTCTACTTAAACATTGATGTTTAACTTAATGCAAGTGAGTAATGTTCCATTGAGTTCAATGGGTCACATGCATAAAGTTAATCAAATGTACAGAACTTTGCAGAATTGGGCCTTAATTATTTTCTAGTTCTCTATCTTTTATTTTCCTTGCTATAAGCACCTTTGTTTTTACAGGCAGTTCAGTAATGCACTCATGGGTTTCACCTTCTTTAATTATTAAATAACCTATTTTATCTTTGGTATTTCTTTTTCTAATATACGTGTAAATTCCTTTTTATTGCTTCCCTCTTTAACAAGCAGTAAAATCAGTGGGAGCACACATTCCATGTCTTTTGTCTGTGGACATGTTAAACTTGATTTTATATATTTCTTTAATTTGCCTTTAGTTCATTTCTACAATTTTGTTTAAAAAAAGAGACATCACACAGATCCTTATGAAACCACATTGGAAACTTCTTATTCCTAACACGTCTTTTTCCAAGAACTGCCATCCATTACCGCTCCAGCCTTCTTCCTCACATGAGTCTAATACTCCTTCTGCTAAACCATGTTCACCAAAGTCCTGTCTACACGAGCTTTTTTCAGAAAGTCACCCACTTTTTCTGCTCCGTCAGTGAAGTGCTAGTGTAGACAGGATACTAGTGGTTTTTAACTACAGTGTTGTGCAAACCAGCTCAGGGCAGGCTCGGGTGGCACAGTAATAAAAATACAAGTGGCCTGCATGAACTAGCACTCAAACTGTTGCTACCACCAGTGAAAGACTTCCCCAAAAACATAGTGTAGAAAGGCCTGGATTTTTTTTTAAATGCCTATCAAAATAAGCCAGCTATGCATTAGGTTTCTATATTTCAACTTCTATTTTCAGGAAGCTAATCAGTTGGTGGCGATTGGAATCATTAATTCCTTCATTTCCTATCTGATTAAAGAATCACCATCATTTCCCCTCACCCCACTGTATGTCAACGCCTGCAGTCAACCCTCCTTCCTTAGATATTAACATTGCTTCTGATTTAACAGACAGCTGCCATAGACCAGAGGTTCAAATTAATGTTTGTTTTTTTTAAGTTTGTGCACACAAAAAACTTGACTGCATTTTTCCTGTATTACTAAGACTGAATAGATTTCCTTAGCCAAATCTTTTCAATATTCGTTTAATGTGAAATAGAGTCCTAAAGAGTGTGTTCACCACTCCCTTTATTCTGTCAGACTGGTCTACTTCACTAATAGGTAAACAAAACAGTTGAGTAGAAAAACATTCTAAACCGATATGCAGAATAAGCTCTCTTCTAAGCCAAGTCTCATCAAGATCACCAAATGTACAAACTTTCTCTACCTCACCCAATATTTTAAAGTGAACCCTATTAAATGATCAGGTGGTATAATGCTTCACAACTAAGGTCTCATCTACACTGGTGGCGACACTTTGGGTATGTGTAGCTACATACCGCAGTGAAAAAGCAGACTGTAGCTACACCCAGAAACGAAAGTCTCTGGCAGGGGGGAGGCAGCAGGGAAAGGCTCCAACAGCGAGAAGCTACCAGAGACTTTCCCTAGTGCCACCCGCTAGACCCGTTCTCCAATTCCAGAGCCTTTCTTGGAGGCAGGGAAAAGCTCTGACAGCAGGATACTACACCGCTGAAAACAGCAGTGTAGAGGTTGGAGGCACTGCTTGGGTGTGTCTATACACATTTAGGATATATAGCCTAAGGTTCTGGTGTTTCTATACTCTACTCGCCTAAGCAGTGCTTGTCTACACTGCTGTTCATACCCGTGGCTAGGGTGTGTGTGCAATGTGTGTACTCTACATCCCATTATAAGTGTATACATAGCCTAAGGTAATACTAAACTCACAAGTTTGAATTTCATGGATCATTCACATGAGTATAAATGTCTTCAACTAAATCTTCACTATGCTACCAGATCTCATTGTTTATAGCAACTAACCACAGAACCCAGAAGAGGATTAATTGTCTTAACTTCAAATTTACTCACTTTAATGACTTTTATCATCTTCTATATGCAATCTAAAGTGTTCTGTTTTATAAAAGAAATAAAGTTTCAACAAAGATTACAGTTTATTCTGTTTAATCAAATATTGCCAATATCTGGTGATTTAATGTCCTTCAGATCCACACGCATTTAGGAAAAGATTTTGATACTAGTGTCACCACAAGTCAAGACCATTCCATAAAACAAAACAAAAAAACCCCTAAGGTTCTTCTGCAGTTTTGCCATTTTAGCTAGACTTATTATCTAAATGTAGACTTGGGCCGGTCAACACTTACTCCCAAAACTACCTATCTCCCAAAACTCTGAAGAGGCTCATCAGAAAAGCTTCATGTAGATTAAGTGTCTCCTTAACTCTACAGGGGAAGGGAAATCCAGTGTTGAACCCAATACCCTTTAAAATTAACTTTAGGAAACAAAAATAAAGAGGGTAACTGGAGAGAGATTCATGTAGATCAGGGGTTGGCAACCTTTCAGAAGTGGGGTGCCGAGTCTTCCTTTATTCACTCTAATTTAAGATTTTGCGTGCCAGTAATACATTTTAACATTTTTAGAAGGTCTCTTTCTGGAAGTCTATAATATAACTAAACTATTGTTGTATGTAAAGTAACTAAGATTTTTTAAATGGTAAAGAAGCTTCACTTAAAAATTAAATTAAAATGCAGAGCCCCCCAGACCGGTGGCCAGGACCCAGGCAGTGTGAATTCCACTGAAAATCAGCTCGTGTGCTGCCTTTGGCACGCGTGCCATAGGTTGCCTACCCCTGATGTAGACAGAAATAATAGGCAAGAGTATAAGCAAAGGAAGAGAGTAAAATGTAAAGAAAGTAGAAAAAGAAGGAACAGGGGACAAATAACAATCTGGCAAGAAAGTGAGGTGACAGGCTAAGACACGAGAAAGAAGGAGAAAGAAGATTGGAGTCAACATTTGGGAAGAATGCAGGGCAGTTGCCTCCCCCTCCCTTACATATCTGTAATAACGTAAAACACGAGCAGTTAAACCAAACTGGCATCTCCCCCGGGCATTTACATTTTTTTTGACACAGCAGTCATGAAATCAACAACAGGATGCAAATCAATTTACAGGTGTGCAGCTGCCAGATGTTATTACCTCAGGATAACTACTCAGTGGATATACAACTTAATAAAATGGTCTGGGAAACTCATCTGGCAAATGCAGGTGCATAGACTCCATGATGATGATGAGTGCAGTATAAGAACCTATGTAGAATAATATATATCTTCCTGCAAGTTTTCTACATTTGATAAGAATCAGGATGAAGTCCCATGTCCTACTATTCTGAACAGTCAAGAGGAGGAAAATTCTCCTCTGACTAGGGAAATTTTATTTATTCAGATTTTTACTGCATGCTTATATGCTAAGCACATGTATTTTTAAAACAAATATTGAAAACAAAGCTCTCAAGACCTTTCCAACCCTAGCAGACTCCCTTACAACCATGATTTATGAAATCCTTAATGGCCTCTATCATAATGAAGACGGGTTTAGGGTGTGTCTTTCTGGGAGAAACCTGTGAACACAGCTAAGTCCTGTACCATGGAGCAAATGCCAAAGCTCAGATCCACCCGACGCTTTTTGTACCAATATAGTTAAACTGGTGCACTCCTTTAGCATGGCCACAGTTATACTGGTATAAAGGTGCTTATTAGAAAAAACTTATTTCCACAGATGTAAACCATACCAATAGAAGCACCTTTTAGTCCAGTATAACTGTCTCCACACTAAGGTGTTACATCAATTTAGCTATATATTTTTAAACAGATATAATTAAATTGGTACAAAATTATGTGTAGACCAGCCCCAAGAATATCCTACCACCAGCCCCTTCCCTGGGTATATCAGGAGAATGTTTACTTAAGTGACTCCGATGATCATAACTTTCGCAGCATCAGGGGACTCTAAGTACCCAAGGAACCTAGTCGTTGAGTGTTTATCTTGAGTTTCATCTGGAAATCAACTGGCAGCCAAAGCAAAATCACAGAGCAGATGTAATATGCTCACAGTGAAAAACCCCATGAAAGCCAGCCCCCACATTCTGCACTGATTCAACACATAGCCCCATGTACAGCACAATGCAGAAATCTAAAACTTTTTTTTTTAAATTGACAATTTAATATACCTCCCCTGAACATTAATTTAAACATGTACTCACCTAACTAATAACTAGCTTTACAAAGTTACTAAAGAGAACATACATTATACCATATAAGATGCTAGATAATCAGATCACTTAAGCTGACTATGCCAAATTTATCCCTGGTTTTACTCTATTTATTTCAACATAGTAAGACCACAGTTAAATTTGACCCATTTTTTACAAAGCTACTGCTTGATAAATTAATGTATAAAAAAAACAAAATACCACACTGCTAGTTCAGGGCCTCATCCAAAACTCTTTGAAGTTAATGGGAGTTTTTTGGCTGAGTTCAATGGGCCTTAGGCAATTTTTTTTTAAAACTCAGATACAGTTTAGTTAGTATAACAAATATAGGATTGTTTAACATAATTACATATTACTGTTGCGAGACTGCAATTTTCCAGCTTTCTTATTTTATGGATAAAGTGATATAGAAAATACAAATGCCAACTGATGTTTTATTTTTATGCTCTGTGGTCAATTCCAAAGTATTGTTTCCTACTTTTTTTCTTTTTTTTTTTTAATTACTGAATTCTTAAGCTACCAGTGTGCGTATGATTTTGCTATGGCACACATAAACAGGCCACATAAGATTTCTAAGGTGACAGTGTTTCTCTTAATGATTTCCACCTATACAAATAATACAAATTTACCCTATCAAAACTTGAGTTGGGAAAAATAGTTATAGATGGAAATATTTCAGTCAAAATTGAAGTGAAAGCTAGTTAATTGATTTGGAAAGAATGACTTTTGTTGTTGTTGTAATTTTACATATTCTCAGCTCTCTTTTGCCACCACAATAGGTAGTATCTTAACACTTGTTAAAAAGGTCAGCAAACGCAGGAAACATACAAGGAAGGGCATCATCATCATCCCTAAGATGGTCTGTTCAGACCACCTTCTAAAAAGTACACCTCTACCCCGATATAACGCTGTCCTTGGGAGCCAAAAAAAATCTTACTGAGTTATAGGTGAAATCGCTTATATCGAACTTGCTTTGATCCACCGGAGCGCGCAGCCCCGCCCCCCGGAGCGCTGCTTTACCGCGTTATATCCAAATTCGTGTTATATCGGGTTGTGTTATATTGGGGTAGTGGTGTATCTGTAAAATGGCTATAAATCACCAAAGCTGATCAGCTCAAAATTTTCTTTTCCCCTTTCACCCATAAACTATTAAAACTTTCTTCTACTGAATACCATACATTAAAGTGGCTCCACCGTCTTTCAACAATTTATTTTGTTTCTCTCTTTGCCTTATTTATACTTATGCACCATTCTGCTTTTTCACTTATTCCCCCTCTGCAATGAGGTGTGTACTAATTACCAATACTGTATGCTTTCTTAAGACAGTTTGTTTAGCATTTCTCATGCATAATTTAAGTTTTCACAAACATGGCATCACACAGAGATGAGACTGCTCTGTCTACTACTATTTGACATGACAAAAAAAAAAAAACCCAAACCCCATAACTTTTGAAGTTAAGAAAAGCTCCTACAATTTAGTTGTCAGTGTTATTGATCCAGCACTGAAAAATAAAATTCGGTGTGTCCACAGAACAAGAGGAGCATAAGCAGCCGAGCAAGATTCCCGCACCCTGTCCTAACAATTTGCCGAAGTAAGCATTGCCTCAATTTACGGATTAAAAAACTGAAGTAGGGATATTAGTGACTTGCTCAAAATCAACAAAGAATTCAGAGTTCAGATTAGGAGTTCCAGTCTGTGTGCTCAGACCACCATCCCTCTCCCATTCTAACAGGTGGTTTTCTATGTGAAATGTTTATTAGAACACAGACAGTCTACCAAATTATTTAATATGGGATACCAAACAACTATCAGGTGCTAGTGTCTTTTGGTCAATCCCTAAGATTGAAATTTAAGCCCTAGGAGTGAAAGACTTCATATATCCCCTGAGCTATCCAGTCTTGAACCTCTCCCAACTTACATCTTAAATAACTTTGTCCCAACGAAATCCTGAAAAGTTATTACAAAAAGAAATTACTGATCATGAATGCCAACCTTACTATATGCATGGGACTGGACTGCAGTCAAACGTCAGGGAAATACTGTAATCTGTATTGATAAAAACAGTCCTGAAGACATATGAAGCAGGGGAACTGGAAAGCCAACAAGTGACCTTACCATCAGTGAGAGAGGAAAATGATGTGAAGAAACTGTAGGGAGATGATAGTAGAGCCTGTCAATTTTTTTCATTAAGAATTTGAGAGACCTTACACAGAGAGGCAGGAGGCAATCAAAAGTAGCAAATAAACAGCTGAGAACCAATGAAGCTAGAGAAGCAGGGCTGTTTGGCAACATTAAAAAAAAATGTGCAGCAGAGGAAGTTTGTGTGGTCATGGGATTTTATCCCAAGGAACAGGAATGGAGAAGCAGAAATTGAGGTTTGGACTCAGGGGTGCGAATAGCAGTGAGAGATGCACTGTAACTCCCCCATGTAGATGATGCGGGTGAGAACTAAAAGGTTCCTACTTATTAACGTAGTCCTCTTCAAACAGGGCTACACTAAAGCCTATGTCAGGGACAAAGCTGGATTTTGAGGAGTCCAGCATAAGCGGCAGCGCACAGAAGACAGTGGGAAAAGACAATAAGAGTCAGAGTATTGTTCAAAAGAGAAGATTGGGGCTGGAAGTGGCTGGACAAGGAGAGAAGCTGTGAAGATGTGACCCACCTTATGTAGATGGCAAACTTTTTGGAGAAGGAAGCAGGCCTTAATGATGCTTGTGAAATTACTATGCAAACTAGCAACACCATACAAATGTAGATAATAAATGTGGCACTTCATGTATATTTTCTGTATATACTGATCAACAGTAGACTTCAGTTTCCAGGGCTGACAAGAATTAAAAAAACCGCTACCTCGATATAACGCCACCCGATATAACACGAATTTGGATTCACGGTAAAGCAGTGCTCCGGGGGCGGGCACTCCGGTGGATCAAAGCAAGTTCAATATAACGCAGTTTCACCTATAACACGGTAAGATTTTTTGGCTCCCAAGAACAGCGTTATATCGAGGTAGAGGTGTATATGTTTTAAAGGTGAAGTAATATATACTTTTTCTTTTTTAATTAACTGAAAGACATAATTAAGAACTGAATGTGCATAGTTTGTTGGTTCTTCTTTTGACATCAAAATCAATGAAGAAACAGGTTTCCAAGGACTCAATTCTGCTTCCAGTCATAATTCACCATCATGCTTTACTGACCATACCAAGACTAAGGTTATATGACACATATGCTGTTTATACAAAGAGAAACTTGCAGAGACTAGTACTATTAGCTCAGTAGCCATTATTTCAGGTACTCAAGGCAGTTCTCTAATTGTGTTTCATAATTCTTGTTCACAGAAATACTAGACCTTTGGATTCCAAGATACGATCCTTAAATATAGACTTCAGGATTTATAGTGTCTGTTCTTTCAACTTTATCTTAGACTGATTAAAAGACTGCATACTACTACTCAAGTTCTGCTTGTCAATGCTATCAGCCTTATGCTGGAGGATTTCAGTAACTGTAAAATCAAATACAATTTTGTTATAAAATTGTAACATTAGTTTTCTTGATTCATATTATTCTATTAAAAAAACCCTAATGTAGTTCAAATAATTAAAACCATTATTGTAACTTAAGAATTCACTTACTGTTTTTAAAAACATATTCCAAAGCAAATAAATAAATACATACATACATACAGGAAACCATCACCTAGGCAGGCAGAAGAGACAGAATAAGCCTGCGTGTTTGTTTTAAATTTTCCACTATTTACAATAGCACCTTAGAAGTTTAAAAATAAGATGCCTTTCGGCAGCAAATCTGGGTTTTGGCTATATAAAAACTTCAATTCCACACTGGTAGGGTAAGGTGGTAAAATTTGCACTGTTGCTACCCATACTGTACCTTTCCGGTGAATCCACTGTAGTCTATGGGTATGTCCGCAGAGCCAAAACAGTGTCTCCCCTCCCCACTCACCCCAAAACCCTCACACCACAGCAGTGAGTCTCAGAGCCCAGTCAACTGACTTGGGCTTGCGCTAAGGTGATAAAATAGCAGTATAGATGTCCGGGCTCAGGCTAGAGCCCAGGCTCTGAGACCCACCTCACCGCATTTCAGAGCCCGGACTTCAGCCCAAGTCACATCTACATAGGTATTTTTAAGCTCCAGAGTGCAAACCCCATGAGCCCAAATAAGTTGACCCAGGCTCTGAGACTTGTTGCCACATTTTGTTTTTGCTGTACAGACATACCCTACAAATTAAAAAACCTATTAGTTTCCAGAAGCAGGTTTTCTTTATTGGCAATGAAGCATTAGGTTTAAAATCAGATGTGGACTGAGGACACTCTCATTGAGGTTAGAGACTCAGGTTTAGGTGCTCAATAGGTTGACCATGTTCAATTAGATAAGTTGATACTTTGTGAGAAAAATACTCACAATACAAAAAAACTGGTATACAAACAGAATTACCCTGTATGCTCATTACTGTACATACCTTATTCCTACAAGAAAAAGACTAGAAGCCAAATCATCCCCTTTGCAAGCGGAGGGGATTAATCTGGAAGATCCTGAAAGGTGCCAAGAAAGAGGTCAGTAATGGCACTTCTGCAGCAACATCTTTCACCTTCTTCTCATGCCACAGAAGCCATTCTGACTGGTCTTTCATAGGGATCTGGTTCTGTGGGTAGAAGGATGTGGAGGCTGGCTGCTCTCCACAGTTCTGTACCTTCCTCCAATTCCATTGTGAATCAGTTAGATCATTCTGATTCTGTCAATATTACTTACCCACTTTCTCCCTTTGTGCTGAGAATCTACCCCCACCTGATGGGGAAAGGACCAGCATCTTGGGACACCAGAGTACCTACTAAAGCTGTGCTGCTGTCAGAGGTAGTTAGGGAAGGGGTAGCCAGGAAGCAGTATAGAAGAACATCTGTATTTAGAAGTTTTCTAAGTGTAAAAGAGAGATTCAATCTATGTGGTGGGTCAATGCATATTGTATTTTGCCTTCAGGCCACCAGACAAGCTAATCATCAAGAATTTAAAGAACAGGGTCACACTGTTCTTTACAAATGTTACAAAGAAAGATAGGTTTGCCTAAGAATTCTAGAGCTGGCAATATGCATATTCAGGGTGTTTACTTCTCTTCAAAGAGCAATAGAGTCCCTTTTAGCAGCTAAACACAAAGCCTATATACTGCATTGATCAAAGAAGTGTACAGCTATTAAAAGACACATGCACTTTAGAACTTTTTATGTTATTATGCAAAAAATACACTTGATCACTTCAGTCTAAGACTTTTTTTCAAGAAAATCCCAATCATTTGGAAATTACTGTCCAACAAAAGAAAAAGGTTTAAATCTGACACGGTTGTTCTGTTATCTCTATAACTCAGAATTATTCTTTAGAATCCAAACTCAGGCTCCTGTCCTCTATCCCATTTGAGCAACACCCAAGTGTCAGTGCTAATCTCACCTCTCATTTTTAAAAGGTTGGTTTCTAGCTCTTTTCCTTTAAGTAACAGCCTTGAAAATGTAACTGATTATTAGGGCTTAAAGTATGGCACTGATTTTTCCATGGGTTATTCAGAGATCCCCACATAGAATGACTTATGTCCAGCCTTTGGGATCTGTGGAAGTTATAGCCACAAGTTTCTAATTTTTTTGTGGCGGTCCCAAATTGGTTTGTCAGTGTGGGGGACAGCACTGCTACTGATGGTAGTAACGTCACTACAGCAAGATCTCTCACAACCTACATCCTGCAGTTGAGCAGGTTCCTCTAATGAGAGCCAATGTAATCAGTCTGGCCACAAGGAAAGAGACAGTGTATCTAGCGGATTAAGCACAGAAGCAAGTGATTCCTGCATTCTAACCCTGGCTGCTGAAATTACAATTGCAGTCAGTCATACTGAATGGAAAGTTTTCCCTTATCAGGGAATACTATCAACAGAAGCAGTCTGATTGAGAAACATCAATTTCATTTGCTACCATACTTTATTTTTAAGTTCAAGGCATGTATATAAATCATTAAAACACTAACATTAAGCAGTCTTAAAGGGGATTCCTATGTATCAATATTCTATATAATAGTACTTTCTTCAAAGCATCTTACAGACATGAATATTGTTAGAGCCTAAGTAGTCAAACAGAAAAAAAGCTATTTCTGAATGTTTTGTTTAGTGACTGGTAGCCTGCTTTTCAGAGGTGATCAGCACCCACCACTGAATGAAGTCAAAATGAGTGCTGGATGCTCAAACAAATAAACCAACAAGGTATTGATTTATTATCATTCCTGTCACACAGTTCATCAGTCTATACAGCAGTACAGACATTCATTAATACTTCAAAATACCCTGACCAAGAAAAAACAAGAAAAACACAAACCTACCTGTAGAGCAGGTTCAAATCATTAACTAAAGACGCAGCTGACAGCACACTGCACAAAGCAACACTGGCAGCCAATTTAGCCTTTTTGTGATTGCTATCACATGGAAACTTTATTAGCCTGCACAAAAGAATTAAAGAGGTAATTCAACTTCTCTGCCAAGCCAAATTACAAAGAGCAGAGATTTGACATCCATTCTTTTCTTATTTATCCTTTTCTTCTAGCTATTCAACTTGTCTTCTTCTTGGACCTGTTTCTTTATGAGTTTAGAGAATAATGTGGGATAAATAAACTACTCATATGTTGCCCCTAAATACAGTTTTTAAAATGCAGTTTCCAAGAGAGTCTTTAGACTTTTCTGAACACCACGACACGAATGTCTTTCTTTTGTATGTACAAAAGATGTAAAACAGTCGCTTGCAAAGATTACTACTAAGGATCAAAAGCTGGGAATTTTCCCTGAAGGGAAAAAAAAATAAACTTCTCCTGTATCTTCACATACACCAACAAAGTATTAAGCTATCTTAGACCAATAAAGTTTATGACAGTCCTTCCGAGCAGCACATTCAATGTAAGTAACTGAATAAAATACTAAATAATTCCTTCCTACAACATTTTTCCTCATGTTCAAAAATAATGGAGAAGTTGTACATGACTCATCTTTCAGTGGACAATTTAAAAATAAAACAGGCAAGTTGTTGAAACCAACAGCATAGAAATCAGAGTGGAGAAAATATAGGGAATGATCCTTCTGTTGCTGAAGAATGAAGAGGGAGAGCAGGCCTGTTTTCCAGCTCTGACTACTACAGTATGAAAACAAAGCAATCACTTCTAGGATCTATCCATCTAGCCACAGCTTTTTCTTACAAGTGCTTAGTTACCTGTCCTCATCTTCCAGCAGCTGGAGAAAAACAGAGGAGACAAGTTTGCATCTCTTAAGAGTGAGCACTGATCAAACTATCAAATCACCAAAGCTTCATACACCTTTATTGTCACCACAGATTAATATTGCTCACAAGCAACAAAACAACAGTAGGTACAGTGACTGACACAACACTGCCTTTCCCCATACAGAAGGAGCAAGCATTTGCACAGTGCATGGGTCTGCTGCACAGCCCCAACAGGCTACTCTGAAAAAGCAAAATCAGCAATCATAACAACAAGTTGATAGATCTTATAATAAAAGGAAAGACTTAAGAGAAACACTGCTGCTGTTCATCCCCAGAGAATACACAGTGAAACCTGTACTAACAGCCGCCTCTAACTGAAAATATCCCTAGTCTTCAACCACTTAAAAAAATCCCCATTAATTTTATATATAATTTTACACACACACACACACACTTTTATTATGTAACAGATTTTTGAAAGGGCCCTTTACAGGTTTCAATGTAAACTGTTTTTCTTGATTATTTGTACCCTAACATTCTCACATTCTTCATATCTACCCATTTTCACAAGCACTCCTAGGACAGCAACTTGACTGCGGAAAACGTAGCCCACCTCACACAACTCAAGAACAGATAAAATAATCTTGCCACACAACTCCACCTGAATAGGTAAACACCCACACCCACCCCTCAAGGACAAAAATCCTGAAGTATGTCATTCACCTTGAAGAGGGGAAAAATGCAAATACCCTCATTCCTATATACATATCTTCCTCCAGAGTCTGCCACATTACTTAAACTTTGACCAGGTAAACTGACCCACCCCTCCCCACAGGATAAAGTCCTTCTTGCATAAGCAGACCCCTACCCCTACCCTCAGTAAAATATAATCCCCTAGATACACATCACCATAAATTGGTAGTTACCCTCTTCTGTGAAAATCCTTGCACAGGTTAAGTGCCCTGCTGCCAAGATAAGTGGCTCCCTATGGTGTCTATCCATCCATGTCCCATAAATCCCACCAAATATCCACCCTTCAGAACAATGTCCACAGTCTTTTATTCCTCCCCCATAACCCTCCTGTCCAGTTCTGATAACCAACCTCAAGATAGCCATCTCCATACAGGGTCTCTCCCATCCCACGCCACGCTTTTCCTGCACAGAAAGACAGTACTACTACCTCCAAGTATTTCCCTGAAACGTCTGTCACTCCCCCTCCCAAACCAGACACATAACCCACTCCGTGTAAATTTCCAGGCAAAGTCTATCACAAATTCCCAATTCTTCCTGTTCCCACGTCCAGGTAAATACTGCCCTGTCCACAGGATAAGATTCTCCCTGCAGTAAGTGTCACTCCCCACCAGGAAATGCCTGCCCAAGTAACCTGCTTCCCACCTTTGCCCCTCCATATAACACAAGAACTAGGGATCACCCAATGGAAACTAATAGGCAGCAGGTTTAAAATAAACATGAAGAAGTACTTCACACAGCACAGTGTCAACCTGTGGAACTCGTTGCAATGGGATGTTGTGAAGGCCAAGAGTTTAACTGGGTTCAAAAAGGAAGTTGACCAGTTCACAGAGAATCGGCTTTATCAACAGTTATTAGCCAAGATGGTCAGGGATGCAACCTCACGCTCTGGGTGCCCTTAAACTTCCAACTTCCAGAAGCTGGGACTGGATGAAACAGGATGGATCACTCGAAACTGCCATTCTGTTCACACCCACTGAAGCACCTGGCATAGGCCACCATCAGAGACAACATACTGCGCTAGGATGACCATTGGCCTGACCCAGTATGGTCGTTCTTACGTTCCTACACAGTTGGTCATCTACACATACACCATCCCCCTGCCCATGTAAATGCCCCACACAGAATAAGCATCATCCTGCAGGGTCCGTGATTACCTAGGCAGGAGTTCCTGATTGTTAAACAACCCTTTGCTGGACAAGCATCGTCCTGCGGTATACTGTCACTCCCCCTATGCACTCGTGCCCTGGTAAGCGTCTCCCCATTCACAAGGTAAGCATCTCCCTGCAAGACCTGGCACCTCCTATCCCCATGTCCAGGTACATATTACTCTTACCTCACGCACAAGTATGCAGGTGACAGTGGCTCACCTCTTCATCAGAATAAACATCCTCCATACACAGCCCTGCCCAGAATAAATATCTCCATGCACAGCTTGTCACACTCCCCTCGCCCAGGTAAATGTTCTCCCCTCTGGACTAGCTCTCTCAGAGCCTGTCGCTTCTGACACCCCAAGGAAATGCCCCCTCCCTGCACTAGCATCTCCCCAGGACCGGTCACTCCCCATCCCAGGGAAATGCCCCCACACACACACTAGCCTATCACCCCCCATCCCCTGCACTAGTATCTCCCCAAGGCCTGTCATTTCCCCCCCCCCCCCATGCCAAGTAAATGTCCCCTCCCCTACACTAGCATCTTCCTGGGACCTGTCACCCCCCATCCCGGGAAATGCCCCCCCTGCACTAGCATCTCCCCAGGGCCCATCATTCACAGCCCCCCCCATGCCAAGTAAATGCCCCCTCCCCTGCACTAGCATCTCCCTGAGACCTGTCACCCCCCCATCTGAGAAATGCCCTCCCCCCGCACTAGCCTGTCACTCTCCCCCCCCCCCCCGAGCATCTCCCCGGGGCCTATCACTCCCCCTCCCCTGCACTAGCATCTCCCTGAGACCTATCACCCGCCCATCTGAGAAATGCCCTCCCCCCGCACTAGCCTGTCACTCCCCCCCCCCCCTCCCCAGCATCTCCCCGGGGCCTATCACTCCCCCTCCCCTGCACTAGCATCTCCCTAGGACCTGTCACCCCCCATCCCGGGAAACGCCCCCCCTCCCCACACTAGCATCTCCCCAAGATCTGTCACCCCCCATCCCGGGAAACGCCCCCCCTCCCCACACTAGCATCTCCCCAAGATCTGTCACCCCCCCATCCCGGGAAACACCCCCCCTCCCTGCACTAGCATCTCCCTGGGACCTGTCACCCCCCATCTGGGAAATGCCCCCCCCCGCACTAGCCTGTCACTCCCTCCCCCCCCAGCATCTCCCCGGGGCCTGTCACTCCCCCTCCCCTGCACTAGCATCTCCCCGGGATCTGTCCCGGGACACCCCCCCCCTCCCCGCACTAGCATCTCCCTAGGACCTGCCACCCCCAATCCCGGGAAACGCCCCCCCCTCCCCGCACTAGCCTGTCACTCCCCCCCCCCCAGCATCTCCCCGGGGCCTGTCACTCCCCCTCCCCGCACCAGCATCTCCCCAGGGCCTGTCACTCGAGCGCTGACACACACCCCCGCCGCTCGGCCCCGGCCCCCGCTCTCCACGCCCCCTTGGCCGGTGCGGCTCCCCAGGCGAGCCCGGGGCTCCGCAGGCCGCGCCCGCCCCGCCTCGGTAGCGCGGCCGCCCGAGAGGTTCCTGTACCGTCTGCGTGCGGCGCAGCCCCGGGCTGGGCCATGGCTCCGCCGGCGTCCCCCGCTCCCCTCAGGCAGCGGCGCTGGGGCTGAAACCGCTACGCCAGGAGCCGCTGCGAAAGACGGGAGCTGCCGGGCTGGGCCTCCGCCTCCTCCGCCTCATCCTGACAGCGGGCAGGGGGCGGGCGGAGCGGCGCGCAGGCGCCGGGAGCTGACCCGGGAGACCACGGGACCCGCGCGGGGCCGGGCCGGGCCGGGGCGGCAGGCCGAGGCCGGGCGGCGGGGAGAGGGGGGAGAGAGGGAGGGGCACGTGCCCCCCGGGATCAAGTGGAGGAAGGGCCCCTGGGGAAGAACGAAAGCAGGAGGGGGAGCTGGGGCAGCTGCTGGAGTGGAGCTGAGACCATCAGGCTGTGGGGCCCTTGCCTAATTCTGTGACCATCAGTAATATTGTGGGGTCCCAGCTCCTGGTCTGTGGCCTCACCTGATGGGCCGCGGGTGAGGAAGCCTCTCCACTGAGCCCATTCCACAGCGTCCTACGCTTGGCCACATGCATTCAGGGTTGTTCTTGGCCCCATTCTCCTGAAGTATCAGGTGTTGGGTTACTTCAAGGAGACTCCAGGATTTGATAGACGGATGGCCTGATCCTGTGCCCTGTACTTCACCTGCCAACTTTCCACTAGCTTTTGCCTTTCTCATTCATTTGTTATGTAGGATTCTCACTTTGTCAAGCAACAAAATTAAAATAAACCCAAACATTTAAACATGTACTAATATGAAGTGGGCAGTAGCCCACGAAAGCTTATGCTCTAATAAATTTGTTAGTCTCTAAGGTGCCACAAGTACTCCTGTTCTTTTTGTGGTCTCACTAGGGAATCAAGTGTCTGGGATTTATTTTAAATCCAAAATGGAGTCACCATATAAATCCCCGTTACTCCTTTAAAACTTGCCCTAGACACCCCGGGCCAAATTACGGCTAGCATAAGTGGGCACAACTCAAAAGGGTTCTGCCAAAAGGATTGCCTTTACATTAGACTTCATTGCAGTCCCATCAATTACACCCATGCTGAATTTGGCCTACATACTTGATGCATCGACTTTGGCAAGCCATGTCCTGCCAATAAAGTGACCGAAAAATTAATTGAATTTCAAAATCCTAAAGAGTAGGAACACCCACATAGATCCCACAGCTGTGGACTGAGGACACGGGAGACACTGAGCGGGAAACCATATGAAGGTCCTGAACTGCAGACGAAGGTGAATACTACAGCTTACTGTATTCAGCGAATTATGGCAACCACAAAAAATATGTAGAGGAGGAGAAGGAAAACACATTCTAAATGCTAGGAAGTTATTTTAAAAGACTATTTTGATCAAACAGAACAAAGTAACCTATTCTATAGTATGACACAAGGTCTGGTGCTCAGAGGACATGGATTGGGACTATATAACTTCATTTATTTTCTGCATCTGCACATTAACATATTTTAGACTATACACTGCCGAGAGTGGGTTATTCCACATATATGTATACCGGCCACTAATCCTGCTTCATAAACAGATGTGAAAATATACCTACTGAAACCACCCATCCCTTTGGCAACCTACTCCTTCCTCACCTTTAGCAACTCTTTCTTCCCACAGGAGGTTTTGTCCCAGAATGCTTCTTTCTGCCCTTTCTCTCCCATTTGACCCTAAGCTCCTTTCACCTTACCTCATTGAAGGCAGGAGAATGCAGCCTGCACAAATAGAGCCGTATTTTCAAAATTGCTCAGCTGTTGTTTAGGCACCTAAATAAAAGGCCAGATTTTACAAGTATTCGACACAGTGAGCACTGAGTTCTTTTGACAATCTGGACCTGATTGTGGGTGCTGAGCACTTGAAAATTTGGTCTCACATATCTCAAGGTAGGCACCCAAAAATGGCATAATTCCCATTGACTTTATTGGTGTAAGCTCAGACTCTTAAGGAATCACGCACTGCTGCAAACAGAAATTCAGATGATCTCCAGCTTGTATCCTTATCTATCTTCAGGTCCTTAATAAGGGATGAGTGTAAACCCTCCCTCCCTCCAACCATCCAGATCATCAAAACACCTAGTGGGTCTTATGACATTCCAAAAATCTACATCAAAGCTCAAAAACAGTGCTTGTATATTAAAGGGTTTAATACTGTAGCTGGGAGAAGAGGAAGGACTGAAACTTTGTTTTTCTTGTTCTCCTGTCTAGAACTTGACTAACTTTATAAGTAAGTTTCATACTTGAGCTTTGTTGTCTGCTTTTGGAGGGTGATAGGACCTGTCAGATGTAAAGATTTACACAGTATATAATAGCAATGTCTTGGAATTTAGAACAATCGGATCACTCCCCCTGTTCCTTCCCAAATGTCCCATTTAATTATGATAATTTGCAGTTCTATTGCACTGAGGATCTCAAAGGGTTTTACAAACATGAATCGGCTAAGTCTTACAAGAGCTCTGTGAGGTAGGTAAATATTAATAGCAGGCTGAAGATATGAAAACAGGCCCAGAGTGATTCAGTGGCAGAACCAGGAGTAGAGCTCGAGTCCTGAGGCCCAATCCTACACTTTTAGTTCTAGACAACACTACCAATATTAATGAACCAATCAGATTGCTGCAGGAGGTCATTGACTATTTCCACCACTCAAGAAGATAAGATGAAGGTTCCCACAAAATTAATCACTGTCTGGCAGATTTTCATGGCAGAAACTGCAGTTTTGCCAAACCTGTTTAGCTTCAGAGCCTAACATTGATATTTCAGCATCCATAGAACATGCAGTAGACACAGGATAAATGAAGACATGGTTGACTTGAAAAAGTGCACTCTGTAAATTAGTACAGATTAGAGATGAGGCTAACACCTCAGACCCTCCCGGCCTGAAATTTGACCTAACCAAAAATATTAGTTTGCAGCTATTGGTGAAACAATAGTGACATCCAGTGACTAGCTAAGCTAAACCAAAGTGTGTAGTCCCTGTGGATGTCTACAGGCAAGGCTCAGATTGGAGGGAAGGAAGGAAAGGAGTTTAGAAAAGTCATTCACACAGCGATGTCTCTCAGAGGTGTGAAAAATCCGCACCCCTGAGCAATGCAGTTAAGCCGACCTACCTCTCAGTGTAGACAGTGCTAGGTTGATGGAAGAATTCTTCCATCAACCTAGCTATCACCTCTTGGGGAGGTGGATTATCTACATGTAGATAGTGTCTATACTGCAGTGCTGCAACTGTGCCACTGTAGCATTTTCAGTGTAGACAAGCTCTAAGACAGAGAAGTGGGATATTCTTTTGGCTCTATAGAGAAATAAAAGCATAAATAAAAAGCAGAATAATTTTTTAATATTTTTATTTCTTTATTCTTTGATAGGTACAGGCACCCCTCATAGATGTGCTGTGTGCGCAAAACAGAATGACATTTCAAATCACAAACTAGAGTAGTCATCCAGACATACAAGGTGAAGTCCCTAACTGGTTTAAATTAATGTAGCTTCACTGATTTCAATGCAGATAGGCTGATTTATGCCAGCTGAGAATCTAGCCTACACATAGCATCAAAACTCACATCAAAAAGAGCTCCCGAAGCCAGTATTTATTATCATTTAACATTTTTATAGCCGTAGTGCCTATAAGGCACCATTGTTGGATTCTATTATGCTAGGCACTGTACAAATATAGAATCAATGACAGTTCCTGCCTCTTTGATAAAGGAACACCCACAGCTTAGTTCATCCCATCTCAGAGAAAGGCTGAGTTACAAGATTTTGCAATCTGCCTGCAGGTTCAACAAACTTGGATTCTGTTGCACCAAGGGGGAAGTAAATTCCAGAGTTGAGGTCCTCCCTTGAGAATGTTGTGCTCCCAGATACCAGATGAACAAATCCAAAGCATGTCATCTCATGCATCTCAGATGATTTCATGTGTAACTTGTCAAAGATCCAGATGACAATCTCTTTCACTGGACTAACCACAAATAAAAGAGATGCTGTCATGTTTTATCTTTACACATATGAAACAAGGAAAAGACTTATACCCTGAACATATAGGGGAGAAGGCATCACGGAGGAGGAGCTACGCATCCTCAACTCGAAATGAAGCCAAAGGGAGCATTCAAAGAAGGCACTCAGCAGCTTAAATTCTGTCAAGTAGCAGTTAATGGAGTTCTCTCATGTCCGGAAGGCGAGGACATGAGAGACTGAGGAAAGGAACAGCACAGAAGTTTGTGCTAGTACCTTAACTGAATATTTCTAGACTTTAGATCTTAGATCTGAACTAGCCAATATTTTACCTTTCAAATGTCATTTTTTAACCATAATTCAGAATTTCCTGACTTTCAAACATTTGTTTCCTCAATAACTACAATGTTCTAATAATGTGGTAAATTAATGGTCTATTTACAACATTAGGACTGAATCTTGCAAAAATTTAGTCATCTGAGTAACTTTGCTCATCAAAATTGTTTGGTCATTGAAATTGATTGTGTGAGTAAAGTTACACATATGTGAGTGTTTGCAGGATTGGGACCTTAACTCTCTCTTCTACACAAAATGTTATTTGGGAATTTAGATTGGTCTAAGCTTTGCCATGCAGGGATTGGTTAAAATTTCCAAATCATCAACTCTTTCCTGCAAAAAATGTTAGGAATTCAGTATTGAACAATTACATTACTTGCAACTGTAACTTCTTAGAGAACCCTAGAATATTTTATGTCGTTAAAATCTTTTCCAAGAGCAATTGAAAAATTATGTTATTTCCTCCTTATTGTTTAAAGGGTTCCATGTGGTACAATTCTTTGATTATATGGAAAGCAGATGAAGCCAAAAATGACATTTGGCAGGCAAAAATCTAGGCTGCTTGCATTGGCTCCAAATCTAGATACGCTCATATTTATGATCTCATTTGAAAGCTGTGTATATTAAGATTCTAAAGCTCTTTTAGTTCCCATGGGGTTACTTCATTGGACACTCTGATGTACCATGTATCTAAACAATTTTTCTTGTTGCAAAATAACCACAGAATCAGAAACTCAATATGGGCCCATAACAAAGTACACATTAGTAACATACGCTTTTGGCTAACCTGGTACAACAACATTTAGTTAGAATCCTAACTTTAAAGAGACTAAAAAATAACAGTACCCCTCTAATATAGGTATGTATTTATATTCCTCAGTTTAAAGGTTGGGAAACTGAGGCACCGAGCAAGGCAAAGTGACCTACTCAGGGTAGGTGTACTGAATTAGACACAGAGTAAGTAACAGAACCTCAGAGTTCCAACTCCGGAATAGTGCCCTCTGACCATTATATACATTCTCTCATTAAAAAAACTAACGTGATCATTGAGGTTATTGGCAGTGGGTTAAGTTTTGAGGATGCGTATACAAGATGGATATTTTGCAATCAGAGACACTGAGTAAACTGGAAGATTTGATACATATTACATGCAGTAGTATCTTTCAAAACAATAGATCATATTAGCTGAAGTTTCCAGTGCATTCATTTCCCTAGTGTAATTTAGGGTGACCAGATAGCATATGTAAAAATCAGGATGGAGGGGTGGGGGTAATAGGTGCCTATAAAAGAGAAAGCCCCCAATATCGGGACTGTACCTATAAAATCGGGACATCTGGTCACCCTAGTGGATCTTGTTCTAGACCCAATGCTACCGCCCTTGTTCATGTGAACAGTCAATTAATATCAGTGAGATTACTCATGTAAGGATTACAGGATTAAGCCCTTTATTTGTGGCAAATTTTCAGATCTAATCTCCCTATGAGGCACATGCAGATCAGATATCCTGTTAATTCTAGTGCTAACAATGCCCACTTGCCAAGAGGAAGAGGGAGTATTGCAAGCACCATGAAATCTGGTGTCCCAAGTGTGTTGTATTAAACTGTGTAGCCAGTAGACTTTCATTTTAAGACTATGAAGGCTTTTGTTTTGGAGGGTTGATAGTTTTTTGTTAATCCATGCAATGATAACTCCCACAACTGACAAGGGATAGCTTAAGCCAGAGGTGGTCAAACCACGGCTTGCAAGCCACATGTGGCTCTTTTATAATTAAAGTGCGGCTCGCGGAGCCCCCTAGGTTCCCCCCCTCCATTCTTCACTGAGTGGGGGAAGCTCGGGGTTTCAGCCATGCAGCGGGGTGGAGGGGTTAGGAATTTCTGCCAGTGGGGAGAAGGGGTCTTGGGGCTTCAGCCCTGCGAGAGGTGCCTGCTGGGGCACCGGACTTCAACAGGAGCGGGGCAGAAGCTCCGAGCCTCGGCAGGCACCTCCCACAAGCGCCTTTCCTGAGTGCTCCTAAGGTTTGTCTACCTACCTCTTTATTTTCCTGGAGTCTGTTCTCTGTGCCTACGTCTCTCAGACACACTCACACAAAATATCTTGTATTTCAATAGCACCTTCCATCTGAGGAAGAGCTTCACAAACATAATTGGACTAAACCCCCCAATACTCCCTGTGAGGCAAGTATTATTTCAGTTATATAGACTGGGAAACCGAGGCACAGAGAGAGATAAAGTGACTTGCCCAAAGTTACACAGAAAGTCAGTGGCAGAGATGGAAACAGAATCCAGATCTCCTGACTCCCAATTGTGTGTTTTTGCCATAAAACCATCTTTCCCCCCTTTGCTTATTTATTACAGCTTCAAATAGCTTCAAACCTCCCTTGAAAAATGCACAATGGCAAACATACATTGTAAAATTAATACTCGGCTACAAAGTACAAAGATTAAAATGACTCATATTTTATATAACATCAGCGCATGCAGGAAATGTTTAAAACTGGGACACTCTTGACTTTGTGCTACATTCTCCCCAATAAAGCAACACTAAGAAGCACTGTTTCTCCATTGACACTAGGAAAGATTTCACATGTTTTAGCCTCTTTCAGATTTCCTCCTCCAGAGATATTGCAATCTGTCCTATATTTACATGCAGACTTAATGTCACTCAGACCATTTATATGCCACCTCCACTGCTCTTGTTACTATGGAGAAGATTGATAAACAACCAGTTAGCAAATAAAATATTTCAGGAGGAATGTGAAAACCACTACCTAGGGAATTTTCACGTACTGCGCAGTGATAACATTTTATTCAGCATTTGTTGTAACATAGCAGAGCCTCTCTCACTGCGGCATCAGCCACATGCTGTGTAGTCAAAACATGTTCTTCCCACAGGACTTAAACTTAGACGTGTAACTGTATCTTACCCTGGTGGAATCAATATAGTTCTCATAGAGGAGAATTCTTACTTTAAAAGTAATTTAGCTGGAGTGGAATGCAAAGAGCACCCTCAAGTGTCTAAGCAGAGTAACTGCAGAAAATATCAGAGGCATGATTTATTGCTACATACTAAGGTGTAAAAAGAACAGGAGTACTTGTGGCACCTTAGAGATTAACAAATTTATTAGAGCATAAGCTTTCGTGGGCTACTGCCCACTTCTCTGATATACTAAGGTGTCTCATTGCATTTCACAGCCAAGATAGCCTATGAAGATGCAAGTAAGATATGTAAGCTACAACATATTGTAGAGATAACACTTGTAGATAAGACAGGGTGGGAGTGAAGAATGACACAGTGACCACATTTCAGTAAGAATTACTGAACATTGAGACAATTTGGAGGCGCAGGGAGTAAAATCAGATTGGTTTTTATGAGACCTCACCAATGCCGACCAGAGGGGAATGATCAAGTCCCTCGATCTGCTGGCAATGCTCCTACTTATACAGCCCAAAATGCCATTAGCCTTCCTGGCAACAAGGGCACACTGTTGACTCATATCCAGCTTCTCATCCACAATAACCCCTAGGTCCTTTTCTGCAGAACTACCTAGCCACTCAGTCCCTAGTCCATAGCAGTGCATGGGATTCTTCTGTCCTAAGTGCAGGACTCTGCACTTGTCCTTGTTGAACCTCATCAGATTTCTTTTGGCCCAACCCTATAATTTGTCTAAATCCCTCTGTATCCTATCCCTACCCTCCAGCGTATCTACCACTCCTCCCAGTTTAGTGTCATCTGTAAACTTGCTGAGGGTGCAATCCATGACATCCTCTAGATCATTAATGAAGATATTGAACAAAACCAACCCTCAAGAAAGGAAAAGAATAGGAAGAAGAGTTTGCACAGAGTTCTGCAATATGTTTATGATTGGGTGAGAAGAACGAAGTTATAGGAGAACTCGGAATGTATGACATTGAGAAAAGGGCAAAAATCTGCAGAAAGGACCAAAAAAAAAAGATGGTGAAATAAGTTTGGGAAGCCTCTGCAGAGAAGTGAACCCAAACGGGTGTCTGAGAGAAGGATACACCTTCCTGTTGCCAACAGATATGCAAAGCGCTGGTAAAATGCTAGTTGGATACAGAACCATAAATGCTTGGTGGATAACCAATGGGGTTATTATTAATCAAAGACAGAGTGTTCCACTTCAGCACAATGTTCAAACTAAAAGAGCACAAACGTATTCTGCCTAGAACCAGACATATGATGGGCTGGCATAAATTATAAATGCTGTAATCCAAGACAGCTCTTCTCTTTGTTGTGTTCAGCATTCCCCAGGAATGTTTACGCGTGTGTTCCTTCTTATTCTCTTTACAATGGACTTGCAAAGCAGAACGCAGCTCTTTGATTAATGCTAAGGAATGCTGTGCCCTGTGGCTGCAGTACCCAGATGTAGTGGTGAGAGCACTGAAAATGTAGGAAACCTTTAATCTCCTGTGGAACTTGGTTAAATTGTCTGAATTGAGCATATAGTCCTTCCTCTTCAGATATATCAGTTATATTAAGTCTGTGGGCCAGACCCTCATTTGTGCCGCTGCTACGCCAAACACAGCTGAGGTGGGGCAAACGTGGATTTATGCCACACACAGTTTTCCCCAGTCACATCTCCAATGCATCCCCCATTTCAGCAACAGAGAAATAGATAGTACAGTATAGCTATGGTGAGTAAGAGACAGAACGAACATAGCTTGAATTCCATACCCAGGCTGGAATCTGTGGCACTGGGTAGCTGAGATCAGGATTTGAGTTTACCCAAGGAGGAGAGATTAGATACTGGCTGTTAGTTGGCAAGATTGCTCATGTAGCACGTACTCAATAAAATAAACTACACAGAACTAGTTATATCTGCTCTAGATGGCAAAGGGCTGAATCAATTCTGCTCTGATTCAAACCAAGCATTTTAGGTATTTCAAACCTTAGACAAAAAGCACTAAACCAATCCCATCCAGGATAAGAATACACACTAGTAGAAAGGGAAACTGTGCCTACAATTTTATATGAGTGATAGGGGAATGATTTTGTAAATGACTTTTTGGGAAACATGCTCTGTGCTGGAGAGGCCATATTTACCAGTTATACACATTGGCATGGTTGGCAGGATAGATGCAAACCAGGCAGGGGCTTAGAAATTGTTTGGGTTGGAAAAATATATAATCACTTTGAAATCTATGGGGCTGAATTGAAAAGGCTGGCCTGGGGCATCTGAGAGGCACTCAGCATCAGTATTCAGGGTGGTGGAAGAAAAAGGAATCCATTAAGGCCAAAGGTGCTTGAAGAGGTGCATCCAAAGTCTCATAGAAGAGCTCACTCTGCTGATGGAAGACTTAGGTTCTGAGAGGGAGAATGTGGGTAAGCAGTATTGCTGGAGAAACTGTGTCCAGAAGGTACAGAAGGATCACAAAGAATCAAGACAGCTGAGAAGAAGGATGATCCTGTGGTTAAGGCATTAGCATGGGAATCAGGAAATTTGGGACAGCTTTTTTGGCATTGACACTGACTTCCTGTGTGACCTTGGACATGTCACTTAACAAAATATCTGTGCCTCAGTTTCCCCACCCTGTAAACAGGGTGAGTAACATTTTCCCTAATTCACAGGGTGTCACTCAAATAAAATGGCAATGAGTTCTGTGGAAAAGCCTATACATACATAAACTCCCTGTGAATCTGGGGAAAGAAGTGGAAAGTAAAGAAAACTTTCAAAATAAATGTATGTTCTCAACATACGGTCTGAACATTTAAATATATACATTGAGGTATTGCAATGATCTGCACAGGAAATGCAAGAGGGAAGTTCCTTGACTACAGTGAAGTATCAATATTATTCTCACTGAGTTAACAGCAAGAGGTACTATTTTTCTTTTAACTGAGCTCATGGAAGGATACAAACCCACTTGTTCTTATTTTGCTGCTCAATTTCCCCCTACAAACTACACACAGAGGTTTAAAGTAGGTGGGTCTCGTGGAGTTACATGCCATCCAAAAAATCTTTGACTATGAACTATCAATGTGATGCGGCTGTGAAAAAGGCAAATGCAATCCTAAGGTGTATTAGGTGAAGCATTTCCAGTAGAGATAGAGAAGTGTTAATACCATTGTACAAGGCACTGGTAAGACGTCATTTGGAATATTGTGTACAGCTCAGGTCACCTAAGATCAAGAAAGATGAATTTAAAATGGAACAGGTGCAGAGAGGAGCTACTAGGATGGAGGGCCTATCTTATGAGAGAAGACTGAAAGAGCTTGGCTTGTTTAGTCTAGCAAAAAGAAGGCTGACAGGGGATACGATGCTCTCAATAAATACCTGGGAGGGGGGTAAATACCAGGGAGGATGAAGAGCTATTTAAGCTAAAGGATAATGTTGGCACAAAAATAAATGGGTATAAACTGTCCCTGAACAAATTCAGACTGGAAATTAGAAGAAAGTTTCTAACCAACAGAGGGTGAGGTTCTGGAACAGCCTCCCAAAGGTATCATTTGAAAACTCATGATTTGCTGATCATTATTGTCCCAGTAAAATGTGTGGCAACATTGTATGTAAAGATATAAGATTCCACTGTATAATATTGTTCCAACATGTTGTGGAGGACAGTCACAAACAAGTTCCACAGAGACAAAAGGCTAGCCAATGCCTCAGCCAAGTGTCAATGAGATCAAATGGACCACCACCTGGTTAAGTGGCCCCTCTTTGGCAGGAGACAGGGTGTAGGCAAAAAAAATCTACATTTTGATAAAGAAGCAGCTTCAGGTTCCTGGCCACGCAGACTTTCTGTCTCCTGAACATCAGCTGAAGATGATTCTTGTGCAAGAGAAAGGGCTATAAGAGAAGAGGGCAGATGCCCCAAATCATTTCTCCCTTGCTCTCTACCCATAGTATCAACATCTGAAGAACAAAGGAAGCAGTATTGGGTGGGGAAGGGAGGGAGATCCTGACAGAGAGGTTCAGCCAATAAGACTGCAGGAACTTGTGATGAGAGAAACTTTTGCTTTGTATTCGTTTAGCTTGATAGGTGTTACTTGTGTTTCACCTTTTATTTCTTTGTAACCAGTTCTGACTTATATGCCTCATTACTTGTACACTTAAAATCTATCTTTCTGTTGTTAATAAATTTGTTTTGTTATCTAAACCAGTGTGTTTGGATTGAAGTGTTTGGGAAATTCCATTTGGGATAACAAGATTTGTGAATATCATTTTCTATTAATAAATGACAGACCATGTCTATGTCCAGAAGGGTGTTGGGCAGTACAAGATGCATATTTCCGTGGGAAAATCTGGTACTGGGAGTTTGCTGGTGTTGCCCTGCAGTGTAATTCATGAGTGGCTGGTTCTAGCACTCAGACAGTAGAGCAGGGAGTGATTTACATGGTGGAACTGTGTGTGGGCAGCAGGGCCGGCTCTGGCTTTTTTGCTGCCCCAGGCAAAAAAGCCGCCGGCCACCCCCCCCCCCTGCGGGGGGGGGGGGGGGGGAGGGTGGCCAGAGCCCCGGGGGGAGGGCGGTGAGCCCCGGCAGGGGCTACGTTCACCCCCCAGCGGCCGGGGGGAGGGCGGCCGGAGCCCTGGGAGGAGGGCGGCGAGTCCCAGCCGGGGCTCGGCTCTCCCCCCGGTGGCCAGAGCGCAGGGGGCAGGGCGGCGAGAGGCTGGGGCTCGCGCTCTCCCCCCGGCGGCCGGGGTAAGGGCGCCGGGGGGAGGGCGGCCAGAGCGCCGGGGGGAGGGCAGCGAGCCCGGCCGTGGCCCCGCTCTCCCCGGGGGGCGGAGCGCCGCGCCGCCCCCCCTCCAGGTGCCGCCCCAAGCACTAGCTTGGTGGGCTGGTGCCTGGAGCTGGCCCTGGTGGGCAGACCAAGAGTGGTTGCTCTCACAGCAAAGCAGTGTAACAGACACCCTAGCTTGGAGAATTAAGGGGACACAGCTGTCCATCAGTCCAGATTGTACTGTGGGTAATGTCACTATATATATTATATATATATTCTCATAGCAAAGTGACTGACCCAGTATTATTTTATCAACTACAATTGGTTAATAACATAGTAAAAGCATCCTGATCGGTTAATAATTACATCACACAATGTTTTCATATCATGTGCTGCAAAGAACTACAGGAGACACATTAAAAAGCCACTTGCAGCTCGGCAGCCTCAGTCTGACTATCACTGGTCTAGTGGTTAGGTCACTAACTTATAACTGAGGAGACCTGGGTCTCACTTCTAGCCTTAGTTTACCCCCTAACTCTCACCACTTCTTTTTGGTATCCACTCTTCTTATATCTAGTATTAAGAACATCCCTCTGTCCCTTCAAATTTAGCATTTATACATGGAGGTAAATAGGTGTTCTATAATCTTTTCTTTTGTAATTAATGAAATTCCATCACTGGACAATGAGCCAAGCACTGTTTAAAGGTAACTTTAAAGACGACCATCCCCAAAGTAAAATAATAGGGCTATGCCCTTTTTTGCGCTGGATATAAAAGGCTTGAAGTGTGTTGTTTGGGGTTTTTTTTTCCCTCTCTCTTCCCTCCCCCTCCACTCCTCCCCGCCTCCCGCTCCCGTTCCTGGTTTTTACCTTTAGAAATGTCAGGAATTTCAAGTTGAGGCTTCAGGGGTTTGTTTTGCTAGATGACTTGCTGCTGACTGAGCTCTTTCACAGGTCCCACTTCAAGGGGCAAGAGTTTTGGATCTTTAACAGAGATCTTTTTCTTCAACTGTTTCTCAGGTGTTTGAGTTAGAGAAGTTAATAAGAACATTCTGAATAAAAATTACTTCCCCATCTTGACTAACCTTGTTTCACTGGCATCATATTTCTGATGACATCATCTTCTTAGTTCTCCTAATGTCAATAAAGTCTCATAGGGTGGGCAAAATTTAAATTTCTAATGTCAAAAAAAATTTTTTTTTAAATCAAACAAAAGCCTCTTTCAGGCCTTCCTTATACATAAAGATACATACATGCACCCTGCCCCCACACACAAAAAATCCAAAGAACCCACTAACCCCTTTCTTTCTTTGGCAGGCCACCCTCACGTCCTGTAATACAACTGGTTTGGTAGGTAAGATGCTAGAAATCCTGCCAATTTCACTCTTTTTAAAAAGTTCTCCAGTTTGTACTAAGTACTGGGCAACAATCATTTGAATAGTGACTAGTGCAGATAGGGTGACCAGACGTCCCGATTATAGGGACAGTCCCGATATTAGAGGCTTTTTCTTATATAGAAGCCTATTACCCCCCACCCCCATCCCGATTTTTCACACTTCCTGTTTGGTCACCCTAGGTGCAGAGCTCATGACTTGCTAGGGGTCTGATTCTCCTCTCGCTTACTGTTGGTGTTTTTACATCAATGTAACTCCACCGTCTGGTTTCTCTGGGCCTAAGTGGCAGTCTACAAGATTTCCAGCCTCATGTTGCAAAGATGAACTTAACTATCGGTGCTAGTAGGTACTAAATTTTATTTTATTTTGATGACTAAAGAACAATTCAGTCCCAGGGTTCTGGGAATAGATGGTTACTGCCAAACCACAATAAATTCTTTGTGTGAAACTCATGGAATAGTAACATAGCAATGGAGGGTGTATCTGTGTCTTTTACTCCCTCTGAATAAACTCTCAGAATCCTCGGATGGATTTCATGAAATTTGTAAAGAAACAGGCTTTTAATTTCTCTAAATAAGGAAGGGACAGAGGAACTCAGCAAAACAGAGGATTTTGTATTATGCTCCTGTTTGGGATTTATGCAAGCCAAATTCCCTACCTGTCCTCAAACAATGCTCTATTAAATGGGAGGCACACTTGAGAGAGTTCACATTACCTTTTTGCTGCGAGTTGATGGAATTTATCTGCTTTCATGGAGTAAGTGTAAGTAGAACCTAACTACTGGCACTGGGCTCCAGCTGTGAATTTTGAATCTGGATTAGAATTTCCCAAAGTTCAAAGAGGCTTGGAACTGATGTTCTGGTTCAGGCCCATCTTTACTGAAAACACCTAAGTGCAATCAAGAAAAGAAATTAGGGGCCATCTTTTCATGTGTTAAAAATATCATGTGACAACTGCCCTGCTTCCCACACATTAAGCCCCTAAACTCCCTAGTGAGGTAGATACTCTTAATCACATGAGAAAACCAAGCCATAGAGAAGTGAAGGCCTACATTTTCACAAATGATCTCCAGCCTTGGTTGCTTTGATTTTGGGATACCCAACTTGAGACATCTAAAACTGATTTTTAAGAGATATTGAATATCTGTAGCTCCTGCTAACTTCAAGTAAAGTTGCTACCAAGTCCCTCTGAAAACCAGGCCCTGTGTGTTTCAGGTTGAGCACACAACTAACGAGGAATCCAAAATTAGCAGTCACTTTGAAAACGGTGACTTGTTCAATGTCACGCAGTGAGTCAGTAGCAGGACAAGGAACATAACTTGGCAGTTCTCACTCTCACCACTAAAACATTTAACGTCAACCGGTCCCCAAAATACAGGGCTTGAAAAGGAAACTGCATTTTGTTTTGTGGGGTTCCAATGTATTTCAGGGTGCTTTTCTGTTACTCTCAGAGTCTGGTTGCAAATAAGGACCATGCCATCATGCGAGCCATACATCTGGATCGCAATGCTTATAGCTCTGGTCTTCATCACAGGAACAGCTAGTTGCATAATATGCTGTGTGTGCCAAAACCACCTCATAAGAGGTAAATGAGCAAAATATATATTATTATTGAGGGTCTTGGACTGGAGATTGAAAATGTCTTAAATCCCTAGACTGAAGTAGATGGCCACAGACATTGTCCCTCCTATTGTGTCCAAACCTGGAGCTTAAAATTCAACAGTTCCTCCCCAACAGTGAAAATTCCTTTAAATAAGACTGGACTGTTCCCTACCATATCCCTGTGCTAATGCTTTGTCCAGTCTAGTTTTAAATGTCCAAAGCAATGCAAGGTACACCACTTCCTTGGGACCCCAGTGCAGAGGTAAAAAATCTCATCTATAGGGAAAAATCTTTCTGATATCCAGGAATAAATCCTTGGAAATAATTTCCATGTTGTTGAATAACAAAAATAAACAATCACTAGGCTGTTAAGGTGACTAATTCTTCACTGGCAGACGGTAACAGAATGCAGTATCTCCACAATTTCTGTTTAAATAAGACTCTTTTCTTAGCTCAAATCCAGCGCATTCGGAGGCCTTTCAATAGAATGACAAGATTACAATCTCATACCAATAACCAACAGGTGTATACGTAAGTTAACATTTTAAATATTCTGTTTGTGACTGGGTCAGAAAACAAAACCTGCCCCAAAACTCTTGATTCTAGACTAGCCCCTCCCAAGTCACAGCAATACAAGTTCATGCTAAGTTCAAATAGAAGAATGGAACAGATTTATGGTGCAAAATGACTCTCCTGCATTGAAGCCAACATAGGGAATTTCCTTGATCAAAGGGACTGAAATCCATCCCATTGAATCACAGATTGGGGGCATGGAGCCATTTTGCTGACAAAATAATGGAGGAAAAGCTACTAGCTGAATACACAAGGGGGAAAAAAAAAACACCCACAGACCAGGAAACTCAGCAAATTTCAACTTGCATAGGTTTCTTGCATATCATTTTCAGGGGGCAAGGGCTGTCCCCAAGTAGAATTGGAATGAAACTTGACCCACTAAATAGGAGGATGTCACAAGATCCTATAAATCTTGGGATATCACAGAGGATGGTGGCATTTGCTTGGAGGCTCAGGCCCACATCTTCAAAGTGATTTCAGTAGTGTTTGGCACTTAAATACCCTTTGAGGATCTGGGCCCCACTGTCTCCACACTACCCTAGTTTTCCACTTTCCCATGGTGGCATGACTTCCTGAGGACAGTTGCCCCAAAGTCCCCTGCTGTGGGGGCAATGTTCCCAATGCGAAGAAGGAAAAAGTTTATGCTGCAAATTCTCTGCAGTTTTGAAGGAAGATGATTAGGAGAGTGATGATCTTCTGTTGCTTCCTCTCCTATGCCACAGAGCCGTTTGTCCTGTGGCATACTATTGGGATTTTGTGGTTCCCAATACATACCCATAAAAGGACTTTTGTGGGATGAGCTGTGGCTCCACTCTGTGTGCTGCCTCCCCACCATTTCATTTACACCTGCTTTGAGTCCTCTTCACACTTGTACGGGGAGATTTTGGCAAACCAGTAAAGTGCCTCAAACCACTATGGCTTATTGTTAAAAGCAGCCTATTCAGCAGTCTCAGCTTGACCAAGGCCGGAGGGGAGGGGGGTTCGGGGTGCCACAGAAAGGGCACTTTGACCCCACGTCCTTCCTGATAAGAATTGTGTTGAAGTTGCCGATACATGCATTTTAAAAGAGCAGGATGTGCCCCAGGAATGTCTACTGGGGTCTCAAGGCTGCAAACTCTGGAAAAACCCACTGGTTAATCAGTAATCAGAAGGAACCTCTTGCTTGACCATTGAAACGGCTTACTTAACAAGTTTTCTTGAAGGGACATGTCATTCTATTACTAATGTATAAATAAGGGGGGAAAGTTTGAGATAGTTGGACTCTTTTGGGACTCTTTTTGGACTCTCCCCCTGGATACATCTTGTGGTCTCTACCGGCAGACGGAAGATTTGGCCACCGGAAGCCTGCTGCTGTGTCACTCGAGAGCCACACTCAGCTTTGGTAATTATCAAGGGTTGGAGGTGTTTTACTAATCTGTTGCGGACGTGTGTAAGTGCTTAAGACTAAGTAAAGTTTAGCTTTAAGTGAAAGCACTCTTGTGTTGTCCAGTTTGTGCCAGCCATCTATTGGTCGGACGGCCGTGTCTCCCCTGATTTATTTCCTGACACCACCCCGCCCAGAGTAAAAGTTACCAAGAGCTTTGGGTTGAAAGAACCCCAGGTAACAACACTCACTAGTGGAAGAGATGATAGGGCCCCTGAGTATTCAGCTAGTAGCTTTTCCTGGAGTTTCTTAATTAACTTCAACATTGCACACTTGGCTATGGGGGGGGGAACGGGACTGGGGAGGGGGAGAATAGCCCAGTACAAGAAGAAATACATCTGTTCTTCAATTAATCTGTGAATGTTCTAAGGGCTGCCCTCACTCAGCTACTCTATGTCAGTGATTGCAAACATACAGAGCTCAAGACATGGACACAATGAAGGAACATTGCTTTCCCCCGGCATTGGCTTTGTGTGTCAGTTTTGCCAAAAGCCAGAACAAACTGGCACATTCTGCAGAAAGTTGTACAGAAATCCCAAGATTTGCACAGCATGGATTGATAGGTTTGTGATGTTGCATTCCATAATGTTTTATGTAAATAGGCTTATGAGTGTGAATATGATGTAACTGGAATATGCTTTATACAAAAGGTTTCTTGTAAGGTATCATTACAAGGCTTATGATCTACTGAACGTGTTCATACCATTTGTTTGCCTGTATTATTTCTATGTCTGGAGTTAGGAGAATAAGATATAAACTTGTATTACTGATGTAAACATATTAAGTAGAAGCCATTAAGGGTGCTTCAGAATCAATGACCTGTAAATGGCTCTGTTTACTTGCAAACCTTCCTGGGTACATGCGGGCCAGCCCTGGAAGAATGGAGGCTGGGGTCTCACAGGACATGTGAAAATGTTACCTGATACTGGAATCCATCTTAAACCTGGTGCTTTTCCATTTAGAAGGAAGGGTGGTGACCCAGAGAGACAAAAGATCCTTGTGCCAAAGCTATAAAAGGGGGTGGAACAGAACAAAGGAGGCTAGCAGTCATGAGAACACCCCTGCTTTCCACCTAAGATGTCTGCTGGAACTAACAAGGGCTGAAAGGATTAGGCCCAGACTAGGAAGGAGTCTAGTCTGTGAAAGAAGCTTATTGGAACATCGCTGAGGGTGAGATATTACCTGTAATCAGTTTCTTAATGTATTAAGCTTAGGCTTGCGCGTTTTTGCTTTATTTTGCTTGGTGACTTACTTTGTTCTTACTCTGTTATTACTTGAAACCACTTAAATCCTACTTTTTATACTTAATAAAATCACTTTTGTTTATTAATGAACTCAGAGTAAGTGATTAATACCTGGGGGAGCAAACAGCTGTGCATATCTCTCTATCAATTTTATAGAGGGCAGACAATTTATGAGTTTTCCCTGTATAAGCTTTATACAGAGTAAAACAGATTTGTATAGGGTTTGGATCTCTTCGGGAACTGCGTGTCTGGGTGCTGGAGATAGGTGTCCTGCTGAGCAGTTTTTGGTTCAAGTCTGCAGCTTTGGAGACGTGGACCAGACCTGGGTCTGTGTTGCAGCACCCTAGCGTGTCTGTCTCAACAAGGCATGGTTCTGGAGTCCCAAGCTGGCAGGGAAAACAAGCTCAGAGGTAATTTCAGCATAGCAGGTGACAGTCCCAAGGGGGTCCCTGTGACCAAATCTGTCACAAGGTTTTTTTTGTAGTTAACTGCAAGAGTTGAATGCTTTGTAAGAGCTCTTTAACTCCTCTGTCTCGTTCTTTGTTTTACATCCACAGGGCTTAATATTCAAAGAGAAGGTTCTCCAAAAGAAGTCAAGGCACGAGGAATGAAAAGCAGCTTTTAGAATCATCTATATTTATATGGATCCTGTTGCAGAGTATGATGATGCTGCAATGCTTGAAACTGTGTATGAAATTAACTGAAAAAACTACTCCCTACTTTGAGGCAAAAATAAAGATACCCTACTTTTAAGACACCCAAACCAGCTGGTCATTGTCAAATTGAAGCATCCTGTCCCCTGTAGCCCACAGAGATAGCTTTAGCATTGATTTTAGTGAGCAGTAACACAAGGAACCCACCCGCCCATATCCTGTAAGACATTGGCTTCAGCAGTTAGCATAAAGGCTTGAGACCTATAGCTTGGCCCAAAAATGGCCTAACAGTCACCCCTAAGTTTTGGGGAATTGGGACTAGAGCGTTTAAGGGAGAAGTTTGTCCATAACAACACCCGCCAAGCCCAGGAACTTGAGCTAACACCAGCTTTTGGATATTTTAAGATAGAACATCTGCAGATGTTTGACCACAAGAGTGCCATGACAACAAACTGATGTATATGATAATAAATTGAGATTATTCCTATACTAACCTATAGGAGAAGGGCATCCCAGCATTAGTAGGGGGAGGAAATACAAATAAGGAAGAGGGAGAAACCCTTACTGAATGTGGCATCAGCCTAACATATTAGAAAAGTTGTATCCCAGTCTGAGTGTGGGAGGAGAGAGAGAGGTAGTCCCTGGGAAGTGCCAGGATGATGGCCACTGGTGATGAGGAAGACAATGGCTAACATTTCAGGTTGTTCTGCAAGGGATGGTGTGTGTATATGGATGTTCAGAGGTATATTCTGTATTCTCTCTATCTACCTTGCTGGATTAGTGTGTTTGTGACTGTGCTGAATATATAAATAAACTATTGTAAATACAGAAGGGTTCCTAAAGTGTGAGTATTGCAACTGAACAGTAATTTCAGTAATATTGGGCCTGATCGTGGGACAAGAACCTGTCACCCCTCAGAGTGATAACTGGGAATTCTTAAGTAATCCAATATAATTAATACACAATCCATAGATTGGGATACATCCCCTAGCATTTTTCAAGGCTTTGTGAAATAAGCATTTTATAAACTTAAAGACTATGGCCAGCAACTGATCTGCCTGTGTACATTCTCGATAAGCTGGACAAAAGAAAGGATTGTTGACACAGCTTTCTCAGAGGTTTTGCTTTGACTGGTTTCAGGTATTCCTGGTTGAGATTTTAGAGCCAGGAAAGCTTGAAGGCAAATAGTTAGACTTCTAGACCAGCAGCTGGGCAATAGGTCTCATGGTAATTTTAGCAATATGATCAGTATTGAAAATTTCAAAATAAGTGTGAAAATGCACCCTCTGGCAATGATTGCAGATGGGTACACCCAAGTCTCTAGATTGATCTATGACAGTGGGACACTTACTGTAAGGGTCACAAAAGTAAGAGCTCAAAAAGGGAGTGTGAACATAATACCAACAGCCTACTACTGCATCAGTGAGAAACATCAGAGCCCTCATCCCAGTTACCTTATGCTGAACTTACTGATATTGCAGGACGTTCCTGTTCATTAGTATTCTCCCTCTCAGGAGTAAGGGATATTAAAGAGGCTTTCTGTTAAAAGTTGAAGGGCTGTTGTATTTTTAATGTGCCTAGAGTTCAGACAACTGGGGAAAAAAAACAACACCAGCATAATAGCATGAAGCAGACCAAATTTCTTGTAGAAATAGTGATGTATGCAGGATAAGATACAGCTCTCATAAGCAATGGATTTTAAAAAGCAGAAGTGGCAAAAGAAGTTAGAGCTGCAACCATGGGACACACTAATTAATGATCTGGAGGATGGCGTGGACTGCACTCTCAGCAAGTTTGCAGATGACACTAAACTGGGAGGAGTGGTAGATACGCTGGAGGGTAGGGATAGAATACAGAGGGACCTAGACAAATTAGAGGATTGAGCCAAAAGAAACCTGATCAGGTTCAACAAGGACAAGTGCAGAATCCTGCACTTAGGACGGAAGAATCCCATTCACTGTTACAGACTAGGGACCGAATGGCTAGGAAGCAGTTCTGCAGAAAAGGACCTAGTGGTTACAGTGGACGAGAAGATGGATATGAGTCAACAGTGTGCCCTTGTTGCCAAGGCTAACAGCATTTTGGGCTGTATAAGTAGGGGCATTGCCAGCAGATCGAGGGACATGATCATTCCCCTCTATTCAACATTGGTGAGACCTCACCTGGAGTACTGTGTCCAGTTTTGGGCCCCACACTACAAGAAGGATGTGGAAAAATTGGAAAGAGTCCAGCGGAGGGCAACAAAAATGATTAGGGGGCTGGAGCACATGAGTTATGAGGAGAGGCTAAGGGAACTGGGATTGTTTATTCTGCAGAAGAGAAGAATGAGGGGGGATTTGATAAGCTGCTTTCAACTACCTGAAAGGGGGTTCCAAAGAGGATGGATCTAGACTGTTCTCAGTGGTACCAGATGACAGAACAAGGTGTAATGGTCTCAAGTTGCAATGGGGGAGGTTTAGGTTAGATATTAGGAAAAACTTTTTCACTAGGAGGGTGGTGAAGCACTGGAATGGGTTACCTAGGGAGGTGGTGGAATCTCCTTCCTTAGAGGTTTTTAAGGTCAGGCTTGATGAAGCCCTGGCTGGGATGATTTAGTTGGGATTAAGTCCTGCTTTGAGCAGGGGGCTGGACTCGATGACCTCCTGAGGTCCCTTCCAACCCTGATATTCTATGATTCTAAAGACAATGTAGATAAAGCCTCTGTTTTCTGGAGTTCCTGTTCCATGCTATGACACTAACTCTTCTTTTTAAAAGTCTCTTCTAAAAAGTTATTGCCTATGTTCATTTGTCTTTCTTTTCTCTCTTCCTTTGCTATGTATCTCTGTGGTAATATCACTTAATTAAGCAGAGCATTCTGTTTTTGGACGGTTCGTATGAAATACGTTATAACTTGCCAATTCATTTGACTATGAGTAAAGCAATTCAAATGGTGGAGTTCAATGAGGGTGACAATCCGTTCTTAGCTTTCCCTTTCAAAACAATATATGCACTTTAAAAAAAAAAAAAGAAAAAAAACGTTTTCAGTCTGCAGCATGCCAGCATCTATAAGTTGCTGAGAAATAGAGGGCTGTTTATCACAACAAATGCACTGAATGGAAAGAGGACAATGAAAGCAAAACAAATCAAACAGTAAATTCTCTAAGGGAAAATAATATACATTTGATAAATATCTTTCCCTTGGCAAGACAATGCAACAATCTTTGCCTTTCATTGGGCTTGTTTTACGCTAAGTTGGCTTGTGCATTGCGTATTAGCCAGTTTTTCGGGCTTGTTAGGGTTTTTAAAGTAGCTTGTAGTTTCTTTCTTTTTTTTTTTTAAATTGGCTCCTGGGCCCAGCCAATCAGAAAGCTCAAATGGTGGTGCTTGGCATTTGGGTCCTCCAGCTGCTGCCCTTGCCTGTAACGCCCTCTCTGCACACCCCCTTCCCACTCCTACAACCAGACTTAGCACTGTCACCAGCAATATCTTAGTTTTTTGGAACTGGACAGAAAGACTTGTCAGGATAAAGACTGCAATTTTTGTTATCTTACCAGAACACAAATCTATAAAATTATATTTGCTTCCCACGTTGGAGAAAAAAGGTAGGGGACACTAATACAGATTCCACAAGTGAACTACTTCACAGATCCCTGTTCCCACTATTTTCTAATGATTTCCAAAAGCATGTCTTATCCATGTAACAACACAGCTGACACGGACACATCATGCGAGTGCTTCAGAGATTCATAAACTTTATGTGCAGGCTGGGACTCTTTTTAAAGCTCCTTATAGAAAAGGATAAGAATATTTTAAAATGAGTGAATTAAAAAAAAAGAAGTGAACACTCCCTTAATCTCTGCACCAAAAAATATGATTAAATACAGTTAGATCCAGATCAATGTTTTATTAGAAAATACGTTCTTGTTCTCTTCATCTAATGCCAGGAGGCAGCTAAAATTACCCAAATTCCTAGACTTATAGGCAATTCTTTGGCATAGCAGTTCATCAGAAGTAAGTAGTGGGTTCTCATAAGGAGTCTTAAATTGTGCATCTACTTGCTTTTGGGAAAATAAACTCATTAAATGTTTGTGGACTGTCATTTGCCAGAGATGAAGATTAATTCCTGTTTCCTGGATTGGGCAGATTCTATAATGAAAGAAGTACTGTATCTCTCTTACTTCAGTATTTCTTCCAGCATTAGGTAATAATTGACATCTCTTCCCTGTCTCTGCTCTCATTTAGCATGTTGATAATGCTTTTGAAGTATTTCACAAATTCCATGCGGACATCCTCAGGATCTTCTTCCAGGCTGGAATGTATTAGTTTCAGTTTGTTCAGTGGTGAAGCTTTGAAGTTAGACACAAAAAATTAAAAATAAAGGTTACTATATTCATTTTAATACAAATACATTTACAGTTTTCTTGAGTTTACAGGACTGTTTATACTACATAAAGCATTTGGAAATCCAGATGCATTAAGATACTGCTGTCCAGCATAACATGTAACCTTTAAAAAGTGATGCATCATCATCATCAGTAATACAATGAACTAAGTTCATCGATGGATAAATCCTTTGGAAAACTGAAAGGATATATTTTGCAATCACATATTTAGACACAAAGTGAAATCCAGCTAATATGTAGGAACTGTAATCAATTCATTTAAGATATTATTTAATCACTTTGAAATTTAAATGTAAAAATACTTTATAATCTTAAAAATGTTTGGGACAAGTAGATCTACCCATTGTGATTCAACTATTCAAATTAGAAATTGCTTATGCACTATCAAATTCAGAAAAATCTTAGCTAAGCAGCAATGAGGGGAAAGTAAACACAAAGTGTATAGTACAGGTTAATGGAGGTTTAATCTGCTGTAATGTGGGAATAGTTCTTGAAGCTTTAGCTTTCCAGTCTGATTATTCTACATGTTTTTTATTATGGACACACACAACACTTTCCAGAATTGCTTTTTAGTTTTTATTGTGCAGTACACACTTACAGCCTCTCCTTACAAGTTCTGATACTGTATAGTTCTATCATCTTTTATTTAGATGTCATTTTCTGAAATATGTTTTCCTCCATATTTCTTTACGTTAACCATTTCTAGATGGCTTCTTTGAAACTCCTGTTGAAAAGCCAAATTAAAACAGGACCTTTTGATAGAATATCTGTCTCACAGATGCAGTCAGCTTCTTCCATCAAAAGATCTGGGGACTGAGTTTCTTCTTACTTACACTGGTGTATGTCACAGCACTACCACTGAAGTCAATTATACTGGTGTAATGCAATATAACTGAAAAGAGCATGAGGTCCCTAACTTTTCAAATCCATCTTTGTTTCCATCTTCACTAGTGACATATCAGTTTACTCTCGTTTGGACTAGATGGCTTCAATTTAGATGCATGTAATATTGAGTTTTTAGACACCTTTGTATAAGGAACATAATCTCTTATTTCACTGAGCTACTCCTGGTGTGCTTATAAAATGGTGATTTAAAATGCCTCTACAAGTGGTTGCTAAATAGACAAAACTACAGAGGGACCATATTAAAGTAAGAAACCCTCATGCAAGTGATGAAGTGTTATTTAGGACTTGCTATCAGGAGATCTATTCCTGGCTCAGCCATAGACTCTCTGTATAACCTTGTTTTCCCATCTGTGAAATGGGGATATATTTACCTATCTACCAGCTATGTTCTGAGATTTACGGTAATTCATTCATGGTTACACTTTGAGATCCTCAGATAGAAGAAATTATAGAAACGCAAAAAGTCATAGAGTCACCAGCTTTGAAAGTTAAGCTGATCATTAAAAATCTGTTTCATCTTCTTACCCAAGGATAGGTTTTCTGTGTCCCCTGCACTGCCTGGCTTGTGGTGTGCAATTAGGAGACACTGGCTATCTAGTAACTGCTGTTGCTGCACAAAGCAGGAATACCACATTTCAATTTCCTTCAGGTGACTGGGCAGTTCTGGGTTGAAGACTATTACAACACCATGGGAGTCTTTCATCAGAGCTGGCCAGCAAGTTTCAAACCTTGAAAAGCAGGTAAATGGAAAATGGTAAGGTTGGTAGACCCAAAAATGGCAACTGTTTTTACTTAATATTTACTTAAAACTCCACATAGTTTATGTATTTTGTTTCTCCTCAAACACAGATGCTTCAGTGTTTTTCCTTATAAAAATTAGGAAGCTTGCAGTCAATATGGCAAACTTCAAACACATTTTTGTCCTAGACAAACACTAATAAGCCTCCTAATTTAGTGAGAGTCAGAGGCCAGAAGAGACCACTAAACCATCAAATCTGGCCACCTGTATATCACAGGCCATCCACCCCACCTAGCACCCACACACTAAACCCATCACAAGCAACCCCATCATACAATTGCACTCATAAATTTGTCCAGCTCTTTTAAAACTAAATACGTTGTGTGTCCCCCACCCCCCAACTCCTACAGGAAGGCTGTTCCAGAATCTCACTGCTCAGATGGTTCAAACGTTCTAATTTCCAGCATGAATGTGTTGATGGCCAGTTTATATCCATTTGTTCTTGTGTCAACACTGTCCTTTAGTTTAAATTGCTAAATTTGTTCTACTGCACAATGTAACATTTGGTTAAAGATGTGTTTAAATCCTTCTCCTAAAGAGCTGACTTGTGGAGTGGTCCCAGTCCTACAAATTGATCAGCTTAAACATGACTCTTCCAGTCACACAGAGCCCCATTGACTTCAACAGGTATAGTATCTGGCCAGGTGGATCAGTTTAAGGGATTGGGGTCCCCCCAATCATCTAGGTCCCAATCCCATATTCCTTGTGCACCTAGAACTCCTGCTGAGCTCTTACAAGTAGTGCCTGCTAAGCTCTCAAAGATCACCACCAACTTGATCTGGTAACAGTTCAAAAAGTGAGTTAGAAATAGTTTCAGATTCTACACCTGCCCTTGAATCCCCCTGACAATTTGTGGTTTTACAACCAAGTTTTCCTTTTTTTTTTTTTTTTTTCTATTCACAGCTGTTGTGAACCTACTCCCTCACATTTCCTCCACCACAATAGGGCAAAAAGACTGACTTCAAACAATTTTATTAGCACACATGAGTCCCAATCAAGACTGGGCCCCAACTGTACTTAGCTCTGCAGAAATATGTACAAAGCTACTCCCACAAAGGACTTAATCTAAGAGTTGTCAAATACAGAAAGCAAGTAAACTGAAAAATAGCAAAACATTTTTCCTCTAACCTCAGTGGTGAGTAAGAGAGACTTCAGAGAAAAGTGTGATTTTTTTTTTAAGTTGATGCTGTCCAAATATTTGAGTACTTTAAGAGACAGGGAGTGACCTTGTCTCAAGGTTCATCTTCACTACCGTGCTAAATTGGCACCGCTGCCATTATGTTGTCTGATTTAGACATATTACATTGACGGGTGAGCGCTCTCCCATCCACGTAATTACTCTACCTCAGTCAGAGGCGGAAGCTATATCGGTGGGAGAAAGTAGATAAGGAAGTGTTATTTACTCCTTCTCATAATACAAGAACTAGGGGTCACCAAATGAAATTAACAGGCAGCAGGTTTAAAACAAACAAAAGGAAGTATTTTTTCACACAACGCACAGTCAATTTGTGGAACTCTTTGCCAGAGGATGTTGTGAAGGCCAAGACTAAAACAGGGTTCAAAAAAGAACTAGTTACATTCATGGAGGATAGGTTCATCAATGGCTATTAGCCAGGTTAGGCAGGAATGCTGTCCCTAGCTTCTGTTTGCCAGAAGCTGGGAATGAGCAACAGGGAATGGATCACTTGATGATCACCTGTTCTGTTCATTCCCTCTGGGGCACCTGGCATTGGCCACTGTTGGAAGACAGGATACTGGGCTAGATGGACCTTTGGTCTGACCCAGTTTGGCTGTTCTTATGTTCTTACGATATTAGGGAGACAAGATGGGTGAAGAAGAGCTCTGTGTAAGCTCAAAAGCTTGTCTCTCTCAACCACCAGAAGTTAGTCCAATAAATTATATTACCTCACCCACCTTGTTAAAATAATGTGAAGTGTCAAGAACACTAAAACCCACTTACTTTTGATCACCGCCACAATCCCACAGCTCAAATCGACACCCCGCCCCTTTACTGTTGCCATTCATATTTGGTTTCTCATATTCCAGGATCCTAAAAACAGAAGTGGATTTAGGGTATGATAAGATTCTACAACAAGGCCATCCTGGAAAGAGCATGACATCCCCTGGGAGACCCCTTCGTAAGGGTCTCCTTTCAGTAAGCATGGTGCGTGGCTTCACTCACCTCACTCCTTGAGTGGGGACGTAGCTGCTAATGCCTTCTGTGCTCTCTGACAGAAAGTTTGCCAAGACGGATTTTCCAGACTGTCAGAAATGGGAGCAAAAGGCACTTGTGTTAATAAAACAACACCCGTACAGTTGGCAGCAGGGCTCAGGGGGAGGGCTGCATATCCCAGTTTGGAGCGAGATTTGTGCTGTTTGGGGTGGAGGGCTACTTCCATGTCCACAGAGGTGGGGCCCATGGGATCTTTGTAGGCTTGGATCCAGCTCCCAGCTGGGCTGTTCATGTTGATGGGGGGGGGGGGGGGGGGGAGAGGGACACACCAGACCCTGGAGCCCCAGTTTGGCCACGCGGGTGAGACACATACAAGGCTCAGGAGTGGGGGCGGGGCTCGCTTGGCTCATCACACGGGGGGGCCTAGGAGGCTCTGGGATGGGGGCCCCGCTTGGGTGCGCCTGTGGGGCACGTCCGAGGCTCAGGGGTGCAGGGCCCGCCACACACACGGGGCCTGTTCGCGGGCGGAGGGGGGGACACACACGGGATCGAGGAGGCTCCCCGGGGGCTCTACTCAGCCGCCGGGCCGGGCACTCACCTCACTGGGGCCCACGAACAGGATCTTGGCCTTCAGCATCCCGCGCGCTCCCCCGACGGCCTGGGACGGGACGGGCCGCGCCGCCCCGGACTCTCCTGCCAGCCAGCCCCGAGCCAAACGGCGCGGCTGCCGCGCGGCGCCCTAGCAACGCGGCGTCGTTGTCAAGGGCGCAGGGACGCCGGCCAGCGATTGGAGCGGAGCATGGGTCACGTGGAGCAGGGAGCTCCCTGCAGCACGTGACCCCTCCCCCAGGTTCTCTCCCCCTCCCTTTCTCCAGCCCCCCTGGCACTTATCTCACTCCAGCCCCTTTCTCTCCCCCTGACCCTCCTTTCCTGGTGTTCAGCTGCTCTCCCCCCTTATCTCACTCCAGCCCCTTTCTCGCCCCCTGACCCTCCTTTCCTGGTGTTCAGCTGCTCTCCCCCCTTATCTCACTCCAGCCCCTTTCTCGCCCCCTGACCCTCCTTTCCTGGTGTTCAGCTGCTCTCCCCCCTTATCTCACTCCAGCCCCTTTCTCGCCCCCTGACCCTCCTTTCCTGGTGTTCAGCTGCTCTCCCCCCTTATCTCACTCCAGCCCCTTAGTTCCTGCTCTAGTTTATTACTGTCCCAGGGTAGCTTTGCCCAGCAACTTGCACTGCAACAAGGCCCGGGGGTGCAGTTTACCCGTTTTGTTAGTTCTGCACTCCTCTGTGTTGGGCATGCTTCGCTGGGAATAAAACATACCCCATTTTGATTTAGCTTCAGGTTTGGCTTTGTTGTTTAAAAAAACAACAAAAGCAAAAATGGAAACGTTTTTATCCGGAAGTGTCCCCACAGGTCTGCACCAGAACAATAAAAGGTTGTGAATTAAAATCTGTACTCTTTTTGGTGCACATTTGTGTCTGGAGCAGGCCTTATGATGAGGTCAGGAAACTGGCTATCTTTTTTCACAAGGTTATTCAATGTTTTCCTGGCTTTATAGAGGTAGACTCCTATCACAGAGTCTGAAAAGATGGCTCAGTGGTAAGGGCACTAGCCAGGGACTCAAGAACCCAGGTTTCAGTTTCCTGCTCTGCCACAGACTTCCTGTGTTACCTTGCACAAGTCAATTAGGACCAAATCCACAATGGCTCCTAACTTCCATAGAAATCAAAGGAAATTAGGAGCCTAAACCTAAGCACCTTTGTGGATCTGAGCCTAGTCCACTGTAGAAGTGAGGCTAGCAGTACTTCCCTGAGGATAAATATATTAGAAGATTATGAATCACTCAGTGACTACTTCTCTGAGCCATACGTGTACCTAAAACATATAGATGGACTGTGGGAAATGTCGTTTTCTGGTGTAGTTTTCAGAACACATGGATCTTGTGATACTAATTTCCTCAAGCCACCAGCATGAGCACTGAAGAGGCAAAGTTTCTTATTAAGGCTTTTCTGAGGAACCAGGAAGCATTTTAAAGGCCCAGCATATAGGTAAAAACATCTGGCAACCAGATGGGTTGCTTCAGAGCTGTTTAGAGCCCAGGTACAGTAACAGTTTAAGACAAGCTTTCAAATGGGGCCTTTATTTAGTAAACCTAAATGTTTACTAGTGCTACTAATAAATGTGAAACAGGATTGTTTTGTTCCCAGTGAGAGGATTACAGTGTTTCCAACAGCCTGCAGACCTATTTGCTGTCTAACTCACTACATAAAGTGGTTTAGGATGGTTTAGTGTCCCAGGAACATGGGTGTCATTTATGCCATGTTTAAAGGATCAGAAATAATCCATTGTTTCCAGGGCAAGTTATGAGAGAGAAAGGTAATGCAAGAAAGCCAGCTGCACTTAGCCTCAACCAGATATTGGATTCTATTGGATTCAGTTTTAGCCGATTGGGATGCAGACCTGGTGCACCACATCTACCAGGAGATCTCCGAGGAGGCGGCCGGGGCAAAGGCAGGGGAAAACCCGCGTCTCGTTCCCTGACTGAGCAGTGGAGGTGGCCCCTCATCCTGCGCTCGTGATAGCGGCTCGTCAGCCAGTGCTAGCGGCAGCAAAGCGGGGGCTAGTCCCGGCTGCCTCTCGGCAAACTTAGGGCGGTTCGATTGGGTGGCTGAAATTGCTGGCTTGGGTTTGGCGATGAGCTGCAGCCCTGGGGGAGGAAATCGGGTAGCGCAGAGGGAGCTTGTTCCTCTTTCAAGTCTCCCTGTCCTCAGCCCCACAGCCGGAGAGCCAGCACGGCAGGCACCGCGGCTCCCGAGCAGCCAGAGGAGGCAGCAAGCTCCGCGGTTCCCAGGCTGCTGTTGCTGACGCTTTGCCAGACTGCCAGACCAGCAGGGTGCAGCAGCGCGCTGGCAAACTGCCACTGTCACAGTGAGGGGCGGCGCTCTGTACAGAGTAGCAGGAAACCAGATTTCTTTTTTTTTTTAAATCTTAATTTTTATTTTAAAAATACATATCTATCCCATCCACCCAGGCCCTTTTAAATTGCTGGGCCCCTGGACAATTGACCCCTTTGCTGCCCCCCAACCCCGACACTGTCGGTGGTCCTGAATGTGGACAACAGTGCAGAAGAGCCAAAAATCTGAGCAAGAGGTAACAATAAAACCTAAACACTGGTTAAAGGAAAGAGGGCTGTTTTCACATCTACCCAAAAAGCAATTGTGAACTTTATAATCAAATGAGTTGTCGGATAATATAAAGTCCGTGTGGTTTTTTTAATCAATCACAAGGGAGTAAGAGGATCATATCTTATAAGTTTTCAGAAGTACCTATGTGATTTAAACTCTTACCTACCTAAATCACTTTTGAAAATAGAAGGTAGGCTCCCAACTCACATAGGTGCTTTTGAAAATTGTATCCTAAATCAATCTAATGATTTTTAACAATTTAAGCCATTCAAGTATTTCATTTTTCAGATTAATTACTGATATATTTTCCCCTGTAATCCATATTCTCTTAAATTGCCGGTTCAAAAACATTATACTTGGCTCTGGCCTTTATCCTGAGCCTCACTCTTTCATGTAAAGGGGGACAAAGAAGAGACTAGCAGATGTCAGTTAATGGTTTGTTTTCAGAAAACATTTGTAAAGCAGCAGTGTTTAAAATCTGAACAGACTTACCTTAAAAAACAACAAAACACCTATTACTTTGTTATATGCCTATCTCCTAGAACTGGAAGGGACCATTGAGTCCACCCCCTGCCTTCACTAGCAATACCAAGTACTGATTTTGTGCCAGATCCCTAAGTGGCCCCCTCAAGGATTAAACTCTCAACGCTGGGTTTAGCAGACCAATGCTCAAACCACTGAGCTATCCCTCCCTGTTTCATTCCTCCCATTTAAACAGATTGCATCCCTTGCCTCACCAGAGCGAGATTTACACCTTATGTGCCACTAGGCACAGCATCTTCAGGGTTACCCCCCCAGCCCCCGCCTACAGCTGACCTTCGTGTTTTCCAGAAAAAATGAAACTTTAACCCACTTTTAACTTTTAGGCGCTCCTAAAACACTGGTGCCCTTAGGCATGCGCCTTCTGTGCCTAATTGGAAATCAGGCCCTGTGCCTCACTGTAAGCTTTGGCAGAGAAATCCAAGTGGTCAGAGAATTTCGGTTTAATGCAGTGAATTAGAAACAGAAACACGATGACAAAATCTGCATCCCAGCTACACACTGCAGACACAATAACTTCTGTGGGTTGCAATATCGGACTGGGGCAGAATTTGGCTGGCAGAGTTTAATTTTAAGTTAAATCTGCAAAGCCTGCAAATAAAATAGACGTTAGTAGTTCTTTTTGCAAAGCGATTGCTGAGATCACATTTGTTCCATGGAGCAATAGTAACACCTAGTGGCTAAACGTGCCCGTTCATTCCCTCATTTGTTTCCTCTCTCAAATAAGTGTGTGGCACAGGACTTGGCATGATTGACAGTTTTGACTTGAGAGGCCAGCACTTACATTCTCTAGGGATTTGCCTCTTTTCCCTCCGCCCTGTTCTGTTTTCTGTTAGAAGTGGTAGGTGAAATATGAAACTTCATTCCTCTCTCGCCCCCAACGCTCCTTTCACATTTCTGGCTAATGTGGGAGGTTTAAGTCCATCTAGGTCTGTAAGTGGGTGGGCTGTGCTCTGCGTGGCCCACTGCTTCCAGCTGAGAGAACTCCAATCTCCTCAAGGAATCCATAATTTTAAAGGATCAACCTGATCATCTGGTGGAGGTTGGTGACCTTGGTGCATTTGATAATGGCGTGTTAACTTGCCTGTGTTAAGGCAGTGCAACCTGATATGTTCCAAGAAGTAACATTTGTGAAGATCAGTAAGATGTGGTGTGCACGGTTATTGACCATAGCCTTCTGGGGCAGCTAATTCATCAAAAAGGCTCCCCTGACAAACTGGCATTTAAGAGGAAAATAACCTTAAATTTTTACTGTGTTAGCGGAGGCGCTGCTTGGAAAGTGTTTTTAACCCCTTCTGCCCCCTCCTCCCAAAAGTTGGAATTTTTTTACTATATATAAAATTTCAGCCAAAACACAGTTTTGGAAATACAGCCATGATGCCTCATAGGAATTGTAGCTCAGCTGTCTCAGGTGCCCATTCTCTTCTGCGGACTGAACAGATTGTATTTACCATGATGCACAGTGGTCTCCCTTCTTGGTCAGCTGCATGGTGCACCATTGGAGATGAAGTCTGGTTGGGGAACCTAGCCTGAAGAAGAGAATGGGGGAAATGAGACAAGGTGGCGATATTTCCAAAGCAAAATATTTTGGTTTTTGATTGTTCTCCAAAAGTTCAAGGTTTTAATGGAAATCAGATCAGGTTAATTAACAATCTCCCATCAAAAGACAGTTTTGGTGGGAAATTGTCAGCTAGTCCTAGTTAAGCAGTTCCTCATGGTCTGATTCTATGACCCTGGATTGTGATCTCACTAGTGTAAATCCAGCATTGATTTCAATGGTACAATACTGGTGTGAGAGGAGACTCGGGAGCTATGAGACCAGGGAGAAAAAAGGGCTTGGTCACGAGAGGGCTGTGCATTTCCTGGAAGGTGTTGAGGAACCTCAGCTTCCATAGAGGCTCATAGCACGTCACAGGATTGGGCTAAAAGTCAGCAGCATTGGTCAGTATACTTGATAAGCAGCAGAACTACAAAATGCTGCACATGTTAAATAAAGCAACTAGCATGTAAACAATAGAACCAGGCAAAATTTAGTGACCCTGATACATAAGGCTTCATGCAACCTCTTCCATTAGAGCCGCATGGTTTTGTTTTGAGTTTTGGTTTTGAATCAAAAATCTCAGAGTGAAACACTGACAGCTCTGAAGTTTACCTCCCCCCCCCAGCCTGAGACCGCCCAAGTTTACTAAACTGACAATGTACCACGAAGGTTATTTATTCAGGGGGGTGGAAATCCCAAATGACTGCACTGAAGTTAAGGAAAAAAAATTCCATTAACATCAGTTGGACCAGGACTTAGTCCTACGGCTTTTGCTTGCGAAATGGATTGCTGGCAGGAAGGAGGGTTTGTCTTGTAGATTGGAAGGTTTTGTTTGTTTGTTTTCTTGAGTTATCATTGTATCACTTCGGTATTTAGCACCAAACAAGAGTTTCTAAATCCTGCATGCCTTCCCTACATCACACTTCCACTAAGGTACCTGGGCCTAGTTGCATCCCTTCTTGGGTGTTCCAGTCATCTTAAACTATTCCATTGAAGACAAAAGAGGGACACCAGCAATTAATATGGCTCAGAGTCCAAAGCCAAGTTATCTTCCTTCCCTCCTTCCTTTTTTCGCTATTACAGTCAACAGTTCCACCACATTAATGCTGAGCAGCAAAAGGAGACACTTTTCCCTACCCCCTCCACAACCTCAGCTTTCATTTAAAAAGCACATTTCTAGCCTTTTTCATAACATAGAGCTTTCAAAACAACTATGTAGCTATGGATAAAAGTTTCTTATTTTTCCCTAAAATCACCAGGGAGATCATATCAGCTCCTTAGAAGTCAGAAAGGGAAAACACAACGGGAACAACAGGCACTTACTAGTTGAAAACAAGAAGGCTGCAGCAAATAATCAACTACAAAATGGCTACTTTAGAGTGACAGCTGTGTGTGTGTGTGTCTTTGTATCTAATTTAGAGGGCTAGCCACACCCCCTTCCTGCTGTGAAAGGTGTTCTGGGAAAAAAAGTCATGTCAGAGTATACCCTACAGTAGGAAGATTTAGGAGGAGCTGGGCTGTTACTAATGAAAGTGCTGCTGTGATCAGGTTTATACTGTTACTGTATCCTACAACTAACTTGGGTTATAGCTGTTTAGATTTACCTTTTGGGGCCTACAAAGTCCATCGTTATAGGTATCTCAATTTTTGTAGTGTCCCCTTTCTGATGCTGTACTTACCCTCCCCCCCACCCCAACTCGTAGCTGCATGGGGGCCGCTACCTGAGCTAGGAACACCATAAGCTTCTTGTTTGCTATCAGCTGGCTAATTAGCTGAGGTGCTAATGTGGTTCCAAACATGAGTGGGACAATTTGGTTGATGGCAGTCAGCAAAAAGGATACAGAAGGAGGGACCATGGCTTCCTTACTCTACCCTTATCCCCTTCAAAGGCAACAATAGTACTTTTGGAGGAGGAGAAAATGGAGATGTTGTGGAAAGCAGGCAAATCAGTACAGTATCTAGATCCCTCCCAGCCTCAGAGGAAAAGAAGAAACAGAAAATATGAGTGATAAGACACCAAAATGGGGATCAGTGCAAAGCAGCAATAGGCAAAGAGATATGGGAGGACCAGGCAGAAACAATGGAATGCCAAGGGGATGGAGAAATAAGAATTTGGAGATCAAAGGGTATTTCAAGAACAGAAAAAAAGGAAAACAAGGCAAAGTATCATGGAAAGTGTAGACAAAAAAGAGGGGTTAAATAACAAAGACAAAGTATGAGAATCACAGAATTGTAGGACTGGAGGGGACCTTGAGAGGTCATCTAGTCCAGTCCCCTGCACTCATGGCAAGACTAAGGCCATGTCTTACCGGTAGATCTGCGCTGCTGTGATTGATGCAGCAGTGTTGATTTAGTGGGTCTGGTGAAGACCCGCTAAGTCGATGGCAGAGCGCTCTCCCATCAACTCCAGTACTCAGCTCCCCAAGAAGAGTAAGTCAAGTCGGCGGGAGAGCATCTCCCATTGACACAGTGCAGTGTAGACACCACTATAAGTCCACCTAATCTACGTCGACTTCAGTTACATTATTCATTATTCATGTAACTGAAGTAGCGTAACTTGGGTCGATTTACCGCGGTAGTGTAGACCAGCACTAAGTATTATGTAGACCATCCCTGACAGGTGTTTGTCTAACCTGCTCTTAAAAATCTCCAATGATGGAGATTCCACAACCTCCCTAGGCAATTTATTCCAGTGCTTAACCAGCCTGACACTTAGGAAGCTTTTCCTAATGTCCAACCTAAACCGCCCTTGCTGCAATTTAAGCCCGTTGCTTCTTGTCCTATCCTCAGATGTTAAGGAGACCAATTTTTCTCCCTCCTCCTTATAACAATCTTTTATGTACTTGAAGGGAGATGATGCTTCTGAAAGAGAGAGAAAAGAAACTGAGGCAACGGGGATTAGGAAAATGAGAGACAAAATGGCATACAGAAGAGCAGAATAAATCAGAGAAGAGAAGAAGGGGAGAAAGTAATGCAAGAAGGGGAAAAGGTAAGAAAAGATGGTAACTTGTCCGTTATATCAGGAATATAAAAGAACTTGATTCAGTCATAAATTAACACCCAATACTAAAAAGTGTAGAATACATATATATGTGTGTATATTCTCCCAGAATGGGTTTTATTTTATAGTTCACCTCCATCTAAGAGGAGGGATGGTATCATGGATAAACCACAGGACTGGGAACCAGGAGTGAGAGTCTTTACTCTGCCTCTAAGAGGCTTAACATAGAACTCACAGCTGTCGGAGGGAGACTAATGTTGCTTTACTCCCTCTTGGCCATGGACTGCTCTGAGGGTCTAAGTTATGGCAACCTTCTATGACTACCCTGTGGGCTGCAGCACTGCCTAGACTCTCCACACTGCTGCATGCTATCACTCTGGTGTTGAGCCCTGCCCTAGCCTGCTCTCTAAGCTTGGGTTTGTGAGGGGGTCCTCAGGAGAAAGACAGCTGTCTTCCACAGTTCCTACATGCAGGAATCTTCCTCTCCAGCAGCCAGAACTGGGATTTTAGGATCCTTTTATGCTGCTCCAGCCCTTCTACCCTGCATAAAGGGGCTAGAGCAATGGTGCAGAGTTCTGTTCTCTGGCTGGGCTGTAGAATCCCTGCCCTTCCTTGGATGAGTCATTTAGGCCAAAACTTTGCGAATTTGGGGGTCTTAACTAAGGCATTTACTAGCTTAAGCCACCCATTTAGGTACCTAAATATGGATGTAAGGGCTTAACTTTTAGGCCCCCAAGTTTGAAAATGTTGCCTTAACCTCTTTTTGCTTTGCCTTGCCCCTTGGAAAATGGGGATAATAATACTCTTAACTCCCCAGGGGCTTGGTTCATTTGTAAATTGAGTTGAATGCCTCATCTAGAAATGCTTTCAAAGTTTAATGTAAGGATCCTACCTGGCTAAGGATCCTTTTGCCTATTTTTTTTATTTCATATCCTGTATGTGAGCTTCGCATTTCTGTGCGGGTAGCGATACAAGCAAGCATGTAGCGCTCTGCATTTTGAAACATTATGAGATATGCTCTGGAAATTAAAAGAAAAGAAAAGAAATGGAGAGCTATTAAAAAAAAGGTTACTTTTACTGCAGACTGATGATTGCATAATATTAAGTGGTATGCTAGTCAATTTTTCTTCAGTAATTCGAAATCCTACATCTCTTTCCTCCTTGGCTTGTCTAGTTCTGTCGTCTTGAGCTATACTAGACTTTACTGAAATGCTACATTTTTAGTTTTCATTTTAATTAGCACAGCTCCAGCTTTAGATGGATTACTACAATTACTCTCTCTTTTTCTCTTCTAAGTTCAGAAATATTATCTGTCACTTGTAAGAACATAAAGAATTGAATTGGAAGCATTCCAAATTCTTACTTTAAGTGTTCAAAGATGAAATGGAGTCCTCGGTCATGAAATCTTTAATTTGAACTGGTCCTTTCAATTCCCAGTTCTTAAATTCACTATTTTTACATCCAGGGATTTCCTATTATCCAAATATGTATAGAGGCATGTTATTTTTCTAAATACATATGTATGTATGTTGTGTAGACATCATCAGTGGATTATCCTTAACCTCCTTTGGTTGATTTTTCAGTTTAATTGCATTAAATTTTAAAGCTGAATGGTATCTGCCTAGTTCTGTTTAATAGCTAACAAAGTCTTAAGGATGAATGCAGTGTTGTTGTAGCTGTGTATGTCCCAGGATATTAGAGAGACAAGGTGGGGGAGGGAATATCTTTTAATGGACCAACTTCTGTTGGTGCGAGAGACAAGTTTTTGAGCGCCACAGAGCTCTTTTTTAGCCAGACCTGAAGAAGAGCTCTGTGTGGCTCGAAAGCTCGTCTCTCTCACCAACAGAAGTTGGTCCATTAAAAGATATTCCCTCCCCCACCTCGTTTCTCTAAAATTTTAATGAAGCTGCTGTCTTCTGTGTGTATATCTATCAGTCTCCAGTAAATGTTATTGGGATTATACAAAATGACAGATTTATTAAGTAGGTTCATTCATAGAAATTTGTGTCTTAGCTGCTGCAGGCAAATGCGATGGTGTGTCAGTTAAGGTGACCCCATATCTAACACAAAACCTAAAAATCAAGGAAATAAAAAGTTGAGACTTCCCACACAACTTGTACATACCCTATGCTCCTCCACACTATACACCACACACACACAAAAAACCACATGCCACAATCTTAACTTTGCCTTTGGAAATGGAGAGAATAGGGAGAGGAGGATCTGCAATTCTGCAGAGAGAAGTCCTGGAAGCAATCAGTTGGGGACAGGATGCTCAGACCAAGGTTTGCTTGGTGTTCCTTAAATCAAGAAAAAATAAAAAACAGAACCCCAAGGGGCAGGTCAGTAGGTGGGGAAAATGCCCTGGACCAGGGGTGGGCAATAATTTTTGCACAGGGACCGCTCCACAAATTTTGTTAAGTTGTCATGGGCCACACATTTCTACTATATTAATGGAGGGGGTGCAGGGTCTGGGAGGGAGTTTGGGTGCAGGAGGGGGCTCCAGGCTGGTGCAGAGTGTTGGGGTCCAGGAGAGGGTGAAGGTGTGGCCTCTGGGAGGGAGTTTGGTGCAGGAGGGGGCTCCGGGCTGGGGCAGGGGATTTGGGTGCAGGAGGGGATTCTGACCTGGGGCAGCGGGTTGGGGTGCGAGGTGCAGGCTCTGGCTGTGAGGCACTTACTACAGGTGGCTCCCAGCTGGCGGTGCAGCAGGGCTGATGCAGGCTGCCTGCCTGCCGTGGTCCCACGCCGCTCCCGGAAGTGGCTGGCTGCTGCTGGCACGTCTCTGCGCTCCCCTTGGGGGAGGAGGGCAGCGGGTCTCTGTGCACTGCCCCTGCCTTCAAGCAGCGCCCCGCAACTCCCATTGGCCGGTTTCTGGCTAATGGGAGCTATGAGGATGGGGCAGGAGCAGTGCATGGAGCCGCCTCCCCCCCGCCAGGGGTGCACAGAATGTGCCAACAGCAGCCAGCCGCTTCTGGGAGTCGTGGGGCCACGGCAGGCAGGCAGCCTGAGCGCCCCGCTGTGCTGCGGGACTTTTAGCAGCCCAGAGATTGCGAGGGGGCAAAGGAGGCCGGACAGAAATGTTAGTCACGGTGGGCCGGACAGAAATGTTAGACGGGCCGGATCTGGCCTGCAGGCTGTATTTTGCCCACCCCTGTTCTGGACACTGACCAATTGTGTAGGCTGTGTTTGAGAGCAGGGTGGGGATTAACTGAACAGTAATCAAGGTGTTACTAATACTGTATATGTAACTTGAGAAATACCTGGCTCCAGTTGTGTTATAATAGGTGTAGTACTTAATACCTCCAATGACTCTTACTGTATTTGGCACCTCAATTGTCATTTTATCGCTTCCATGTATTATCTGGATAGTGTTAAAGAAAGGGAGGTTTATAATATGGAAGCTGGAGAGCCAGATAGTGAGATATGATGCGCACAGCATTAAACGGGGATTAGTTAAATGCCTGCTCTACAAAGGGTCAATGCAGTCAAATGCATATAAAGGTAAATTAATAAATCTGGAAAAATATTCTTTTAAAAAAATCTCCAAAGCTTTCGGCCTAATGCACAGCTGTAGTGAAAAAACTGAACAGGATGCTGGATTGCATTACTCATAGGAATAGAATATAAATCAAATGAGGTGGTATTATTCCATAAGACACTGGTGAGCTCTCATTCAGAGTACTGTGTATGGGACCAACCCCTGTGTCTTAGTGGGTTACAATTGCCCTTGAGGGGATAAAGCAGAGAGAATGAGAATAATACCAGGTCTTTCAGCTGTAAGTTATGAAGCTAGACTGGGGAGATTTGGCATATTCTTGTTTGAAATGAGATCTTGCTGTGACTCAGCCAGTGGTTTTAGAATAACGAAGAGGATTAATCAGGATTAATCAAATTGATTCAGACGAAGGCCATGAAAACAAGAGAGCTTAATTTGAAAATTAGGAGCATGGGAAAGGAGGTGGGGGGAGAAGCTCTGGCTAAATGGTTTCAAAATCCATATGGAATAAGTTACCAAAAAGGTCCTGTGAATGAAGGAGCACAAATGTCTTAGGCCTCAGCGAGATAGAATTGCATGGGGAATGGGAGCATGATGTTTGACTAGCGGCTGGCTGTGTTTGTCAAGAACACACACGAATGCTCATAGCCACTGTGTGGGGGATGGAGGCTGGGTGTTTGACAGCAGGAGATGGAGAGAAAACGGGGGTGGCTGGAGCCTAGGGCATATGGTGGAAGGAAGATAGGCTCATCTATGTGGGATTGGAGTCTGCCGTAGGAAAGGACCAGCTGGCAAATGGGTAGTGCTGTGGGAGGAAACCAGCTTTCAGGGAAGACAGGAAAGAACGTCAGGAACTGAGGGGAGGAAGGAGGGAAAGAGCCTGTAGGTAGGTGAAGGAGTTTGGTGCTGGAGTCTTTGAGGGACAGGTGGCTGGTCTCCATACTTCCCTCATTCAAATCCCTGCCCAATAACAACAAAACTACTTCTGCAAGGCCCACAAAGAGAAAACACTAATGATTAAAACTGGGACTTTCAAGGAGCCTACAGGAGTTAGGCACTCAGCCTCCAAATGAATGTGTGTGCCGAATTCCCTTTGGCCCCTTTGACAGTCCCAGTCTAATGCATTATCTATGTATTTCCTTAAGATTTTCTAGGCACTTTGTCTTATTTGTACATCTTCTAGACTGTCCATGCCTTGGAGAGTTTACAAGTTTCGTGTTTGTGCCTTGCACAACACTAACCACATGGTCAGAACTTCACAATTAAATAATAATATTATTTAATGAATAACTGATGACAGGGCATGTGGTTCTTATCTGGGATATGTAATAAAGTATAAAGCCAAAGGCCAAATACATTGGCACTAGAGAATTCAGATTATTTCTAATTGCTGCACTCTGGGAAAAGTTATCCCATTTGGAAAATGGTATAAATGATTCTTTGCATGGCACAAAAATACTAAGAAGTCATATAAATTCAACTGCACACCGATATTGTCCTAAAAAATCACATGGGTTGACTGTTAACAAACATCTCCTTGATGTCTCGAGCCAGCCAGTATTCCATTTGCTGAATTATGCTTCAGTATGAATCTTGTTGTCCAGTTTTTTACCTTTACTATTGGTAGCTCTCGCACGGGTGTACTTTTTGAAGTGAAAATGGCTGAGAACATAAAAATTGGATGGCAACAGATGGCGAATCCCAGTGAAGATTGAACCTGGTAATATTCTAAAAAAATAAAATAAAAAAGTTCTGATCCATGCTTGTAGATGTTTCCTTTGCTTCACACTGACTCAATAGACATTCTAGGCTTCAAAGTGACACGTGGACAGAGTGACAATCCTGTTGTATAGATTGCTCAGATAGAAGGCCTGACATGAAACTCTTCATTCAAGCAGAACTCCCTAATGAGGTCAATAAAAGAGTTTTGCCTGAGTAATGACTTCAAGATCAAGGCCACAATATGCTATGTACATTAAGAGTAGTAGGAAATAACACACTACACTAAGTGCACTGTAATAACCCTGGTAATCTTGCAGCCTAATTTACCATAGAGATCTTCCTAAGATCTTATTGCTACCAAGCCTTCATCTATCTACTTTAACTGTCAGATGATACTTGAGTGGACCATTTTTGTCATTTAATGATATCATCTGGAAGGGCTTTATTCCAAGCATTCTCGGTTTTAGATTGGCTTCTTATCTGACTTCTTTCTAACTTCAAAAGGACGCTCCATAATTCTAAATCTCCATAAGGTTTTATCAAGGCTGTTTTTTGCTTTGCTCTCTTTCTAGTATCTACATGGAAAAACTCACTGACGCGATCCAAGGGGCAGCCGCTATAAAGCTTATTCACAATGCTTTCCATGGTCTCCAGCGAAATTCAGCTGACCCCCAAGTAGTTAGTGACTTTTACACTCATAGGAAAGATAGAAAAGATCTGTGTGTAACTGCTAAAATTCTGGGGCCATATTCTGCTCTCACGGCATTGTAAATGAGGAATAACCCCACTGAAGTCAATAGACTTGGAGGGGACAATGAGTTCAGAATCTGGCCTTTTCTTCCATTCTGTTCTGACTGTTCTTCTCTCAGTCTTCTGTACTATTTTTTCCTGTATGCATCACCCTCCTCTTCTTGAACAGAGGTAGTTAAATATTTCCAAAAAAATATATGTAGCCCTGGTTGCATAAGCATCTGTTTCATCTATATGTTTAATACTCTTTTCAAAAATGTGTAGCTTTATCTCTTGTAATATAAAGTGTGTCTGGTTTGTAAGAACAGGGCTGTTCATATTTCAGGGCTTCTCTCCTCAAAGTTAGTCTCCCTGATAAATGGAATGAATTATATTTTTGTTGGCTGTCTGCATTGCCTCCATCACTGTGTTTCCAATTTATCAACATAGTTTTGAGAAATGGTTAGGGTATGTAGCACTCGTCAGCACCATGGGGAGAAAAAATATTCATTTATTACTGCTATTGTGTGTGATTACATTACGCATATCCAAAGGACTAAACATGAAATGTCATATTTAATTCTCCCCATACAGTAGATGATATTACTCTTTCTCCTTCTTTCCAAAAACATCCTGGAAGTTAATTCTTCAGTCTCATCTTAGATCAGCCACACAGCAAAGAGGGCAAGTATAATTTAAAGATTAGCGCAAGAATAATAGGAGTCAGGCCATCCAAGTTCTACTCTTCGTTCTGCCTCTAACTCTTGGTGACCCTGGGCAAAGTCACTTGACTTCTCTGTCTCAGTTTCTCAATCGGAAAAATGGAGATAATATTAGCTTACTGCAGAGGGCTAATGTCATAATTTGCCAGACTCCTGCCTTCTGGAATACTTATCATGGCACAGCAAGGAGAGGGGATGTCCTAAGGTCCTGTACTAAGACCAGTGTTTAATATATTCATTCATGATCTTGAAAAGTCAGTGAAGACTGAGGTGGCCAAATATGCAGATGACAAACAATTGTTTAGTATAGTAAAGACTAGAAGAATGTGAGGAACTACACAGAGATCTAACAAAGCTAGATGAGTGGACAACACAATGGCAGATGAAGTTCAGTGTTGACAAGTGCACGTTGGAAGGAACTATTTATCCACATCGCTGATGTCTGACTACTTGGAAAAGAGAATTAAGTTTATTTGTGACTAGTGGAATGAAAACACCTACTCATAGTATAGCGCTGATGTGAAAAAGACAAGGTAAACGTTAGACTGTATAAACAATGGAATATAAAATAATGAGATGATCGTTCATTTATATAAAGCAACAAAACACCTCCACCCTGAATACTGTGTTGTTTGATTTGGGAATGACCAGAACTGTCTACAGCTGCTAAATGTCTATAGCTGGTATAAATGAAAGGACAGTCAGGCCCTCGAAACTTCAAATTCAAGAGCAGTCAATCTGGTATCTTTCGTGAACAGTAAAGCCAGTTTTTTTAAATGGTTGTTAATTTGTTTCTAGCAACCTAAATAGTTTACCTGTGGCCAATACACCTCTTCTATCAAAACATAAACTTCCAAAGCCACCTTGAGGACTTGCTCATTCATGGAAAGAGTTAATTATGACAGCCAAGAGTAATGTATGGTGATTCTGATGGGTTGCAAAATACGATCTTGCCCATGTATCCACCATTAAGCTAATGTTCCCAAGTTTAGTTCTCTGGATAGCATTGTTTCAATTGATCATAAGAAATTCAGTAGTAGATGCTAAGCAGATACTGACTTCAGTCTGCAGTATGATTTATTGACCTGAAAAAATACTAACCAAATCAGTGCCAAAGTCTATATGTAATACATTTTTAAGATCAGAAGGGACCATGATGATCTAGTCTTCACCCAGTGATTCCTGCATCAAGCCCATAACTTCTGGTTGAACTAGAGAAGATTTTTTAGAAAAACCACCAGTCTTGAATTTAAAGATTTCAAGTGACAGAATACGCAACATCCCTAGGTAAATTATTCCAATGTTTAATTACATTCAGTGTTAAAAACATATGCTTTATTTGTAGTCTGAATTTGTCCAATTTCAGTTTCCAGCCATTGGATATTTACCTTCGGGTATAAAGAATCTTAATATTAATGAGCGAGAAGTATGCAATATAGCACTGCAGTATTATAAGGAAGTTTAGTACAGTAACACAGCAGGTAATCTTATTTTAAAAGAATGGGAACACAGAAATAGCCACACCCAATGAGACCAGTCATCTTTCTAGTTCAGTATCCTCTCTGACAGGGGCTGGTATCACATAGTTCAAACAAAGGTGGCTGGATTCCTGTAGTGGACAACTATGGAACAATTTACCCATAACAGAAGTTTCTTCCTAAATGTAGAGAAAGAAGGCAGGGGAGGTAATATATTTTATTGGAGCCACTGCTATTTGGTGAAAGAGACAAGCTTTCGAGCTCCAGAGTGCTCGTCTTCTCTCAGTCCTGGTCCTGAAAGGAAACCTGCACAACACCTTCAAATAGGGTGACCAGACAGCAAATGTGAAAAATCGGGACAGGGGGTGAGGAATAATAGGAGCCTATATAAGAAAAAGACCCAAAAATCGGGACTGTCCCTATAAAATCGGGACATATGGTCACCCTACCTTCAAAAGACGAGCCTAAGAGCTTAAGTATATAACTCTGCTAGAGACCAGAAATCATGGACCCTAGTTTTAGGTCTCATTACAATAATCTGTAACCCACTAACTCTCCTGTGCCCTATGACTGCAGGGGTATCAATTGCCCACTTCATTTTGAACAGTTTCTTGCAACATGTGTCAACTCCCAGGCTGCAGCTGCATTGTTTGTGACACACACATTCATACACATACATACTGTATGTATTACTGTCCTGTGGGGAAGGTGCCAGTGCCCTTTTAAGGGGTGGGTGGGGGGGAGACAAGTGTTTCTGGGCTAACACACCTCAGGAACTTCTGCTTAATGTGTGCTGCTTAATGGAGTCCGTCCTTCCCCAGGGGGCTGTTTGTTGGTCCAACTCCTACACTGAAGAGCTAGACTAGATGATCATAATGGTCCCTTCTGACCTTTGAGTCTATGAGTCTATCTTTTTTGAGATATCCATCCATACTGTACATATACATTTAGACTATACCTGGATCAGAGTAGATTTAGATCTGCGAAGCAAGACAAGAAGATTTTGTTTTCCCAGGAAGACATTCATGTGGCTGTTCCAAAGTTAGCTTTTGAGTGCCATACGGTACCCCCACATGGTAATCACGTGGGCTTGCTATTTACAACTGCCTCAAACAAAGCCGATCAAAGCACACGTGAAGAAAGGTCTTCCAATTATAAGAACTTAATTAACAATTTGTCAGTTTTGAATCCCGAAAAATGGCAAGAGAATCCAGAGAATCCCCATTTCGGAGAAAAGGAAAGAAGAGCATTGTCTGATCAACTGAGGGATTTGTTGAATTCAAGGCTTTTGGAGGAAAAAACATTCCTGGTAAACTTAAAAAACTCGTCCTTGCAGTGGACACCCTTGCTGCAAGCGATGCTGACTGCGAAAGGGGATTCAGTGCGATGAACAACATCATTACAGTGAAACAGACTGCACTTACCACTCGTCATGTGGCGGACTTGCTATTCATTTCATGTGTGGGATCTCCTTATACTCAGTGGAATCCCATGCCATATGTGAAATTGTGGCTTGGAAAGGGCCGACGTGCAGCACATTCATCTCGAGGCATGGCACGACAACAGAGAGAGCAGCCAGAGCAGCTGTATGGCCCAGAGTGGGAGTTGCTATAAGGATGCTTTGCTCCATCCAGTCCTTCCCATGGATGTCCCTTTCTTGCCCCCGCTGGGCTGGCCCACTCACACCTTCCATGTGCCAGGACTGAGCCGGGGGCTGGGGTGGCTTTGCTGTGGGTAGTGGTTCCTGTTGGAGCTGCAGCCCCCACCTGCCACCCCCCTATTGCTTGTGTTGTTGCTGCCGCATACCCCCCAGACCTCCGTCTCCTCCCCTGTCTCCCGGGTGGCTCCCCCCCACAGCCTGGAAGAGAGAACAGCAGCTGCTGAGGCTGGAAGTTTTCCTGGGGACACCATTAAGCAGCAACCCAAAAGCTGGGCCCACAGATGCGCTGGCAGTGCCCAGCCAGACCTTGCCTCTTACAGAAGTTCCTGAAGTGTGAGCAGCAGAAATACTGTCTCCCCTGTCCCCCCACCCCTCAAAAGGGCACCAGCGTTCTCCCCACAGGATAGTAATACATACAGTATGTATGTGTATGAATGTGTCACAAACAATGCAGCTGCACCCTGCCGCCGACCCACAGCGACCCCAGCAACCAGCCCCTGTGGGCTGCTGCTGCCTGCAGAGAGCCAGCAGATGCCGCTGGGCTGGGTCTGCCAAGGAGTAAGTAACCAAGGCAAAAAACATAGCCAGCCAGCCAGGGAGGAAGCCAGGGGGGCAAGGGACTGCATTGCACCATGCCCATCAGTGCCCCGCTTTCCCTAGATCCTCCCTATTTCCTAGCAAGTCAGATATCAAGGATTTTTTAATCTCCCTTCCAGGCACATAAAAGAGTGCAGGGGGCACACCAGTGGGTGGCTAGTAGTAGGGGAAGGCAGGGGTGAATGAAGGACAACTGGAATAGCCTTCATGAAATATACAAGATATTTAGAGAAAGTTTTGTCAATTTCAGCCTCTGCACTCTGCAGGCAGGACAAAACAAAAAGAGATCTGAGATTGCGCTCTATGTCCTAAGGACATTTCAGGTGTTTAAATCAATATATAAAGAGGGTGGAATGAAAACTACTATTTCTTTCAAAGGAGGCACAATAATTTCCCTGAATATCCAGTTTTCCCCTCCAATCCCTGTGTGGGTTTGTTTGCTTTCCCTGTGAATCTTTAGTTGCTTTAGCAAAATTGCTTTGCCCAAAATAAACCCTGATCATCATGACACATCTTCCCACCATGTTCTCCATGTTTTCTGTGTTTTTTTTTTTTTAAACAGTAACATTTCAAAGAGGAGAACAGGAGGACTTGTGGCACCTTAGAGACTAACAAATTTATTAGAGCATAAGCTTTCGTGGACTACAGCCCACTTCTTCGGATGCATATAGAATGGAACATATATTGAGGAGATATATATACACACATACTCCTCAATATATGTTCCATTCTATATGCATCCGAAGAAGTGGGCTGTAGTCCACGAAAGCTTATGCTCTAATAAATTTGTTAGTCTCTAAGGTGCCACAAGTCCTCCTGTTCTTCTTTTTGCGGATACAGACTAACACGGCTGCTACTCTGAAACATTTCAAAGAGGATCTGCAAGCAGTTTGGACATCCCAACCATGATCCTCTGCTGGGGAGGGAATAGGATAGATTTGAACTTGGAAACGGTTCCTGCTTTTGATTGTATTTTTTGCGTATAGGAGATCCCCTCATCCTGGGGGCAGAAAAGAACTGCCCCTGCCATGGTCACACACACCCTTCCCCTCCCCCCAGCAACTGTGAGTGAAATTAACAAGCATGCCAGAAACTGCTCCTAACCCCCCAGGGCGCAGGGAACAGCTGAGTTTAAACCTTTCTTATGCAAGGGGCAGGCTTCTCCCTCCCTCAGCCAGTCTCCTTTTCTTACCGGTCCTCCATACCGGCTGGTACCGGCTTACTTTCACCTCTGGGTGCAAGTGGATCCATCTGTTCTCTCTTTCCCTTGTAAGGCTCAATTTCACAGTGATCCGCAGCACGTGTGAAGCCCTGCAGCCGTCTCTCACACGGGAAGCGCCGGAGCAGTGGGGGTCTCTCTGGCCACGTCTTCGAAGGGTTAATGGAGAAACCCCACGCCCCCTTTGACGGAACTGAACCAACCTCACCAAATTTGAAAAGGCATCCGGAGCTGCGTGTGCGCCCCGGGCTCAGAGAGCCAGCGCCGGACACGGGGGTCCCCCTTGCTATGGGAGCAGCCGCCAGGGCTTAGCTTGCGGAGAGGACTTGACTTCCCTTTCAAAGCCAGGAGCAGACAGCAATCGGTGCCCTGCAGGGAGCTCCTGCCCCTCTAATCCCAAACTCTCACGGGCCCTCCTCTCGTCTAGTCGCATGTCACGGTGACTCCCAGGCAGCCTCTTGGTGCAGTTTGGTGTCAGCAAAAGTATTTGTAGCTGTAAAGATGAACCGGGCTCTTTTCTCGCTCTGGTTCTGCTGCTTCTATGGATGTACTGTAGGGACCGGTTTCCTCTATCAATTCCCAGCCTCAACTCTACAGCACAACTACCCCGAGCAGAGCTCAGGGTCTCCGGGCAGCGGATTCGCCAACCGCCGGTGAGTAAATCCAGATCCAGTCCGTCTCTTCCAGTGGCTTTTGCCTTGTCCCCTACTTAGCAGCAGGGCTGTAGCAGCCCCCTTATCTCTCCCAGTGAAATGTGAGCCCCGTTGAATGGAAACTTTCCCCAGTAACTGTAACCACTACGGTGGGGAAGCGCAGACTTTTATAACGCGTGCACAAGTGACTTCAGCCTTTCTGTGGCTGTACATCAGGGATGATCTCCCCTCCCGCTGGTCATTTAGAAATTGCTGCTTTTGGTGGCTTCCCCAGCATGCTGATGAATTGGGAGTAGAAACTCTTGTGTTAAAAAGCCTTTCCCCCCCTCGGACTAGCCAGTAGGAGGCAGCCCACCCCAGAGGGAGCCCGCGAGGTTCCTCTCCGAGTCACTGGAGACCCGAGAAGCTGAGCGTTTAGGTGATCTGATCGACATCATTCAACATGAACCAGAAAAGCCAAGTCCTTGTTAAAATCAGCCCTGCTAAACTGCCCAAAGAGACCTGGTTTAAATGGCCAAGGAAAACAGGAGAGTCTCTAGGGCTAACTTGCCTCATCCTGTCCTGCAAAAGCGCATTGTGCATTTGTATGCAACCTAAGAAATGTCATATCTGTTGGAATCCATTAGCCTTTGTTTAGGAAGCACTAATTAAATTGAGGACTCGATCACTGTCAATAAGACTCCCTGCCTTCCTCAAACCAGGTATTGGGGAATTCTGAATGAAAACATAACCCCAAAAGGGTTTGGAACCAACCACAATCTTCTGATATCACCAGACTGCATCCACTAGGCTACACAGAACCTTAGCTTTGAAAATGACTGAAATGTAACATGCTATGCCAGTAGAGGGAACCATTATAGTCCAGGGAATGCAACTAAAGGTTGTTCAGCTCAACAAAGAAAAAACCTAATTACAGGTTTTGTACAAGGGCTACAGCGTTCAAAAGGGAACCGGGCTACAGTGTTCAAAAGGGAACCAGTCTCCGGTAAAATCGGTTTCACACAACTTTAATGTAAATCACCCTTAATTTATTACGTCTTGCTGCTTTAACAGAGAAAACAATTTAGATCTGTGTCCCCCTCCCCCTTTCTCCCTGAACTTCTCTAGAAGTAAAACAGCTGTTCAAATGAATGAGTAGCTCTGTACAGTAACACAAAGTGGCTTAGGAGTCTTTCAAAAGTATCTTGATCTTAAATCACTTTTTAAAATTCACTGTTGTATCGATTGACCCCTTAAAATCCGAGCGTGAGTGGTAAACATTCAGCATTTGTAATAAACCCTGTTTTTCTCTTTGCTGTGCCAGTGCAAATCCCTAGAGCAGGGGTAGGTAACCTATGGCACACGTGCCGAAGGTGGCACGCGAGCTGATTTTTCAGTGGCGTTCACACTGCCCGGGTTCTGGCCACTGGTCCGGGGGCTCTGTATTTTAATTTAATTTTAAATGAAGCTTCTTAAACATTTTAAAAACCTTATTTACTTTACATACAACTATAGTTTAGTTATAGATTACAGACTTATAGAAAGAGACCTTCTATAAACATTAAAATGTATGACTGGCACGAGAAACCTTAAATCAGAGTGAATTAATGAAGACGCGGCACACCACTTCTGATAGGTTGCCGATCCCTGCCTAGTGGATGAGTTAACACCGGTGTAGAAAGGAGCTCATACCAGTGTCTTTTATCCTGGTTTTAAAGCAGAGTAGACTGCACCAGTGCAACAGTGTCTCTATATTTTAGGTTTGCATCAGTGCCCCCCCCCCAAAAGTGTTAACACGCATGACTGTAAGCATGTCAGGGCAGGGACCATGTCTTACTCTGTTTGTAAATGTAAAATTACAGGACTACTATAATATAAAATTAGGGAACTAATGCAAGAGACATGTTGTTGCTCCACAACATGACTCTCTAATATCGTAGGACCAACACGACTGTAACTACACTGCATAGAACTAATATAAATGTTTCTCAATAATGTTATGTGGGACTGTTTCAGAAATGGAGTATTCATCCAATGAGAAACTTTTACACTTCAAAACTAGTTCCTGTTGGAAATAGGAACAAAGAGTCACAATATCAAACCATTTCATGCATTAAAAAAGTTTCAAATCTGAAATGTGAATTCATTTTGATTGAAAAAAAAATGTTGGTTTTTTTTTTCCCCCTCGACATTTTGAAATTAGATTTCTCATTTAGCACCTCCCTTTGGAAAATAACTCTCTTGTTGAAATTGAGCAGACGCTTTCCATAGTACGATGTCAGACAAAACTACCTTTTCCAGTAGGAAAAATTCCAATGATCTCTAATGTTGGGGTTGTTTTGGGAGATGATTTCTTAATGTGAAATTTAGGTTGGGATAGCTGTGGTCTAGTGGATCAACATGTTGTGGGGACTTGTGATGTAGGTTCATTCCTGACTGTCAACCCATCTATCTGGGTTTTTATAGTGTCTCCATTGCTGTGTTGTCTGAGACCCTCGAGTCATTCAGCAGTCGGGGTCTCTACTAATAAGACTGCTACATTTGTGGTGATATGTTTGTAGTCTGAATGCACAGCCACTCAGGGACTGGAGTATAGCCCCCAAGAGCCTTGTGCTGAGCAACTGCAGTTCACGGGGACTGCATCTCTCAGGAGGTGGCAAATATCCATCATGTGGCAAGAGCTGTTGGCCACAAACTACTTGGTTTATATTTAAACAAGTAACCAAGCGGTAAAAGGGACCTTTAGCTTATTGCCAAGCAATTGAACCCTCCTGTGCTCAGGACCGGTGCAAGGAAGTTTTGCGCCCTAGGCGAAAAGTCCACCTTGCGCGTGCCCCCGCCCCCCCAGCCCTGCAGCAGCTCCCCACCCCCCCTGCCCTGAGGCACTAGCCGTGCGGCAGCTCCCCACCCCAGCTCACCTCTGCTCCGCCTCCTCCCCGAGCATGCCGCCCCGCTCTAATTCTCCTCCCCTCCCAGGCTTGCGGCACCAAACAGCTGATTGGCGCCGCAAGCCTGGGAGGTGGGAGAAGTGGAGCAGCGACGGCATGCTCGGGGAGGGTGTGTAGCAGAGGTGAGCTAGGGTGGGAGCCCTGCGGCAGCTCCCCCCCCCCACCCTGCCCTGAGGTGCCCCCCCCCCACCCCCGCAGCAGCTTCCTCCCTGCCCCGGGAGCTGTGCGGCAGCTCCCCACCCCAGCTCATCTCTGCTCCGCCTACTCCCCGAGCATGCCGCCCCGCTCTAATTCTCCTCCCCTCCCAGGCTTGCGGCACCAAACAGCTGATTGGCGCCGCAAGCCTGGGAGGTGGGAGAAGTGGAGTGGCGACTGCACACTTGGGGAGGAGGCATAGGAACGTTGTAAAAAAAAAAAATTGGGGGCACCGCTTTTTGGCGCCAAATCTTGACGCCCTAGGCAACCGCCTAGTTTGCCTAAATGGTAGCACCGGCCCTGCCTATGCTAGTTTCCTGTATAAGTACAATATAACATGGCAGCTTTAGCCTTCCTCTGACTTTTGTATTCCGTGCTGGGGCTTTGTTAAGTGGAAGATGACTAAAATGGTCTAACAAATGTAACTGCAAGAGCATGGACATGTAGGAAGGCATTGAAATTCCAGACATTGTTTTTCCTTTTGTTATTCCACTAAATCATGTTCATTTAGGAAAACTCCTACTGTCTTGGCTTTCTAATTGTTTGATGAATAACTTCCTTCCGTGTACATTTCGTTCTCCAGCACTAAGGAAAAGGCGTTGGAGCAGCAGAAACACGTATGGGCAGGGGGGAGGAGATGGGGCACTCCTGCTTTTCTGAACGAAAATAATAGGCCTGTCTTGCCTTTTCAATCACCTTTATTTGTTCGTTTTCTGAAAACTGGATTTGTTGGTATTTGAAGCCTACAAATACTAACAAATGGCATTAGAGATTTAAAAACAGCAGTGATAAGAGTAGTGCTGAGTCACTAGATCATAGCCTAAAATAAAGAACAGTACAACGTTAAATAATGTGACTGATGCATTGCTCCAGGATTAGATGTGTGCAAAAGTGCATGGGAGAAAAGCTATATTTAGGTTCCAGTTCGACAGCCATTCAAGCATTTGTCCAAGTCTATCCCTCTTCAATAAAGCACTCAGGCACGTACGTAATCTGTTCAGTTGGGCCTTGCTAGGGCAAAGAAAAAGATAAAAGATGTCTCTTTGGGTCTAACTATCTTTTCAGAATAGGCAATGGAAGGGCATCTTAAGTGAGTATGGTTTATTAGTTGGTGGTCGGTTTTAGTGGTTAGAGTAGGACACCGGATTCTGGGACTCCTGGGTTCTAGTCCAAGCTCTAGACACATTGTGTGTCTTGGTAAAGACACTTCAACCTTTTTTCCCCTCAGTTTTCCCCATCTGTCAAATAGCCCTTACCTCATGCACAGGGTGTTGTGACAATTAAGGGCCTTCCTCATGAGAGGTAACGAAATCCTCCAACTCTCACTTTTACGTGAGTGGATGGCGCTTAGAGCCTCTTCTGCTCAGGCCTGATGTTTGGGTTGAGCTTCTGGGATAAAGGTGCTAGGCAGTGTGTATATGGATCGTATGAAGCGTCTAACTATTAATACACAGCACAAAATTTTACAACACCTAAAGCTAGCAACCGAGGCCTAGTTATCTCTAAAATCTCAAATCTGATCTAATCATCAGGAACTATCTTTTACTACAAATTTACACAATGCCTTGCACAGTGGAGCCATCATCTGATTTAGGGCCTTTAGGTGCTACTATAAACTGAAGATGATGGTTGTGGTTGTTTGTATTACCATAGCACCTAAGAGTAGCAGTAAAAACACTTTCCCGCAGGGCCAGCTATAGGGGCAGGTGACTGCCTGGGATGCCAGGCTCGGGGGGCACAGACTTGGAGATTTACAGATCCTAACATGCAAATTTATCATCTTGTATGGCAGATAAATCATGCATGCAAATTGTGCATTGAAATCATGAAAAGGGCTACAAATGCAATAAAAATAAGGTATTCAAAAGTGTAACAAATGGGGGGAGGGGGGAGGAGCCTTGCCTGGGGCGCCATTTGGTCTAGGACTGTCCCTGACTGTCCCTTATCATTTTTTTATCATAGTAGGAAGAAATTAGCCCTCCTGGTCACAACTTATGAAATTGAATAATGTACGTGAGAAGTTCTGGTTTGATTGGTATTAATTTTTTTTCTACTATTAAAATGAATATACACATAGAAGCAAAGGAATAGAACTAGATGAAGGTGTAACTTGTGCAGTGATTTTAGGCCTGAATATCTGAAAGTGGCCACTGATTTTTGGGTGCCTAATGTGAAACACCTTTTGAGCCTACTTTTCAGAGATGTCGAGCATCCCCCAGCTTTAAAAATGAAGGGAAACAATTATTTTCCTTCAAGAAGGACTTCTTCCGCAGAGGCCCACAGGATGGATGGTGTTGAAGCATATATCGGAGGCAGCTGTGTGATGTTTGGGATAGGCAGATCTCTTTTCCATGTCCCCAGGGACAGCATTAGACTTGCTGGGGCATAGGGAAGAAACTTAGGAGCTAGAGCCCAATCATATAACAGTTTGCAGGCCTCCTGTCATGTGGGGACCCAGGCAATTGCCCTGCTTGCTAGCTGCTAACGCCAGCCCTGCATGTCCCATAAACTATTGAATGAAGCCATGGGGCATTAGTTGAAAAGGTTTGGGAAGGTCAGTTTGAATATCCTAACAGCCAGCTTTCAAAACTCCTAGTATTCTACCCCTGCAGCAAACTCTTTGAGGGAGAGACGAACAGATAATCTATAGGCTGAGCACTACTCTTCCCATCTATAGACTGCAGCCGGTGTGTGCGTTCTGAGGGAGCTAGACAGGACTCAGTTTTGCTGGGGGAAAAGGAATATAGCTGAATAACTATACCGTTTTTTTTTAATGTTGGTGTAAAGTACCCTGGGGCTGCTACATGCTATCGTGTGGAAATGTATACATTCAGTTCTAATCTTGGCTATGTTCAATCAGGGCTCCAGTGTGTGTGTAACCAGTTCCTAGCTTCTCCTGCCTCCAGGAGACTGGGTTGAGGAGTTATTTCTTATTCATACTTGATGCTTTTCTACAGCGCTAGCCTTTCATCAGGCTCTCCAAGCACGTCACAAACAATAGACTGACTATTGCCTAATGGCTGTGAAGTAGGTGAGTAGTACGGGGCATGCATAGAGATTGCATAACCTTCCTTGTAACACGATCACTTGGGGACTCTGTGGCAGGGCCTGGGGTAGAACCCAGATCTTCAGAGTCCCATTCTTGTGCGCGTCAGCCCTCGAGTTGTTCTTTCACAGGTAGGGAGAGAGGAACCTTGGGCTTGGTGTCTTTCTTTCTGAATGGGGTCACAAGAAGGATACTATAGAAATTATGAGCCAATAATAAGAGGGAAACACAAATAACCAAGTTACAGGAGCAGCAGAATTAATAACTTTGAGAATGGCTATAGTGTAGGATATCATGATGTTTCAATAACCCTAAAATAGCTGCTAAACACACACCTGAACAAAATAACTTGTATCTCTGTTACTGGTATGATATTTTCACCTGCTGTGGTGGACATCTTTTTGGGGACTGAATAGATAATATTGAAGTTCACTTGGTCCTGGGGTGTCTATGATTGTTCATCCCTGGTCCAAACCCATGGCAGTCCATGCCATTACACTAGGAAGGAACTTGGTTCATTGTTTCTTCTCATGTGAAGAAACTCTGGGCTGGATTCTGCGAACAGGGAGAGGGAGGTATAAGAACAGGGCATACAGGATGTCTACCGGGCTGCTCCACACCATGGGGGTGGTAGGTGATTGTCCACTCCAAGCATCTGGTTATCTGTGGGGTAGCACACTGGCTTTACTTCAGCTTGGGCAGTAGGAACGGACTCCCCTCTCACTCACTTCATAAAATGGCCCCATGGAGTCTTATTTAGATTCTGAAACTAGATGCTGAGCCCCTCAAGGAAGCCTCAGTGACTGCCAACTAAGTAAGGTTTGCCCAGAGATTGGAGAGCTCTTGTCACCCAGTACTGCATATCTCTGGGCAAACGTTACTTAGTTGGCGGTCACTGCGGGGGAATCTTTACACTGTTGTTTTAACGAATTTAAGGCTGACACTGCAGGGACCCTGTGAACTGAGCTGTCAGCTTGTCTGACATTGACAACATAGGGGGAACATCTGATACACTTAGGCGTCAGTGTTTCAACATGGAAAACCCCACTAACCTAGACACTAATGAGGAGGGAGTTAAATTCCTTGGTTAACCTAATCTCAAACAAATTTGTTAGTTTCTAAGGTGCCACAAGTACGCCTGTTCTTTTTGCTAAAGTCTAAGAACAGGGCTTAATTTGTGCCAGAGTTGAGCCCTGGCACCTCTAGGCTTGGCAGTTCTTAGCCCCGGACCTCTGGACTTGCTGCAGCCGTTGTGAAAGTAAAAAAATTGCTCGAGCCCTGGCCCCAGCACCTCTTTCATTAAAAAAGAAGCGCTGTCTAAGAGGCATTGTGACAATGCCTAGTTGGCCAAAGTACCTTGGGTTTTGTGAATGGCGAAGGAGTTTGGATTTTCACACACAAGAGCTAAACTGACCTGAGTCTTTTTTGCCATTTATCCAGTCAACTAGGTGATCAATGAGACTTCACTTTTTTTCCGCCCATCTGGCGGATAATGGGCTCTCATAAATATCCAACACAGTGGCTGTCACAGAAGTCTGGGAATCAGGATTTCCCCTCAGTCTTGGTTACCCCATATATACAATTGGAATCCTTCACTCTAGGCATGGCTATGCGGGTTAATTCATTCAGGTGTCATAAGATTGTTGGCTGGAAGCCACTAGGTCCTAGCGGGGGTGTGTGTGTGTGTGATTTTTTTAAAAATAAATATATATATAAAAATTCCATGGTATAATTAATATATTAAACTGTTTCTAGATTAGGTGTCAGCATACTCCTTGTTCCCTTTCCTCCATCTGTGCCTGGCAAACTGGAGGACTTGTGGGGGAACCTCTTTTTCTTTCCTCCCCAGTCTCTTGATGTGGTTTCTATTTTGGGAGTTACTTTCCATCTGACCTATGCACAGAAGGCTTCAGTTAGTAGGTCAAGCAGAGAGATCCAGCGGAGAAAGGAGAAAAACCAGGAGGTGCTGACTGGGAAGGACTCTGGCTGGAGTGATCCAGGGAAGAGGATGGCACAGGGGAATTTCTCCCAGCTGCGGAAGCGGTACAGAAGCATGAGAACCAGTGTGAGTTGTGGCAATCCTTCTAAAGTCTATCATGCACCTGGGAAACCTCTGTGTTACATGCTGATGGAAGCTGACTCTTGGCAGCAGAGTGCTGAGTGAAAGCGTATCACCTTTGCATTAAAGTATGCCACAAAATGATACGCAGTCCTGCATTGGCTGCTTTAGTTGAATCTGGAACAGATGAGAATTAGTTTTGGTATGTGGAGCCATGTGAAGTCAAGCATATTTTTTGCAAGGTTCCCTTGTGTTGTAACATGGGGGGGGGGGGCGGAAGCGCATATGGGGCAATTTGGTCTGGCAGGATGTTGCAGTATTTGGCCCCGTGCTGCTGTAAATTAACATAACTTGCAACAAACTATAGTCTCTCCGTAGTGTATTGCAGTATGCAGCATGGCATTGCAGCCAACCAGGTTAATCTGAATTGCAATGCATTGTCTCACTGTCTTGTTGGCTCATGTTACTGTAAATCAGTAATGTATATCAAACAGTACTTTTCTATAACTCTAAGTGCAAATCCCTTAGACTTGTAACCCTACAGATATATTTTTGAACGACTATACAGCCCAAATATTTTGGTTCTGTTAGTGTAATTAAAAAGCCTGCTAAAATCTCTTCTGAAGATCTGCAAGGGGCAGACCCGTTGGAAGCTGTTACAAAAACTACAGCAACATATCCATTTGCTTGAGTAAAGCCCTTTGCAACAATCAAAGACTCTATAATTTAGGGTTACCATATTTAAAAAATAGAAAAAGAGGACACTCCACGGGGCCCTGGCCCCGCCCCTTTCCCACCCCCTTCTCCGCCCCTTCCCCACCCCAACTGCGCCCATTCCCCAAAGTCCCCGCCCTAACTCCCCCTCCTCCCTCCCAGCCACATGAAAAGGGCTGCCCAAGCGCTACCGGCTTCACGGTTTGCCGGGCAGCCTCCAGACCCTGCGCCCCCGGCTGGCGCTTCCCCAGCACAGCTGGAGCCCGGGATGGGAAGCGCCCAGCCAGGGGCGCAGGGTCTGGAGGCTGCCTGGCAAACCCATGAAGCCGGTAGCGCTCGGGCTTCGGGCAGCCCCTATGCCTCTGGACCCCGCGCCCCCGGCCGGGCACTTCCCCTCCCGGGCTCCAGCTGCTCTGCTCCTCCCCTGACTCTTTGGCTCTGTTTAAGAGCCAAGCTGCCTGAGCGCTACCGGCTTCGGGCAGCCCCCTTGCCTCCAGACCCTGCGCCGCCGGAGCAGAGAAGCTGGAGCCCGGGAAGGGAAGTGCCTGGCTGGCGGCTCGGGGTCCGGAGGCACGGGGGCTGCCCAAAGCCGGTAGCACTGGCTCGGGCAGCTTGGCTCTTAAACAGAGCTGAAGAGTCAGGGGAGGATCAGAGCAGCTGGAACCCGGGAGGGGAAGTGCCCGGCCGGGGGCGCAGGGTCTGGAGGCAGCCCGGCAAACCATGAAGCCGGTAGCGCTTGGGCTTTGGGCAGCCCCTATGCCTCTGGACCCTGCGCACCCGGCCGGGCACTTTCCCTCCCGGGCTCCAGCTGCTCTGCTCCTCCCCGGACTCAGACTTCGGCTCTGTTTAAGAGCCAAGCTGCCCGAGCCAGCGCTACCGGCTTCGGGCAGCCCCCGTGCCTCCGGACCCCAGCCGCCGGAGCAGAGCAGCTGGAGCCTGGGAAGGGAAGTGCCCGGCCGGCGGCTGGGGTCCGGAGGCACGGGGCTGCCCGAAGCCGGTAGCGCTGGCTCGGGCAGCTTGGCTCTTAAACAGAGCCGAAGTCTGAGTCCGGGGAGGAGCAGAGCAGCCGCGGGAGAGGAAGTGCCCCTCCGGTATTTTTCCCGGACGTGTTCGGCTTTTTGGCAATTCCCCCCGGACGGGGGTTTGATTGCCGAAAAGCCGGACATGTCCGGGAAAAACCGGACGTATGGTAACCCTATATAATTACATCTGTGAGCCCATTCCGAGTGGTTATTGGCATCTGTGAGGCTTTCAAAGCAGCTCCTAGATCTGACCATACAATTTGGCTGAAGTTTGATTTTCAGCTCAAAGGTGCAGGGCCGGCTCCAGGCACCAGCTTGTCAAGCAGGTGCTTGGGGCGGCCGCTCTGGAGAAGGGCGGCACGTCCAGGTATTTGGCGGCAATTCGGCGGATGGTCCCTCACTCCGCTTCAGAGCGAAGGACTTCCCGCCGAATTGCCGCCGCAGATCGCGGCTTTTTTTTTTTTTTTTTTTTGGCTGCTTGGGGCGGCCAAAACCCTGGAGCCGGCCCTGCAAAGGTGACTGTGGAAGAACTGACTTTCCTAATGGGAAGGTGGAAATGCTGTAGGAAAAGAACTTGGATCCATCCTAGCTTCTCTCTGAATGCCAGTTCATGAGCTGAAAGCAACCAGAAGCCAAGCTGCTTGGTACCAAACGCTTCTGCTAACTTGTGGATTAGGCCAGCCTGAGAATCTGATGTCTTTAATTTAGTACACTTTGGTTTATGTATTTGCTCTGCATCTGAGTTTTCATCCTGTGGGCTCAGGAGCCAAAATCCACTTTGTGGGGGCATTTACATGAGCTGGGCTGTACCTGATGTTGGAAATTAAACACTAGCATTTGGTTTGAATTCCATGTTCCCCACATTGTTTATGAGGCTAGTACTAACAGAGAGCCACAGGAACTGATTATGTTAAAAGAAAGAAAAACCTCTTTCAGCCTGCACCTGTTCTCAGATTTTGTTTGGCAAAGCTTTATTCTATTATGCTTCTACGTATGGGGTCTGCACTATATGATCAGGGGAGGGGGCAGGGGAAGAGAAATTTCCCATTTAAATTCATCCCATTTGTTACAGCCTATCACAACCACTAACTTATGTTCAACACTAATATTACTTAGTGACAAATACTAACTCGGGTGTTCTGCAGTTTCAGTTGGGTATGGCAGGCTTATTCTTTTCCTTTCCTAAACTGCTTGTAGTATTGCTTTGAGCTGTTAAACGGCTGCTCTGTTTGTCATAGAGGTTTCTGAATTTTGCTTCACTCACTACTGATATATATATTCCATGCAAAAAAACAATCTCCAAAAACCTACATGAAAAGACTATTAAGGTTTTAAGTGAAGTATTCAAAAGTCAGCAAACAGCATGGCTAAGTTTTCATGTGCAACCTTATCAAAATCCTAGAATATCATAGAATATCAGGGTTGGAAGGAACTTCAGGGGGTCATCTAGTCCAACCCCCTGCTCAAAGCAGGACCAATCCCCAACTAAATCAAATCTCTGGCCTTGTGCAGCATAGTCTTTAACATGCTAGTATGTTATTTCCGAAGGGTCCTGGCTCATTCAGCATGTTGAATGGATCATGCACAGTAAACAGGGCTGGCACCAGCGCAGCAAGCAGGTGCTTGGGGCAGCCAACGGAAAGGGGCAGCACGTCTGGCTCTTCGGTGGCAATTTGGCGGCGGGTCCCTCGGTCCCTCTCAGAGGGAAGGACCCGCCGCCGAATTGCCACTGAAAAATGAAGCAGCGTCGGTAAAGCTGCCGCCGAATTGCTGCAGATCGCGGCTTTTTTTTTTTTTCTTTCCTGCCACTTGGGGCAGCAAAAATGCTGGAGCCGGCCCTGACAGTAAATGAGGCAAGGGTGTGACATTTTAAAAACAAACCGGTGGCAAGGCAAAGTGAAGTGGAAGGGCGCACAAAGAAAAATTACTACTTGGCAATCAACGTTAAAATCCAAACTAACTTATTAAATATATTTTTAAAATTCTGTTCTCCTCGCTGTTAAATGAGTGCCCTCATCTCATTCACTGTACACCGTCAAGGCTATTCACTGAAGACCGAATTCTGATTTCAGATACATCAGTGTAAACTTGGAATAAATCCACTGACTTGAATGGATTTACTCTTCATTTACAACAGGTGCAATTGCAAATAGTATTTGGCCCAGAATGAGACCTGGATCTCACCCTGCCTCTTTCAGTGTACGTTGTGTCCAGCCAGCCCACAGACTGAGATGATCTTCTGTGGCAATAACTGTCTATGATCATACAGCGGCACCGAGAGGCAGAGTTGAGGGTTCTCTGCAGCCTTTACTTGGACACGTCCTGCAATTTGAATGCTTCACTTTGCAACCTTAATCTTCTTTTAACTTGGTTATTTTGTATGGAATTGCCTGCTGTTTTTAAAAAAAAAAAAAAAAAAAAAAAAAAAAGGCAAGCAAACTTGAATTCATTATTTGCTAACACAAAAAAGCAGCCTAAAACAATAAAAAAATGTTAAGGGTTTTGTTCCACCTTACAATAGCCCACTGAGTGAGGCAGGGATTCTCTGCTCCACTGCCCTACCTCAACCACTGGTGCCACCTCTTTGGCTCCTTGTTTTTTCCCCTCCCCATCCAGTTGATCACATGAATAATTGGTAGATGTTGCAAAACAGTGTTGTTAAAAAATCTACAGTGCATACAGTGGCTACATATTTTTCAACTGTTATCACTTGGCCAAATGAAACTCAGTTTCCAACAGATCTCCTTCCTAAAGACTGACTTCCTCACCCAAACCACTGAGGGACTCAAGCTGTTTAATTTTTTTTTTCCTTTTAAATACTGTAAAAGGTGGGTTTTTTGTTTTTACTCTCTTTTCTCAAATGGCTGAACTGGGTTTGCTGCTTTGGTTTGTTTTGTTTTAAAATCACCATTGGCCAGAAACCTGGGCTGGAAAATTTCATCCCAATAGGTTGAAAGTTTTTGGAATAGGGTGACCAGACAGCAAGTGTGAAAAATCGGGACAGAGGGTGTGTGTGTGTGTGTGTGGGGGGGGGGGGGGGGGGGTGGTAATAGGAGCCTATATAAGAAAAAGACCCAAAAATCAGGACTGTCCCTATAAAATCAGGACATATGGTCACACTATTTTGGAAGCCTATAATCTGAAAAGGCCTTTAATGGCAGCTTTTAGCGAGCCTTATCTGTAACTATCCCAACACCCTCCAGCTATAGGGGATGGATTCTATTTTATTCCCATTCACACCGGGTAAGGGAGTCCACAGATGTCAAGTGTTATGTTGGTATAAATGAAAGGAGACTCAAGCCCCTAATATACAGTATAACTCTGAATCTGATAGCGTGGTAGAAGGGTTTTACTGGCATGAGTTTGGGACTGTTGTAGGTCAGCCCTTCTGAATGCAATTTTTTGTGGAATTGTAACCAATGCAGTATCCCAAGGATAAGAGCAGGACTACGCTGTACACAGAGAGGTGAGAAGTGAACTGCTGGTGGGGTACAGCCACATATGCATCTAATTACTAACAAGCACAAAGGAAGTTGTCGTAATTGCATTACCGTTACATGGCGTTTTGATTGAGGTTTTTTTTTTCTCGCTGTGGATAAAGGGCTAAATCTTTATTAAAATCACATTCGTAACTCAGTGGCTACTAGACCTCACCCCTTTATTAAAATGGGGTCCTGGAATGAAGTACTTGTGTGAGAAAGAGATGCTACAAAAGAGATGGAGTCTCCTAGCCTTCCTCATTGGAGCAGGGACACGGTTGCAAAGGGTGTTGCTGTGATTACGGCAGCAATGCTGCTGCTGTTTGAAAGCATCTGTTCTTGCCACTAGAAATGGATTAACCTCAAAGTTACCGAAACAGCCGTCCCGTTCTTCATAGTAGCTCCCCTACTCTGAGTACTCTGCAGAATGTGGCCCTTGACTTGGGTCAAAACAATGACCGTTCTGTCAGAGGGCAAAACTCTGCTCTGTGATCCTACAACAGATTGCAACCCCGATACTCCTGTTTCCCTGCACATGAAACTCCACTGGGTGTGACTGGGACAAAACTTCGTTTTTTCCAAATTATTACTGTAGCACCTACGATCCCCACTCATGCACTAGGGACCCCACTGTGCTGGATGCTGCACAAGCACAGACTAAAAAGATGGTCCCTGCCTGCAATGATTATTAAGCTAAGTAGTAAATGATATATAGATCTAGCGTCTCAGGGGTGGCTAGATTTTGGGTGCCCAATTTGACACCTACAGGGACCTGATTATTCAGAGGGGGTGTTCAGCTCTTTCTAACATTGGACCCTGTAAAGTATCTGAAGTTAGGCACTGACAACACTAGTCACTTCTGGAAAATTTAGGTAACATTGTCCGCTGACAAGAGCGGGAGACTGGGTGTCAGAGCTGGGTTCCATTCCTGGCTGTGCAGCAAATTTACTGTGCTGTTTGGGCAAGTTAATTCTCTGCCTCAGTTTTCCCCGTCTGGAGAAAAGTACTTCACATGACTTTTGCAGGGCTTAATTTATTAATGTATGTAAGCCACATCCACTCAGAGATGGTGCTCTGTGTCCTCTCTTGCTGTTTCGTCCACATAGAGAGAGAGACTCAGCTTGCTACAGTCTTGGCTAAGAGAGCTGGCTTTTAGCTTGGCAGTAGAGGCTCATGCTTTTAGATTCAAAAGTCACAGGTTCAGTCCCTTCTGCTGATGGTCAATTCAGGGGTGCTGTATTTGTCTCAATGCTTTATTAGTCTTATAGCAATGCAAAGTATTAGTTGCTATAGTCATCACAGCAACAGGCAGGTCACTGAAGTGTCCCTTGCACTAGTTTGGGATCTGGCTACGTTTTGGGCCACTGCACTTTGTAAGCAGGGAGCATTATGACAAAGGTTCTGAATATTCATTTGAGTTTACAATACATCCTTGCTGGAGATTCATAATTTTCCCTCTTCGCTTGACTCATTGCAAGGATTGCACTCTAGGTCATGTCTTGTTTATGAACATGTGCTCAGCCTCCTCCTATAATCAAGACCTTATGATACATTGTAACTAGAGCCGGGTGAACTATGTGTAGCAAACAAAGTATTTGTCGAATGCAGCATTTTTCTGATTGTGAATCGTCCAGGAGCAGATCTCTGTGTCAATAGACTTGTTTGCTGTTCACTGTTGTTGAACTGTTTTGACGTGACTCTTTGACATGAGCTTTTGATATTCACAAACTAAAATTCCAGCTGGTCTGATTAGACACATTGGTCACATGGTATATTTGTCTGCCCTGATTGGACCAGTGCGGGATTTGGCTAGCCCATGCAATGGGTGCCTGCTCCCTGGGCACTTCAGAAACCAGGGATGTGGGGGTGGAGAAGGAGGATCTGGCACTCTGTGGTTTGACTGGCCATTCACCCTATGTGGTGGCATGGGTGGACACAGGTGCTGTAGACGTTGCTTGAGGCTTGGGAGGCACCATGGAACAATACACTGCTCTGCATCCTGGAAGGAGAATTCCTCCCTCCCTTGGTCCCTGAGGAATTCCCCAATCTGCAGCTTGGGTTAGCATTTGGGCTTAATGGCAAATGTAACCCCCTTTTTTGTGTGTGCGTGTCTGTCCGTCTGTCCCCATCCTTCAGTGCCTGACCCACAGAGGGTTATGGGTCTCTGTTACAGCTTTTACCTACCAAGCCTGGATCCCTAACTCAAGCTATGGAGACTCATGGTTTTAGTTCTGGAGGTCCCTGGTTCGGTCCCTGGAATTCGCCAAAATGGTGGCTATCGTACAAGCATTGCATATTGATGTGGTTTTAAAGTAGATTGAAACCGTCAGGAAGCTCTCCCTGGCCCAAGCGAGGAAGAGGAGCTGTAGGGGAGCATTGCTTACTCAAGCCGGGAAGAGGAGTTACACTCTCTGCTTTTTGCAGAAGAAAGAGCTGGTGGTCTACCTCCCCTTTCTGGCTATATGTAAAAGTGAGTGTGAATTCTACACAGATCAACACTCACGTTGCTCAATTTCTCTTTGGTAAGATGTGGCCCCACCTCCAACTTGGACTGTTATGCCACCTGATACAAACCAAACACTGTACTGAGTGCTCAACTAGGGTGGCAATGTTTTAAGAGGCTGATCATCAGGAATGGTAGAATAAATGGGATTTAAAGCCATTTGTCTTTGTTAATTCCACTCTGTTTAGGAGAATTGGATTATACACATGGACTCATTTTGACATGGAAACTAACCAGTAACTGGTTTCACCAAGCTTCTGAAAATACATTCAGGATTTGGCAAATCAATGCGGTGTTAAACTTAATGTAGAGTTCATCTCTATTGCAGCAGCTTAACTTAATGTCATGGTCCAAATGAAATAGACAATGGATCTTGCCTAAGTCTTGGTGCCTTTATTTTGAACCCGAGAGACATGCCCTTAAAACAAACACACACACTTGGCTCCTATATGTAGCTCAGTGATGCATTATTTTCCCCTTCATTTTGCATCTAGCCTTATTTATTGGGTAACAGTATTAGGTGACTCTTGTAAGTTCTCTAAAACGACACACGGAACAGATGCTGCATTTCTTTCAGCAGCAGACATCTTTAGCCAGGGCTTTTCTGGACCTCAGATTGAGGGCTAATTGGACTTTAATTGCCATGCTAAATGCTGCTGGGTAAGTCACTACATAAAAAGGTGAAAGATCACTTGTTCGTTAATCAGCACACGCTAAAGTGGATGGAATCCGTCTGGAGAATGGAGATGGACTTGGTTTTCAGTGTTTAATTTTCTAGCTGTGGTGCAACAGCCCAGAGCTTTCAGTAGACAATGCCACTCAATGTCTGCCATCTGGTGGGATAATGAGCTCCTTGAAGAAGGCAGGTGTGTCTGTGAATGCAGGGTGGATGAGATGTATCATTTGGTTGGTGCTATGAAAAACGCCAGTGTATTAAGTGCTGGTTAGAAGGCAGCAGGGTTCTCTGTACCACTTGTATTTGATCAAAAGGCAACAATTAAAATGCTTTCATACGTACTTTGGAACACTTAAAGATCCTGGTGACATACAAGGTATTACCAGACTATTCTGCCAAAGCACAGAAAAGGCACTGAATTACTGTGTGGTTAACATTGTTTCTGATGGTGTTAGCAGTGGTGGGAACATTTGTCATATTTGGAAATCGGGCTTTTCGAATGATCGGGTCATCTCAAGTAGGTCACTGTATGCCGAGAATAAAGATTCTTCACCCCAAGCCCTGAGGACTCAATGTGGAGGAGGAAACCTCACGAACGAAGTCTTGCAATGGGTTTTGCGTAGCAAAATGCCCTTTACTGATGTTGCATGGGGACTAGAGGTTACTACTGTGGCCAGTGTCGTCTTTGTCCACAGTATGAATCTGTAAAACACTGCTCAGTATTTTACATTAACATCAAGAACAACCCTTGTGTAGTCTTTAAAGTAGATGCGATATTCTCTCCTTGGGATTTCTATTCTTGGAGCTACAGCTTTCGAAGCTGAAGTACTGCTGTATATATAAATGGCTCTAAATAGTAGAAACTAGTCAGGTGCTACTTCTTAGAAGACCAAACAACTGGGGAGTCCCAATGTAAAATGACTGGAATTTTGTTCATTGGGTCAGTTTGTTTACTTGCCCATGAGCTTGGGGAAAGCAATGATTTTACTTTTGTTTCTTTCGCTATTGTGGTCTAGTTTTGATTATTCAGAGGTACTTCGTGAATAGGATTGTGTATGCTGTAGTGCATCTTGTAAAGGGAATGGCGTCAACCTCACAACAGAGCTCTGCAGTTTTAAACCTCTGCTAAGAAATGGGGAAGAGTCCAATAGTTTTGTGTCTTGCTGACAAGAGAAGCTCTGTGGCAGGACTCTCCAGTGTAACCTTTCAAGAGGGTTGTGCTAAATGCAATAGCCAAGATTTTAAAATGGGGGCTTAAAGTTTGGTTCCTAGGGCCATATTTAGGCGCTTAAATGTGTGACCTGATTTTAGTGGGTTGTTTTATTTAATAATAATAATTAATAATAGTAAAAAAAAAAAAAAGCCGGAGCACCTCATAGCTGCCACTGAGTTTAAGGGTAGTATTCAGGATAATTTTTCTGCATATGCAGGCAAAATATATTACATGAAACAGTACAGTCCCCTTCCAGGGCAAAGTTCCACCACTGAACATAATCTCCATTGGCATCAACAGAGGCATAAGCCTTGCATCAGAAGGCAGAACCGGCGTCTCAGTGCTACATGTTAACCTGTGGGGCTACTTGTGTGAGGAAAGAGGCTGCAGGAATAGGCCCTGTGTCCTTAATGACTATCTATTAAGGCATACAAATGCAAACCATGTGTTGTAGACTACCAGGTGCCAGATCCTGATCTGAGGGAGGATATCTTACCAGAATCTAATTAAATTCCATTTTAGGATGTTTATACTCCAAGGATTGTGTGCATAGGTAACTGATTAGCAATTCCTATTTTCAGAGGTCAAAGAGATTGTTTTGCTTAGTCTTATTAGTGCTTTATTGCAGGAGGTGTATTTATAGGTTGGAGACTAAGTTATTTCTATTGATAATATCAAATACTGCACAGTACTGTTTAAATTTATATAGCCTGATTCTGATCTCAGTTGCTCTCATGTTAAGTCCGGAGTAAGTCCACTGAAATCAATAGCTACCCTGGTATAAAACTGGTGTGAGAGAGAATTGGGCTCTTTGCATTTAGTTTCAACAGTTCTCGATCATGGATTCTAGAGCAGGAACAAACAGCCAAGTTCAGAGGCAAGTGTTGATTGTGTTCTTCAGAAACAAAAGTATATTTTAAACAAATACTTAAATGGTGTTTTGCCCTCCAGTTCCAGCCCTGCAGCTTTAACCGGTGTCTCTCTAGAAAATCTGACCTTGAAATGAAAAGGGAAAATTCTATAAAGGAACAAACCAGTCCTGTGAATGTACTGGAAATATGAAGACGGGAGGCTAGTCTGCAAGTGAGTATCCAACTGTGCAAAAATGTGTAGGCTCAGGTTTTTCTTTCTTTTTAAATGGACAGCTATCAGGTTTGCAAAAATGACATACTTGGTTGTAATTGTGCGCGATTTCCATACTGCATGGATATCAAATGCCAAATTCCAGCCAGTCAGTCAACTTCAGCAAAGTTGAATTCCATGGATATTTTTGTGTTTTCTTCCCTTCCCTCTGCCCCCAAAGTGAATGCCGGAAACCACTGTCCCCCTCATTGATTACAACTCTCCCATATTACTGCAAAGTACTGGAATGCTTATAACACTAAGTCTTCAGGAAAAGGACTCTCAAAGAAATGAAAGCCACTGTCAGCTGTTGAGAATTTAAAGCCATGGAATAGCTCCCTTCATTTTCATGATGATGGACCTGGTTCAGGCAGACAATTGATAGGCTTTGATTCAGTCATAACATGTCACTGGCAAGATGGGGGGAATCAGACATCCTATAGATAAATAACAAGACCCTTCTGGCTCTGCCAGACAAACTCATCCTCCCTCATGTCCTATATCTAATACTCCACACACAAAGCTGCCTTAAAAAGAATGTTGTTAAGATTGCAAAATCAAGCACTGAAAATTTTGGAAATGCCAGATTAAGGTTGCCTGTGCAACCTTAATTCTGCCCTTTTGTGTGTATGCATTATGATAGTCTTTTTAATTACATGATCACATGCTATTTTTTTCCCCACACAGAACCCCTGCCTCATTCACTGCTCTGTCCCAGTGCTCACACAACCTTTAATTCTGGCATTTCTTAACTTTTGAGTGCTTGACTTTTGCAACCTTAAGGTCCTTTCACATATTTTGTGTGTATAATTTTCTAGGGCTTTTAAAAAAGCAAACTGAAAATAGAAATGCCAACAAGTGGCATCATATTGACACCTATATGGCTTATTAGCAGGGTCGAACCCTTCAGATGCACCCCACTGACCACTGCCACTTGAGCTAACCGAGCACATGATAGCAGTAGTAGGTTGGCATCCTCTATGTGGACCAGCACTGAAAGAGAATGAGACACTTTGCCTGTGGGTTTCACAGATATTTACTGACATCAGAGGAACGGTGAGACTTGGGAATCTTGGGTTCCATTCCAGGCTCTGGATGGGAGTGTTGGGCAAAGTTCCAATCCGGTCTCTTTCTCACCCCTTGCTCTTTATCCCAGTCCCATTCGTTTCACCTAGCCCATCCAGTCTCTGCTCCCAGGCTTCTCATCCCAGTCTCCTTGCCCAGCCAATCCCAGTTTCTCCCATCCCCACAACCCAGCTCCTCATCAGATCTGTCTGCCCTCCAGTCCCAGGCTTCCCTCTGGTTTATCCTCAAATCTCCGTCTCCCTCACCTTTTTCCATCCTTGCTCCCAGTCACCTCCCCTAGGTCTGGCTCTTGTCTCTTGGGCAGTCAATTCAAGCAATGTTGTCCTCCATGATGCGTTGACCTAATAGACGGGGCGTTGAGAGCACAGGAGAGGCAAGCTCCCTGCTCTAAGTTCTGGTGCCCAGACCTGGAGGCAATATGGCCTGGTGCAGCTGGGAGATGAAATTGCAGGGAAAGTCCTGCTCATGCCCCTGCAGCCCTGAGCTCGAACCTGCTCAGTGCAGGTGGAATCTTCAGGAAAGCGCTGCAAAGCTAAGCATGTCTCTGCTGAGCATGTGCAAACAGCAGCTTTTCCCAAGGCTTATAACTTGACCAAATTTGGGCAGACTTTCACAGGGAAGGCTCAAGTGATAGCTCTGAAACGAAAGCCACCCACCTGCTGAAGTTCAAGTCCCAATCCCAAGGCATGGAGGTGCTAGAGCTTCTCAACGAAAAGGTTGTCCGACTCTGTGAACATGGGCAATACAATGTGTTTGTCCTTGGCCTTGTTCCCGTAACCGTTCCCTGAACTGTTTTGGCTGAAATTTTCCAAAAAGAGCTCAGCCTGAGGGAGAGAGACATCCAGCATGGAAAACTTCACCCTAAATGGTTAGCCTGGCAATGGTACAAGCAGGGAAGTGTAAGGCAACCCTAATAATAGATGTGACCAGCTCTGCCTATAAATTGAGGCTTCCTGTGGATTCGTCTGAGCTACTTATGTGCTACTCTTGCTTATTAGAACATCCAGAGCCTATTGAACCAAAGATGAGCGGTCTTCTGCCTTTACAGGAGAGCAGTTCTATTTTATCCATAGAATGGATCCTACTTACTTATTGAGGAACGCCTGCCCCTCCCTCTACCTCTCTTGTTTTCCGAGCATTCAGTCTGTGTTCCTTAGTGCCTGGTACATGGGGCTTGTGCTGTGGAGAACATTCTATATCCAGGTCAAGTGGAGCAGCTGCAGAATAAAGCTATTGTGGAGACTGTTACCAGATCCTGGCCCACTTTTTGTTTAGCTAGTTAATCTACAGAAGGAATTTGGAACATCATTGGTCAAAACCTGCATCAAATACTCAATTTACACCATTTTAACACAATCATGAAGTTCTCTCTGCTGCTGGGTTTCTATACAGAAACTTCTGTCCTCCGAGCAGATATGTTCTGGTGGGATGAAATAGGACTGTAGATGCCACAATCAGCGCCGTATTATTGCCTAGGCCGGCAAATTTGCAGGGGCGGAATCCCCTCTGCGCCCGTACCGCTGCTCCAGCTCACCTCTGCCTCCTCTGCAAGCGCGCCGCCGTGTCCTGTTTCTCTCCCCTCCCAGTGCTTGTGCCGCGAAACAGCTGTTTCGTGGGGCCAGGAGGGAGGGGGAGGAGGGGGAACGCTGCACGCTGGGGGAAGAGGTGGGGGTGGGGATTTGGGGAAGGGATCCAATAGGGGAAGGGAGGGGGCGGAGTTGGGGCGGGGACTTTGGGGGAGGGGGTTGGAATGGGGCGGGGAAAGGGCGGAGTCGGGGCGGGGCCAGGGTGGCAATTATTTCCCGGCCTAGGCGCAGCAAAATTATTAATCCGCCACTGGCCACAGTCCAAATGTTGCTGATGGTGTCAATACCAAAACTTGTGATTAAGGGAGATTAGATCCATTCTTCTTAACATGGTTTTTATTACCCAGGGGCTCAGTTCTGTTCTCACTGCTAAAGATTGTGCTGTTTCTAGGCTCTTAATTACTATAATGTTTTTTTCCTCAACTAGGTAATTTCATTTATTGCAGGGGATTAAGGTGCAACTTTGTGTAATTTCTTATGAATGTTAAGAAGTTCAACCCTGGGAGTAATGGCATAGGAAAGTCAGCTGCCACATTACAAACCCAGCAAATCACAGTTAAGAACACTTGGTCTCAGGAGCAGCTGAAGAGTACAGCCAGGGTGGAGACTGAGTTAATTTTCACTGCTAAAGTAGAGGATTCCTCTAGGAGTAATGGCCGTTCTGACAACACACCAGGTGTTGTCAGGCCTGTGCCAAATGTTCTTAATTCTCTGATTGACAAAACACCGAGAGAGTTGAAATCCCTCACTCCTTTCCTCTCCAGATGGCTCCATTCCTTTACCTGGATAAATAATGCTGCTCATCTTCCAAAGGTTTCCTACCGCTCTCGCGGTGCCTGGGCAGCGATTGACTGCTCTGAAGATCTTCTGCCGCTTTTCCTTCCTCCAGAGCTGATATCCATGATCGTAACAGCCTTTTTCTAGGCATAACCTCTTTTCTTCTGGGTATAAATAATAGCTATTCTCTCCCTTGATCAGTTTTGGCTTCCCTTGCCCTCCTCAAATGCTAATGCTTAAAGATTAGTTTTTCCACCTTTGCCTTCTGTAAAACAGTTGCATGGTTCCAGTACCCCCAAGGACGGAACTGGTTGTTTTGCCTTTCTGGCTTTCCAATGCACCCATCACTGTAGTTTCTAGGCATCGAGTTATGTGAGTTTCGTATGTCATTACGAACAGGACAGTGTGTTCCAAGTCTTTATGAAGGTTAGGAAGTATAAACTAGCGGGTAGGCCACTGGGACTGGGGTGATCTGGGTTCAGTGCCTTCACTCAGCCATGTACTTCCTGTGTGACCTTGGGCAAATCCCTTAATTCCTCCATGCTTCAGTGTCTCATCTGTAAAAATGGTGACCCTGTCTCCTTCCTCACAGGAGTGAAGATACAATCCATTAATGAGTGTGAGATGCTGGGATGTTGGGGTTGTGAGGCTGGCAGACCAAGGCCCCGGGCTCACTCAATGTGTAGCTGGAAACCAGTCTTGTTCACCTGTGTCTTAGCATTATCAAAATAGATATTAGACCTTAAGTTGATAAGAATGTGTTTAGTGTTTCATAAAATGCTTGTGGGAGGCTGCATGTATTGTTCTCACTCAACAATACCCAATGTTCTAAACCGAGAGCAAGCATTTGCCTTGTAAACCTCTGTGACTAGGTAACTCAAGCCTTGTGGAATGCAAATGATGGTCTCTAACAAGATGATGTTAAATCCTGTTCGTTAAATGCAAACGAGCCATTGTGCGAGATCAAGGATCAAAGCCTTTAAGTGCATTCCTCCCCTGACCCCATGAAGGAGGGACCTGCATGGAAACTTGCTATCAGCTTTATTTCTGAGGGAAGAACATATAAAAATGCGTCATAAGGAAAAATGATCATCTCTTTGCTGTTAGAACTCTCTGAGCCAGAGACTCTAAACCAGTGGTCCCCAAGCTTTTCCATGGGGTGGGTGCCGGACGACTGCCCGCCAAGGACCATGGCCGCTGGACAAGCAGCCGCCGAAATGCCATCGTGAAGCAGCGTCAAGAGGCGTCACCGCGGTGGTAGCACTTCTTGCCGTTGCCGCTTCACGGCGGCATTTCGGCGGCTGCTTGTCCAGCGCCCAGTAGGTGGGCACACATGGATGCCCCAGCGGGCGCCATGGCACCCGTGGGCACTGCACTGGGGACCCCTGCTCTAAACTAAAGCGAAACATCCCCCAGGGATATCCCTGAGTTTGCCCTCAAAGACATTTTGAATTGACAGATCACTATAGCTCTATCACTCTTAGGATTTAGATTGAAGTTCCTTTGTGTTTATATGCTTGCTTGCTTTAACCTGTAAATAAGACTGCTTTTTCTTAGTTAATAAAACTTTAATTAGTTTTTATTGCAGAATTGGCTACAGGTATTGTCTTTGTGAGATCTAAGGTACAAAAGTTATTGGTCTCTTGGGACTGGGAACAACCTGAATATTTTGTGATTTTTTTTGGGGGGGGGAGTGGCCATTTATTGCCAAGTCCAGCTTGCCTGGGTATCCAGATAGGCTGGAGCCTGAGGGGACTGACTCCATGGTAAGACTGTTATTAGTGTTTCAGGAGTTCACATTTCTTACTGGGTTGGTGAACACACCACATTATAGAACATACCACCAGTTTGGGGTGTCTGCCCTGTTTTGACAGTCTGCCTGGAGGCAGGCATTCACAGTCGCGAGCCACTCCAGATAGCATGACAGTGGTGATAAGGGCCAGGTACATATCTACATGCTAGAGATGGACCTAAACAACTCCCCAGATCTGAGCATCCCTGAACTTTGGACAAATTGGCACCCAGTTCTGAACTTTCCTTGAAACAGCTGAACTGTAACCCTGGATCTAGACACCTCTCAACGTGGGGGAAAGTTCAGCTCTGTCTTGTGAAATGTTTAAAGAGGGGATCAAGCTCATCTCTATTCAGCTTAGAACCATTCTCGCTAGTGGAACACGTTGAACTCTTTTCAGTCAGGTCACAGTATTGGAGACCGCAATACAGGCACGGCTTAATGATGGAGGGTAGGGTGAAAGTGTATGTCTGTGAATAAGAGGGGAATAGTGTGTGTCTATGTGTGAAGAGAAAGTCTAGGTGCCTGGCAGCCTTCAGGTCGGCGATTTCTTGGCATGCACAGGAGCAGCTTCTGCTGCCAGTCTCTGGGATATATAAATAACTGACTCCTTCCAACTGTAGGCTTTGCAGTGCAATGTATGGATTGCTGTTCTGGCAAGGCAAGTAGGACACTGTGCTATTTGCAAAGAGAATAGGGCATGGTTTACTTTCGTTGAGTCAATCAGCATCTTTTTCTCACTAAAAGTCAGCGACCTTTTGATTTTTATTGAAATTCCTTTCCAGTATTGCAGGGAAATTGATCGCGCCAGTGAAAAATGTTATGAGGAAACTCGGGAAAATCGCTCTACTTCTCAAAACACTCCTACTGTTTTCTGCGCCCTAAATGTTGATCTATGCTAAGTATAACATACAGTCTGTTATCCTTATGAAAACAAAAAGATAATTCAGTGCAGTTGTTTACACAGCTAAAAGCTATAGGGCAAACTACAAGGAATAGAAACACCAACTTTGTAGCAGAGGCTCAGTAGGGTGCAATCAACTTTTGTCCAAATTCATGAGACAGGTGTTGGTAAAAACCACCCTTCTAGAACAGCTACAATTCCAAGAGAGTTTGCTGCTTTCCTCTGTCTCAGCCCAGTTCAGTCTAGCTGACTGATCGCTAGTGACTGACTTCTTGTACTGCATGTGCCATGTATGTGCTGCTTGTGGGTGGGTGGCACAGAAGCCATGATATCTCCTTTCAGTTGGCTCTGCACCAAGGTAAATGGCCTAGCTTCTAGGACTGTTTGAAAGTGCAGTGCATTGGACTAGTGTGAACTTGTCACGGAGCTTGTGTCTACATTATCCAGTTTGCTGAGTACATGAGACAGAAGGTCCTGAATACTGCATACTGTAGTCTTTTATTTCTTTTATTATTATTATTATTTTTTTTTAAAGGGACATGGTACTATTTCAGTTTTCAATTATGAAATTGAAGCATGGTCCCCCAGCGAAAAGGGGGACTAAGTAAGAATGTAACGGCTTTCATTTCTAAGCTGTAGCCCTTTGACTAAAACCTGAGGCTGGATTAAGCTCAGAGGCTGAGCTCGTATTGTTTCATAGACTAAACCAATCTACATTTGCTGCTGTGGACAGGACTTCTTGTTTGCTTTAGCCATACAGTCTTTACTTGTGCTTAAAATGGAAAAAGTTAAGTATTTGCAAATATTTATTCTAGGGCAGTGGGTTTAAAAAACTGTATATTTGCAAACCTCCTTGCTTTTTTTTTTTTTTTTTTGTATTGTTCATTTGTCTCTCTCCTATCTGTCTTCACTCCCTTTCCCCCAGTGAAATAGCTTTTTGGTTACTCCAAGCCAACACAATTAAACTAGTCGTTAATTTGCTGTTGAGAGCTGGGTATATGGCCTCTTTTGGAGGTTAGAATGTTTTAGACAGCTGCACTTGTGTTACCTCTGATTTCCCCTCCCTCTGTTGTCCCTTCTGTTCTCTCTTATTGCAGGATTGCCGGCTGTGCAGAAATTTTAGGAAGAAATATGACCCTAGAGACTCTTGCTTGAGTTTATTTTCATCCAAATGGGGGTTCTAAAGAGATGGCTTTCCCAACCTGCTCTATGCCAAGCTCAAAAGCTTACCCCCTGCCTAGTGTCTGGCTTTATTAATACAGAAATTGACAATAATGAAGTGCAGCTCAAGCCTTCTGTCCAGGGTTGGCTGCTCTTTGAGTTCCTCCCTCAGGACTGCTCAGCCCACACCCTAGATAGTCAGTCAGCCTCTCTGTCATCTCCCTTATGTCCAGGTGGGGTAATGAGTCATCTGCCTTAGTGAGACAACAGAATCCATTTAACCCTTTCTGGGCATCTGTTAACAGGGTGTGTTAGGCAAAAGCCTCCAGCCTGTTAATACTGTCATAGTAGCAGTTGCTGAGAACCTCCTAGCAGGTCTCTGCCCAAACAGGCTTGAACAGAGTTGAGTTCGCTACCACTTGACATCCTGGAATGTCCGAGCTAACACGTTTGTAGCCCTCCCTCATCTTCCCACTCTACACTGTAAATCTCCTAAGTATCAGAGGGGTAGCCGTGTTAGTCTGTATCCACAAAAACAACGAGGAGTCTGGTGGCATCTTAAAGACTAACTGATTTATTTGGGCCATAAGCTTTCGTGGGTTAAAAAATCCACTTCTTCAAATGCATGGAATGAAAATTAGATACCGGCATAGATACTGGCACACTTATAGGAGAGTAGGGGAACACTTCAATCTCCCTGGACATTCAATAACAGATTTAAAAGTAGCCATCCTTCAACAAAAAAACTTCAAAAACAGCCTTCAAAGAGCAACCGCAGAGCTACAACTCATTTGCAAACTTGACACCATTGATTTGGGCTTGAATAGGGACTGGGAGTGGCTGGCTCACTACAAAAGCAACTTCCCCTCTCTTGGTATTGACACCTCCTCATCAATTATTGGAAGTGGATCACATCCACCCCGACTGAATTGGCCTTGTCAACACTGGTTCTCCACTTGTAAGGTAACTCCTTTTTCTTCATGTGCTAGTGTATCTATGCCTGTATCTGTAATTTTCACTCCATGCATCTGAAGAAGTGGTTTTTTCCCCCACGAAAGTTTATGCCCAAATAAATGTTACATCTTTTTAAGATGTCACCGTGCTCCTGGTTGTTGTTGTTGGTTTTTTTTTTTTTTTTTTTTTTTTTTTTTTTTTTTGTACATCTCCTAGGATGTCTAATGGCATCTCTATGTTGTTTCTCAATCCTAGCTGACAACATTACTCTACAGCTCCAAGCTTGAGTTTTTTCTAATTCAATGGCTAACAAACTACAGTCTGCAGTTCCCCAACGGTCCATGGAAGCCTTCCTGGTGGTCTGCAGAATGGAACATTTTTCAAGAATTAAATTGGGGTGGGTGGAGAGTATTTCTCGTGAAGTGGCGTGCAGAATGGAAAAGCTGGACAATTGACAATAAATTGACAACTTCTCTAAACTAATCAGTGGAGTGTAAATTCTGTAAGGCATTTGCTAAACATATCAACGATGGACACATTTAAGATCTAGCAGCTCCAACCTTTAAGGAGCTGTAATTTGGGTCATTACATTTACTTGGCTTGAGTCTCCTCCTTGCATAAGCAATAATACGTTCTCTGTCATCCTGGACCTGTGCCAGTAATACTCCTAAACCTTTCTTACTAGCATCTGTCTATAATGTAAAGGGTCATTTATAGTCTGTGTGTAAGCAAAGACGGGGGTCTTTCATCACTTTTAGTCTGAGGCACTGCAATGCCTGCTCACACTCTGGGGACTGTTCCTACTGAGATTGTGGCTTTGAAAGGAGAAATCTCTTTGTGTGTCCGTGTCATTGCATTAAAGTCATTGCACTATTATAGCACATGGCCCCTAAATTATAGATGTTATCTTTCTGGTAGGCCCGACAGTGATCTAGATGGGTTCTTGTCACTTTATTGTGACTCTCTTCTTCTAGTCCACGGTAGAATACTTGGGGGATAAACATTTTCTCTTTTTAACTGATACGCTTGAGCCCACCAGGACCGGCTCCAGGCACCAGCAAAGGAAGCAGGTGCTTGGGGTGGCCAATGAAAAGGGGCAGCACATCTGGGTCTTCTGCGGCGGGTCCCTCAGTTCCTCTCTTCCTCTTTGAGCTGTCTCCGAAGTGCCGCGGAAGAGGCAGATTGGGAATGAAGGATGAAGCGGTGGGGGTAGAGCTGCCGCCGAAGTGCCGCCAATCGGGTTTATGGTTGTTTTGTTTTTTTCTTCGCCACTTGGGGCAGCAAAATAGCTGGAGCCGGCCCTGGAGCCCACATAGATCAACTTGCTTAATGGGAAAATAATTCTTAATTGAAAAGCTCTTCCAGGCACCAATCCACTTTGCGGTAAGTTAATGCACGTGATCCCATTCCACTTCCCATGAAAGCACAGGCCTTTATCACTGGAGTTCAATGACTAAGCCGATCAGCTGTAAGCAGTGTCAGGCTACTCTCCCTTTATGTGGGCCGGTCAACAAAGGGGAACAAACACCCTTGCCCAGGTTTTCATGGGCACCAGTGATGATTCAAAGCCAAATTCCCATTGACCTGGGTAAGTACCAAGCTGCCATTCATGCATGAAAATCTCCAAAATATCCAAAAAGCAAGTGTGCGCGCACACACACTATTCTCTCTCTCGTGTGTGTGTGTGTGTGCATGCGCGCGTGTGCATGTGTGGGAAACGCACTTTAATTGCAGCCATTTTTGACTAATCCACAAGAAGTGCCCTGAATACAGACTAGGGCTCCCCACTGTATTCTTAAAGACATGGCTCATAGAAAACCGCTTTACTTCACAATACGCATGTAGTAGCTTTTGACGGTGGCAATCCACCCATTGCCACCTAGCTGTGCTAAATATTTTAGTTCCTAAAGTAAGGGGACGAAATTCACTAGAGGGGCCCAAAATGCAGCGTTTGGGTCTGGCTGTCGACTAGCCAAAGGCAGAAAGCAATATTGTTGGTCTTTAATCTCTTTTTAAATGACCGATCCAAATGGCTGCTGTTGCTTTTTGCACCAAGGTGGCCTAGTACCACCTCCTCTCTAGCATGTTATGCATCCATTTCCAGAGCCTGCGTTTTTCTCCACTCATGTTGTGCCCTCTGGAATAGCAAGATCCCATGCTGTCATCTGATGTATTGGATTTCAGTGTCCATGTAGTTATGAGCTTGTCTGGTGTGCTACAGAGAAACACTTTGTCCAGGCAAGTGAAAAAGAGAAACAAAGGGAGTTGGATTTGTTTCTCCCAGAGTGAAACAGGAATATGTCCACTGAAGTCAGAGTTATAGTAGCATAAAAGCAGTGTGGGGAGAATCAAACTCACTGTAGTCTCAGTTAAACATCTCCGCAGCGTAACAGAAGCATTTTTCTCTTCCAATTTGTTCTTCTGTGCCCATTGAAATCAACAGAAGAAAGTTCCGAGGGAACAGGCTGGGGGCATACGTCTGCAGTTTATAACTATAGGGATATTGCCTATAATGGGGAGTAGTCCATTCAATGAGCCTTTATTGGAAGGGCAAACTAGAAAAGTGTGGTCAAAGTCTAAGGAGAAACCCTGAGCTATGGGAGGTATGTGATAAGTAAGATCTGCCCAGGATAAGGCTACGTAGTGTGTTTTGGTTTGTTCCATTTGTCAGTAGTGTCCATTCGTCATCCGTTGCAGATTGCTGCGTCGTTCAATGTCTCCTTTCTCCCAGGGCTAGGAATAATTTTTCCTCGTTGCCTATTAATGAGAAGCCTTTTATGGTGCCTGATGATTTGGGGGAAATATATATTTTTTTCTTCTTTCGTTCCCTCCTTCTATTTTGCACGCTTGGCACTTGCTTTGCATGACGTGAAGTGTGTGTGCATATGGTGGTTTGGACAGCTGTGTGTGGGGATTGTACGATTAACTGCAAGTGCTGTGCTAAACATGTACATTGGGGAAGCACTATACTGCCATACCTTTCTTGCACTCAAATGGAAACTCTTGGTGCTTTGCTGTACATGTGATGATAATGCCCCAGAACAGAGAGCCCTATCCTACAGTCCTTAAGCAAATCCTCCCATTAAGGCTGAGAGCTGAAATGGAGCTAACCACAGTATAATGTGTATTTTCTAGTCCAATCTGAAACCAACTCCTTTCTCCAATCCTCTCCCCACCCCATCTTTGTTACATTCTCCCTCTCTTTCTCCTTAATCTTAATTCATGGAAGCTGTTTACAGCCCATTAAAGGATCAAATATCTTCAGAGGATGATTTGAGCTTTCATTAACATTTTTGCATCTTGCAGCTCAATTCCCTATGTAGGCAACCCTGACTTAAAGCATGATTCAGAGGGTAGCAATGACACTTGGATATTATGGAGTTTGGATCCAGAGCCCAGATATTAGTATTATGTATTTGTACGAAACAGGATGTCTATTATCCCCAGACATTCACTGGAATTCGTTTGGAACATCATCTTTGCAAGCTACATGCTTTGTATCTTTAAACATTACAGCCCAATGTGGTCAAAGCTGAGTTGCTCCTATAAATGAGATATGGCATATGAATAAATGACACAGCACTGATAATGTTTTATTGCCATCAAATCTTCATCCTGTGATGTGGGATTGTACCGCATATGGCAATGCAAACCAGTATTATCTCTTCATTTAAATCTTTAACATAGTTTCCTACTTAGCTTCTCCTGATTCCTCTTCCCAAGGTTGCCTGGCAAGAATCCCCCAAAGTGACAGCTGGAGCAGCGAAACCACTCTAGGCCTTTTCCCACAGTGGAGTCCTGCAGCGTCAACCGTTTTCCAGCCTCTAGAGAGAGGGCCCAGTGGCACAAGGTCACATTAATACCCATCTGAGTCAAGCGATAAAAATAGGCCTGAAAAATACTGCAGAATATTAATAAACCTCTGAGAGAAATGGCTCTCCAATTCCCGCACATCGCTTACAGGCTTGGGAAATAGTTGGGATGTGACTGTAACACAGGGGTGTGATGGGTTGGACCCCTTAAGGTGCCCCCTGATGTGTTGGGATATCACTGAGCTCGCCTGTTCTGCCAGCCAGGGCACCCTTTTTACCTGTCTTGCTGAGCCAGGCTATTAAGCCTCCTCCAGCACACATGCAGGCAGGGCCACACCCAGCTGCAGATTGACACAGATACTGAGATCAGTGCTGGGAAGCCTCATCTTAAGAGACTTGCCCCAGCATTCAGGTGTCCACCTGCCTTGGAGTGCAGACCCAACGGTATATTATGAAATCTGCCTCCTCCCTCAATGTGGAGGAAGGTATGCACAGCCTCTTACCCTCCCCCCCATTATGAATTGCACAAATGGGGTTATACTATAAACAAGAAATATTTTTAGACACTTAAAATTCACCTTTTGTAGTTAATAAAGAGGGCGGTGGGAGCCATGTTTCTGCAGGGCTGTGGGAGCCATTACTCGTAGGCTGTCTGGAGCGTCCATAGGAAGATTAAGCTCTTTCACAGTCCATTGTCTTTGCTAATGGGCTGGTTGGGGGTGACACCCAAAGTAGCATAGCTGAAGTACAAATACATAGTCTATATTCTTAACTTCAGATACAGAAGTGATACAGGCATACACATTGGATAATCACATTCAGTAAATCATAACCTTTCCAATGATCTCTTACATGAACCATCTTGCGTAAAGTACATCTCAGTTATGTCATATTCATATCATAAACATATTTTCATAAACAATATGGAGTGAAAGGTCACAGTGGGTTCCCTTGAGGTGCGGGGAGGGTGACCAGATAGCAAGTGTGAAAAATTGGGACAGGGATGAAGTGGGGAGGGTAATAGGTGCCTATATGAGACACAGCCCCAAATATCAGGACTGTCCCTATAAAATCAGGACATCTGGTCACCCTAAGAGGGGGTGGCATGCTAGTCCAGAGTCAACGGGAGCAACATCGACCAGAAAAGCTGCGTGGGTTTTGGATTGCTGCTGTTAATGGGCTCCCATGGCTGCAGGTGGAGCAATGGCAGCTATTTGAAAGCCACTCCCTTCCTTCCCTGTTCCCGCAGCAGCTGCCAGCCCTGTTTGTAGCTGTGGGGTCAGACGACTGATTCTCTGCTCTGATCCCGCAGCACTTGACGTAGCAGTTCGAATGCATTCATCCTAGCCCTGTGGAGCTACAGGTGCGAGTCTCCCCCTCGCTTTGAAGATCATGGACCCTCCTGGGGAGATGGCAGGAGAATCAACAAAAGGAAATAAATTAGAAAGCAGAGAAGGGGGGAAAGAACAGAAGCTGAAAAGGACAAAGGAAAGGCAGGCAAGAGAGAATGGCCATTGAAGGGAACAGGGAAGAGTAGGTTGGAGGAGGGAGTGCACCTATGTGCACAGGGGTAGGGCAATTCAAGCAAACGAGGTTGGGGACCCTTGCCGTACCCACAGAATGAAGGATTGGCTACACTGGGTGTCTTTGCTTTGGTGTAGTTGTACAGGTGCTGATCTTGCACTAGGGTTTGAAACCTAGGTAAGCCATGCTGGGAGAAGTCTCACTTTACATCAGCGGAGCACATCTACTGTAAGTGTTTCCATCAGTACAACTATGTTGGTGTAGTGACTAGGGTTACCATACATCCAGTTTTTCCCGGACATGTCCGGCTTTTTGGTAATCAAACCCCCGTCTGGGGGGAATTGCCAAAAAGCCGAACATGTCTGGGAAAATGCCGGCTGGGCACTTCCCCTCCCGCGGCTGCTCTGCTCCTCCCCTGACTCTTCGGCTCTGTTTAAGAGCTGAGCTGCCCGAGCGCTATGGGCTTCAGGCAGCCCCCTTGCCTCCGGACCCCAGCCGCCAGCCGGGCACGTCCCCTCCCGGGCTCCGGCAGCGCTGGGAAAGCACCGGCCGGGGGCACAGGGTCTGGGGGCTGCCCGGCAAACCGTGAATCCGGTAAGGGGAGCCCTTTTCACGTGGCTGGGAGTGGGAGGGAGGAGGGGCGGAGTTAGGGTGGGGTTGGGGCAGGGAAGGGGTGGAGTTGGGGCAGGGCTGGGGGTGGGAAATGGGCGGGGCCTGGGCCCCTTGGAGGGTCCTCTTTTTTTATTTGTTAAATATGGTAACCCTAGTAGTGACAACACTGCAACCCCCCCAGGGTAAAACATCCGAAGGCACCATCCTCCTTGTTCATCAAAAGCTGATGGCAGTGAACAATACGGCACCAGAGCCTTTTCTGAAGGTTACCTGCTACCTTAAATAGAGAATCCTTTTGTGGGCGTCTTGTGCCTGCAAAGCTCCCTCATGTATTTTGAGCATGAAGGTTACCTTTAGGCTCAATTTGGGCGCCTCACACTGCTCTCCCTGATTTTTGCACTCTGGACAGGTAGGAACGTCAGGACTCATCCGCTGCCTCTGTTCAGGTACAAGAGCAAAAATGTGGGCACAGGTTTGGCGAGTGTAGATTGTGTTGGCAAAAGGGAGACTGCCTGGTTGGATCTAAACACCCCTTAATGAGATTTTTTTTTTCTTTGAGTGGGGATTATTTGAATAACAATTATATTCACGAAGATTAAAAGCAATTATCTAGAGGACAGGAAGGATGCTCTTATCAAACCACTAGACTGGGACTTGGGAGCCCCGGTTTCAATTCCTGGCTATGCCACAGGCTTTCTATATGACTTAATCGCTCTGTGCCTCAGTTTCCCATCTTTAAAGTGGTCTCATGCTACCTTTGTCTTGCCTCTTTAGATTGTACACTCTTTGGGGTCAGCAACAGTGTCTGTACAGCACCTTGCAGAAAGTTATTAATAGTAAACCCCAACTATCTGAAAATGTTAAACACCCAAAGTGTAAGGAATTGTTCAGAGTGGAAGGGAGTCGGGGGGAATAATGCCAGAAGTAATGGGATGAAATTAAGGCAAGTAAAATTTAGGCTGAATCTTTGGGAGACTATTGGAAAGACCGTCCTGAGTCTCATCACTTATGATGTCTGAAAGGAGACCAGATAATGCACTGTAGGAAATTCTGGCCTCTGGGGAACAGACAAGATGGTGTATTAGGTTTCTTCTCTCTCTAATTTCTTTGATTAGCTGGTGCAGAAGATCTCCTTGAGACAACGTTTGGAGGATTGCAAATGTTTGGGTAAACATAGCTAGCAGTAGACTGATGTATGCTACTAAGCTTGCTGCATTACTGGGATTTAAAGTGTCCTTTTTCTTTGCAGGCACTGGTGTCACTACACAGTTACGCGGACAGTTTCCTGTCAAGTGCAGAATGGCTCGGAGACCGTGATCCAGAGGGTTTATCAGAGCTGCCGGTGGCCAGGACCTTGTGCCAACTTAGTGAGGTAAAAGCCGTTAACGTCTCATGTTGTATATTCAAACTGCGGACTGGGCCTTGCACTTCTGATTCAGTTAATGGGTATCTGGGCTAAGCAAAACATGTAGGATTGGGCCGTATGGGGCTGGATTCTGAGCTTAGTTAACCCAGTATAAATTGGAAGTAACTCATTGAAGTTAAAGGAGTTGCTCCTGATTTATACTGGTATAACTGAAATCAGTACCCTACCTATGTCTGTAGCTTTGCTCTGTGTGGCATTTAGCTGTGCAAGCTTCCTCATACAGTTTTATTGAGGCACCTGGCATTACTGACCTGAAATACCACTACTCTGGCTCTCCAAGAACCCCAAGTGCTGTGACCTGCGGCGGGGCTTTTTGATGTGCACCAGAGCCAATGAGGGACTAAGATAAGGCCACCAAACTCATTGTCACGTGAGACCTGTGCCAGGATTGGATTTCATCCTGGTAGGTTCCCAGAGATTATGGGCTAATGCAGGGATGATGAAAGTACTTGATGCTGGGAGCCAGATCTTGCAAGGTGCTCAGAGCTCTTAATTCCCATTGACTTCAGAGCACCTTACAAATTTGAGCTCTCATAAGGTACTCTTCATCCACAGGTCTCCGTGACCTTTACAGAGGTGTGGTGTTCAATATCCCCACTTCACAGATCAGAAACCTCAGCACAGAGGTCGTGACTTGCCTAAGGCTTCTTGACTTCCAGGACTTTGTCCTACCTGCTAGACAATTCTAGTAATCTATTGGGCTGCAGCCTTAAATTAGCCAACAAAGTGAATGGAATTATTTATCACCACTTTGTTACCAACAGCTACAGAACAGGGTTTGAGATAATCTCAAATTTAGTAATGAAATGTCTTGATGGTAATGAAGGCAGAATATAGTTCCACCCTCTTCAAAAAGCATCCATCAAATACTGAGCTTCACCGATGATAGTATTCGTTGGGAATTTTAATTTTTCACCTTGCTGTTAATGCTCTTGGTTCTCCGTTTTCATTTGGCCACTGGTCAGTCTTACTCAACTTTCATTTATGTGGTTTGGTATTTGGTCTTATTTCAACGACTGCTTTACGTGGGACATTTTATATCTTACATTCTTGTGACCAAACTTCTGCTGAGATTTTAAAATTTCCCAGACCTACCTTTTTTGGTGCTCCATTCCTCTTACGAGTGCATGTTAACCTTTAAATACAGTTTTAAAAAAACTTGCCAAATTCTTGCCCATTCTTCTTTTTAAAATGTGAATGAAGCTACACTGCTAACAAATAATCAATCATGTTATTGGATCAACATCCTATCTACATACTTGTAAAGCTACTAATTAAGTAGGTATATTCACTGAAAAGAAAAAATGGTATAAAATTGATGTTTATCTATGAAAATTCTAGCAACTATAAACCCAGAGTTTTTTTGTTTTTGTTTTTTTGATGTTCAGTTTTGTGACATTCTAACTTGGCTGGATGGTTTTCTGTCTTAAGTAATTTTTCTAATAGCCTGAAGACTATTAGCCTGAATTGTTCTGGCTGCTTATTTGAGGACAGTGAAGAATATCAATGGAATGATTGGCAAGAGAAAAGCTTAAATTAAGAATGCATAAATTTAAAAATGAGAGACAAGGTGGCTGAGGTAATACCTTTTATTGGACCAACTTCGGTTGGTGAGAGAGAGAAGGTTTTGGGCTTACACAGAGCTCTTCTTCATGTCACTAAAGACTGAAGAGACCTGAAGGTCTCTGTGTAAGCTCAAAAACTTCTCTCTCTCAGCAACAGAAGTTGGTCCAATATTACCTCACCCACCTTGTGTCTCTAATGTCCGGGGACCCACACCACTACAACACTAAATTTAAAAATGTCAGAAGCCTTGGCACTGAAATAGTTTGAGGTTACTGACACTTAAGATCTCAGTTGGGAGCTGCCTCTCTGGGATGCAACTGCCCAATAGGAATGCCAGGCATCCGATTTTCGACTGGAACGCCTGGTTGAAAAGGTTAGCACCGCTGACCAGGCCATTAAAAGTCCGGTCAGCGGTACATCAGGGCTAAGGCAGGCTCCATGCATGCCCTAGCTCCAGGAAGCAGCCGGCATGTCCCTGCAGCCCCTAGGCGCAGGGGCGATCAACGAAGCTCCGTGCGCTGCCCACACCCTGAGCACTGGCTCTGCAGCGCCCATTGTCCGGGAACTGTGGACAATAGGAGATGCAGGGGTGGCGCCTGTGGGCTCAGATAGCATGCACTGTGCAGAGCTACCGGCTGCCCCTGCGCCTAGGAGCCGGACATGCCATCTGCTTCCGGGAGCCACGTGGAGCCAGGTCAGACAGGGAGCCTGCCTTATCCGTGCTGCGCTGTGGATTGGGAGGCGCCTGAGGTAAGCGCCTCCTGGCTGGAGCCCGAACCCCCTCCTGCATCCCAACCCCCTCCCAAGGTTGGAACCCCTTCCTGCACTCAAACTTCCTCCCAGAGCCTGCACTCCCTCCCACACCCCAATCCCAGCCCTGAGCCTCCTCCTGGAGCCCACACCCCAACCCTCTGCCCCAGCCCTGAGCCTGCTCCCACACTCTGAACCCCTCTGCTTCAGCCTGGAGCCCCCTCCTGCACCCCAGAGCCTGCACCCCCAGCCCAGAGCCCCCTCCCACATCCTAACCCTTCATTTCTGGCCCCACCCTGGAGCCCACAACCCCAGCTGGAGCCCTCACCCCATTCCAGTCCCCTGTCCCAGCCCAATGAAAGTGAGTGAGGGTGGGGGGGAGAGAGAGAGTGGAGGTGGGGCCTCGGAGAGGGGGTGGGGCAAGGGCAAGGCCTCAGGGAAGGGGCAGGGCACGGGGGTGGGGTGTCAGTCTTCTGCAATTAGAAAGTTGGTAACCCTACTGCCCAATTGCTGGCCTGTGCTCCCAGGACATGGACTAGAACACAAGAAAACTCTCTGTCCAGACTGGCCTTGAGCCATGCTACCTATGGCTTTTAATTAAGGCAATTTCATGAAATTGTTATCAGGCAGAGATTCCTCCAGGTAGAAACGGACCAGAAGATATATTTTCTGACATGAACACTGAAATGCTACCCCCCATCTCTACTGCAATTTGGGGAGAACGCTAGATTCCAAACTGAATGGCTGGCATGCTTCTTAGGTCACCACGATACCCTGTGCACTAGGTCATACATCATACCCACCCAGTTTCAATCATACTGGAGGCACAAAAGACACCTAAACGAACCTGAGGCTGTCCCTGGCTCTCTGTTTCTTGAGGACCTCCAGAAGGGGGCTGACAGAAGGGACATGAGCCTACTCAGTTACTGACAATGGAAAAACAGGACTAGCACACACCTGCTCTAGGTGGCACATTGTATTCTCAGTTGAAGAGGTCACTGCAGAGAAGGAACGGTTTTGAGAACAAGTGCCATGTCGGCAAAGCCCCTGAGATTCAGAGATGGTAGCTGATTGAGAGGTATCCATTATCTCCATCTGAGGTGCCTCTATTTTTTTAATTGGTTGCATTACTTTGAGATTTTTTTTTTTTTTTTTTTTTTGGTGGAGGGTGGGATGATCTTATTTACATTTTGATTTTTCACAAGGAGGTAAAAGTAGCCCCTGGAATCAATGGATGCTGACCATTGCCATGAGACAAGAGTGCAACCTTTTGTAACCCAAGCCCAAGAAATGAAGATCAGCTTCTTACAGCTCTCCTTGGGTCACCTGTGTTACGCTGCCTGTCCCTTCAGTTGAACGGAATTCATGGATGTCTATAATAGCACCATCTTGTGACTCCCAATAGCATAATTTCCAAGGCAGTTCTTAGTGCATCTCTAAAGTGCTGGCTGAATTTGTGACCTTTTTAGCTGGACAGCCTCATCAGGCAAACAGGCTGGCCTTTGGCCAGGACGTCTCTCAGATTGGGAGTGCTCAAGTCATATGATTGGCGCATCCATCTCTGGCTATCTTGTATAAACTCAGATTTCCTCTCGAACCCGGCCCTGGTAAACTTCTGTGCATCAGTATTGAGACAACGCAGTTGGAGGGCACTCATTCATCTTCTGGTGGCTCTTGTGTTGTGGAACACCATTTAACATGGGCAGACCCAGGCCCCTGCACACTCGAGCGGCCCCCAAGCCCTTTCTTTGTGGCCTGACAGCTCAGCTTGATTTCACAAAGAGACAGATCTGAATCCCAGAGAAAGCTGCTGTGAAGAGCTGCACGTTTAAGCGTGAGCTTTGCTCGATGCGAAAGTGTCCAGACATCTGGGAGTAGAGTGCAGGCCAGTGGTTTCCAGTTGTTTTTGATGAGATCCCATTTGTCCTGGTTGGTGGTCTTTCCAGTAGCGGAGTCTCTCTCTCTCTCTCTCTCTCTCGCGCTCTCTCTCTCTCCATAAAATATCTGAAATAGTTTGATGCCCAAGGACTTAATCAGTAATGATGGCCTTTGCTTCACTGCAGGTTTAATTTGTACAGCGACTGTTTTCTTGAACAGCCCGTGTTGAGTTCCCCATCCCTGTTTGCTTTCTGTTGTTCCTGTATCTCTCTGCTGCGTTGATTCTTTCTTTCTTTCTTTCTTTCTTTCTTTCTTTCTTTCTTTCTTTCTTTCTTTCTTTCTTTCTTTCTTTCTTTCTTTCTTTCTTTCTTTCCCTCTGCTATTATTTAACACTGTAATCTGCAGGGTACATTCATCACCCTTAGTGATGCTCCTAGTGGAGCAGCACCAGTCCGCATTCCTGGCTAATGCATGGGGCTGATCACACTCTACAGGCTAGCTGTATGGAATCTCAGCAACTAGACTGGCCGCAGTGGGGACGTACTGTGTTGTGTGGGAAGTGTCATTCTTTCGGATGAGACATCAAAGAAAGATCTCTTTTGTTGTGCCTGGCAAGTGCCTAGGTCGGGGCGGGGGGAGGGGGAATAATCTTTCTGATTTAACCACTATTGTAGTGCTAAGAAGATCCTCACATCCATGGTACTGGGTGAAGAAGCCTTGTTTGTATTGGCAGCTCAGTTTGGTCTCACGATCGTTGTGTTGCCCATAGAGTGCTTCAAGAGACCTTTTCCAAGAAAGAACTTTTATAAATGAATTAATAACGAACTAAAGGGGGTTAATGTAATTAATGCAAATCATCAGGGGTTTATGGAAAATAGATCCTAACTAACTTGATTTTTTTTTAATGAGATTACAAGTTTGGTTGATAAAGGTATTGACATAAATATGTAGACTTGCCTAAGGCTTTTGACTTGGTACCACGTGACATTTTAATTTAAAAAAACTAGAATGATCTAAAATTAACATGGCGCACATTAAATGGATTAAAAACTGGCTAACTGATAGGTCTCAAAATGTAACTGTAAAACGGCTAAATGTGAACATATACATCTAGGTACAAGGAATAGAGGCCATACTTGCGCGATGGGAGACTCTGACCTGGGAAGCGGTGACTCTGAAAAAGATTTGGGGGTTGTAGCGGCTAATAAGCTGAAAATGAGCTTCCAATGTGATGCTGTGGCCAAGACAGCTAATGTGATCCTGGGATGCATAAACAGGGGAATCTCAAGTAGGAGTTAAGGGGGGGTTATTTTACCTCTGTATTTGGCACTGTCGCAACCACTGCTGGAATACTGTGTTCAGTTCTGGTGCCCACAATTCAAAAAGGATGTTGTTAAATTGGAGAGGGGGTCAGAGAAGAGCCAGGAGAATGATTATAAGGCATGTTTTCTAATCCTTTAGCGATAGACTCAAAAGCTCAATTTATTTAGCTTAAAAAAGAGAAGGTTAAGGGGCGACTTAATTACAGCTTATATGTACCTATATAGGGAATACATATTTAATAATGGACTCTTCAGTGTAGCAGAGAAAGGTCTAACACAATGCAATGGCTAGAAGTTGAAGCTAGACAAATTCAGACTGGAAATAAGACATATATTTTTACACTGAGAATCATTAACCATTGGAACAGCTTTCCAAGGGTCATGGTGGACTCCTCATCACTGACCATTTTAAATCAGGATTGGATGTTTTTCTAACATCCTGCTCTAGGAGTTATTGTGGGGAAGGTCTATGCCCTGTGTTATAAAGGACATCAGACTAGATTATCAGAATGGCCCCTTTTGGTCTGAAAATCTGTGAATCTGACAATACCGGACTCAGTCATTCACACCCCTGCTGACTGACATCTCCTCCTTGGTCTTTCGGCTTCTTCCCAGTGATCCCTGGCTTCAGCCTTGTGCAGTACACCTTAACAGTAGAGACACCTCTGTCTATGCCCTGTCTGAGACCATGAGGATGGAATGAGGCTTCAGAAACTCTGTATCCTTTAGTACCATTCTCTGGAGGTTGAGGGATTCTTGTCTCTCTTGGGATGCTCTGTGCAAAATTATCCAATACAGCAGGAGTCTTCTTAAACAGAGAAAACAGTAAAGAAACTGTTTGCATATCACACTACTGTGAATACTAGGCAGAGCCCAATGAGGTAGGCTCCCCTTGGTTTAGTTACAGAGGAAAAACAAAGGCAATCTAGAAATAAATCCCCTCTCTGTTTCCTGGTCAGTCTGACTGCTTCTCTCCCTGCTGCGTAGAGAAGTCTCTCTATCCCTCCTCTGACCTGCTTATCCAATTCTAGTTGTCAGAGCTCGTTACCCTATCAGTGAGAAGTTATATCATTTCCATGGGAGTATTTGATCAAGAATACCATCTGGGGCAAAGCCCACAGTCTTTGTGCCGCATACAAAGACTATTGTCTTCCCCTTACCCCTGGGAGGTTTCCCCACCTTCTGGTCTCAGGCATCTAGCACTTCAGAAGCCATTTTTACCTCCACCTCCCTAGACGCATGTTGCCAGTCAAGGTGACTTGACTCCCGATTTGTATGTACATTGGTTTTGGCTGTAGGAGTTAGATGGTGCCCTCGTGCTGAATTGTATCCAGTTTCTGTCTCAGTGGCCATAGAGGTAGCATGGATTTATCCATTTTCCATTGCCATGAATAATACATTGGTGTAAAAGGAGTGTAACAGCAGCCCAAGTAGTGATGGGGACCCATCTCTAGTTATAAGGAGGAAGCATGGGTAGATTTGATTGGAGTGATGATAGGGGAATGGAGAAAACCATTAAGCAGATAGCAGCACAGCTCTGGCTTTTTTTCTATTTCTCACAGCTGTGTCTTGATACAACCATTTCATCTTCTTGTTTACAAGTAATGAGCCAAATCTGGCCAAGCTTTCATTCCCTCGATGTCCACGATGGGGAGGTTCACTAGCAGAAGCAACTCCTGCCAAAGAAGAAGGCGTCTCTCAATTCTTCAGTGACAGCTGAGGGGGGCATTTCATTAGTGATCCTGCTTCCAAACAGATGTCAGTGTGGCCAGACGGAGGTTTAATCCGTTTCCTGTCACCCGTTCAGATGCTACGTTTCTTTTCCTTCTTGCACAAGTTTTGGACCAGTGCCCAGCATTTGACAGGGAAGTATCTGTACGATCCCCAGTATAGCAGCTCGGGGCGTGTTGCCTCTTGCTATCTACTCGCTTGCTCCTGGGAAGCTGGCAGCTGTGTTTCTTTTGCGTGAGCGTTGTCATCTTGGCTCGGATGGGATGAGCTACTCTGTTCCCACCTCTACCCTAGACTCTCTATTTAGCTTGGAGGCCTGCATTGCTTTGGTGCTGTCTTTGCTGTTGGCTTTTCTCTCAGCAGAGCTCTCTGCTATAAACTTTCTCCATCTGAGCCATGCCATTTGCATTTATGCGTGTCACTGCGGGTGCCTAGATGTTGTGACACCAAAGGGCAGATGGGCCTGGTGGGCGCACCTGATGTGCATATCCATTAATATCCCATGCATCTCTCTTGAGAAGTGAATAAAGTTGCCTTATTGGGTTGCGTCAGTAAACGATTCCCTGGGGTCCAGCCATCCCGCTGGGTCTCACGATAGCTGGGGTTATATAAAGGCGCGAGGGGGCCTGCCCCCCACCCCCCGTCCGCGCCCGCAGCTGCCGCCATGGATACGAGCCGCGTGCAGCCCATCAAACTGGCCCGGGTCACCAAGGTGCTGGGCCGGATGGGCTCGCAGGGCCAGTGCACCCAGGTTCGTGTTGAATTCATGGACGACACCAGTAGATCCATCATCCGGAACATAAAGGGGCCTGTCCGTGAGGGGGATGTCCTGACGTTGCTGGAATCTGAGCGTGAAGCAAGGCGATTACGCTGCTCTGCATGCTGCAGCTCGATGGCAAGCCTGATGCGACTACCATTTCTGATTTCCTGTAATGAAGAGGCGACATTTCATACCTACTCCGCTTGACTTAGTGAAGAGGAATGTTGTGTTTCAGAGACTAAAATAAAGGATTTTTTTCCAGTTAAAAAAAAAAAAAAAATCCCATCAGCTGTGCACAACTCCCATCGAAGCCGGTGGCACCTGATGTTTGGCCCTCCCCCGTGTGATGCGTGTGTTAGGGCTGCACTAGGTTGATTGCTTCAGAGCAGTCAGTGCCCTAACTAGGAGAGGCTCTCTCCAAAGGCTGATAGAGAAGGATGGTCTCGTGGTTAAGGCACTGATGGAGACTTAGGAGATCCTGGCTCTGGCACTGACTTCCTGTGTGACCCTGGGCAAATGGCTTTAACCTCAGTTACTCCATGGTAAAATGGAGTAATACTTCCTGGGTCTTGTTTATGTTGTAAGTAAGAGACTGTCCCAAACCACTATATGCATGTACAGTGCCTAGTGCAGCAGGTCCTGATCTCGGTTGGGGCCTCCTTGGGTATATCTACACTGCACTGTAAGCCCTGGTGCTGATTCCAGTTTTAGCCCAAGCCCCTTCCATCCACACAGAAAATAGGTTTGACTTGGGCCAAGTCCCCCCTGGATTTGGGCCTGCTAAGGGGGAGATTCTGAACCGGGTCAGAACCCAGGCATTTTGCAGTATGGATACAGCTCAACTCTGGGTCGCCAGACTCGGGTCTGGAGTGTCGGCCAACGCTATCCTACAGTCCCTTGGGGCTGTTTCCCAACCTTTCAATTCCAGAACTTGCCACTCACTTCCCAGGATCTGCAAGCAACCAGTGGTGCTAGAACAATGCTTATAGAGGGGAGGGGAGCTGAAGGCGGAAATCATGTACTTGGCCTGTGTAGCGGGGTAAACACCGGCTCCAGCCCTGAAGGGGTTGGAAAAGCCCTGCAGAGGGCTGGGGCTGTGTAAAGGGGCAAAACCCTGGCTGATTGGGGAAGTGGCTGCAGCTGGGGCCACGCCCCAAACTGAGCCACTCAGCCTTATAAGAAGGCCAGGATAGCCAAAGCAGAGGAGTCTTCCTCTGACAGGAGAGAGAGACAGGCCTGGCTGCAGGGAACTCACCTGGGACCTAGAGTGAGGCAGGGCTGGGGAAAGGCCTTGGGGGCTGGGAAGCCCTAGGCCAGCAACTCCCCAGGCTGCAGGGCCTGGTCCTAGGCCCATATAGATAATTGGGGTTGCAGAGGGGCAACCTGAGGGTGGGTAAAGGCAGCCAGTCCAAACCCTTTGTTGCCTGTGATGATTGGCTGATAGACTGCAGTCTGCCCCAGGGTGCGGGGGCTAGATGGTGACTGTCAGTAGCCATGACTGAGGCGACATTGGGATAAGGGGTGGGAGTTCCCCTGGGTGGGGAGACCCAGAGAGAGAATGGGGTACTGCCAGGGGGGCAGTACCTAAGCCAAGGGCACTGGGGTCCAAGAGGGACACGGGGAGCCAACGACAGGCAGGACACCTGGCCTGCCGAGGGCGCTCCGGATGCTGGTGAGCTAATTCCCGAGATGACCAGCAGGAGGTGCCGCAGGGGTGAGTCCATGCCTGATTACAGGCTGTTATTACTACTTCAAGCTGAGGGGTGTTGCTGCACCCCTCTTTCCAGCACCTATGGAAGCAATCTCCTGGTTCAAATGCAGCTGCTCATCATTTAGCCCTTCATTTAAACTGGAAACACAGATGCCACAGTACTGCCACTGCTAAAGCCAAGTGCTTGCAAGGTGGCAAGTGGCACAGAGCAAGTCAAATGACCTCGGAGGCCTGGGCAAATACGGGCGAAGCTGGTGTTTGCTATTGCTCATTCAGCAAGGGCTACATCGGACATTCTAGCTCTCGAGTAGCGCAGCGTATCATTGTCAAGTGCACAGCAGATACTGGGGGTATAGTGTATTTGGGAAGCCAAGAGGTTTTAGACAGTGGCCAGGACAGTCTGCCTTTCCTACAGCTACTTCACCGTCCCAGCAAACGTTTCCAAAATGTACAGTTTAGTCCTCCTAGTCCCTCCCCCCATGACTGAGCAACATCGTCTGTCAGGTGTCCTGCTTCTGGGGAATGCAGGCGCAGCAGCCTTGCATCACAGCAGATAGTATAGCTCAGGCTGAGAAGATGGGTGCTTTGACATTGCAGGGGGCATTTAAGTGCCAGAATGAAAGTACCTGATTTTTAGAGTTTAGCAAGGACAGTTGGGCCCAAGCCCTTGTGAAAAGTGCTGTTAACCCATTGACGAGAGCTTTACTTCTACCTCCGCACCCAACCCTGGGGGCAGGGAAGCACCGCTTTCAACACCATGTCTGGTGATGCCATGCTGGGGCATTATTTCAGACTGACCTCTATTGATGCCCTTTCTGTAGCACGTCAGGGGTTTTGTGGGATGTCAAGAACAAATTCTGTCAGACCAACCTAATATCCTTTTTTGACAGGGTACCAAGCCTTGTGGATAGGGGGGAAGCGATAGATGTGATGTATCTCGACTTTAATAAGACTTTTGATACTATCTCATGTGGCCTTCCCATAAACAAACTAGAAAAATATAGCCTAGATGAACCTACTATAAGGCGGGTGGACCACTGGTTGGAAAAGCCAGAGACTAGTTATCAATGGTTCACAATCAAACTGGAAGGGCATATTGAGCAGGGTCCTGCAGGGAGCTGTCGTGGGTCCGATTTGATTCAATACCTTCATAAATGATTTGGATAATGGCAGATAGAGTACGCTTATAAAGTTTGTAGATGATTCCAAGCTGGGAGGGGTTGGTAATACTTGGCAGGACAGGATTAGAATTCAGAATGTTCTTGACAAACTGGAGACAATGCAAAGTACTGTACTTAAGAGGGAATAATCAACTGCACAAATACAAACTGGGAAATGACTGCCTACGAAGGAGTACTGCAGAAAAGGATGTGGGGTTACAGTGGATCACAAACTTTGAGTTAACGGTGTAATACTGTTGTGGGAAAAAAAGCGAACGTAATTCGGTGATGTATTAGCAAGAGTATTGTAAGCAAGACATGAGAAGTAATTCTTCCACTCTACTCGGCACTGGTAAGGCCTCAACTGAAGTATGGTGTCCAGTTCTGGGTGCCACACTTTTGGAAAGATGTGGAGAAATTGGAAAAGGTCCAGAGGAGAGCAAAGGTCCAGAAAACATGACCTATGAATAAAGATTGAAAAAATTGAGTTTGCTTAGTCTGGAGAGGAGAAGACTGAGGGGAGGCCGATGACAGTCCTCAAGTATGTAAAAGGTTGTTACAAAGAGGAGGGTGATAAATTTCTCCTTAACCACTGTGGACAGAACAAGAAGTAATAGGCTTAAATAGCAGCTAGGGAGATTTAGGTTCAACATTATGAAAAACTTCCGAACTGTTTAAGGTAGTTTAAGCAATGGAACAAATTACCTAGGGAGGTTGTGGAATCTTCATCGTTGGGTTTTTTTTAAGAACGGGTTAGATAAACGCTTGTCAGGCCAGGTCTAGGTAATAGTTAGTCCTGCTGCAGTGCAGACCTCTTGAGGTTCCTTCCAGTCCTAAGATTCTATAATTCTATGTCTTCTATTTCGATACAGACACAGACCAGGCCTGACTCTGCTTGTCCCATTGTACATGACCTGACCACAGACATAGACGGTATCTTCAATATCTTACTTTAAATGTAATTTCCATAGCTTTCTGATCAATGCAGATCTTTCTTGCTATTCAGTAATCTTGAACGCATGCAATTTTTTTTTTAATGTAGCAACTCCTTTTCCACCCAAAATGGGGGACACCATCTTGGTGAATAACAAGATTATCTATTTTAGTTATGTGAGTGTGTAGCATGTGCCTCAGTTTCTCCATCTCTAAAATCATAGAATCATAGAATATCAGGGTTGGAAGGGACCTCAGGAGGTCATCTAGTCCAACCCCCTGCTCAAAGCAGGACCAATTTCCAACTAAATCATCCCAGCCAGGGCTTTGTCAAGCCGGGCCTTAAAAACCTCCGAGGAAGGAGATTCCACCACCTCCCTAGGTAACGCATTCCAGTGCTTCACCACCCTCCTAGTGAAATAGTGTTTCCTCATATCCAACCTAAACCTCCCCCACTGCAACTTGAGACCATTGCTCCTTGTTCTGTCATCTGCCACCACTGAACAGCCGAGCTCCATCCTCTTTGGAACCCCCCTTCAGGTAGTTGAAAGCAGCTATCAAATCCCCCCTCATTCTTCTCTTCTGGAGACTAAACAATCCCAGTTCCCTCAGCCTCTCCTCATAAGTCATGTGCTCCATGGTGGTGATAATGACACTGACCTCCCTTTGTAAAGTGCTTTCCGCTCTATTGATGAAGAGTATAGAACAGCTAAGTATCTATCATTATTTTCTATATCAAGAATCTGTTGCTATGTGATCAATAGAGTTGTGGGTGTACATCACGAAATAATTTGGCCCATACTTTAGTGCTTATACTCAGTCAACAATGTTTCTCTAGCTGGCATTGCCTCTTCTGAAACTGGGAACCCCTCTGTCTCCTTTCTTTGCCTGTTCAACTGAATAACTCCTATGGACTGATTCAATGCTTAGAATTGCTATTTGAAGTCCCTTTAGACAGGAAACGCTGATTATGTGTTAGTCCCATTATTTCTCTGGAGGCTGTTAGGTCACATACTTGGAAATAAACCCCCCTTTTCCCCCCCACATACATGTTACAGCAGGATGAGCAGTTCCTGGAGAGCGCGATCAAGGCTTTGAGTGTCTAAGTGATTAAAGCCCGGACGTGAAGGCATATCGCTGGGTTTGTGAAGGGGGCAGGCTGTCGTGCGTTCGGAGGGGAATTGGTCTCTGTGTATTACCACGTGTAGTGCTGGCCAGCTGTTTTCAGAGTGAAAGGGCCAGCTGTTACACCTGTGAAAAGCACATAACTATTTAGACCAGTAATTGAGTAAATTATCTTGGGGTCTGCACACTGACTGAGCTGGAGTCTGACTGGGATAGATCTTTTGGCCAACAACAACTGGGAAGAGCAAAGCTGATATACTGTTGTCCCTGGGTTAATTCTAGTCTGAATCTTGCTACAGAGCAGAGAGGAGCTGTGGGAAAGAGCAGATTTGGGGAGCTGGCTGACTTTTCTCTGGGTCTCCGAATGCTTGGGTCCCTTCTTCCTGGGCTAATAAATATTAAAGCCCTCCAGATGGGTCCCCTACAGAGACTCAGCAATGTAGAGACCCTCATTCCGTGGTCTCAGGCCTTCGCTGTGTGGTGCAAGCCAGGCAAGCTCAGCAGGTTCAATGGGGAAGGCAGAGCACGTGCCCGTCTTTCAGGAGAGCCTCTTGCAGCTCCATCTTTGTTTGACTGGGAATTGTTTGGCCTTTGTGCCAGGTCAGCTGGAGTAAGCGGGGGGATAGTGAAACTCGAATGCTGTGTGGAGGGGTGGTTTGTTTTCCAGAAGAGGAGATGAAAACACAAATGTCCAGCTAGTCCCTGACATGTTCATTAGTGAAAACCACCATCGTAGACTCTCTGACTGGTGTCCACAGTGTGGCACTGGGGAGGGGGCAGCTCGTTGATGATCCTTCATATAGGGCAGGCTGCCAGGTGGCAATCCAGGCTGTCTGGGTGGGAGCGTTTAAATGCATGCTTGGTAGCTCCTGTGGGAAGGGCGACCTGTCATTCCCAAACAAGACCTTCCGATATCATGATTTTCTCTTCAGTCTCCTTTCCCTATCCCACCCATCACCATCCTAGCCAAGCTCTGAAGGCCAACCTTGTTTTTTGGGTGGGGCGCATCTGAAAATTAGCTGAACACTAGTTGTTATAACTAAGAGAGCCAATCATCTCCCAAGTATATCTGATGCGGCTTAATGAGATGGACCAATCGTATCTCAGAAATATGAATGATTTTCAGTCTGATTTGAGTGTTGGTTTCCTAGAGCTTTGCTATGCTCCCAGGAAAACACAACAGCTCCCACAGCGCACATCTGCTTGCTGCTCGTGGTGGGACTTACAAAGCTACTGACTTTTTCACAAAACACTTGTTTCTGAGCTTGTGGGTTCATCACTGAATTGCTGACTGACTTTTTGCCTTCTTGAATTGTGAGGTTGTAGGGAAGCAGTTTTAAAGAAGCAAATGCAAAGGGAAACTGCCGTTGGAAACTACAGTAGACCTTCAGAATTACAAACACCAGAGTTGCGAACTGACCCGTCAACCACACGCCTCATTGGGAACTGAAAGTACACAATCTGGCCACAGCAGAACCAAAAAAATTTTTCTTCTCCATAATGAAATTTCAAAGCTGTATTAAGTCAATGTTCAGTTGTAAACTTTTGAAAGAACCATCATAATGGTTTTGTTCTGAGTTATGAACATTACAGAGTTGCAAACAATCTCCATTCCCGAGGTGTTTGTAACTCCGAGGTTCTATTGTATTGCTCAATGATGGTCTAATTCTGCCAAGAGCTGAACCCCCATCCACTATGGACTTTTCAGACATCGAACTCCATGGAGACTCGGGCCCTATTCTTGTTACTGGAACTTGCAGCTAATCTTTTGGGTCACAGTTGAATCTTTTGACATTTTACTATAGGTCCTTATTTTTCATTCTCTCAGTTCTCCTTACTGATCTACCAATTTCCCTGGCTGGCTGGCTGGCTTTAGTGCTGCTGTCTGGTGCATTTGACCATGATCCCCCGTTGATCCTTCTCTGTTGATAAAGATTTGGCTCTTCCTTGTAGCTTTTGCCCAACATTTTCAAAAGTGACTAATGAATTTTGATTTTTCAGAAAGGGTAGAGCACCCACCTCTGAAAATCAGGCCCCTTCAATCACTACCGGTAGTCTCTTCTGAAAATGTAGGCCTCTGCTCTTAAACCACACCGAGAAGCAGCCTGCTGGAAAGGTTTGTTGAAGTCGGGGAAGAATTTCTACCTAGTGCTTGTCAGGATAATCTAGGGAGAAGGGACAATTACCATGTGGCCATGTTGCCACTGACTGGTGCACGTGTGCTAGCCAAGAACGTGTGCTGCTCTTTATTGCAACAGTGTGTAGTCCCCTGAGCATTCCGCTCCTCCCAACCCTCCCAGTTCAATCCTGCCTGGGATCCTAGGAGCCCAGGACCGTGCAGGCACCATCTGAAGATATAAATGTCCTCTCCTCCTAATAGTGACTTGCTCCTTCCCCTAATCATCCCCTAGGCAAAGTGCAAAACTTGCTATGGTGAACTCCATGGATTACAATGCTATGTGGATCTAATTTACCTGTTAGCACATAGGACAATAACTCTGATAGAATAATGTTGGCAGGTCCCTGCTTCATCTCCCAGCACTTGCTGCGCTAGAATTTGGCTCATCCCTTCTGTATGCAATGTCTGCTACACCTTCATAATGCTGGCAGTCTGGGAAACGTCAATGTTTAAAAAGGGTTATGCTTGCCTGTGGCTGGCTGATTCTTTCTAAAATCACCCCCATCCATCTACTCCATCATAACTGTTTTGGCCTCTCGTTCCCGTACACCAACTGCTTTTGCCAGCCTTAAGTTGTCAAGTTACTTCACATGCTTCCAGCTTCTTCACAGTTCTTGCTTGAAATTCTGTTGTAGGCCAGATTCTGACCTCAGTTAAAGTGGTATAAAACCAAGGAAAAACTGCACCGACTTCATGGGGAGTGACCCTGGATTTTCACCAGTGGGACTAAGCAATTTGGGGTAGGGACTGTCAATTACCATGCGTCTGTACGGGGCTTAGCACAATGGGGCTCTGACCTGGTTGAAACCTATTGGCCCTACCGCAATGTAGATGTAATGCTAAAGAGAACGGAGTCCTGGATTTCTTGGTTTTTCAGACAGTTTGCTAGTTTGAGAAGCTAAGTTAGTTCCACATCGTTACTTTGAATCTGTCTAGTAAGTGACATTGGAGCCTTTTAGTTTTGGGACTTGAAGATGAATGAATTAGTCCTTGAAGGATTTCTGAGCTCTCCTTTGGCACGACTCAGAATGGCTGAGAAAGTAATGCTAACAAAGACTGCTTAGCTTGTGATGTGGAAGCAAGTCTGACCCCCGCACCCCCACCCCCCCGCCAGTTATGTACAAACAGTTCTGTTTATATGTGTAAAAAATAAATAAAGCCAAACAAACGGGAAAGGTATTTCCTGTGTGTGAAAGGCTGTTCTGTTTATGCCACAGCAGTGACCGTCACTCCTCTTTGACCCGATTTGCTGAGGATCAGATTCAAGCAAGTTACACACTCTCCTTTCTTGTGTCATGACTGGCTGTTGTACTCAGCAACACTTCTTTATGAGCAAGAGGAATGTGCCTGTACTGGGACGTGAGACCTGCTATGGAAATACTCCACTCATATCCTCTTAATAGCTTGAACCTCCAGTATTAAGAGCTCCGCTACCCACAGCCAATTGGTTGATCATCCTCCCTGTATTCCCAGTCATAATTTTCTTCAGATTCTCTTACTCGTGTATCCAGATCCACTGGTTCCCAAACCTCGATCACACACTGGGAAGCGCTGTGGTCTACTAGTAAGAGGTCGATACTGGCCACTCTTGGAGACAGGACAGTGGGCTAGATAGACCACGGGTTTGATCTGGTCTTCCAATTGCTAGCATTGTTAGTCTTTGGGTTCTCTTCCAAATCCTGCCACTAACTTGCTGTGTTATGGACAAGTTGCTAAACTTTGCCCGGTTTACCCTACTATAAGTTACTTGCATCCCTTGCAGGTGAGTTGTGAAGCTTGGCAACTGATTATCTGTAAAGTGCTCTGAGAACCTTCACGTAAAGGAGTTATGCAAGTGCTATGTTACCGTTTTGATGTTCACTTGCGTTGGCAGTGCCAATGAATGCTGATGGTGGCACATGCGTTATTGACACATGAGGGCAAAGCTTTTACTGTGCTTTCCTTGAAGCATTCCAGGGGGACGTGGCTGGATTGACGTGGGGAAAACCACTGTAAATAGCTTACAGCATGGTCTAAGGCAGGGGTCGGCAACCTCTGGCATGCAGCTCGCCAGGGTAAGCACCAGGGCAGGTTTGTTTACCTGCTGCATCCACAGGTTCGGCCGATCGCGGCTCCCACTGGCCACGGTTCGCCGCTCCAGGCCGATGGGAGCTGCTGGAAGCCGCGGCCAGCACATCCCTCGGCCCGCGCTGCTTCCTGCAGCCCCCATTGGCCTGGAGCGGCGAACCGCGGCCAGTGGGAGCCGTGATCGTCCGAACCTGCGGACGCGGCAGGTAAACAAACCTGTGCGGCCCACCAGGGTGCTTACCCTGGCGAGCCGCGTGCCAGAGGTTGCCGTCCCTTGGTCTAAGGAATCATGCATAGGACTGGAACTTGAGACTTGGGTTCCAATCCACTCTGCCACTGACCTGCTGTGTGACCTTGGGCAAGTTCCCTTTCTGTGCCTTCCACCCTTTTGTCTTGTCTATTTCAACGATATGCTCTTCAAGTTTAAGGCAGTCTCTTGTAATGGATACATATATTTCTTAGCACGATGGGGTCTCTATCTTGATTGGTTACCTCTAGTCACTACTGTAATACAAATAACTAGTGCCTATACTGGGTTCTGACTTGCTTACTGTGACAAGGACAGGATTTGACCCAATGTATTATACTCTCAACTTAAAATAAAGCAGCACTATCTGAGGTTTACCAGTATGGAGCACACAAGATTTGAGTTGAACTGGTGAGCTAGAGGGGAAAGGCTCCCTAGACAATTACCAGTCCCTTAAGCCCCATTGCACTTCCCCCCCCCATCTCTCCAATTGATGTTTCTCCACAATTTTCCTCCTCGTCCAACTGGTAAGTAGCCTCCAAGAGTGAAAACTACTCTTCTGTGTCAATTGGCTAGTGAGTGGTTGTAAAGTGATCGTTCCCCTCTATTTGACATTAGTGAGGCCTCATCTGGAGTACTGTGTTCAGTTTTGGGCCCCACACTACAAGAAGGAAAAATTGGAAAGAGTCCAGTGGAGGCCAACAAAAATGATTAGGGGGCTGGAGCACATGACTTGTGAGGAGAGGCTGAGGGAACTGGGATTGTTTAATCTGCAGAAGAGAAGAATGAGGGGGGATTTGATAGCAGCCTTCAACTACTTGAAGGGGGGTTCCAAAGAGGATGGAGCTCAGCTGTTCTCAGTGGTGGTAGATGACAGAACAAGGAGCAATGGTCTCAAGTTGCAGTGGGGAGGTTTATGTTGGATATTAGGAAAAACTTTTTCACTAGGAGGGTGGTGAAGCACTGGAATGGGTTACCTAGGGAGGTGGTGGAATCTCCTTCCTTAGAGGTTTTTAAGGTTAGGCTTGATAAAGCCCTGGCTGGGATGATTTAGTTGGGGATTGGTCCTGCTTTGAGCAGGGGGTTGGAGTAGATGACCTTCTGAGGTCCCTTCCAACCCTAATATTCTATGAAAGTACTCTGACAATGGATCCACACCCTGCTCATTCCACTACTCTAGCCACTACTATAGTCTTCACCATCTTGTGATGTAGTGATATAAGATCACGTTGTGTGGGACATCAGACTCTGATGCTGTGTCATGTGACAAAGTTGCAATGTTGTCTTGTGATATCGTGCAAAGTCAGACCGAACTGAGGTCTGTAATCTGTCGAAGGCTTGCTAGCAAGAAACTGGACGGCACCATGAACATCCAATTCCTTCCAGGAAATTCAGGATGCATGGTAATGCTAACGGAACCCCAAATCTGTCATGTCCCAAGAAGTACCTGACTCCTTTTGTTTTGAGGAGTCAACCTACAGCTAATTCCGGAGTGCTGTGGTGACTGCCAAGATTCTAGCCTGGCTCAAGCCACTCTCCGCACTTCATAATGAGGTTTTGAGAGAGTTTTAACATCTTGGTGTTGGCAAGAACCACGATTTGAAATTGCTGTGTACTTGGAGACGAGCTGGCTCTGGGCACTGGTAATGGGACAGAGGCTTTCATCTCCAGGTCAAATACAGCTGAGTTGTTAGTGACAAAGTCGTAATCTTCTGACTGCTGGTTCAGGGCTTAAGCCAGGCAAGATGGGCTTTGGGCTGCCAGTACTGGACTCTGAGTCAGGAGGCCTCAGTTCTGTTCCTGACTCTGCAAAAGATGTTCTATGAGACCCTTAACAAGGCATTTAATGTTGCTGTGCCTTAATTTTGTCATCTGTAAAAAAGGACTGCGGGCCTATCTATAGGTTAGGCTTGGTGAGAGGCTTATCTCCTTATTGATACCTGTGGACGGGAAGTGCTGTAGAAGTGTGAAGAACTAGGTGAAAAGAAGAACAGGAGGACTTGTGGCACCTTAGAGACTAACAAATTTATTAGAGCATAAGCTTTCGTGGACTACAGCCCACTTCTTCGGATGCATCCGAAGAAGTGGGCTGTAGTCCACGAAAGCTTATGCTCTAATAAATTTGTTAGTCTCTAAGGTGCCACAAGTCCTCCTGTTCTTCTTTTTGCGGATACAGACTAACACGGCTGCTACTCTGAAACCTTTCATTATGCAAAGAACTAGGTGAAGTTACTTGGCTCTGTTCAGCCCCGATTAGACAAACTTCTCGCTCATAGTTGGCATGCTTGCTGGCAATTCAGTGGCGAGGCCAAGGACTGAATGGTCCAGGGAGACTGAATTATTCTCCCAGGTCAGGGTTGTGGCATGTTGGTGAGGGAATTTGTGCTACTGCTGCTCACGCAGTGCCTGTCCTGTGGATAAATGGAGAAAACTTGTCCGTCTCCAGAGTGGGCAATTGGCATAAATATCGCTTACGTGCTTAGAGTAGCGGAGACCCCAACTTGTGTTCAGTAAACAAAGGGGCACCCCTTGCTGGTATGCTTGCATTACGGCTGCTGTTAACAAATTAACCTTACCATTTGTATTGCAAGACCTTTTCTGATATGATCCCACACGGAGACCTATAGGAATCAAGGTTGGTTCTCATTATTTAGTGCTCCCTTTGGTGACATAAGCTCTTCTTGGTTCACCTTTCTTCCACGCTCAAGCATACAGTTCATCCTCCAATCATGATCATACCAAAAGTGCAAGGGACTTGCTTCCAATGCCCGATTGCCTGTTTAATCAATTCCAGCTCTTGTTCTAAGGCAGAGATCCCCTCATCCCAGCAGAGGGCAGCCCATGCCAATAGAGGGAGACTGCCCATTCCTTCTGAGAATCACTTTCTCTGTAACTGGCCCTGGGTATTGCAGTACACTAGAGTAATACTGGGCTTGGTGACAGAGCTCCACCTACTGGCGTTTTTAGATATTGCAAGTCACAGGCGGTTCCTGATGGAATGCTGTACGTTTTAAGTCTGTCACATGGTGTAAGTTTCCCTAAAAGAATCATAAAGCCACAATGCAGAGTTCCTTAGTCTCTTCCCCCACCTTCAGTCTCTCCTCCTACTGGCCACGCCCCAGTTCATTGTATCGGAGTATAAATGTGAGAGCAAGTTTATAGAATATAACTTTTACACATGTTAAAACCTTCCACCGTGTTCTCCTGAAGCGTCTTAAAGAGTGACAACAATTACTCCAGCTAACACAGGGAAACCTAATTTGCTGAATATATATATATATATATATATATTTTTTTTTTTGACAGGGCCAAATTTTCAAAAAAGCTCAGGATTTGCATGTAGTTGCATATATAAATTTGCCTGTGGCAATAACATGATTGCACACGTGTGTCAGGCGATGGTGTGTGCAAATCACTAATTGTGCATACAAATGGCTATCAAGACTATCACCAAATATATGCACTATGATTTGTATTGTAATAGTGCCTAGATGTCCCTACTGAGATCAAGGCCCTGCTATGTTAGGTGCTGTGAGAGAGAACCTGCCCCAAAGAGCTGCTTATAGATGACTCCTCCTTTCTTTGCCTTATCCCCATTTAACAGATGAGAAACTGAGGCACAGATTAAATGAAGTCACAAAGGGAGTCAATGGCAGAGCCAGGAATTGAGCCCAAATCTCCTGGATCCCATTCTGGTGTTCTAACCACAAGATGATCCTTGCTCATTTTGGTGTGTGCAGTCATGCTAATTGTATGTCCCAGTGTCGATACACAATTTGTGTGTCCTATCTTTGGCCTCCCTTGTTGCAAACTGATCCTCTGATATTATGGTATGGAGAAATGTAATGTATATGTGGGACTGTGTTTAGTGAATATCTACCAAAAAAAAAGGAAGAGGAGTTCTGGGAAATATTGGGTTTGGCGCATGGGGCGTTAAATACGCATGCGCTTCTCTTGATCCCTCACCCATTCACGAGCAAAGCCATTGAGTTCAGCAGCGAGTAAGCACAGCAGGATCAAACCCACAACATGCTGATTCCCTCACCCAAACCCACCTGGCAGCTTTGTGTGTTGTTGGATATTGGGATAGTCCCATGCGTGGGAAGAAATGGCCCCTCTGTACAGAATGGGTCAAACTGGCAGTGATGCTCTGCAGGATGGAGAGGTGCAGTTTGCTGACTTCTCGTTTGTGTTAGTTACAGGACTCTTATCAGGCCCACGTACAAAATGTCTTACCGAACGGTGACCACCCTGGAGTGGAGGTGCTGTCCTGGGTTCACAGGGAGTAACTGCGAAGAGGGTAAGTCAACTGGAAATCTGTATCTCTTCCCACAGAGTCTTGGTGGGACAGGAGGAATTGGGTTTGGGTGAGTTTATTTTGGCTGAGTTGCTTTTCATTTCCTTAGTTCACCATATGTGGGGTGTTTTTTTTTCTTTCCCCCTTCCAAAAAAACTCCATTAATGTTAATATGAAACCCAAACACAAATTTTTGTATTGCGAGCCAAGTTCTAAAAGGAGAGCATGGCAGGTGAGTCTGGAAGCCATGTGTATGCCAAGTGTGCTTTCAGAAACCTGCAGTGGGTAGCAGAGTACTCAGCCGTGACCTGGGCATGGAAGTTTGCTGCTGGTGGATGGCAGTGATGAATTTTTGGTTTGATGCTCCCATCGTGCTCTCCTTCAGAAAACATGAATCCTGCATGCAAGCTTGTCTCATTAGGGGAAATGTCCTTCATGTTAAATGCAGGCCTCTTTCCCCCCACGTCCCACATGTATTTTGAGATGTATCTCCATTTTATTACCATCGATTACTGAGGTCAATGAAATTGAATCATGAACCACCACTTATAGGCTATTAAGTTTATGCTAAAGAAATTGAATCATTCATCTTCTAGAGCTTCTTTATTACTGTGTGTTCCATATTTAAGCCTGGGAAGGTTAAGAGGTAGACCTGTCTATCCAAAACAAAGCTGTGTCCCCAGAGACTTAGTAACTGAAATTACTCACTGTCCTCACTACATGTGGATAATTTTTAGCTTATACCATACACAGCACAATTCAGAGTTTCTGCATTTGACATCAGATCTGTCCCATTCAAGAAAATTAGTTCCATTTTTTTTCCAAAGGAAGAAAGGAAAAGGTTTTCCTTTTTCTCACCTGAACTGAAGAGGAATGTGATTTTTCTCCTTCACTTTCTTTAGCTTATCTGCAGTCTCCAGGGTTTATGAATGTGCTGCGCTTACGCATGTCGTATCTCTGATACAGGATCATCAAAACTCGAGTCTTGCTATGAACGTTGTGTGGATACAAGGGGGGGAAGGCAGACTGGTTAACCTGGGCCCTGGATTGACATGTAATTAAGGTTGGGATTGGAGTGAGGGCCATTGGCTGTCAAACGAGGAGTTATCCAGGAGTGTTCAGTTCATCTCATACCAGGCATTCTGTGACCATGTCCCGCCACAGGCAGCCCTGGTTTGTTTGTGCCATTAGGTCATGGCATTAAGCACACCACAGGACACTCAAGAGAATCTGTAAACTATAAATTGTCCTGTGAAAGTTGCAGTAAACGGAGAGAGCGTGCTCCTAAGCTGGTCACTTTGTTGCTGGGGTAATAGTAGCCTCCCAAACCTCATGGAAATCTAAACCTAGTAAAGCTACCACAAATCAAGCCCTGCAGCTCAGCTTCTCATATCAGCAAGGTACTGAAGAGAATGAGTCAGAAAGAGAAGGCCTGGAATGCAGTGAAATAATGGCCAAAGGTCAGTTTGGTTTCTTAACTATTGAATGGTGGCATGGAAGTTTATGCTAGACGTGGCAAAGGACCAGTTATTGGCAACACACCCAGCAACGAAGGTTCAGCCTGGTACAGAGTTCAAATTGAGCTGAGCAGCCCCTCAGTAGATTTGCACAGATGTAAGTGATTACCGCTTCGTAAGTAATTCCATAGATGTAAAAAAGAATCCTTCTCCATTCCTCTCTGCCATATCTGTCTCGGGAGAGTTAACGGGAGTAGAAAGCCATAGACGCTTGTTTGAGAGTCAGCAAATAAGACTGAATACTCATGGGAGCAGGTCTGTTGAACGAGGTGACAATTTTATGTAGCCACTTCTCAGTGTAGAATGTCCCTTTCAGGCCTAGATACAGTGTTCCGGAGTGTTGACAAGGGGAAAGTCAGTAGCAGCCCCCCTTTTCCCCATGTTCACACTCTCTTTTTTTTTTTTTTTTTCAAAACATCTGGAGCAATTGATAATCCCAGCTCCTGAAAAATGAACCCCTATCAGTAGAACTGAGAGTTGCCACTTCCTTTCTAGCAATGGTGTTGACCCTAGTGGCTTGTACTGAGAAATAAGAGTGAAAATCATCTGCTAAAAGGGCCATCAATTTAAATTCATTTCTCTTTATCTGCTATTGTTCCAGTAATGTTAGGTGTCAGTCTCGCTAATGTCTTTCAGTTGCAACTTTCTCTGTATTTTCAGTTTTTGCTTAGTACATTTGACAGCACTTGGTAGAGGATCGGTTTCAAAAGTTTCCCGTATATAGTCAGTTTCCTATGGGGGGGTATACGTGTGTGGGGAACAACAATCCGGGACAGAGAATGGAAAAAATGTGATTAGGAAACTGCATGCATAAAAAAACAATTTGAAAAAATGGTAATTTGATGTTCTTCCCCTTCTCCTGAGTCCCTTTTGCTTTTATTTTTTTTTTTACTGTCTCTTTAAATCTGTGAATGCATTTTGTGCTTAGAAGTTAGTGTGGCTGCATGAGTATAATTGGGGGCAGAATTTGCTTTGTTTTTTTTAAGGTACATTCTGACCACAATATGAAAGTCCTGTCCCTCAGATAACCACACTGTACTGCTCCATCTGGTCTTATTTAACATGGATGGTGAACAACAGTGACCACAACTGATGGTCCCAGCCTTCCACTTGCTTAAGAGGAACTTTGTTTCCCTTCTGTGTCTGGAGGCTGCGGTCTCCTTTCCAAGTGGCACTGCCTTTTCACGCCTACAGCTGATTACAACTATAGAAAATTAAGGTCAAGCAAAATAATTGTGAGGCAGTTTGGGGACCATATTGTGGGTGGGTGGCTTGGAGAATGAGATGGTGAAGCGGCATGTTTTAGGGTCCTCTCTTTAGGCCCATAGTGCCACTTTTCAGTGCAAGGCTCAGAAAGCCCCGTCGATTTGCTCCTGTCTTAATCCACAGCAAACAACTACAACGCCAATCCCGCTTTTTATGATTCCTGAGCGGTGTTTCTGGAGGAGCCAATGTGGCCTCTCCGGTGAATGAATGGATTTTTATTAGCTTCCTTTATAAAAGGATTTTGTCTTTATTTCTTTCCCATTTAAAGGATGGGAGGACCCAACTTCAGTAATGTCTGCAGCACAGCCACCCCCCACAAACCCAGGACATGTAGGGGAGCAGTGATGGCTTGTCCTTGTTCTCCCATGGCTGGGCCTGGGTTTCTCTTGCGATGGGGGAGCGTGGGATGGAAGGCTGGTTCGGCAGCACTCTGAATTTCTTGAGGCGCTCTGGTTATCACAGCCTTCTCTCGTTGGACGTCTGTCCTCCCCCAGGGCGCTCCCTCTCCCCTGCAGTAATGTACTGCACATTGAGGGAATGAACAATTGTTAAACTCAGTAGAGTATTACCAAGTGTCTCGACCTTTAGCTAATAGGTTCAGTTTGAGAAAGTAACCACTTAACTATCACCAGCTGGCGGGCACCAACTTAATGCTGATGGCTGCAGATTGTTTGGATTAAAATTTATCTCTGGAATTTAACTCTTGCATTGCAGCTGACAAAGAAGAATCTCAACTTTAGGGAGCCTGGAAGAGAGAGAGAGAGAGATATAGATGGTGTGTGTGTGTGTGTGTGTGTGTGTGTGTGTTGGGGGGGTTGCTTTACTCCTTAACCTGCTGAATGGGGGACAGCTGCTTTAATTATCCCCTTTAACTCACTCTGCCCTTAGAGGGGAGCTGCCCTGCGCACACCCCACTTCTTTCTCCTCAGGGCATGTCAGCATTTGAAAAGGCCCAACTGATTCCTGCACTATTTTTGCAGATCTCTGAACCGCTAGTTCATTAGGTGGTTCGCTAGATGGGTCCCCAGATTGCACCAGACCTTAAACTGCTTCTTGCAACAAACCGCTTGCTCTGCATTGGACAAAGAGGGAGACTTGACAGAAACGGGTCTGGTGAGCTTAACTGTTGGTGGATAATTTTTATTTTTCCTTCTTTTTTTAAAACTGGAGCCCTCGCTAGGACAGGAAATGAATCCACTGAGCCACCCAGTCTGCTGAATGCTGATATAAAGAACATATGGAAGAGGGCAGTGCAGAGGTGAAGTGGTTTAGCTATTGCAATCATGCATCAAGCTGATTGATTTGAATCCAAGATGATGCTGACATTTCAACTCAAGCTTTTTTCTCCCCCTGCCCCCCTTGATGGCTGAAAGTTCAAAGCCAAGAAGAATCTCCTGGGAGAGGAAAAGGATCCCTAATCTATTCAGGGGCTCAGCTCTGCATTACCATTAGCCAGCTAGTGAAGACCTTGTTTTACTTTACAAATCTGACATAAGGTTGTTGTTTTTTTTTTTAAAACTCCGATTTAGGATAGTAGCCAATAAGCTATTTACCCTTCAAACAAAGTGATGACAGAGTATTTGGGACTGCTCCCTGCCTAGACTAATCCTCCACTGTTAGTGACACTGTTGTGTCTTTAAAGGTATGTTTTAAAAAAAAAAATTAAAAAAAAATTAGGAAGTCAGTGATCCTGGTTCCAGTAATAGTCTGAATGATAATTAACTCTCCTGGTCCTTTGCATTCTTTTAAATGCTCTTGAGATGGGCATATAACAATTTAATAGTAAAGTGACTTTTGTGTGTAAAGGATTCAAAACATTTATTAGTATTCGTGCTTTAGTACCCAGGAGCAAACAGCCAACCAACAGGGAGTAGAGGAAGTCAGAGAACATGGTAGAGGAGTGTATGAAAGTGAGCGATAGTTTGGTGTGTCTGGGATTTCTAAAGGAGCCTGAAGAAGTTAGGCTCCCAATTCCCTGAATGTATCTGAGAAAAAGGAAAACTCACCTACTGTTGAAACAAAGGCACTGCTGGGCTGGAATGTGAGAACCAATCTGCATCAGCAATGGCACACTGTGGTTCTCACTAGGGGAAGGGAAAACCAATTTATAATTAAACTGGAGAGAGAATTTTAAGCAGGCAGGATATAGTTGCATAGGCAGAATTTGGTTAGGACACCAGGATTATTACTCCTTCCCTCCCAGAAAGCTTTGAGATATGAGGTCAACATTTCATTTTTGCATCTCTTCTGTAAAAACAGAGATCACTTTTAAAATGCTATGTCTGGGGGTTTTCTCTAAGTTCTTCAATTTAGATCTTTGGTTTATATGAACCCAGGGCAATTCCTTAATCTGCGCCTCGGTTCCCCATTGGTCAAATGGGGGTAAGAGCACTTTCCTATCTCACAGGTATTTTGAGGATAAATACAGTAAAGATTGTGAGGTGCTTTGAGATCTACTGATGAAACATGAAAAGAACAGGAGTACTTGTGGCACCTTAGAGACTAACAAATTTATTAGAGCTTAAGCTTTCGTGGACTACAGCCCACTATATAAGAGCTAGGGCCAGAGTTCTATACCAACATGTGATGTATTTTACTTAATGATGGTGTACGTAGGTCACAAATTGTTTAACATATGTGGGTAAGCATCATTAGCCACTGAATCACATTGCCTCCTTCCAATGTGCTTTCCTGTGAAAATATTTCTAATGCTCCAATTAATTTGTGTTTCTCCACACCATTAGCACACAATGCTTTGGAAACAGGGAAGTTAACATGGTGTATCTGATTATTAATGTGGGCAAGGTTTTTTGCCAGCGGTATATAATTGCTGCTATTTCACCTTTTTCTTTCTTCATGCTCTTGAAAGATTTACAGTAGTACCCAAAATCTCTGAGAATAATAGTGTGGCTAGGTAAAGGCATGGCCCTGCGTATTCTGTCACTGTTCACTTCTAATACTCTGATGTTTCCCAGTTTGATAAAAAGAATCCAACTGCTGTGTGGATAAAGCAAACCTTCCTTTAGGACAGGGAAATCCTCTCACAGATGTAGACCTCTGAACACTGATTCAGGATTAAGGAAGTTGTACACTACAACTTCTGGACCTGATGCTGATTTTGAATTCACTGGTCTAAATTGGGAGAAATTCAACAGATGTAAAAGTAATGTGTGCGTGAGATCAAAATTGTCTTTCTTCCACAACAGAATGAGCACCACAGCCTGTAACAGTTGGAGGGTGTAGGCTAAGGAGGTTAAAAGGTGACTGTTACCCTGTGGCTAAATCAGCGCACTGAGTGTTAACACCTTGGTTTCTATTCCCACCTTTGCTGCTTTCTCACCATGTGACTTCAGGCGAGTCAGTGAACATTATTGTCTTGGTGTATTGTGTATATCTGCCTACCGTGCAGTGGTGTTATGGCCCATAACTTATGGGGCTTCATTGATGTGTTTGTATCGTACCATGGGGTCCCGGTTCGTGACTGGGGCTTCTAGGTGTTACCGCAGTACAAATCATTTTGAGAATCCTGTGTGGAAGGGGCTATTTAAGGTAAATTAAGACATTGGGCTTTAAGTTCTGAAGCATCTCAACCAATATTTTATAAGGAATATTTAACATCTCCTTCAAATATACAGAGTGAGCAGCAGACCCCATTACAGTGAGAACTCAAGATCCTCTTCTCAAAATTATCCATACAGCACATGTAGCTGAGTAACAAGAGGGAAATGGAGGAGATGCCAGGACTAAGTGACCAATAAAAATGTTGATTTTCTTCAGTTACAGTACCTTTACTTGTAAATTACTCTAAATATTTCACTTAGCTGGTGAGAATTGGTCTTGTCCGTTTTCCTAAGTGACGCGCTGTGTCTAAGTAACCCCACAAAACTGAAATGCATTGTACTTATAATTGTGTCCCAATAAAAGGAACATTGAAACTTGATCTTGTTTTCCTCAATCTAATTTTGTCTTTTTGATGATTCATAGATTTTTAAGGTGAGCAGAGACTTTTAAGATGATTTTAGTCTCACCTTCTGCATAGCACAGGGTAGAGAAACTTACCCAGTAATTCCTGCATCAAGCCCGTAACTTCTATTTGAGCAACATCATATCATCTAACGTGATGGAGAATCCACCACATCATTTGATAACTGGTTCTAATAGTTAATTGCCCTCACTATTAAAAATGTTCACCTTATTTGATCAGGGGGCTGGGGCACATGACTTATGAGGAGAGGCTGAGGGAACCGCGCTTGTTTAGTCTGCTGAAGAGAAGAGTGAGGGGGGGATTTGATAGCAGCCTTCAACTACCTGAAGGGGGGTTCCAAAGAGGATGGAGCTCAGCTGTTTTCAGTGGTGGTAGATGACAGAACAAGGAGCAATGGTCTCAAGTTGCAGTGGGGGAGGTTTAGGTTGGATATTAGGAAACACTATTTCACTAGGAGGGTGGTGAAGCACTGGAATGGGTTACCTAGGGAGGTGGTGGAACCTCTATCCATAGAGGTTTTTAAGGCCCGGCTTGACAAAGCCCTGGCTGGGATGATTTAGTTGGTGTTGGTCCTGCTTTGAGCAGGAGGTTGGACTAGATGACCTCCTGAGGTCTCTTCCAACCCTGATATTGTTTGATTCTATGCTTCTATTTCTAGCCTGGGTTTATCTTGCTTAATTTTCCGGCTATTGGATCTCACTCTGTCTCTGTCTGCTTCTATTTATGAGAAACCTTTTCTAGATATGAAGTTGTCTCTTAACTTCTTTTTGGTAAGCTACGTTGAAAAGATTCCTTAGGATAGTTGAAAACTTTTTATAACAATGTTGGTGTTTTTGGACACTATCAGAATCCGAATGGCAGAGACTCCTAATGTTAGAGCAGTGGGCTTGGACTCCTACTTCTAGGGCTTGGCTCTGAAAAATGCAGATCTGCTATGAGTCCTACTGAAGTCAGTGGAAGTTCTAGATGCTCAGCCTACTTTGAAAAGGAGACTGGAGTCTCTCCATGGCTCTGTCACTCATTTTGCTGTGCAAGCAAATTAACCTCTCAGCCTTAGTAAAATGGGGCGCTCTCTCTACCTCGTGTGAATGTTGGGGGCTTAACATTTGCCAAGCACTCAGTCCTCCTAATGCCCTGCAAAGTATTATCAACAAACACAAATTGGGAGGATGGGTATAAATCATTAGCTCATCCCCTAGATAAAGAAGGCATTTCTAGGTTTGCATTACTCATAGGATGAAGTGCCAGAGAATGAGTATAAATTGGACCTTGGTTTTTAGAAGGGAATCAAGGCCTTTTAAAATCTGGTGAGAGAAGTTTGTCAATGGTGTAGAGAGACTCTGCAGCCTAACTCGTAGTAATAATGATGTACTTGCTGAGGGAAAGACAATGAAGCTGGAATAGCAGCAGTCAATGTTTCTTGAACTAATGGGTGGCGGGAGGGAGTGTCTTTTGTGGTTATAATAGGGGGTTGGAATCAGGACACATGGGTTCTGTTTCTGACCGTTATGGGCTCACTGAGAGACTTTGAGCAAATCACTTCTGTACCTCAGTTTCACTGTCTTTGTAATGGAGATAATACTTCAAAAATATTGACTCTCAATTCAGAATGTTTAAGCATTGTGAGTCCTTAAGATGAAAGAAAATACGGATTCTTGTTACCATTGTACTCTTTCTAAAAACTTCCATAGGATTTAGGTGATCACGTGAACAAATAGGGACTAGTTGATTTCAACAGTTCTTAAATGACCTCTTGCTATGAAAAGTATTTCTCCAAACTATTCAAATATTTACTTCCTCTGAAGAAAACAGGCACTGGTTTAGGGTTAAATCTGAAATCCAGAGTTTGCCCAGATCTAATTAAATCTAAATTGACCATTTGAAGGGGTAAAGAAGGGCATGTATAGCAATGCCTAGCTGGCTGCATTAGCGAAGGTTAATTCGCTTCCTTGAGGGCATCCGGCATTTGGCCACTGCTGTTGTTTTCCTGGGCTACATTTTCAAAGTTCTCAGGACCTATAACTGGCCAGCTTTTCAAATAAAAAAAAAAAATCTGTGACCAGCAGTTCCCTTATTTAGGCACCTACATGAATAGGCTTCCAAGGGAAGTTGGGGCATCTCCATCATTGAAGGTTTTTAAGAACAGGTTAGAGAAACCCCTGTTGGGGATATTCTACGTTTCCGTTTACTAGACCATCTCTCTCCTCTCTTACCATCCATCCCCATTTTTATACCCCTCTCTATGAAGCCATTCCCATACTTCAGCCCCACACGCCTCTCCCTGTATTCCATCCACTTCTTCTCTCCCCTGAAGCATTCACATATCTAATTTCCTGCCCCCCCCCAATACCTTGATTACAGTCTCCCCAAAATAAAATTGCCACCCAGGACTCTCTAGCAACCTCCAGCCAATCAGTCCAAAACACCCTTTTTTCTTTTTCTTCTTCTGTGAGGGCTTGTGATTAATGTTAATTGTTGGCTGTGAACTCACCTTCAATCTCAATGAGGTCTGTGATTCATCCAGTTATTAGCACACCTGGACATTTGAGAGGGGGTTCCAAAGAGGATGGCTCTAGACTGTCCTCAGTGGTACCAGATGACAGAACAAGGAGTAACGGTCTCAAGTTGCAGTGGGGGAGGTTTAGGTTGGATATTAGGAACAACTTTTTCACTAGGAGGGTGGTGAAGCACTGGAATGGGTTACCTAGGGAGGTGGTGGAATCTCCATCCTTAGAGGTTTTTAAGGTCAGGCTTGACAAAGCCCTGGCTGGGATGATTTAGTTTGAGCAGGGGGTTGGACCAGATGACCTCCTGAGGTCCCTTCCAACCCTCATATTCTATGATCTCACAAACTATTTAAAGGAATACTACTCAATTCCTATACCCAGGTCTCAACTCTGACTGGCCACGCTGACCGCTTGGCAAACTCTGGCTTCAGGCAGCGTGCTGGTGTTGCCCCAATCGGCTCTTAGTGGAGTTCCTGGAGTGTGTGGTAACAGCTGGAAGGGGGCGCAGCCTGATGAGAGAGCTTTCTGGCATCTGTGCCTCATGACTACTTAGCCAGGCTCAAAAACGTTACTCTTCTAGCTAGGGAATGTGTCAAAATTCCCCTGTCAGGTTTCCAAAGATGTTGACACTGTATTCCATCCAGCATCTGAGTTGTTTCATTTTTATTGGACACTTTTTAATCTGGTCAGAGGGAATTTGATTCAGCACCTAATGTCAAAATATTTGGAATGCTAAATATCTACAGATGTTATCTTAAAGTAGTAATAATTAAAAAGCTGCTTATTGTTCTATGGCTTTGTCCACGTTTTTTTTTTTAAGCGGCCTTCAAATTGAAACGGTATTTACAGAATCTTTATTTTTGGCAGGTTGTTTGCTTCCTCTTGTGAAATGTTTGAGAGCCTCGTGTTTCCCCTGTACTATTTTCAAAACTCTTAAATGACCAAACCTCCCACCTACAATGCATGGGTTTCCTATGTATTGCCTTATTCTTTGTATTGCATTGTGCTAAACACTGTTGAAACAGAGCAAGATATGGCCCCAAAGAGCGTACAGTCTAGTAGATGAGATGGATTAAGGGTGGGAGGGGGAAACTGGCTGGGAGAGGAAGTGAGTTGCCCATGGTTGTACAACAGGTCAGGGAAAGAGCTGGGTCCAGTGCCTAGCTGAGTCTTGTCGCCTGGAACACACTGTTTCCCTATCGGTACAGACATCACGGCAGAGCTCTTTTTGACCTTCTGAAATTTTGTTTGGTCTTTGCAATGTATTCTGCGCCTTTCTCATTAGGGTTTGCTCTGCCTCTGGTCCTGTAGTTACTGTCTGAGAGGTGCTGAGCACCTTGGCCTCACCGAGTTTGATCTGTCCAGGGACATTTTTATGGTTCCTCATTGTGACATGGGAGCCCTGGGAAAGGATTTAAAATAAGATTTACCTGGGGCAGTTGGCACCCTACAGGAACAGTCCTTGAGGAAGCAGTCTGGATCCCAGGAGCAGAGCACAGAAAAGGTGCCAGGGCTCGAATGGCACCATAGTCTTGCAGCCCAGCAGACATGCCTCCCTTTGGCTGTCTTGTAGCTTTCTCTGATGTATGAAGGGCAGGAGAGCAGTAGTCGTGATCATGTAACCCTCGTAGCTGAAGAATTGCAGAGGACTCAAAGGCAAGGCCTACAAGATAAAGACGAATTGCTGCTATAGGTCTTGGTAAAATGCATTAGGAGAGGCTCATGCCAAGCATCTACTTGGTCAATGTCTGGAGTATTATCAGCAATAGTGGCTTCCCTGAGGCTTGTCCTAATTGCATATTTTCTTGTATAGAACTTTAAAGAGTTGAATAGAGCGAATAAAGACCAGTCAGAGAAGCCTTTGAGAACAGAGAGAACTGGGTGCAAAGGTTTATTCTGCAAGAGTTTATTCTACACAGATCACGATTCACGGACAAGCTGGCACAACTTAATCTGTGGAATCCCAGAGTGAAGTTCTCTCACCTATGCTATGCAGGAGATCAGGCCAGATCACGGTGGTCCTTTTTGGCCTTTAAATTGTATGAAACTTTAAGGCGTCCACTCAGGTCAGAGCAGACACTTGGCTTTGATGGTGAAAGCTAGCTCTTTGGTCAGCAGCAAATGCTGTCATTGTGGCTCTGATATAACCCTTATGTGTTTCTACTGATGTTTTTTACAGCTCATCTGCCTGAGGGGAGAATATTGACCATGAGAATGGGGCCGAGTAGAGGGAGAAATAGTGTATGGAATGTTTGATGTTAAATTCCTTTTATTTTGACCAAGAACATTTCCATTAAATTAATTAAAGGTGGGTTTGAATCACTTAAAGTTAAAAGCATGAATGTAGGTTGTGATGCTAAGTATTGGCTGTTGGGTGTGTTTTAAAAAGCTCGGAGCATGTAAATGTCTTGGGCCGCTTCCTATGTCTGATGCCAAACTTTTTACACAGCTGTCTACACCATCTAGGAGTCAAAATAAAACTAACATTTGGAAAATTAAAAGGAGAATCTTGAGCTAAGTTTATAGCCTGAAAACTTATCTTGGGAGTGGCTTTTCCTTGCTTACCTTCATAGCATGTCCCACTAGATCCTTATACACTGAATAGGTTATTATTTATACATTACATTCACTGCAGGGTTTCTGCAGCCCCGTTAGTGTTACAAGTTTCTCAGTGATTTTCTCCCACCCAGCTTAAAAACTGTTGGCTGACTGGTCTTTCCTGATCACGTGTGGTTTTGTCCCCTTCTAATGGCTAGTTTTTGGTTCAAATGCTGCTTCCTTGCTCTATTTCTGGTACAGCTCGAGGTAAGAACATGCTTCTTGTCATGTGAGCTTTCAGAGTACTGTATAGGCTGGATTTTGTTGGTAAGGCTTTCACTTTGTGTGGGTGATGGAAGAGCTTCTTGGTGCTGAGGTCTAAATAAATGAAACTGTTCAAGGCAGGGGGAGACTTCACTGTCTGGTTTTCAAAGATGTCAGTTGGAGAAGACTTGCTAGATAATCCAGTGTGTCCCCCACATTCTACCTAGTCTGTTTACTACTAATAAAGATATGAGGTTCGGCAAGATAAGGGAATAACCATATTGAGGCAATACAGAGAGGCCTGTGTGCTCTGCAGCAAGCTGGAGCTGAGGTTCATGGCAAGATTTCTATATTCTATGCTGAGGCTGATGGAAATCTTGTTGCATCTTCATTGGAAAATTTCATAAAATGTAGGATTTTAATTAAATAGAATAATGCATTTGCTACACTAGCATCTGTCTTTATAAGAGCAAATACAAATTATTTTATGCTTGATTGCACGTATGGTCTTGCAAAAAGAATATAGGGGGCAGGGGTAGGCGGGGATCTGATAATCATCTTTAAATATGTTAAGGGCTATCATAAAGAGGACGGTGATGAATTGTTCTCTATCCAATGAAGGTAGGACAAGAAGTGATGGTCTTAATCTGCAGTAAGGGAGATTTAGGTTAGCTATTAGGAAAAACTTTAACTAGAAGGATAGTAAAGTTCTGGAATAAGCTTCCAAGGGAGGTTGTGGAATCCCTGTCGCTGGAGGCTTTTAAGAACAAGTTGGAGTGACGCCTGTCAGAGCCGGGTTCTAAGTTTACGTAGTCCTGCCTCAGTGCAGGGGGGCTGAACTTGATGACTTCTTGAGATCTCTTCCAGCCCTACATTTCTATAATCCTCTGAATTCTGAGCTATTGTTACAGGCTTAGGGAGAGGGCCCTGCATTATTTTATATTTCAAAAGGGTTTTTTCTTCTGTTTTTGCAATGGTAAGAGCTAGGAACATAATTTTAGAATTAGGGTTCGGATTCTGAAACAGTCCCGTGACAAGGCGCGCAAGCCACAGTGAATTCCTTAACTGCAGAATGCACAGGGTGTTCAGTAGAGGTTATGGGCTACAACAAATATGCACACTAGTATAAATTATACATCAAAGATTTTTGGGATCAGTTTATTTTATTTTATTTTTTACCTAGTTCCTTGCTTCAAATAGGTCAGCTTTTTGAGCAGGACTGAGGCAAGCAGTAAGTTTTCCTCTGAGCTGACGTCTTTATCGGCCTGGAGAGCATTCATTTCAGAAGATTACACTCCCGTCAATTTGTTTTTACTTGAGATAGACAGTTCCTCTTTAGGTATTTGTTCATCCTGCCAAAAACCAGTGAGTTGTGCCATTCAGCTAAGCACAGCATTAAATGTAAGAAAACAGATCCCTCTCAGATGTAACGGGAAACTCCTGAACAAACCTTGGAAGTCTTACAAATAAAGCCAGCCTTTCTCAAAGGGAATCATGGTGCGAACCATTTCCACGTCCTCTGTGAAAATAAATCTGGTGTTACTGTACAAAACCCCCAAATGTTCTGAACTTGGCAGGTTAGTATTTTTGCTTACAGCTGTGGAGGGTTTCTAAAAAAGCAGCGAGATAGCAATGCGGTTGCACCAGATGCTTTTAAAGGCCTGGAAATGGAATCCATCTTAGAACGGAGGGAGAAAAAATAGCATGATGAGGTAGGGTAGGGGGAGTTTAGCTTAATGGGCTAAGCACAGAGTTTGAAGTATCTAGTGTAGACTCATGACTTCACATCCCAGTAGGGTCTGCTCAGCCCTTCATCATTCTAAGGTACTGAATAGTGTGTAGTTTACCAGGTATGGTTCTTTCAGATAAGACTTTGATATCAATGTATTGTATTAAATTGATATTTAAAGATCCAGTGACCCCTTTTCATAGAGGTTGGACCCAGTGATCTGACTCCAGTTTTCCCATTCCCCATTGTTGTGTTGTGTACCTGTTGGCTGTTGCTCTCTATCCCAGAGGTGGCTGCCTTTCAGTGGTGGTGTACATACATAGTTTAGGAAATGCTTTGAAAACAGTCTTTTTGTTCTATTTGTACAGCGCCTAACACCATGGGATCCTGGCCCACGATTAGGGCTACTAAGTACTACAGTATTACAAATAATAAATATTTGCATAGTATGTTGCACCTTTAAAACATTATCTAATCCCCCAAATATCCCCACAAGTTAGATATGCTCTCCATTTTAAAATTGGGGAAAACAAGATAGAGAGGGTAAATTAATACATTAATTCAAATTTTTAAAAGTTATGGCACCAATTCCATAAATTAAAATCACACCCTAAACAAAAGGACTGCCCCTAAATATATCTATCTTGAACAAAGGGGAGAAAGATGGGCTTTGCAGCACACACAAAGATTAACAAATCTAGTGCAAGGAGCGGGTAGCAAGTTCTAAAATTAAGGATCCCTCGCAGTGAGTGCTCTGCCAACATCTCCCTCTTTTATATAGAGGGAGCTCCAACTTGAATGTCTGCTGATTTCAACTGTGATGGTCTGTCACGGGGGGCACTCTTCCAGGTAACCAAATCTTGAACCATTTAGGGCTTTGTAAATGACTTGCTTGAGATTAGCGGAAAAGTCAGTAGCAAAGCTAGCAATCAAATTCAGTAGTTACTGACTGGCTTCTGCCCAGTCCTCTAGATCCAAAGCAGCTATTTATAAATAGGGAAAAAATGTGACCCAAGAAATCACAGATTATGAAGTTTAATGTCAGTTCAATACCAGGCAAATTGCTGAGCGCTATTAGTCAATAGTTGTATTAAACACGCTGACTTAGTATCTTCTCTTTAACTAGTTTAGTGGATAACGGAAGTACAGCAAACCTAGTATATTTCAACTTCAGGAAAGCAATTGTTATGGTTTCACAGGGTTTTCTCATGTGGGAAGCTAGAGGAATGTGTATTAGATGGAACTACTTCAAAATACATACACAGTTTGCCGAAAAGAATAATTAGTAAGGGTTCAGTTTGGGTGGAGGTGTCAAGCAGAGTTCGACAGGGGATTGTTCTGGGGCCATTGCGGTTTGATATTTTCATTTACAAGTTGGTGGAAGGGATGGAGAGCATGCTAATCAGTGTGGTGCGTGATACATTGCTGAGCAGTGCTGGAAATACTGGGTAGGCTAGGATTAAAATGCAGTTGGATGTTGATTACATTGGAGAATTGGACAGAAATCCATAAAATTAAGATTCAATCAAGGACACATGTCCAGTAGTTCACAGAGGAAGGAATAATCAAATGCACAAGTCTAGAATGGAGGGTAACTAGCAAGGCAACAGAACTGCAGGGAAGAGATGGGCTTCAGGGAGGACGACTGAATAAATGGAAAAAAGAACAGGAGTACTTGTGGCACCTGAGAGACTAACAAATTTATTTTGGGCATAAACTTTCGTGGGCTAAAACCCACTTCATTGGATGCATGCAGTGGAAAATACAGTAGGAAGACACAGAGAGAGAGAGAGAGAGAACAGGAAAAAATGGGTATTGCCACACCAACTATAACGAGACTAATCAATTAAGGTGGGCTATTATTATTAGTCTCGTTATAGTTGGTATGGCAACAACCATTTTTTCCTGTTTTCTGTGTGTGTGTGTGTGTGTGTGTGTGTGTTTAAAAAAAAATAATCTTCCTACTGTATTTTCCACCGCATGCATCCGATAAGCTTTCGTGGGCTAAAACCCAGTTCATGCCCAAATAAATTGTTAGTCTCTAAGGTGCCACAAGTACTCCTTGTTCTTTTTGCTGATACAGACTAACACAGCTACCACTCTGAAACCTGAATAAATGAAGCTGCTGTAAATGAAAGTGGGGAGGGGAATGATACTGGAACCTGATCCAGCAAACACTTACTGCCAGGTATCGTGCTCACCACTGATTAGCCAATGGGGGTGCTCAGGGTAGTTAACATTTTAAGGCCTGATTTTCAGAGCAACAGTTCCCACAAACATCAGCTGGAGTTGTTCGCTCTCAACACCTCTGAAAATCAGGCCTGATTAGTGTTTGCGAAATGGGGTCCTAGGATTCTAAATAGTATAGGAAGGGTGTGTGTGTATGAGATTAATTCTTTTTAATGAAAATACTGTTGGTGTATATCTCTTAGGAACGAAGAGTCTGCACCTACAGGATGTGGTCAATACATTTTATAACTGTGTGTTCAAAGGAACAATAGCACAAACTGGCTTTCTTAAAAATTATTTTATACTTGGTAGTCATGAATGGTTAACTGTTGATTTGCAAGAGGCAGGTAAGAAAGAGGCACAGGCTCACTAACTGTTATGCAAAATATGATCTGATCGAGGGTCCATACCAGAGTAATAAACACCTCTAACTCCAAGACAAGTATAAATATTATTGGACAGCTTTGTTATAGGTATGTCAAAAAGGGTATTAGTTGGACTAGTTTAGTAGCGTCCTTAAGTTTTCTAAAACCCCAACAATATCTGGAAAAACTTTGGTGAATTTTTCCTGGACGTCACGTGCACTGGTGAGGTTCGGTTGCAAATAATATTCAAAGGACTTCAACAATGTGGAGGAGAACAAAAGGGGAAGGGCAGAGATGAGAATATCCTCGTTCTGAAGTGTCTTGTTAGGTTCCCCAGCCGCGTGAGCAAGAAGTAGCTTAAAGAATGGCTCTGAAATCTCCTGGGCTGAAGTGCTTTAATGTCCGGTTGTATGGTAAATTTGTTCTGGCTCTCGTAGAGTTTGTGTCTAGCCTGATCTCCTGACTTGTCTCTCTCTCGGATAAAACATCCGAATGCTCCAAATATTCAGGTTTGCTTTTCATTATGAGCCCAGCAGGCATGCAGCAATGAGTTTACAGGGCTTTCCAAGTGAGCCTGAAGGGACTTGTTGGCTAGAGTTTGGACTCCTGGCAAGCAACTTGCTCCAGCTCTTTTCTGTTATAAACTGAGGCTTCAATCCCTGGCCTCTTATAGATACTGAGCACTGCTGCGTGTCTTTGGCTGATCTGCTGCTGGAAAAGCACAGATGTTTCAAGATGCGTAACAATGGGCGCAGCATATCGGAAAGGCAGGATCAAGGTCAGGCTACAGATGCAGCAGCTGCTACATATGCAGCTCTATCTTGATTGGCAAACGCTAGAACATTTTTTTTTCATTGGTTGCAAATGTCCCCAAGTGAGGAATGCTAGAGCCACTAATGCCAGTGAAAATAACTTTCTGTTTTTGCTGATTTCCTAAAGCCTTCAAATGTTACCCATGGGTAATGCCTCTAATGCGACCAAATCCAATGGCAGAGCACTGCAGTAGGTTTTGTCCTCACTGAGTATTTGTGAGGTAGGACGGAGTGGCTAGAAAACCGTAGCCTGTATAGAGATTTGAACTGCTGTGGGTCTGAGACATTCAGTACAAGCTTCCTCTATTGGGGACTGTGCAACATCGTTGGCTAAATGTGTTGTGCTCTTGTCTAGTGGCTGATACACATGGAAAATAAGAGCCTAGGATTGCTATCAGCTAATGTGCTCCTCCTCTACCTTGAGTGGTAGAAGTCTGTGCTTTGGTAATAAAGGTCCTGGGTTTTCTTCTCACTGACCACTCATGAAGGGGGTTGTTTCATGAGACTCATGGTACTCCGATGGACATAGCTCCAAATGCTAAAGCTAACTGTGTTGCTGCAGGGCTTCCAGCTGTTGCTATAAAATACTGTAGTTCTTTAAATAAGGGGAAGAACTTATCCCTCAACGGTTTATTGATCACTTCAAACTTGTACAGACAACCTCAAACTATTAAGCAAACAGTGGGTATTCCAGCAATCGCCATACTCCATCATGGCCATCCAATTCTATTGTCTGCTGGACAAATCTCCCAAGGTAATTCGCCAAAGCTTCCTTTCAACATTCTCCCTCCGTTTTGAAAAATACAAGTGAAAACATAAATAAGCAGTCCTTTCTAATGCTCCTAGCCTGTCGGGATGGGAGGGAGAGAATTGATGTTGGTTTATAAATATAAATGTATGCTTCTCACTTGTGTTGTAATATTAGGAATCAAATAGCAAGACAGCAGTTTTTTATTGGCCACAAAGGAAAATAAGCTCCAGTCAGTATCATGTGAGTAGCTCAAATTCTCTTCCAGCACAATATAGATGTACAAAGACGGCTTTTTTGCTGTGTGTTTATCTTTAGAAAGTGGCATAAGTGATACCAACCACTTATGTAGCGTTTTTTATCCATAGAACTCAGCGATTTACAAAGGTACATATGTATCATTATCCATTTTATACTTATAGGGAAACCGAGTCAATTTAAATTTAAATCACATGGTGAGCCAGTGATAGAATCTGGATTAGCGCCCATGTCTCCCATCACCTACTTCCAAGTTCTACCCACTGGACAACGGTGAAAGCCTTGCAATGTGAAATAGTTACAGGAAACTTAGTAGTTTATTGGAGTTGTAGCAGTGCCATTTTTTTTTTTTAAGTTTTAGGATATTAATCTGATTGCTATAGGTACAACAGACCAAAAGACTGCTGCCCTCTTCATATGTGTGAATTGCTGGTGAGAGATGGAAAGATGAATTTTTAAAGTATGACAAAAACCTGGTATTACATCCCCTGTCCTCTAACTCCACACTGTGATGGCTACAGTGGAGTAAATAATTGGTGTTTCCTGTCCTTCTTTTTTTTGAACGGAAAATTAAACCGAAACAAAATTTTTTTTGTTGGTTTTTCTTGCCAAAATGAAAAACTAAAGAGAATGTTGGGGGATTGAATTAAACACTCAACCCGACTTTTGAAATTAAATGTCCCGCTTAGGAGTTTTTTTTGAAAAACCTAATTTTTATTTGCCCGACAGGATTTTCTGAATTTGACCCTAACCTGCATTTTTGACGAATTTACTATTTGACTGAAAAATTTCTTCCAGCTCAAGTGATGGCTGTGTTTTTCAGGAGTTAACTTGTAGGTTTTTGGGGGGTGTTTGGGGGCTTTGTTTTGGTTTGGTTTTTGGTTGACAAGGTTTTGCACCTCCCTGACTTTCACTTTAAATGTTGGGTTTAAGTAAACCTCAGAAACTCTCTGGTTTCACCTGCCTTTACAAATGAAAGTCTGTGTAACTGCAAAATTGAACTCGAGCTGACATTCAACCCTAATTCTGCCTCCAGTCACTGGAAGCTGGGATGGTTTGTAAACCTTAGTGACCCTTTGGCCAAACCCAGGCTGAGTTTGGAGTTTGTAACAAAACCTTACGTCAAGAAAGCTTCATGAGGCTTCAGATGTCATTGGGAACGTTACACTGAGCTTTACCTAAAGCAACGTTGGGATGGCAGTGTGGAATGATTGTTGCGCCGTTCAGTTAATAGCTTGTTCACTCACTTGGGGCCTGATCCTAGCATCCTACTGACTTAAATAGGTGCTGAGGACAGTCAGCACCTCGGAGGATTGGGCCTTTATAGCATCTCTTTCTGCAGTACCGTTCATGGGTATTCCGCAGACGGGGAACTGAAACAGAGCACATCTATCGCGGCATTTATGAAGAGCTCATTCTTATGGTATCCAAGTCTGTTGAACTAACTCCTCTGAGACCACTGATTCCCTGTTCCTGATGCCCTTTCCTCTCCCACTTGTATCACATGAGATGTGCTATTCAGCATGAGGGAGCCAGCAGGAGAGTTCAGAGGCTCTTCTGGGCTCAAGGATCTGACCATGTGGACCTGATTGGAAGGATTAGGTCCGAAGTCTACAGAAGACTTGAAGGAAGGGAAGGCTCAGTGATTAGAATTCAGGAGACTTTTTGGTTCAGTTCCTTGCTCTGCCACAGACTTTCCTGTGTGATCTTGGGCAAGTCACTGAGCCTCTCTGTGCCTCAGTCCCCCATGTGTAAAATGGGGATATCACAGGGGTCTTATGAGGTTAAATACATTAGAGTATGAGCTTCTGTTACTGTAGTATATTAGGTAGCCAAACATCTGACTGTCTTCCATTTTCTGTTTTGTACAGTAGCCAGCACAATGGGTCCCTGCTTCTGACTGGGGCCTCTGAATGCTATTGTAATATAAATAATCACGGAGTTTCTCCTGACTCTACTGAGGGGAGAGGAGAATTAAGGGGTGTGTGTGTGTGTGTGTGTGTGTGTGTGTGTGTGTGTGTACACATGTTTTAGAAATAATATACAGTGAGAACAAAACTCCAATTCAGATGTCACGTTAGTGAATCCTCAGTTTTCTCTAGGAACCTCTCAAACTGATGTTCCTTTGAGCTCTACTTCCAGCTGAAGCATTGTGGTTGGCTGTCAGTGATGCTGTGTCCTTGCCCAGAATGCCTAGTAAAAAAGTTTTAACACACAGGTTGAGCTCCCCCCCCCCCCCCCATTTTTATGTATAAATTCCACTTCATCAACGCAATAAGACACTCCAGGCCATGCACTCCAGGGCAATTATCGTAACCCCTCATGTGATTAAACTCACTTGGCCATCAGCCCTTATCACCGCAGGGTTCATTTCTCTTGTAATAGCGGCTGGTGCATGTTTAAATACATTTTATGGATCCAGAATTCATGGCACAGAACTTACATCTCAATAGCTAGAAGACTCTGTAATATTAATTGATGTCCACCTGAGACCCAGGCCCTTATTACACTGTGTGTTGGGATAACTGGCTTATCATATGGACATGCTGCAGGATCCCCGTGTCTCTAGCTGTCAGTCTCCATGCACACTCACAGTAGATATTTACATTGCCTTTGCATATCTGGCACTCCTTCACCGTTTAATATGAACCATACCAAATAAAGCTGCCTGAGAATTGAAGATTATCTATGGTATTCATCACTTTTAGTAAGGGGTGTTGGTTTAACATTGGTTTTTAGCATTTGTTAGGCCTTGTCTCCTTGACAGAGAACAACAGACTAAAATGATTACCCAGAACAGCTGCTTAGAAGGGGCTGAGGATATTCCCCTCCTCCCTCTCTTTTGCTGACCTGAACCATGGTAACTATAAGTTCTGGTTTTTGTAAACTTACCACAAAACACAAGGCATACCTTAAAATGATGTCATGTCTAGACACTTGATTCAGGTATAAATTATAGAGACAAAGTAGCTTGTTCAGTGGTTAAATTGTAAGAAAAAAAAAATTAACCAGATATTTGTCTCTAGCATTCCCTCTTGAATATGCATTTCTTTGTCTCTTACTGGGAGAGTTCTGTGACTGCCTCTTAATTTTTGGGATGGTGGATGGAATTTCCTCACCCATTTTTCATTTCCTATTTCTGACTTGCTGTATCTCTAGGGAAGGAATGTTGTCTCCTGGTTAGAGGAGGCGGCTTGCAGGGAGGACTTCCATTCTGGACCCAGCCAGCGTCACACAGGGGGTGATGTATGGCCATGTTTTCAAATGTTGGCCTGTAGTTTTGGATGACTGTTTTTGGGGACTCATCTTGAGATGTCCAAGGGGCTGATTTTCAGAGGTGCTTAGGACCAGCTGCTGCCAGAGACCTCACTAGGAGTTTGCATCTTGGGGATAAGGGTGAGTCAGTCCCTGCTTACTATCAATACTTGATTAGACTTAATGAGATTTCTTAAGAGATTCTACAAGGCTGCCCTGCGCAGGAATAATCGGGTATAGCCCACACACCACTGAGCAGGTTGTGCCTGGTGACCGAGGTCTTGCAAGCTGAAAGGATGCAGGTGTTGCCAAGAATAGACCCTGCAGCTTCCACACACTTTTTAGGTAGGCAGCTTAAAATCCTTACTTCTGTTCTCTGTTACTTGTGCATAACTCACTTAGGAAATACACCCCTGCATATTCAGGCAGAATCGGGCTCTTAGTTTACGTGTGTGTGTGTGTGTATATATATATATATACACACACACTTCCACCGCACTTACTGATTAAATTAAACCCAAAGTACATGAAAATCACAGGTTTACCTACACAATGTAATCTCCGTATGAAGGTTTCATGCCATGAAACCGACATCAGAGATGGAAAAGGCCTATTGAGTTCTCTAGCACATCCCTTGGGTACCAATACAGGACTGTTCTCTACAGCAGATCTTCTAGTGTTTTGGCCAGTCTCACTAGGAAGTCTCAAGACAAGGATTCTGGGAGACTCTTCTACCACTTCACCTGCTATTCACACTTATTGTTTCCCTTCATAACTTTATCCTGCCACCCCCGCTTGTATCTTTATACCACGCTGGAGAATTCCTTCCTTCTCAGTGCTTGTAGACAGTTGTCATTACTTTCATTCCCCAGGGCCCAATTCTGGCACCTTTGTTCACATGGAGTAGTACTTTATGAATAGTGCCACTGAAATCAAGTGGTAAAGGCCTATTCAGTGTAAGTGGATCCGAGTCTGGCCCTTAGCCAAGCTCTGCAACTCATTTTTTTTTTTTTTTTTTTTTTTTAAATCTTTCCTCCTATTTTAGTCTCTCTAGCATGGTTTTATTTTACTCTGGGTTACTTCCACTTGTCTATTGTCCTGGTAACAAAGTGCCCAGATCTGATTTGCTGTCCTCCAAGTGAAATTACCCCAGAGCCATACAGATGCTTTTCCATATGTATCCCAAACTTAGGCTGGCACTCCTGGCTGCCACATTTTGCAAGCTCCTGTGTGAACGTGCGATCTAGTATTGCCCCCAGGTCTCTCTCAGCACGAACAGTTATCTCTGGTTTTGGATGGTTTTCCCTCAGCTGCATCAGCGTCAGTCATTTTTTTCCTGGCCCCTCTACCTTTGTACCTCTTCCCCTCCAGCATCACCACATAGGGCAGAATTTAACCCAGATTCTATGAGTTATACCTGCAACCCCATTGGACTCCTGTGCTTGCAGTATGTAATGTACGGTGCAGACTGCCATCAGCAGGAAGCCTGCTGATACTAACTCATGAACTGCGGTCTGTCGTGTATAACCCCTTCAGGGATTAATAAACGAACTGAGATTGTGCACAGCGATGCTACGAGGTGGGCACTTCTCAACCAAATAGGCTTTGTTGTAATAAAACTACCTCGTCGGCTGAACCCCACCAATCCACCATAAATGCTGAGGTGGCCTTAAGGGCCCTCTTCACTTTATGGCACGATTGTATTTTACTTGGTCACTTTTGTTAAGTATAGAAGTGCTGCGTTAATATAGCTCCAAAAGGCTCTTTGTAGCCAGAGGTTTTTGTCCTAGATTCTCCGCTGTCCACTTGGAAATGTCTGATCTTCCCCCTCCCCTCATTTCACAGTGCGTGGAGCTGCTTTGTCCTCAGGGAGAATCAGTGCAGGCTGAGGACTAACGGGAGGATGGTTGGGTCGGTGCGGAAGGGGGGCATGGAGCAGCCCCACAGGATCTGAAGTGGGTCGGGGAATTCCATCTTACGGGTGGGTGCACAGGCAGTGGGGTTGTAGTCAGGAATGATGGAGCCCGGAACAGATGTTGTAAACTCCTCCTTTCTTGGCCCAGGCAAAGGGAAGAAGGCTGCAATCTCAACTCTTCTCTTGGGTTGCCTGCCACCAGCCCTTCCGTGTGCTGTCTGGCAAGGGAGGGGAGGTAACAGAGTCTGCAGGGGCTAGAGGTAGCATGTGCATGTGTTGCAGGCAGCTTTAAACAAGCTACCACGCTGGCTGATGGGGAATGGATCCTGGGGGCCCTGCTAAAGCGGGGCCAGAAAAACCATTCACAGCCCCCTCTCTCGAGTCGACGGCTCTGAGGGGGGAGTGTGCTTGACCTCTAGTGCAGATGCCTCCAAGACACAAGTTGAGGGTAGTATTTGCAGAAGATTGCTCTCCACTATCAACCTGCCAAGTCTCTTATTCATCCCCAGCACCGCCAGTGGAAATGCAGTCTTAATGCTACCCAGTTAATTGGCATGAATCCTGCAGTGGAGGGCCCATTTTCCAGACCTATTCCTTGATCTTTGTGCCTTTCCCATCTTCTGCCTCTCAAGGAAGGCTACTGACAAAGGCCAGCTGTAGTCCTGGTTCTTGTGCTGTGACCTGTCCACTAGTTGGAACTGTATCGAGACCACTAGTACAACAGGCCACCAACAGCCACCCAGTAACTTTCTGGTACTGCCCACAGGAGCCTCACTCAAACCAGTGAAAATCTTTGTAGCCTGTTACCAATCGCAGGCCAAAATCAACCAGTCCCAAAGTACTGACGTGATGCAGAAAGCTGCTTCTGACCCTAAGCTCTTGCATGGTATTTCTCTCTGTGTACGTTAGCGCTCATCTGCTTCCAATCCATACTGAGTAACTTACTTTGTCAGCACCCTAAGGCATTCATGTACATCGAGGGAATGGAAACTGGTAGAAGTAAAAAAAGAAAAAAAAAGAAAAGAAAATCCAAACCAGAGACCATGCAGCGACTCTGTCCCAAATACCAGATTCTGTTCTGCCCCAGATTCTGCAGCATGTAACGTTTCAAGAGCGGGGAGTGGGATGGAAAAGGCATCACCATCCCCATGGAAAATGTGCAGCCCAGACCCATTGAGTCAGAAGGCAAATGATGGAAATGGTCCAGAAAGCCTATTAAAATAGACTATTAGATGTTCTATTTGTAAAGCTCACTCCACCAGGCTCTCTGGACATCAGTTATAAATACAGACACTGAGTAATTAATGGAAACAGCTCCTTGTAGGAAGAAAAGTTTGGGATGCCGCAAGGTTAGCTGTTTGTTGCTTTTATTGCAGTCAGGCGTAGAGACCTCAGCCAGCTCCAGTCTCTGGTTGGTGTAGACATTATATGAACTTAATATGGGCTAGACACCATGTAGACTTAGTAGATAATAGCACCTGCTCTAAAATAGTCTCTTGGGTCACTTAAAAAGAAAAGAAAAAATCCTGATACGCGATGGTTGAACGTACTGGAGGCTAGTGCGGTTTTGTGTAGGTAGCGGAGTAACTTTTGCTGTGTATCTACGGTATGGCTTACACACAAGCAGGGACCATCCTGTACTATGTCTGTGTAATGCCTAGCACAGTGGAGCCCTGCTCTGGGTAAGGTCTAAACATTTTTGAGATTGGCCCATCAGTAGTTGGACAACACTATATCACCGCTAGTGGGGCCAACCTCATGTGTTTCCTGCCTCAGCTGCTTCTATCAATAAATAAAAGCTGTGAAGCCTGTGCAAACAGATCGGTCAAATTCTGTGCTACTTCCATTGGGCCAAAATGGTGCTTTCAGTCCCACCTCTTTAATACATTTGGAAGCAAATGTAATTTATTTAATCCACTGTCGTCGTCTTCCTTCTAAAGCACAAGCAAATATACCTTAGGGAACTCTCTTGCATTAGGCCAGGAGGTTGGATCAAATGTAGCCTAATCTTCTCATCTTGCCACCTTCGTGTTTTGCTTCTTTTTTCTGTTTTCCTGGATCCATTTTTCTTCTTTCATAACGCTTAAGGGCTGTTGCCACCCGACTCTCCAGAGTCTGTTTTGGATGTTTTCAGAAAGCTCTGAATGAACTCTAATGAATGACATTTCTTGAGCTGTCCCTTCATCTTTTAGCAAATAGCCTTCGATAGCTATCAAATTGCAAAGTCAACAACGGAATGGTGCCCACAGTTGTTCGGTGGCTCTACCTATAATCCCTCTCCAGTTGTTCCTTGTGGGAAGGAACTGGTAGGTAAATCTCTGGGTTTCTCCTCTCCCCTTCCTCAGCCCCATCTTTAGTGCGTTCTGCAGCTGCCCTGCCTGGAGGACTTTATGTAAATACAAGAAACCGCACTGCAGGATGCACCAATGGCTCCTGAGAAGGAATCCAAAACCTTCGTAGCTACTAGGCTACAGGGACTAACACTTCAGCTCCCAGAGTTAAATAGCACTGGCTACCTTTCCTGCCACATGCCCTACAACTGGTTGCCCAGCTGCAGCCGAGAGGTTAATGGGCAGAACTCACTTGGTCCACTATAAAGAGGACTTTGGCAGTACGCACAGCTGCTCTGTGTTTGAGGGTTTCTAGGAAATCCTGGTTGTGTAGCCGTGAGTGCTAAGGGACCATGCTGCCAGGCCTGTAGTGATCCGAAAGGCCAGAGCATGGACCAAAGTCTGAAAAGGGTGAACACTTTGCTGTCGTGAGTCACTCTGGTTTCCCCCCCAAGAATCCTTTTCCTAAGCTTGGCAGCCTGGTTGGGTCTGGAATGGGGGTTGCAGTGACAGAATTACTGTCTGCAACAGCATGGCAGTTGTTTTAGATTAGTGTACAAATGGACATTGGTGTAATACATCTGTTGTTAATCCACATCTTGGTGCAAGAGAAATGGCAACACATCATTTATTAGCCACGTCAATCCTATAACGTCCTTTCTTTCACTTCTCTTCTATTTGAGGGGGTAATGGGTTCCAGCATGTCTTTTATTTCACTGTAGACCACATTTCCTCTTGTCTAACATAGCAGGACATTATGGGTTCCAGGATGTAATTTATGCCCTTTCGGAGCGGACACTGGACTATTAATTCTAAACCTTTCTGACAGTTCTCAGTGAGCCTGTTGTCTTGCTCTGCTCTGCGGTTACTCTTCTCTGATCTGACTGGCAGAGTGGAAATGATGCAGGTATTCAGTGACACCAGGGAGACCTACTGGCTGTTCGGTTCCTGACACCACTAGTGAGACAGGCTGCACTGATTACCCACTTAATCTATCTGGGAAAGGTGAGTCTTAGCCTGGCCCAAGGGCCCCCTCTTGCCTGCCAGAGGATCCACTGCATGGGAAAGGGATCATAATACCATCCTTGCTGGATGAGGAGTGGAGACCACACTGAAAATGGGAGAACCAAGGAAGTAGTTGGGGGTGAGCAGAATAGGGCATCTGTCATTGGAGAAAAACCAAACAACCTCTCCCCCAAACTTTAACTCAAGACGATCCACCTTACCTTCAGTCATTGCCTTGCTAGGCAGAACTATATGGTTAACAGGCACTTGGTTGGAATAGTGAGGAGGGCCACATGAGCACTGAGTGAGAGCAGCAGCAAATGCATTCCTCCTAAAAGTGGTGTATTGAAAACTGTTAAAATTGCAAGCTACCACTTTAAATTTTCAGGGGGTTCCTAGTCCTGCATGCAGGCAAGGGAGCTCTGTTGGGAAGCATGCAGTCTACAAAGTGCCAGCCTGTAGCAAGGTGGAGTAAGTTACCCCTCACTGCCTTAGGGAGCAGCCTGCTTTGTCTCTCTCTGTTTTTGGGTCTTGTGTGTTAGGGTTCTGGACTGTAAGAAACAAAACTGTGTTAATTGCAACCTTCCAGGAAGATAAATATAAAATACTCTAACTTCTCTTGTGTATGCTGTGAACATAACACTAAATGTGCTGAGTTTATTGCAGAAACTGACAGACAGCAGCCATTGTCTGCATCTCCCTGAGCAATCATTTCAAGACTGCTACAGCTCCACTCCCACTGCTGGGAAAACCACTGATTCGTTTTTCTACCACTCAATTCATCATGTTCACCCTTTGGATGCTCTGGCATGAATTCATACTTAGACTTTGAAGTGCTCCAATGAAACATCACATTCTGACACATCTATTTTTTTTTTTAAATTCTTTCTTTCATCCCAAGATTTCCAAGGGAGACAGGAAGGTGAATTTACTCCACACTGTCCCCCAATGCTGCTGATCCAGACATGTGTCTGGGTTCTGATGCTTTGAGAGATCCAGGATGAGGTGGCAGGATGGGGAGGGTCGGCAATACGGGATGCTAAGAATATCCATTCAGTTTCTTGGTCTATCAAACTTTTACATTCTCATTTTAAAAGTTTAATTTTAAGCAGACAAAAAATCTTTGTGGAATTTGTGAAGTGGTTGCTAACAGTAACAAAGATCTTAGACCAAAGGGAGTAGTGTTGATAAAATTGTGACTCAGGGTAGCCTGCTAACTCAGACTGGTGAGTTATTAGGTTTGACATCATGTATTCCCCACTCCCTCTCTCCCCCGGTGTTCAGCTGTCTCCTGCTTGTAGGCTGTGGTCCTGTGAAAGAGAGTTTAGTTAAATTCAATACCATGTCATGCCATTAGCACATTGGTCTTCTATGCTGGGGACCTCTGTTCATCGGCCTCCAAAGAACTGAATATGAAAATCTATAAAGGCAAGCTGTTCTAGTAATGAAAAGGATGTAGAAAGGAATAGTACTATATGGTGATGGGTAACAGGAGACACGATAGAAGTATATATAAAACTGCACATATAGAGGGTGTCAGTCAAGCACACCTAATTACCCTGTCTCCCCATACTGGCCTGGTGAGATGATTGATTGTTTGTATTTTAGTAGCACAGAGCCGCCTTAGTCACGGACTAGGGCCCCATCGCGTTAAGTACTGTACAAACACAGACTAAAAAGATAGTCCATGCCCCAAAGCGCTTACAATCTGCTTGCTGAAATTAAAAGTTCACCGATGTAAAACAGCTATAAGGAAATACTTTTGTATTGAAATAATTAATCTGTGGGACTTCCTGTCTCAAGATGCTGTTGAGGCCAAAAGCTTTGTGGGACTTAAAGAGGACTGAACATTTTATATGGTGCACCTCAGTTCTCCTAGTCTGTCTGTGGCACGTAATAGTCTAGGACTAGATAGTGATACCGTGCTTGTAACTTAACCTTCCATCACAAGAGCTCAGCATTCTTTGCAAACTCTACTTAGCCCTGTGGGGGCGGGTTAGCATTCCAATATAGAGACACTGAGGCATAGACATGAAGTGACTTGTCTAAGGTCCTACAGTAAGTATGTGTCCGAGCTGGGAATAGAGCCCCGTCTCCTACTTTAACCAGCAGGCTGTGCTGCCTTTCCCTAAAACAATCTTTAAAAACGCTGTCGGGTTTTGGTAACTTGTAGGGATAACTGATGTGGTCCCTTCCCTCTTCAGCACCATCCACTTCTTGAGCTGCACTGCCTCCTACAGGACCCTCGTGGACAGAAGGGTGTAGCGGTTTCTGCTGCTGCTTGCCTCTGGTCCCCCAAAGATTTCTTGCTTGCAGGGCTCTTTACGCTCACTCCTGAACGTAAATTATTCCATTGTTGATCAATGAATCTCTGAAGGGTTTGGTGGCTTGGTTTGAATAAGCAATAGTTGCAGCCATTCATAAGTTAAAGTAGCCCGGGACAAAGATGCTATAATGCCTCCTCTGCCCTCACTCCCGTAGTTCTGTAATACCCAAAGATCCGTCCCAACAACTTAAAAAATGGGAGGGAGTAGACAGTGATTTAGTTTCTGCTGTAAATGCAATGCTTCAAATTCTACCCTGCTATGAATGTACAACTGCCATGGAACTCTCTGTGCCAAATTCAGCTGTGCCATAACAGCGGCATAAATTCCATGCCTGTTGTAAATTGGTTAGGGAATGCGCGTAAGCTGGTGCAGTATGCACTGGCTTGGTATTAGAAAGCCGGAGGAGTGCGATTTAATGCAAAAGGGCAGAGTAATGTGTTTGCAGGGGTGGGGGGTGGCGCAGGAAAAGTAACTAAGAGGAAGGAAAGAGTGTGTGCGTATGGGCAGCTTTATCTCTGTCCATTGATTTTTTCCCTCCCCACCCCCGCTATAACCCCTCAGCATGTAAATTGTACCTTTCAGTGCCAAATTGAAGCAAGTTACCCTCCTTTTTCCACTGGCACCACCCTTGACACTCATGCTGATTTTGGTCCAGTGTCAAGTTTCGCTCTTCACTGCATGTGTTCATCCCGGTTGTCAAGGAAGTAGATCAGAATGGTGCATCGAATCAGGAGGAACTTCATTAAAGTCTATGGATTTACTCTGGTTTTATACCAGTGCAACTGACAACAGAATCTGACTTGACAGAACACTGGCATGCTGTGCATTCAGTCCTAATTTCTGGGGGTGACCGGCATAACTGCAAATCTGTATGCTTCTGCCATTCTAGAGGTGGTCCTTTAATAGGAATTGAAATAAGTGGTGTGATGCACAATTTGGGCACTGTTCAGTTATTTTGCTTAATAATTCAAAGATTTAATCTGAGATAATTCAATTGAAGGTGTCATTTCAAAAGCTAACACTGTCTGTAGGAGCTTTGTTAGGCTTGGCAAGAGCTGTGTCTTGTTTGATACAAAATGGAGGGATTTTCTTGCATGGGGGCAGGCGGAGGGCAGGCAGACAAGCCTAATTTGATCGTATTTACTTCCACCATTTCTTGTTACAAAATACAGTGACATAATGCAGAGCAAAAAGAAACCCGAATGACCTCCTGTGGATGAGAGCAAAAGACTCCTCTGGAGTCAGGGGTGGCTCCAGGCACCAGCGCACCAAGCGCGTGCCTGGGGCGGCAAGCCACGGGGGGCGGCCTGCCGGTCGCTGTGGGGGCGGCAGTCAGGGAGCCTTCGGCGGCATGCCTGCGGGAGGTCCGCCGGTCCCACGGCTTTGGCGGTAATTCAGTGGTGGGGTATGCCGAAGCCACGGGACCGGCGGACCTCCCGCGGGCGCGCTGCCAAAGCCGCGTTACCAGCGGACCTCCTGCAGGCAAGCTGCCAAAAACTGCCTCACTGCCATGCTTGGGGCGGCAAAATACATAGAGCCGCCCCTGTCTGGAGTTGAATGTCTGACAGGAAAGCCTCTTGCATCAAATTCCAACCCTCTGCCCGCTCATCTCACCTTCTGAAGGGGACAAATTGTGCTATTAAAATGGAACCTTTGGGGCTTCTCCACACTTGAAAGCTTTTTCTGATTAAGTGGTTTGTGAGGCTTTATAGTGGAATAGCTATTCTGGAATAACTCCATGCGTGGCTATTCTTCTTTTGGAATAAGTGTTAGCTCCATGCATGGACCAGGAACAGCTCCATGTGTTAGACACTTCTTGAGCAAGAGGCGGTGAGGAAATACATAATTCTGGGGAAATTCTGCCAGGGATTTTGCCTCAGGAGACCCAAATAATCCCAAAACACTGGGGGCCTGTGAATGTTGGCACATTCTGTTAGCAGAGCACAGGGAGTTCTCATCTATGTGGCTGCCCTCCTAACCAGCCCCCCTTGTGTTGGTTTGCACAGCACTGGCTGGCACAGTATCTGTTTGGTCTTCTCCCCGCTCCTTCAGTAGAGAAGCAGAGGACCACATTCATGTATCGTTATCCGCTGATGTCCAGTAACTCTGAAGGGGAAAATTCTCCATCCAGCCATCAGGCTTCCTAGGCAGAGTTTTCTCTGCTAGATAGCGTTAATCATGCACCCTGCAACTGTCTGTTCCAAAACAACATGTGATACAGTAGAGTTAATTGGCTTAATTTTAGCGTTTATCCTTCTGGTATGTAACCTATAGGTGGCTGAAATACATGTGCCAAAAAATAGGTGCTGGCTTGAAACACTCTTTCCATTTGACTACAGTACAGTGAACTAGGAACAGCATAAGCTGCATCTGTTGGTTCTTGTAATAAAATGTTGCTCCGTTTTCTCTCTTCTTTTCTTTTTTAAATAAAATTATAAATGCAGACACAGGTAACCCTGTCTGTGGCCCTCCCCTGACATCACCCCCTTCACCTTTTTTTCATGGATGGCCGTATGATGGACATACATACAAAAGGAGACCTGCAGGATGAAAAGCAGCAAACTTGTGTCTTGGAGCTGTAGTAGGTTAGATTATGCTCTTCCTCCTGCTGCATTTACCTGCTGTCTCATGGCCCATAGACGTCAATGGTAAGACTCCAGCCCTGATCCTCCACTATCTCTGAGCCTCCCCTGGATGTTGTGGAGAGGTGTGTGTGTGTGTGTGTGTGTGTGTGTGTGTGTGTGTGTGTGTGTGTGTCCCTCTTTAAGCAGTAGCAAAATGAGAACAATTCAGCAATTACAGTTTGGGGGGAGAGAGGGCTGAGGGGAAATGACTTTTTCAGGCCCTGTCCACACAGAGATTTGAAACCATGTTAGCACCTTTCTGGAGTACTGTTTTGTTTTATAAACACTGTTCTCACCAGAAAGGTGCTAATATGGTTTCAAATCTCCATGTAAACAGCCTGCAGATTTCTGCTCCAGACTTGAATTTAACCTCTGGATGAGATTTTAAGATTTCTAGAAGTCTTTTGGGTCACTTTAGTCCACAAAGGAGAATGATTGATTGAGCTGATGGATTTTTTGGAGTCACCAAGCCTAATTTTTTTTCCCTCCTTGTCACTTCTAGGAACAACTGGTGAGTTTAATTAAACTTCTTAGTCTGAAACATACCTTCTCAATAGTTCCTGCCTAAACCAGAAGCATTTTATTTAGATGGACTGAAATCAGCTAAATCAGAAGTGCTGTTCACTGTACAGCTGCTATGGAGCATTGTATAAAATATGGAGTAATATATCCATTCCTGTCCCCAAGATCTTACAGTGTGAGGTGTATAGGTCCTGATTTTGACCTTTCTTTGCTCTAAATCAGAAGTAGACATTGGGACTTCCTCAGTGCAAAACTGAGGCAAGTGAATGTAGCATGGAAACCCAGGCTGCGTCTGTCAACTCATACCACCAGGCCTTCCTGAGAAATAGAGTTAAAAAGCTCACTCCCCTCCTTTCCCATTCCCTCCCCACTATAGTGAGGTAAAATAAACAAACACAGTAACTTTCCATTCAGTGATGACAGACACAAGAGTCCCCCTCTTCCTGGAGATTCTATCAATTTCCACTTCCTTGTCAGCAGGTTGTAAATAAAATTATGGCTAGATTTATGTATTTATTTTTTTGCAAGCTCAGGAATTGAGCCTGCCGCAGAGCGAATGTGTAGGTTTGATTACACGTGTGAGGTGTGCTTCCAACTGTGGCAGGCCCAGAAGGGAACAGCCCAGTATTCTTAAAAATAAAGTTTAGTTGGGAACCCCGACTGTTGCAACACTCTCTCTCTCTCACTTAAGACTTTTGAATTTACAATAGTTTTATTAACAGTTAGCGAAGTTACAAACACTCCCATCCAGCTAGGTGCAGGGAGGTACTACAGAATGTGTGTCTGACCATCCCTAGACTCATGTCATCCCTTGCAAAAGGACCTAAAGTGCTAGGCATCCTCCCCATTTTCACCACCAGTGGTTGTCTTACTGACATCTGCCAAGAGTTGCATCTCCCAAGGCGCACAGGCCAGGATATAACTTTTCTAATGTGATATGCTGATGCCACTATGCCTAATGCATGTTCAGTAGGAATCTCTCCCTTTTCCATGTTTGTATTTCCTCACCCTACTAATGTTGGGGTGCCCTTCTCCCATAGGTCTCTGGCCTATTTACCTCAAGCTTATTAGCATATACTTAAATTAGTTACCATGGCACTCTTGTAGTCAGACAGCTGCTGATGTTCCTAACTTAAAATATCCCAAGCTGTGGTTGGATAAACTAGTATCTTGTGGTTACTTGTCAGCAGTTCAGTCCTTATGGAATTCTCTCTTCTGATATCTTATGATCTAGGGTGATTCCTGGTTAGCTGATTATGCGGAGGCTTTTGGGCCTTATGCCTTGTTTAGCTAAGCTATTGTCTTCAGGCCTTGTAGGCTCATTATATTCCTGCCTTAATTTATACTCAGGCCTTACCTAGCAAATACCTATACCGGGGTGGCCAACCTGGGGCTCTGGAGCTACATGCGGCTCTTCAGGGGTTACTATGCGGCTCCTTGCATAGGTGCTGACTCCGAGGCTGCAGCTACAGATGCTAACTTTCCAATGTGCTGTGGGGTGCTCACTGCTCAACCCCGGCTCTGCCCAAGGCCCCTGCCCCTTCCCCTGAGCCTGCCATGTCCTCGCTCCTCCCCCTTCCCACCAGAGCCTCCTGCGGGATGCAAAACAGCTGATTGCGGCGGGCGGGAGGTGTGGGGCGGGCGGGAGGGAGGGGGAGGCGCTGATTGCCGGGGCTACCGCTGGGCGGGAAGTGCTGGAGGCGGGTAGCAGATATATTACTGTGGCTCTTTGGCAGTGTTCATTGGTAAATTCTGGCTCTTTCTCAAGCTCAGGTTGGCCACCCCTGACCTATACCTATAGGTTACAGGGGTGCTGTGAGGACTAACTACTGAAATTTGCTTGTAAAAGAAGTCTTGTATATCTGGTTTCCAAGACTGCGGCTATTGTCCTCTCTGTCTAGAGGGCATAGGTGTCCTGTGACTATCTGATCTAGGCCAACTTAAAACCTGACTTGTCAGCTGGTCATATAAGAGAGATACTTCAAAGAGCTAAATTGAAGTTACCTTTTAGTTCTGAATGCATCCAGGATGGTTAGTTCTGGCAGTAATTTCCACAGTATGGCTCTGACTCTTGTGAGTTCTGTCCTCTATGGATATGGGAAGCCCTGTTGATCTACAGTTGTATTCTAGCGGAGTGAAGCTACATGCGAGGGCCTCATTGCAGAAGGTGCTGATCTCTCAGGGGAGCTAAGGTTAGTACCAAGCAGGGCTTTGAATATCAATGTAATGACCTTGAACTGGACTGGGTTCACTGGTGAATTGGGGTGATGTGTTCCCAGGAACCTGTGGTGTTCATTTGGGATGAAATGGCAACCTGAAGTTACCCCCAAAAATAACACGCAGGACAGAGATTTTTTTTTTCCCCCCCCCAGACAGCTCAGGGATTTTGATACCCAATTCCTATTAATTTTCATGGGGGTTGTGCATCCAGTTCTTAGGCGACTTTGAACATAGTCTAGATTTAGAGAATGCAAATAAAAATGCAAATCCTATGAATTGTGATAAATCACAGGGCATTGTTGTCTCCTCTTGCCCAGAGGACGATTGATTTGGCTCTGTAACTTTAGCTGTTTGGTGTCTAGTCAATTACACAACACTTAAAGAGAAGCAAGCCCAGAGGTAGCCTTTCCAGGTCTGTCTTTAATTGATCTGTGAGAGTCTTAACTGGCAATTTTGATGGGAGCTTTATGACTTTCCCCCTGAAAGTTTGGTGCATCTTTTTATTTTCTTTGGAGCCTGAGTTGGCTTCTCCTGCCTTTCGTTTGGAGGCTCCAATGATCAATGCCTTTAGTTGTGGGAATTGTTGCAGCAAGGCGAGTTCTGTCATCATTTATGGGGCATGGCAAAAACAGATGAAGTAGAGAGAAAATGTATTATATGCCAAACCGCGTCCTCAGAGCTCTTCTTATCTGATATCTACAGCTGTACTTGCTTAGTGTTAATATTATTTTGCTTAGCTTGACCTTTTGATATAGAAAAACAAAATGTATGGGGTCCTCTGAATGAAATTAGACATCTTTGTTTGGCAACCAGAATTATCTCTAATGGTATTTATAATGGCTCTACCCAAGAATATGTTTGATTGATTTTTATTGTATCAGGACCAAGTCTATAATACTAATCAACTGGATTTTCCAAAACCACCTCCTGGTGAAAGCCATCTGAAGGAGTTTTTGTGGCTTTGGAAACTAATGGGACTGTCTTTATTCGTTGCCTCCATAAAAGGTATCAAATGTTCTTTAAGCCAGCATTACTCTATCGGTTTAGAATGTAAGCCCATCAGGGGAGTGTACCCTTGAAAAGGAAAATAACAAAACATAGACGATAACACAGAATATTAATGCAGGGGGTAGAACCTTCGCTGGTATAGCTCTTCAAATCAATGGGGTTTGACAATCTATCCCAAATATGTAAGGTTAAATGGATAATTCCTTCGGGGCTGAATGTTCATCCAATGAAGTTCTATGGTTACTTTTGGATTGGTCTCTTAATAGAGCTCGATATCAGGCAGTGGATTCAGTATAAATCCCAAGATAGATAAAGTGTGCGACACTAAGGCTGTCTTACTGTAGGACTAACCTATTCTGCATAGCGCATTAATGGGGTATGCACGCTCACACACACATGCATCTCTCTAAGGAAATTGGCTATTCTTCTGGTAGCACAGACTGATATTTCAACCTAATCTCCTAGTGCTGCCCTGTAATGGAACAGCACAAGACTGAGAGGGCAGTGGAGTCTCTTAAACACACAGGACCAAGATGCAAATCGTGCTTATTTAAATAATAAAAAAGGGGTGTGTGGAAGTGAAAAGCTTGAATAATTTCCCCAGAAAGCCAGTTTGTAACTTAAGCCTTCCTAGGGAGTGATCCAATGTGCAGTCTAATCATTTTATGTGACTGTTTAATCTACTGTTTCACAAACAAAAATACTTCCAGTACCATAGCAACTACTGCACGGTTTGGTGCCTGGAGGGACAGAGCAGTTTCTTGATCCAAAGCAAACCTGCCTGCTTCATGCGTTAACGTACATTTTAGGGTAGCCTTGCAAAATTTTCAGTCCAGGCACAAAAATAGACTCGCCTGCCCTTTAACATGATGACTGAGGAGAATGGGAGAATTAGAAGATGTCTTACTCACCAGTCCAAAAACATTCCTGGCCCCGGGCAAGTGGGTGAGTTGTATTTTGTAAGTCTTCATGGATACGAAGGTGTCTTTTTTCAGTACGCAGCTGAGCGAGAGGCAGAAGTTGCCATTATATGTGTGAAGCCTGTGCGTGTCAGGAGGAGAAATGGCCCATAGGAAGGCTGGGCCGTCTGGACATTTTGCACTGCCACTCATCACTGTTGAAGCTGAGAATTCCATGTAAAAATACATTGACAGCCATGAACTCCCTGATCACTTCTCCTGTTTCAAGATGTAAAAACCTCTTTGGAGTAGACGGTTTTAGGGAGAAGACAAGGGTTGATGTGTGTCTCATTCTGGTTATGGTGGAAAAGATTTATAAAAGAGGAAGGTTTTCCTGTGTTTCCTAAAGCTCTGTATTTTGGCTCCTGAAGCTCCTGACTGGATTGATCTCATCTCCTCTTGAAGTTTGTTCCATAGCTGGATTTCCTCAGCTGAGAATGCTTTGTCCCTAGCGCTCTCAGGCTTCATTCTGGGCTTTGATCGGTGTTGCTCCAGAGGAGTTTAGCTGTCTTGACTGCTGTACCACTTTAAAAATACAGTCCTTGGGTGGTTAAAGTCTGCTGCCAGTTACTCATGCCACCCCACTGGCCTCTCTTGATTTCAGTGGATTTGTACGGTGGGCAGAACTTGGCCATTTTTCAGTGTAGCGTAGGACTTCCCTTGTTCCAGTATTTGTGAACAGTTCCTAATTTCGATCACCGTCTTTGTCATTAGAGCTGGTCGAAAATTTTCTGATGGAACAGTTTCCTGTTGGAAATGCTGACTTGATAGCATGGAAACATTTTGTTGGGAACATGCTGATTCGTCGAAACTTTCTATGGAAACCAAACAAGGGTAGCTGGCTTGTCTTCTGCCTGGCTTGCGGGTGGGCTTCCCAGCTTCCTAGCCCGCTCATCTGAGGGTGTTAAAGCAGCTCGTTCTGTTGTGCTGGAAATTCCACCACTTCAACATTTCTTTCCAATTTGGAACAAAACAAAATGTCGGCAACCCAGACTTTCCCACAAAATGGAAATTCTCTTCTCCGGCCAGCTCTCTTCTTTATCTGTAAGCGTTTGAGTAGCAGTTCATCTGAATAAACTGCCAAACTGTGGGCTGTTCACAACTGTTCACTGTGTATTTGCCACTTGCTAGATGTGATTGCTCACATGGTATGTTTTCTGCTCTCTCATTGGGTGACTGAAATATTTAAATAGAAGAATAACTATCTAGGAAAAACTGAAATATTTGTGATTTACTAGTGTTTTTATGAATGCTTAGTGGCCACGGGAGTATTTGTGAATAACAGACCATGTGATCCTCCAGGTATAGTAGTGTATTGAAGGAGTCATTTATTCACAAAGATAGTGTCAAATCTGATTTTTTTTTTTATTATCAGCAGTCAACTCTTGTTCCTGTTTTACCCATCTTCTGAGTTTTTTTCCCCCCTCTGAAAGAAAGCTGTTGAATGTTGCCCTAAGAGAAGGAACCTTTTTGGTTTGAGAACATCAGTAAAATGTTAAGTAACCGCAGTCCTAAAACAATATGCTGTACTTCATCTAAAAAGAATCTGTTCCACATTGCAAGATCTCTGGGCACTCTATGTAAAATGATACCCCACAAAGAAATAGAACTTATTAATGAAAGTTTTGACAGAGAAGATTTCATTTTGAAAATAACATTCCCCATAGCTTTTATAATAATTAGGTTTGAAACCAGGCCATGCAGACACAATAATTTCCAGATTGGGCAATCAGATATCGTCCCCCCACCCCCAGCCTTTTTTTCTTTTTCCAGTGGAGTACGGGACTCACAGGGCACTTTATACTGGAAGCAGCTAATGTTGTTTTACACAGGCAAATGGGAAGAAAAGAAAAGAAAGATGTTACTACCACCCCTCCCTGCCCCAAAACGACTCTAGGGCCCAATTCTGCTCTCATTGATGCTTTTGTAACCCCAATAAACTTTGTTCAGGGCCCTTCACTCACTGATTCCCTCCATCGCATCTATGTTCTTATACAGCGCTCATCACTGTAGCATCTGAGTGCTGTCCATCTCCTTTATCCTTCCCATCTCACAGTGTACCCCCCAACTGCTAAAAATAGTGGTAGTTCATAGATTAGAATCATAGATTATAGGACTGGAAGGGACCTCGAGAGGTCATCGAGTCCAGTCCCCTGCTTACTAGTTACTAGTGTGTGTGTGTGTGTGTGTGTGTGTGTGTGTGTATATATACATATTTTATTTATATATATATAAATAAAATCTCCAACCACAGGAACCCCTAAGGACTTGAAGCATGTACAGCCAGAAAAAGCAACCACATGCTGCATAGGGCTTGCTAATCCGCATCAGGCCTGTCATTCATTTAGTTTAACATCCTGTTTCCAACAGTGGCTGGTACCAGCAACTTTAGAGGAAGCTACAAGAAACCCTGCACCAAGCAGTTACCTAATAATCTTCCCACAGTACTGTTTTTCCTTACCCTCAATAGCAAGAGATTGGTTTATGCGCTGAAGCATGGAAGTTTATAGACCTTTAAAAAAAAAAATTTCCTACTGTTGTAACTCAGGTTATCTGTTCTGTATAGCTCCAGAAAGATCAAAATCCTTGCTGCAGAGGTTTGAACTTCCTTCTAATTCTGGATCACCGGCATGTACTCTGTGAACCAGTGATGGTGTGCTAACCCATGCTGCAGTTGCACCTTCGTTTGCGGTGTAGACTTACCCAGTATTTTTGTAGTGTTCTACAAGGTTTCATGCATTTGACTCTCATTGGTTCTAAAGGCTGTCTTGCATCACACCCAGTTCCCCTTCTTGGCTTTGGAATGGTGGGTAGGGGATGCAGCTAGGGACCTGCTTTAGAAAAGGCAAGATGCCCCACCATCTAGCCAACCAAATGTTTGCACATTTTAAAACCATTTGGATAGGGTCTTGTCCTGTCTGGATGCAAAGAAACCAAAACGGGGCCCCAAATTCCATTCCCTTGTTACTTGCATTCATGACCCAGAAGAAGGGGTGCCAGAAATCTTATGCCAAAGCATTTATCACAATTTTTGTGTGCCTTGACACATTGGCTTGCAGTGACTGGAGGGTATTGACCTGGGAAGAAACAATTGGTAACCCAAGGTCAATGGAAAATGTTTGTTTTTACTTCTTTTACCTACACTTTATCACTGTCTGCATTAAGGAAATTTGCCCCAGTGTTGCATCAAACTATTCAGCTCCTAATTCAGATCTGCTGCAAAGTGGAGCTAGCATCAGTCCTGCTTGACCCAGTAATGTACAAAGATACACCAACGGGAAGCCTGCTTTGCACCAGTGCAACACATCAACGTTGGAGATTTGCACTGGTGTAGTGATATGGATGAAAATATCCTTAATGTAGACAGGTTCATTATCTAATAATTTTCTAGGGACACAGGTAACGTCTCTCCGCAGGGGATTCTGCCATAGGTATGCTCAGTGGGGGCTATATAGCTGGACCCACCTTTGTTTAAAAAAGAAGGGGCAGCTGGCATGCTGCTCTGTATGAAGGGCCCTCAACTTTGGAAATAATCCTTAACTTGGTCTAAAATAGCATGGATTTATTGCTCTTACACAGAGCATGGTCAAATATTCCAGCAAGAATGTTCTGATTTAGACAGTGTCCAACTTTCATTTTTTTTTTTTTTTTTTAGTACTTCACTTTGCTTTTTTCGGAGATAGAATAACTCAGTTAAGTATCTTTTTTTTTTGAATTAGGTATAAATATCTATCTAAGGCGAAGCCTATAAAGGCTTACTCTCTTTTGTTGGTGTTCTAATAATGAGTGCTTTAAAATATTTGACCATATTTTATATTGTCTGACAAAACTTGACTAGTCAGTTGACCAGTTATTTTTGGACTGGTCGAATGCTTAACCCTAACTTTCAGTTGTTTGGCTGGTTGATTTAATTATGCTGGTGAATTTGATTTGACCTGAGTGATTTGGTTTTTATAGCATAGTTTGTCTCTCCAAATTTTTCAAAGTGCCTGGGTCCTGGGATAAGTTCCCTCTTATGTACATATATCAAAATAAATTGAGAACACCTTATATTTAAGGATCCCAAAGTTCTTTACAAACATTAGCTTCCTAACTTGCAGGAGAGGCAGGTGGGTAGCAATAGTAGTAGTAATAATTGAAAAGAGGGGTAAATGGAGGCACAGATAAGTGACTTCAAGATCCCACAGTCTTATCAGTGGCTGAGTCAGGAATACAAGTCTAGACCTGACTCCTAGACCACTGCTCTCCTCACAGACCACCCTTCCCTACTATGCACATGCATTTCAGAGCTCGTCTCTGCACGCACTCACAATTAGTAATTTGCAGTGTTCCCATTATCAACAACATCTCTCTTTAATTTATTATCATGCAGAAGATCTAAGCTTTTACAAAGCTGTGCTCTGGCTGTGTTCCTTCATGCATTATTTACGGTAGTATTTCTGGTCCTCAGTCATCCAGTTCTGGCGAAAACTATTCTTCCTCCAGTTTCCTGCCATTTATCCTTCAAGCCTTAAGCCAAATGCCTAGATGTTCCAATTACCACACCTCGGGCACTGTCATTAACCTCTGCCTTGGAACTAGGAACATTTGTCAAGTATATTTTCTCAGCATAGTTTAGGGTGAGGGTAACAGATCCCTTTTAAAATGATGTGTATTTAAAAAAAAAAATCCTTCCTTGTAATACAAATGCCCCATAGACTTATAAAGTTGAAAGAAATTTTAAACAATTGAAATTTTCTGTATTTATTTTGTTGTTGTTTTTGCGCTTCTCTCAGTTTGGACAAGGAAAATATTCTAGTCCATTGTAGCTAAATCTAGTAGTCCAAACACAGCCCCTCAAGCAAAATTTGAACTTTTAATCCTGAGTAAGGGTGGCAAAGGATCCGATCCTTTCATTCTTTCTTTATACTCCAATTTCACTTTCAAGTTCTTGTGCTGTGATGTCTGAGCTGAATAATGAACATTTGCTGGGGAGCATTTTTTGTTTTTAATAAAGCGCCATGAAAATCTTTCAAATAGAATTGAAAAGGCCCCACGTTTCTATTGGTTTTAAGCTTTGAGAAAACTTGTTTGTCGAAAAAGCTAAATTTTGGGGGCAAAATTGACTCATGTCCCTTTAATTATGGTGATGACAAAAAGCAACTGGACTCAGTGGAAGACAGCGGGAGAAGAGTCTTCTACTGTTCTACAGTCGTTAAATAATTTTTCACCTGCTGCTTGATATGGTGATGGGTGTTTTTGAAGGCGAGAGAGAGAAACCACCTAATCTAATGTGCAGACTTACTGTGGATGCATGGCTCCAGATTCAGAGGTCACTGAGTAGGAATGTTGAACGGAGTGCAGGAGAATCTGAATCTCATTTACATGTTAAGGGCTGGGAAGAGAAGGTGGTGTGTGTGTCTGTGTGCACACTTGTGCGCACTACTTTACTTACGCTGTCCTTTGTGCTTCAGCAAACAAGTTGCATCAACTTAGATTCCCTTGCAGTTAAAGTTGAACTATTACTTCACGCATCACCTCTGCATTTGTCTCCGGGGCGGCAGCATCATTACAGATGATGGATTGTGGTGCATGTTCTCTATCATCTTAAGAGCCAAAGAATGGAAATCTTTCTTAGGAATTTGTTTTCTTCAATATAGTGTCGTTTCTCTTGCCGCCGCCGCCGCCTCCTCCTGCAATTGCTAAGGATGAGAAAGTTTGTTTGACAACAGGATCTTTGTTTCTTAGGAGTTTATCTGCTCCTGGAGCCATAATATTTGACCTGTGACGACATACTAGGGTGACCAGATGTCCCGATTTTATAGGGACAGTCATGATTTTGGCATCTTTTTCTTATATAGGCTCCTATTAACCCTCTCCCCCCCCCCCCACTCCCGTCCTGATTTTTCACATTTGCTGTCTGGTCACCCTACATCATACAGTTGCATCCATGGTAACCATCTGGGATGTCCTATCCTGTGGATTAGAACTTCAGATGTGGGGGAGTATGCAGCAGAAGAAGGGGACTTTTGGGAAACTAGAAAATCCTGTGTTCCTGCAAACATCGTTGTTAATGAAGAGCCAGGGAACAGAGCTCAAATATGAGAGATGGCCTCTGAGCCACAAGCAGATTCCCAATGTTCTGTAAATAGGGCTAAGAATGTGTTTTCAAAATCGAATGTGTGTCCACATTTTCCTTGAGGCACTCTATGCTCCGTACACAGCACAAATAGGGTTTCTCAGCCTTATTCACCTTGTGGACTACACTTTAAAATATCTTGTAGATGAACTCTCCTTCTCTTTCCCTTCTGTCCCATTCCCATCTCCACACCTCTTCTATGCAACCTATAGTGCTTGGTTACATTAAGTAACAGTGGGAGATTATAAAGGAGACCAGGTGAAAATGAGCTTTTTAGTGAAATAAGTGTAGCACAGGGGTAGGCAACCTATGGCACGCGTGCCAAAGGCGGCACACAAGCTGATTTTCAGTGGCACTCACACTGCCCGGGTCCTGGCCACCAGTCTGGGGGCCTCTGCATTTTAATTTAATTTTTAAATTCAGCTTCTTAAACATTTTAAAAACCTTATTTACTTTACATACAACAATAGTTTAGTTATATATTCTAGACTTATAGAAAGAGACCTTCTAAAAACGTTAAAATGTATGACTGGCACGCGAAACCTTAAATTAGAGTGAATAAATGAAGACTCGGCGCATGAATTCTGAAAGGTTGCCAACCCCTGGTCTAGCTGCTCAGTTATGTCCATGGTGTTTATTTCCTCTTCCTGGGTTTAATGTCTTATGTTTACCACCATAACATCTCATCTTGCTGAGCTGAATATTCCAGCCCCTAACTGAGCAAAACTCCCATTGACTTCAAAGTGAGCTTTACTCAACTAATGGCCAAAGAATCCGGCTCATTTTCTTTTTGTTATAGCCCCAGGTCGCTTTGTAGTTTTGTTTTGTCCTCCTGCATGTTTTGCTGCCCTCTGTGTCACTGGCAAATTTGATCCTTGTTGAATTTACACCAAATAAACACCCAACAAAGAAAGAGACTTGTTAATGGACTTTATGTGCAGCAAGCCAAATGAGAAGACGTACATGTATGTGTGAGGAGGCGTGGGTATGCTACTCTGAAGCTGACGGTCTAGGCATATACTATTGATACTTTCAAGGAAGAAGAAGAAACTCTTGTCTTAATTGTGCATGCTTTATTGCTTTGTTAGAAACCGTTCTATAGACCTCTAGTGGTCCATGGATCACAGCCTGTGAACCACTGGCAATGCGTAGTACACGGCTGTAATGGATCGCAGAAGTTCTCAGGCCGTGTTGTAAATATGAACATTTTATATAAGTAATCTTACTGATGGAATGTTCTATTCTGCTTTATGAGGTTCGTATTTAAAATGTCTAAAGCTGAACTAATTTTAAAAAGCCAACCAAAAAAAATTACCCGGCCAAAAGAGGGGGGGGGCAAAATTTCCAAAAATGAAATACAGATCTAGAGAAACATTGTCAGGTCAAATTTAACCCCATATTTAGTTCTTATGTTTTTATAAAAACAATCATGAAGCATTTCTCTCAGTCTTACGTTTGGTAAAAGGGTCTTTTTTTATTATTATTATTTTTTTAAATATTAAAAAAAGTTTGTATGTATATGGGGGGGGGGTGTAATATAAAACCGTGCATCCTTTGCAACCCAAACACTACAGCATTGTTCTAATTCATTAGCAACTGGTCAGTGAAACTGGCTAGAAGCTGGCAGCTGAAATTAACAACTCCTTTTAAATTGTCCTAACAGAGAAGCAAAAACTAAAACAAACAGCATAATACATGGTGAAGAGTGAATCATTTTAAAAGTTCTTTCAGCTTTAATAGTCTCAGGTGATCTAAAATAGTTGTTTGCAATATTGTTTTAAATGATAACGTCTCTGTACAATTTCAGTGATGCTGGGGAGAAATATGCAGTCTGTGTACCATCGAGTCTGCGCTTGGCTTCTTGTGCTTGCTTAGAGACCGACAAAATGTTAGGAGACCTTTAGGGAGCAGAACCACTTGTATTTTACAGAGCACCATCCCAAATAGTTAATAAAACAAAACTGTTTCAAAAAAGGCAAGTCAATCTTGACACAAGGTCCTTGTGTAGCAAATAACCTCTTATTTGTGTGTGTGGTGTTTAAGACAGTAGTCTGTTTTGGTTTTTATTACTATGGTTACTACAGAACACCAGAAATTATTCAGACAAATGGAAAGAGACTTGTTTGTGATTCGTATGTGGCCACAGCCAGGAAGGGGGAAATTCAGTTAATTCTGCACTGAAACACCTGCTGCACAGGGCCGGCTCTGGCTTTTTTGCCGCCCTAGGCAAAAAAGCCACCCGCCGCCACCCCCACCCCCTTCCTAGCGCAGCAGGGGAGGGCGCCGAGCCCGGCCGGTGGGCTGGTGCCTGGAGCCGGCCCTGCTGCTGCAGATAAAGGAAATGCAGCAAGGACATCTGCCAGCAACACCATTATTGAAGTCTGGGCCCAGATCATGTGCCATTGTGGTAACTTTGGGAAGGTGCAAAGGCAACTATCAATCGGAACAATGCAGTACAAACTTTCAAATTAACATCAAGTTGACTGAACCCCTGTTAAAAAGAATCCAACTACACAGTATTTCTTTTTATTTACCTTCTTATCTTTAAGGCTTTAGGGTTCACATGAGGAGGGGTGACACACACACCCCTTGCCACCCCTCCGCCCAGGGAGAGGTCTCTCTCTCTCTCTCTCTCTCTCTCACACTCACTCACACACACACACACACACACACACACACACACACACACACCCCTCTGTCACATGAGGGGGTGACCAACCCACCCAACCCTCCCTGCCCTGTGCTCTCATAGACTTTAAGGTCAGAAGGGACCATTATGATCATCTAGTCTGACCTACTGCACAACGCAGGCCACAGAATCTCACCTACTCACTCCTGTAACAAACCCCTAACCTATGTCTGAGTTACACTGCTCTACAGCCAAAATGCTTCTGAAATAAACGTAGTCAAACTTTACTAATTCTGGGTCACTGAGAATGAAAATGATGCTTAAAATTGTTGATTGGCTCTAGTTTTCAAGATATGCTATTGGGTCAGTATATACGACCCTTGACTTGGGAATGGCGGAAGATAAGTGAGTTATAAAGAGAAGGGATCTCAATTTAAACCAGAAATGACTAAAATACATCTTTGACTGGATCTATGAATAAATCGATGACTGGGTTTGGACAGTACTTGCTTTTTAGGCAAAACAATGAATGATGCAATCTGAAGCTGGTATTGCGTCATACATGATATGAATTGCATCCTGTTATTCCTAGAAGTAACGGATGATGCAATCATAATGAAGCTTACGTCACTCTGCTGAACAAATTGCCCTATATCAGCTCTAGAAATCATAGTGTCGTGCTCTCTTATTTGTCAGTGTCTGATTTTGCAAAGGGACACATTTCTGTTTAGCCAAAGTGAGCAGAGATGCCTCGTACTTGTGTGAACAGCGCAGATAACTTCTGCTGTGTTTGTGGTGAAGTGACTTTTGCATCACAAAAGCGCAGTATAACCACTATGGTTAAGAAAGCCTATCACCTTTATTTTGGCTGCAAAATTGGAGATTAGGACAAGAGGTGGGCCCCACACATATGCTGCAACACTTGTGCAACAAATCTTCGCCAGTGGTTGAACAGGAAAAGGAAATCTATGCCTTTTGCAGTGCCAATGATTTGGAGAGAGACAACAGATCATACCAGCGATTGTTACTTCTGCATGGTGCCTCCAGTTGGGAAAGGTGGTGTCAAAGAAGAAAAAGTGGACTGTGCATTATCCAAACATTCCATCAGCTAAACGCCCAGTACCCCACGGAGAAGGACTGCCGGTTCCTGATGCACCAGAATCATTCTCACTTGAGTCAGACGAGGAAGAGGATGAAACTTCTGGTCCTGAACCATCAATGTCACAGGACCCACATTTTCTCCCATCCTCCTCCTCTGAACCACACCTCATAACACAAGGTGAACTGAATCACCTTGTCAGGGATTTGGAACTAACCAAGAGTAAGGCAGAGCTGTTGGGCTCCAGACTACAGCAGTGGAATCTCCTGGCAGGTGATGTTAGGGTTTCCATGTTCCGTGACCGTCAAAAGGATCTTGTCCCATTCTTCTTCATGGAAGTTGATCTTGTAGCCTGCAACAACATCGATGATGTGATGGCAGCCCTCAACATCGTTCACGATCCAGATGACTGGAGACTGTTCATTGATTCATCGAAGAAGAGTCTTAAAGCTGTTTTACTGCATAATGGCAATGTTTTCCATCAATTCCAGTTGGTCATGCAGTCCATATGAAGGAAACCTATGACAACATGAAACAACTTTTGAGGTGCATAAACTATGACCAACATCAGTGGCAACTTTGTGGCGATTTGAAGGTTGTTGCTCTCTTGCTTGGTGCAGACTGGATACACAAAGTACTGTTTTCTCTGCGAATTGGATAGTCGTGCAAGAGATTCCCACTACATCAAGAAAGATTGGCCACTCCGACAGTCATTGGAGCCTGGGAGGAAAAGTGTTCAGCATCCACCACTTGTTGAATCAAGGAAGATTTTGTTACCACCCTTACACATCAAGCTGGGTCTGATGAAGAACTTTGTCAAGGCCATTGACAAAACACAAGCAGCTTTCAAGTACCTCCGTGGAAAATTTCCAAGGTTAAATGAAGCTAAGATAAAGGAAGGTGTCTTTGTTGGTCCTCAGATTCGTGAACTTCTTCGAGATGATGCATTTGACCATGCACTGCGTGGCAAGGAAAAGACGGCATGGAAAGCCTTCCAGTTAGTGGCAATAAATTTTCTCAGAAACAACAAGGCAGACAACTACAGGTTGTTGGTGGAAAACCTCCTCAAGGCATACAAAAGCCTTGGTTGCAACATGTCACTAAAGATACATTTTTTGCACTCTCATCTAGATTTTTTTCCACCAAACTGCGGAGCAGTGAGCGACGAGCACGGTGAGCAATTTCACCAGGACATTGCAACAATGGAGAAACGCTATCAGGGCAAATGGAGCCCATCAATGCTTGCAGACTATTGCTGGACAGTGACAAGAGATGCTCCATTTAATGAATACAAGAGACAAGCCAAGAAGCGCCGAGTAGACACTGAATAGGACTAAACTATGTACATAATAGTTTTTTGCCTTTTGTTTCATAATAAATTTTATTTATAGAACCCTTTTGCTGATTTTTAAAGTGTTACATAAACAGGACAGGTGAAATATTATCATATAAAGCAACCATAATCACATGAAAAGACCTAGGTTTACAATTTATGATTAAAACTCTATCTACACAATATACATAGACATAAAATGTAAAATCTTAAATATCTTAGAAACAGTAGCCAATCAGTTGTTTTAATTGTCATATTTGAATTCAGCACATCAAAATACATAATAAATAGCACATTTTATCTCTGAAGCAGACAACGTCTCAAAAATTGTAGACCAGTGTTACTGAAGTCCTCAAATCGTGGTTTAAAGACTCTCCATGCCTGACTGGGCCCCTGAGACAGACCCGCCTCTCCTGGTACCTGGCGCCGTGTCTTCCCAAGGCAACATGGGGGTGACACTCAGTCACATCCCCCCCCCCCCTGCGATTTCTGCCAGGGTTCACACCATAAGGTGGCCAGCAGCAGCCTTTTAGCACTGTGCATGAGGGAAGGGATGGGAGCTGCTTCCAGCCGTGGGTGGGAGGGGGGGCAGGGATGATCTGGCCTGTGTCTTTGCAGAAGTCATCTCTTCTCCCCTTCCTTTCCCCCCCACTCCTCCATGTGGCTTGTCCCTTCCTGCCCGCACGGTGTCAAAAGGCAGCTAACACCTCCAGGCTGCTGCTGGCCGCCTCCAGCTACAGCGCGGGTTAAGCTCTAAGGATGCATTGTGCACCAGGGCCCAGGGAACCGGACTGCAGGGGCTTCAGCGGACTGGCCAGAGAAGTGGCTCAGCAGGGGAGGGTCCCTACGGGACGGAGCAGCTCCCTGGGGACAGGACGTGTGTGTGTGTGTGTGTGTGTGTGTGTGTGTGAGAAGGGAATGCTGAGCCTGAGGCCTGCTATGGAGCCTGCAGGTTCGGGGCGGGAACAGGCTGGAAATCACTTCCCTCCTCCCACCACCACTCCAGAGCTTAGCTGAGCGGCATCCCCGTGCCAGTGCTGTGCGGGGCAGGGCTTGGCTCCTCCTGGCCAGTGCCCCGGGGCCGAATCCAATAGGGAGCAGTGTGCTCCCCATTATAGGCCCATCTCTAGTTTTGTGGCTTAATGTTTCTCGGCTAAGTGATTTGCCATTAAGTGAGAGGTTGGTGTGGGATAGACAGGATGAGCTGAGTGGTAAGGTGCCACTCTGTAATTTAAAAAAAAAAAAAAAAGGAAAAATAAAGATCTAACTTGGGAATTATTTCCAATAGGAAAGTGGGCCTTTGCCCGTGGGACAGTTTTATGGGCATAAAGCCCATCGTGCACATTTTGAGCAGCCATCTTAGCAAATGAGCTCATTTCTCCTGAAATACGAATACTCTGGGAATATTATTGCTAAGGACTAATCCAATTCATTTCCCCCTCATTCTGACTGATTCCTGGGGTGTTTCCTTGCCATTTGCAAAAGCGCCTCGTGAATCACTTAAGCAGAAATTATAAAATTAAACGTGTGTGTATCCTTTTCTGACTCTAATCCTTGGAGCTGGACGGTCTGGGGGAGGTGTCAGAAAAGGACGTGCGAATGTGGGCAGGGTAGAACGTACGCTTCCGTAGTTGTCGCCAGCAGCACCTCTTTCCCCGACTGCTTAGTCCAGGACTTCGGGGACACTGTGGCGAAATCAAGCCATGCAAGCTGTGCTTAGTTAAATTCATGCATGTTGGAGAAGGTTGAATTTTGCCCTAAAACCCTGAAGGTCTGTAGCCTATACAAGAGGGTGTCCATTTCGTATCATCTTCTCTACTGTTTGTGGTTGATTACTATGCCATGTATCACCTGGTTGGAGCTGTTGAAGTTTCCTACCAGCTTTTGAACCAAACTAAAGACTGATTACAGCCACATTTCCAGAATTATTCATTCATTTTGTGTGCTGTGATTTTTGGGGAGGGGGAATATTTCAGAAGTGTCAAACACACACAGCTCCTGTTGCCCCAGCTCCCACTGGCCTCTACTCCGTACCATGGAAGGGATGTTCAATACCTTGCTCTAACATTCTATCTGGATTCGATCAGGGGCTATCTTGGATCCAGAGACCCCATCTAGGGACAGTCCAACTCCCTCCCGCCTTCACGTGTGCCTTAAGAATTCCTTATTGGCTGCCTTCAAGGTATCATGCAAAGTCAGTTTATTTTTTTTACCATTGTTTTCCTTCCTCTGGGCTTGATCCTCCACCACTGGAGTCAACAGAGAGTTTTATTTTACCACTGACTTCAGTGGCAACAGGATCAGACCCTTTGCCACTAGCTCATACGTCTCGTAAGTTACTTTTTCTTTGCTCTTCTTGTCCCTCGCTCTTCCTGTCTGGGTCATTGATCCCAGTTTAAATTTAGTATATTGTTTCTAATTTTTGTCCAGCTCTGAAATTATTTTGTGATGGGTGTTACAGATTGGGTCCCTCTAAGGTGCTGCGCTTCCCAGCTGGCATCAGAGGAGTGAATAGGAAAAAGAATTAGAAAATGTTTAATACATACTTTTTTTTTTTAATTTAGAGTTTGTGAACGGGCAGCTTTCCTAATCTGCTGTGAAATCACAGCCCATGTAGAATGTAAAGTACAAACTTACCCCTTCCCTGAGTCAGGATTTGGCTTTATTAACCCCAAACAGCAGTAAGATGACATGCATCAGCTCACACTTTCTCCTCAGGCATTGCTGTTCCAAGGGTTCCTCCCTCAGGACTGCTCAGCCTAACCCTGGATCCTCTCACCCTAGTGGACCACTTCCATCTTCATTGTATCCAAGTAGGTTAAAGAGAGACATACCTCAGTGAGTCAGCAAAACACTTAACACTTTCACAGCAGGATTGACACCTGCTAACAGGGTGTTTGTTTCTGGTAGAGCTGGAAAGGAATAGGTTTTCTGGCATGCAAAGATTTTCAGGATTTCAAAAATTTGCCCATTACACAATGGGGTGAAACCGAGACCTTTCAATGTTTTTTGGGGAGAGGGTGAGAGACCCTGCCACAATAGCCTAGTGGTAAAGACACCTGTCTGTCCCAGAATCACCACAGAGCTATTGTGTGTGTGTGGGGGGGGGTCTCTGTCACACACAGACACCCCCTCTCCAAAATTCCATCCTGGTGCTAAGAAATCTTTCCCGTTGAAACCAGCGCATTCCCGTGCAAGTCAATATTTTCAGACTAAGAACCGTTTTTGTCAGTAACTTTCTAACAAGCTGTAGTTTAAAAACAATTTTTCAACCTGTTAGAGTTGCAGTGATTCCACTGTTCTAACCTAAGACTTTGTGTAATGCCAAGAAATAGAGTAGCGTGGTGAATCTGGTCAGTGAATAGCTTCACCTGAGAGGTCAACATAGCTGCTGTAGAGAGCTCCGGAGAGATGGGGAACATCAGTGATACTCTAGGTAGGTTCTCTTTTTCTTTCAAGGACACTGTATCTTTAAAGCTCAGAATGTTAAACCATATTGCAGGCATATGCTCTCCATGCAGAAAACCACGTAACAATAAACCTAATGCTGAAAACCACATTAAAATGAGGAAAAATCACTTTGCTAATGTTTTGTTTTATTCAATTTCTTTTAGACTTGGAACAGAGTACAGTCTGCTTTTTGGCTGCTTACCAGAGAGCTGGCATGCTCTGCATGGCAGAAATGTAAACTTCTTTTTAGGGGGCCATTGCTTTTTCTTTCAAAGCCCTCTTCAGACAGTGTTTTTTTGGATTAAAAAATGTTAGCCAATTGCAGCCTTATGGGGAAGCCAGTATGATTGGTGTCTGAGTGGCTGACTTTTCTGTCCTGTTGGGAATAATGTCATTGACCTGGAGTCATTTAGATCTTGTTAGCCCAATGATTAGGGCTGTTGAGTTTTCAGCATGTCATCATTTTTGTAACCTTTTAAGGAAATAAACAGTATTTACAAAGGGAAATAAATGAGCATGGAGTCCACATTTATTTGCAGTCACGTCTCCCTAAATCAAGATGCTTTATTTGGATTTGCAGGAGAGCTGCAGTGCTTGACAAAGGCTGATTGATTTGGAATTTTCTGTGCCCTCATCTGGGTCGTATTCCCTATCAGACTGACTAACAGCAGAAGCAGCTGTTAAAAGGGTGTTTTTTGTTTGACTCCATGCAAAAAAAACCCAATCATATCTTTATTTGTAAATTATAGCCTGAGTTTGAATAGGGGAAGGTGATTTAGTAAAAGGTACTTGGACCAATGAACTCCATGCTTCTTAATTTAACTGAACCTCACCTGATTATTTTAATGTGAATGACATTATATATTATCTCTCTCTATTCATAAACCTGTCTACCAGCCTCTCGAGGTCAATTGCATGGCTTGCTTTCATCACCATATTTATCTGTCTTCTAGGGGTTTCAATAAAATTCAGTGATGGGTAAAGGTTTGATCCTGATCCCACGCTGTTTCTACACTTGTGTAAGTCTGGAGACTCCAGCGGAGATCCCCATGATTCACACTGTTGTGCGAGTCCAGAAAAGGTTCCCAAGCGAGTTTACTGCATAGGTCACTTCAGAAGAAGATGAGAACATGAAGTTTGTCATATCTGATCAGACCAATGGCCATGTAGCCTGGTATCCCCTGCCCTCTTGTATCTGCCAATGGCTCATACCCGATGCTTGACAGGAAGGCAAAATCCCATGTCATGTGCTTAGCCAATGCTATGCACAGAGGACTTCTTGCCTGCAGTGGTGGTCAGCTTGCTCACTGATGCTAGGGTGACCAGATGTCCCGATTTTATAGGGACAGTCCCGATTTTGGGGTCTTGTTTTTATATAGGCTCCTATTACCCCCCCACCCCCTGTCCCGATTTTTCACACTTGCTGTCTGGTCATCCTAACTGATGCTGAAATTCACCCCAGGATAGAGGATCTGCACAAGACCATTTTACAGTTCTTAAGTTAAAGGCTTAAATGAGGCTTGTGAGCCTAATGCTGATTTGATTTATTGTCCTTAATGTAATTTAATGCAGATATGTTATACATGGCTTTATCAGTCCACTCACTTCAGTAGAGGGCTCAATTCTGACCAGTGCTACTAAGCATTGCACGCCTTCACCTTGCACTGATATCAGCGGACGTTGAGGCTATTTCACATGCTGTACACCTGTTCCCTAGCCCTGGTATTGTATCTGCCTGCCTTATGTGTGTCTAGTGTTCTCTCCATGCATTCTCTTGGTAGCTCTTCTCTGTGGTGAAATCTGATCACTCCCATAGGTAATACCCCTTTTTGGGTACCAGCAAAAGCAAAATCAATGAGCGCGCACATCTTCCATTTCCTTGTCTTCAATTCTGTCTCTTGTGTTACCAAATACAAGGCTTCCTCCCTTTCATCTCGCCTGCTGCAACATTTGAAGAGCACTGTGCTTCAGATCAGTTCTATAATGAATGCTGAATAACTTTCATCTCCTGGTATTATTCTTTACAATTTCTCCTGCTTATTTTATAGATCTCCCAGTCCTCCCCACTGTCAGATTATATCTATATATCTGTAATAATATACATGTATTTTTAAAAAAATCTGATTTTTGGTTTCTCGTGGAGCTCTTTCTTCCTGTTTTGACTTTAAACCTGGCTAGGTTTCATTTTCAGCCACTCCTGCTGTTCCGTAAATATCTCCCACTTCTCTGTTGCTGATTTTCCTACACCCACTATAGAATCCCAATCAAAATTCCTGAGGGTGTGTTGCGCCTAGATCTCCATAAGGAAATAATGTGTGCGCTCCTTTCTGTAGCACATGCATTACTCTCAACTGCTCTTCAGCTCTAATGGTAAAGTCACAAGCCCTTCGGTGCTCCGAAACATTTGATGTATGGAATCCTGTGTAGCACAGTTTTTAAGATGTGGAGCAACCCACTGCGTTTGTTCATGCTAGCTATTCAGCAAGCCACATGAGAGAGGTGGTCCTCTCCTAGACACATGTTCAGCCCCTGCCTCACTTTCTGTAAATATTATACCAACCACTAGCTGAGTCATTTGGAATTCCTGATTGATCTGATTCCTGGATTTTGCCTCTATTTACTCTGGAGATCTGCAGTGACCTCCAGAATCCTTTCCCTAACTTACTGAATCTCTACCCCAACAAATGTCAGACCAATCTTTTAAGTAATTTTCTTCTTTCTGCAAACTCTATTATATCATCTCCCCCTGCGCCCCCAGTGATTGGTAGCAACCTCCCTCTGTTCTTAGGTGCCCACCCATCAATATGGGGAAAGTCCAGTCAGTGTTGGGATGTTACTGCTGCCTTTCAGTGCATGCATTCAGCTGGTATGCAGCAATATGGCATGCTGGCACCTCTCTGACTATCTTACTCTGCAAAATCTCAATTGTCACTAAAAACGACAAACAGCTGTAGCTTTTTTGATTGTGAAGAAACCTTCAAAGAGTGAACTGTGTGTAACTACCACCGAGATGTCCCTGGGACTCTGTTCCAGGTTCTCTGCAATGGTTCCGAGAGGTTTTTATAGCCTCTTTCATCTTAGTGAGGTGTTAACTCAGCTGCCCACTGATGATTTAAATGTGAAAGGTGTTAATTGTTTATTTCTCTGTGCAATACAGGAGAGGGAGGATCACAGAGCTGCACAATTTATTGCGAGTAACCTCTCATTTTGGTGCCACGGTTTGGTAGGCGCCATCTTTTATTTTCCCTAGTCAAATAGGACCCAAACCGGCTAGCAGTGGCCTGGGCATATTAAAGCCCCGCGGAGGGGAGCCAAGCTCAATGAACTGAGTGGAGCTCAGAGTGCATACACCATCCTAGTTTGAACATCTGCACAATCTGCTGTGAACAGGGTCTCATTTCTGACTCACATGGGCGGAGCTTATTTTGTGGGTGGTGCTTGGAAAAGTACCTAGTACCAGGTAATACAAACAACAGCATAAAGCACTAGGGACACCCACATCATTGCAAGAGCAAAACAAAACCTCTCCAAAGGGCCGTCTTCAACATACAGAGTACTTGGTAAGAACACCAGCACGTCACAGGCGACACACAAGGCGACCTTACCTAGGAGGAGAGGGACATTAGGACAGTCGTAATGCTGCAGGAACAGCTACCAAATAGCAGTGAGGCTGATCAGAGATGACAGACAGCGGCCGAAGGAAACTGCAAGAGTTGAAATGAGTAACAGCGATGAATCCTGGCACTGTGATCAGAAAAGAAAAGATGCATTTTCACTGGCACGTGGAGGTGGGAGAACAAGGACTCGCAAGAGAACAGAGTAACACGAAAGGCGTGAATGAAATTCAATCCGGAAATCAGTCAAAACATCTGCAGCCTGGAAACCGACCAGGGCTCAGTCCAGAAACTAGCTGCAGTGGTGAAAGAGCTGCTGGGAATGGAACACCCTTAGTTCATTTATTGTGGCATTTAGACAAGACCTATTTGACTGTGGCCATTGATCTATTTCAGCTAGATAGACATTCCCCTGCGGTCATTATTATCACCTCTCTCTGGAGCTCACTGTTTACACAGTCAGTGATATCCCATCCTTAAGCCCCTTCGTTTTCAGTTTAAACCGATTTTTACCAAAAAATATCCCGGGTTTTACAAAAAGTATTATTCATTTCTCCCCCGCCCCGATTTTCACCCTACTTTTGTATCATTCAAATAGATAAAAAAAATAACTTGTTTTAGTAGGAAAATACAATACATTGCATGAGATGTATATAGTACGATAACACATTTGTCTGTGTGTATATGCAAAGCTGCTATGTATTAGTCTAGAAGATATTTATACACACACCCACCCACCCACCCAAACAGGAGCACACGCAAGCTCTGAAGTGTGCGCATCTGAACGTACGGATGAATCTCATGCCCACCACGTACACATTTCAAGCTGCTAGCAGATAACCGTTTAAAGATTTGACACCCTAAAATGAGAAAATGAGAGTCTGTTTCAGAATACGGTTCAGAACACAAGGAAGTATTCAAAAGTTTAAAACAAAAACAGGAGAAAAGGATGAAGCTGAGTATACACGCTGCAAATGGTGTGGCCCGATTATTAAATGTAAATATTTATAGGCTAATAGTTCTAAATCTACAACAGTAAACTGTTTATTCAAATGAAAAGTTTTATTTGGGGGTTAGAGAGAGAGTGTTTTCTTAAACTCAGAGGTGGCATTGTGTTTTCAGTTCTGTTTTAGTTCTGCAGCAAACCATGTTGAATTCAATTCATCAAAGCGTTAATAAACTAAAGACTATTTTCCCTGTCCTTCCACCCACCACAATAAACCCCGATATTTACCCAAAAAAATTAAGTTTTTTTTCCACCAATTTTCACCTGTTTTTATTCCTACAACAAACACCGATAAATTCCTGGGAAAAATTAAACAAAATAAAAACTAAAAACGAAAGCCCTACCCATCCTGCAGCCAGCCAATTAGAAGGCAGATCATCTATACATACAGACTTTCTTCACCAAGAAATTACTGTAATTTATTGTAAAATTAATTTGACCAAATTTCTTTTTTCCAAAAAAAAAGTCCTGTGATCTGGATTCACATAAGATTCTGCCACCCTTATTCACTATTGAAATCAATGGAGCTACTTAATGAGAGCAGAAGTATTAGAACTGGGATTTAATCATATCCCTTGTTATTTTCCCTTGATTTTGGGGATCTTTCCTCTATAAGAACTATAACTTTTTTTTTTAAACATAAAGCTACACTTCAGCAGAACAGTGACCAGGAGCAATTCATGTTTGGAAGTAGTTAATTGCCAGACCTGGAAATCAAAATAAATGAAGACTACCTTCAATAAACTTCCCAGTAAGAGGGAAGTGTCACGCACAGGCAAGACTAACAGGGAATCTTGGGAAGTGTAACTTTTCCCATTGCTGTTTCTATGCAGATACGACTTAAACATACAAACAAACCTTTAAGAAAGGAGACAAACCTGAAGGAGACATAAAAGGAATAAGCAAAATAACTACAGAGATTAGGATTCTCTATACTAAGTTATTCAGATGTGTTACAAAAGGCATGATGTACTGTATCCAGCTCGTCCAATAAAGTGGCTTCAAAACGTACCTACAATCAAGTGCCTGGATAATACAGACTAATTGAAGTGAATGAAACTGCATATACTTAGCATTATCTGTGTAGCAACTGGGCACATTGGTGAATATCCCTCTATCTACACATCTCAACGGACAGGACCGCAGGATCCTTGCTTAATACAATTTAACAGATCTGAAATGGAGGGAATGCCAACAAACATTTCCAACTCCAGCCACTAAATGAGGAAACGTACACAGAAATTACAGATAAAAAAAATCTAAAGAGACTTTAGGGAATGTTCTCCTTTTTGTCCAAAACGCAATAAATGTGACACAAGTAACAAATCATCCAAAACAAAGTAGCTTACTATGCATATTGTCAAGGCAAAGATGCTGAGGTCACTGAAATAATTTGATGTTATTTTGGAAATGAGGAGTTTAAAAAAAAAACACCCTCAAGAAGTGCAAGTGGATAAATTGCCCTTTTTTCTTTGCTAACAATGGGCATGACTCTCAGCCAGGTAAATCTGCCTAGCTCCACTGAAACCGATCCCATTCTCTTGTGTTTTGCTTTACGTTTCATTTTGTTACTTTCCCAATATAGTGAAGGTCTGGCATTCCTTAAGCTTAAGCCCTCCCCTGCAATCCATTAAGATAGCCAAATGCACTTAGGCTGGCATGGCTTGGCTTACAGAGGTTCTGAGTATCTGTGTCTGTCACTGAATTCAGTGGGTGTTATGGGTGCTCAACAATCTCTGAAAATAGAGGTCACCAAAACCACACTTCAACAAGCGCTCCGCGTGCCCAGCTCTTCTCGAATATTAGGCCACTTATTTAGGAGCCTAATTATGATTTTAGATTCCTAAAATTTAGGCACCCACGATAGGAAAATTTTGGCTTGACGGTTTTTAATAATTCAGAGGAGAAAAATTAGCAAAGCAACGTCACATCTTGAAATGTCAGACGGACGAGGTATTGTACATCAATCAGCAACTCAAACAGCCTGCCTGACAGGGTATGAGGGACTGCTATTGTTCTGTACAGTACAGTTACAAGATATAAAGCGTACTCTTACAGCTGCTTCCAATGTCTAGGACAGCATTTACTTACTTATTTCCCATTCGTCTGTCCAGGAACCCAGGGCAGGCAGTGGGGGAGCTGGAAAGGAGGCGGGACGCCCTGCTATATCCTGCACATGTGTGGACATTATACACAGCTGGGATGGTAATTCAAATGCTTTCTATAAAGTATTGTGATGGGAAGCTAATTGTTTTTCCTTCTAAGCCAGCTTGAAGGTCTAGGCCTCATGTGGAACATGCTGAGTCAATGCAGAATATGACAATGGGGCAATATACTGTCCAGACTTCTACAAGGGATTTCCTTGTACTTGGGAGGGGAACTAGCAGAATGCAGGCCTGCTGTCCAATTTGTGCACAGTCTATTCATTTCAGACATCTGGATTCTGGGTTATACAATTGGATACACCTCTGGAGAGAGAGGCGCTCCAACAAGCAGGAGAGAGTGGAATTAAAGAAGGGCCTGACCCAAACCAGCAACAATGAGAAAATTCACTATGGAAAATGTCCAAATCTTTCTACATGCCTGGTGCGCAAGTTACGGCTAAAGACAAGCCCAAGCTCCACCATTTGGATCAGGATCTGAACTCCCAGAAAGTTCAAGGTGTTTAGGTCAGCAAGCTTGGTTCAGGTCAATCTCATATGTCCTAGCCAACATACCCTTAGAAGCGTGACATTAATGTGTCCATAAGGATGAACTGTTATTAAACAATTTCTCCAATATATATCTAAGGCACTTTCCTTTAGTCATTTGATTTGGCACTAAGTCATCCCCTTTTGAACAAATATGTTGTGAGCAACACAAATGTAGTCCCATATTTCATTTATACTTGAGTTACCTGGTGTCCCGCATATTACCCCTGGGCAATGATCTAGTACGTGATCCCTTCTGCACCAATACACTAACTCTGTTACAAGGAGCCACAGTTAAATGAAAATCCTACTTTTAACCGAAAGCAGGGGTCAAAATGAGGAAAAGGGGACCAGAAAATGGATCAGGACCGCATTGCACGTGGTGCTATACAAACAGAACAAAAAGATATACTTGGATCGTGAACTCCTTAGGGCAGGGAATAAGACAAGAGACCACAGATGGATACAGGCTGACTGGGGAGTATATAATTGGTTTATGGCTTGGTCCCTTTCTGTGTAACTGAAAATATCACCCCAGTGGGTTCACCTGAAAGAACTGGAATCCATTGCCTAGGCAAACCCATGTATATTCATAGGCAAATGGACATTGGTGCCTGCACGCTGACGAATTGTGCACCTCTATTAGCAGATCTCCAGGGGTGCACAAGGAGTTGTGGAATGCAGAATTGCGCCTCTCATTTCCTCGTATACACTTTGATTGTTAGCATGGCATTGGATTATGGAGCCAGCCATGTTCTGAAATTAATAAAATACTTCTCTGCAGCCTTCAGTACCCGTCAAAGCTTTCAAAACTCTTCATCTTCTGGTATTAAAAAAATTAGCAGCAATTTGCGATACTCGCAAATGAAGCAGGAACAAGTTTATTCCACTGAAAGAAGACATTTATATATTTTATTTAAGGCTGTCAAGCGGTTAACAAAATTAATTGCGATTAATCGCACTGTTAATAACACAATACCATTTATTTAAATATTTTGGATGTTTTCAAATATATTGATTTAAATTACAACACAGAATACAAAGTGTACAGTGCTCCTTTATTTAATTTTGATTACAAATATTTGTAAGACTGTACTGGGCTAGCTTGATTATCACTTCAAAAGTTTTTTTTCTCTTAATTAATTGGCCTCTCAGAGTTGGTAAGACAACTCCCACCTGTTTATGCTCTCTGTATGTGTGTATATATATCTCCTCAATATATGTTCCATTCTATATGCATCCGAAGAAGTGGGCTGTAGTCCACGAAAGCTTATGCTCTAATAAATTTGTTAGTCTCTAAGGTGCCACAAGTACTCCTGTTCTTCTTTTTTCTTTTTTAAGACATCTGAAAGCATGCTCCACACCCCATCCCTCTCAGATTTGGGGAGGCACTTCGGATTCTTAAACCTTGGGTCGAGTGCTTTATCTATCCTTAGAAATCTCACATTGGTACCTTCTTTGCGTTTTGTCAAATCTGCTGTGAAACTGTTCTTAAAATGAACATGTGCTGGGTCATCATCCGAGACTTCAATAACATGAAATATATGGCAGAATGCAGGTAAAACAGAACAGGAGACATACAATTCTCCCCCAAGAAGTTCAGTCACAAATTTAATTAATGCATTATTCTTTTAACAAGCGTCATCAGTATGGAAGCATGTCCTCTGGAATGGTGGCTGAAGCATGAAGGGGCATACGAATGTTTAACATATCTGGCATGTAAATACCTTGCAAGGCTGGCTACAAAAGTGCCATGCGAATGCTTGTTCTCACTTTCAGGTGACGTAAATAAGCAGTCAGCAGTATCTTCCCTAAATGTAAACAAACCTGTTTGTCTTAGCGATTGGCTGAACGAGAAGTAGGACTGAGTGAACTTGTAGGCTCTAAAGTTTTACATTTTGTTTTTGAATGCAGTTATGTAACCAAATAAAATCTACATTTGTAAGTTACACTTTCACGATAAAGAGATTGCACTGCAGTACTTGTATGAGGTGAATTAAAAAATACTATTTTTTATAATTTTTACAGTGCAAATATATATATTATTTTTGATTATAAAGTGAGCACTGTATACTTTGTATTCTATGTTGTGATAGAAATCAAAATATTTGAAAATGTAGAAAAACATCCAAAAATATTTAATAAATTTCAGTTGGTATTCTATTGCTTAACAGTGCAATTAATCACAATTAATTTTTTTAATCCCAGTTAATTTTTTTGAGTTAATCGTATGAGTTAACTGCAATTAATCAATGGCCCTAATTTTATTATATGGCGGTACTAGGTACACTCCAGAACACAATAAGAGAAATATATATATATATGGTGAGGCATTTTTCTCTCACCGGACACAAGAATGTCTGGAACTTGGTGACTGAAAATTTTGCATAAATTTCTAGTGGCTCTGCCACAGACTTCCTAAGTGACCATAGGCAAGTCACTTCATCTCTTTGTACACCTCTACCTCGATATAACGCTGTCCTTGGGAGTCAAAAAATCTTACTGTGTTATAGGTGAAACCGCATTATATCGAACTTGCTTTGATCTGCCGGAGTGCGCAGCCCCGCCCCCCCACAGCGCTGCTTTACCGCGTTATATCTGAATTTGTGTTCTATCGGGTCGCGTTATATCGGGGTAGAGGTGTATCTCCGTTCCTAGTGTTCAAAATGGAGCTAATACTTCCCTACTGCACAAGACACATGCTGGGATTTATGGTTCCTTCTCTTAGCCCTGCTGTCTTACATTGAGCAAATCCTTCCAGTCAGCATTTACTTATTTTTTCAGGCTATGATGTTTAAGAAAATATTATTACTTGAACATTCCATTTTTGGGGAGTAAGAACTTTCAGTCTGAGACTGAGTGGAGTGTCTTGGGTCTGGTCTACACCAGGAAATTAGGTTGGTGTAACGGCATCACTCAGGGGTGTGAAAAATGCTCACTCCTGAGTGGTGCAGTTAAACCAACATAACCCCCAGGAGAATGCTCCCATTAACCTAGCTACCGCCTCTTGGGGAGGTTGATTACCTACACTGATGGGAGAACTCCTCCCGTCGGAATAGGTAGCATCTTCACTGAAGCGTTATGGTGGTGCAACTGCTGCGCCTCGCCAGCGTTTTAAGTGTAGACAAGCCCTTAGTGCGGAACGCAGGGCCAGCCGTTCTGTGTTTACTGGCTTGTGCCATACTGAACTGAATGAGCTTTTTTAACCTTCAAAATTAATTATATAAAAACCCCAAAATAAAAAGTGCTTAGAAATGAAAGATGGTTTTTAATCACTGACTTGGAAACAACAAGATGGGTCAGTCATTAGCCACAATAGTGTTCAAAATAAGATGATACAAAAACCCAAACGCAGACTTGAAAGGACAAATCAGGTTTGCCTTTTGCTGAGATATCAAATGAAATGTAAGACCATAACATCTTCCTTGTGCAGAATCCCCAGTTGCATTCCCAAAGCTTTTTAGATCTAAATATTAGAGAAAACAGTGTTGTAAGTAGTATGGTCTAGTGTGGAGGAGTGTGGTCCATTGGTTGCAAAAGGGACCTAGGCACCAAGACTCCTGGGTTCTGCGTTCTGCTCCATCATTGACTCAGTGTATCTCCCTTGGCAAGTCACTGAGCTTCTCTTTATTTCAGTGTAACCCAATAACAAAATGAGGATAATGCTACTTCCTTACCTTACAGGAGAGTTTTTAGGCTTATGGTAATTTTGTTACTGTTACCGAGATCCTTGCAAGAAAGATGCTGTGATGCCTGATAGGGCCAGAAGTTTCATTAAGGCTCATCGCGTGCAGTTTGGGCTAAATTTTCAAAAGAGCTCAGCTCCCATTCAGGCATCCTGGAGGTCAGATTTGCAAAAGTTTAGTACACTGGGTGGTGAGATGTCTTGAAAACCTGGCCCCAGCTGTAGGTGCTGAGTGATTGAAAACTTGGCCACCTCTTCAGTGATGTTAATTGTTTACTTATTACTAGTAAAGTAGTAGTAAACCTCTTCCCACTGAACATCAACCTATTGTGCCTCTAACTGCCACTGTCATATTTAGGGTCTTCAAATTAAAAGTGAACTAAAGTTCAAACGGATAAAACACTTGCGAAAATATGGTACTGGCAGAAGGATGCAGCTAGGTCTATTTCATCTCTAATTTTATGTTTCTGTGATCTCTAGAACATGCCTCTCCTTGCAGGCCGGCTCCAGGGTTTTGGCCGCCCCAAGCAGCACCTCTCCCCCCCCCCCCCCCCCCCCAAAAAAAGCTGCGATCGCGATCTGCGGCAGCAATTCGGCGGGAGGTCCTTTGCTCCCAGCGGGAGTGAGGGACCATCCGCCAAATTGCCGCCGAATACCTGGACGTGCCGCCCCACTCCGGAGCGGCCGCCCCAAGCACCTGCTTGCCAGGCTGGTACCTGGAGCCGGCCCTGTCTCCTTGACTGCATTCCCAATCTGTTACATTTTGCTCTTTGCTGTACTATAAGGTGGAATGATAACTCTGGTTAACTTGGTTTTGGGGATGTCTCTTCCCCAATCTTTCCTACATGCCTTATGTTTGGAATATGAATAAGACTGGGGTAGACAAAATGTATCAAACATTGGAGGTTTGGCCAGGTCTGGAAGGTCCAAGATATTGAACATCTCCTTTAAAAAATTGTTCTGTTGAGGAGGAAAGAAGAGGGGATGAAAGCATTATTTCCATTTATGTCCCAACACTATATTTCAGTTGGAAACATAACTAGATAAACATTCTTTCCTTCCTCTTCCTCTAGGCTGGATGTTCTGCTTTGCATTTAACAACGGTAATAAGAATAACAAAGCTTTTTCAAGCAGACATCAGTAAAAAGCTGTTGCAAAGTTCTATTCTTGGTTAATTTCATTGCGTGTGTGTATGTGTGTGTGTGTGTGTGTGCGCGCACTCCATTCTTCTATGGATTTGTCTCTTGCTCTGTGAACAGCATGAGGGGGGGACTTTGGCTAGAGCATGCCCATCGTGTCTGGTATTTTTCTTAACCACCAGTGGCTTTGTGCATTCTGCAGCCTTTGACATGAAGTGAGTGGTCTGTTTCATCATCACCATTAAGTGGCTGAATGATGCGGGGAAATGCAAAGCCCCTGAGGTTAAGAATCCCGCAATATATAAATAGTTTTGGATGAGGGCAGGCATTAAAGTGAATGCAGATGGGTCTGTGGACTATTGCAAATTGCTCGCTTAAGAATGTCTGTGCTGTACATCAACCATTCATTCATCTTGGTTACAGCTTCAGTGATTTTTAGCAGAGTTGGATTAAGGCAGTCTGGGGTCCTTGGAACACCTCAAAACAGAGCCCTTCCCCCCCCCCCCATTGTCCACTTCCCACTAGCAGTGATGGTGGAAAGAGATACACGGGCTGTCCCCTAAGGAATGACAACAAGGGCCCACTTCCTCTCAGGAGTGGCAACAGGAGGGTCCTCTCTATTTCCACTCCCAAACCCGATAGTCGGGGTGGTAGCAGGGGCACTCCCCAATACCTAGAGATGCATGGGAAAGTTCACACTTCTCAGAGGTTTCGGGCTCTCAGTATAAAATATCTACCATGTAAGTTGCTTGAGTTTAACATTCCCCTGTGGTTAGCAGCAAAGTTTATTCAAAAAGGCTAAGGGCTTTTTTTTTTTTTTTTTTTTAAATATACCTTTGGTCTTGTGGCTTGCTTTAAAGTCTTATGGAAGTCTTACGTACCAATTTTCATTCTCACTATATTTCCATACAGTGTAATTTTTATGGCTAAACTAGAATTACTTGTGTTTGTACTTACTAAGTTATTTAAATATCCTGGTGACTCAGCCCAAAATGCACACAATCTCAATCTCTCTCTCTCTCTGCCTGCCTGCCTGCTACCCACACACAGTTTACTCGTGGTATATACTGCAAAGCGGTTTTAAAGTAGACAAGCTGAGAAGAGAGGCTTAGACTGAGTGACTAATATAAATTACAAAAGTTATTTCTCAGCCTACATACAGGAAACTCTGAAGTCAGTGAACCCTAGGAAAGAACAACAAATGCAATATGCTCTTTGTAATTTGCTTTGCATTTTCCTCCCAGTATTTTGTTTTCCTATTTGTTCTTTTGGGGGGGGGGGTGGAGTTGCTTTTCTTCCCCTCTCCCCCCCCACCCCCCCGCTTTTTAGCTGTGTTTCTTCACTCTTCAGAGCCAGAGGCAACAGCCAAGCAAGCACTATTGTGAGGTCATATCGGCAGATATAAGGTTGGGGTGATAGACTGTGCTGAATTTTCATTGACACTGTTCTTTCTAGTCCTCTTTATTTTCTGTCTGAAGACACTAGTTCTATTAAGTAGGCGCACATGAACAATCTCTCCTAAAAACAGAAACCAAGTCATCTTTTGATTTAACAGAGGAGTGTTGATTTATGCATCACAGGGTGGCTGGCCCTTTAAGGAGAGATGGGCTCAGCCTCGCTTATGACTGATCAGTTACCAGATGAAACTGATTAAGTGATTATAAAAGCCAGCCAGTGGCTCAGTTGAAAAGGGGAGCTGTGGGCACTAGATGGGCTTCTGTCACAGGCCCTAGAGAGATGCAAGGGGAAAGGCCGCTGGGTTTGTGCTGCCCACTTTGTTCAGAGAATAGCTTTATTTTGGTTTTGCTTTGAGTTTTATATGTGAAGAATAAAACTGTGCCCTGAAGGAAGGGCCTGAACAGACTTTGAACCTGGCTTTGTCCTTCCTGGGCTGATGGAGTCAGGCTAGCATCCTACGCAGGGGTTATGAACCTCACTCAAGAAAAAAGGGAGTGTTAGCGATTCTCAGCAATGCCAATGTTTTTAGTTTGCGTAGAGATGCAAGAGTCCTGAGTCCACTTCAGTGCTCAGAACTCCTGCATGGGAGCACACAGCTTCATTACTAGAGGGAAACGGTTGAATTATCCACAATGATGCAGAAAAGGCAGAAGTGTTCAATAAATATTTCTGTTCTGTATTTAGGGAAAAACGGATGATAGCTCATCATATGGTGGTGATCTATAGCCCTTGGTGGGTCCCTTGTTTATTTTGAATGTTTTGTGTTACAAGCTCAGACTTGCAGTAGCAATTGTGTTGACAAATGAAACTTAAATATGCGCAACTAACAGAGCTAGATGAGAAATCTGTCCCCTTCTTTCATCGACAAACGTATACATTCAAAAAAATTTCAGACAGATATATTGTAATAAGTGACCTCCTAATGGCACTGGGAAACATTGCTTTTCAATTTCATTTGACACAAGATATCACTTCTGTTACGAGAGGGACGTGGCTAATACCTGTGACTTTTTTGTGGGAGAAGTCAGGGGAATTTCATGCTACAGTTGGGATTTTCAAAGACGCCCAAGGAACTTTGAACTTTCAGTTTAAAGGTGCTCACCAGCTGAGCCAGTCCACAGGGATATTTTCCCGTGGTGCAGAAGTTTATGTCAATATTGCATTAGATTTCACCTTCCAAACCCACTGTGATGAAGCTGCTCTCCAGTACTGAACTTTTTCCAGGGTGCATCTGCACTGCATACAACTCCCTTTAGTTTTTGATAATTGCTTATCTGGAAACCAGTGACTGTGGGTGAGAAAGCATTAAAAAATAAATCAGTATCTTCTCTTAGAGTCAGCGGAATCCCTGACTAATCTATTAAGCCGTTCGGCCCTTAGAACTTGACCCCTCGCCTGGAAGCTTGTTAAACAGAATTCTTTCCCAGTGAAATGTTGATAGGAGAGTAAATTTACAACTTGCTCAGGAACAAGGAGACTTTACAAGTTATGTTTGGTGTCATCTTTCAGAATAAGAAGCCTCTCCATGCCTGACCGTGCTGGACCATCTCATTATATTTATGATTTTTTGTTTTGGATGAGGGGAAGGGATAACATATATCTCCAAACAATAATTTAAACTTAACAGCATGAAACTGAAAACCCAGCCTAAGAAAAACGTCTGAAGTTACTGAACCTTTAAAGACAAAACATATGTAGGGCTAATCTGCCTAGCATTCTCCTTCTTCCTAACTGCAACTGAAACAGTACCCCTGCTTTCTGTTACAACGAAATTCTCTGGAATTCCCAAACAGCCTTCCTGGAAGACTGGTAATCCCTTAACTGGAGCAAATTGTAACATATTTTCCCTTGACCAAACATCCGCACCTTCTCTGTTGCGTTGTGGTGTTCTCGCTCTCTCTCTCTTTCTGTTTTGGAAAAGGAGTGTGTTAGGTCATGAAGTCATCCAAAAACCATTAAAATTGCTGATGTCTTTGAAAGCCTTGTCCATAATAACCACATTTCATGCACACCTGAATGTATAGTACATTTTGTTGTGGCATTACTACAAATAACTTTAGTAATGCAAACAATCAATGTATAATATAGACTCATACGGTGTCTTTCATCTAGAAAGTTCCCTATGTGCTTTGCAAATTCATGTTTAGAACCGCAGTTTTACAAAGTGATACGTGAGATGCACCATGCACCTGTAATTGTGAACTTCCATTATGGCATCTAATGACCATGGATTGCATATGCAGTTGTGGTAACTGCACGGGCAAATCTAGGCACTCACATACTATATTTGTTTTGTATGTCGAACCCTAGCCTCCCTATTGCTAAGTTTGATCCTCAGAAGGGATCAATCACTATTGAAAAACAGTGGCCTCAGGTGGAACACAGCAGCCATACTGTTAGAAACACTCCTAAAAATATATTTTTAAGGATGGTAGAAACTACAAGGGGAAGATTTTCTGTAGATCAGCATAACATTAATGATTGCAGTTGGAATTTGGGTAGGACATGGTCATGATGAAGAGGATGGCCTTGTGGCTAAAGTATAGGCATGGGAGTTGGGAGATCTGAATCGTACCCTTATCCTGCACAGTTGGTCTGTCTCTGACCTATGAGCAAGTCATTTAAACTCAGTGCTTTGGTCCAGTTTCCTAAACTGGAATGAAAATACTGAACTACTTTGCAGGAGAGTTGTGAGGATTAATTCAGTGATGCTTGTCCAATGCTTAGGTGGAAGGTGATCTAGAAATGCAAAGTATTACTGTTTATTATTGTTACTTCTGCAAACATCACTATGGGATCTTTACTGACCACAAATGCTGAAGGCCTTCAAACGATTGCTTACCAGAAATATGGAACCACTACCCTTGCAAAATCCCTGGACCTCATATTACGCATTTGTTCAGTACTGACTTGGAGGGAAGAACGAGATGTTAAACAAAACCAGAATGATCTTTTGGCCTACAAAAGACAAGTTGGTCCAAGAAGAGAATAGACCAGCGAAAAGGCATCCACTTTTGTGACATGTCGAGGAAGTTTTGCACCACGTTTCCCTTAAAGGATTGCTTCAATTTCTCTATCACAGTGATTTTTTCTCCTCCTCCTTCATGTATTTTAGCCTGGTCATGAACAAACTACTAATACCCACTTCATGAATGACCCGTCCAAGTGGGACTCTCACCTTGGTGAAGAGAATTAGTGAGTTGCCCCATCCCAAGGGCACGATGTTGCAATCTTTGTGCACCCCCACTGACTTCGGTGCTAGTTCATTTCTATCTGCTCTCTCTATCAAAAGTGTTTTCAGATTTGCTCATCAACCAGATGGATTCATAGAATCATAGAATCTCAGGGTTGGAAGGGACCTCAGGAGGTCATCTAGTCCAACCCCCTGCTCAAAGCAGGACCAATTCCCAACTAAATCATCCCAGCCAGGGCTTTGTCAAGCCTGACCTTAAAAACCTCCTAAGGAAGGAGATTCCACCACCTCCCTAGCTAACCCATTCCAGTGCTTTACCACCCTCCTAGTGAAAAAGTTTTTCCTAATATCCAACCTAAACCTCCCCAACTGCAACTTGAGACCATTACTCCTTGTTCTGTCATCAGGTACCACTGAGAACAGTCTAGAACCATCCTCTTTGGAACCCCCTTTCAGGTAGTTGAAAGCAGCTATCAAATCCCCCCTCATTCTTCTCTTCTGCAGACTAAACAATCCCAGTTCCCTCAGCCTCTCCTCATAAGTCATGTGCTCCAGACCCCTAATCATTTTTGTTGCCCTCTGCTGGACTCTTTCCAATTTTTCCACATCCTTCTTGTAGTGTGGGGCCCAAAACTGGACACAGTACTCCAGATGAGGCCTCACCAGTGTCAAATAGAGGGGAACGATCACGTCCCTCGATCTGCTGGCAATGCCCCTACTTATACAGCCCAAAGTGCCGTTAGCCTTCTTGGCAGCAAGGGCACACTGTCGACTCATATCCATCTTCTCGTCCACTGTAACCCCTAGGTCCTTTTCTGCAGAACTGCTTCCTAGCCATTCGGTCCCTAGTCTGTAACAGTGCATGGGATTCTTCCGTCCTAAGTGCAGGACTCTGCACTTGTCCTTGTTGAACCTCATCAGGTTTCTTTTAGCCCAATCCTCTAATTTGTCTAGGTCCCTCTGTATCCTGTCCCTACCCTCCAGCGTATCTACCACTCCTCTCAGTTTAGTGTCTTCTGCAAACTTGCTGAGAGTGCAGTCCACGCCACCCTCCAGATCCTTAATGAAGATATTGAACAAAACCGGACCCAGGACCGACCCCTGGGGCACTCCACTTGAAACCGGCTGCCAACTAGACATGGAGCCGTTGATCACTACCCGTTGAGCCCGACGATCTAGCCAGCTTTCTGTCCACCTTATAGTCCATTCATCCAGCCCATACTTCTTTAACTTGCTGGCAAGAATACTGTGGGAGACTGTATCAAAAGCTTTGCTAAAGTCAAGGAATAACACATCCACTGCTTTCCCCTCATCCACAGACCCAGTTATCTCCTCATAGAAGGCAATTAGGTTAGTCAGGTATGACTTGCCCTTGGGGAATCCATGCTGACTGTTCCTGATCACTTTCCTCTCCCCTAAGTGCTTCAGAATTGATTCCTTGAGGACCTGCTCCATGATTTTTCCAGGGACTGAGGTGAGGCTGACTGGCCTGTAGTTCCCCGGATCCTCCTCCTTCCCTTTTTTAAAGATGGGCACTACATTAGCCTTTTTCCAGTCATCCGGGACCTCCCCCGATCGCCATGAGTTTTCAAAGATAATGACCAATGGCTCTGCAATCACATCCGCCAACTCCTTTAGCACCCTCGGATGCAGCGCATCTGGCCCCATGGACTTGTGCTTGTCCAGTTTTCCTAAATAGTCCCGAACCACTTCTTTCTCCACAGAGGGCTGGTCACCTTCTCCCCATACTGTGCTGCCCAGTGCAGCAGTCTGGGAGCTGACCTTGATTCCTTAGCCATGTACCAGGCTCTTTATGGAGACTACGTCCTGGGTGCTTCGAAACAAAACTACCACCTCCCCTCCATTTGAATCTTCATATGATGCCCAAATATATTCGTAAACCTGATAATTTTCTGTATGGCCTAAGAGGTGAGTTCCAGGGGTCATCTGCTGTCTAGGAAGCACTTGTCTAACTGGATCAGGAGACGTATTGCAATGTTCAGAGTTGGCTACGATCCCAGTCCCTTATGGTCTTTAAGTCCATCTGACCAGAACAGCTGCACTTACAGCTTCCACTAGGTGTCTAGATTTGAAATTTGTCATATTGCCACTTGGCAATCAGGCCATATCGTTCACAAATGTTATAGCCTAGATAAAGCAGCCAAGGCAGACTCCTGCTATTACAGAGAGACTTTCCAGGTTCTCTTTCCTTTATTCCTCAGTCTGTCTTCCCTACCCCCATGGAATGGGGAAACCATGATAAAAGTCTAATGGGAAAACATGGGCTTGTTTACTGTAGCTGTGTGTGAATTCCTTGCAACCATTTCTTCAAAAGATACACACTCCCCAGCACTCCTGACCATTTCAGAGGTCAAGGTTGAGGTGCAGTGGCCATGCAGGGGACACATGCATTACCACTCTCCATGCTGTGTCTGCTTGTTGGGCGCATGAGGACTCCCATCTCCAAAGCTGTCAGCTTGGCTCTTTTCACAAGCACTGAATTTTTTTTTTTTTTTTTAAGTGGGCTAAACAACACACACGCATCTCAAAGAAGAAGGGCCTTGTGGTTAAAGCACTGGAGTAGGTGTCAGCAGATCTGGGTGGACTTGAGTCTTGGCTCTGCCATAGGTTATGTGTGACCTTGGTCAAGTCAGTTAAGGTAATTCTGCCTTGAATCTTCCTGTTTGTAAAATGGGGATAATATACCGCTCCTTCACAGGGGCATTGTGAGGGATGATGTTTGTGAGATGCTCAGATACTATAGGGATGGGTTCCATAGAAATGTCTATCATAAATTCAAGCAAACACTGGTTAAAAAGCAATATTAAAATGCAATTTGATTCCTACTCTGGTCCCCCACTGTCCCCAGTAGACAAAGCCTTGGAAACACTGGTGCCTTTGCATTTTAGCTTCCCTGTTCTCACGCTGAAGACTAGAAAGTACAGGTGAAAAAGACCTCTATGTCTCGCATATCTCCCCAGTTGTCCATGCAGAATGTACTCTCTCCAGTATATTCTCCAGTATTTTGTACAATCTAGTTCTTAAATGTAAACCATTGTTGTACCTTTCCGAGGCATCTATGTGAACTGCAGCGGGATGCGGAATTCCAGCCATGGGAGAGGGAACATCCCAGCGTGGCCCCACCCATGCACCATCCGCCCAGTGCTCCGGGGCTGGGGGTGTTCCGCCAGCCCAGCTCAGATGGCTTGGTGCCGGGGAGCCAGGGGGCTGCTGTGGGGGTGCTCTGGGCTCCATTGGGGAGGTGGGGCAGAAGGGAAGGTGGAGGGGCGGTGCCTCCCCCAAGGGCCGCCCCCCCCAAGGGCCGCCCATGTTTGGAATGCAGCTATAGAACAAGGTAGCACTATTTATTTTAAAGACTAGAATGAGTCCTGTATCCTCTCAGCCAGAGGTAGGGATAATTTGCCATAAATGAGTGATCATTAGAGGTTGTCCTGTGATAAATGTGCCCATTGGATGATATGTTCTGATGTCAGTGGAAGCCTTTATCTCTCATTAGCAGAGACCTCTGCCCGCCTAGTCCAGAAAGGGTTGGGAAATTTGGTCTAAATTAATAGATTGGAGTTCTTTTGCAGCATCTGTCTTACAGAGGCCAGCACCAAATGCCGCAGAGAAAAGTCATAGTCAACACCTATGGAAAAAACTGTCTATGGGGTAGTTTCTTCCTAACTTCAGGCAATTAGTGTTTTGCTTGCACCCTGAAGCACGAGGGTGTGTCTCTCTCTCTTTTTTTATATTGAGAAGGCTTTGGTCAGTCTCTGGACCATTTTCTTTACTCCTCTATGACTTCTAACTTGACTATGCTCTTCAGTTACTGTGTCACATTTGAATGTGATGCTTTGTGGTAAGATGGAAACAAATATGGAAACATTTAAATTTAAATTTTATATCTCTTGGCATCACCCTGGCGACATCCCATACACCCAGCTCTATCAGCGGAAAGGGTGGAGACCAACTTTTCATTCCTTGCAAATCAAGAACGAAGGAGCCTGGGAATGGGGAAGGAGACTCTCAAGGGCAATGATTGAAGTCGGGCCAAGCATGGCAAAGGAGAGGTCATGGGTTATATCCACTGGGGTCCCAGCTCAGCAATAACAGTGCAAATCAGCGGATATCCTCCTTATTAATTTCGTCCTTAATGTTTGGGTTTAGTGGATTCTTTTTACTGCATCGTTTTAGAACAATAGTTGCTGCAGAACGTATTAACTTTCTCAAACTGATCCAAATACTTTTACCAGATGACTTGATCTCTCATGCCAAAGTGCACTACACTTGCAACTCTTTGCTGTAGGCAATTTCCCTTTGAAAAAATGCCCAGTCCTTCATGATAGTGGCTGAAGATGCAAAATAATTTGATAAAAATTCCCAGACATCTCGAGGGATCTGAGATTGTCCCACCAAGAAAGAAAAGATCCGTTTGTTGCCCCCCCCAACCAAACAACTAATTATCCCCATTTAGAAACTGAACGTTCCTTTCAAAATCCTTTCTGTCCCAGCCAAATCCAAAACCCAAGCCAACAGCTGAAAGTTGTACCATCGATTTCCATGTAAACGTTCTTCAGATAATTACCTGAGGAAGCATGTTCCAAACCGCAATGCATGGCATGCTGCCAGAATGATAAAGATCTGGCATCGTCTGGGAAGAAGGGTCAGTGCAAATCAAACACAAGCCTGATTTCCAAATGAAAAGGAAATAAAACCTCCATATGCAGGCATGTATATAGGCCAGTCATTAAACATAACTGAGCAGGAAAAATAACTCTGGCAAGAAAAGGCAAGTGTGTTTATTAGCCATTCAGGTCACACACTCTCCAGCACTGCATTTTGTTAGTGTTGCATTGGAAGAATTCAGATTGCTCATTCATTTTTAGATCTGGAAATATTGTTACATGGCTGGTGGCCTGGCTAGACAGCTAGTGGCAATGGACCAGAATAGAATAAGGGTCCTGCAGATAATACTACTGTGATCTCTTCATGTCCCCATAGTCAAGAGCAGATGGCACAACTCGGAATGGCTTTAAGGGGGATTGTGCTACTGGAAGTGTCCTCTTTTGCCCGAGATGTAAAACCCAGGTCCTGACTACTTGTGGTCATTAAAAACCCTACGTTTTATTTCTGCCAGAGCAAAGGTGTAAACCCAATTTTCTTGCATCAGTTCCAGTGTTGATGTTTACATCCTGGTCTGGTAGTATCCCCTGTCGTTTCAGTTCACGTCCTGCCCTAAATTCTTCTGTAGTGTGACTGTGCTCTTCTAAGAGCTGCCCTATTCTGCCAAGAAGAGGTCACATATCAGTGGATGAGGAGTAGTTCTTCAGTATAACTGAAGCCTGCAGGTCTGTTTATAGAAATGAGAGTATGTTCAGAGTGCAGGAGAGCTGGAGCTTGAGAAAGAGGCTGCTTCCTGTGGCATGTAACTTGCTTACTGTCCATGTATGGTACATTCAGATTTCCAGGAAGCGGAGTTATGGATTCTAACTAACTTAGCAGAGATCCATAAGAGTGAGGTGAGAATTCATCTCAGGAGAGGGGATAGGGAAGGGAAAAATGCTTCTCTCAGATAAAAATCCCAGACTACTTAATCTAAATCGATCCAATTAGATCTCACTGAATGCCCCAGGTGAACAAAAGGAGTGTGGGGAAGTAGCACAATATTTATCCTACTTGGGAACAGAATAACTGTCATCACCAATATCTTGACCTTCTTTCTCTGCTGGTCCTTTCCCCCTTGGAGATTCAATGATCAGATGGATTTACTGTCGGAGTTAAATTTCTTGGATGGAGATTACAACTGGCTGGAAAACTATTCCATTTCATGAAAAAATTTGAGGTTTTTTGTGTTTTTTGTTTTAATGCGGAACAAAAATTTGAAAAAACTTTGGCTGAAAAATTAGATTTAGTAGTATTAGTATTTTATTAGACTAGGTTTTTTATTTATCTATCTTAGTGGCCTAGAAGTCACACTGAAATAACGATCTCAATTCCAAAATTCCATGCCAGGCAAAAAAGCCCTTTCCTTCTTACTCATAAATGCAGGTTGTCTGGCCTTTAGTTCAGTGTTATCTGTTTAATCCCTTTGGGGAACGATTAAATCAATTGAATGTTTAGTGAATTTAGTAACTGCCAACTGTATCTGTGGCATGCACTCACCACTCCCTCTATTTCATTCATTCTTGAAGTTCTATGCACCCTAATCTACCCTCACTTAGAAACTTTAAGCCATTTTTGTTCTGCGCTATGTCCTATGGGGGGCAGCATCACAAAAGTCAAATTGCCAGCTATTTGTAGTAGTCCTAGGCCTTGGCTACACTTACCCGCTAGTTCGGCGGCTGGCAATCGAACTTCTGGGTTCGACTTATCGCGTCTAGTCTGGACGCGATAAGTCGAACCCGGAAGTGCTCGCCGTCGACTGCGGTACTCCAGCTCGGCGAGAGGAGTACCGCGGAGTCGACGGGGGAGCCTGCCTGCCGAGTGTGGACCAAGGTAAGTTCGAACTAAGGTACTTCGAACTTCAGCTACGTTATTCACGTAGCTGAAGTTGCGTACCTTAGTTCGAATTAGGGGGGTAGTGTAGACCTGGCCCTAGAATGTTTTATCGGGTTACTTCTATTGTGCTCTGCTGCTTTTGTGAATGTGTACAATGGGCACAGGTGTGTTCCGGTAGTTACAGCGCTGGGAAGGGAATCAGGACTCCTGGGTTCTCTTTCGGCCTTTGTTACTTTCTTGTGTACACTTTGACGAGTCACAAAGGCCAAAATTCTCTGACCTGTTTTTGAGATACCGAGACTCTGATTTTTTTTTCCGAGGTGCTGAACACCCATAATTACACACTGAAGACAGCAGGCGCCGCAGCTGTTCAGCACCTTGGAAAATCAGGCCTCTGATCAGTGGACACTGCTGAAAATGTGGGTCTTGGCTTCCCTGTGCCTAAATTTTCCATTCAGTAAAATAATAATAATAATACTTGTCTCTCTCATAAAAGCTCTATGGGACTGAGTATTTGGGTGCTTTGAGAGCCTTGGATGGCAGGCCCAGCTGAACTTACATTGCTTGTTTTCAGTAGCCCATCTAGCAGACTCTTTTCTCAGAGCCTTTGTTGTGGTTCCGTGTACGCTTAACATGTCAAGTCATGAGAGGTTTTCTAGTACTGACAATTGAGCTGAGGTTGCCCATTCTAGGATAAAATTCAGATTGTGAGGTCCCGTGGATAGAGCATGGAAGTGGGATTGGGAGTCCGGGGTTCTGTTCCTGATTTCTGCCACTTTCTGCCTCCATTTCTCTCCCACCTTCTGTTTTTTCCCCCTATTTATTTAGATAATAAACTTTTCAGAGCAGGAACTCTGTGTTTTACAGTGCCCTGATCTCATCTGGGGCCTCCTAGGCATTATTGTACTATTTACTTTTCAGTAGATTTTTTTTTTTCTCTCTTGCAGATACCAATGATAAGTCTCAGCTGTAAAAGCCTGTGGAATTTTACGCTGCATCTTAGTAGCACAGCCAAGTTACTATTCTCCCTAATGGACAGAGACTCCCATGATCTGCAGAGCCTTTTTTGGTCACTAATAAATCAAAGCTCTTGTAATAACAGACAGAAGGGGTTTTAATTTTTTATTTAAAAATTTTAATTCTTTCTCTGCTGACTGCCGAAAACGTGATTCATTTCAGGTGCAGATTTTTTGGAAATATTTTCTCCCCTCTTCCCATGTGTTTCATGAAAAATTCACATACAGAGTGAGATGCTCATGAGCTCTTCTGAGATAAGAACTTAATTTATTTACACTTCATCATTCCAGCGATGGCCTAGAGACTGGCTGGGAATTGGCTGTTCCAGCTTTAACAGGTCACAGCCTGGAGAGAGGCAGCTGGATTTTCCTCAAGAGCAGTCGTCAGCTGTTGGAAATCTCTTGAGACTTCCCTGGCTTCTCCAGATTCGGCATTAACTTTTCTTTCCTGTAAGGAATTATGTTACATGCTGTAGACTCTTTAAGGAAAAGGAGTAAAGTGTAGATTGCTGTTTTCTAGTGTTTATGGAGCTTACAGAGAACGAGTAATTGGTTAGACCCTATCTTACTTTCACAAAGACAGCGTAAAGGAAAAGGACCATTTCCTACTCCAGTGTGACTTAAAGAAAAAGCATCTGGATACATTTCTAAGCATCTTTTGGCTTCTGAGGCTCAGGCAGAAAATAGAAGCAGTGCATTCAAAGTCACGTCTCTTTCCCCCATCGTGTCTCTTTTCCTTCCCCTATCTCCTTTCTTTAAGAAACACTTTTACATTGGATGAATGTAGATGCTTTAATGTTATATCATTAACATACGAGGTCAGCCAGCCTAGCTCTCATCTTACACTGATTTTACAGTTGTGTAACTCGGTTGACTTTAGTGGAGTTACTCTTGATTGACACTAATATCACAGAGCCATGTTAAATACGTACTATAAAATATTCAGGATGGGCAATATCGCAACGTAGCATTGCAGTAAAAACCTTTAACATCTGCATTTCCTGACCCTCTTTAATATACAACTCTGCAAACCTGGCATTGTATTAAGTGATGTTTACTTACTACTAATAGGTATCTAAATAAGGAACTTGGGTCTCTTAGCTCTTTGATCAAGCAGTCCTGCTTAGATCTAATCCAGATTTCAGTGACTTGCCCCTTTACTGGCAGATGTTGAGTTTACTCCTGTATTTCCAATGGGCACAATAGTGATCACTGAAATTTCCCCCTCTGAATGGGGGGGAAATGTAATAATGATTACCTGTAGTATTTTTCTTTCAAGTCCTTCTGATTTAGAACACTCAGCTTAGTGCTGTCCACTGTAAACTCCACATTACATGATGTTGCCCATGAGCTTTGTGGGTAAGACCACAATACTTTAACCATAAAAAGCCAGAATGTCCCCAGGACATACCACTGTAGAACATCATTAATTTATCATGGGTGGATTGCACTGTAGCTTGAACCATGGGCATTTTGGATATAAGCTTACTTAATTTTTTCCCATGCAGAACAACTAAAACTCTCTGGGAGAAGGAGAGGAAAGTGGGAGGGAGAAATAGAAAGAAAAAAAATTAACAATGCTGTTTAGTGGCATTTAAAATTTATGGTCTGTGAAAAGCATAGAGAAATAATTGAGTTAGGAGGGAAGAGTTACTAGCCAGGACATAATTAACCCAGTTAATATAAGGCTTCATGTTATACCTTCACAATGGGAGTACTGTCCATTTAATCATGGCAGGAAGGGGCAGCTCTTTAGCTGGGGTTAATCGCCACAGCTCAAGTCAATGGATCTGCTCTGGAACACTTGTTTCCTCTTGGAGGTGTTGATATATTTTCATGTATGATGTGGGTGTGTCACGGTTAGGTAAGCCATCGTTGAGTGCTGACCCTGTCCAGTCCTCAAGTTGAGATGCGAGAGCCACACCACCTAATTTGTTGCAAGCAATCTCAACAAGCTCAAGAGAGTTTTCTGTGATCTCTAGATGCATCATTGACCATGGGTATGTCTTCCTTACCCGCCGTATTGGCGGGTAGCAATCAATTTATCTGGGATCGATATATCACGTCTCATTAAGACGCGATATATCGATCCCCGAACGCGCTCACCGTCGACTCCGGAACTCCACCAGAGCGAGCGGCGGTAGCGCAGTCGATGGGGGAGCCGCGTCCGTCGATCCCGCGCCGTGTGGACCCCAGGTAATTCGATCCAAGATACTTCGACTTCAGCTACGCTATTCGCATAGCTGAAGTTGCGTATCTTGGATCGATTTCCCTCCCCCCCCCGGTGTAGACCATCCCCATGTCGTTGAGCACTCCAAGGGCTGGTCTACACTGGGGATGGGGGGGATCGATCCAAGATACACAACTTCAGCTACGCAAATAGCGTAACTGAAGTCGAAGTATCTTGGATCGAATTACCTGGGGTCCACACGGCGCGGGATCGACGGACGCGGCTCCCCCGTCGACTGCGCTACCGCCGCTCGCTCTGGTGGAGTTCCGGAGTCAATGGTAAGCGTGTTCGGGGATCGATATATCGCGTCTTAATGAGACTCGATATATCAATCCCGGATAAATCGATTGCTACCCGCCGATACGGCAGGTAGGGAAGACATACCCCAAGGGTTACTTTAGTTCCTCAGGCTAATCAGCCCCCCTTGCCTTAATGCACACTTAAGCAGTGCATTAAAAAATCAATTTCTTCTAGTTATGGTGCTTAATCATATTTCCAAAAGTACACAATGGCGTCAGAACTTAAGTGATGCATTTTCCTGAATTGCTTATTAGGGGATCTTTGCTCACACATGTAGCTTCCATTATCAATGGGATTATCTGAGGAAAAGACTCTTGTGCATCTGTGGAACTATGATTCTTCTGCCTATGGTATTAGGCTCCACTTCCTTCCCAAAAGAAAACAACTGAACTAAAATGCGAGGGGACCAGGTTTTCCATAGTGGAAGTATTAAACCTTTCTAGCAAACTGCTGACAGCTTGGGCAGCACTTCATGGTTTGTCTTTTGAGTCTGAGGTGTTGTTGGTCCCCATTTGTCATGAAAGATGTTTTGAATAAGATTGCCTTTAAGATTTATGTTGCCAGCAGCTGTGTGACCTGTGATGCCGTGGTACGAGTTCCCTTTCTGAGTATTATGCAGAATGCTGAGATGGTCCCATTTTTCTGGTCAATGCTAAATGTAATAACTCACTAATTGAAAAATGCGGAGGGAAATTAGTAGTTTCTCGACAGAATTAAATAATCCACATACATCTGGAGTCAGATACATATTTCCAAGGGGTGGGGAATGGCAGAGCAATGCTCTGTGCTCTCCAGGGACTGTAACGCTGTAAATATTATTTCTTACCCTGAGAAACTGGCAAACGGAAGGGTGCTTGGACGTCTCTCTCTAAATGTACCGACAATACTAATGCTACATAAGTATTTGAATGGATTCCTGTGCCTACCCTGAGAGCAAATGAGATTGAAGCCAAATTATCTTGCTCAAAGGAAATTATAAACAGTGAAATGTCTCCTGTCCAAATTTCACAGGAGATGCCTGGACAGATGTCTCTCGGCCACGGGCTAAATGCAACATCAGCAGAGCTTTGGAGATTAGAAAAATGTAATTTTACCTTCTATTAAGCAGAATGAGAAATCCATATGCTTTCCCATCCTATGATTTTGAATTAATCTTCCACAAGGCTTGTCATTTCTGGTGAGCTGTAGATTGAATCCAGGCATGTTCGCTCCCTAAGCCTAATTTACAAGTCATTATTTAAAAAAAAAAAAAATTCCTTCAATACCAAAGGACCCAAACGGATTCTCAACAGTTATTTAAAAAATAAATAAATATAATAATAAAGAAAAAAAACACCCTAGACTGTGTTTTAGCTGCCAAAAGTTGAGAATCAGGAACAATGAAAGATGAAACCAACCTACTTGGCAAATGTGATAGAGGCAAATATTCCACAGGTCATTTGTCTCACGTCAATTTGAAATTTGCTTCCTTGGAGATTCTGCTGTGGTAAAGTTTGCCTTCTAGATGTTATCAAGGAAACAGTGGAATTTCTTAGTAATTGAAATAAAGAATTTTAGGATGTGTGATCTGGATAGCAAAGCTGGGTTCCTTCTCAACCATCTCCTGCTGTTCTCATCCGCTTCATTAGTCGTACTGGTGTTTACTGTTAACTTTTTAATTCTAATGTTTCTCAGTTTTACGTGAAACACTGCGAGTTCGAAACCATTAAATTACCTCCCGTTCTCTGATAATATTATAGGCAGAATAGTGCCCTTTTGTATTTGGGGCACCCATCACTACTTGACCACGCTTGTAAAGTAAAACATCTACTTTTCCTGTGCAGTAACTGATTTTACAAGATGTCTGGTGATCTGTTTGTTGTTCATAGCTATATTTCAATAGCGCCTCAAGACCAATCAGATTGAGCCTCCATTGTACAAGGAGATGAACAAATCTTGTGTTATGGTAGGAATCAGCAGATGGCACTGTTGCAGTCTTAAAGTTTTTTCTTCGTGTATAAGCAGTGGACAGCTCTGGATGAAATGCTTTCTTGATGAATTTTTTTATGGGTGGAACTGTTGCAAATAGCAAAAGTTTGCTCACTACCTTACTTAGTCTTTCTAACTAGAGGTCATTTTGGGGGCAGAGTTGCTCCTTGGTAACTGGGCATTGGTGTTATGGAGAGATTTCCTAAAGAAGGCATTGCCTATATACTCTTTGACCACCAATGCTCAAGGACTGGTGTATATATTGTTAATAAAACTAATTACACTAAGAAAATACACAGACTCTGTTACTGCTTTCTCCTTTAATGGGAAACAGACTTGCCAGGCCCCAAAATCTGCTTCCACTCATCAAAGGGGCGACCGTATAGAAAATAGTCTCTGCCCCAAGAGCGTACTGTCCATCTTTAGGGGAAGATGAGGCTCTATTAATGGTATGGAATAACCTTTTAACAGAGCAAATCTGTTGCCACTTTTTAGTTGTAACCAAGGGGCAGTTAGAAGCATAGAATATCAGAGTTGGAAGGGACCTCAGGAGGTCATCTAGTCCAACTCCCTGCTCAGAGCAGGACCAATCCCCAGACAGATTTTTTTTGCCCCAGATCCCTAAATGGCCCCCTCAAGGATTGAACTCAAAACCCTGGATTTAGCAGGTCAATGCTCAAACCACTGAGCTATCCCTCCCCCATATTCACTGGATCTAACGTAGGTTTATTATGTGTGGAGAAAGGATTTGAAACACTGGTTAGTAGGAATTCTATTTAGACTTGATAACACAGCTTCGTGCAGCGACCTTGAACTCCGCCATCTTTGTGGGAGGCAGTTTGATGAGACCCTTTCTTGGTTAGTGTGCAACACTACTGCATTTCCCTCTCTCCCCATTGTGTCTTTCTGAGGGAAAATATGTTCTTTCCACAAAAACGGAGTCTTCATGACACAGGCTTCCCCGGTGAAGAGAGGGCCTCTGTGAGAGTTTTATCCCAAATGGTGGCCGTTTGCAGCAGTCAATGAGTGAGACTACTGCACAGTGGCTGTTTGCAATAGCTGTTTAGCAGATAATAACTTATGCATTAGGATGGAGAGTGTACGTTCCTCTGACCACATGAAAGTAACTGTAACCACGTTGATGGCCAACTTCACAGAGAGCTGAATGCCTCTTTTCTTAGTCCCTCTAGAACTCTGGGTCACCATGTTCTCATTTAATCATGGCACAGATAGGGGAGCCCAGCGTAGTAAACTGCAATCAAGTTTCCATTGTGACTTTGAAACAAAGAATTTTAGGGTCCTGGCCTCCATTTTTTATGCCTGCAGTTTCTGGAGGCAAACAATTGTCGGTAGACTTTAGGACAACAAACTGATGTGCAGGTGCAAATCAGGTAGTTAGATCTTCAGGTAGCTTAAATGCCCCTCTCGTTAATAACAACTGCATAAATGGGGGCCTGGCTGAAAATGATGTTTAAAAGTTAAGTGTTGATTGCTTAAATATTTAGTCATTTTTGATCCAGTTTAAAACCGGTTTCTAGTCTCTCCAAACTGCAGTCTCCCTTCTCAGCAAGGTGACAATCGCAAGTCAGGTAGAAATCTCCTGGCTTGGGACTTTTAAACTAGGTTGGCAGGAGTATTAGAACATGTACAGGGACTGGCTGATCTAATACAGCTTTTCCATCTGTGACTTTTTATATGAATCAGAGTGAAAAGAGGTTCTAGGGTCTGGATGAATGGTCATGTGTTGAATGGTCCTATTAATGAGCCAGAGATAGGAGGAAAATAATAGTTTAGTGGGATGTTATAGATATTTTACCTTGCCTTGTAGCTTCTTTCTTGTTTAAGAAAGGGACATGGGGGGAGGGGGAGGAGGAGTTTTACCTTACCCAGAAACTGTCAGACTCACTAAGAATATATTTGACTAGTATTTAAAAGAAAACAATTTTGCAATAATAGTCTAGCGTGGTTTGGTGATGGTTACTGCCAGGTGTACCATTCTTGTCACAGACAGTTTGACTCCTTTGTACTTAAGTGTATATGGCAAATCTCTGAAGTCCACAAGCTGATTGGTACTTGCCGTGCATCCTCTCAAGAGTTAAACATGAGTTCAGGAAGCAACATGGGACTCTTGCTTCCCTAACAGCTGGAAGCTAATGAAAACTGTAGAAGAAGCTGCCGATTTTAATCTGGAAAACCAAGTCAGCGATAGCCTAAGCACAGCCTCTATACTCCATTTAGTTGACTTAGGAGTTGGCGTCAGTGAAAACCAAAAGGAATTGGATGGAAACCGAACAGCCGGAAAGAATGGAGCATGGGAAAGGTGGAGGTTTAAAGGCGACTCCATCATCTGATAAACTATTGATGATTCATCCTTGGAATATTCCACAGTACAGGGTGGTACTTTAAGAGAAAAATCAAAAGTGAAGCATGGGCCAGAGACACTTCTGAGAGGCTTTTCTAAACTAAGTTTGAAGAGAGAAAAATATTTATGCAGGAAGGTCTTTTATTCTCTGTGTGCGTGAGTGCGTACACCATGCACATGTGTGGGAGCGCTTAGTCCCGATTTCAGTCTGAACTACACTTGCAAATCAGCTTGACAGGATAGTGACAGCATGTCAGCCTTTGAAACAGACGCGTTCTGCTGCAGGAGACAGACGAAAAAAGTGTTTCGGATATGCCACATTGCCATGACGAAAACTTTTATTTTTGGCACAAAGGTAACTTCCCTTCCCCACTCTTTTTTTTTTTTTTTTTTTTTTTTTTTTTTTTTTTATTCGTGTCACATTTTACACGCTTGCAGTTTCCTGCTTGTGTGTGTTGGCTTTTTACCAACACTCAAGCCTGTGTGTGATCATATGGTTTTGATAAAACATTGAACTTAGACAATACATCTTCTTGGACATGTCTTCCTGTTAGATTCAAGTGTGATACAAAGCAACCAGTGTTTGATCGGTAGCAGATTCTATTTGTATCAAGCGCTATTAGATATTCATTAGCCATGAAAGTGTTGTAGACATAACATGCTACAACACAGGCCACCACAGGTAAAGTGGTATTTTCTTTTCTGGTCTCCTCTTGTTGCTACTTTACCAAGGAAAGGATCACTGAGCTTGGATATTCTTTGATGACCTCATTTAATTAGTGAAAGAGCTAAAGCTAGTGCACCTAAGCTATACGGCTGGAGTTTATCTAGCTTCTTTTATAGGCTCATTAGTCTGGTAACAGAGAGAAAATGATGGTGAGACATTGAATAGTGGCAGTATGAATGGGGATAGGAAATCCATTTATAATCTACTAATGCTGACATTTTAGATTTCCATTTTTTAAAAAATGAGTTGTACAAAGTGCAAAAAGTATGTTGTCTGGTTAAACAGCTGGATAAAATTTGCATTTCCCATAATCTGAGGGACTTGCATGGCCCCCAATGCTGTAGTATCTGACTGCATCCAACTCTTTGAATCTATTCTCCCAACATCCCTGTGAGGCAGGGAAATACTTTTATCCTCATTATACAGCTGGAGAACTAAGACACAGACTCAGGCCTTGTCTACACTACGGGGGGAGATTGATCTAAGTTACGCAACTTCAGCTACACGAATAATGTAGCTGAAGTCAACATACTTGGATCTACTTACCGCGGGGTCCACACTGCGCTATGTCGACGGGAGACGCTCTCCCATTAACTCCCCTTACGTTTCTTGTTCTGGTGGAGTACAGGAGTCGATGGGAGAGCGATCTGCAGTCGATTTAGGGGGTCTTCACTACACCTGCTAAATCGACTGCCGATGCATCGATCACCACATGTCGATTCCTTGGTAAGTGTAGACAAGCCCGAAGTGACTTGCCCAAGATCACAAAGGAAGGTCTGCGGCAGAGCAGGGAACTGAACTCAGGTCTCTAACCACTGGAAGTCCTTTCTCTTAATGTGCCATGTATTTGTATATTGTCAGACACGTTACCCATGTAAGACTTCAATGGTGCAACCCTCACTCAAACTGGTAACCATTTACTCACAGTTCATCCTGTTGACTTCAAAGGAATGATTTGTGTAAGCATGCATCAGTGGGTGAAATAAACTGCTTTGTATGATTAAGAACACTTAAATCATATTTTAAGGGCCTAAGAGGTGCATTTCATCCCAACATGCAGGAAGGTTACACCACTGGGCCAGCACTATATAAAATATACAGCAGTGCAACAATATATACAGCCTACTGAAACATTACATGACTGTCCAGATTACAAGCAATGGCCTGACACCATCTTAAATTTAAATGCATTTATTGCTTTTAAACTTAATTAGCTAGCTGTAAGCTTTTCCAAGGGAGCTGCATAATAATTTATAACATTTACAGACACTTCTTATACAGCCCAAGGAACATGGAATAAAAATGGAATGTGCAGAAACTACACCGGGTTTGTTCAATTAGGCTTTTTCTTGTACTATTGGACGGCTGAGTTTCAGAGAAAGATAAGACATTAGAACTTACAGAACTCCATTGGCGGAGGTTCTAGCCTGACTTCCGTTTTTAGGATCTGACAGTCATGCGTGTGGGTCCCTTTCTTCTTAGCTTTTATCTCGTTATGCTTAGACCCTCTTCCTTCATCGGGAGGACTGAGATGAAGGTTGCCTGCATCCCTCTGTCTTGTTCCTGATAGTTTCGATTAAAATACATCGTTGTTAAAGCTTATGTGAGAGTTGAGCCAGTAACTCAACACTTGCTTGGGAAGTTTGCATCATAGGTCTTTCTCTGTGCTGGTCCTGCGATGACAAATGACTGATGCTGAGGTTAGTCAACCTTTATGGAAAAGTCCAATAGAATTTAATAGACGATAACCTTTCTACAGATTTTTAAAAAAAAAACCATTAAATGGAATTTATTCTCTAGACTGGCTTAAAAGCATATAGAGAAAGTTAATGTTGTCTATTAAATTGTAAAGATTTTCAGAGTAATATGTAATATGTACAGAATTCCAGTATGCTTTTATTGGTTGCATCCCTATAAAATTGTCTAGCACCTAGCTTATTTGCACAATTGACAAGCCAAAAGGTGACTCTTCTGTCTTGCCTGCTGGGCTAACTCAACCTTGGTTCTGAAAACACAAATTTGTGTTGTGCATTTTCTCCCTCTTACAACGTTACCAGTAATAAAGATTCTGTGACTGGAAGGCAGTTGACAATTTTGTTAATGATACATGGGGCAGAACAGAGATGCATGCTCACTATGCTCACATTGTGTTGACTGAAACATTGACAGTATTTGATGGTAAAATATGTACATGTGGCTTGATGAAACAGTGCAGATCTACTGAGTGAGTTGGTGCCATTTTTACATAGTCACTCTTTTAACTACACCTGCAACTTAAAAACTGAAGTCGTGCTTACAGGAACTATACAAAAAAGCTTGTGTGAAATACTCAGTGTCCTGATAACATCTTAGAAATCTTCTCAGTATCCTGAAGCCTAAAGTTAGGAAAGAGCTTTGAAATTCACCTTCAGTTTTAGGGCAAAAAGCAAAACATGTGGCTCTGTTTAGGAGCTATTTTTGTTAAAACTTGACAATGAAGGATGATAAGATGCAGCTGCATTTTTTAAACTTTAATTTCTGGTTTGGAGCCAGCCTGTTTCATTAATATGGCACCATTTGTTTCAAAACAACATCTTTGCAGAGTCCCCCTTACTCATATTATTGATCGAAAGCGCCAAAGTGCTAAAATATAATCTCCATCAGTTTTCTGGCCTGTTTGTATAATTTTGAAAGTTGTCAAATTTACAATCTGGGTAACTTTCCACAACAATTTGCCAAAGTTTTGATTGCCATGCCATTCGAACTAACTAGTGCTTGAGTTTTCAGGGCACAATAGATGTGCAAAGAAAACACATACACGTCATCAGGGATGAACTAGCCATTTGACTACAAGACCTTCTGCAGTTCTCTTTCACCAAAACACACACATCCCTTAGAGCTATGCGGCAGCTACATTGGGGTGCTGTATTGCTGCTAAGTTGTCTACTGTTAATTCAATAAATAACGCTGTAATTGCACTGCCTTGCTGCAAACACATTCAGGAGCCACTTGTGAAACATTAACAAACTGCATAAGAAAAATGAATCCTTGAATAATCCTCACCAGAGGTCTGTTTAATTAGAACTCTTAATGAGAAGACTGTAAAATTACCAACTTTTTTTCCTTCACTGGGGTTTTGAAACCTTTAAAATGGGCCAAATCCTCTTTAAATGTCTACATAACCTGACTAGAGCTAGAACATCTCTTATCATTCTAATAATCTAGACCCTGATTCAACAAAGCCCTTAAGAACATGCTTAAGTCCCCTTTTTGGTCTTTCTTGGTTTTTAAAGTTAAGTACGTGTTTAAGATCCTTGCTGAGTCGAGGCTCTCTTCTCTTTTCTCTTCTCTTTTCTCTTCTCTTTTCTCTTCTCTTCTCTTCTCTTCTTAGACAATAACCTGAAAACCAACGTATAGCTGGGGAAAGTTACAGCGCCTTTGAAAAAACTGATAAGACCTTTTAAAGGGATCGTACCTACTTTTAGATTGATGTGTTCAAATCGACTAAGGGCATGATCCTTAGCTCATAGAAATCAATGAGAGATTTTTTTTCTATTGACTTCAGTAAGCTTTATATCAGACCCTAACTATAAAGTGGCTACTTCTAAAAATTTATCCATGGGTTTCAGAGGTGCTGCATACATCTTAGGTTCAATCTGAGATTCCACAGCCTGCCACTTCATATGGAACATATACGTAGTGTCTCTCTCTCTCTCTCACACACATTTGTGTGTCCATACTTGACACATGCACGCATTCCAGAACACAGATATGAAACAAGGCTTCATTGATACTGAATCCAAGTGCTCTAAAGCCCCAGTCTTGCAGAAAAATTTCCCTTGGGAAAAACTTCGTAACTGATTCTGTTTCAATTAAATTGACTTAAATTAATTGTCAGCTAATAAAAGAATGCTCATAAAATATAAATCAAGATTACAAAAGTAGTTGCCATGAACAGGTGGTAACTCTGTTTCCAAGTCAGACCGCATTCCTTCTTTGGCACGGATTCCCCAAGAATACCTCATATTCCAGTTAAAAAATATTTATGAAACTTATAAAACCTAGGGCTTGTTTTACAACCCATTTTCTATCTCACCTGCCAAGTGCAGCGGGGGTTGAGCCAGAGCATAGCGCATGCAGGGGGTTAGGAAGCTTTCCAGAAATGGGTTCTCTGTGCGGGTCTGTGGAATATATTTCTTCCTTTGATCCAACTCTCTTTTGCAATTAGAGTGCTTTTCTGTCCCATAAAAGACATTGTTAACATTTTTGTTTGTGATCTTTTAGCTGGACTGGCTTTGGTTGTGCCATGGAGGAGATTAACCATGTATGCAGACTCTGGGCAGGTCTCTAGTTAATAACAGTCTCTTTGGATTCAGCCATTCGTATTGCTGACTCTGCGGATCTCAAATCCTTTTTCTCGGGGCGGGGAATGGGGAGATGGACTAAGCTGGAATTTTTATTGACTCCCAGCATGGGATGCAGAATTAAGGTGTTTCTGGCTGCCGCAAAAGCTGGAATAATCACAACTAATTCATTAGATCGTGGTGGTATTTCATTATTCAGTTGATGTTACAGAATGTACGTTTGGGCCATCTAATTCCGAGACTGTTCCACCAAATTGTAAGTCTCAAAAATTCTGTATTAGCCCATTTTGCAATGATAAAATGTTGGCTGTGTTAGAAAGGCCTTGTGCAGAGAATGGACTTATTTCATTAGCTGTGAGTTAATTTTAGGCCCACTCATTCCCACAGACCTTGGATGGATTCCTATGACCTCCTGCTACGTTGTCCCTCCCTCCACTGCACACAGGAATAATTCCCTTAAACTTGAGCTGTCTTAATTTTTTTTGAATGAAGCCCTTTTTGTAACGAGGAGCTGTCTTTATGGGGAAGTCCTGGGGGCAAAACCCATTCATGAGTCTAGGGCCATCCCTAGGGGAGTGTGGGGCCTGGGACAAATCAGCCTGTATGGGCCCCCTTAACATTTTTTATACATGTGAAATCTGGTTACAGTGAACTTCAAGGGCAGCGGCAGGTTAAATATTGGTAGCGCCCAGCAGTATAATTATATTGTAGTTCTTATGTATAATGAAGTTCATATAATTTAAAAAAAAAAAAAAACTCACCATGAGTCAGCCCCACCCCAGGACTGAGCTGTGCATGGACCCTCTAGCTGGGAGCCAGTGTCCAAGCCGCTCTGCACCCCTGTGGGGACCTCATGGGCCAGGGCCCAGCGGGCCGGACCAGCCTCCTGTCCTGCACAGAAATAACCAGCTGCAAAGGGGCCTCTCACAGGGTCCCGGAGCCGGGGCTTTCCCGCGATCCTGCTGCTGGCAGGCTGGGCTGGGAACCCCAGGAGGGCAACACTGACCCCTGCGAGATGGGGCTGGGAGGTCCTGGCCTGTGGGACGTCCCCGCCCGGCTGCGCTCCCCCCATCCCAGCCCCGCACTCGCTCCCCGTGCTGCCTCCTGCCTCTGATCCCAGGCAACACACACACACACTCTCTGATGGGTGCGTGCCAAGTATTGCATCCAACACCGTGATGTTGAAGCACCGGGCCCCCCAAAGCACGGGGTCCGGAGCAGTCACCCCAATTCGCCCTACCCAAGGGATGGCTCTGTGTGAGCCATTGGAACCAAGACAGAACACAAAAGGGGGTCCAGAGTTCTTCACTGGTGATCCCATGAGATCTGCAGGTCCTAGGGCCTGGACCCCAGGCTGCTTCTGTACTTGACAGATTGTCTGCCCGGTCCAGTATGGAAAATGCAACGTTCCTCTAAGAAAATATCAAGCTTTGTCTGCAGCAACATTTTCCATTGTCAGTTTAAACGCAGCTTGTTGGCTGACATTTGCCTTAATGACAGAGGGAGAAGTCGGAGCTGCTATATAAAGAGAGCTAAATATAAACAAAACAACTCTTCCCCCCCCTCCCCCCCAACTGTTTCTATATAGTCCCGCCTAGAAATAATAATACCCAGAACAGGGTGTTGATAGTACAGTGCCCAATGCACTAAAAGTCGCATCCACGTTATTCTTGTTGCAAAGAGCCTTTAGGGCTCATTCTGCCTTTGTTCCATATATAGAATTCTCGCTGAGGTGATTAGAAGGGAAAAGGGCCAAACTAGGAGAAGAATGTGGGCTTCTGTCTTAGCAGTCCTTCTAAAGCAGGTAAGGGGACTTCCGCCTTATATGGTGGGTAGTCGCTGTGGCCGCTCTGTGAACCCATTTCCCTGAAATTTGAATGCATCTAGTTGGGATAAGGAACTTCTCTGGTGAAGCCAGTTAGGTGCGTATATTGCAGCGGAGGAAGGCACTGAAGGTGGATTCCTTTGACCTCTTCCTAAAGTGTCACTCTGCGTTGTCCTGTGCTAGAGGTCAGGCCAGCAAATGATTAAAGCACAATATTCTCCAAGTGAGAAACCCAGTCCTGATGTTGACTCCGAGCCCTGAGGTGGTTTTTCAGTGTATCCGATTTGGTGTTGGATCCCGCTTTTGCTTTGGGAAACTGGGCAGCGTCCACAACTGCTAAAACAAGGATGGAAGCAAATGACCCTAGACATGGCTTGACCCTGTTAAGGTGCCCAGTTCAACACTGTATGGGAGTCATGTCCGTATTTCTCATGCAGAATTTTTGGGGGTGGGGAAGAGGCTCTGATAGCTCTTGGAAGGTAGCAGCAATGGTTTTAGAGAATTCGGATCTGCATTTTTTATATAGTCCATTTCATGATTTGTATTGTATTTATTTTTGAACCTGACTCATGATTTTTGAATGAGGTGTGGGGTGTGTGCTAATATTGAAATTGGGCCTTTGGGCTAGATGTATCAAGAGAACAGGCTCTCTTATGAGATCTCATTACTGCTGGTTGTTGGCTGGAGATGCTGTCAGAACAGCCATTGTGGTGACAGTTTGGTGCTTTCCGCTTCCAAAACTTGGCTAGAACTTGGAAGCAAAGAGGCTATTGAAACTATTAAGAGGTTCTTTCGCCAGTCTGTTCCCAAACTTCTGTCTGCCGTGTCCTATGCAAAACCCAGCTCTGCTATAACTTATGAGGTTCCCCCTGTGCACCAGCTCTGCAGTCATCTTCTCCTTTACAAGTAGAATCTTCTTGCTTTCCCTGCTTGGACCTGCTCAGATCATACCACTTGTGCAACAGAAAGTGAATCCAGCAAGACCAAGTGCCATTCCTGCTAGGGTTGTCTTTGTCCCAACAATATCTGAACTGCACGACAGCAGCCAAGCTTTATATTTAGGTCCATTGAAGGCTATACGTAGATGTAATGGAAGAATTCAAAATATGGGACCAGTGCTGACCCCTTATCAGTGGGTTTTTTTGTTTTGTTTTGAAAATACAAGATGACTCAAAATGTAGCAATGTACAACCGTGTCATCCACCCCGATTACTCAGAGCAGTTTGTGTTTAGCGTACAATGGGCTTGTTTCTGATCTTGCTTGCACAGGACTCTATTGATGTCCACAGTTACTTACAGAGGTCTAAATCAAGAGCACTAGGAGAATTCACACCCACTGCTTAGTGTGTGTGTGTGTGTGTGTGTGTGTGTGTGTGTGTGTGTGTGTGTAAAAACATCTAAGGTCCTAAATTAACAGAAACCATATTCAAAGCGGTTACAGAACCTTGTTTTTTTTTTTTTTTTTTTTTAAAGGTTTCTAGACAAGGGTAAAACAAACACAGGGTAAAATCTTAATCTTGTTTGGCTTGAGTGATCTGGAAGTTGCCATGCTGTACACTGGTCAGGTTTACTCTGTCAGTTAAATCTGGTCCTCATCCCTTCGTATTGGGAAGTTTCTGGTCCCAAGATGGTTGTGTCCTCAGACTGCTTGGCTACGTTTTTAACCTTATGTGAGAGGGAATGATAATAACAAATGATATGTGCGTCCATTGTGCCTTCCAACTAAAAGTGTCTAAGGAATGTACAATTAATAATAATACCTATGACTTATCTAGTGCTTGTCAGCAGATCTCGAGAGCTTTACAAAGGAGGTCAGCATCATTATCCCCATTGTACAGATGGGGAAAATGAGGCACAGAGAGGGGAAGCGACTTGACTTGTCCATGGTTACCTAGCAGGTCAATGGCAGAGCCAGCAATAGAACCCAGGTCGCCAAGTCCCAGCTCAGCGCTCTACCTACTAGGCCAGGCTGCCTCTCATTCACACACCGCTCTCTTTGTGACAGGACAATATTAACCTTTCTGTGTCGCAGTTTTGGGGATTTAGTGGAGCATTGGCCTTGTACTGCTGTAACCCACTGGTGAATGTGTGTTACAGGTCCTCCCAGGTGCTCGATCCACAGAGGAGAGGAGTCTGTTACACTCCAAGCTAAGGAGCCTTCACTCCAGCTCAAGCTGTAGCAGCTCATGTTTTTAGCTCTGGAGGTCCCCGGTTTAATCCCCCATGTGTCAGCCAAGAGGGCGCCCATCATGCTGGAGTGCTGCACTTCCCCCAGCGCCTCACCGCTCTAGAATTCACTCCATGGTGATAATTCCCCATAGAACATCCATTGCATTGGACCAAAATAGAATTGCCCAACCTGGTCTGTTGAATATATTTTTCTCTGGTCTTATGGGTCAGATATGTTGTTTTGAATGGACACACCTAGGCGTTGATAGGCATGATTAGCATTTTGCAAGTACATCGGGGGCTGTATGTCTCCGGGGAAAACTGACAAGTGTACAACAGAAACGAGAGGGGCGACTGACAGTGCTTTAATTCGGTTCTAAATATCGCACCACAAGCTGAGCGAACTTCCCGTTGAACAAGTTCTGTGCGAGGCAAAGATTTTTACGTTTTTGCCACGAAACAATCCCCGTGACAATTGCCCATGTCCCCCTCATTTTCAGCTGGCAGGCAGCAAAGTTACATTTCCAATCATCCTCTTAAGTGGGCAGCTAAATAAAATAAACTGCAATAAATGCATCTCATATCCTCAGGCTGCAGAAAAAAAGTTGAGCTGAACTTCAGAGAACAAATTCAGACAAGAATTTATAAATTCGGGGGAGGAGAAATGTATAATTCGGGGGATGAGTCAGAGAAGGGAGAGGCATGAGGAAAGGGGTCTTTTTCCAAAGCCCAGCTGTCTTGTTTTTGTATTAGGAAGGAGGAAGGGGAAAAACTAGCTGTATAACTGGTACTAGTGTCTTCATTAAAGGCAAGGTCTAATTCTCCTCTTGGACAAGCATAAATCAGAAGTAATTCCACTGGAGCTAGCAGGCCCCATTGTCGATTTCAGCCCAGCTCTGAAATGGAAATGGGATTTGCCTTTAGGATTATAGCCGAGGAAGAGAGATTTTTGGCACTGGCAACCTGCCAGGTTTAGCTATAGCAGGGCATGCGCAAAACAAAACAGGTGAAGCCCTCAGGCAGACTTCCACAACTTGTGTCACATGTAGCAGGAGGGGAGGGTTGGCAGTTGGGGACTGGGCACTTGCCATCACTGTGGAGGGGTTTGTCAGGAGGGCTTTAGTAGCCTAGAGGGGATGGTCATCCAGGGGGAAGGGGCTGGGGTTGTAGATGCAGCCCGGGTGGGTCTCCCAAAAGCATGCAGGGCCTTTGGTTGCTGAATCCCTGACACATGCACAAGACCAGGCCAGGGGACTCTTGATGTTCGGCACATGCTATGTTTGAAATGGTAGAAATCCTGCTCCAGGAAAGGCTAACCCTTTTCTCGCTGGGCTTGAAGGAAGTGAGGGTAACACCGACCATTGTGTACCCTGCAGCTCTCGCTCTTTCTAGTGGAGACGGCCTCTCCTGCCTGCATAGGCTTACAAGACAGCAGTGCGATGAAACGGAAAAGGTCTGGCTGGTTCTTCCAGTGTCTTTCCCTGTGATCAGATTTCCTTTAATGGATTTTTAAATGTCCACTAGGTGGCGCAATTTCTCTTTCAGCAACATCAGGTCTGGCATAGGACAACTTTACTTCTGTTGTAATGGGGAAAAGTTCATGAAACTACCTGACCCCAAACATGGGGGTGAGGGTGGGCAGGGGGAGTAGCTGCAAAATATTTTGATTAGTGAGGAGGTGGGGGCAATGACATTCCCCCATTTCCCCTACCCCCATTTTTAAAAGCTTCCGGAAAATGATTTCTACAGGTTTTGGGGGAATTTGAAAAGTTATTAGGGGGGATGAGTCAGAGAAGGGAGAGGCATGAGGAAAGAGGTCTTTTCCAAAGCCCAGCTGTCTTGTTTTTGTATTAGGAAGGAGGAAGGGGAAAAACTAGGCAGAGACCAGGTCCAATTTTGCAGCCCTCCCGTAGCTCCATATCCATTGGAGCCAATGGCACATTCAGGCTGACAGAAGGCTTATAACTGTGGTGAGCAAATTGACTTGGACTTTGGGTTTGGCTAAATACCCAAAAGTTCTCTGCTGCAAGCCCTGGCTTCCAGGGGCTCCTCAGGTTGAGTGCTTGGTGTGTTATCCAGAGGATGTACAAAAACAAAGCCCAGTAAATACAGCAGGCCAGGCTCAAAGCTGGGTACTGATGGGCCCAGACACAACCCCCTGATGTAAATACCCCACTTTGGGGAGGCATCTGGATCCAGAACAGAATGTAATAGCTGGGACTTCATCTTGAGTGGGCTGGTCCGAACCCCCAGATCCCATCACCCAGGCGGCTAAATCTGAACTTTTGCAGCTCAGACTAGGGTGACCAGATAGCAAGTCCGAAAAATCGGGAGACGGGGTGAGGGGCAATAGGTGCATATTTTATTTGTTTTATTTGTTGTTTTATACAACAAAGCCCGAAATTTCAGACTGTCCCTATAAAATCGGGACATCTGGTCACCTGAGCTCAGACCCATCTTTAATTTGTGGCAAGGAGAGGGTCAACGTGTAGGACTCAATTAAGAGCCATTTGATGGTTCACACTGCAGTCAAACCGTACTGTGTGAGGGTTTGGGTCACTTTATTAGAACAGCATTTGTTTCCCATTGGAGCAGCACTCTGTGCTTCTGGCTGTGACTGCAAGCAGAACATCCCAATGCCTGAACCAACCTATCACCCAACGCTGGTTGGGACCTGTGTATGTCATGGTCCAGCTGTAGATAAAAGCCGATTTGGAATCCAGAGACTTGTGGTCTGTATCCAGTTCTGACCTTTTATGTGACCGTTGGCAAGTCACTTTCCCGCTCTGTGCCTCAGTTTCCCCATTGGAACAGTGTGGATAATGATTCTTGATCACTTGTGAAGCACTTTGAGATCTACTACTAAGTGCTATAGTTCTGCAATTAGAACCATTTCCCAGAAAATGGCACTTGCCTCCTTTGTAAGGCACTTTGAGATCTGCTGATGAAGTGCACTAGGTAAGAGCTATATATTGTTATAAGTACCAAACATTATGAATTGAATGAGCTGGGTTCCTGTGTAGAAAAGACTTGTTATCTTTGAAGATTGTACCATAATGAGCCAGGGGATGGAATTGAGATTGCACGGACAACCTGAATTCTAGCAATCCCTAATAGTTGAGTGCTTGACTTTGCAACCGCAATGTTGTTTTAACTGTGTGTGTGTGTGTGTGTGTGTGTGTGTGTGTGTGTCTAATTCCTGTGTTAGATAAAGTAATTTAGTATATGTCTAATGGTTTTTTTTACAGGGTGAAGCAGCACAATTTGTTTCCCTAGTCTGGGCATGAGCTGTGCTGTTTTCAAGCTGGTGTTTAACAGCTTGAAAGCACTTTGGTGCAGGTACAAAAGTTTTAGAGTAAATGGTACGTCTCCGACGATGGCTAATTAGTAAACACCAGGGATTTACAGTGGTGGTAAGGGCTGCTTAGGAAGAGCCTTTGTACCTGATAGCCATCTGCAGATTTGCTGTAAATGAAAACTTTGGGACTCTGGAAGCAGCACATCTGTTGAGCAGATGAGCTCCCCAAACACAGAGTGGTTTTGTGAAAGCGGTGGCAGAACAGGCAGGGCTCTGCCAGGTTTGTATTGGGGATGCCTGTTTGCCATCCTTACCGAAAGCAAACTCCGCAGAAAAATAACACCAAGTCCCTGGAGCCCAAACGCCTCTGATGAAGTGTTGAACCAGGAGGTGCCTCTGTTTATCTGCCTCTCTCTCATTTCTATAGGACAGAAGCATTTTCCTTTTGTTGTAGTTCATGGTCTCCTTGAGAGATGCTTTGCTTCCTCTGCTCATGTGAGTTACAGAATGGATCTCTGGGGTGTAACTTGCACAGAATCCTTCGTCATGGTTACCCAGTTCACAATGGGAGATTTGTCTCATGCACAGCTGGAGCGGGTACTAGCCAAATGGGGGTCAGGGGGATGGAGGGAAGAGAGGAATAGCTCCAGATCGTGACACCAATCCCCGTCGCGCAGCATGTCCTGCTCCTGGCACCAGTCATCCCGGCACAGGTCAGCGTCCCCGCACAGATCCTGATCTTAGCACTGCTTCCCAGCCTTGCGGCGCTGCTCCCCATCTTCGGACTTGGAGACAGGGTCCAGATACTCAGTGGGGCTGGCGCTCTTTCTCTGCATTGGAGCTCCCCACCAGTATCACCCCTTGCCTGTGCTCCCCCCCGGCAGACCTCGGCCACCAAAATTGTCTGCAAGTTGGTACAGACACTTCTTCTACCGAGTCCCACTACGCTTAAAGGGGCAATATTTTATTTCTGCAAATGGATCTTTAGAACCGTCTAAAGGGTTATTTTTCCCAAAGTAAGAGCCAAGTGCTTCATTGACTTACACCAACTGAGGTGTAAAGTAGGAACTTCCTTACTCTTTATTTCAATTTCTACTTCCCTTTTCTTGTGGGTGAGGCACTGGACCGGGAATCAGAGATTGGGTCCGGTGCCAGTTCTGCCACTCACTGGCTCTATGGGCTTGGCCAAGTCACTTTCCCACTCTGTGGCTCAGTGTCCCCACATTAAAATGAGATGATCCTCCCCCACCTTTGTAACGTCCTTTGAGATCCAGGGAGGTAACGTGCTATATGAATGCTGAGGATTGCTGGGTTTTGTTGCTCACACGCTGGTTTCTGATTTCCGGCAGCCAAAGGACATTGGCATTCTTTTGACACTCCCATGCACTCCCATGCAGCTTCTCTTGCTTCTCTCCTTCCAGGTTCCCTCTCTCATAATCTGTGCCGTGGTAACCAGGTTGGCGTCACCCTAAAAAGTGGTGCCGTGTCTGTCTCTCAGAGTTATGAGCTTCATTTGCTAGGCTTTCTCATTGGCGAATGATTGACTGTAATTGCAATACGTTTCCGAAAGTCAGGTTAGTCCCTGCATCTAGTTGTCCTTTTATATTAAGAATCAGCGTCGCCTAATCCAAAGGCATTTTCTATAAGTATGATCCTCTAGATGTAATAACACTGAATTATACTGTTATTGGCAAGATCTGATCGTTTGCGTAGATAAGTGTTTTTCCTTCGCACTGGAAACCAAAACTGAGAATAATTTGATTAATGTGAGTCCAGCAGCCCCTGGAATTGCCTCTGTGCACGGTTTTAGCATGACCATTCCCCAGTCAATGGGCAACTCATGCTGAGATAGTATAGGGAGCATGTCTCCTCGCGTACTGCACACCTGATGATGATGGAATGGACCTTGCTGCAGCCCATCCAACAGCACATGAGCGCATCTCTGCTCCCAGGACACGCTTTTACCCTGATCCTTCCTCTCTTTGCACCATCACTGCTGTGCTTGTCATCTGCCTCCTCATCCCCACTCTCCTCTGCACTTGCTTCTCCCCTCCTCTCTGTTGGTACAGAGGGAAAGATTTGCTCCCGAGCTCTCCAGAACAGAGCTCCTTCTTTCCCCTCCTTAGTCCCTCCCCATCTTGATCACTATTGAGGACTCCGCTCCTCTCTCCCATCTCCATTTTGCACCTGGCTCTGAACATCTCGGACAGGCTGCTGGACTGGATTGGTCTGATTCCTATGGTAATTCGCATCAAAGGAAGTGTGTGGTTTCCTACATTGCTTGTTTTCCTTGGGCAACCCAAATCCAGCAATAAAGGCAAAAGAATAGATTTCTGCTTTTAATTTAACGTATTGAACGAGCATATTCTTCCAGTTCAGAATAACTTGTAGCACCTGTAGGTCCTTGTCTGTTCCCAGGGCTGTCAAGTTTGTGTTCTTCCCCTTTGGTCGCCACTTAGTTATGGTTAATGTTGTTGTTTCTGCCAGCTGGTGCTCAGACACTAGAAGGGGCTTAACTGTTGGAGTCTCCCATCCTGGGCCTGCGTCCTGCAAACAGCTGTGACCAAGTTTCAGACAAGGACCGCTGTGGTCCATAGGCAAAAGGGAAGTCTCTGGCTTACCTGGGGAATACAGGCTAGGTCTTCTGAACCCCTGTCCTGTAAATCAGTCTAGCTCCATTGAAGTCACTGAAGCTCTGACAACTTACAACAGCAAAGACCCCGGCCCTTCCTCTTGAATTGTCATTCACTAAGGAGCCTTCCTTCTTGAGGACACCATGGGAGTTTTCATAATAGCAGGGGTGTTAAACTTTGTCTTCCTTGCCAATTTGGGTATCTACCACCTCCCTTAAATTCACCCTGCAGTTTCTACAGGATGCAGAGTGGGCTGGCATTGGTTTTTCACTTCATGTTCTAATCTGGTGTGTGCTGTCACTCTGCCCTGTTGAATCGCTATCACATTCCAGCCCCACTCCATTTTCATTTAGGAGCAGAAGTAGTTCCTCCTCTTGCTCGTTTTAGGATCCTGGGGGAAGATGGCTATTAAATGAATGTAAAGTAGGTCGGGCCTCATTCACTCACGTACATCCTTTGGACATCAATGGGGTTGTACAGGGCAACCAAGGACAGAATGTGGCTCAGAGGATATTAGTTCATCAGGGGGTTTTTTTTGGGTCTGAGAAAGGAATCCACCTTATCAAGGATTCATTCTAGGATTTGGTATCTCCCCAGCTATCTGAGGTTTAAAGACATTTCCTTCTATGGTTGCACTTAGCCTCTAATTGACACATTGTTTTCTAGGCTGTAGACTAAACTATTTGGAAATATAGACAGCTAGCAAGGCACAGATGTGGTGCTGCTGTTGCTGCAGATTGGGGTCTTATCTCAGATATGTGTGAAGAGAGATTTAAGTGGGAACAGGAGACAGAGATTAAATCCTTAAATGAGTATTGAAATGTGCTGGAGCAATGCCACGGCTTCTCCTGAGACTTGGGTAAATAGATTTGGGCAGCGTAGGATGTATACTTGGCCCTGCACTCTCGAGAGATTATTATTTTTTCTTTTTTAAAAGGAAAGGCGCCAGATACAGTAGAGAACAGGTACAATAGGGGCAGCAGCATTGCCAATTTAACTCCCCATCAGTTCTGATGTGGTAAATACCAAAGTGGGGAAGGGAGATCTGTCTTACAGAGGAACGTATGTCTGGCTACAAATGCACTGCTCCCACGTCAAGTTGAAGATGTTAGAGTTCTAGAGTGGAAGTATTTGAATTGCTTGAGTTTTGTAACTCACATTTCCCATTGAGGATTTGTATCCGAAGCCTTGAGAGTAGTGGGCTTGGCAGCTGATGATGTAGTCTTGGGCAAGACATTGTGAAGGTAACATCATGGGTATAAGTTGCTTGCGCCTCATAAGTGTGGACTGCTGCTGGAATAGGCTGGCCGTTCTCCATGATACTGTGATGTTCAGTACAGAAGTCTAAGCATTGTAATGTATGGAAATGAACAGACTCTGTGTGTCACTTCGAATGTTTTATTAAAATGACTGACATTTTGAAAGAGTTCAGCTTTAGTGATGTTGTGAGTATTGCTGGGGGGAGATGGTTTTTCCATTGCATGAAAATTTTCAAGATTTCAAATATTTTCCCATTCCACATTGGGGGGGGGGAACCCAAGAGCTTTTGAAAAATTTTATGAGAAAAATGGAGAGCGAGAGAAAGAGAGACCCATCCCAGAATAACCAGGACATTCACCTGGTATACGGGAGACCCAGAAAGAGCAGGGACTTAATCTAGGTCTTCCATGTATCAAGTGAGTGCCCTAACCACTGGGCTATAGGATATTTTGGGATGGGTTTCAATATAGGCATTTTCCAACGAAATCACATTTCATCAGAAAATTCCTCATCAGCTGTAGTCATGAGGGCCAGCGGAGAAGGGACTTCCCTGGGGGACCGAGGTGGGGGTAGTGGGTTATTTAAACGATGTGGAACTAAAAGACCTGGGTAACAGGTTCTACTCAGAAAGGTGTTCCGGAAAGGGTCTTGCCCAAACAAACAGGGAGACATGGAGTGCTACTGGAAAACAAACAATAATCCTTCCTTCAGCTGTAACTGATCCATTGTCTAACCTTAAGCAAATGACTTAACCTCTCCAGGCCTCACTTTCCCCATCTGTAAAACCTGGCTAATGGCACCCACTATTTGTAAACTGCTGTTAGATCTGCAGAGGAAGTGCATTATAGGTACTAAGTAGTATTGTTAATTATTCCGTAGTGTACTATAGCGTAATGTAAAATGGGCGCACAACAGAGAAGAGCAGATAACCTGATTATTTTGCAGATACGACTGTCTTCATCTGCAAGTTTGCCAAGCTCAAACTGGATAGTCTGGAGCAGTACTATTTGTACTAACCTAAAGTATTGCTGGACTGATAAGTTGTCACTATTAAAATCCTCATTCACCAGTGGTTATCCTATAGTGGTATCTGAGATATTGCCATTCTTGCTTATTGAAAATATAGGGGGAGATTGTATTGTCTTATATCATTAATATAGCCAAATTTGACATTTTTATGGCGCTTTCTGAACTCACGCTTGTGGGAAGGGAATGTTGCGTTTTTCCTTTGTTCTTTTAAATGTGCATTTTGTTTATACCCTGATAACGTTTAACGTTTTTGTGCTTGGAATTTTTTGAGTATGTTCTCCTCTCAGTGCGGAGTAATTCCCATGACCATTAGTGGGTGTTACGTACACAGAAATCCCCATTCGTTGATGAGAGAACCGTTGCCAGTACTGAAGTGGTATTTGACATCTCAATATTTCTAAGTGAATTTTCTAAGTTTTAAAGGGTTTGGGTTGGGTGATTTACTTGTTTGACATGAGTGGGAATGCCTTTCAGAATATATTTTATAGGAACGGTGAACCTAAAAAGGCTCAGTGGTTAGGTGTGCTCTGGGGTACTTACTTTCACCCTGCCGCTTGAATACCGATAGTTTTCTGACTGTATAGTCTGGGCCAAAAACTTCACCTGGTATAAATCAACAAAGCTCCATTGACTTAGATGGAGTTATGATAATTGATATCAGCTGAAATCTGGACCTGGAAGTGTGTGAAAGTGAAAGGTGCCATGTTGACAGTCTTCTAGCCACAGAGATTTTGGCAATGTGCATGCCACTAATGTGCTTGCTTTTGACCTAGAGAGACCGTTTCTGGTTAGTTCAGTCTTGGCACGCGCTCTGTAGCCACATGGGTTTAAAGCCATGGCCTGAGCGTATTTCATTTCCATCAACCTTTTGCTTGTTATTGTCCATTGTCCAGAAATACCTAGTGGGGATGTGGAGTGGGATTCCCATCTCCAAATTCTGCCTGGGTTATGGCAGATAAACGGCGCTGCTGGGCTGTATTATTTCATTTTGGACCCATAACCCTCTAGGTACTCTCCCCACTCCTCATCAATGCACAGAGCTCAGAGGAAGGGTAAAAATTCATTGACAAACCCTCCACAGCTGTAACAGTAACATAATATCAGAGCTGTGCACATCAGGCAACTGCCCAAGGGGTTGTGTTGGCTGAGGCGCAGCCTTACCTTATTCTTGCCCCATTCCAAGAGAAATTCCTGGAGCTGCAATACATTTTGCCGAAGCCCCGTTTAAGGAAGATGCTAAGTGTTTTTTTTAAGACATGAGGATTTCAGTAATGAAGCAACTGTAACCTTGGAACAGATCCCTCATATGACCACTCATGCAGTGTCCATTGGGATGCTGTTCCTAGACAGTGCTCTGTCATAAATCGGAAGTATTTGCTGTGAGAAAATGCTGATGTTTAAACTAGCGAGTAAAGGCCAGATTCTCAGCTAATGTAAATGGGCATAACTGTATTATTGGTGTGGTAGTAGCACCCAGGAGCCACAGTGATGGATGAGGACCCAGCTAGGCAAACGCAGAACAAAAAGGGTCTCGGCCCCAAAGAACGTGCAGTGCAAGTAACCAAGGGAACTATGCCCATTTACCCCAGTTGGAGTTTTGGCCCTATATCTATACAATTGAATTAAAGAAAGCAAGATGGCTTGCATGTTAAGACAGATTTGTTATAATCTAGGTGGTTCCCAAACTTTAACAACCCGTGAACCTCTTTCACTAAAATGTCAAGTCTCACAAACCCCCTCCTAAAAATGAATATTTCCAGGGATTTTCTCCTTTACCTGAGTATGAATTAGAAAAGCCGTGATCTTGGAAATATAAAATTGGTTTTTAGGACATGCTGATTACACACTATGTATTATTAATTATTATTTATCATGACCGTATTTTTATTACATTAATAATAATGTAATAAATAATAATTAATACATTAATCAGTGGTTTGGGAACCACTGATCTAAGATGATTGACTGTGCTTGTTCTTCATGACTCGGATGAAATCATAGTACCTCAGGAGTACCTTAAACACAGATCAGAGATAATGCCGGGAATTATAGACCGAGGATTTGTCTACATGGAGAAATAGCCTGGAATAGCTACTGCAGAATAGCTGTTCCACGCTAGCTCCCTGTGTGCGCACCCTTATTCTGCACTGAGAGTGTCCACACGGAGCTAGAGCACTTTAAATTTACACCCTCACTTAGTTTGCAATAGCTTCGGCATCTCAATAGGCCTGATTCATTACTGCTGTACCTCTGTTGCCTTATGCCTTAGTTTACTGGGGAGTCCATTGACTTCGTGGAGAAGGACCCCAGGGATGAGACGGAGTCTGAACTGAGACCACTGTCTCTTGTGTACATTTTAGTTTCTTCTCTGAGGGTGCATGGACACAACTGAATACTTCTCATAACTGGGAGCATTTTGCAGAGTGAATAGGACAGAGCATTGTCCTGGCTTTTACAATGGGGTTGAGGAAACGGACAAAGCTGTTCATAGGTGTCTGGGAAAGACGGTTTGGGGAGTAGGTACTTCATTGCAGCCCTGAGTACTGTTGTATTAAAATCTGAAGATGAGATTGTCAAGGGCAGCTAGGTGCCTCACACCCAGTGAAAATCAGTGGAAGAGAGGCCCCCTTCTCTCATCCATGTCTCACCCTGAATCTCAAGAGACTTACACCTCCCCCTGGGTCCTTCTCAGGGCAGCCAGGCTTTTGAACTGGCAACATTACATTATGCCTTTTTAGCTGCTGCTGAAAACTGGCCCTGAGCACACACCGGTGCCTCCCTGCCTTTGTGGTGTCATCCACCAGCCTCCACTGACATTTACTTTGCCCTAAGCCATATCTGCAGTGCCCTGGGGAAATCTCCTCCGGCACTTTGGAACAGCCAAGTCTACCCCCAGACATTTCATTCCCTGGTTTGACACTGGGTGCTGGGTGCATTGCTGGGACAGCACTTTGGGAGATGAGGGAGGGAGTTGTGTGTACATAGTGATGCAGTGCAGGCATGTCCAATAAAGTTTATAGCTCTGTCCCCTTCCTCTTAAGTCTCAGCACTTTGGTTTGAGGGGCTTTCTGGGAACCTGGTACAGAACAGAAGCCAACATAATAGGCCACCAACAATGGAGCCAAGAAACAATTGATTCCTTGGATCGCTAGAACCCACGCCATATAGGAATGCTGCAATATTAATGGCCACTGTGATGATGAGAAGGAATTGGGATAGAGGTCAGCTAAGGGCAAATAGATTTGAATAATTATGAGGACAAGTGACTATGTGGCCGATTCTGAAATGCCTGTGGCCTTGGAGCAATTGAGTCAGGTAGCCTCAGGAACTGTGAATTACAATAATCCGTCTTCTATGATGCCACACTTTGCATTGCATGGACTATGTTCGCAGCATCTGGTACAGAAAGACAGGGCTGAATCCTTACCAGGAGTCTGAAGATGACAGAAGAAAACTCTGTGATGTTTTGAATGTGAAGCTCAAATGGCCAGCTCAGGAAACAAACGGAGCATCAAAGCTGGTGTTGGGCGCAGACTTTGGTTACAGTTAAATCATCAAGAATATTAACCACTGCAGTAGACAATAGTATTATGTAGTTCAGCTCTGTGACAGTTACAGGTGGGTGGACCTCATTGGAACCTTGCAACAAACCTGCAAACTACATTTGGGAGGGGGAAGGGGTCTAAAAATTCTTTTGAATTCCCAGATTTCCTCCTTCCCACCAGTAACGTAAACCATCATTTTCCCCACGAGTCATTCGACTGATTTTTTTCCCCCCCAGCTACAGGGAAGCCTGTTCTATGTGTTATGGAGGAAGAATCCTCAAAGCTAGACTGTGTTCACCTTATGTAGAAAGATAAGGTGGGTGAGGTAATATCTTTTATTGGACCAACTTCTGTTGGTGAGAGAGACAAGCTTTTGAGCCACATGGAGCTCTTCTTCAGGTCTGGGAAAGGAACTCTGAGCATCACCGCTAAATGCAAGGCGGAACAGATTGTTTAGCGTAAGTAGTTAGCTTGTGTCTCTCACCAACCTCATGATGATTCCTAAATAACTAGGGAAGTTCTAGAGAACTGGAAAAAAGCCAACGTTGTTCTGAAATCCTTGGATGGACAGGGCAATAGAAGGGAAAAGCATGCTAGGGACATGATAAATTAGAACAATAATACATTGTCCCAAGGAAAGAGGCAAGCTAACAGCGTCTAGATTCAACATTTGTAATGTGCTACTATACAAGGGACCCTCAAGTGATACACAGCGAGCAACTTCCTTTTTGGAAGGCTGTATGTAGCACCTCTGCATCACATCTTCACATTCAGTGGTCTAGGGAACATGACTCCTAAATTATCCAAGGCCTGTTTTTCTCAGCCCAGCAGCCCAAAGCAGTAAGGCCCAGATTTTTTTTTTTTTTTTTTAAATATATTCAGGTGCCTAATAGGATTTTCAAAAGCACGTAGGCACCTAGTTCCCATTCGGTGTTAGGCATCTAGGTGCTTCTGGAAATCCTATTAGGTGTCTAAATACCTTTAAACATCTGGGCCTAAGTGATAAAAACAAAGAAACCTGCCCAGAGTAACAAAACCCCCACACCCCTGCAGCTACTCAGGTGCATTTGGAAAGAGGCGAAGTGGTATCCTGCTTTGTTCCAGCCCGCCACAGCCCCTGGTGCAAATCAAGAAATATTCTTTGTGCACTTTTTTCCCTGCTTGGAAAAATCTTGCTCTGTTAACAAATCTGTACTTTCCTGTTTAAGAACAGCATCTATTCCTGTGCAAGTATTTTGGCTAGTCTCCATTGACATTTCTGTTTATCAAACGCAGGATTTCTGTAAACTGTTTGCATTTTTTTAAAAGTAATTCAATAAAAGCAGAATCTGCTTAGAAAAGGTGTGTGTGTGTGTGTGTGTGTGTGTGTGTGTGTGTGTGTGTGTGTGTGTGTGTGTGTGTGTCCTTTAATTATACTGTCGGGTGTCTGTCTTCAAACCACCACGCAGCCAAGAGCTCTAGACTCTGTAGTTTCTTATTCTGACCTTTGTCATGGACTCCTTGTGTGATGGGCAAATCAGTAAAGGCGAAATGCTGATGTCCTCACACATGTTTTATTCCATCTTGCTATGGGAGTTTGCCTGAGTAAAGAGAAGTAACAATTTAAGTAAGGACTTCAGGAATTGTTCCTTAATTTCTCTGGGCCTCCGTTTTCTTACCTGCAAAACACCTTAGTTATAATAATATTTAAGCGGGGAGAGGAGTTGTGAGGCATCATTAATATGCGTAATTAGCTCCTATTGATTTTCTGTGTGATTTAGGTGCCTTTGAAAATCTATCCTACTATGACTTTTTTTTTAATTTTTAAAACCCTTTGGTCATCTTGGTCCCTTTTAGTGTGTGGCTTTACTAAAGGCTGAAAATCTATGACATAAAATAGTAAAGCTAGCCCACTAGCAGGTAGCTAATAGCACGTCTTTAAATAAAGAGCACTTAGCAACACAGTCCTGATAATCTCTAACTAAAAGGAAATTGCATTCAACAATAACCCTCCCAATAAATGTTTAAGATCCTTAGTGTGGAACGCTCCTCACTGAAATCTACCAGGTTCTTGTCTTACTCTTGGAGTGTCTTATGTTTATTAGAGTGGGCTCCCTACTGACTGTCCCTTCCCCCATTCCTCTGACCGCTTAGCTGATTATTTTTTTTTTTTTGAGACATCCAGACGCGGCCAGCTCTGTAGCACTCCTATCCACTGACACTGTCAGCCCTTCACCTTTCACATGCTCAGGCTCCATTACAGAGCTAGAGACATGACTGATATTGAATAACAAGCATAATTAATAAAGTCGATGTAGCTAACATCTGACTCTCATTAAGGGGAAAGTGTTGAAAAAACACATCCCAGGTTGGTCATGATTTATAGCCTGGGTCTGCTATTCTTCATGAGCACTGGGGAAAGCTTTTGAGAAGGACCAGACCACGAACTACTTAAGGAAACTGTGTATGGACACACAAAGGCTGAAAGGGTCAAATCAGACAAATTAAAAGGAGATGGGGAAGGGCCCTTTATTCATCTACTCCCTGTTGTAGGCCACCTAGGCAGGCATGGTGGGGATGCATGTTTATATTCCATTGAAACTGTTGACTGTGTCTGAAAAAGCATGACTGGGAATGCTATTGGCTAGACAGTGGGAAAACATATCATATTAAGGAGGTTTATGTCCCAGTAGTTTGTCTTAAGGGAGATCTGGCATTTTAGATCTAGTAAGTTTCAGGCTGGAGGTGATAATAGAAGGCAATAACTCAACAAGGAACTATGGTCAGGGCCGGCTCCAGCATTTCTGCCGCCCCAAGCAAAAAAAAAAAAAGCTGCGATCGGCGGCGGCAGTTCAGCGGCAGGTCCTTCGCTCCTAGAGGGAGTGAGGAAATTGCCGCCCTCGAATTGCCGCAGGTGCCGCCCCTCTCCCTTGGCCGCCCCAAGCACATGCTTGTTAAGCTGGTGCCTGGAGCCGGCCCTGACTATGGTTTAGCAGAGAGATGACAAAGGTACCGTTGTTACTTCAAGGAATAATCTAGCGGTTTGCCACTGGACTGTAGCAGATGTGGGGATCTCTCTTTCAGTTCTCCTTCCCCATCCACTCACCAGGGTGGGAGGGCAACATGTATGTATGTCCATTCTAATGGAGTAAGTTCTGCTCTCACATCATTTTGCTGCTGCAAATTTTAATAATGGGACTTTCAGGCTTACACCTATTAAAAGGGTTGCTTCTGCTTCCAGAAGAGTATAGATCTAGTTTCCAATCTCTTTCGCACCAGTGTACGCACTTGAGTGACTTGACTGGGTCCCTCCAGATTTGTACCAGTGTAACACTGTTCAGGAGCTGTTCCATGTTCTTATTGGAGATATGAAGAAAGGAGCTGGTCCTGTTGACTAACAGGAGCATTATTTCTTCCACTTCATTTGGAAATGGAAATTCTCTTAAACCTCTTAATAATGGGCATTCATAGTTTATCTTTTGCTACCATCTTTATAAATCCCAATGCCTCAAATAAGAACAGCATTATTTGTTGAAAGTGCAAGACTATTAAGGCTGATCACACACCAGCTGTGGTCTGAATCAAAGCAGTTAATAATCATTTCATACTGTAGTAAAAGCCAGTGGAGTCCTGGTTCTATTCCCAGACCTGTTCACACTGACACTCTGGGGCCTTCCAGTGGCTCAGGCTTGCCATCTCTAAATTGGGGATAATTATTCTTTCCATCCTTTGAAGAGCACTGTGAGAGCTATGAAAAGCACGGTGTACATGGTGAGTATAATTATCTAGAGACAGTTCCTTACTCCTGGAAGTAGTACAACTGAAACCAAGAGACTAATTATGTGAACAGGAATACTTTGCACTAGTAGAGCACTTTCCATCCGCAGGTTTCAAAGCACTTTAAAAGGGTGGTCAGTATTGTTACCCTGATTTTACAGATGGTGACACTGAGGCACAGAGATGGGAAGTGACCAAGAGGGAAGAATCATGTCCACTGTGCTTGCTTTTAGTGAGGTGAGGAGCTCTCAGATTTTCGAGGCTGGAAGCACCGAACAGTTAAAATGTGTAATATTTTAAATAATCATTATAAAATTATGCTGATGCTTATGCTGTCTGAGGTGTGTAAAGAGGGAATAACAACATCACAAGGCATAACTCCATTGAGATTGAGAGGGACACCAATCTACACTAGCTGAAGGTCTGGCCCATGCCCTTTTAATCTAGGATCAAGTGTAGCAATCTTTTAGATCAAAACCAGCAGGGTTATATCTTGCCCCAGGGATACAGACTCTGTGATCTGTTACATTTCCGTTTCTTGAGAAATGCTGATCCTATCCTGCATTTGATAGGTCATGTCATTTCTTTCCATCATGTAGCATTATTTTGCATGGCACACATACGGCGAGAGGGGGGAGAGAATGGTGCATAAGGAATGGTATTGGGATAATCATGTTGAGACATTATGGAGACAGACTGGGGTCATGTGATACTCTGGTACAGTATAATGTTCATTATCTCAATTATTTATCCTCCCTCCTGGAATATTTCTAAAACAAATCCGACCATGTGTTTTGAAGTTGGGTTTTGTAGAGTAAAATCACAACTCCTTACTCAAGATTTAGTTGGAAAAAAACTCCACCTAATGCACCAACTAGGAATACAAGAGAAATAAATGATGGTGCCACGCTGCAACAGATGATGAATTTATGCAGACCTGGAAGGAGTCTCTTCAGGGATTCCAGTTCAGAGAGCATGTAAGATTTGCCACAATGAATTCAGTGTTGAATGTGAAATGATGATGTGAGATCCTCCGAGCTGGCTTTAATAATGCAAAAGGCATTCTCCCTGATCAGAAAACTTGACCTTATGGGCTCCATTTTTGGATTCAATGAGTTGTTTTTTGGATCAGATCTCTAAATACTTAATTTCATAGTAAGTGGATACAGAAAATATGTATTTGCTTGATTCCTCCCGTTCCCCCTCCCCCACCCCACCCTAAGGACTGGATACAGTCCCCTGGTAGTAAACAGATTCAACATTAGGCTAGAGTACTAGAAGCTGTCTTGCTGTTTTGTTTCATCTAAGTATGTTTTGAGTGTACATGTAGTAATAATACTTAGCATTTATCTAGCCCAGGGATCAGCAACCTTTGGCACGCGGCCTGCAGGGTAAGCACCCTGGCGGGCTGGGCCGGCTTGTTTACCTGCCGCGTCCGCAGGTTCGGCCGATCGCGGCTCCCACTGGCCGCGGTTCACTGCTCCAGGCCAATGGGGGTGCTGGAAGCGGCGCAGGCCGAGGGTTGTGCTGGCCACCACTTCCTGCAGCCCCCATTGGCCTGGAGCAGTGAACCACGGCCAGTGGGAGCCGCGATCGGCCGAACCTGCGGACGCGGCAGGTAAACAAGCTGGCCTGGCCCGCCAGGGTGCTTACCCTGGTGAGCCATGGGCCAAAGGTTGCCGATCCCTGATCTAGCACTTCATTTTTTTAAACCACTGTCTGTAGGTTGATGAACTAAACATCACTGCTAAGTTATAACACAAGGGTTTGCCATTTTGCATTTGTAGAACAATTTGCCTTTGCAGCATAGGTTGCTGCTAGTGGTGTTCTGTTATTTTCTTTGTTGGGCCTGTCTTGTAGGAGGTGACTTCTGGGTACTCGTCTGGCTCTGTCAATCTGTTTTTTCACTTCAGCAGGTGGGTATTGTAGTTTTAAGAATGCTTGATAGAGATGTTGTAGGTGCTTGTCTCTATCCGAGGGATTGGAGCAAATGCGGTTATATCTTAGAGCTTGGCTGTAGACAATGGATCGTGTGGTGTGTCCTGGATGGAAGCTGGAGGCATGTAGGTAAGTGTAGCGGTCAGTAGGTTTCCGGTATAGGGTGGTATTGATGTGACCATCGCTTATTAGCACAGTAGTGTCCAGGAAATGGACCGCTTGTGTGGATTGATCTAGGCTGAGGTTGATGGTGGGATGGAAATTATTGAAATCATGGTGAAATTCCTCAAGGGCTTCTTTTCCATGGGTCCAGATGATTTTATTTTATTTGTTTTATTTTATTTGTTCTGTAATGCATCTGGTACCCTTTTTGGCTCTGTGCAATGATAGATTTGTTCAATCTTTTCTTCCTGGGCGGATGAGCAAGATCAAAAGCATGTAGCCAATCTACACACAGATCATTCCGGCTTTACATGCCACAAACAGTTCCGAACCAAACAAGCCTTACCCATTCTGTTCAGTTTTGTGATAACACACGTAAGGCATTTGCATATGCATGAGCCAGTTTGTTCTAGGGGGAAAAATCTTGTTGCCCAAGATTTATTGCTGAGAAGAAAAAATTAAAAAGGTATTTCCTGTTGACAACCAGCCCCCCCCCCCCCTCCAAAGTAGGTCCCTTTCAGTACTAGCTTGGAATGAAATTCTTGAAACCAAATCTGCCTGAGGAGTCGGATGTTCAGTTTGCAGGTGGCCATTAGAAATTAAGGGGCCAATGGGAGTTTAAGCAACTCTAAAAAATCCCACTGCAGAATTTCAGTGACACTGATAGACCAAAGAGGAAGAACTTCCTAGGACGCTTTGTGTGCGTTTGGAGATTCATTGCTCTTAGGACCTGATGCATCTGCTTAGATTGTAAGCTCTTTGGAGCAGGGATCAGTTTTTGTTCTGTGTTGTATACAGCACCTAGCAGCGGGGGGTTCTGCTCCATAACTGAGGTTTCTCCATGCTACCACAATACAAGTAATAAATAATAATAATAATCCAGTGGACGTCAATGGATCAGGCCCTTAGTGAGCCGAAAACTGCAGATTTATTTCTGTATTTGTTTTGGAATGAGGGATATGAGAGTAGCAACCGATTCATAACAATCAACTGGTTTCTGTACCTTATCTATAATATTCCACGTTGCTCGGCTCATTTTTTCCTTTTAAAACTGCTGCATCGTAGAAGCTGACACATGTGAATGAGCTAATCTGTTCTCCAGAGGGACTGGGAGACTTTCTAGTAGCCTGTAATGTAAAACAAAGAGTTGCTGCCAACCTGTGGGAAAGTGGGTGACCGAGGATAAAACACTGTCCAAAGACATTCTCAGCTGAAGAAGTGAACCCCATGGATACACCTGAAACAATAGCTCTGAGGGGTGTGAACTGCTTTGTTCATCTCAGTGGGTGTTCTCATTTGCCCCTCTCCCCATTTAGTACACCCGCTCACACACAGGATCAGGGAGAGAGGCTCAGACCTCCCCCATTCCCTACCCTTAGGGGCAGAGTCTCCCCAGATCCCAGCTCACCCAGGGGCGGGAAGGAGAGCCTTAGAGCACTTAAAATAGTCACCGTTTCAACAGAAAGCATTGCTCAGCAAAACAAAACCAAAAATTCTAAGAAATTGTTGAAATGAAAACCAGGGGTAAATGCAGTCACGAAGTTTAGATAAGTTGTATCAGGCCATCATTATAAACCACACTCGCAGCCCCTTACGTTTCTGTTTGTTCTTTAGAATGGACGCAGTAGAAAATCTGGTGGTTATCATCAAGTATCTAGTGGCTCCTGTATAGTAAAGTGAGATATGAATCGCTTTGTGACTGCTACATAGGGCTGCTTCAGATCTGGTGCCTGACCCAGCATCTGCTGAAGGCAATGAGAATATTTCCACTGGCTTCATGGACATTGAAGTAGGCCCAGATGAATGTGTGTGTGTACATACAGTGGTCTCACTTTTTCATGGGATCATAGAAATGAGGCTGGATTTCTTCCAGGTGGAGGGGGATTCCCTGTACTTAAAATGGGGAATGCCCCTAAAATCATCAATCTCTCTCAAAACCGAAGAAGCTTTTGAAGTGTGAGCAGTGTATGCTTGCAACACTGTAGATATTTGATAGCGGCAGGTGGTATATGTAGTCTATGTGCTGGTGCCAGCCATGTAATACCTTGTGAAACCATGTGACTATTTAGCATGCACCATTGACCTCCTCATCTACAGTCTGCCTATGTCTACATCTCAGGAACTAATTTTAACATTCCAAACCTCTTAGCAGCTTCAGATCTTATGTAGATTTCATTTACGTTTAGCCTGGCTGTGGCCACTAACTTGTGCAATGGCGTTTAATATTTAAATTTTTTGGTCTATAATTGTGCCATAAGCATTATTTCTTTAGTCTTGTGAAATCAACACGTTTGCATGGACACAGAGTGACGGGAGACTGCAGATTAAGAGCTGTTCAAATAAATTAATAAAACACTTGTTGTACCCCTTCTCTTTTCTAGAATGCATGAACTGCACCAGACTAACTGATATGACTGAGAGGCTAAACACTCTGGAAGCCAAGGTAAGCACATGGAACGTGTTTTAAAGGAAAAAATAGTGCCTTTAGTGCTGGGGAAGAGGTGCTGAAAAGACAATCCACCAAACAGCTGCAGCATGAGCAAAAACAACACATGCATTTCTTCACCAAACTGCCCCACTCGTATCACGCAACCCTGTTTTGTAATGACCACCTCTTAGAGCAGAGGTGGGCAAACTATGGCCCGCAGGCCACATCCGGCCCACGGGACCCTCCTGCCCTGGGAGGCTCGCCCCGGCCCCTCCGCAGTCTCAGCTCGCTCTGCCGCCAGCGCAATGCTCTGGGTGGGGGGGCTGTGAGCTCCTGGGGCAGCGCAGATGCAGAGCCGGGGCCTGAGCTGGTCTCTGTGCTGCGTGGTGGTGGCGGCGGTGTGGCCCAGCTCCAGCCAGGCAGCGCGGCTGTAGTGCCACCAGTGCTCCAGGCAGTGCGGTAAGGGGGCAGGGAGCAGGTGGGGTTGGATAGAGGGCAGGGGAGTTCGGCGTGGTAGTCAGGGGGCAGGGGTGTGGATAGGGGTCAGGGCAGTCAGAGGGCAGGGAACAGGATGGTTGAATGGGGGCAGTCAGGAAGGAGGGGGGGTTGGATGGGGCAGTGGTGGGCAGTCAGGGGTAGGAGTTCCAGGGGCGGTCAGGGAGAAGGGGTGGTTGGATGGGGCAGGAGTCCCGGGGTGGGGGGGAAATCAGGAATGAAAGGAAGGGTTGGATGAGGTGGCAGGGGGCTGTCAGGGGTGGAGGTTCCGGGGCCGGTCAGGGGACAGGGAGTGGGGTGTGTGTGTGTAGATGGGGCAGGGGTCCTGGGGGGGGCAGCAGAGGGGGGTATGGGGGTGGGGGCCGGGCCACGCCTGGCTGTTTGAGGAGGCACAGCCTCCCCTAACCAGCCCTCCATACAATTTCCAAAACCCGATGTGGCCCTCAGGCCAAAAAGTTTGCCCGCCCGTGTCTTAGAGTATGTCTACACTGCAATTGGGACAGTATGTGTATGCATACCTGAGCTAGCTCACTACAAATATGCAGAGCTGCAGCACTGTTGTTTTCAGCAAGAAGCTTGCTCAACGCTAGTTGGGTATGCCCACCCATGCTGCAGTTGTACCTCCCTATTGCTGTGTAGACATACCTTCAGATGGGAGGTTAGTTCAGTTTCCATTGTTTAGCATCTCTGCTGAAGCTGACAACACTTGCCACTAGAACAGAACCAAAGATCAGCCGATGTAATCAGACTGTATGTGATACCCTTAAGGACAAAAAGCCTAAAGCAAACTTCCACATTCAACCCATAGTTGGACTGTGGCTGTATTTGTAAACGATGGTTAATAGCAGCGCATTACTCTTGATCAGAAAGTGTCCATGTGAACCCCTAGGGTTTAATTCTTTGCATTCAAGAAATATGAGGGCAAATTTGTACTGGATTCAGCTCTATAACAATGGGATGTAAATCAGCAGAGAATTAAACCTCTGAAGGCAAATAGGTTCTGAGTGTGAGCTCCAATATTAAAACACACAGAAGAAACTCCGTCCATACCATCAGTATACAAGATGAAGGAACAGCTTGTGTATTTCCTGTGTTATAAAATTTAAATCAGAGGCAATCCAGCTCAATGAAAAAGGGCAGAGATCTGAGATTTGAGGCTGTCCTTTTGTAATTGTCTCCCATAATTCTTCTCTTTAGTCTTTCAATTCTTTTTACTACTTCTCTGCTGCTCCCATCTCTCCAAATCCCTCTTTCACTTTGCTGCTTCAACAACAGCAAATAGAAGAGTGTATGGGCTATTCCAGTTAGAATGTACACATCTCGTACTCAGATATGGAGGCCCTTCCTAAGGTCTAGGCACCATATAGGTCTCTCTTCACTCTTAAAAATAAGCCTTAATTGAGACTTAACGTGGTGCATGTCTGCCGGCCCGCTGCACAAGAGTGAATTTTGCTCAGGATGAGTGGCAGCTTCTGTTTGCAGATTTGCCTATTAGGGATTGTCGACACTTGAAGGTAATTCAGATTAAGGTAGTGTGTGAATTTGAAGTGCACTAGCTATTCCAGAATAACTCCATGTATTAGCAAGCCCTAAGTCTCGCATTTATATTTGCTGATGTAACTGGATGAAAACTCTGTGCAACAGTGTTAGGCTCTTCACCTACTTTGCATTGATCTGGTGTTTCATATTTTTCATCCACTGTGCAAATGCACAATTGTTCGGCATGTGTTGTTCAAATCTGCATTCCTCCTTTTATCCTTTTCCAAATGTTAGTGTTATACCAATAAAATAAAAACCAGCAGGATCTTATTAAGAGGGATAAGGCAAAGATGCCACATTTATTGTAAATATAATGGTAAAGCAAAAGATAAAAGTAAACAACGTTGTTTGACTACTTATTCCTATCACTTATTACACACACACACACACACACACACACACACACACACACATTCATTCACACAATCATTCATTCAAGTTCTGTATAGGTGTTATAGTTACCAGTCTAGAAGTTGCTCATGCCAAGTTACAGGCCAGGTATCTTGGTCATGAGGATGGAGCCGAGTCTGTGTCAGGTGCTCCTGGAGGTTGGCAGCAGAACCAGAGACTCAAAGTCATCAGTCTTGAGAGTCCATTCTTATAGGATTTAATTCCTATGTTAGTCTATGGGAGCTGTTTCATCCTGCTGTTGCTGACTCAATCAGCAGATGGCACATTCCTGGACACATTCCGCGTGGCTCCAAACTGTCCAAAGTTTGTGTTTCTCATCCTTCCAGGTGATGGGGTGGATCCCAGTTTACCCTCCGGGGGTTGTCTGGTCATCCACTTGACACATTCTTCGGCCGATGGATACTCCCTTTCTAGGCTGGCACCTTCCTAACCATTCATGTACATCAAGCATTCATCAGCATACATTTCATATTTTAACCATATTTTAATTTACTGTCTCCACCACTTTCAGGGTGTGTGCTAATTAATTTGAGACTCCCAGCCCTTTAATCACAGAGGGTGGGGGGGTCTGTCCTAGGAGTGAAAGTGAAAGTCACTTAAGGCTTATAGTGTTTGTTTACATTGTATCAATTACTTCAAGAACAAAGTCAATTAACTTGTTTGTAAGTTTTATATAGTAATAAAGTATCTTTCACAGGATAGATATAATCAATGGTTTCTACAGACAGTAGCTTACAAGTTTTAACAGAAGACCCAAGAGATTTTTGTACTTGGTGAAACTGTTGGATTTTAAAGTGTGGGGGACAAATTATGAGGGGGTCACTGTCACTTGGGGGAATCACTGTTAGTACCTTCTTTAATATCCCTACATTAGGAGGATTTGACGCACCACACACTGTTGAAAACCTTTCACAGGTGGAATTCAGTACTGTGGTTTTTGTTAAATTGTTTTAATGTGTACCCCACCAAGCAAAGATAGCTCCCATAAGCAGAGTCAGTTAATTCCCTTTGATCTTCGGTTCCTTCTGTGACAGCCCATTCCTGTTTGTCAGATATAGCGCTTGGATCTCCTTAATGCTTGTGCCGCTAATGGTTATCAGTGATCTGTCATAGGAATTCAGGGAATCTCCTGGGGAGTGGGGGAGGAGGATGGGATGTGGGATGGTTTTGCAGACAACACATGATTTGCTGATAATTGGGGAATTGTCTGACGTGAAGTGAAATGAGTGACGCTTTCTGGAACTCCCTCAAAGACATGTGGGGTTGTATATCACCATGAGGAAAAATAAGAAAAACATTCCAGGGAGTTGAATTCCTCAAGTGCAAACAATGGTTATGGTGTAAGGGAAGATTCTGTTTTCAATTCAAAGATGAGCTGAATATTTTTTTGACGCAGTAAGTCCAGGCAGGCTGTGTGTTCCTTGGCAATGAAGAGCAGGAGGTGTTATAAGAGGAAAGATGACTCTCCTCTTTTAACTACCCACAATGGGTGTGATCCAAAGCTCAAAGAAACCAAACGACAGACGCCCACTGACTTCATTTGGCTTTTGCATCCGTTGCAGCCAGCACTGTCAGGAGTTTGTATACCTCACTCCCCAGATAATAAACATCTAGGACTCACTTAAGGCACTTGCAGCAAAAGCACCATTAGACTAGCAAGGAAGGTGCAGTGCCTGAGCAGAGGTGGTTTGTGCCGTTATGCTAATGGACTGAATGAGCCGGGTGCTGGGCTCAGTTAAACTACTGTAAATCAAGGCTGGGATTTTCAAAGGAGGAGTTGGGTGCCTGACTCCCTTAGGATCCTTTGGAAATCCCTGCCCAAGAGTGCAACTGCACTGGAGTCAGGCCTTGGCTACGCTTGCGAGTTACAGCGCAATAAAGCAGCCCCGGGCGCACTAGCTCACTCCCCGTCCACACTGGCAAAGCACGTAGAGCGCTCTGACTCCGCAGCTACAGCGCTGCTGGTTTCCACCTCGGCGAGTGGAATAACGTTTGCTGCGCCCCCGCTGGAGCGCCGCGGCATCAGTGTGAATGAGGTGTTGCGTTACTGCGCTCTGATCAGCCTCCGGAAACATCCCATAATCCCCTTAAGTCAAGTGGCCACTCTTGTCATTGCTGGGAAATCGGCTGTAGGAATGCGGAAATACCCTTTCAAAGCTCCGTTTTGGAGAAGCCGGCTGCTTATCAGCTCAGAGAAAAGCAAACATTTACTGTTTGCTTTGAGTGAGTGAGTGAGACGGGGTGTGTGTGTGTGTCTGAACTTAGAAGACCGCGTGCTGACACACTCAGCACCCCAAAAACCCACTCTCCCCCCCACATACACACAACACACTCCCTGTCTCACTCCACCCCACCCCCATTTGAAAAGCACGTTGCATGCTGGGATAGCTGCCCATAATGCACCACTCTCAATGCCGCTGCAAATGTGGCCACGCCAGTGCGCTTGAAGCTGTCAGTGTGGACAGACTGCAGCGCTTTCCCTACTGCACTCTACGAAGGCGGGTTTAACTCACAGTGCTCTACATCTGCAAGTGTAGCCATGCCCTCAATGTTGAGAGGCAGATGTGAAACTGGATTAAGACAGAGGAGATTTTCAGTGCCTTCATGGACAACGGTGGCAGTGAGTTCACACGTAGCAGCACTAACAGCTCAGCGCACAGATGTTTAGTAAGTGCTGGTAGCAGCATTGTATTTGCCTCCTGCATGAGAGCACTAGTGAGAGAAGGAGCTGCTGGGGTCCCTTTCTACCTCTTGTAAGCTTGGCTGTAATTTGTCTCTAGATGGACAAAACTGTCATGCTGTCTCATTAGAGAACTCTTGGGGTAGGTCTACACTACCCGGTAGTTCGGTGGCAAGCAAATCGAACTTCTGGGTTCGACTTATCGTGTCTTGTCTGGACGAGACAAGTCGAACCCGGAAGTGCTCGCCGTCGACTGCGGTACTCCAGCTCGGAGAGAGAGTCGACGGGGGAGCCTGCCTGCCGCGTCTGGACCGAGGTAGGTTCGAACTAAGGTACTTCGAACTTCAGCTACGTTATTCACGTAGCTGAAGTTGCGTACCTTAGTTCGAATTGGGGGGTTAGTGTAGACCAGCTTTTGAACTTGAAGCCTTCAGGCTGTGATCTGAACTGAAGTTAAGAGGGATGAGTTGAGATTTCAGCCAAAGTATATAGTATGCTAATGGCTAGCCCTGTGGATCGTCTGACATTGTTAACATGGAGGTGGATGCATGAGAAGTCCAGTGCCAAGGTGTAGCCTGCTGTCCCATTTAGAAGGTATTCAAATGATTTTGGTAATATTTGAGTCCCAACCAAAGCCATCAGAAGAACACCTTCCTTCCCCTTTCCTCTTGAGTGCTGAGTTTTGGATAGTTCAGAGTCACAGATGATAAAATAACAGCTTCCTGCCAAAAGAACTGCATTCTTGTTTTGGAATCTTGAGGAAAGCTGTGACCTTCCAAGGAGCTGGACAGTCTGAATAAGCAGAAAAAACAAAACACTTGACTAGCTGGGGGAGTCGGTGACATTTCAGCAGCGTTGATTCATTTCAGCTCAGTTGATCTTGGGCATCACACACTGCATCTTTGTGTATTTTGGTGCTACAGTGTTTTGCAGTCCCGGGCACCGTGTAATGTTGAGCAAACTCTGCCTTTCAAGGCTTGTCTAGCCTGGAGGAGGAGCGCGATCATTCTCTATTTTAGCCGCATGGTTTTAAAGTGAGCATTTACGTGTGACATCTCTTCACACTGGTTGGAAGACTTGAGTTTTCAGCACAGCGCTCCTGTAACTAGATCTTAATTCAGTTATATTTTACTGGATTGTGAAAGCAAAGGAAACCTGGGTAGTTTGGAGAGACTATTTATTTTATGTGAATGGTTTCTTTCAGATTTTTCACCATTTCACCACAATAACAGCTTGAAGCAACATCACCACGTATTGATGTAACACAATGGCCTTGTGTTAAAATATTACATTCCATCATGACATTGTGACACAACAGGAAAATGGCTGAAGGAAACCCCATCCCAATGGCAAAGGGAGACCGAGAAATGGGGAATAAACCCTGATTTTGGTTAATCTCTGTGAATGTTATTCCTTTGCTCTTTGCGTCTGTTCACTCTCCAGGAGTGGTGACTTGGCACCTAATCCACCCACCATGGGCCTGATTCTGCTTTTACTTATGCTGATTTTACACCAGTTTAACTTCATTGATTTCAGTGGCGTTATTCCAGATTTACACTGCTAGGAGAGCAGAATCACATCGCATACGAGGAGCCCAATCCAAAGCCTCTTGAAGTCAGTGGATGGGTCCCCATTGAGTCCAACACTAAACGAAAGAAGAAGTTGATAAACTATTCTGGAGACAAGCCAAGAGATGCTATGTGTCAACATAGACAGCACGGCAAAAGGTCATTTGCCCAGCACTACAAAAAGTAGAAGTCTTTTGGCAGCAGGCTTTTAATAGTGGAATGATGTAGAAGTCTGAGCTAGTCTGAGTTTGGCTATGTACTCCTGAAAGGGGTTTGCAAAAGATGAGGTGACTTTTTATACTCCTATGAATAAGGCTCAGCCGGTTATCTTCCTGGACTTGGCCCCGCTCTTCCTGTTAGAGATGGCAGAACTGAATCAGAAGAAGTAAAAACCTCTCTGAACCTCCATTCCCTGCTGAATCTGAAATGAACTTCTGTTGCGGTTCAGAAAAATTGGGGTTAAGTGTTTATTTTTGTGTCCCTTTGAACTTGGTTTTGGCCAGAAACAGAAGCACCCAAGTACTACAAAAGAGGCTGGTGTCGCTGTATTTTTGCTAGTGCAGAGGCAGAGATAACAGGACATCTCTCAAAAGGCTGTTCTGAGATTTTTAGCTTGATTTGAATGATTTTTGGGGCTTGGGTGGCTTGGCACGGGAGCCAGACTTCTGTTTTAGCCTCAGGCTTAAGGGAGATTAGCTCAGTGCTCGGGGAGGGGGGAACTGTCCGGGATCGGCTGAGATCTGGAATTTATCTGCTGCTTTGCTTTCCCCCTATATTCTGCCCAGATCGTCTCTTCCTCGCCCCTGACTCTGCCTGCAGTGTAGGAGAGCTGCTTATTGCCGGTATGTCCGTCTCATTCATGATTAGTGTTCCCTTCTCTGTCTGACGTGTGGCCAGAGATGGGAGGGAATATGTACGTACTGTGTGTGTGTGTGTGTGTGTGTGTGCGTAAGTAACAGAGCACTCCCTTGACCCGCATTTGGCTCCCTTCTCTAGCCATGTGTCCCTGGCAGAGAAGAGCAATGAGGATTCGAGTGACTAATGGAGAGGAGTGGACTGGTGATGTGGACACACCCGCACCACTGACAGGACCTGGAGGAACTGCGGGCAGCAATTCATCTATCACTCACACCTCCATCTCTTTCCTTCACTTCCCACCATGCTTCACCATGCCCACCTCTCATTTCATCTTTATCTTTCCCCACTCCCCTTGGGTCCCCAGAAATCTCCTTTCACCAGCATTGGCTTTAGGGAGCTCCATCTGACGCTCTGATTCCTTCTCTTCCCTCACTTTTTCACTGCCTGCATAGCACGTGAAACATACTGAGTGGAAGCACAGCTGGGTGCCAGGCGAAGCAAAACTCACCAACGTAGAAAGTTTTGCTTTATAACCGAACTATGCAAGAAAATATCATGAGTTGGAAAGCAGAGGGAGTTGCTGGAGCCAGTGTGGGAGAGACGACACACGTTGGGCAGCGAAAAGGTCACTTTGACCTGACTCCATCTCTTTCAGACTTATCTGGAACAAATGGGGAATGTCTTAAATCTTTGGGAGTCACTTATCGCTAACTGCAGCATTTGCAAGGTGGGCGACATCTCCTCAGGAGGAGGAATCGCCGTTCACAGCCATAAATCTTATATGGCTAGATCTCCAAGCAGCTTTAGAAGTTACTCCATTGCTGTGTATATGCTATAGCTGAAGGACTATTTTGTGTGTGCGTGTGTGTGCTGAAAACTTTGGGATAATTAATTAGGTTATTTGTGACAAACCAAAATCAACAAATATGTGGGCGTTGCATTGGCACAAGGGAGACACTTGCAATGAAACAATGACTGTAAATCAAGTAAAGGTCACTCATGAATAACTGCTGATTTTGGTTCCTGTTAGAGTTTCAGCACAGCATGGCTGCCGTGAGCTCATGGAATGGGAATGGATAAGATCAGCTTCTCTTAAATTGGCCAGTGCTTCAGAGACCCAAAGGGGTGAGGCCCCTGACCTCTACTGTTTCTAATTTCCGTAAATGGCCAAGATGCACAGAGCCAAGGTCAAGTGAAAGAACTAGCGTGCAGCAAGTTGGCTTTGAATGCTTTGTGTACTTGGGTGGATGCTTATTGGATGGGCTGTGATAACCACTAATGTGCTAGTCACATGAGCAAAAAAAACACTTTCTTTAGCATGTCCAGGTAATGGGGAGAAGCCACAAAAAAGCCCAACAGAGCATTATGGGTATGGAAAGATGGTTTATTCCCCACTCACTTCATCTATCAGACGGTAAGTGAAGGGACTTGTGGTCAGCAGTAGAGCAAAGTTCTGTGGGTCTGCAAAACCTATAAAAGGGGGATGTAACTAAAGTTTATCTTTCACTTTGTAAGAGAGGTGTTCAGTTCACCCCGCATGTTGGATTGATGTTAGAGGTAGCAAAAATATCCCACTGATTCTGTAATGAGGGATGTGTGGATTGGCATCTGGTGTAAATAACCAAGAAACAAACACGGGAGTCATTGAGGCAAAATGGTTAGATGCTATCTGAGGGTGAGAGAGCATGAAATAGATGTCGCTCGTTTTCTCAAAATGCCTTATGCTCTCAGTGGCATTAGTCCAGAATTGTCATGTTTAGCATTGTGACCATGCAGAGGAAGAGTTGTGTAACATATCAGGTTAGGTTGCTTTCCTAACTCTCCCACTTCAGCTCTGATTTATGTTGTGTGTGGTCTAGAGATGGGTGACCACCTCACTTTGCTAACTCTTAGCCCACTCAAATGGAAGGCTGTATGGCCAAGAGTATTAGAACACTGGATTGGAACTCAGCACACCTGGGTTCTATTTCTTGTCTCTGCCATTGGCCTGTTGGATGACCTTGGGCCTGTAAAATGGGGATAATGATACTTACCTTCCTTTGTAAAGCACTTTGTGTTCTACTGATGGAAAAAACTATATCAGAGGTAGGTGATATTCCTTTTTTTATGTGTTGTAGGTTTGAAAGTTTGACTCACGCTCAGGTATCGTGTTCCTGATCTGTTTAGTGCAGATTAAAGAAGGATCCAGGGAAGAGGAGAAAAAAGCAGGGTGAAGGAGAATCAAAAAGGGGGCAAGGTGTACAATTGCAGAATGGGTGGTGAAAGGAAGCAGAGAGGGGAGAAAATTGTAAAACTAACAGATGCAGTAGGCCTGGCTTAACTCATTTTTAATCTGGTTTTACACCATTGTGGGACCATTTGACCTCAGCAGAGGTACTCATACTTTATGAGAGCAGATTCCAATTGTGCCAGACCAGCTTTTTGGGAGTGGGGTTTCTTTTACCCCTAACACATAGTACAGGCTTTCCACTAGTTAGAAAAACATTGAGCTGGAATGCTGCCGTCAACTGCACCAGTGTAAATCTTGATTAAATCTCTTAAGTCTAAAGGTGTAAAACTGGAGTGAGAGAGAGCAGAATCCAGCTCTATGCAGTCTTATTGCCTCCTTTGAGTATTCTCTTCTTGTAAGGCATGCAGACAACTTACATCTGTATTATCGCATAAAAGGATCCCATTTGTTTTATTCTGTTATACACCCATATCTTTTCACAAACTCTATCCAAGGGTTACAGATAGTGTGATATTAATCTCATTTTTTGGTAATTGTTCAAATGCAATATTTGATCCGAGTCGATATAACCCATTCTTATCTCCTGACGCTACTTTTAAGAAGTCTGTGGCGTTTCGCGGTGATTTAAATGCAAAGAGATACATTACAAATCCTGTGTCTGACTGATTCATTGTGTGATTGATAAATGATCTGCATATTTTCTGCATGAAAACAGTCCTCGTAAGGCGATACCCTGCCCAGAAGTCTGCGAAAGGTTAAAGGAAATTTTTTAAACATGTATAGACTTTAGACCAATGCACTGTTTTTTTTTCTGCTACATGAAATCCACCCTATTTATTTAGAATATAATATCACACTCCACTTTTATAACCCTATCTTTTTTTTAATTACTAGGTACAATTATGTGGAACCATAGTAACAAAAAAACAATGACAATTACAATACAGATGTTAAAGTGCTCTTGACCTGTTCCGAGGGGGGATAGATTTAAGAAATGCATATGACAATTATGTTTTATGGGGTTCACCTCTTCCCTTGAAGGATATAAAATGAAACTAGCTCCAACAGTAACACAGCAGTAGTCATAAATACTAGAGATTGAATATTCCCATATAGTACTATAACAGTGCTCACAAGTCCTCAAGAATGGAAATTCCTGTTCCTCTGCAATGATGCTTACAGGTACTGTAGAGTGAGTGCTACTGTTATTAAGTGGTGATGTTTTATGGTCTTGTATGTCGCTCACATTGGTGGTGAACATTTCATCATGTGCCTGGTATGCCACCCCACAAAGAGGTAGTTAAGTAAATCCCTTAGATTTCTGTTGCTCGGGTCTGGGTCCAGATCCCACATTTCTCTTTCTAACAATGCTGTGACTTTTAAGAATGTTTTAGGCAACCTGCCAGTCAGCAGTTCATTTAATATCTTGCTGATTGCTACTCACCAGAATGAAAATCAGGATAAGGTTTGAAACCATCTTTGTATAAATCTTAAAACGGGAGTTTCTGAGGTTTCTGCAGCTCAATTAATGTAAAACAAATGACCCGGAGGGTAAAGGACAATTTCATGATTAATTTTAACTGGGGGGCCTGAACCAAAACCTAGTTCTGAACAACCCAAACTTTGGATCAAGAGCCATGTGTGAATGTCACAACTGGCTTCTGTGGTCTTGCTAATGAGTGGAATTTATCCTCCAGATCGGGACACTTGGGGAAGTTCAGATCTGGCCTACCTCTCACTCTTACATACTACTATAATTAAGAATGACAATTAAAAACCTCTCATCCTACAGCCTAATAATTCCCAGCCCTCACTTTTTATAGATATCAGGCTTGATGAGAAATCCTTTTCCTGAGCCTGTGACCCTCAGACTGGCCCACGTGGCTGGCATATGTTGTGCTTCACTTTCTGTAACCAGACTTATACTGTAAAATATCGCCCTGCCCTCCTCCCCCCCATATATATATATTTAAATTTCTCTAAAGTAACGTTGAACATTTCTATTCACCCACAACAACATGCAACTTATTTTTGCCAAGGAAATTCTGTGCCTAGGATGGTAGATGCTTTTGCAAGGCTGTTCTATGGGAATGATAAATACACACACAAAAATTTTAAGGTAGAGGAATATTTTCACAGACAAATTCCAGCTTGATTTAGGTAAAAGGTGCCATGGGAGGGATTTCCGAAGGCAGTTAGAGGAGTTAGGCACCCAAATCCTTTGACTATCCCAGCCCATGTGTGCAAATATTCACTCTAATCCCTGGGGTGAAATTCCAATGGAATTTCTCCTGATTTACATTGGTGTAAGAGGAAAATCAGGCCCATTGACTTCAATGAAGTTACCCCTGAACTACATCATGCTAAGTAAGAGATGACTGCAGTAGTTTTGAGCCTTTACGTGCGGCGTTGATTTTTACATAATAAAGTCATGGTGTAATTATAAAGGAGAATGATGCTTTTTTTTTTTTTTTAAACTTACAAAAAGGATGAAGTGTGTAATTTATGTAGTACAATGCATGGCGGGAGCCAATAATGCGACAAAGCCAGAAATGACGAACGTTCTGTGGAACACATTAGTCTGACAAGGGCACAGCAGAGACTAATTAAACTGGGAGCTAGGTTAAGTGCAAAGGAACTGAATCTCTGCTGGCGCGAACTAGCCGAACTCCCTCCTTGACTTCAAGGTCATTATTCACAGGGCCTGGTGTCTTGCTTTCTGAACACTAGGTTGATGAAGAGGGAGGCAGGAAACCACCATCAAGAAACGAGGCCACACTGACCCCTAATTTAACTCCAAAGCCTGCAGTTACATTAGCTCTGGGGTGAATTTAGTTCAGTGGGCCTGATGCACTTTTTCTTCCATCCAATTATTTTCTTGTTCCAGTTTTGAAGGAACTATGGTCTCAGTTTAGGAAAAAACCACACTTAAACACACACAAGTCCCATTGACTTGTGATTTAAGTACGTGCTTAAGTGCTTTCCTGAATCAGCATTTATCCTAGTACTTCCCTTACAAAACTGTTGGATAATGCTGCATTTCAGCATGGGGGGAAATGATGCGATCTCTACATGAACTAACTGCTCTGATGCTTGTTAGAGGTGCTATGTTAAAGGAACACATTTAATCAAGGAGAACAGTTTTAGGAGGGTATGCAAAACACAGCGAAAGGCAGGCATCTAGGGCCCTGTACCATTGCATTATTAGCGGAGCTGATGGAGTTCCACCGAAGTTCACGTCTGGAATGGAACAGTTCCGAGTCATTTCTGTGGGTGATAATAAAAACGAGTTACCACATAATCAACACAGAACAGTGGCAATGGAGTCTTTTGCATTAAAACAACCTGTTTTGAATGAGTGCTTTGCTGATAAATGCTATAAAGGATTTAAAGGTGCGTAGCGCAATAATCCAGAACACACTGTTCCACATTGACTGCATATATTTAACAGTCACTAAGATGTGCACTGTAGTTCTAAGTACATTTTCCAAAACTGGTTTGGGCGCAGAGGACTCAACAGCTTAGAAGTCCCAAGCAGTTCTGAGGTTGGATAGCAAAGACTTGAGCCGGTTGAATAGTACTCATTGAATAACTTGGACAGATTGTATCACATTCTCTGAGCAAATTATTCCGTGTAATCTTTGATCCAGCTATAGGGCTGAGCTGTCAGTCGTACAGAATTTGATGGAGAATAGTGTCCTTGCTATAGAAGTTTGAAACCAACCCGTGGAATTCTCTAGCAAGGATACAGTTCTCTGTTCAGTTCCATAGCTGGGTTTCAAAATCCTAAAGAAAATCAATGACTTGTCACTCTGGGCATCTACAGAATTTTCTATAGGACCCTATTGGTTTCATGCCTATTAAGTTCCAGAGGACTTTCCCCTGAGGGGACAACATAATTAGTATGATCACAAATAATTTCAGAGATTTCAGTACAGTTTTAAAATATAAATTACTTTTGTGAACAATAGTTGATGGCAACTTTTGACCCAAGGCAGCTCTGAAGAAAAAGGTTATTTGCTTTGCCCTTCAATTATTTGCAATCTCGTTAGCTGTTCTTGGGAAACAGAACCCTGAACTCAGGTCGCAGGCAAACTGTGAGATAAAGTCTATCCCTGTTCAGCAAAGCACTTACACATATGGTTAACTTTATAACTTCTATTGCAGGGATATAATTCTCTATTCAATTCTATAAGCTGGTTCAAAAAAGACTTGCAGAAAGGATACCATTTATAACAAAACCAATGGTATCACATGAGGGGAAGTCAGGACAGAATAAAACCTGAGCTAATGAGCTGGTTTGGGTGGAAAACCAGACAAAGCTCGGTGGGGTAGGAAACTAGCCAGGTTTAGATTGAGACACTTAACCCCTATGAACCTAAAGCACCACATCTCACAGAACTCTGTACAGGGACATTGGAACAATTTGCCTAGTGAGGGTGCTGAAAGCCAATGAACCAAATTGTAAACCCTGTATATGATGGAAACCACTTCAAGCCGGGGGTGCTGCCACAGCCCCAGCACCCTGGTACTGGAGCCATTAAACTACTGGCGGGGGTGGTTTCAGCCGCAACTTTTCAAAGCGCTGACTACACAGCTATTTCCAGAGCACTAGCGCAAGCCCAAGTCTGGGAGGCTTGCTGACATACCCTATATGGTTAGGAGATTTACAAGGGGAAAATGTGGTGCTATAGGGAAGGGCACTTGCGTTGCTTTGCAGGACTTTTCTCAGGTCAGCACTGAGCCATTGCCTCAACATGGTATTTCAAGAGAAAATTCTGCTGGAAATATAATCTGGTGGATTGACACCCCTCCCTCCCCCTCCCCCCCCAGGAAATTAGGTCCTGATTCTGCCAGATGCTAAGTGCTCTGAATTCCTGCTGACTCTGTGGCCCTCCTCTTGGCCCCGGTTTATAGTGCCATAGAGGAATAATAGTAATATTGTATTTACAGTGATGTCCGTGTACTTGGCACTGTATAATGCACAGAGGGAGATATGGTCCCCTTTCCCAAGGAGCCTACATTCTAAATAGCCCAAACAGTTCAAACCCAGAAAACATCCGATTGTTAATTATTTGGAAGTGGTGTCCCATAACTCAGATACAGCTGGCATTTTGAGTAAGATGACTTACTATTGAGCAGAGCTGTGTGGAGAAAAGAGGAAACATTGCCACCGTTTTAAAAATACTTTGTTCTCCCCACCTCCCCTGCACCCCCCACTTTTTTTTTTTTAATTCCATAATTGAGCTGTGTCTGAACATCAGGGAAAATGTCCAAATTCCCCTCTTCAAATGTCAGAATTTTGAAAATTGCCACCGGTACCAGTTCTCGGGCCCCGAAATTCATTTCATACAGGCTGCCAAGCTTCCCTTCAACAAGTTGTTACTGACCTGAGCTGCATTTATACAAGTGACCTAGAGAGGTGAAAGGCTCCATCCCCTAATACTAATGATGTTCAGCACCTCCCTGCAAACATCTCAATACACTGAAGCCTATTGGGGTTCAGGGCACACAGTAGAGTCCCTGGAGTGCACTAATTGGACCTAGTCACTTATAGACTTGACCCTGAGAGGTTCGATTGCCCAGCATCTCTCATTGACTTCAATGGGAGCTTCCGGGGCTGAGTTCCTCTCGGAATCCAGCGTTATGGAGTATGGAGCCATCTTGCCCAATTACGTTTTTCTTCCTGTGACTTGTGTCTAGATTCTTCTGCTCGAGTCTGCAGAGCGTGCCCCCACTTCAGAGAATGACCTGCCAATCACCAGGACGACAGCCACGTGGTACGACGACTTGCTCCCAGATGCTATTCCCCTGGTAAATCCTGGGACCGTGTTGAGGAAGCCGGTGGGACCAGCTGGTAAGCATATAGCCAGGCATTCGCTCTGACTGCCTTCTGTAGTGTCAGATGCCCAGTACAAATCCAAATGTGAGTTATGCATGATAACTAATGAATAAGCTGCTTCAGTGCAACTTGAACATAAGAATGGCCGTACTGAGTCAGAACAAAGGTCCATCTAGCCCAGTATCTACCGACAGTGGCCAATGCCAGGTGCCCCAGAGGGAGTGAACCTAACAGGTAATGATCAAGTGATCTCTCACCTGCCGTCCATCTCCACCCTCTGACAGACAGAGGCTAGGGACACCATTCCTTACCCATCCTGGCTAATAGCCATTAATGGACTTAACCTCCATGAATTTATCCAGTTCTCTTTTAAACCCTGTTGTAATCCTAGCCTTCACAACCTCCTCAGGCAAGGAGTTCCACAAGTTGACTGTGCGCTGTGTGACTAACAACTTGCTTTTATTTGTTTTTACTTGGTCTTAGAAACTGCCTTGGGTTTGAGCACATCCATGACTCGCAGTGAAATATTTCCTGTTCTTTCTAGCTATTGGGTCAGACAGTGGGAGTTGTAGGAGAAGGTTTTCAGATGGGCAGATGTAAATTGCACCCATGACATTTGTGCCCATGTTTTTGAGCCTACAGGGAACTGCAGGTGCCAGTCCCAGCACTTGTGCCTCCAGCTACCTTCGGGCAGTTGCACACTGGAGGGTTATTGGCCCAGGTCCTCAGATTTGCCTCTGCAGTTATCTTTGCACCTGCAGCAAAGCGGTGGGAGCTTCAGCCTGGTTGAAAATATACATTACAAAGAGAAAACAAACCCCACAGAGATGTGTTTTCAGAAGCCTTAGCCTAACTTGGAGGGATGGAGTAGAACCAATGCAGGCTCTGGCTTTTTTGCCACCCCAAGCGGGGGGAGGGAGCGGGAGAGGGAGAGAGAGAAGGGGGGCGGCCAGGGCTTCAGCGGGGCGTTTGCCACGCGGCCCCAACGGCCGCGCCGCCTGCTGGGAGGGCTCCAAGCCGCTCCGGTCGGCTGGGAGGGAAGGACGCGGGCTGCCCTGCTGGGCTTGCTGCAGGGCGCTCTCCTCCTCCGCGCCGCCGGCCCCTACAGGGTGGCCGGAGAGGAACAACAACAACAACAAAAAGTGGCCGTGCCGCCTAGGATTGGGCGGAATGCCGCCTCGTACAATCTGCCGCCCCAAGCACGAGCTTGCTCGGCTGGTGCCTGGAGCCGGCCCTGAGTAGAACCAATGATGGTGAGATTTGGAGCCACACCTCCCCACAGCTGGAGGCTATTCAAATGTGGGAGTTTGATTTGACCTGTCATAGCTGTAAGGACCATTTGTGAATCTTATTTTCCCCAGAGCTCAGGGTCTCTCTCTGCTAAATTGTGAACACAGCTCTCGTGTTCACACACCCAAAAGGGTATACTTGGGTGCAGCTACCTGTCACTCTAGTAGAACGTGGGATTCGCGTGCACAGTTTAGGCGGTTTGCTGGTGCAGCACAGCTCTGTGGACTGCGTTTTTCCTTCTCTCTGAAAGAAGAGATCTGTGAGTTACAGATGAACTGCATAACGTAAAAACGACACTAAATCCCGTACCGTTTTCTGGAACGTTGCAGGATCACCTCCTATTTCTCCTCTTTAATCCTCCCCCCAAGCCATCCTTCCAGTCAAGGGGAGCTGGATATGATTTCCTCAAAGCCCATTATTGCTGTTCTTGCATCGGTGAGGATGCTATTATATAAAGTGCTTCTTTTTTTTGCTTCTTTTCATGCTCCTCAGCCTCCGCAGGGTAGAGCAACTGCACCCCTGGAAGAAAGCGGCCAACCTCGGGGGGGGGGGGGGGGGGGAACATTCCAGCCCCATTTTGCCAGCTTTACTGGTCTGTTTGTTGGTTTGTGTTGGCCCAAGAAATCACTAAGAGCTGACTCCTGGTTCCATTGACGCTAAGCTCCCATTAGGAGCAGTAGGTATTCCTGTGTCTTGTAAGGAAAATGTTTACACCCAATGGATGGGGATTTTCACTATGAAACATTCCTGAAAAATCGAGACACCCTGGGGGTACTCTAGAAAGGACAATTAATGCTCATCTATTGTATTCAGAATGTAGCACCTCTCTGGCAGCGAGCCCTGGGCTGGAAGGCTATTGATGTATTAACAGGAAAGATGTTCTGTTAATGATAAATTAGTGGCACTAGACAATCAATTTTTTTTTAAATTGAGCATAAACCGATTTGGGCTGTTTTTATGATCCCTCCTGTGGTGTGCAAAAAAAAAAAAAAAGTTACAACAAATCTTCAGCTTAGCCGTCTTGGCTAGACAGATCTCCTAGCGTGTGTTTCTTTGACCTTGGCACGCTCACGTCAAGATCCTCACTTTCTGCTTCCAAGGCCCTGTCTGACAATTGCTTTCCCGGCTCCCAGCGTTCTTCTGTATCTTCCACCGGGCCTAGAGTTGGTTTTTGTTTTCCTTTTTTGCCGGAGCAGTTTATTATGGCAGCCCTTCACGGCTGCAGCCGGCTCGGTGCACGGATGCAGCCAACGCAGACCAGATGTAATCCTTGTTTATAATTGGACTGGATGCCACAACAGGGAAGGGAGGCTTTCTAACGATATGTGCTGCAAAGTATTTTTAGCACAACAACTACGGTTGCCAATAACTGAATTAAAGCAGCGTTTCCCCAAGCGTCCATTAGATGCTCATTCCTTCTTCCCCATGTCATTTATTTTTGCTCTTGGGGTCTCTCTGCACCTGCACTTCATCTCATCCGTGTCTGCCCAGGAACAAGATTGAAGACTCCACCCATCTGACTTAAATTTCCTTACTGCACTTCAGGAGTCCAAGGGCATGATATTTTCCCCTGTTCTCTCACAGTGTTGGGAAGTTACCTCCTGCCTAGGCCACTGCCATTGTTGTTCCAAGGGTGGTTCCCATTAGAAGTGGGTTTGGGTTTGATGCTTTGAATGGTGGGAATGGTTCAGAATGCCCTTGTAGTGTTGACTGGCTGAGACCTTTCCAGGCTAAGATCCAGAAAAACTTGCTACTGTTTACTAGGGTTGATCTTTCTTCCCTGACTGACAGGAGTTAGAATAGACAGTCCTTTAAAAGCAATTAGAACTGTTGAGACAGCTGCATCACTGGCCTTTCTGATCAGCTCGTTAATCAACAGGCCTGTATTTAACTGAGGATTAAAAAAAAGACTCAGATTTTAGCTAATGGGTAATGGGAGACGTATTTTTCATCTACATTTCCTCTCCACCCTTCTGCTCTTTTAATTAGAGTCGAAGGCATCTGAGCAGCCAGTGCCAAAGAGAAAATGATTGGCGTATCTATTTTTCCTCTTTCAAAGCACAAAATGTTGTTTGTTTCTGTATCTATGGTGCCTCCAGGAATGCAGTACAGCCCAGATCCTGAGCTTCAGATGAAAGAGTCCTCCTGTAATTTGGGGTGGGGGAAGTACCGGAGAGGGATGTGTGGGGATGTGGTGCCCTGTAGGTGCAGAGAAGTTGGGTTTCTTCTTTGGGTTTTACCTCTCCCTTGTTGGCATGGTATTAACGCCCCAGGGCAGACTTTCCTCTGTCCTCAGATGTTGGGGAATTTAGAATACCAGCTGCACAAGGAAGGATAAAATTGCTGCTCCAGATGGATAGTTGGAGGCAAAAGGGGCTAGCAAATGTGTTACTGAGTGAAAAAAGAAACCCACATCTGATGATGATTATTTACCTGTATTACAAATAGCTAGGTGCCTAGAAACGCTGACTGAGATCAGGGCATCGTTGTTCTAGGCACTGTACAAACAAACACCTCGTGAGAGACAGTCCCTGTCCCAAAAAGTTTCCAATCAAAATAGACAAGCCAGACAAAGGATGGGAAAGGAAAGAGGCACAGAGAGTTGGCCAAGGTCACATGGCAGAACCATGAGTAGAACCCAGATCTTCTAAGTCCTAGTCTGGTGCTCTAGCCAATCTGCTACAATGTTCCTCTTCCTCTCCGGCGCTCATCATTTTCAAGGATATATACATTGAGCCAGATTCTCAGCTGGTGTAAATCAACACCGAAAGATTTCACTGGAGCCACGCTGACTTATACTAGCTACAGACCTGACCCACCGGTTTTGTTTTCTCTTTTCTTGTATCCTGTTTTTTTTGCATTTGTCTCTTTTGAGCCGGTAACACCATTTGTCACCAGTCTCAGCATTTGTCTGACACATTACTCAGTGTTGCAGCTCCTGGTCCTTCCATTAGCACTTTCTACCTGCAGGGGAATAAGTGCCATCTCCTTTAAATCTCTTCTGTAACAGCACGATTGAGGCTGTTGGCAGCAAATGATGGCTCTTAGTCTGTAGAAGTTAACAGGGTTGAATTATAATGGTTGAACTTGATGATTGAGGCCATTTTATATGATCAAGGGCATATTTTGACCCAAGCTCAGTGCGTTGTGCCTGAAAACAGTCAAATTTTTTTTTATTCCTCCCTCTGTGCAGGAAGGAATTCTCAGTGACGACAATTCTGAAGTGTAAGTGTGTGTGTGTGTGTGTGTGTGTGTTTTAGCTTTGGTACTTGGTCTAGTGGCTGTTTACAATGCCCTGCTTGGATGGCCTTCTTTCCTTAAAGGGACCAAGGCACACCTTCCTGAGCTTGCCAAATCTATCATCTTGTCATGTTAGATGACTCCTGTATCAGATCCACAAGGCTGGCCCTGTTAGACGTTGAAAAGCCTTTGTGTTCTGTGGATGAACACTCTTGTTGGGGGAAAAATGAAAAACCTTCCATGACTCTTTGCCCTGCACTCAAATCAAATCAGAACTCTGTTTGATGGCATAAAATAGTCTAATTTTTAAAAAACCATTCAAATCCGATCCAGTTGTTTTCGTTTCCAGACCCAGCTGGGATAAGCAGTGGAAGTTCCAAAACATTTTGAGAAAAATACGTGTGTCAATATTTACAAACCAGATAAAAGAAGGAAGGACTAGGGATCTTTTTGAAAGCCTGTTCTCTTGTGGTGAACCTCTCCAAGATATGCAGATAGTTTGGAGGAGCATTTGGGGCGCGAGCTCTGTACCCCAAGTATGCTCTGCATACCCAGAATGGGAATCGGATCCACATCTGCCAAAAAGGTAACTCAGGCTTGGTCTACGCTTAAACATTAGGTCAACATAGCTACGTCGGTCAGAGGTGTGAAAAAAACACATCCCAAACCGACCCAACCACCAACGTAGATGCAGCTATTCAACTGAAAAATGCTTCCCTTGACATCACTGGGGGAAGTGGTGTATCTTCACCGACAGAAAAACCCCTTTTGTCAGCGTAGGCTGCATCTACACTATGCGGTTGTGTCAGTATAGCTACAGCAACTTAGCTATGATGCTATAGTCTAGACATACCCTAAGGATTTGGTCTCCAGTGCTTATCTGAAGCTCTTGGAGCTGCAGATCTCATGGGTTCAGCATTTATTGCAAGATCTTCAATCCCTTGCGCACAGGCTGTGAAGCTGCTACCTGGCCAGCCAATGTAACCCACCCCTCCAGAGGCAGCTGGGAGCGATGTCCGAGGGGCTGGTGCCTCTCCTGATATCTAGCTGTGGTGGAGAGGAGAGAAAGGGTGGCATTTCCCTATCTGACAGTTTAAAAGCGTATGAAAATGAAACCTGCCCTCTGTGTTTTGAGAGTTAAGTTTTCCATTCGCTACATTTACGAGTAAAGTTGGGCCTGAACCAATACCCCAAATCTGAACATTCAGAACTAAACTTCCCCAAAGTTGTGGCTTGCATCTCTCTCTCTTTCTGAGTATTCTAAAGCCGCTGGTAGCACAGATCTAGGAGCCAGGAATTCCTGAGTTTTTCTAACCCTGTCTCTGACACTGACTTGCTCAGTGCCCTTAGGCAAGTCACTTTTCTTTGGGGCCAAAACCATTTACCTACCTTTCAGGATTAAGCAGTGTTTGGTCAGTGCTTTTTACACAAACACACATACACACACACAGAGCCAAAGCACCTATTACATTAGTGTGCAAGAACGGTCATAGTGTTTAAAGCACGAGGCTATATAAGTGATAAACATTATTATTATTTTGTCAGCCCAAAGGAAACAGCAGAGATGTTTAAACCATTCAACCTTTCCTCAACTTAGAGCCTGCAGGAAGAGCTGCCTTCCTGCTTGCGTACAATGTACACCCTGCTCTCTGTGCCTTCTGTCTGCTTACCCAGGGTTTCCGAGGAATTGCTCTGTAACTCACTTAACTGGGGTCACTGTGTTACAAGTATCTCCATGTATTTTTGTTCAGCATGCTCCTCAATGGTACAAACGGGTAACATCTAGCTGCCACACTGGGTTTGGTTCAATCACGCGTGTTTCTTGACGTGGGCAATGTTTGTATTAACTGGGACATATATTAGATGTAATGAAGTACTAAGTGCATGGAGGAGACATACCACTCCTTTGATGTGTAATAGACAATCTCTTTGTGGTAGTGGAAGTCAGTGTAGTACCTGCTTTCACATAGGTACCAACTGGATCATGTCATATTACGCTTGTATGGGACTAAAGGCTGGGTCTGGGTTAAGCAGGCAAAAGAGGGAGTGGGGGACTTCTGTAAACCCCTGCCTTGTGCCATGTCGGTGTACTGGTTTGGGAAGGTGGCCACGCCAATTTTAGATTAACACAAGGATGGAGGCACTGGCTAGCATGCTGCCCTGTGAATCAACGCTCCAATGGGCATGATCTGCTGACTAGCACAGATGCTGCTGTCTGCAGCATGTGATCGGTGAGCGGAGCTTTCCTGCCCCGTGTTCTGGTAGGCTGGCACTCACGGGGTCAACACCACTCTCCTCTGCTCCAGCCAAACAGAGCAGGAACTCCCCCTGAGTCAGCTGTACCTTTCAAAATCTCTTTGGGTTCCTTTCTGATATGTAAGCACGTATAACAACTCCAGTGTTCTAAGCTCCAACGAGTTTCCTATTTGAATGTTTGCAGGGCTACCAGGGCAGATTGGGTCCCCAGGCCCAATTGGACCAGTTGGACTTCCAGGACCACCGGGACCAAAAGGAGACAGGGGACAAACTGGCGAGAGAGGGCCAGCAGGGCCACCAGGTGAGTCTCTGAGAGGAACTCGTGCTAGGAAGTTCCTCTTACTCTGGACAAACTCCTCTGCACAGAAAGGGCCTGATCACATGACGTGCTGAGCATCTTTAGGTCCCATTGAATCAACTCCCACGGATCAGTGAGTGCTGAAGACACTCAGCCCCTCCCAGGACTGGGCCGAAAGTTTTAAATTAACGTAGACACCCCCTTAGCCCCTCCATGTAGCTGAAGAGTGATTATTCTGGGATGCCAGCAGCATCCAATAGGAGATGTAAAACCAGTCATTGTCCAGCTAGTGAGCAGAGAAGAACTTTTTTCCTGTTTAGCCCATTCATTGCTGCGTCCTGATCTAGGGGAGCATGCCTAGTTCATGGGGAGGAATTTTGCTTCTCTCATCAGGTACATCAAGCAATCAGATGGTTAACATTGAAACAATAACGGTGTCTACATTAAAAGAAAGTGTTATAGATAGGGCCGTCTCTTCTGAGTGTAACTTATCCTTGAGCTAGGAGACTTAACTGTTACTAAATCTTGTGATGGAGACAATGCTACGCCAAGTGCCAGACAAGCGGCGTTTGTGTTTCATACGTACTGATTAGCAGTGCTTCATAAATCTCCAAGCCAGGGAAACATTTGAAACCTGGAGTGTGCCTTAAATGTGAGAGTGGCCCCAGAGACGTCTTGGCATTTGCTGCGGTCCTGAAAATGGCTGAGGTCTGGTCCAGGATGTCTGACTCTGGTTCCTCAGAAACGAGAGATCCCTCCAGCCCCAAAGAGAGCAGCATTAATCTGCCCATTGCACGATTGGGTTCCCGACCTGCTTGAGAGGGTCGCTCAGAATAATACTTTGCATTTCTTCGCTGCCTTCCATCGGAGGAACTCAAAGCCCTTTGAACATTAGGGTGATTTCTTCCCCTCCCCACAGAATTGCAGCGTGAGGCCTATGTAGAACTCCAGCCCACGTGCGGACCCTCTGCACAGGGGTGAGTTTCATCTTTAAGTTGTTAAACCTCACAATGCCCTTGAGCCGGTCAGTCCTTATGATCTTTGTTTTGCAGACGGGGAAACTGAAGCAAAATAGGTTCAGCCCCAAATTATCCATATTTAGGACCACTAAATAAGAGTGAAAAGAAGAACAGGAGTACTTGTGGCACCTTAGAGACTAACAAATTTATTAGAGCATAAGCTTTCGTGGACTACAGCCCACTTCTTCGGATGCATATAGAATGGAACATATATTGAGGAGATATATATACACACATACAGAGAGCATGTGTGTATATATATCTCCTCAATATATGTTCCATTCTATATGCATCCGAAGAAGTGGGCTGTAGTCCACGAAAGCTTATGCTCTAATAAATTTGTTAGTCTCTAAGGTGCCACAAGTACTCCTGTTCTTCTTTTTGCGGATACAGACTAACACGGCTCTTACTCTGAAACCTAAATAAGAGTGAGCTGACTTTCAGGGGTGACGAATGCCCACACCACACCTCTGACAAAAGTTAAAAATCCTCTGCATTTTGCTAATCGGGACAGGGTGGGACTGTGTTGCTGTCATTGTCAGGTACCTGATGACATTTCAAGCCAAGTGAAAGGGCTTTTATTTCACTTACCAGATGTGGTTCTGAACCAAAACTACTGCTTATCATTCTCTCTCTCTCCCCCCTACCCCATTTCCTACAAGTTCGGTCGATAATGAATATTTTTTTCAAGTAGAAATCTTCAAACTCTTCCCCAGAGAAGCTGTTCTGTCCTGCGCATCCTCCGCAGTCTCCTGTGGAGTTTATTGAAAAGAATCACTCATTTAAAACTAGTAAACGAGGGTTTTTCAGTGGAAAATTGGTTTTTTTTTGCTACAAGTGTTTGATTTTCACCAAACACCCCAAAATTGGAATATTTTCACTGAAAACCAAAATTTTTTAGTATTCAGATTTCTGTTAAAAAATGAAAAATTTCCATACACATTTTTTTTTGGACCAGCTCTGTTAATAACTGCCTGTTTTCACCTCTGACATGGCAGGAATCAATGTGTGATGGGCTCAGCAAAAGGCTGGGAGCCAGGCAGTGCTAAACTATGATGCCAGGTCTGCCCTTGGCTTGCTTTGTGGCTTTGGGAAAATCATTTAATCCTTCCATGCCTCAGTTTCCCCATCTATAAAAGCAGGGAGAGGGAGATAATGATGCGGACTTAGCTGCCTCTCACGGGTGTCATGGAAGTTTCCTGAAGGCTTGTGTAGTGCTCTGAAAATGGAAGCTGCAAAGTATTACTATTAATATTAATATTAACCCTTTTTCTGTGTAGCTTCCACTGCTCCATTCCACACTGAATAGCCGCAGTTTCTAGAATCATTTTAAATGGTACACTTCATCCCTCACCAGCAGCAGAAGCCCAGAACATTCCATCCTCCAAGAGCAGAGACTTTTCCTTTTACTGGGGTTTTTGCCAGTGTAAGGGTTGTGACTGGCCACAGACTTCACCAGCACAGCCCGAGCCCTGCAACTGGATCCAAGGGTGAAGAGATGCTCCTCTCAGCCCTTCTGACAACTCCTGTTATTGGGCAACAGCATTTCTAGACTTAGATTAAATTCTTTCCAGCAGCTTGGTAGGCTTTGTACTTACTCTTTGCCCCAGTACATCTGCTAATGTGTCTCCAACTTGTCAGAAATCTCCTCTTCTATTTCTTTGCAGGGCTTCTGGGACCTCCAGGACCAAGAGGACTTCCAGGAGAAACTGGGATCCCAGGACCTCCGGGACCTCCGGGGCCACCTGCCACCCCAGGCCTTCCACTCACTGTCCAACAAGGGGTTCTCTACTCGCTGCAGCCCACAGCTGAAAAAGAAAGTAGGTTTCTTTCAGTGTCCACATCTTTCCGGGTGCATCTGTGAGTGACAGGCTGGTAGCCTGTGCCGAGGAAATTAGATGTTTTCTTCCCCTCCCTGCCCGGTGCTACCATGTCCCAACTTTCACTGGAGGAGACAGATGACCTGCATCTCTTACTGATCCTGCTAGGTATTTAGGCAGAGGAACAAGTTTTGGGGGAGGACAGAAGTCAAATTGTCCCATCTCTCCCTGCTGATGAACCTGAACTCTTCATTCAGGTTGTTACTTGAGTCTGGATGAAGAAGCATAGCTGGGTAGTTTATGGGACTGGGGTTATGGGGGAGGGTTTACGGCTGCCACATGTCCTAGTTTGTCTGGGATTGTCCCAATTTTAAAGAGGCGACTACCGCACGCAAGCCTAGTTTGCTGGATGTTCATCGGGTTCCAAATCAAACTGAGGCTGCATCGTGATGATGCAACCCGTGTGATGTTAGGTGATAACACGATGATGGGGCACTACAATGAGCTGAGAGTGTGACATCACAGAGCAACTGTCACAATTTCAGGACACTCGTGTTTGACCCACCAAACTACCTCTCAAAAGTGGCAGCCCTAGAATATTCTAGTTGTAAGGGTGGAAAGTTGCAAGGAGAACCTCAGCGGTTTAGTACAAGTTGGAATAACAAAGGAGCATACTTCTTGAGTGGCTTCCTTGTACCCTTCAGAACCTGACAGTATCATCTGCTTGTCTCTTTCATTGTGTTGCCTGTCAGTGCTCCTGCCATGTTTGTAGACTCTTTATTTAGCCTGCAAATGGCTCCCTCTGCTGCCTCTGCTTCGCTAGTCTTGCATTGGGATTGTCTTCTACGTCAGGGGAAGGGGGGAGGCCGTGTGGCCTAGTGGCTAGAGCACTGGACTAGGCCTCAGGAGACCTGGGTTCTGTTCCAGGTCAGCCACGGGCCTATTGGGTGAGCCTTGTGCTAGTCATTTCATCTCTCTGTGCCCCAGATTAGCCCCATCAGAACATCTACTGATGATAAGACGGGGGTGGTGGTATTGTGGTGTCAAAACTGACCCTTCTTTTCTCCAATCTTCTCAATCAGGGAAAGGGAAAATCTCCCTGTTTGAACCATAATGCTCTGAGCCAAATTCTGTTCTGAAATCAGCTTTGGGATTTCAGTGGGACACCTGGGATAACTGAAAGCAAGAGTCAGGACATGGGGTACAAATCAGAACTAATGCAACTAGGCTTAAAACATAGGCACACAATAAATACAGATCTAGTTTCCTGCTGCCCCACCCTCCCCCCATCTGTCTGTCTGTCTAGCAGTTGCTTGAACATAGCACCTAATACTATGGATGTTTTACTATACTCTAGTTCAAACAGGAATTAATTCGGGGAAGTCTTATGGCTTGTATTACACAGGTCAGAGTAGATGATCCCAGTGGTCCCTTCCGGCTTTATAAACGGTGAATCTATAAACCCTAGCATCTATGTAGTGCACAGAATTAAAAAACCTGACAGCCCAAGATAAGAAAGTGTTTTGCTCCTTCCCTTCCTGTAGGCAGAGGGGCATGGATTTTGGTGCACTGGCTGGCTTTTTAAAATATTGTACTTGTTTGTTTAGTTATATTTTTAAGAGCATGGAAAGGCATTCTAGTAAAGGTACATTTTACACACCAGTCTGTGCACTGTCAGGTTTGGCCTTGTTCTGGTCACTTCTGGCAGGGAGTTCTACTACTCGGGTCCAGTAGTGATACTTTGAAACTCAGCAATATCTTCCCTTTGGCTAGTAAAGTGCTAGAAAACTAATGCAATACTCACCCTACCCCTAAACAGTGCCAGCTGTTCTCCTCACCTCCGGCTTCAGAGACAAAATATTGTAATTACAGCCACAGGATTAGTAAGTGTCTTTGTGTCTGATAATGATCTATGGATTTCCTTCCCCTCCACCTACCTCCCACTTCACCCTCCTTTTCCTGAAGGAGAGTGGATGTATTTTTAATTAGTTAAAGATTTTAGCAGCATCGCTCTGTCTTAAATTATTTAGAGTATTATGGGCAGGATTAAATTCATTGTGGCTCAGTACCCAGGCTTTTAGCAAAATGTAGAGTGAACCACTGTATTTACTATCACTAGGAGATTTTGCTGGCTTCTTAGAGGATCATACCAATTACTGTGTGTTGATGCAATCGTAACATTGTGTATTTCCATAGTCTTTCATCTCAATGGATCCCAAAGCACTTTGAAAATGATAGATACAGAACCACTGAAACACCGCCTGTTCTTGGAGGGCAGCAATCAGCCAGCATGAAAGAGTGGCAGGGAAAAAATGAACTTTGACAAACCTATGTACTTGTGAAAAGTGCCATGTTCTCCTGGGTAGCCCTGAAAAGCAGCCAGGACACTAGTCTCATGAAAGAGACATACTGCATGGGACCCCATTTCTCTGCCTTGGAAGAATGATTTTACCCAGTCATTCCGTCCAGGAATGTTTCAAAGTTGAGGCGTAATCCTGTACTCAGTGATGCCAATGGGAGTATTGCCACTGATTTCAAATTGGCACAGAAACTAGCCTGGATGATTGGCCCATTGAGCAATCTCCCCTTGAATTACAGACTCTACCCTTTTATTTTTTTAAAAAAGTTATAAAATCCCTGGCATTTCCTACTAATATGAGTACTTTGATCAGACAGAACAATGGCAATTTTAAAATCAAGATTGGATGTTTTTCTAAAAAAAAAAAAAATCTGTTCTAGTTCAACCATGAATTTTCCCTGGCTTCTGTTATACAGGAGGTCAGACTAGATGGTCACTGTGGCCCCTTCTGGCTTTGAATCTATGAATGTGTTACTTCCAATTGATTGAAGACAATAGTCTGTAGGCCTAAACTCAATTTGTGGGGACCTGAGCAGAAGAGTGCTCGTGGGAACCCCAACGTAGTCATGGTATGCGAATTTATACAGAATACATAGCATAGAATGTTTCACCTAGTGCAAACACAGTAAGTTTTGAAGACCATTTACTGCTTTATCTTGACTTCTTGTCTTGGTCTCACAATATCAGAATTCCCTCTCTCCATCCCCATAATCCTCAAAAGGAAAACGGTTACTCACTGCCCCTTTATGTAGGTGACTACATTGTATGAGAAATTTTGCATCCTCAACTTTTTCAGTCGGATGAAATCTTTGAGACTGGAAATTGGCAAGAATCATGGCATTCGGCCGATTCCTATAGATGCACATTCAGTATACATGTTGGTCTAGTTTCCACAAATGTTCAGTAGCAGTGAAATTCAATCCAGTGTATGGCCTTGCAAGATCTCTACCCACTGTTGAAATCCTGGCTCTACTGATGTTAATAGGTTTAGAATCTCATCTAGGTGCAGAGAGTGATGCTAAGCATTTTAGAGACCCTATCTGTCTAATATAGATTTTCATAGAGCCGCCATCATTGTTGTAGCTAAGTGTTAAACTCTAAACAATCCCTACTTATTTTTTCTTCTTGTGATTAATACAAGGCTCACTAATAGGATAGATCACTAACATGGCAGGATGATCTTACTGTATTCATTCTATATGATTTGCCCTTTCATTCTTGTTAGCGGATTTGTGCTGCCGCGGATTGGTGGAAAGCTAATTCTCAACAGGCAGTAGAAGCTGGCTCAGTAAATGCCAGACAGGATTTTTTTTAAACGGAGCACATCTGAAAACCATAACCATAAGATCCCATCTGCTGACAGCAGAGGGAAGCATACCCCAGCTAATGAGCATGTGTACCCACATTGTGGGAGAAAGCTGTATCCGATTATTAACAACCAGTGTTCGGGTTCTGCCTGATCATGGTTAATGTCCGTGTTTTATTAACCCCAACAAGTTCCTGTTGGCCCCATTTATCAGCAGGCAAAAGCCAAAAAGGGGGGAGACAAGCATTTTCTCAGTTTCGCTGCACTGCGGTAGAGAAATTGGTCCCAGTTGTGTCTCTCCAGATCAGGTAGCGGGCAGAAATTAAGACAGGATTACTTCATTTCCATCCTGTCTCAACAAATCAAGCCTTTAATGGGGAGAATTTATCCTTAACACGGAATCGTTTGAGAGGGGCCAGATTCTAAACAAGACCTGGTATTGCCACTGTGTCTGTAGGTGAATGGGCAACTTGTGTGCTCTGGCACTTAGAGATGGGAGGGGCAGGCTTTGGGTACATTATCTTAGAGCCCTCATCAAAAGGGCTATGAAATGAAAGGAGTCTTTTCTGGGGAAAGGGAGGGGGAAATAATACCTTGCTCTGATCAGAGGGTGTTACACTGTGTTATATCTGTTGTGAGCTGCTTTAAGATAGAAACCCATCCTGGTACAGAGCAAGGAAGGGACATGCCAGAGGTCAACCAGCAGTTCAGTGGCAGGGTAGGGAACAGAACGCAGATCTCCTGGCTGCCCATTCAGTGCTTGATCCACTGGCCTTTCTGAAAAGACAGAAGAGTGGGAGGGAACGGAGCAGGAGGAATGAGAGAAAGAGATGGGATGGGGCGGGGAAAGCGAGGAGAGAGATTGAGGCTGGCATTTAGAAAACTGTTCCAGTGGCTGTGAAAATTGTGCACATCCAGGTACCTGGGATGCCTGTGGCTGCTACACAGGTGAACAAGCTTCACTGCCTCTCAGGATAGATTTCAGCCACTTTTTAAGTTTCTCCCTTCCTACGTGCTCAAATCCCTAGCCCTGCACATATCGAACAGTTGGCTTGTTAGAGCACTTTTGGGCCAGCTGGGAGTTTGGAAAGGTCTGGAGCAACTTGTACATCAGGGTGGTTTAAATGGGAAAGATACTCCCCTGCCTCCAAGGGCAGAATTTGGCCTGTTACATCGACAAGCCAGGGTGGCTGGACTTGCTGCAGGCAACTCAGTGAGAGCCACGCTGGGGGGGGGGGGGGGGGGGAGGGATCCTCCATCTCTTTGCTGTTGAATGACCCTGAAGCTACTCTGTGGTTGCTACTGTAGCCCTGAGCTGCACAAGTCCCAGGGTCTCCTTTGACCCCAATGTGTATGGAGAGGGAAAGACCAGATTGACCTGCTGCTTTGTGGGGATACAGAGGGACTGCAGGGGGGATGTGGACTCCCCAAATCCCACCCCCATGTATGGTGGATGTGCACTAGGTGTGTTGTAATTGGAGCCCTATATGACAAGGGAGGAGAGGGGCAGGATTCTCCCCATAGAAGGAATTTAGGAAACATTGTGCTGGTCCTCTTGAGCCAGCCAGTGCTTCGGTGAGTTTTCCCTGGCTGCGCCACCAAGGAAGGAGCGATAATAGAGTTTCACCCCAGCATGCTGCACGGCCCAAATGCTGAGCTATTGAGCTCAAGGGCTCCCCAGCAGAGTTCCCCCCTCCCCGTGTGTCACAATTAGAGAAGCACCTTTCATAAATAACTTTGAGTCGAATTGATCTAATGTCAAGCTGGGTGGATTTGTGAGGAGTAACTCTGTTTGTCATCATCCTAATATCCTCTTTGCCTGGAATTTTCTGCAACACACATTCACTCCCCTCAGCAATAATTAAATCCTATTAGTTTGCAATCCCACTACCCCATCCCACCTCCCCTAAGGATGTTTAATTTTGTTGACTGCTTGTTCTTTTAAAAAAAAAAAAAAAATTCCCTGAAATTGTTAATGCATTCTCTGCTGTTCGATGCTCATTTTCCGATTCCGTCTCACTCACAAACCCTGATGGATTTTGACATGGTCAAATAAAACTCAGATTAATTGGATTACACACTTCACTTGGGTACCTTTCCCTTTGAACATGAAAGCATTCTCAGACGTTTAGTTTCTGGGCCGCAAAGAAGGAAAGATGGCTACGGTCAAAAACGATGGTCAAGGAATTACCTGTTTGAGTTCAGCCCTTGTGTGTTTGACTCTGCCCCAGAAGAGACCTAGGTTCAGTGTTCAAGGCATGGTGGTTCCCTTCCTGGACTCCAGTGCAGAGATGCCCTGTCCCTGAGGGCATCTGGAGTTATGGCTGTTTTCCATAGCATATGTCATGCTGGATCAGATCACTGATCTAGCATCACTATTGCTATTGTACCCCTATCCGTGACCAACATCCATTGCTTCACCAAAGGTGAAAATCCTCCAAAATGTCTATACTAGACTCATTTTTTGGGCCAAATTCTGCTCTCCTTTATGCCAGTGCAGAGTACGCAACACCACCATTGATCTTTGATGTAAATATAGAGCAACCCCTCTATGTACCACTGTAGAATTTGCCCCTCTATGCCTGGAAAGAATCCCATCTAATGGTAGCCCAGTGAGCTAAAAGTCTGAGGGGAATGGACGTGTGGAGGTTTGAGATCACAGGCATGAGGAAATGGAAGTTTCTAGATTGTGGGGGGCAGTAGCTGGGGAAAATCTGGCTTTTCAGAAGGCCTTCTGTCATGGGTAACTGTGCTATGCAGTATCCATTGACCAGACCCTGGTAGAGCCCCAGGGTTGGGGAGTCTGCAGCAAAGATGCGGTTATTTTTAAGTGATAGATTATATTTTATATATAAATTGTTTCTTCAAGCCATAGTTAGCACTTCCATCCCATTTCCCCTGAAAGGAACTGCTGAAGTAGCATGGCTTGTATTATTGTAGTGTTTAATTGAAGGGTTTTGTTACATTTTTCTTTTCAAGTTTTGAAGATGCCTGTGAGTCTCTTCTCACCTGGTCCTTCACTGCCTCTGCTTATGAATCCAAAGGAAGGTCAGAAGACTAGAGAAATGTTGATTACAGTTAAGGCCAACAGCAACAAAGCCAGCAGAGGAATAAATTCCTGAGGCTATGGAATTGGTTAGGTTCAAGTGGCTAGAGCAGTGGACTGTGAATCTTCACTTAAGTCAGGATACCTGGATTCTATTCCTACCTATGTGACATTGGGCAAGTTACTTAACTTCTGTGTCTTAGTCTCTCCATCTGTAAAATTACATATTGTCTACAGCGCTTTTGTATCGTCAAATGAAAGGTGCTACCCTAATAGACTGCAAAATATTTGTATAATAGCATATGGGTCCATAGCTAGTGTGTTGGGCTGAGATGCTGGACCCAGGCACTTAACCTGGTGGCTGCATATTGGCTACCACATCGGTTTGGTGGCAATGCTTTGGGCTGCTATAATCATGCAGTAGCATTGACACCAGCGCATTGGGCAGCCACATGGAGACTCCGAGTTCATACATGACTTCTTGGATCATTGGAAACCAAATGTCTTAGAGGTGACATATCTAGGCTTTGAAAAAAACCACTATTGCTATACAAGGCAGTAGCAGCCTTTTGCCACTCAGCTCCCTGAAGGGGGCGCTATCCAGTCTGCTTTGGTGACTGGCAGCAGGATTCAGTAATTAAGCAAGAACACTGATTTGGAACGAGGGGAAAATTCTTTGGGGCAATTGGAAGAAACAGTGTGGAGGGATGAACAAGAGGCGTGTCTGGGACTGAGAGACTAAATGCAAACGCACTTGATCCGGAGCCAGTCTGTGCACATGATGGCCTAATGTATAGAGCCTGAAGAATGAGATGATTGCTTTGGAGCCTCTGGTAGAAAATCACAGCTTTTTATTTTTCAATGAGCTTCTGGATGAATTCCCCTCAGAACGGTCAGGGAAATTGTTCTAATGGTCAGAATTCCACCTAATTAAACACACACTCTCTCTCCTTGGCCAACAGCTAGCTCGAGCTTTCAAACAGCCCAGTGTGAAATCCTGACTGACTGGACGCTGCAGTTGATAATTTTCTCAATCATTAATTCCTCTGCTCTTTACCACAGATGGAGAATCCCAGCTGGCTTCCACCATCATCGACACGATCCTGGCTGGCTTGCCAGGCCCACGCGGCGCACCAGGGCCTGTTGGGCCACCAGGTAACAGACCCAATCAAACTGGACAGCTTTAATGAGGGGAAACCAAACTGAAGATTCTTCTCAGGGTGTGTGTGTGTGTGTGTGTGTGAGTGTGAGTGAAAGATCTAGGGGCATAGTTTACGCCGACGTAGGGTGACCAGATGTCCTGATTTTATAGGGACAGTCCCGATTTTGGGGTCTTTTTCTTATATAGGCTCCTATTACCCCCTGTCCCGACTTTTCACATTTGCTGTCTGGTCACCCTACGCCGTCGGGAAGCCTGCCAGGAAAAGCAAGTGGGCCTGGCTGCAAAAGTTTGGGCTCACCGGCCTTGGACTAGTAGAGGCAAAGCTTTGTTAAAGGGATATGCGGTCTTCAGAGCGATGGAAAAACCAGTCTGTAACTGTTTGCCTCAGCAGGAGCAGAGTTGACATCCGCCGCGAAGAGGCATTTTGTATAGTCATGTCAACCCCTCCATTTTAGCTGTGGCTAAATACAACCCCCTTCCTGCAGTCATGTATCCTCAGAATACTGTGGGTCCGGTGCCACGTGAGGCCCAACTATCTCTTCACTCAGTATTGCACTCATTCTCTTTCAGAAACCCCAGGTGCAGTACCTCACTTTGTGGATCCTGATCTAAGATTTCTCTTAGGACCAAGGAAGAATAGTCATTTCAAAGGAGACTGAAATTTTGCTGCATTTCTTACTACTTACATTATTTAAATGTTGTATATAGCTCTGAAGTAATTCCAGTACGGAAGGATGTTTTACATCAGAATGTGCATCTATCTTCTGTCTGATATCCGTGCTTACGCCATGTCCTGATGATCAAGCGAGATTTTTGTAGAGCGAGTGAGAGATGCTCATCAGGAATAATGAAAGGAAATGAGTGTGATTGAAATTGAGGTTCCTTCTTTCTAAATGTCTCTAAAACTGTCTCAGATTATGATTTTATCGCTAGGACCCCCAGGCACTTCAGGACCCAAAGGACCCCCCGGACCTATTGGAGTTCCTGGATCACAAGTAAGTAATTTTATCCCAGGCCTTGGCAGGGGCGGGGGTGGAGATGGGGGAAGGAGAGGAATGGAGCATGGAGTTACATGCAAAGCGACTTATTTCTGTAGAAAGGAGATGAAATGTTTAATTAGTAGAGCTGAGTGGAAATCGGAATTTGCATCCAGCAAGAAATGCCAATATTTCAATACTTTGTTTTTATCTCAAATCAGGATAAAAAGCTGAAAGAGTGAAATTTTTCTCAGAACAAAATGTTCTGAAAAATTTTGATTTGGAAATGGCAACATGCTTGATTTTTGGTGTTCTTAATCTAAACAAAACATTTAGATATCCCCAGGCAAAATGTTAAAATGAAATGTTTTGGGTCAGTTCAGTAAACCAAAACTTGAGTCAGAACAATATTAAACTGCATCTCCCTATGGGGTTGCATTGCCTCTTGGGAGTTTTAGTTTGGGTGCCTGATGCCCCCTCTCTCCTGGGCTCCCTGGGCCAGGCTGGCTGGTTGGACTAAATCTCCCATGATGCACCATGCGGTTCAGTCAGAGGGGAGACAGTGTTGTATCATGGGATATGCAGTCTGGCTAGGGAAGCTAGCCCATATGAGAAAATGGGCCCAGGAGATATCTGAACTATTGCTCCCATGAGGCATCATAGGGAAATGTAGTTCAACAAACCAAAATATTTTTATGTGTATTGATCCAAGCTGCGACAAAATATTTCATTGCATTTTTCAGAATGGAAAAATCAAAAAAGCTTTGGGAAAAATCAGAATTTCCCCCAAACTGCATTTTCAGTCAAAAAACATTTGGATGGAAACATTCCTGACCAGCCCTATTAATTATATGTGGATAAAAAAAAGATTCTTGTAATTGGGTAGATCATACATTTTTGACAAGGTCCCTCATAAAAGGTTATTATGGAAAACTACAGAAAGAGGGGCTAAATCTGTTCACAGATTGAAAATTGGGTAAAGAAAAAAATTAAGTAATGATGAATAGTTGACTAGTCAAAGTGGTAATTAGTTAGGAACCCCCGGAGACCTATTTTTGGAACAGCGTTACAGAATGTGTAGTCCAGCTGCCAATCCAAACGCTTTCAAGGACATAAAACATGGATAAAATGATGATAGAGAATTAGGAAAATTGGGGGATATATATGGGTAAGTGATTTATGTTACGGGACATAACCTCAGTTCGGATAAGGAGGATGTAGGGATTGCAGGGAATTGGAGAAATGGGATTTTACTGTGTATTTATTAATCACTTGGAAGACGAAATGGACAGCAAGTTGGTGAACTTTGCCAATGATGCAGAATTGTTTCAATTATCAAATGCTATGGAGAACTGTGGGAAATTTCAGATGAATATAAACACACTGGGAGATTTGGCCGCAAAATGACGGATGCAATTTCATATGATTAAATGTAAAGTAATGCACAAGGGCAAAACAAACAGAAGCTTCTCTTAAACTCTGGCCTGTGAACTTGCAGGATGTACACAGGGGGAAAAAAGCCTTAATTGTGGTAGGTAGCTTGTAAAGATGGGCTGAAACTTCAGCTGGTGGAAACTTGTCTAATTCTATTGTTTTCAAGGGAGCTATGCTGATTTCCCTCCGCTGAAGGTCTGGCCCGTCTTTACTAACTACAGAAGTGCTGCCTGTACTTTTCTTTAAAAAGTGCTAATGTAATGTTACAAATTTCACTGCTCAGAATCAAACATGCAAAAGTTAAGGATGCCCATCTGCTCTTATGAAATTATGAGTCTTATAATTACATGATCTCATGATTTCTTGCTTCCCCCCCTCTCCTCATGTGGAGCTTCTGAGCTGTACACAAGAGAGTCTTCCAACTCCTATGGAGCAATTTAGCTGCACACGAGTGAGACACCTCCCTACAGCAGAGCTTAGATCAAGGTTTCAGTGCAGAGCTCCAGCAACAGAGAAGCTAGGCTACATGAAAAAATTAACACATTCGCACAAAACTTTAACAAACGTTGTCCGAGGCACCCTGCCCCTTGCCCATCTTTCCATGTGCCTCAGATGCTGCACTCCTGCCCCCTTTTTTTAAGCTCCCACATCTTTCTCCCACAAGGTCTGCAAACTTTGTAAGGAAATGGGAGAACTGGATTATGGATAGGTATCCTAGATTTATATCGTTTCATATAGATCAAAAGACGAGACTAGTTAGTTTCCTATTAAGTACCAAATGAGTATTTCACCCTGTTTAATTATGAATGTCCTTAGCCAGATGACTAATGAGGGCCTAGTCATGCACTATGGCTAAGATTAAGTGATGGGAGTGTGACTCACTTTTGGGGTGCAATTTGAGACTCCCTAAAAAGGCTTGATTTTCAGAAAGTGCTGAAACTTCCAACCACTGATAACTGGATCCCTCCCTTTGAGGCCTCTCAGTTTGTGCCTCCAAAATCAATCATCGCTTCTGACAGCTATCTGTTTAGCTAGGATAGCTTCAAACTACCATCTTCCTTTAGATTCTGGAAGCTACCGTAAAGCCGTTTGCTGAAGCTTTGCAGCACCCCATAAAAGTTTGGCAAAGGCCATTCCTATGGTATGAAAGCATCCCAGCAGGATGGCCAGAGTGAGCATACAGACCTAACATTAATTGGATTGTACATTTGAAACCATTTTGATGAGATTCACTCACCCAAATAAACAATTTTCAAATTAAGCCCAATGTGTGCTAATAATTTTGCTCCCTGGGTTGAATAAATCTATAAAACAGTCACCAATGGAGAAGAATGGCTTTGTCTCAAGACTTCTGGTAATTAAACTCCTTTGCAGATATTGATCTTAACCCTTTAAACACCAAACAAAGCCACGATAGTGTTACAAACAAGATAGGAAGAGAAGACTGTTTGTTGATACTCTGCGTTCTATCCTCCGACTCTCCGTAACTATTTGTGAGGTGTTAGTACCCACCCTAATGACTACTGCAAGGGACTGCTGCAAACAAGGTCTAAAGACATCTTGGTCTGTTATTCCTTTGCATAGTTAACTGTGCAGGATAACATAAGAACCCAGCCCTGTGAAAGTATCTCACTCCTAACCTGCCAGGACTGTTTCTAGGCTCTCTAAGCCCCCATTCCCATTCAGTCCTTGGCCTTCTGCAGAGGCTGATAACAAGGGACCAAGTAATGGCTGCAATATGCACCACTGTCCATCCTGAACTGGACTGAGTCCACTGTCTATTTCAAAGAACCCATGCCGAACAGCTATCAGCACTAAGTTTACTACCAACCTGGGCTAGACATGAACCAGTAACCTAGAGGTTAATCCTATTTTTCAATATCCCATTACCAGTGCCCTCAAGACAACTGCCCCTCAGTCTTTGCAGCCCTGAATACCTTGTCATCAGCTTTTAGCAACAAATACCAGTTATTATAGTTCAATCTGTTTATAAACGAAAAACATAGGCACTTCTAAAAGAGCCTAGCATGAGGGGTCCTGGCCCATGACTCGGGCTCGTAGATGTTATGGTAATACAACTAATAAAGAATAATAATATATGTGCATATGCGCTGGAATCCAGCTGAGAGGGCTGTAAGTGCACAAAACTGCCGAAGGCCCTTTATGATGTATCTTTTCCTTGATTCCCTGTAAGACTGCATGGACTTCATAAATCATCCCCCGCAGGCCTTGTTATTCAGATGCACCATTTCCTTGAAAGGGCCGCGTGACAGGCTACTCCCACTGTTCAACTATCCTGAATGTGCAAAATGTAATTGTAGAGCTCCCCAGACCATTGGAAGGTGGGTGTGTTGTATCTGTGTGGTCCATGATGGCTGACGGTCCCTGCCTTGAACCTTGTGAAGTCATTTACACCTGTGTAAAGAGTGTGCAAAATGCTATCATCGGATGCTTCACCACATACTTCCTGTGTGACCTTCGGCAAGTCACTTATCTTCTCTGTGCCTCAGTTTCCCATCTGTACAATAGGGATAATAGTACTGCCCTGCCTCACAGGGTTGTTATGAGGATAAGTGCATTAAAGATGCTATGATGATCGGCGCCACAGAAGTACCTTATAAGATAGAAAGACAAAGTCACATTTTACACTCACGTTACCCGGGGTAAGTCACTACGCAGGCTCTCGGGCTGCAGAGAATCTAGCCCACCATCTTTAACAATAACCGCAAGATGTTAATTGGAGACTTCATTTACTGTTCCATTCAAAACATACATAATGGAAACTAATGTCCTCTTATCCTGCATCTGTCCTCTAGGGTGTACCGGGCTCTCCAGGACAGCCTGGACCGAAAGGTTCCAAAGGAGATCGAGGAGAAAGAGTAAGTTAAAACTTTTTATCACATGTAAAGATTCACAACCAATTTTGGGCCAGCTCCTCAGATGGTGGAAATCAACATAGGTCCACTGAAGTCAGGGGACCATCTCTGACTAGGTGAACATAAGTTCAGAATATTATGCAAGAATCAGTAAGGGAAACCATTGCAGAGGCAGAGGGGACATGTTATTTTCACAGGGTATAAGTTACCTCTGAAAGTTTCAGAGTAGTGGACACTTGATCCATAATGTCTATTGGGAACAGATTTTACTATAAACACTTTAGTACCTAGCATTTTAGATGGTTTAGCTCAGTTCTTCTTCGAGTGCTTGCTCATATCCATTCCATTAGGTGTGTGCGCGCCGCGTGCACGATCGTCGGAAGATTTTTACCCTAGCAACACCGGCGGGTCGGCTGTGGAGCCCCCTAGAGTGGCGCCTTCATGGCGCTGAATATATACCCCAGCCGACCCGGCGCCCCCTCAGTTCCTTCTTACCGCCCCTGACGGTCGTTGGAACTGTGGAGCGCTGCTTAGCTGTTCTCCACTCTCCCTAGCTTAGTTAGTCATTCGCACGAGCGACTCGCACGACTCCTGTTTGAAGTGCCTGGGAGAGTCCCACCAAACAGATAAATGCAAGATCTGTAAGGCCTTCAAACCAAGGACCAAGAAGGAGCGGGACTTTCGGCTCAGGCAACTCCTGATGGAGGCGGCACTTAGCCCGGACACTCCTTCTACGGGCCAGGCTCCGGCGCCTAGCACCTCGGTGCGCAGTGCCCCGGCGGCACCGGCTATGACGACCACGCGAGTGGCGTCAGACAAGCCTCCCCGGCACCGGACCTCGTCGGCACCGCAAGCACAGCAAGTGCCGCGGCGCCGGTCATTATCCCCAGGGCATAAAAAAGCCCATAAGACGGGGACGTCCGTGCCGAAGACGCCGGCTCCCCCAGTGCCGGGGGTAGAGCCGCGTCCGCCGGTGGAGCAACGAAAACAGGTGCCTCCAGCACCGTCGACTCCGGCGCCGAGGCCGTTGAGTCCGGTGCAAATAGCGTCTCCACCGAGGCCGGCGGTGATACAGTGTCTCCCGTCGACTCCAGAGACCTTCGCGGCGGCGAGAGACTTAATAGCTCTCACGGAGCCGGCACCGCCTCAACAACCGGCACCGACTGCACCGTTGACTCGCCCGGTCCAGTCGAGAGGGAAACCTGCCTTGATGCGCCCTCCATCACAAGGGCTGGAACCTCGGCACCGATCCAGGTCCCGAAGCAGGTCCCCACGCCGCTCGCAGTCCCGGCACCGAATATCGTCTCGGCACCGGTCGTACTCGCGGCCAAGATCTTCTTCGCGGCGCCGCTCTACGTCTCGGCACCGATATGATCGTCGGCACCGTTCGACATCCAGACGTAGTTCTCGGCACCGCTACGGTCGACGCTCGACGTCGAGGGGCCGCTCCCGGCACCGGGCATACTCCAGGTCCTCGTCGAGGTCCAGATCCGACTCCCGGCACCGACGAGGTCATCGGCACCGGTCGCGGTCCCGGCACCGATCGCCGGCACCGCACAGAGATAGATCATCTCCGGACCGGCACCGTGCGGCACCGCAGCCCACGGGGATCGTCTCGACGCTCTCGGCACCGCCATGGCCGTCAAGATCAGTGTCTCGCTCCTCGGAGGACCTGTCGAGATCGGCATACCCCCCTCAAGGGCAAGCCGAGGAACGAAACTTGGGCCATTGGCAGGAGATGGCAGAGGACCACTCTCATGGACCATCTCACTGGTCGTTTTGGACCCCGTGGGCGTACCACCAGGAGCAAGGGGCTCCAATACCATCGACCTCTCGCTCGGGTCACTCGGTCAGAAGGGCCCCAGAATCCACCATCTCTCGGCCTCCGCCAGGAGGCATGGAGGCTTCCGTGTCCACGCCACCTGACACCATGGACCCAAGTGCAGGTGATGCCCCGGCCCAAGAGCAGGGGGATCAGGACCCCCCCTTGGATCCAGTGCCACCGGAGGCATCCTCTTCCTCCTCTCCGGATGAGGCAGTGGCGGGCACTTCATGTACGGGTCCCCCTCCGATAGACCTTCGGGCGATCGTGAATATCCTTGGAGCAGATGCCCCATCGAGGGTGGCGTTACCTCTGATCCGCACGATCCAAACGAATGCGGATACGATATGGCAAACTCCTGCCTCCATTCCACCCACAGCGAGAGGGGTGGAAAGGAAATACTTTGTCCCGTCTAAGGACTATGGGTACTTGTATACCCACCCCCAACCGTGTTCACTGGTGGTGGAATCAGTGAATGCACGAGAGCGCCACGGCCAGCAGGCTGCAGCGCCTAAATCAAAAGAGGCTAAGCGGCTCGATCTGTTTGGCCGTAAGGTTTACTCAGCCGGAGGGCTACAACTTAGAGCGGCGAACCAACAGGCGCTACTGAGCCGCTACAATTTCAACTCCTGGAACTCTATGGGGAAGTTTAAGGAGTTGATTCCCCAAGAGTCCAGGGAAGAGTTTGGAGCCATGGTAGAGGAGGGCAAGAAGGTGGCTCGGACCTCCTTGCAGGCCTCCTTGGACATTGCAGACTCAGCGGCGAGGACCCTGGCTTCGGGTATCGCTATGCGCAGGATCTCCTGGCTTCAGGTTTCGGGTTTGCCTCCGGAGCTGCAGCAAACCCTACAAGATCTGCCTTTTGAGGGTCATGGATTGTTCTCAGATAAGACGGACTCTCGCCTGCAGAGCCTCAAGGACTCGAGAACAATCATACGCTCCCTGGGGATGCATGTTGTGGGCCCCCAGCGCAGGCCATTTAGGCCGCAGCCTCAGCGCTTCTACCCCCCCCCCGCCTCGTCAGAGACAGGACTCGGCCCGGAGGCGAGGGCGAGGTGGTAGAAGAAGGTGGACCGGCCCTCAACCTGGCCAGAACCAGGGGCCACCTAGACCACCTTCAGGCCCCAGGCAGAACTTTTGAAGGTGCGGTCGAGGACGGCGCCCCAGTCATCCCCCAGGATCCAGCCCCCTCCTTTCGGGATCGCCTCTCCCACTTCCACCGTGCTTGGTCCCTTATAACTTCGGACCGTTGGGTCCTCCGCACGGTGGAGAGGGGATACGCTATCCAGTTCTCTTCATTTCCCCCCTCCTCCCCCCCTTCCCCGTCCCTCTTCAGGGACCCTTCTCACGAGCAACTTCTTATACAGGAAGTTTCTACGCTCCTCGCTATGGGGGCCATAGAGGAGGTTCCAGTGGAATTAAGGGGCAGGGGATTCTATTCCCGTTACTTCCTCATTCCCAAGTCCAAAGGAGGTCTGCGACCCATCTTGGACTTGCGCGGACTCAACAAATTCGTAGTAAAGTTGAAGTTCCGCATGGTCTCTCTGGGGGCCATTATCCCTTCCCTCGATCCTGGAGACTGGTTCGCCGCCCTCGACATGAAAGACGCATACTTTCACATTGCTATTTACACGCCTCACAGACGCTTCCTGCGATTCGTGGTAAACAGGGTGCACTACCAATTTGCAGTCCTTCCCTTCGGCCTATCCTCGGCCCCACGGGTGTTCACGAAATGTATGGCTGTCGTGGCAGCGTACCTTCGTCGGCAAGGGATACAGGTGTTCCCGTACCTAGACGACTGGCTGGTACGCGGTCGCACCAAAGAACAAGTTCGCGATCACGTCCACATAATAGTGCACACATTCAACAGGTTGGGTATCCTACTCAACAAGGACAAATCCACTCTAGAACCTACCCAGAGAATAGAATTCATCGGTGCGGTTCTAGACTCCAGACGTGCACAAGCCATCCTGCCAGACAACCGCTTTGGCACCATCACGAGCCTCATTCAAGGACTCAAGGCCTTCCCAACTACCACGGTGAGGTCGTGCCTTACCCTGCTGGGTCACATGGCTTCCTGCACGTACGTAACCAGGCATGCCAGACTTCGGCTTCGCCCACTACAGACCTGGGTGTCATCAATATACCGCCCACATCGGGACAGCCTGAATATGGTGGTCACAATCCCGAATTCGGTCCTGACCTCCCTCACATGGTGGCTAGATCACAATGTGGTTTGCGAAGGGATGCCGTTTCACGCCCCACAACCCTCTCTGCACCTGGCCACAGACGCTTCATCCCTGGGTTGGGGCGCCCATCTCAACGAACACCATACCCAGGGCCTGTGGACTGCACCCCAGCTAGCCCTGCACATCAATGTTCGGGAACTGATGGCGGTGCGCCTGGCGTGTCAGGCATTTCTCAACCTCCTACGTGGTCGCTGTGTGTTAGTTCTCATCGACAACACCACGGCCATGTTCTACATCAACAAGCAAGGAGGGGCTCGCTCGTCAATTCTATGCCAAGAGGCCATTCGCCTGTGGGACTTCTGCATCGCCCACTCAATCCATCTCACGGCATCGTTCCTCCCTGGAGTCCAGAACACTCTAGCGGATCGACTCAGCAGATCCTTCCAGACGCACGAGTGGTCTATCCGTCCGGACATCATACATTCCATCTTCCAGAGGTGGGGATTTCCCCAGATAGACCTGTTTGCATCCCGAGACAACAGGAAGTGCCACCTGTTCTGCTCCCTGCAAGGTCGAGCTCCGGGCTCCCTCTCGGATGCGTTTCTCCTTCCCTGGAAAGACCACCTGTTTTATGCCTTCCCTCCGTTTCCTCTGGTCCACAAGGTACTGCTCAAATTGCGCAGAGACCAGGCACAGGTAATTCTGGTCGCTCCAGCGTGGCCGAGACAACATTGGTACACCACGCTGTTGGAACTCTCGGTTCAGACACCGATCCCGCTTCCGTTGTATCCGGATCTCATCACGCAGAACCACGGCCGGCTGCGTCACCCCGACCTGCAATCACTCCACCTCACGGCGTGGCTGCTCCATGGTTCACCCAGGCAGAGCAACAGTGTTCACACTCTGTCCAACAGATTCTGCTGAGCAGTAGGAAGCCCTCAACTCGGACCACTTACTTGGCCAAGTGGAAGCGATTCTCCTGTTGGTGCGAACAGCGAGCCACGTCCCCGTTGCACGCACCTATCCCTCTCATTTTGGAATATCTCCTCTCCCTAAAACAGCAAGGGTTGGCGATATCTTCAATTAGAGTTCACCTGGCCGCTATATCGGCCTTTCATCCAGGGGAACTCGCGTCCTCGGTATTCTCTAACCCGATGGTCGTTAGATTCCTCAAGGGCTTAGACCGGATGTACCCACAACAACGTCAGCCCGTTCCGACGTGGGACCTCAACCTGGTTCTTTCCAAGCTCACAGGTCATCCATTCGAGCCACTGGCCACCTGTTCACTTTTGTACCTATCCTGGAAGACAGCCTTCCTCGTAGCCATCACCTCAGCAAGGCGCGTTTCTGAACTCAGGGCGCTTACATCCGAGCCCCCTTACACAGTTTTCCATAAGGATAAAGTGCAGCTCCGCCCACATCCTGCCTTTCTCCCTAAGGTGGTTTCTCCATTTCATATCAACCAGGATATATTTCTCCCGGTCTTTCACCCTAAACCACATGCTACTCGCCAGGATCAACGTTTGCATTCTCTGGACGTACGCAGGGCCCTGGCCTTCTATATTGACCGCACAAGGCACTTTAGAAAGACGACGCAACTCTTCGTTGCAGTGGCCGACCGAATGAAAGGCTCACCGGTCTCCTCACAACGCCTATCCTCCTGGATTACGTCTTGCATCCGGACTTGCTACGACCTGGCAGGTGTCTCAGCACCACACCTCACCGCTCACTCCACGAGGGCCCAAGCTTCCTCGACGGCTTTCCTGGCGCAAGTTCCGATCCAGGACATTTGTAGAGCTGCGGTTTGGTCGTCAGTCCACACGTTTACAGAACACTATGCACTAGTGCAGCAGTCCAGGGACGATGCTGCCTTCGGATCAGCGGTTTTGCACACAGCAATGTCTCACTCCGACCCCACCACCTAAGTTGGGCTTGGGAGTCACCTAATGGAATGGATATGAGCAAGCACTCGAAGAAGAAAAGACGGTTACTCACCGTTGTAACTGTTGTTCTTCGAGATGTGTTGCTCATATCCATTCCAAACCCGCCCTCCGTCCCCACTGTCGGAGTAGCCGGCAAGAAGGAACTGAGGGGGCGCCGGGTCGGCTGGGGTATATATTCAGCGCCATGAAGGCGCCACTCTAGGGGGCTCCACAGCCGACCCGCCGGTGTTGCTAGGGTAAAAATCTTCCGACGATCGTGCACGCGGCGCGCACACACCTAATGGAATGGATATGAGCAACACATCTCGAAGAACAACAGTTACAACGGTGAGTAACCGTCTTTTATCATGTTGCGACTGGAAAAGAAAGGCAAAGCATGTTAGAGAGAATAAGAACTATTCTGAAACGGAGCCATTTTTCAGGGTCAAATAATGTTCTTAAAATGTTTGCTTTTACTTCACATTTTGTCATGTTCTCGCTATCCTTGCTTATTTTGTCAAGGACATAGAAGTGTTAATGCCCAAAATACAGCAAGAGGAGTTTGCTGAGTATTGTTTCCAAGCTGGCCAAGATTAGGAAGTACCCAAAAAAAAAACCCAAAACCACATGCGAGAGCCTCTTCTCACCAGGTTACCAGCCCAGTGTCCAGGCAGACTAAAGAGGTTCAAAGCAGTATTTAAACTTTTGGATGCTTCTGCTATCCCAGTCCTCCAAAACTCTTCAGGACTGCCCGTCACTCACTGTGCCAGACTATGGCCTGTGGACCATTGGTGGCTTGCGGAGACCCTTCTAGGAGGGGCTGTAGAATGAAATCTTTTAAGAATTTAGCACTGGGGGAACTGGATTGATAAGAGAGAATCCTTGTGAGGAGATTTTGTCCACAAAGTGGAGCTACAGAATGAAAAAGTTACCATTAATGGTGTTTGCAGCATGTTCTGGAAAGGAAAGAAAGCTGCATAAAAGTTTTAGTGCTAAGTTTCCAGTATGTGCCCATAGCAGGAGTCAGGTGGCTGCAGCCTGAATGTATTTCCTTTCTTTAAAGAGGCATTACCTGCATATAGATTTAGGTGGAGCTCATGACTGGCAAATCAGGTAAACAAATCATCTGCATTTGCCAGTTTCTCTCCCATCTTCCCCCTTCTGTTTGCTTTTTTCAGTCTGAAGGGCAGAACAATGTTTGTAAGGGCTTAGAAAGGCAAATGCCACATGCAGTTTGATTAGTTTCAGATGAGCTTGGAGACTCTCCAAGCCCATGAGCATAACTAGTGACAGGCTTAACCTGCATCGCTCCAGATTTTACATTAGTGCAACAACAACAATTCAAACTAGATTGTACAATACATACACTGAAAGCAAATAAGACACAGAGGTTGCTGATAAATGTAGTGGTCTTTCAGACCTAGCTACCAAATACTGCTTATCTCAATTAGATGTTTATTTCAGTTTTCAGTGAAGGCCACTTTTATTTATGAAGAGAACTCTGTATGTAACTAGACATTTGACTTCTTTATAGGTGGCTTAATTCCATAGTTTATGCCCTTGCTAAATATTACAGATTAGAGCTGGCTGAAAAATTTTCAGTGGAACAGTTGTGTTGAAACTGAAATATTTGACGTGAAAATGTCTATTTTGCTGAAGTTTGATGGGAAAAATCTAAAAAATTATTTTAGACTCATTTCATTTGGAAAAATATCAGATGTTTTGTTTCATTTCATTTTGATTATTTATATATAATAAATATAACAACATTTCAACATTAGAAAAAGACTGTTTTGTTTTGATAAATAGAAATTGTTTAATTTCCATTCTATAAGTTTGAAATTTCTACTTTTTGTTTTGTTTTGTTTTGGAACAAAAACACAATTTTGGAATTCCCTGGGGAATGGGAACTCTATTTTCCAACTAGCTCTGTTATAGATGAATGGCAAAGCAGTAGTTAAAGCTTTCGTTGGCAGAAGAAAATAACATTTCTATATAGGATGGTGTGTATGACATGGTATTGAGAAAGTAAATAGGAAAGTGTTTTTTACCCTTTAACACAGCACAAGAACTAGGGGTTACTTGATTAAAGTAATAGGTAGCAGGTTTAAAACAAACAAAAGGAACTATTTCTTCACACAATGCACAGTCAACCTGTGCAACTAGTTGCCATGGGATGTTGTGAAGGCCAGAAGTACAACTGGGTTCAAAAGAGAATTAGATGAGTTCATGGAGAATAGGGCTATCAATGGCTATTAGCCAAGATGGTCAGGGATGCAACCCCATGCTCTGGGTGACCCTAAACCTCCAACTGCTAGAAGCTGGGCCTGTATGACTGGGGCTGGATCACTCAAAATTACCCTGTTCTGTTCTTTCCCTCTGAAGCATCTGGCACTGGCCAGTCAGAAGACAGGACACTGGGCTAGATGGACCATTGATTTGAACCAGTATGGCCGTTCTTATGTTCTTACCTATTGTTCACCCATATAAATGTTCTTTCCAAGTCAATGAAAGATCAATCTAGACATTGTGCAGGCTTTTTAACACAGATAATATCTGCTGGCTTATGGTCATGAAATCCCTGGCCACCCACGCTGCTTTTATCATCAGTCTGTAGGGGGAAGTGCATGCTGCACCTTTGAATTAGTGTTGGCATCACATGGACAAAGTGCAGAGACTGTGTAAGCTGATGAAGGCCAGAGCAGAACAACCGGGAGGGGCCCATCTTACTATCAATATTTGAGAATAAACAAGATGTCTTGATTCATAGATTCCAAGGCCAGGAGGGAACATTATCATCATCTAGTCTGACTTCCTCTATAACACAGACCGTACAACTTCCCCAACATAATGACTAGAGCAGAACTGTTAGAAGAAACATCCAATCTCAATTTAAAAATTGTCAACGATGGAAAATCCACAATGACCCTTGGTAAATTGTTCCAACGATGTATCTCCTGCCACCTTAGTTCAGTGAATTGCTACGGCCTGATTCACCCAATGCAGGATCTAAGCAACTCATATCCTTTCAGTGGGGACAGTTGGGCCTTATTATATTTTCTCCTTCTCATCAGTATATAGTTCTGCCAGCAGTTGTCACCAAGTGTCGCACAGGTCTCTCTAATGCAATGTTTTTGATATAGTATCTTGTTCCGAATTGGTTCTTCATATAAAACCAGTGAAGCAACAGTTGGGAAAAAATATATATATGAAAGGCAGCTCTACTTTTCTGGCAAATGCAAAATCCTACATCCAGCTGGAAGGTTCATAGCAGCAAAAAAACAAACAAACAAAAAAAGGGATGTGGAAGGGGTGGCTATAGCAGGTCAGAAAATGGAAAGTATATTCTGCACAATATTTAGAATGCAATGAAAGGTTTTTTTCAATTCATTTGAAAATTTTCAGATTTTCTTGAGAAAATAATTTTGAGCCAATTTGAAATCAATCTAAATTTAAAAAAAATTCATGTTAGGGGTACTTCCCTCTTTTCCAGAGGGGAAAAAGAGGGGAAAGGGAGGAAAAGGCAGTAGAGGAAAGGAAATACAAAAATGGCCATTTTGATTCCTTTTTATTTGAACCAAAACAAATATTTTTCAAATGGGTTTGAAACTGTTGTTTTGAATCCTTTCACCCAAAACCGCCCCAGAAAATTTAGAATATGAAAATTATGAAAAAAAATTGTATAATTCAAAAAGCCATTTTTCATCAAAAAAATCTATGCAGAGAAATTTAGTTGTGGATAAGACGGGGAGCATGTGTGCAGAAGACAACTAAAAGGGTATGTGATGGAGTTTTAAGGGAAAATCATAATTAGATATTGCAGTCTTTTGTTCAATGGCGCAGTCTTAGCCTATCCATTATACTATATGGAAGAATGTTATATTTGGGGGGAAAACTCAAGGGCCAAATTTCTCCAAATTTTTAACTTAGTTGACGTCTCTAAAGTTCAAGAGGCTGCAAATCCATTTTACAAAGATCGGCCTGAGATCCTGAACCAAACTTCCCCAAATGTTGAGAGGATTCAGAACTAGTGCTTGAGAGAGATTACCCATTTTGCTGCCTGCTTGAATGCTGAAAGCAATAAAATTGAGGGAAAAGAACTTTCGCGCTGTCTCATGAGTTTATTTGTTAAGCCATTTTAATTCCACTGGTAAAATTAAATTTTGTTATCAAATGGGGAAAAAAATGACACTTGCTTTATTTCCAACAGGGGCAAGCAGGTCTGTCTGGAGAGAGGGGCAATAAGGGACGGCCTGTAAGTGAAGTGTGTGTGCGCGCATGCATGAGAGAGAGAGACAGACAGACAGACAGAGACACACACACACACACAGACGGGGTGCGGGTGTATGTTATGTCCAGCACCTTAAATACCACCTGGCTGGACTGTGGCTGGTACAACAAGTTCTCTCTGGTTGCTAATACAACATCCAGGTCAGGAGACAGCATCTCCGAGATCTGTGGAAATGAAACACTGCATTTTAGTGCTACGCTTTAGAGTTAAGTGAACAAAGCAGTAGAAAATACCCTGTACCTGCCTGGGGTTGAGGAGCTCGACTGCATGATCTCATAGGTCTTCTCTCTCTCTTTGCTGGATCTAGGAGTGGGGCTAGTAGTCTAGCAAAAAGAGCTTGTTAAGAAGAGAAGTGCTCCACCAACCATAGTTCTTCCCTCAGGAGTGAAAAATTGGTAGCAAAAGATTTGTGCAGAAGATAGATCTGACGTACCAGCTCTGCTTTACCCTGATGAGGCCAGATTTGCTCTAGTGTCTATACTTGTTTATCTGTATTGTGGTAGTGCCTAGTGGACCCAGTCATGGATCACAACTCTGTTGTGCTGGGTGCTGTACGAACAGTCTTTTTGTTCGGTCTCTGCTGCAAAGTGCTTACAGGCTCAGCAGAAGCCAGCCTGGTAACATCTTGCTGGCACGAAGAGGGTTGAGAGGGGCTGTGGCAAGGTGGATGAAACCTTCCTTGAGAGGGGGCACGGGTGGGCAGCAATGATCATGAAGGGGTCATGGCCAGTGAAGCAGGAAGGACATGCTAATTCAGCGCAGCCCCACAGGAGCTGCCTCCTACCAGGTCTCCTGTTGACAGGACTATAAAGCTGCCTCCCATGTTGGAACTCTGAACAGACCATCTGCCCTGTGGCTAAGCCGTTGAAATTCCACCAGCAAGCCTGAACTCTCCAACCCTCCTTTATCTGCAAGACTGGGCTGGAAATCTCTCGAGAACAGGCTTTCTCCCACTAGTTCTGGGACTACCAGCTTCTGGCCAGGCTGGGACTCCTCTGGAACAACCTCTCTCAAGCTAAGACCACATTTACACATGCAGGTCTGGTTTAAAAAAAAAATATATATATATATATATTAGGGAGAAGTGAGTGAATCCAACCAAGAGTTGGGTTCAGTTTGAGTTTGGGTGGAAATGTTGTGGGGCGGGGAGGTCAGAGGGCTCTTGTTTTGCCTGACATGGTTGTCTCCCATCTCTACTACTATCTTGCTCTGCTTTAAATCTCTCTGCCAGGCCCAATGTTGCTGAGGAGCCAAGCTCTAATCCCAGCCACCTTACTCAGCAGTTCGTGGACCTTTCCATTGCTCTTTATTTAGCTTGTGGTTTACTGTGTGTATGCCATCTGCTGCTTGGGAAATGCAGACACTTCCTGATTAGATGAGTGGGCAGCAGGGGAATGTCAGACAAACTGTTGCAATAACTAGGGATCTTTCTTCAGTAGAAATGTAATGAGCATCTTGTAGGGAGGTGGAGGGTGATGTGGCTAATTAACGGGACTCTTGCCTAGTGGATATGGATTTTTCTGGAAAAATAAGCGTAGAGGCAAAGGGTGCATGTTTGGAGGGGGTTCTAGTTAACTCCCTACTGGTTTTAGTGTAAAGCGTTGCTTACGGGGAAAGCCTCACGATACGCACATGGTTTTGGTCGAGGTCTCTGGCCGCAGCCATCAGACAATGGTTCATTGCACTGCAAACATCATATAGCTCAGGTCGCTCTGGGCCAAGTTCAGCTGTGGTGTAAATGGGTAGACACTCCCCCCAGCCAGCAGGAGCTGAATTTCACCCTGTCTAAACGAACAGATGACATACATCGTGATTTCAGTTTGCTTTCTGCTGATGGGGCTTTTTTGAGGGAGGGGATTTGAATGACTTTGGATAGCAAATCTCCTCGTTTACATGGAAATTTGTTTCTCTCATCTTAGGGTGAACCAGGCAAGAAGGGTGAAGAAGGAGATAAAGGGGCTGATGTAAGAAAACACTTTTACTGCTGCCTGGTTTGTCTCTTGGTAAAAAGAGCGTTTACTCCCCTTGGGACCATACCCTGTCCTTGTTCTGTGTGCAGGACTCCCGGTAATGTAAATGGAGGAGTGGGGGGATTGCAAAGACAAAAGGGCAGATGATGCAGGTGGCATTAACCTTGGCTTCAAATATCCATGGGCACTGGCATGTTCAAAATCTGGATCCAAATGTTTTTGGCCTGATCAGCGTCTCAGTGCCACACAAGTATTAATGGATATATATCCTTCCCGCACCCCTGTGAGAGAGGGCAGTGCTATTATCCCTATTTTACAGATGGGAACTATGGCCCAGGGTAGATTGAGAGACTAGGTGACAAGGAAGGCAGTGACTGAGCTGGGAATCTGGCGTCATTGCCCAGTGCTTTATCAACTAGGCCATCCTTCCTACCTAGCTGATCCCATATCTAGTAGACTATGGCCCCTTGACGAGATCTGATTTTGTTTTTTCCACAGCATGCTCCGGCTTGCCTGCTGATCCCTTGCTTTATCATTAAATAATCAAGAGTAAGATATGTGAGACCCAGACAACACTCTTCCCCAAACCCACACCACTACCGAGATAATTTCACAAAATAGCAGTGAAAGGGTTTCTTGCGACACTTTTCAGTTTGGTGGTACAATGTCAGCGCAGGGAAAGCCAGGCCCACCCAAGTGAAGCTCAGAACAAATGTCAGATCTGCTTAGCAAGGAATATTTTAATTGTAAAGTAAACAGTGCAGTGGACTGGGGAAACGGGCACAAGCCACAGAGTTTGAATCCAAGCCTCACAGTGTGACAATGTTCAGATTTGCACGGCGGTTGGTTTGGCCCATTATGGAAATAGGAGCCCGCTGAAAATTTTGGATCTGGCTCCAAACCTCTCCAAAATTTTAGAGATGCCAGAATTGGGGTTTATAATTGAGGCTTTTTGCCTCATTGCTTTCCTTTGGCTGTTTATAGAGACATCTCCCTATTCTCCACAGATTTGCAACCTGGTTTTGTTTTATGAAATCATTAGCGGTTTCAGGGGCTACATTAGCATTGTAGCCTTGGAGGATTGCATTATAAAATTAAATAATGTACCTATGCTGTAGACACACACAGAGGTTTTGTTTTTTCCTTCTTGCAGGGAGAAGGAGTTCAGCAACTTCGAGAAGCCCTGAAGATTTTAGCCGAGAGGGTGTTAATTCTAGAGCATATGATAGGAATTCATGGTGAGTGTGTCTCAGCCTGTGGCTAAACATTGCTTTTCTGGAGACGTTAGTGTGGGAACAGAGTGACATCCATCTAACAGCTCTAGACTCCTAGAATATGACTCTTCTTTTCACCTGCTCTCTCAATGAGCTGCTGGATGCGAGGGCTCACTGCTGGTTCAGCACAGTAGCTGATTTTAAAAGTAGGTGTCTAAAGTTAGGCTCCAAATCCATAATGAGGTGACTAAAGTGGCTGAGTTTTACACATTGAGCACCTGCAGATTCACTGGAGTTACTCTGTCTTTACACTAGTGCAGGGGTAGGCAACCTATGGCACATGTGCCGAAGGCAGCACACGAGCTGATTTTTCAGTGGCTCGCACGCTGCCTGGGTCCTGGCCACTGGCCTGGGGGGCTCCGCATTTTAATTTAATTTTAAATAAAGCTTCTTAAACATTTTAAAAAACTTATTTACTTTACATCCAACAATAGTTTAGTTATATATTATAGATTTATAGAAAGAAAGAGACCTTCTAAAAACATTAAAATGTATGACTGGCATGCGAAACCTTAAATCAGAGTGAATAAATGAAGACTCGGCACCCCACTTCTGAAAGGTTGCCGACCCTGCACTAGTGCATAATACGCCCCACCGACACATAATCAGTAATACAGAGCCAGTTCAGCAGCAGATCAAGCCTTGTTGTGTTCTGCTTTATGGAACCGCTACAAAAATGTTCTCATTACAGAGTCTTTGGGCCAGACCCTCAGCTGCTATCAATCGAAAGTCCCCTGTTCACTTACATCTGCTGAGGATCTGGCCTTCTTAGTATTCGTCATGTCTGACGGACCCTAGAACGGGCCAGGCCTGCAAATCCATAATCCAGGCAGCTCCCCTGATTAAAATTCAGAGAACACTGATTTTTGGAAACTCTTAGTGTCTCACGTGTTCCTACGATTTAAAATGAAGCACTCAATATTTTGAGTGATTCAGTTGGAGCCATTTCCCTCCCCACCCGTGCCGCAGGCCTTTCGTCAGAGGAAAGCGGGTTTTCTGATTCTCACACATCAGAGTTTTCTCTGCTGCTGATGCAACAAAGAGAAATCACTTGCTTTGGGGCAGGGGCTCCAATGCCTTGACAGATGCATAGCTTGCTCTGCATAATTGTTTCCTATAGAAATGGTCGGCGTAAGGGGGAAATGTTTTGGATCTGTTCACGATTATGTTCTCTCTGTGCCTTTCAGAGGTTGATTGGGGCTTTTGGCACCAACACAAATGCTTCTTGTCCAAGCACCATTTACTTCCTTCAGTGCTGCTGGCACCCTTGTCCTCGCCTCGTCCATAAAGCGAGGCACTGCTTTGCCCTCTTTCAAATCTCTCTGCAAGATCCACTCCCACGGGGCCGTCTTTGTGAAACCGGCAACAGCTAACAGCCCGTGGGGACTTCTGATAGTTATATGGCTTCTGTGAAATTTTCAAATGTACCAAAGTGACTTAGGCGCTTAAAGCATGTGTCTTATTGAAAGTCAATGAAACTCAGGCTGCTAAATCCCTGTCACTTTCTAAAATAGGACTTAAGCACTTTTGGAAATGTAACCCGTGAATGTATTGGTTTGCCTTGTCCTCCCCATCCCCATTCCTCCTGACTTGTTACTCACATTTTTTGCCTCTCTCTTCTGGCCAGGGACTGTTTTTCACCCTGTATTTGAATAGCACAGTCAGGGACCTGTAATTAGAACCTCTAGGTGCAAACATAATACAAAGAACTAAGAAAAGGAGGAAGGGGGAAACGTAGGGTTCAAGCACCAGGGAGGTGAGCAAGAGATTATGTGGGAGGAAATCCACTGTATCGACGTTTGTGCTCTGCCTGGGGCCACAAAAGTCAAGAAGGTAGCCAGAAAATGTAGGGCTTGATATAGGCCTGTTATTCTCTCAACATAATAAGATTTAAAATTAATTTGATACACAACTGCCTTAAAGTTGAGGACATTAAGATGTTCTAAGCCAATCCGACAGCAGGAACAGTTACTCGCCCTCCCAGCTGGTCAGCACCCTGGGGAATGTACTTGATAGTTCAGCGAGACAAGGAATTTGCAAAATATTTACAGCACGGCTAGAACATGAGCACTTGACAACCTCAGCATTACCAGTGATCGCATCACCTCATGACTTGCATAGGCCTGCACTAGCACAATCCGGCGTGCTTTGTACGGCCACTCTCCTTTTGAAGAATACGCAGGCAGCCTAAAGCTCCAAGCACTTTGCATTGGGTGTGACTCTCCAGTGCCCTTTACCTTGTGCATCCATTTATACTAGCGTAAAGTACGATCAAAGGGGAATGGCAGCATTTTAACACCCGCTTGGCATTGGTGTAAATGACTTGAAAGTGCAGGGCAATGGAAAACTGGGCACAGCAAGTTGAGTGAATTGATTAACGGTTTGGCTTGGTCTACTCCACACAGATTTTACAGCAGTGTAATAGTGTTGGTTAACGGGTGATATACCAGTATAGGAATTGTATTTATATTTAATTTCCAAACTTTGCCTCCGTCTCTGTTTATGTACAATTTAAAAACTTAAATACATCACAAAATAGACCCTGCGTCAATTAAAGGCTGCCACCCGCCCCCCCGACAATTCAATGGGAAAGCGTACAGGCTGTCTGATCAGAGAGGGGAAAGCAAGGTCTAGAGTTGAGGGCCACTCACGGAGGATGTCCTACTCCCAGACATTTAAATTAATTAGCTCAAGCACCACCATTGATCTCAACTGCTGGGAGACAGTTAAGGTTAGTAGGACCTAGAGCAATGTAGGCTTTATAGATTAAGACCAATAACGTAAATTGCATCTAAAACTGCACTGGAAGCCAGACCTGGTTATTGCACAGAATTTGCCATTCATGCTGGAAGACAAAGCTTTGTGTTACAGTGACAAGGGATTTAATTCGTCTTAAATTTCCCAACTAACTAATCTATTTTTATAAAGAATTGGTATTGTAGACCCTTCTTGTCCACTCTTTCAGGCCAAAGAAAAGGTTGAATCAGGACCGGCTCTAGGCACCAGCAAACCAAGCACGTGCTTGGGGCAGCACAATTTCAGGGATGGCATTCCGGGAGATTGTTGGGGTTTTTTTGTTTGGGGCAGCAAAAAAACCTAGAGCCGGCCCTGGGTTGAATGCTGGAAGCTGCTTAGGGTCAAAACCAGAGTCTTTAATTAAACTACTACAACCACAGAGTGCAAAGAAAGATCTCTTTGCATGCAGCGGTTCCATTGTAGTGAAACTGATTTTTATTGAGCAGAGACAGCCCCCAAGCTGTGAGGCCACCCCACAATTTTAATCGGCTGGCGCTAAGGATCCGACCCTGCTCCCGCTGTGGGCACTGAGATTTTTGCCATGACTTCTGTGCAGGAGCCCCAAGCCGAAATGCCAATTGCATGCTATCATAGTCAGACAAAGCGCCAGAATCCACGTGGTTTTTGGAAACCAAAACCACCACCCAAGCAACAAAGCAAAACATACCAACAAAAACCTTTCCCCACGCAACAGGATGGAAGCTTGAGATAATCAGAGCGGATTAACCAGCCCTACAGAACAGAACAGCAGGACACAGGAAAAGCCCACTTTTGGCAATGCTTATTTCCAGCTAGCGCAGCACAAATCCCTCTGCACTGGGGTACTCGCTTGAATTAGAAATACTGCGTGATGTGAGCAGCCCAGTGCTGGAGGTCTGGGCTCTTGGCAGTGAAACAAACAAGTGTCCATTACTGAGTGCAAAAGGAAAAGAAACAGGGGCATTAACATTGAAGAGTCAGCATTATTTGCGTGTCTAAGCACTTGAAAAGGACGGTGGCCATAGACCACCTGTACAATTAGCGTTATGGGGCAGGATCATTGTAGAAAGGCTCCTTGCCATAAGAGAAAGCCTGGGCCGGTGTCTAAGGTGCTGGGAGACCAGACTGCTGGGATTTATTGCCAGTGGTCGCTAATTAGCTGTGTGACCTGGGGTAAGTCACATAGTCTATGATTCTATCAGGGTTGGAAGGGACCTCAGGAGGTCATCTAGGCCATCACCGCTCTGTGCCTTGGTTTCCCCATCTAGAACGTGTGTAGTGATACTTGGTAACTCCTCAGGAGTGTTGAATCTCAATGAATGTTTAAATGACCTTTGCCACGTCTATAACTGCTGACAACTAAGGACCACAAGGCACTGCTGTTAGGATTAATCGTGTTGATTATGGTGCTGCCTATGGATCAGCTGAGACCAAACCCCATTGTGCTAGATGCTGTACAAACAGAGTAGTAGGCAGTCCCTTCCCCAAAGAGCTTACAATCTACAAAGAAACAGGGGAAGGGGTATGCTACACAAGCGGCGTGAGCAAGGGGATAGTGGCAAAGGTCATGTTAGTTCCCTTTTTTTGTTTTGGGAAGTGAGGAGTTAGGTAGGCGCGTACCAGCTAAATGGAAAGAAAAGTGAAGGGAGAGGGGACATTGAAGGGAAGGATAAGGACTTTGTTTTCTCTTTAATAGAAACCACTCAGGCCTTCAGCACTGTACATTTGCTCCTTACCCTGCCCCGCCTATTAAATAAACTCTCCCTTGGCTTGATCTCCTTTCAGATTCTTTATCTTCCATGGAACCGGGCTCAGGGCAAGAAGTGATCCTCGGCTCCTCTCTACGAACGAGCATCAAGATCAAACGAGGTGGTCCTGAGCAGCGGCCCCAGCCCTATCAGATCCTCGCTTCGCTGCTGGAGGACACCGAAGCCAAAAGGAAAAGCAACTGAATGAAAGAGGAGCATTTGTGCATTCTAAAGCCCGTTCCCGGATTAAAGATACAGTATCCTAGTGCGTAATCACCGTGTGCAGAAGGAAGTAGGTAGGAGGCTGCTGGGTTAGCAGTAGGGTTTCCTTGCCTGGACACTGCTAAACCATTACTGCAGGGAATGTCTTAACTGTCGCTCAAAGATTCTTATGAAGAGCAATTCCTCTTCCCCCCCCACTTCAGAATACACCAAATGGCAGGTATTCTTAAAAACTATCCCTGGAAATGGATACTCCCCAGCCCTCTTCAAGGGGCTTGATCTTTCCCCTCACAAATTATTTGTTTAAAAGACTGCATAGCTGGCTCAGACATCATTCAGTTCTACCCTAGCTCAGAGCAAAAGCCCTGAGCAACATGACACTATTATGTTTAAAAATAACCAGATGCCACCCAGTTTTTTGTTTTCACACTATAATTTCCAGTTGAAGATAGCCCTTTCAGAACTCCACTAAAGCTATGGAAATCTTTCTTTTTAAAGAGTAGAGTGAAAAATTAAGAACTAATCACTTATTTGACAAATTTCATCTCTTTATGGCGTGTCTTTCAACAGATCATGATTTGTCTCAGATGTGCTGGCTCTTCACAATCTTTGGCAAATTTCATTTACTCTTGGGCTTTCTGATTGAAATTTAAAATCAGGGAGTTGAGCTGTGTTGACTGGTTGTGTGAATGGTGTCATATAGACCTTCTGGTATTCCTTCTGTTCCCTGATAGTAAGCTGTTCGTGCAATCAGGTTTCTGGTATAAATAATTACAGAATGTAAAATTTGCTTTTCATGCATATTCAAGATCAACATTCTTTTTGCAAACATTCATAGCAAGCAAGACAAAATTGTATGAAAGTTTGCATAAAGTGAACACAAAATAGGTATAAACATAGCCAAGAAAAATTAATTTCTTATTAGGAACAAATATGCACTGAAAACGTTTTGCAGTATTTACCCAGCTTTAGATCATAAGCTAGAACTATTGATATAGCTTTCTTTCTATTGTGGGTATTTTTAAAAGTATCCACCATCTCCTACTGGTTTGAATCTGGAGGCGCTGTGTTGGCAAAACACAGTAGAAGGATTAGACTCTTGCCAGTGGCTTGATCTTGCAGTGAAATGTTCAATCATTTTACTTTTTGCAATAGCTCTTATTGTTGGGGGAACAGAAATTTCACACCTGCTGTCCAATCAAATTGGACAAGTTAATGTTGTTCATGTAGACAATTAATTTCCTTTTTTTTTTAATAGCGGGATTGAATGACCAAAGCAACTGATAACAGGTTACAGAATTTTTCACTGTTCAGTCACTGGTTCAAATCCTCTCCAAGGCACTAGTGAACAAATGTTGTTGTGTCTCTATTTGGTGGCTTAAGTAAATTCATAGCATCACTCGGGCTCGTTCCTAGTGCAAACTGTATCTACATCAAAAAACCACCATTGCAATTTATTAGCCCCTTTGTTGGCAACCTCAACAGAGAGAGCTGAATGGCCCATGGAGACAGAAGTACCCTCTTACTGCTAAAGGTGGCCCTCCCAGGTCAGGATGGAGGCATGTGGAATGCTGAAAACTGAAATCTGCACTGCCAGTGGATGTAGTCTGTGCCTAGAATAAGGGGCTCGGGCGCTTTCAGTCTGGCTTAGCCGAACACTAATTTTAAAAAGTGTGAGATATTTCTGTATGTACGTGTGCACACACACAATCTCTCTGTCTACAAAGATACCAATAACTATATCAAAACATCCATATCAGGCCTCTAGACCGTATTGCATCACCAGCCACAAATAGTTTAAAACCCACCCCAAGTGACTAGATTTACATCTTTAAAACTACCACCATTTTACAACGAATAGGTGAAGGGGGAGGCTGATAGCATATGTTCCCAACAAACAAAAAGCAACATCTTGAGCTGATGATGTGGTCCGCAGAGAAATCTCCCCATGCAACACCGTTAAACAATATAAACAGCCACTGAAGGACCAAAAGCTGCAGTAAATTTATTTCCTTAACGTACTTTTGAATTCTGGCACAGACTAGGAATTGGGGATAACAACTAAGGCTGCATTCCATAGTCAAGGGGTATAGTTATGTCCTTGCTTGGATCCATTTAAGGATGTCATTAGGCAAGCCAAATCAGCCCAAAATGTGGAGGACTGCTGGGGAGGCAAAGCAAAATACAATCAGGTGCTATTCCCCATAAGCCATGAGAGACTTCAAAGAACTTTAAAGTCAATGCAACACTTTAGGAGATGCAACCATAAAGAGCAGATGTTTCAGTCTCTTGTGCAGCTGTGTACATTACATTCTGGGGGAGTTGTATCTTTGATCTGATGCAGATAAACAGGGAGCAATAACCCAGCCTGGAGAGAATAAAATGGGTTGTCAATATCAGTAAGGCATTGATCGAGAGCAATGGTCACATCCTGGTATGACTTCTAGGACAATAAAATAAGGCCTTCAGAAGAGATGTTAGTTGTAAGCCCCAGGCTACATCCAGTGACTGTGTGTATATAAACAATTCTGAATGAGATCCATATCTTTTAGAAATAGTTGGCAGCCATCTCTCAGTCTAAATGCAAACACGAATGCAAAGAGCACAACTATACCAAGACATCTGGTAGACAAACAACAAAAGCCCTGTGAACATTTTCTTCCATTCACTAACGGAGGTGGAATGGAGTTGTATAAAGGGAATTTAGACCATGAAGTCTTGTTGAGGGACAGCTGTTTTATAACACAGCCATGCCATGCCATATTTGCACTAGTTTTGTTCTTGGACTGGTCTCCTGTTTCCTTTTAAGAAAAACTTGACTACAACACACTTTTATAAGTCAGCCAGTGGTTAGAAATTTACAAGAGGTGCCTGGTCACTTCTGTTGATAGATAATCTGGGGTCCCCTCCTGCACGTATTACCAGGCAGAATGCTAACTAACTACCCTCATGACTAGTAGTAAGTGTTCAGGAAACTGGTTCCTGAGACATGATGAGAAATCACAGTTTGGTCAAAAGATTTAAGCTGGTCTGAGCTGCATTTCATCTGATCACTAGGAAAGAGTTTTCCCATAGCAGGACCCAGAGGCAAAGCAAAACAACCCTCCAACCTGATATTTAAAAGGGGAAATATCAATATTCTGTTTTGACAATCCCATGGCTGTTGGATGTAATTTGGGAAGGGGGAGAGATATTATGCAGTATGGGTTCAATTAGTAGTTCCTTGAAATTTTGGAGTCCCCCAAATGAGTTAAAGGGGACAGTTTTTGTTCCCACAACTTTGTATTTGGGAATTAAAAAACAATTGCATTAGCTTGATGAGTAATCCCTTTAGTTGATTTGCATTTGACTAGCGTGCTGGGTTTTAATTAAATTATGCAGAACAACTTAGTGGTAAAATGAAAAAGTTAATTGAAATGGTTTGCAATTAATCCTAGCAGATTGATTGTCAGAAGGCAGGTTTAGGTTCGGATTGCAACTTCATTTTAATTACCAACTTTCACAGATTTCTATGAAGACCTATGTAACTGTTTGCTCCCAACACTCCTTGTTTGCTAAGGGTAGGTCTACACTACCTGCCGGATCGGCGGGCAGCGATCGATCCAGCGGGGGTCGATTTATCACATCTAGTCTAGATGCGATAAATCAACCCCCGAGCGCTCTCCTGTCGACTCCTGTACTCCACCGCTGCGAGAGGTGCAGGCAGAGTCAACGAGGGAGCGGCAGCAGTCGACTCACCGCAGTGAAGACATTGTGGTGAGTAGGTCTAAGTACGTCGACTTCAGTAGCTGAAGTTGCTTAACTTAGATCGATCCTCCCCCTCCCCAGTGTAGACCAGGCCTTGGCTACATCTATCAATGTGGTACTGTATCTTTAATCTGGGTAACGATAGGACCATATAGTGTGGACATTGTCACTGGACTAGGGTTTAATTCCTCACTAGTAAATCAATTAGACCACATTGTGGTGCAGTCTTAGTTTAAAAAAAAAAATTTATAAAGGTGAACATAACCTCATATGTTGACATTAATGATATTTGTGACTAAATAAACCACTCCAACCACATTTTCCATCTTAGGCGGGACACTAAGATTCATTTTAGCCAGAGCATATGCATTGTACCATCTCTGTGTAATATAGGGGGTGGACATATTTCAAATGCGTGCTCATTTAGAAGTATACTTTAATTGAAATGTTAGTGCTTTATCTTACATACATACTGTGCAATACCATAGTGTGTTCTTTTGCCTTTGTTAAGACTTCTTTGGGATTTTTAAAGTACCTCTCTAAACTCCAATACTTTTCAACTTGGATTGGTTCTGGTAGTAGAAAAACAATTTCCCTTGCCTTGAGCTAACTAAAAGCAATGGCTGCATATTGCACAGTAGAATACGTTGTAGTTTATGCACCCCAACTTTCACTAGTGCTCTGGTATCCTCTTGAGAAATAGAGAATGCTTCACTCCAGAGTTTCCAATATGCACTTTTTCTAAAGACTTGACAACCATGCAGGAAAATAGGAATACGCTAGAGCTAAGGGTCATATCCTGCTTCCACTGATGTCCACAGAGTTCTTGCCATTGACTTTAACGGGAGCAAGAATAGGCCACACGTTCCGATCCAGATCTTCAGTTGGTGTAAATTGGGACAGGTCCAGTGATGTCAGTGGAACTATGACCATTTACACGAGAGCTGGCTCACAAACGTCGGCACTGAACCGAAATCCCAGCTCCAATCTATAGAATAAACTTTGTTAAAGCAGAAACCCATCCACTACCCCTATGGCTTCAGGAAGACAGACAAACTAATTCTATGATTACATGAAGGTAGGTTCTTGATTGACTAATTGGAAATCCCTTCTAGTCCACAATTATGACCTCTGTATTATTCAAGATTACATTCCATTCTGCTCCAGCACTGGGGGGAGGGGGAGAATTAAACTACTTATTCTGAAATCACGTGAAATCAAAGGTGCTATAAATGTCCATGAAACACATTCCCAATCATAGAAGAAAATGTTAAACTTTTTTCACGTTATTTTACACAGTATTTTTTTTATTTATAGCCGTGTGTTGTGTGCGCGCAAGGGCTCCCAGCTTCCCTAATTGTAATAAGTTCTACAATCATTTGATCTTTTATAGTGAAGTTAGATACAGTATCTTGTGCTTGTGTGTAATTTTTAACGGAACAATAACAAATCTCCTCCGACATGATGAACTCATTTCTGACAGGCTCCAACGTTTGTCATCAGACTTCACTAAAGGACAAAATTAAAAAAAAAAAAAAAAAACCAACCTGTTAGCTCCAGATCTTGCATGGTTACTTCTCTGTTTTCATATTGCTGTATTATTGTTCATGGTATCTATTTCTCTTTATTTGCTATGGGGTTTGTTACTGTATATGGAATGTTTTGTATTCAGCATTTTTTTTTAAACAGAGCAGAGTGGGAACAATATTCAAGAACCCACAACTACCAAAGACCTTTCATGTAATGCACTGAGAAATAAACATACTGTAAGTGAACATGGCATGTTGTAGCCTGTATTTGGAGGTCTTTGGCTGATTCAGGCAGATTCTCTTCCCAAACGCCTAAATCTCTCTCTTGCCACTTCACTTTCTTTCACTGCCTTTAGTAGTAGTGTACAAGGTTGTAAGAACCTCTGTCTCCTTGTAACAGGGACACGAATGAAGGACTCAGCCCAGTTCTCAGTGTCTTGACTGAGATCAAGATGACAAATTTACAGATTCCACGTGTCACCTTTAGTAGCAGTGTCACAGTGTGGTGTTCATGGAGGCCCTTGGTAACTAAAGGCAGGTTGGAGTGATTGCTTTGCCTCAGATGCCGTTAAACCCCCCCCCGCCCCCCGGATGATGCTAAATCATCCCAGTCAGATCCAATATCCCTGGGGCTTGTACAAATCTTGGAGAGCAAAATGTTCAGTCTCTGGAAGAGAGCAGTTTATGCCCACTATTGCAGCTATTGCAAAGAAAAAGTGTTCTCACTCCCACCTCTCCATTTGCAGCTCCGCTAACTAAACACGGCTATGCTCTATTGTGTACTTCTCCAGCCAAGTCATTCATACAGACCGCGCCCACTTCACACATGCGTAAACCTGACTGGCCCAAATCCCGTATTGCACTATGGCCACAAAGCAGCCCTAACCCCAGCACAGCCAGCGACCAGAGGCACCCTGGTGTAGCAGAATCCTCCCGTGGTGTACAAGTGACACAGCTATTCCTACACCTCTTGCCCTCCCTGCTGCTGAAATAGAGGGTGTGGCTAAGGGAAGCCACACAAACCCCACCACTTCCTGGCTGCGGTATCAGCCTATTGGAGACCTTGTGTCTGAGTGACGCTAGCACCCAGCTGACACCGGGGTTTGGAGAGTGTAAAACTCTCCATTGTCTCTCTCCTCTCTTGCTCTGCACTCTGTGGTCTTTGGCTAGAGTGAAGGTTCTGGGTCATTGATTTCAGTGGCGTTACTGCTCATTTATGCTGGTGGGAGTGGGGCTGGCAGCGTTTACATCTTGTTCTCCAGACAGGGCTGCCAATTTTGGTTGGCCGTATTCCTGGAGGATTCATCACATGACAATCTTTAATTCCTGGAGACTCCAGGACAATCCTGGAGGCTTGTCATCCCTCTCTCCAGACCATTCACCACATTCAAAACAGCAATTGGCAGGTTTCCTGGCCTGGCGCCGGCATGATTACATTGCAGCTATCGAGAGCCCCGTCCTGCAGCTAGAGCTGAGCACATCATGTAAACAAAGGAAAATGTCAATGAACCCAAACTCAAGGCCTCCTACCTCATCACATTCTTCCTTGCAACACTGATAAGGACATGATCAAGGCTGCCTGATGTAACAGCCCCCGCTCATGCAGCACTTGTGTGGCTGTCTCACTTACTGTAGTAGCTGGTGTCACCAGGGTATGTCTACACTGCAGTGTAACACTCACAGCTGGCCTGGGTCAGCTGACTCGGGCTTGTGGGACTACCAAATTGCAGTGTAGACATTTGAGCTTGATCTGGAGCCTGGACTGTGAGACCCTCCTGCCTCGGGTGTTTTAATGCAGTGTAGACATATCCTTAGACTATTAATCCTCGTGACAGGCCTGTGAGGCAGCACAGTGCTCTTATCATAGAACATCAGGGTTGGAAGGGACCTCAGGAGGTATCTAGTCCAACCTCCTGCTCAGAGCAGGACCAATCCCCATCTAAATCATCCCAGCCAGGGCTTCGTCAAGCCTGACCTTAAAAACCTCTAAGAAAGGAGATTCCACCACTTCCCTAGGTAACCCATTCCAGTGCTTCACCACCCTCCTAGTGAAAAAGTTTTTCCTAATATTCAACCTAGACCTCCCCCACTGCAACTTGAGACCATTACTCCTTGTTCTGTCATCTGCCACCACTGAGAACAGCTGAGCTCCATCCTTTTGTTACATGTTACAGATGGGGAAGAGAAAGACTAAGGGTGATATTCACAAGAGGCATTGCAGTGCTCAGAATCTCCTATCAGGTAGAGGGTCTCCTGCAACCTGGGTGAGTGCTCTAACTGCTGGGCTAAAAGAAATAAAGAGGTCCACTGGCACCACCACCATCTCCATTTTGGGCTAGGCCTGATCCAGTAGGTGTTCTCTGAGCAGGCCAGATAGGCAAGGGAATGCTTAGTTTAAGGATCCCACGGGGGCTTCACCCATGTCCAGTGTGGCAGAAATTTAGGCACCTATAGGGTTAGGTGGCAGCTGGGGGTGCGGGGGAAGTTGAGGATCTAAATTTTGGATTTAGGTGACTAATGTGGTAGTTACATGTTTAATTCTCTTTGTGGATCTAGTCCAGAGTGACTCAGAATCAGGCCCAAAGGGCAGATCTGCCTCCAGTGGAAAAGCCTGTGAAAGTGTTTAGAATTTAAGACTTTTCTGCTTGCAGAAAACCTGTCTCCTTCCAACACAAAGTGGGGAGACAGCACAGGAGCACATCTTGGGGTATCCCCGTGGGAGGGACAGGCTGAGCCCTATGGCCCAGTGCTTGTCTGGACATAGTATTGCAGCATCTGAGGGGGTTCTGTGACTCTGCGCTGTGGTTCAAATTTTCATCCACACACAACTTTGAGGTTAATGTTCAGTCCCAACTCTAGATAATGATTAAACCTTAGACTTCTTCTCTAAACGAATTTGCCAAGAGGGAGACAGTCAGCGTTTGAGAGGATCTTGGAAGCACCTCTCTACCGCAACCACTCCTCTCTCCAAGATGGGTGAAGCGCTGGTATACCTGGTGACAGGAGGAAGTGGTTTCATTGGGGAGCACATTGTGGAGCTGCTGTGCAAGGAGGACTATGTCAGTGAAGTCCGGGTCTTTGACTCAGTGGCAGGCGAGGAAGTGAAGAAGTTTGCCACAGGTAAGGAAATATCACGTACTAGCAATAGCCTCTCTTCCTTTCAAGGAAGCAGTTGTTCCACTTATGCTGGAGATAGCTTGGTGGTGGGCATAGTATAAGATACCATACCACAGCGACAGGCATGTTGTAAGAACCTGAACAGAATAAACTACAAATAGTAACTTCCTGCTAAGAAAAGGATAGCACGGGACTGAAACTATACAGAGAGAGGACCTGTATTGACTTATCTACTAGACGTGCTGCCAGGGGACCGGGAGAGTCCTGGATCAAGGGTCAGTTATGATGATATGTAAGATGTGCACTCCCTAAGCCCAGCCATCAGCTGGAGGACACAACATACTGGTTATATCTGCCCTAGTGGCCTGGTGACCAGCTGGAACGCACAACAGCAAGATAAATCCAGCCTGTCAAACAGCTCCATCCCAAACAAGGTTCTAGCCCAAGTACAAAAAATTGACAGGACTGCAGAAGCGGTCCTGAAATGTGACTGGTACACAGAACGAAATAATTGGAAGGAACCTTCTATCGGCGTCCTGAGCTTTGCCCGAGGAACTAGAGCTGTCTTTTAGCGATCAGGTGTACAATTAAACTAATCCACCCTGAGCATTGTTGCATAGCTGCCTTTTCTCTGTAACCAGAGTTTATTACCATATGGCGCATTGGAAAAACAGCACCTTTTACTGGAGTCGTAAACATCCATCCATCCATGCAGAGCGATATGCCCAGCAACCAGTGCTCTGTATCAGTCTGTATTGGGTGTAACCCTGGGAGTTTCTGAGCTCCACTAGCTTTTTTAGGGGAGGGAGGAGAGTCGTCTTGTTGTTTCATCTAGATGCTGACAGAATGAATGCTCAGAACAAGAGGAGATTCCAGGGGGTACCCAAGGGAAGGATTCCCATGCATGGCTTATGGGTTCTGGAGTAGGAGTTTGTTAGTAGCACAGGGGCATCTGCTGGCTGACATGACTGCCGTGAAGCACGGTTACTGGGACTACAGTGCAAATCCCCATGGAAGTAGGAGTTGATGGCCTGTCTACACTTAATATTTAGGTTGACACAGCTGCGGTGCTCAGAGGTGGGAAAAATCATCTGCCGCCCTAACTTCGGGTGTAGATGCAGGTAGGTCGATGGAAGAATGCTTCCATGGACCTAGCTACCATCATTCAGGGAAGCAGAGTTCCGACAGCAAAGGAAAGACCCCTTCTGGTGCTGTGCACTACGGGATTACAACAGCGTAGCTATGCATCGTAGCTGTGCTGCTGTAGCGCCTAGATTGTAGGCCTGGCCTAAGGCTGTTAGACAACAGGAATCCATGGAGTTGCACCTTGGTCTGAATTTGACTCCTTTTGTTTCAGACCAGATTTTCAGCTGTCACTAGTATAGTAACCAAAGTTGCTGACTGTGTCAAGAGAACCCTTCCAGGCACCGAGTCCTGGTTCAGGGGATTCCTATGCTGCGTGGCAGATCTGACCAAAACAGACCAGAGAGAAGTAACGGGGTTAGAAGTAATTCTGGGGCACTGAGAAAAATAAATCCCAAGAGCCTAGGCTTTCTAGCACAGTTGATTTCTTGCCCCAGCCTTTTAGAATTGCCTTACCTGGGGCCTGATCCCTTCAGGGGTGAGCACCTACAATTCTGGTTAAGTCACCAGAGTTGTGGGTGGTCTGGACCTCTCAGGAGTGGGGCATTAGGGTCACAATCAGCTTAGTTCCCCTGCAGCACTTGCCAACACACACACACGTTTGCAGTGGCAAAAGTGAAAGAATATAGGGGAGCTCTGCAGGCTTTAAAGACCTCACTCCTCGGGCTGTACTAAATAGACAGAAAAAAAGGTCCCTTCATTGGTGCAAGTATGAGATTTGATCTCGCTCCAGGGGGCCAGTGAGGTGGTAAGAGACTCTAGCCACCTGGGCATTTCTGTATCTCTCCTGCACTGTTTGATCCTCAAACTCTCTGGCTGCTGCATTTGCAGGGACATTGGCTTTCCTGTCCCTTACTTGATTGCTGAAATATTCATGATGATTAAGTAGGTCACAGCTGAGTCAGTGGGACTCCGTAAAGCCTTGGAATTGGATCAAAACCATGGAGGACGGCAGTTCCTAAACTTTTCCATAGGGTGAGCCATGTCTTAATAGAAGGAGCATCTCAGGGTCTCCCAACCGTGTGGTCCACCCACCCTCCCAATCTCCTAACATCCTTGTGGCAAATACAGCCTGTAACCCACTGGTGAGTGGGTCTGGCAGGTCCCCTCTGCTCTAGAAACACCCTCACCAGTGGGCTGCAATTGCTAACTGACAAAAATGAGGGGAGGATTCAATGTTTTTGTAGCTTCCTTTAGTGCAAGTTAACTGCTTGAAACTAGTGGAGCGCCACCTTTCTGGGGGCCTATAGCAAGTGCCGTGGGGAGCACCAGCAATCCACAGACGACAGCTTGGGACCGGCAGATGTAGAAGACCCATGTCTTTCACAGGGTCTTCCCCAGGCTGAGTTTTACTGAAGGGACATTTATGGTGGTATAGGAGTACAGTACATAGGAGTAGCCTGAAACTGCAGGCCCTGAACCTCTGCCCAGAGGCTAGGCCTAATCCAGCTAGGAGTAGAGGCACTCGCCCACCAACTGTCTTGGCCACCATCCTGTGGAGGCTGCCATTCCGCACTCTTGGGAGACAGGATACTTGTGTCCTCTTAGCCCCATCTCCCCAAGCTAAGAAGACAGCACCGTTCCATGCCAAACCGACCTGTATCACCCTTCACTCACGTTAGAGAAAGTCCAGGAAATACAGTGAGCCAACCTCTAGCCAGGTATTCTGAACTACAGCGCAGGAGAATGGGCTAAATCCACCACAACACCCTGGTGAAGTAAGGAAATAACTAGTTGTAGCTGCAGAAGTAGGCAGGTACAGTATAGCTGGGCCAACGAGAAGGGAGAGCCCAGAAGCAAGCCCCGGCCTTGTGGAAAAAAACCCTTACAGAATGTAATAGGCAAGGAGAACTTCCCTAGGCCATTTTTAAACCAACCTATAGTTCTCTATTTTATTCTGTGTGTTTTTAAGCAATTTGCATAGAACCCTGTTTAATTTCTACTGGACTCTCGTGGTTTTGTCCCTGCTAAATTCTATAGGGCTTCCTCTGTAGTGAAGTTCTGCTCCCCCATCACCAGCAACTGGACCAATTCTCTGCTCACTTGCATCTCTGTGGCCCTGTTGGCTTCAATTAATTAGTTCAGGTTTGTTCAGTACTATACTGTGTATGAGTGCTAGGCATTTATAATGACAGACCCTTGCCCCAATCCAGAGCGCGTCAGCCAGCATAGTTCCATTGGAGCGAAGGACGTACACCAGCTGAGGACCCAGGTCTCTGGGTGTAAAAGATACAGGGTCATATTCTGCCTTAGTGCAACGGATTCAGTGGAGTGGCAGTGTAATACCGACAGACCCTGGTTGGCAGTAGGCAGGATTGAACCTGGGACCTCTAAAGCTAAATGAATGAGCCTCTACTGCATGAGCTAAAAGCCACATGGCCCTTGGCTAAGGCTGTAGAGCAGACACATTAATCTCTCTAAGTGGTCTTGGTGCCACTAGATGGGACAGAACACCACACCCAGGAGGTGTGTGGGTTACAGTAGCAAATTGCACTGGGTTTGAATTTGTCTCAGGCAGAACAGGGTTTTATGTGCAGGATTCTCCTTCTGCAGGAAGATGTTTTTATTTCTGCATCTGGAGTTAAACATTTTTTCCAGCTACCACTTGTGTGACAGTGATGAAAGGAGACATCCGAGACTACGCTCTGCTCCTCTCTGCCATGCGGGGAGTCCATGTGGTTATTCACACAGCTGCTATTGTGGACTACACAGATACTGTACCCTTTCGGGAAATGAAAGCTGTCAATGTTGCTGGTAAGCGCTTTAAAGCAAGGAATTAAGTACAGACTGATAGTCACACATCATGTGTGTGTGGAGTCGTGTAAGAGAACATAACACGTATCCTCTTTGATGTAGTGCTTTTCTACTTCCTGTAGTTCAGAAGCACCACTCAGATGGTGGATTAGAAAAGTGACCTTTTCTTCATTAGCAAGAAAGTTTCTCTCTTGGCCCCCGACCCTAGCTGAGACCAGGCAATGAAATTTGCTGCCAGTTCTACAAAGCTTTTATATGTGCAATGCCAAGTTACATGGAGAGGGAGCAAAATACAGCCCTGGCAAATAAGGCCCTAGCTACACACAGATTTTGCACTGGGATAATTATGTTGGTTAGGGGAGTGATTTGTTTTACCAATATAGTTATAGGGGTATAAACCCCTGGTGCAGATGTAATTATACTCTTATGCATTATGATTTATTAGTTATACTGCAATAGCATCTAGAAGCCCACTCATGGACCAAGACAACATAGTGCTAGGGCCTGTACAAACACAGAACAAAAAGATGGACCCTGCTCCAAGTAGCTTACAATTACAAGAATTAAGAAGACAAGGGAATAAAGCTAATGCAATCCTTGGATGCATGACCAGGGGACTCTCGAGGAAGAGTAGAGAAGTTATCTTGCCTCTGTATTTGGCACTGTGCAACCCACTGCTGGAATACTGTGCCCAGTTCTGCTTTCCACAATTCAAGGATGATGTTGATAAATTGGAAAGGGTTCAGAGAAGAGCCATGAGAATGATTAAAGGATTAGAAAACCTGCCTTATAGCAATAGACTAAAAGAGCTCAATCTATTTAGTTCAACAAAGAGAAGGTTAAGGAGTGACTCGATCACAGTCTGTAAGTACCTACCTCTGGAATATACAGGGGCGGCTCTGTTTTTTGCCGCCCCAAGCACGGCAGTCAGGCAGCCTTCGACAGCACGCCTGCGGGCGGTCCGCTGGTCACACGGATTCGGCTGCGGTTCTGTGGGTGATCTGAGCGACCAGCAGCCCGCCCCCCGCGGCTTGCCACTCCAGGCACACGCTTGGTGCGCTGGTGCCTGGAGCCGCCCCTGGGAACATATATATTGAATAATGGGCTCCTCAATCTAGCGGAGAAAGGTATAATACAATCCAATGGCTGGAAATTGAAGATAGACAAATTCAGATTGGAAACAAGGTATAATTTTTTTTTAAACAGTGAGTAATTAACCACTGGAACAAACAGGATTCTCCATCACTGACCATTTTTAAATCAAGATTGGGTGTTTATCTAACAGATCTGTTCTAGGTAGGAATTATTTTGGGGCAGTTCTTTGCCCTGTGTCATACACAAGGTCAGAGTAAGATGATCACAATGGTCCCTTCTGGCCTTGGAATCGATGGGGGGGAAAAAAAAGCTATACTGCTCTAAGTACATTTATGCCAGTATAAGTGCGTCCACACTGATACCCCTTTAATTATACCAGTCTAGTTAAAAGCCCTACCATTGTGTGTGTAGACAAGGCCTTGCATACATGTGAGATTGTCCTCAGTGTTTTCTCCCTGTCACCGCCTACACAGATTTCCTTTCCATCTTAGTTACAAATCTGCTTAAATAAAATTGGTTCATAAATCCAGTGAATGAGCACTGTTATAAAAAAAAATGAAATCCCCATTACAGCAAGAATTTCTAATGCATGTCAGGCCACTAGCTGATATAATAGTTAACTGCAATGATGATCTTTATATTTTTCTTCCTGCTTGGTTAATGCTTAAGGCACCTGCGATTTACTGATGCATTCAAGGCCAACATCCATTTCTCTATTTTTGTTGTTTTCAAGATTGATGCTTAAAAAAAAAAAAAGTGGCTGTATTTTGTTAGTGCAGGTAATATTCAGAGCGAGACCTCAGGGCTCTGTTTTCTACTGGCTTTGTGAGATCCTCTCCTCATTGTCTGCTTGAAATCAGCAGTTTATTAGAAAGGGACTTACAGATCTCTGTGAACTTGGAGGACTTTCCAGTTGAACAGAGAAGGCCTCTGAAACTAGCCCAAAGAACTAGGCCCGGGCCAAGATTTTCAGAAGTGACTAGTGCCTCCCTCTGCTTTTTGGGGAGTTCAATTTTCGACCTATAAAACGTTCCTCATTTTCATAGGGTAGCTGCTCAGCACCTCTGAAAAATCAGGCTCTATTTAGATGAATACTATCTGAAGCCAAAGAATGCCCATCCCAAGTAAGCAAGCAAACAAACATATATAAAAATTAAATCTAACATGCATCCAAGCAGGATCTGCAAATTCAAGAACAGAAGCTGAATATCAAGGTAGGGATATTACAGATATTTTAGGGACCCAGACATATGAGATGCTGAATTCCTTCAGCTTCCATTGACTTCAGTAGGAAGTCACCCCTAGTTCTGGCATTGCCATACACATTTTCCTAGAAGAGCCCAAACTGAAGATCATCACAATGAATGCAACTATCCTATCGTGCCATAGAATCATAACAAATACCACATCTGCAAAATTTTGTCAGAGCTGACATAGGTATTGTCCACAAACAGGCCTGCCACAATAGTGGCTTAATTTAATCCACTATCTGTCCCAGGACGGTTGTAAGCAGTGCCTGCCACAAACGCCGTGGGAGTCAACAGAAATGGAGCAATCCCCATTTTAATTATTTTTTTGGCCCTTTGTTGTTGATTTTGTAACAAATGAAAACCGATTGCTGTTCCCGGGGGCTGATAAAGACCTTTTTCTCTCTGTTCACCCTTTGTGAAAGCGGACTCCAGGCCTGGTCTGAATCGCTACAAACTGACTACAAGGCCAGATTGACCATCCTTGCTCATGCTGCATAGCCCCTTAACTCCATTGTGTAGGGTTACCTCTGGAGTAGGGCAATGCTCAGTGAGAGAGAAAGTGGAAAAATTTGGCCTTGTGCTTGGACCATTGGTATAAAATATTACTGTTGTGGTTTTTTTCAAATGCATATAGCTCAGGACTCTTCGCATCAGGGCTAGAACCATGTGTGGAATTGCCACCTCTGAGCTATAAAACCGCCCCCAGGAGATCCAGGATGATCCTAAGTCAATAAAACATGACAGCTGGCAGGGTTCTTACAGATTTCCTGGGACAGCTACCTCAAAAAAAGGATGATCCTGGGAAAACCTAAACAGGTGGCAATCCTAACCACCTGGGTATTTTTTTTTACCTGCACTGCCAGTGTACACAAAGTCAACCATAGTTCGTATTCAATGTTGGCTTGCAAACTACCAACGTGGTGGACACAAAATTTGAAATACACAGTATCTAATGAGAAGGTTTTTGCTCTGTCTAGATATCTGCAAACCACCCGAGGCTGCTGTTTGATGGTAAATTTTGAGCTTCTGATAGTAGCCACGTGAGTCAAGTCACATTAAATTTTCAAGGGTAGCCACCAGTCCCATATCTGGTGAGCCACCGAGACTGAGTGATCTTGCCTAAATATCTGAACGTGGTGAACCCAGACCTTGTTGTGGCTTTGCAATGAGATCCACCCGTGGGAAAACAGTCTTAGTTCAAATCCGAACCTTGACTCTGCAAATCTATTTTTGCGAATAGATCAGGAACCAAACCAATGAAGGTTATTAATTATTTTTCGTTCCTGACATGCTCCTCAGGTACTGAAAATGTGCTGAAGGCCTGCTACACCCTGAGCGTCCCATATGTTGTCTATACAAGCTCCATTGCTGCCGTGGGACCCAACACTCGACAAGAACCCATGCTGAGGTGAGCCTAAGCGGATCCGTTGCATCTGTCTGGTTTGTCCGATGACTGAAAGAAGAGCTTTGGAGCTGAAGCCAGCTTGGGGATTTTTGCTTGGACACGAGGGAAAGGCATTTTTCCCTCCAGGGTGATTCCCTTTTGTGCTGGTCCTTCCCTGCCACCATTCTCCTTGAGCAATTACAGCCTCAAATGTGGCCTAAATGCGAACACTAGTGGATAAAACTCCAGGATAAAAAGTTTACCAAGTGGCATATGACCCAGCTGCATATGACCTACGTATCTGTCAGATTATCAGCCCTTCCCATTGGCCACTTATTCCTGGCCTCAAGGCCCCATTCCCCTAGATCCCCTGACCATACCTGAGTAGGTGCTAAGGGCTTGATTCTGCTTCCATAGAAATCAACAGTCATTTTGGATCAGGACCAAAGGGTAAAATGTTCAAATGTGCCGAAGTTACTTAAGAGCCTACGCCCCATTTTCAGCAGTGATCGGCCCTTAGGTTCCTAAGTTCCACTGACTTTCAATGACACGGGCTAACAAGTTTCAAAAGTGCCCAAGTGACTTAGGAGCTCAAGTCCCATTCATTGACTTTCAGTAGGACTTAAGCGCTTTTGCAAATGTTACCCCAAATCTTGTCTAAGGGGGGTGGCCTAGTGGCATGTAACTGTGCCCCAAATGGAACAGAGCAACAGTCCATCTAGTCTGGTCTCCTGAATGCTTGAAACGTTATTTGCCTCAAAATAAACACACCATAAACACACAATCCAGGGTGAAAAAAAGATCCCAGCAGCCAGAGACCCTAATTAATTTAACTTAGTACCCTCTGGCTCATGTCCCATGCGGGTAGGGCAAATAGGAAATCCTTTTGAAAACATGGGCCCGATTCCCCTGTATCTGGTTGAAATCCAGAGTAAGTCAATGGACGCAAGGTGGTGTCAAGCGAGACAAGAACGAGGCCCATGGTCTGAAAATGCACCAGTTGCCTCTTAATGGAGCCCAGCTGGGAGGACTGGCAAACTGCACAATATGGCCATGGTCACCACACTGAAAATACATGCAATGCGGCTTCCCCCCACTCTGTGCTTCTCTCTTGCAGCTCATGCGCCAGATCTTCTTTCCTCTCCTCTGCCCCCCTCTCCCCATCATTCATTGTGTAATTATATTCAACTCACTTTTACATCCTGGTGAACTGACACAGACAAAGCCCGATTAGTCTCTGGACAGGGTGATGGGTGCTGGGATAATGCTAACACCTCAGCATCCGACAAGAATAGAAAATGCCTCTGTCAGTCTCAATCCCTCTGAGAGAGCTACCGCTGAGATACCTTCTGACAATGCCGCTCCAGTCTCATTAGTGTTCAGTTATCTGTGATCATTTTGAAAAGCAAGAGCATTACGCTGAGCTCTTTGTTACGGGCAAGCTTTAAAGGGTGGGGGGATGAGAACTCCCAACAGCGCACTGCAGTCCAAGAATCACATGCACGTTAGTTATCCTTGGTAGAGCAGTTTCTTTTAAAGAGAAAAAGATCTGAAGATACAGAAAGAAAGTAATTAAAACTAGAACTTCTAGATAAACCTCCTAATTGTCTTGGGCCTCCAGAGGCTCCTAAGGGTGGAATGAACCATGCCCCACGTGTGTTTTCTAGTTTGTTTGTCCTATGCATCACCCACAGACAGGGAGTGGGGAGGACGGCCTTGTAATAAAAGCATAGGGCAGAAGGAGAGTTGAGTTTTTAATTCCTGACTCTTATTATTTATTGGTATTACTGCGGCGTCTAGCAGTCCTCATTGAAATCGGGGGCCCATTGTGCTAGACACTGTACTACTACATAGACAAAGGGTGGAGAGAGAGGAAGTATTACCATTCCATTTTATAGGTGGAGATCCGAGGCACAAAAAGATCAAGTAACTTGCCCCAGGTCACACAGGGCATCTGTGGCAAAGCCACAAACTGAACCCAGATCTCCTGTGGCCCAATCCAATGCCTTAAGCAGATCATCCTTCCTATTGCCAGAGATTTAGTGAGAGAACTTGTGGCAAGTCCTTAACCTCTTGGCCTCACTTTCCCCATCTGTGAATGGGGGACAATAATACTGTATCGCAGAGGGATGTTGTGACACTTCACTCATTATTAGGCGAATAGGAAGGATGATCTGCTTAAGGCATTGGATTGGGCCTATATAAGCATGAGCTCATGCTTTTTGTTCTGGGCATCCCTAATTCAGTCCCCACTGTTGTGGGCAAAATGGTGGCTGCCACCCATGAATAGGGTGACCAGATGTCCCGATTTTATAGGGACAGTCTCAATATTTGAGGCTTTTTTTATATGGCTCCTATTACCCCTCCACTCCCTGTCCCAATTTTTCACATTTGCTATCTGGTCACCCCACCCGTGAACTTCAATATCTGGTTAACCTCCACTGGCTCAGAGAATGTTCATGCCAGCAAACTCGTCTGCTAGACGATCCATGGAGGGTGGAATTCACTCCTGTGCACAAGGGCAGTGCAAGACTTATGGCCTTTAGAGGACTCCAAGTCCCCTGGAGCCATGCATGGGTCTTCTGCAGGCACTCTGCCGGCAGGAGGGGGAAGGGGTGACTTTCACCCAGAGAGCAAAACACAAAAGGGAATTCATTAAAAACATGCAGGAAGTTTCACTGACATTTTTTGCAGCATTTGCACACTGCTAAAGGGGACATAGACACACAGCAGGTAGGAAGATCGGAAGAACCAAAGCCTAGCTTCCTGGTAATTACAAGTAGTACAGTGTGTGTCCATATACACTTGATCCTAATGGATGATCCCTGCTTAGTGCTCCAGAGGAAAGCAGATTTTCCCTGCTCCGCCATCTCTCAAGATCTCTTCGCCCTGCTGAAATTCCTTCCAGATTCCACACTGAGCTAGAACCCACCTTATTAGCATCTATGGTTTATTCACTAACCAAGCCAGGTAACTATGGACAAAATTCCAGGGTTCTGTCAAGAGGCAATCCTCTGGTATGCTTGCTCTGTCCTCCCTTTCTGTAGCTGATTATTGCAGGTGTCTGTGTGGCTGATTATTCTATAGCTCTTCCATCCCCCCATGCTGTGGGCCTCCCTCTCCTTCACTCAGTAGTAAGTTAAGATCTACAGCTAGCCTGGGGCATGTGCTGCTCCTTCTAGAGCAGCGGCAAAGTGCTCCCCGCACTGCATCCATCTGGGCCTGCTCCCTGCAACTACAGAAAAGGTCTTTGTGATAGCCAGACAGCTGGAACGTCTTTGCTTACCTCCTAAGAACAGGATTTGCCCATAATATAATATAATATAAACCAACTGATATTAACACTTCCATGCGATCACCTAATACTGTATGCAGCCCTTTTATGTGTCTACTATGCTTGCAAATGCCTTATAATTAATAGTATTGGAAAATTAAACAGCAACTGCTCCTTCTAATTTATGCCAGGTAATGGGCCTGTCTCTCTTTTTTAGCTGTGAGTGCTTTTATTCTTTCTACCCTCTCTCTTCCTGGGCCACATTCAGCCATGCGTGGGTTGCTAGAAAAGCTGAGTCTATTGTTTTCAGAGGTGCCTACTTCTTTTGAAATATTATTTGCTTCAGTCATTGTATGTCATGTGGCAGTGAGTTACACAGGTTAATTAGACATAGGCAAACCCCACTAAACAAAAACGAGAACAAACCAGCAATAATACAGCCCAGTGAATACGTTTTGTAGTGTTGAAAACAGTTCATACTCTGGGCTGTTGAGACCTCAGACTCCCCCAGTATTGATCAGGGCCTCATTCTCCCAGACTCCCAAGTCCAGGAGCGCCGCCAGCTTTTCTACCGCCCTAGGCAGCGGAAGGTCCCGCCCCGAAATGCCGCCCCCCACAGAGGCTGCAGAAGGTCCCACCGCCGAAATACCGCCGCAGTCGCCGCCCCCCAAATTGTAGTGCCCTAAGCGACCACCTAGGTCGCCTAATGGGTTGCACCGGCCCTGCCCAAGACATGTAATTCGTAGCCAAAGGTGAGATGTTGCCTAGCAGCTTTGTGGCAGTCTCTTGTAGTACCCTGATCACTTACTGCTTCTTTTCATTTATCTCAGAGGAACAGAAGACACCAAGTACAGTGGGGAAGTGGAACTGCCTTATGGGAAGACTAAGGCCATGGCAGAAAAATTGGTACTTGAAGCCAATGGAAAAGAGGTACAAAAGTCAGACAGCAGCCTCAGTACCATAACATAGGATTTACGGAAGGCAAGAGCCCATGATTCTCTTCATACAATCCCGCCACTCAAAGCTGATCAACTACAAACAGCTGCAGTTTTGATTTCCCATAGAAAAGCCTTACATTGATTTATGCTGGGTGTTCCCACAGCATCATAAAGCAGACCGTAACGCTCCAAGGCCCAGATTTGGCAAAGCACTTTAAGCACATGCTTAAATTCCATTGTAGTGAATGCCACTTATGAGTCTGAAAAACTTACACTTGGTCTGTGTTAAATTATGGCTGTGAAACATGGACATTCAAGCAATCAATTATAAAGAAACTACAATCCTTCGAATTATGGTGTGTTAGAAGAATTCTGAAAAATATCATGGATAGACCACGTAACCAGTGAATGAGTATTAGAGAGACTTGAAACTCAGAAAATGCTAGTTAAAGATCTTATGAAAAGAAAGATTTGATTTACAAGGTATATTTTAAGAGGTTTAGTGGGTAATGCACGTTTATGGGCACTGGAAGGGAAACTTGATGGCAGAAGAACACGAGACAGAAAAAGATCTTGGATAGACAATGTGGTACCCTGGATGGATCCACAGGACTATTTATTCGCAAAGAAATAAGCAGAGGAGTGTATAGAATGGGCTACCAGGGTTGCAAACCTCCAGTAATGGAGATGCCTCATAGGAACAGAATATTACTTAAGCATGAGCTCAAGTGCTTTGCTGAATCAGGGCCCAAGAGACCACATTGACCTTAATATTCCATGTAAGTGGATATTCAAAAGTGCCTAAGTGAGATAGGAGTCTAAGTCCCAATTTCAAAAGGGATGTCCACACTGCATAGTACACCTGAGCTCTGACCCAGGTTCAAGCTCAAGTCCCTCTTCTGTCCACACAAATCAGGCTGACTCGGGTCAGCAAGTACTCAGGACCCAGGTTCTCAGACCCCACTAGGAGGGTTGGGTGAAAGCCAGAGTCCTGCTGTGACTGGGGTCCAAGCCCTGTCATTTTACAGTCTGGATGCAGCTCAAGTCACAGGCCCAAGTCAGAAGGTCTTCCCAGTGCAGTATGGACGCATAGAATGGCTGAGAGGCCCAGGTGCAGCAATTGTAAATCCAGGTTTACAATGCATTGTGGATGCTCAAGCACAGGCTTGAAAACACTGAGTCCACAAGCCCGAGTGCCACAGAACTGGGCTTAGTGTGTTGTGTAGACACAGCAACCTTTCAGAAGTGGTGCACCGAGTCTTCATTTATTCACTCTAATTTAAGGTTTCATGTGCCAGTCATACATTTTAACGTTTTTAGAAGGCCTCTTTCGATAAGTCAATAATACATAACTAAACTATTGTTGTATGTAAAGTAAATAAGGTTTTTAAAATGTTTAAGAAGCTTAATTTAAAATTAAGTTAAAATGCAGAGCCCCCTAGACAAGTGGCCAGAACCCGGGCAGTCTGAGTGCCACTGAAAATCAGCTCGCGTGCCACCTTTGGCACGTGTGCCATAGGTTGCCTACCCCTGGTGTAGACATTCCTTAGGCACTTAGGTTCCTAAATCCAATTGACTTTCAAAGAGACTTGGGCATGTCAATGGGAGTTAGGCACCTGGGCACTTTTGAAAATCCCACTAGGATGCAACCTTAGGCACCTGAATATCTTTGAAAATCTGGCCCCAAGTGCCTAAATCATTTCTGAAAACAGGACTTCACAGTGTTTTTTCAAAAGTGCCCAAGCAGTTTAGTAGTCTCTTTATTTCCACATGACATGCTTTTTATTTAACAAACTCAAAAATACCATGGAAGATCTCATCCTCGAATCCATAGCCTGCTAACATTCTGTGTGACCTGAAGAACAACCCTGTGTAAGCATGAAAGCTTGTCTCTCTCACCAACAGAAGTTGGTCCAATAAAAGGTATTACCTCACCCACCTTGTCTGTCAAACATTCGGTTTTGATTTTACAGCTAAGCAATGGTGGCAAACTTGCAACATGCATCATCTGTCCAAATACAATTTATGGGGAGAAGTATCTGGTTCTAAAGGACTCGCATACCGTGGCCAAAGCCAAAGGAGGTGTATTGGACTACCTGGAACCCGAAGATACAGAACGTAATTGCACGTACGTAGGTGAGTATGTTGCTTTGATTCCTTTACAGGTTTTTACCAGATTATTTTTAAAGGGTCAGTCTGCTTTTTGGCCATGAGACTATTATACACCCTGGATAATGTTCCGACAGCGAGCAAGGAGTGTAAAGAATGAACACAGAAATAATTTAAAAAATTCTAAATAGGGCCGGCTGGAAAAAAAAATTAAGGGTTTTCTGGGAAAAAAATTAAAAAACAACTTTATTATTTTGTTCTAAGTTTTTGTATGGAATTTTACTCTTTTTTTAAACAAAATGAAAAATCCTTTAGAACACGGAAAAAACTTGCAATAGAAAAAAAAAAAGGGGGGGGGGGGGGGGAAAGGTGGCAGAAATGTATTTTTTCTTCCAGGGATGGGCGGGTGGGGAATATTCCAGGAAGGGAAAAAAGCAAAACCCCCAGAATTTGAAAACGTACTGGTTTTCAAAATAAAATTTTTCATCTCCTAGAAACAAAATTTCAAACCAAATGAAAATTTTTGTTTTGTTTGAAAAGTCTCGCCTCTTCTTTTTAAACCCTGTGTTAGATTGGGGGAGGGAGACATGAAGGCGGGAAGAGACCAACTAGTTCTATTTGTAAAGTTTAGAAAACGTTCCTTTTGGAAGGAAGAGAGTGATTGAATTTAATAGGGATTAAACCAACAGGATTCTATGGAAATTTAAGATGATTCTGTACAAAAACCTATAGAATTTAATACAGAAGAGATCCTTTTATCGGTATGTTGAACCGTACTGTAGCAGGGATAGAATTATCCAGTAAATCTTCCAGATTTAAGAATAGAGTCCTCTCCAAGGATGGAATTACAGGGGTTTGAAACCACTGTTAGAGGAGAGTCAGGCCAAATAGGTTAAGCGACTTGTCCAAAAGACATGCAGCAGAGCCAGGAATAAAACCATTGAGTCCAATCTGTCTCTGACTATGAAATATTGCCCCTACATTTCCCAGGAACCAAAGTCACACTGGACACTTGTTGGCCATCTCAAAAGGGGAACTAGAGATTGAATGGACCTTGCAGAGGCGGCTCTAACTTTTTGGCTGCCCCAAGCATGGTAGACAGGCTGCCTTCAGCGGCATGCCTGCGGGAGGTCCGCTGGTAATGCGGATTCGGCGTACCCGCCGCCGAATTGCTGCCGAATCCGCGGGACCGGCGGACCTCCCGCAGGCAAGCCGCCAAAGGCTGCCTGACTGCCGCCCTCGTAGGGACTGGCAGGGCACCCCTTGCGGCTTGCCGCCCCAGGCACGCGCTTGGAGCGCTGGTAGGGTGACCAGACAGCAAATGTGAAAAATCGGGATGGGAGTGGGAGGGGGGTAATAGGAGCCTATATAAAAAAAAAAGACCCAAAAATCGGGACTGTCCCTATAAAATCAGGACATCTGGTCACCCTAAGCCCTGGTGCCTGGAGCCACCACTGGACCTTGGATATTTTGGGCAATGACCAGGTCCCTCCAGACAGGGCCAGCTCCAGGGTTTTGCCGATCCAAGCAGCAAAAAAAAAAAAAAAAAAAAAAAAAAGCCGCGATCATGATCAGCTCTACCGCCGCCGCTTCAGTCTTTGGCGGCAATTCGGCGGCTGGTCCTTCACTCCGAGAGGGAGTGAGGGACCCTCCGCCGAACAGCCGCCAAAGAGCCGGACGTGCCGCCCCTCTCCGTTGGCCGCCCCAAGCACCTGCTTGCTGGGCTGGTGCCTGGAGCCGGTCCTGCCTCCAGACGAAGGTTGGGTGACAAAGGTGAGGCAAGATGGAAAAAGATGCTCTGCCTACGAAACATGCAGAGGTGTAAGCTCTTGTAATACATGGACCAAGCTGGCTCCTCCTCCATTCCTACTCTCCCTTCTCCTTCTCCAGGGAATGTTGCATGGATGCATGTGCTTGCAGCCCGGAACTTGCAGCTGAAACCAGACGTACTTGCTGGGCAGGTGTATTATTCCTACGATGACACCCCAACGAGGAAGGGCTTCCTAGTGAGATATCAGCTGTTGTCAGGGATGGACCCCTCAATAAGGCTGGGCTCACGCATACCTTACTGGAAGGTATGGTTACAAATATACGTTTATAGGATAATCAGGATCCTTTTGTACCCCTTTTGGAAACCACAGCCCTTCCTAAACTTGCCTCTGTTGAATACAATAACCACCACCTTCTCCTATGAGACAGACAAAGCCTTCAGGCATTTCGGGTACACCCCCCTCTACAGCTGGGGAGAGAGTAAACGCCGAACTACAGAGTGGTTAAAGTCAGCTACAAAGAACTCGAGATCCCATCAGCACCACGGGAAGGAGACCTAGATGGCACTTTTAACACTAAGGAGCTTATCCCCTTCAGTGAATTCCATCTGAATTTGGTCATGTGCATAACTTTCCCACTGGGAACCAGGCAGAGACCCTCAACTCATTACACCTAGACTAACACAGAGCAATGACTTCCAGCTACTATTATGTATCACTTCTCCACTCCCCGAGAGCCATAAACTTAATATGCATTTTCCATTTGACAATATTTACTTGCAGCAGCAGACATACGAGGGGCCATGTCCCACAGCCTTTACTCACTTCAGTAGCCCCATTGGCTTCGTGGCATTTCATCGGAGCAAGGAATGCAGGGTCAGACCTCTGATTTGTGAGGCTGAATTGAATCTTTGTACAAAAATTATTTTTGGTAACCAATTTAATTCCACATCCTGAATAAGTTCCATCCTTTTCCAACAGCAGGACTGGCACTTTTAAAGTGATCTCGAATAGCCATTTTTTAGTAAGTGGACTGTCTTTATTTCACTTATACACTCAAGAGGTCTTTAATGGATAATTCTTAGGGGGATGCGGAGAACTCAGGAAATCCCCCCTCAATTTTAGGGTTTTAGATATATATATAGCTATAGGCTTTCATCACTATCCTTAGAAGCAGCTTTCACATCTACCTTTTTCCAAAATCCTTTCTGCCGCTCAGCTTGTACATTTTACCTCTAAACCCCCCCGCCAAAACCGAACATTGTAACAAACATAAAAGTTACCTTGCAATATCTCGAGGTGACAATTTGTCAGTCTAGTTACATTCTTATTTCTGTGGTTTGATAATTGAGGTCAGAGTGTTGGATGCATTTTGCAACTTGAATAAAAATTATACTGGATCGGAGTCTCATTTGCACAGAGATTATTTTTCACGGCTCTGGCAGTACAAAACAACCTTAAAGTGGGCGCAAATGTAACGTAGTCCCACATGAAGGCCCTTTCCACTGCCAGAATGGCGTAAAGGAGAATCAGGCCCTAAGGGCCTGACTTGCATTAAATGAAGCCCTTACATTCAGAGTTTGGAGAGGGAGGGGGTCATTTTAACCCATCTCACTGTGCTTGGCTATGCAGTACATATAGTAAAATAACATGCAGCACAGCTTGGAAAATGTTGCAATAACTTGGGCACAAATGGGGCAGGCAGTCATATGAAATTTAGAGTTGAAACTGAATCTCTGTTGTGCTTTATGTCAGCTTACCAAACCCTCACCATATTTTGTACATTTGCTGAGTCAACAGCAGAAAATTTTCCACCAATATTCAAGTACAAATTAATTTCTACTAGAATTGATCTGCTTCACAACACTTCCGTGGGCTGTGAACTTTCAAGCTTTACTTTAGTGCAAGCATTCATAGAAGGCTAATTTTAATTTCAAGTGCTCAAATATTCACAACACACAAATTTTGTTGGTGCAGTATATTTGATCAGATGAGTGGCTAGTGGTCAGTTACATTAATCATCCAGTCAGGAAACAGAAGCAAGACCATGTGACTGACTTAAATCAAGTTAGCAGGAATTTCCTCAATCACCTCTTTGCAAAATGATCTGTCTAAGCAGAATTGTTTGCTAAAGAAATATGTAAAGAATTTCACACAACAAATAGGTCTGGAGAAATTTGCAATCTGTTCACACAATATGCAAAGGTGAAATTCATTGAATAAATTATCAGTTGCAGATTTTTTTCCACTCAGCTCTGCTGTGTCTATAGCGTCTTTCATTTCATTATGTTACCCTTTTTACAGATATTGGGGTTTTTAACTCAGCAGCAGATGGCAGCTTGCTAGGATTTTCACAAAGGAAAAAATATACATTGTCAGAACATCTCCAGGTTCTAGCAAATATTGTCCAGCAGTGGTTTTTAAAGCTTTGGAAATGCTTAGTATTCTGTTACCACAGGATGGAGCTACAAGTCCAGTTGTAGGGCACTTTTCCTTCTGATTTAAATGTGTGGTAACAACTTTTGCTTTAACTGGCTTCTAAAGGCATTGAAGTCTTCCCTTGCTGGTCAGGCGAACTGGTTTATGCTCCATCTAGGTTTTTAAGAGTCTTCAGTCCCTGGCATTCTGAATTTTTTTTTTTTTTTAATCAGTAAATTAACTAAAGTGTTTCTATAGGCTGCCTGGATGAAGCAACCTTCTCATTGACTTGTACTGATTTACTCAAAGCCACCTAAAGAGAGATTTTCAAACCCAAATTCCTCTAAGAGAGTGGGAATTGGGTGTTCAAATCCCATTGGCAGCTTTGAAGATCTCAGCCTGGGTGCATATGCTAATGATTTCCAATATGCCAAGCAGCCCTTGATACAGCTCACTGTGGGATTTTGTGAAGATACTAGTTGGGGGAAATGAGGTTGCTTTTGTCAGGCCGCATTCTCTTATCACAGAGCATGACTGATGCTGGACAATTGCTTATCTGCTCTCTGATTTCCCTCGTGCAAAGATCCACTTGGTGATTTTCTGGCTCTCCTCCTGCTCAACATGCATGCAAGGCCACTGGGGAGATAGTGAGAGGATCTGGGCTGCCATCAGCATGCAGATGATACGCAGCACCATGGACCAGGTTTTCAAAGGTATTTAGGTGCCTAAAGATGCAGATGGGGGCCGAGCAGGATTTTTTAAAGTTCCTCAACAGGGTAGGCGCCCAACTCCAGAAGAGTCACTGATTCAGAGTGATCCAGATCACCTGATAAACTGATATCAAACAAACAATGTGTGTTCCTATATGGCTAAATGTAAATGTACACATCTAGGAACAAAGAATGTAGGCCATACTTACGTGATTGGGGGGGCGGGGGGACTCTCTATCCTTGGAAGCAGTGACTGGAAAAGGTTTTGGGATCATGATGGATAATCAGCTGAACACAAGCTCCCAATGCGATGCTGAGGCCAAAAGAGAGAATGTGATCCGGGGATGCATAAACAGGGGAATCTCGAGTAGGAGCAGAGAAGTTATTTTACTCTGTATTTGGCAGTGGTGCGACCATTGTTGGAATCCGGTGTTCAGCTCTGGTGCCCACAATTCAAGAAGGATGAATTGAAGAGGGTTCAGAGAAGAGCCCTGAGAATGATTAAAGGATTAGCAAACCTGCCTTATAGCGACAGACTCAAAGATCTCCCTCTGTTTAGCTTAACAAAGAAAAGGAGAAGTGGTGACTTGATTACATGGTCTCTACATGGGGAACAATTATTTAATAATGGGCTCTTCTAACAAAGAAAGCTATAACATGATCCAATGGCTGGAAGTTGAAGCTAGACAAATTCAGAAGCTAGAAATAAGGTGTACATTTTTGACTGTGAGAGAATTAATCATTGGAGCAGCTCATGGTGGTCTCTCCATCACTGACCATTTTAAAACGGAGGTTGAATGTTTCCTCTAAAAGATCTGCTCTAGGCATTATTTTGGGCAAGTTCTCTGGCCTGTTGTCCAGGAAGTCAGACTAGATGACCACAATGGTCCCTCCTGGCCTCGGAATCTATGCCGTTTCCATCCCCTCCTTGTACCTTGCCAGCTTTGACAAAAGGGAGGAGAGGATTCCCTTTCGCTGATCAGGATATGGGAAAAAAGCACTCAGCAACGTCTCATTGCTGTTTTCCAAAGGGATGAGTTAGCTTCCTTTGGCCGTGCTGCAAGCGATTTGCATTTTGGCTCCTCTGAGTCAATGCTACTGCAGATTTCCTGTTAGATATTTGATTTATCAGATTATAACTTGTTTTCTCTTGGCAATCCTTTAATTCCTTCCCTGCATTGGGCTTCATTCTCTTCTCCTTCCAGGGTCCCAACCCTATTATGTAACACACATTAAAAAAATGTCTGTTTCTCCTTCTGGAGAAGAGCCTTTGTGTGTAATTATTCATCCAAAAGATTCAGCAGGTATAACTGCTTCCCCTGGGGGCTCCATTGTATAATTGGATTTCATCCATACAAATTAAATCCGATCTTTACCCCTTAGTTAAGCCAAGCAGTAAGTATTTAATGCTAATATCCCTGACAACTACTGCAGAAAGAAAAGAAGAAGAGATATAGAAAGGAATACAAAGTGTTCTCCGCCAGAGAAATAAATGGCACAGGGAGAGCTGCCATCTTTTTGCCATGGCAGCTGTCAAAGCTACCACTACAAGCCCTGTTTGAGGAGTTAATTTATCTCCGGCCTTGATGTCCCATTCATCTCATCCCCTCTCTCCCCCATACTGCCACTTACACACTGAATACACTTCCCCGAACTACATGCCTACCCTCATTCAAGTTCCCATGCAAGACAATCATCTTCAGCGATGCCTACGAGAAGTGATCTAAACACATTAGTTATTCCCTCTGCTGGGTTTCCCAGTGCATTCTGTCTTTACTAGGTGGGCCTTTTTAGACTGGAAGCCCTTTGGGCAGTGACCATCTCCCTTTGCGTCCTGTTCATCAATCCAATTGTTACTGCATAATAATTAATAGCTCATCACCATGTGACTGGCGTTAAACTGGCGAAGTCTGGAACAGTCTCATATTGACAGGTTTTAAGCCAGGATATACAGGAAAAGAATGGCATGAATCTGGTCTCCAGCCACACACAGATACCGGAGAGATGCTTTATATACCTGGCTACATTACTCTTCTCAGCCACATCTATTGTCTATTTGACACTTTGCTTCACAAAAGGATTCACCGTCACCACAAAATTATTGAGAAGGATGATGCCTCCTCATTTTCCAGTAGTTTTTGTATTTCTCCCTACTCCCCCGGGAATTCAGGAGTGAGTCTCATTGATTTTCAATGGGACATGTGCCCCTCAATCCTTCAGATGCTTTTGAAAGCCTCCCCTTAAAGCAGAGTGATATCCAAGATGCAAATCTGAATCCCGATGCAGACTTCAAAGTCTACGTGTGTTCAGAGCTGGAGCAATGGTTTATTCCATTATAGAGACAACCTAGAGCCACAACGCTGTCATTTGGAGAGGACTTCAGTGGTTCCATTGCACTCAATATGAACACTGTGCTCATAAATGTGACAAAGGTTTGCACCCTAGTCTAATCGAAAGCATTTCACAAAGACAATAACTGGAGGGAAAGCACTTCCATATTAAATATGTATCTTAAAAGAATACAAGAAAGAGATGTAGGAAGAGACACTATAGTATAGCAGTGGCTATTTATATGGGGGAAATGCACCGAAATACCCATGCTCTGGAAGACAGTCATCGGAAGTTTTATATTGATTTCCTGCTGTTTAGCAATTAATTGCCATTAAGCAATTGAACGTGGAAGGCTTCATTATAACTCACAAGTTTTATGTATTATATAAATACAATTGCACATAGGTTTTTGTGATTTTTCATTTAATTGAATTCCAAGGAGATTCATCTCCTATGTTATTAATATATCTTAAATGGCCTATAACATGCAATGGATACTTAATTAACCTGCAGTAACCGCTTTGTAAAATGTAAATTAAATGCTTTATTTTTTCCAGGCGTATAATGTTAAATAAAATGTAACACTTTATTCTACCAGCAGAGCCACAATAAAAGATTCCAAACTACAAAATGACTTAAGTGGGAAACGGATTTGACCAAAAAATTAAGGGTGTGATTTTTCCAAAAGTGCTGAGCACTGACACCACTCTGCTCCCCATAGAAGTCCAGGCCACTTTTCCCCTTGACTTTAATATGAGCAGCGATAGACCAATTCAGAAGACCTTTAAATATCCCACTCTAAATAGCCACTGTGTAAGGGACGTATGAACAACCTAGTTCCTCCTTGTCCACCACAAACAGGCTGGCCCGGGTCTTAATCAGGTTTTAATCTTTATTAATGTGAACATTTCCTCTCTGGCCTACTCATTGCTCCCTAGTCCATAATTCACCTGTAAAATCATCTACCAACCCTTCATTCATCTTACGCACACTTCCCTGGCTCCCTGATGCCTCCCAGGTCTAATTCAATCTCCTTGCTCTCCTCTTCAGGTCAGTCCATCGCTTAGATCCTTCCTGATCTTCTCTCCTTTTACTCCCCACCATGCTCTATTCACTTAACCAAAGCAGTTCATCGGAATGGCTCCTTCATGTCCCTTTCCCACACCGACCTCTGCATGTTCATTCCTGCTATGCCACGTGCCAGGAACACCCCTCCTTTTCCCTATTTGCTCCCACATGTCTCTCTTCAAATCCCATCTGAAAGCTCCCTTTTGACAAGGAAGTTCATAGACTATAAATTACTGACATTTATATAGATTATAAATACAACACAGCCCCCCTACCTTCTGTATGTAACTGTCAAGGTGATAAATTCAATGGGAATGAAGCCAACTCGCCACCTGGCAGGGTCAAGTCCACAAAGAACAGATTTTAAAACACGCAAGCAACTAACAGAGGGTGCAGGGTCCTGTTCCCACTGATGCCACCAATGGAAATTTTCCATTGACTTGCACAGAGGCAGGATTGCACCCTGAAAGAGAAGACATACCTAGTATTCAGCAGCCACTTGCACAGACTGATTCAAGGGTTAGGGACGCTCAACAACACTGGGGCCCTGCCCTGTAGCCATGATGCTTACAAGATCTGCCTTGCTCAGAATATAAGCTGCCAATAACCAGCCCAACCCATCACTGAGCATGTGCATATAACTCACACACTGTTGCATTTTCAGATTATTAATACAATTTACATAGCAAAGTACATTTGCACTGGCCGGCACAAACATGGAGCACCATCCATTGCCTGCCTTGAAGAGTGAAAGGTTTCCAAAGCACCTCAAGGCAGGTAGGTGCCTCATTCGCATTGAATTACAATGGGATTTGGGAGTCTCACTCCTTTGAAAACCCCAGCCACCCAACCTAAGAGAGACAGAGCACACACAGAAGGGGACACTGGATATAATCAGCAGGTAAGGGAGGAAGGGTCGATCTTTGACCATGAGGAGGAGGGTTTAAAGAGGAATTTGAAGGAGGAGAAAAGCACAGAGGGAGGCTGCTCCAGACTCTGGGAGTAGCATAATAGAAGGCTGGAAGCTAAAAGCAAAAGAGGAATAAAGGGATCTGTAAGGAAAGAGCATAGGGAGGAGGAGAAAAGTACTTGTGCGCGAGGAAGAGGAGAACAGCTACAAGACATACCGGAAGCCGGTGAAAGGACTCAGAGAAGGGGTGAAGCAGCGGGAGGGATGGGAGGGGAAGAGACCCATCTGTAGGATTTTTGCCAGGCTGGAGGAGAGAGTGGCAAAGCAGAAAAGCCAGGCAGGAGGAAATTACTGTAATCAGGGTAAGAGAGAGACACCTTGTAGCCCCGGTATAGTAAGCCAAGGATAGATTTTAGTGATATTAACAAAAGTGACAGAACTTAGTGAGAGACTGGGTGTAGGGAAGATAGATGAGTAAAAGAAAAAAAATGGGGAGACAATATATAAGGTACCCTCCTTTAGAAGAGACCATTCATTGCCATGTTACACACTGATGCTTCAGGTAAGCTAGTTCACTAGACACAAAGTCTAAACCAGCAAAGAAATGGGAGCTGCTAAGAAGGGACAACCAGATATGCAAGTTGATCTCTCTCTCTCTCTCTCCCCCCCCTAGCTGGTTACAGCCATTTGACAGCACTGAACTGGAGGGAGTTCGTAGGGATTGTGAGTTGAGCCGCTCAAGTCATCATGACAATTCCCCATGGACAGAAAATACAGGAAACTTCTATCAGTTCAAGGGAGAGAAGGCTTGGAAGAGAGATAGGTGTGTTTGGGCTTAAAGTTAAACCGATGCAACTGTGTGTGTGGACGCTTATAATAACTTTAAAACTGATTTACAGCATTTTAGCTTGACCCTGTTAATGGATGCAACCAGGCATGCAGACCAAGCTGTTACTGTGCTGGGAGATACTAACGAAGACAAGTAACTACTGCATGCTGATTCTCAGATAGATGAAAGTTGCATAAATGCTGCTCTGAAGAGCAAAGCAGCGGAGGGGCTGCGGCTAATTTTAATAGCTGCTATCACAAAGTCAAGTCAACAACTTGCATCCAAAAGATAACCAGAAGAAAGAGATTCAGTATCCTGGGTGAGGCTGGATGCAAACCAATAGCAGTAATGCTACTATTAGAACAGTAAGCAGGTTAGTGACTCTAAAACTACTGTCTCAGCCAAGGCACTTGCAAAATACATGAAAACATGGCTAAGTCAGTGCAAGCCCAAGTTACCAGCCCAATTCATAACTTTTTATAATCGGCTTGTAAACTCACCATTCTCCTTACTCACATGCAAGCCACAAATTCATGTTAATAAGATGTACAAGTTTCTTAGCATCCATGTCATTTTGGGCAGCGCTGAGGTACAGCGCTGGGGTAATACGGAAGGCTGGAATTTAGACTGTGCCCTATTCTGGTCTCTGCCACTGAAATCACTGTGAGACTTGGGAAAGTCACCTGGCCTTTCTTTGCCTCCGTTGCTCCATCTGTAAAATTAGGATAATGACTTTTACACGCACAGCAGCAATGTTATGAGGGCTTAACTCATAATGTTTAACTGCTCTAAGCCACTCAGCAGAGCTGTGCTATTGAAGCACACAGCATCATTTCAATTTTCTCAGAGCCTCCATGAATTATGATTTTAACTAAGTTTTTATTAGCTTCTTTCTACCACAAAATGTCGCACTTGAGATATGCAGAAAACGGTGGGGGCAGGGGGATGGTCAATCCCCCTAAAGCCAAACTTCTCCTGATGCCAGTTACATTGAAACCTAAAATACTCCCTTCCATTTTGAAACAATGTCACATAACCTCATTTCCTCAGCTTAAGAAAAAGCCTTGAATTTTATGTGTTGCAGTAAAATGTGTCACCCTAGTTAGGTTTATAAACAGCGCTAAATCAAAGCGGGCCTCAGTTCGTAGATTATGTGAGCCATGTCAAAACACTAGGGAATGATGCAATATAGGAAAAGAAACGGACAGTCTCCTTAGTCTGACAGTTGTGGCAGTAGGAGAGAAAAACCTGCTGTTCAGTCACTTTTCTTTCAGTAGAGACTGTCAAGCAATTCCTTATTGTTTTGGTTTTTTTCCCTCAGGGGTGAAGTTACCTTCCTTATGTCTCAAACCCTGGACTCTCCTGGTGTACTGGCAGGTTTTCACATGGCAATGCATAGACCTGACCGCAGGGTTACAAGACCAGCCAAACGGAGAATTTTTAATATATACTGGGCCAAATCCTCAGCTGGTTTAAAACAGTGTAGCTCATTGACATCAGTGGCTGCATTGACTTACTCCAGGAGAAGTCTGGCCTATGTATTTTAACTTTTCATTGTTTCTCCTACTCTTAGAATCATTAAAATACGATTTTAAATTTTCTTCCCGGTTTTGTCCTTTCGATCGGTGTTTGCCACGTGGAAGACAACCTACCCATCTCTCTTACCCTTGTCACCTCAACATCTGGCTGGCTTTATAGAAGCACCTTACCCCTGGGTAACGGAACCTGGTAAGTTGCAGCCCTGTCATCGATTGAGGGAGGTTGTACTGTGCTCCACGTTCAGAGAAACAGTACAACCTCCTAAGTGCAATGCAGAGAAAGTCAGGCAGCTTCCCAGAGTTCAACCAGCACAGAAAGGAGGCTGCATTCCTTAAACCTGGGGCACAGAGAGCAGCAGAACGGAGGTCAGCTTTGCAGGGCAACCATCTTGCAAAGGACCTCCCTAGTTAGACAACAATACTTTAAATCTGGGCAGCATCCTCTGAACCTGGGAGAGAGCCAGCCAGGAGTTTGGATTAATAAATACACGAGTTTATCCAGGGCTTCTGGGTGTCCTTGAGACCTTCCAAGAATCAGGATTACCTGCCTATATATGGAGGCCACCATAAAGAAGAGACCATTTACCTTGTATTGGTATCTGGAACACTGCAGTGCTAGTCAAGGCACAGACAAATCAGTAATGGTGGAAAGGAAATTTTCCATTTCTTTTGAAATTTTCAAATGTCTCAATTTTCAAGGAAAATGAAACAAGTTTTCATATTTTCTTTGGGGGAAAAAAACAAAAACAGAAAATGTCAAAAAAAAAAAAAAAAAAAAGATGATGAACCTGTTTTGTTTCTTCCATACGTTTTCATGGAAAAACACTTATTTTCTCACCAGCTCTAATTATTAGTTATGCCGTCGCTCCTAGAGGCAGTAGCTGAGATCCGGTGCCCCGTTGGGTGAGAACGTACAAACACACCATAAGAGACCATCCCTGCCCCCAAATAATTTCAGGTGAAATCCTACCTAGGAGCCAGGATTTCACCCCTATAATCTAAACAGCCAAGGAATTGAGTCACAGAGAGAAAGTGACTTGTTCATGATCACGCAGCAGAGTTGAGAACTGGTTTGAGTCCCAATCCATTGGTCTAACCATTAGGCCATCCTTCCTCTCAAGACATGCATATGGCAAGCTTTTCAGGGAAACCACTGTAGATGTGCCATCCGGGAGGACGATGGACAAACCGTTGCCTATGAAGAAACTATAAAATATAATAAATTCTAAACTATGCCAATAGCAACTGTTGTACTATGAATGCAGTAATATTTATGCATGCATTTATGTGTTATGCGTGTCGGCACCTGTTAGTATTTATGTAATACATAAGTCGGCAAATCTGTATAGGTTTATGATTTGCAACAGATCAACCTTAATATTGTTATCACACATGTTCAAGCAAATTGCCACACTTATTTTTGGCTTCTCCATGTACAAAATGTGCAGCGCTCCACAGTATTTTATGCCTATGTTGCAAATAATGGCTTTTTCGGTGCAAGTAGTAACAAGGTCAAGAGATCGGGGGCAGCAGAGGTAAAAGAAGAGACAAAAGGAGAATGCGAAGGAACTAAAGGAGTTTGATGTCCAGAACAGGGAACTGGAGAAGGAGGAGATGGGGTGATGACAAAGACTGACATGTCAAAAACCAGAGATGGAAAACGAGCCAAGTGAAAACCTCCCTCAAGCCAGAAGAGAGAGAAGAAATACAGCCCTCAGCAACGGTCCAGCAGATAGAAGGGGAAAATCATTTTGAAACCAAGAAATGGTCAGTCAGGGCCAAGGTTTCTGTTGAAAATGTGCTGTGGAGATTTAAATTACAATATAGCCAATTGGACTTACTTCACTTCATCGGGCTCCCTCCTGGCACCTCCTCATTTGAAGCCCTACTCTTTGAACCTATGTCCACGCTTTCCTTCCCCCTCACTCCTCCTTCCCCCCCAGCACTGAAAACAGTGGCTGGAGCTAAGGAGGTAAAAATATGTAATTAAGAGAGTTGCCACTTGTTAAAGCTGGAGACGGTCTGGGGAAGGAAAAGGGTTTGCGGCTAAAGTGTGGGACCCAACCAATTGTTCCCAATGATTAGAGCCTGTGATCTCAGTACCACCCATGCAAAATTAGCCGGGCGGCAAGTTAGTTATTGCAAAAGGAATCTCAGCACCACACCTCTCCCTCCTGCAAGTAGATATGGGAGGCCGCTGTTTGCAGGGCAATCTCTGTCGCGGCTGGCTAAGAGGATGCAAGGAGGTTTCTATGTGTTTGTGCCTGATCTAGCTACTCTGTGTAGCCACCCGTCACTGGGAGACCGGAGCACCTTGTAAATACCAAGCAGATGTTAAAGTAGAGCAAGAATGGGAGGCCATAGGAGCAGCCGTTGCAGGGGATGAAAGGGAAACTTACTATCCCTGTTGATGTTCCTTCAGTGCAGTCTCTGAAATATGAAGGGATGCAAAGTGGGTCCCCTGCGGCCGAGCTGACCTGATCACAGCTCCTCCTAGCTTAGCCACAGGAAGACCGTTTGCTAGGACGACAACCTACCAGCATCACAACGGTCTAGGTTTCAAACCTCAGCGGCTGTAAAGGGCAGAACACAAATTCTAGCTACTCGAGGCAAGACTCCACCATCTGATAAAGGCAGTGTTGGTGCCCAACATCTTTCTAGCAGACACAGCAACCTCACGCAGAGCTCTCAAGGTTCAGAGGCTGCCCCTGATTACGACGACAAGCCATAAGGCCCACTGAAATTCCCCAAAACGCAGGGACAACGTACAGTGATAGCATATCAACACGTGTGCGCGCACACATGTCCATCCCATTAGGCAGGATTCACAGAAAGCAGAGAGCTACGGGATTTAAAATCGGATAATTTTTCCTCTCAATCCACCAAAGATCAATATATCGGAATACGACACACTAATGTAAGAGCATACATCTTTGACTCAGGCTATAAAGGAGTTGGGATGTTTGACATTGGTATTAATATGCTGGCTGTTAGCAGGCCATCAAACATAGGACCCCTTTGAATAATAATAGTAAGGGAGATATTTTAAAATGCAGTTCATAGGACTAATAAATTGCCATTCTGATAAAGTCAGAATTTCCAGCATGAGCCAATCCCTCCATGGCCACAGGTGCAGATGGCCGCTGCAGCTCAGACACGCTGAAGTTGATCACATTTTCCATGTAAAAGAGCACAGTAATTACAACTGATGGAGGGAACTGGCGCCCAAACTCTGAGTCTTGGTAGGAAAAACAACCAGATTCAAAATCAAACAGGGGTAGCTGCTGCAGATGATTTAAGGTCCTAATCTAATAACATTTAGCAGTAGTATACTCTGCTCCTCCAACAGCGATTGGATACCAGCGTGGCAGGAGACTGGTAAAACTCTTGGAAATAGGGTGCACGGTTACTATGCTGGAAATAGTATACAGTGGTATTCAGCTTGATACTTTATTAGGATCACTATTGTTAGCATGTGTGAAACACTTTGTGCACATTCCATTTTGGATAGCAAGGCTCGGGGAATTTTATTGTGTCTCCACGATGATGGGGGACAGAGGTTGTGATTTAATTAAGCTTTAAGGACTGGAGTCAGTCTGTACTGGGATAGTAGTTGTAAATCTCTGCCCTAATTAGAGATAAGGCGTGCTTTCGAGATAGAAACTGCACTGCTTATAACATGTCTCTCTCTCTTTAAACAGAGGTGTAGTAAAGAGGAGGTCAAGTCCCTATCCCTTTTAAGGATTGAAAGAATAGGTAAAGCGATGATACGCAAGGGTCAGATTTTCAGAAGAGCTCAGTATTTGGGTACTGAGCACCTTGGAGTCTTTGGCTGTTTTTTTGGTGTCTGTCTGGGAGCTGGGTTCTTTGGGAAATGTGGTGCATGGAAGCCTCATGCCAACTATTTTGCCTTGTCTGGATACTCACTAAGTCATGAGCCAAGGGTCATTTGCTGTGTTCTCTGACCCTATGCAGGTTTGTTGGAGCAGGGCACATGGAGTAAGCCGTGGCTGACCAGGGATGTGTGCGATAAGCCGACCTCTAGGATCAAACTGGAGTTCAACCAATTCAACAGAGGCTGTTTTCATTTTGCTTTTAAGAAGAGAGGCTGAGGTCTTCAGCTCGGGAGGGTAGGGGGTGTCATGCAAAAGCCATCTCTGTGGATCCTCCCACGGCCACCTACACTGGTTTTTAAAGCTGCATTGTGTTGGTGGTGCAATCTTAACATAGGAGAGAACCTGGGCCAAAACTCTTTTCCTCCGAGCCACTATGTCTGTCTAATTCCAGCTGGCAGTGGTTGAGTACATTATTACCTTCTGTAATTCCCTAAGTTATTTAGGACTGTCTCCTTATTATCTTGATATCTTGGCTCCCATCATAATTACAGCCCCAGTTTTACAAGGGGAAATTATTTTTTCTTGTCTTATTTCCAGGGTTCTGTTCTTGCATCAGAGCTGAACTAGTTTTTTGTGTGTTCCTGAGAGACGTCGGCATGCGCCTTCTGCAATTCCCCCAGCTCGTGGGAATGGTCTAGGGCAGGACTTCAAGGAAACAAAGGACAATGCTATGAAAACTATGGGAAAGAGCTATTTTTAAAGGGACAGCTTTCCACCGTATTTATATGCATGGCACAAAAACATAAGTGCCTTACAGTGTATGGTCCTTTACACGATGATTCCTTGAAAACCTACCTTTTATCTGAACAAACCCTTTAGCCAGCTGAGCAACACCCCTTTAGTGGACACTAGCTGTGGGGCAGGAGGCAACAAATAAGGGATGTCCCTTAAAATTCAGGTTGGGTGGCTACTCTAGCACGGTGTCACTGTGATTTTGTATTCTGGCTCAGAGTTATCTCCCAGGTTTAGAGGAGACGTTTCCCTGCATTCAGTGCTCTCTTTGTGCTTCAGAAATGAAGCCTTGTGCCTAGAGGATTCTTTGCAAAACCTTCAACATTAACTTCTAAAATCCGCCATCACTCTCGTACATTTCATCTTGCACATCTCTCTTCTAGACCAGAATTAGTTGGGGGAAAAGTGGTTTCCTTGAGGTCAGTGTTCCATGGTTGCATCAGAATTGAGGCCTAGTCCTCATTCTAGTTCCAACAAACCCATGCAAGCAGCACGAACTATCGGACTTACACCTTAGCTCATATCAATATCTCATCGCGCACAAGCCCTGTCAGTTCAGTTGATTGCCTTTGAGAACGTCTGAACTTGCAAATCCGTGCACAGCAGGTGAGTCTCTCACGTACTCGCAAATCCCTTTTGAACTGAGCTTGGAAAAGTTTGCACTGCTTGACAACAAACCTCTAAAAAAATACACAATTCAGGCAAGCGTTCTTGCCTTTGTTTCACCACCTCTCACTCACGAGTGTCTTTATGCTGTGGTAGACTGGCTCAAAGTAGGAGCTGCTAGCATTGCAAATAGCCCCATGATGCAAACCGTTCTTGGTGCAGGCCAGATACACAAATTCTACCTATGAAACCAGCATTGAAGTTTTTAGTTTTAGGTGAAAAACACTGAGCTCACAGTAAAATATTAAGCTCTTGTAACAGACAGTGGAAAAAGGAGTGACTGACTATGGAACACACTTTTCAAAGCAACGTTCCCCAGAATCATCCCACACCAAGAATATGATACTTTGAGTCCATTGCTCCTTAACGCTATCTGTCAGGATATACAGCGTTATGTGATGAACATACTATAGGGAACATTCCTTTATCTGCATGAGGATGACGAATAGGATGGCCGAACAGGTCTTTGCCATATCTAATTTCTGTAGCTCTATGAATACTACTACTACTAATCGTACATAGCACTTTTCATCCATCGATCTGAAAGCACTTTGCAAATGAAGGTCAGTGTAATGATCCTCATTTTACATATGGGGAAACTGAGGCAGAGGCAGATGAAGAGACTTGCCTTCAGTTTGAGTTTGGAGTAAAGATTCAGGCTGGTTCTTATTTAATCAGAGACCCTTTCCCCAATCTTAAGTTTCAGTCAATGCTCTGGGTGTCAGTGGCACAAGCTCTGTTCTGAATGCACTACGTTTGCACTCTGGGGAAGCAACTGCTCATGCCCTCACCTTGGGAGTTTGTTTGTTCTTGGCAAATTCACAGCATAATGCCTCTTAATGGTAACAAAAATAATAATTATTTTTATTACAGTCGTGGCTAGAGGCCTTACAGAGATTGGCATCCCATCGCGCTGAGTGCTGTACAAATACACAATGAGACAGCCCCTGCCCTGAAGAGCTACAGTCTAGGTATACAAGACAAACAAAGGGTGGGGAGCAGGTTTGGAGAGGCGAAATAACTGGCGCATTGGCACAAGGCTGAAGAGTTGGGAATAGATCATTAGACTCACAGTTCAGTATCCTGTCCCCTAGACCACACTGGCCCCCACAAAATGCAACATGTCCTAGAAAAGTGTTAGGAATTCATGATCAGAGTCTTTTCTGGTACTTCCTCGGAAGTATGATTTTGGCCACTGCCAAGGACACAATATCGGACTTGCTGGACAAATAGAAACATAGAAATGTAGGGCTGGAAGGGACTTCGTTCCTGTGTGTAAAAGACCCGGAGATGGGAGGGTCAGAATCTGTCAGGTAAATCACCCATTCGTTCCAGAACCATACAAGAAAATACAATTAGAGATTAGTCTACTGAGTGCATAACTGGTGATATATCATCTACAAATCATTTTAAAAGCATGTACTGACCTAAGCTCCTTAATTCCTTGAGTTGTTGATTCCAATTATCAAGCAGCCATGTAGCAAAAGGCTTTTTATCCCATAAGATTTCTTACGTTTGGATACAATAAAAGTCAATTTATTCTGCAATCACAAGGACATGGACAGTTAATAGGTTGCACCATTTCTCTCTCCCCTCAAATGCTTCAGAGTGGATCCGTTAACATGTTTACATACTAGACTTAAACAATAGCAGTGCTTCTTCTTCTCTAGGGGTAACAAATTCAACCCACTTTTTGTACATGTCACTGGGAGGTTCTTTATTATTACAGCTCAAAAGGAATCTACATAATTGGTTATGAATAATTTGTAACTTGTCTCAAACCCTCCATGTAGCTATCTGATTTACTAAGACTTCATACTCCAGAAGTAGTAGAAAATTTTAATACAGTTTTTAATTGCGAGATCATAATTTAAGCGCATCACTCTTCTTTAATACAGTAGGTACATCGGACAAAACTCCTCTCCAAAGCTGCTCCGTGTACCTGTTACGGGCCTATGGGACAGTTAGCGTGCCGGGAGATCATTGCAGTTGAGTTTCTCTGCAGGGGGATGCAGCAAGCGCAAGAGGTTAGACAACAGGAATTTCTGTACCTTGGTTTGTCTTTGAATCTGCATTCTACCTGAAGAAACAGTGATATTGTGGTTCAAGCACTGCACATGGAATTGGGAGATCTGGATTCCATTTCCAGCTCTTCCAAAACCTACTTGGTATGACCTTGGCCAACTCACTAAATCTGAAAATGGGAATAATAATGTTTCCCCCTACCGTGCATGTCAGGATGCTACAAGAAGTTTAGTTACTACAGTGATCGGGTCCATCGGCATACAAAGCTCCCCTCATCCAAGAGAAAAAAGGGATGCCTGATGCAATGTGGTTTTGGTCTTGAAAAAGCCATCTCTACTTGTGCACATACACCACACAACTACGGGCATTCCTTGTGTGTGCTCTCCTTGGGTGCTGTGGTGAGAGCGTCAGTCACTGGCATGCAGAGGGGAGTTTTCACGCGAAATCTGTAAATGTTCCCTCTCGTGCATGTATGTGATGATTTGGGTAATCGTGCATGCTTTTTGTGCACTAACAAGTGGAAGTCAAGCTGAGCACCAGTTTTTAAAAAAAAAAAAAAAAATCATCCCCTGTATTTTCATTTGATTGGAAGAATTACATCTTCAGTACAGTTTCTGCAATGAACTTTGTTCTATTTCTTGTATTTCTCCTTTTGCCTTATATAATGTTCCTATTCCAGCAACTACACAAGAAGCCTTCAGATTACCCTTTTGCCTACATATTTCCATGGGTGGGCTCCATTTCTAGAGGGCTCTTGGCATGAGCTAACCCTACTATCTCTGCCTTTGACACCCAGATTCTTTCACCATCTCCAGCCCCAATTCAACAAAACGTTGTTATGCAGAAGAGCACTTAAGCACATGCGTAACTTTACACAAGGGCTTAAGTCCCATTGATCTCATTTCATATTAAATCAAATAAAGCATGTGGTTACATGCTCTCCAGAAGTTAAGCATATACCCAAGTCTATATTATGTGTGTGTGTGTGTGTATATATATATATATATATATATATATATATATATATATATATGTTTATTTATTTATTTATTTATTTATTTTCAGGAAAGCATACGCTTAACTACGCCATGACTTCATTTGGACTTAACTATAAGCCTGTGCTTAAGTACTTGCTGAAAACAGATGGACTTAAGCATATGCTTAAAGGCTCTCTCTGAATTGGGGCCTCTAATTAATTTGTCTTTGCTGCACTTGGATCTTGTTAACGATGTAATGTCATTTGTTCTATTTTGTCTTCAATTAAATTTGCCTGAAAAAACCCCTCACAACTTCAAAATGTTTAAAAGACCCTTTCTAAATCCTTTGAGTCCCCTTCTCCTCTTTCCTCCCCCTCCCCCTCCCCCCCGAGATTACTTGGAAAAAAAGTTATTGTCTTGAAACCAAACCCGGGCCTGTCTGACAAAGTCTTTCTGTGGGGCAGCAACTAGCTAAATAATACATTTTGCATTAAATTACACAACTCTGTCATCAGCAGAACATTTTGAAAGGTAAGTCATTAATAAAAAGGGAAAATAAAGTGGTCCTTAATTATGTAAGACATTAAAAGGCTGAGTGTTTGGCTTCTGCGGCACATTCACTTTGTGAGAATAAATGTTTTAAGCCAGAGTGAGCATTTCTCTGCGGAAATCACAGCTTGAAGAGGATTCCTTACACCTTCAAGTTCAGTTGATCATTTTGAGACTTGCCCTCATGCACTTTTTGACTTCTTGGTTCTAGCTCTACAGAGAGGGGTGGAGGTTTCCAGCCTCTGGGTTGCATTCACCCTGGCTTTTGCTCTTTTATTTTCAGAGCAAAATACAGGCTAGGAGGGTCCAGAACACTATGCAGTGGGCATTCCAAAACCCCGCACCCATGCCTGTTCAGATGACACAAGTAGAGTACAGGCCCGTACCATCAATATCTTGTGCACTCAGTCGACGTCTCCACTCTGCTTCTCTCTGCAGTCTGCCTCCCACTCCTAACATAGCCTATCATATCCTATATACTTCAGTCTTTTTTTGGGGGTGGAGTCCCCCATTAAAGTAACAGCAGCGTTTCAGATTCACTCCCTTCCCCGCCCCTGCATTGAAACCCTAACGTGATTCCTTGCCGTGTCTAGGATTTTTTTATGCAAGTCATATTCCTGTCCGTCTGGAGTTGCTGTCTGACAGTATCCAAGTGATAGTGGAATTATTATATATTTTTTGAAAAACGAGCAAAAGGGAGGTTTTTACTGCTCTAATGGGGTGGGGGAGGAACTGGCGCCCGCGGTCATTATGAAGAGCAACAGGTTTTGAGCCTAGGGCTTTACTGTAAATCAGGCATCACTGTGAGACAGTCGCTACTGTGATGGAAATCAGGCTTTGGAAACAGAGGAAATCATCTAGGCCCTGACTGAGCATTGACACTGGGCAGAGTCTGAATGGAGCTCTCGGGGCTGAACACTGATTGTACCACTGCCAGGGGAACAAGGAGTCTCCATTACTGCTTCGCCTGTAAAGCAACACTGGAGCCTGCAGTAGTGCCAAGTGACCAATGGAGCATCACTAGAGTCTCTACGACGAGTGGCTGATCAGTGGAGTAGCACTCCAGTCTGTATCCCTGCCAGATGATTACTGGAGCAGCACTAGTCAGTGTTACTGCAAGCTGTTCTCTGGTATTTATATTGCTGCCATTACTTCAGTGGAGAAGCTCTGGCGTCTACATCGCCCTCAGCTGATCAATGGTGGAGAATAGAATAATGATGATGTGGAGTTTTACAGTATAGTGGCCTTGAATCAGAGGATCTCCAAACTCTTTACAGACTAGGGTGACCAGATGTCCCGATTTTATAGGGACAGTATATATGGGGCTTTTTCTTACATAGGCGCCTATTACCCCCCAACCCGTCCCGATTTTTCACACTTTCTATCCGGTCACCCTATTACAGACATTCATTAAGCCACACAACCCTCCTGTGAGGTAGCATAGGCTTTTTACCATCCCTGTTTTACAGGTGTGTAAACGAAGAGAGGGAAGTTAAGGGCCCAATTCGACTTATATTGACTCCCGTGGAACATGCCTTCAGGACAGAAGGACTGAGCACCCATTACCGGGGCCAGTTTTTCACAAGAGCTCACTCAGCAGGAAACATGCACCCAACAGGCTTGAGCGCTCTTGAAAATTTGGCCACTGGTATCAGAGCGGGAGCTCTTTGGACAAACTGATCCCACAAGTCTTGCTCCATGTCTCACAAGCCAATGGCAGAACTGGCGTGGAGCCCAGGAGTCTAAGACTCCCTGGTGTTGGGAGCAAAGGCATATTTAAGCCTGATAGAAGCCTGCTGTGAATTTTAAGAGTCTGTTCTGATAACATTTAAACAGCAGAAGCAGAACTGCGCATGTTTAAGAAATAGCAGCGTAACCATGTTTCTGAGAAAAAGAAGAGATAAAGTAACTAAAGAACCAATAACGTCTGTTTTGAACTAGCGCTAAACATGTACTGACAAGGGAGGAGAGTTAACATGGAAATGAGAGACTAATCTATATGTATAAGAAAAAGATATATACATGTTTGTGTAACAAAGGGAGGGTGAAGCTGTATTGTCTGGTGCTAGAAGTGACTGTGATGAGATCATCCTGACGAGCTTCCCACTCGTAACCGATCACCATTTGCCAAGTGTTTTACTTTAATAAAAATGTTAGACCCATCAGCTGAGTAAGTGAGTCTCGAGCCAGCCAGCAGGGTGAAATCCTGCTCCACTGATGTCAAGCAGAGTTTCCATGGGGCCAGGATTTCACCCCCAAATCTTCTCTAACCCCCCCCAAAACACCCTCCCTCTCAGAGCTGGAAAGAGAACCCAGAAGCCTTTATTCCCAGTCCCCTGCTCTAGCCCCCTAAACTAGAAGTTACAGAGGCCAAGCCTGGCTAATCTTGTTTCAGAATTCATTTTCTAAATTCCTGAATAATTCTGGTTGCCCTGTACCTCCTCACCCGTTCTCACATTTGCAGTATCTTTTCTATGACAAAGTAACTAAAACCTCAGACAACATCCTGTATGTTCTGGTTTGAGTTCCCCACTGATTCATGCTGAATGCCTCCATCCTGTACATCCTCGTGCTTCACACTTCATGCTTCTATACATACAGTGCAATAACTTTGTTGCTTTGATACTTTTGCAGATGCCTTTAAATGTATTAGTCACCAACATTCCCTTTCCCCCACCTAACACACACACCCATGGTCATTTTCTTGATCTTTATTTCACATGATGCTTCCTTTCAAGGTATCTATACTTATTTTTGGTCCCTAGCTTCACTGTGTTAAAACACAAGACAGATCCTCAGTGGGTGTAAATCGGCATAGCCCCATTTAAGGCTATGTCTACACTTAAACCACTGCACCTGTGCTGCTATCGCGCTTCAGTGTAGACATTCACTACAGCAACAGGAGGGATTCTCCCATCGACGTAGTTAATCCACCTCCCTGAGAGGCAGTAGCTAGATGGATGGAAGAATTCTTTTGTTGACCAAGCGCTATCTACACCAGGGACTAGGTCAGTTTAACTACATCGCTCGGGGGCTGGATTTTTCACACCCATGAGGGATGTAGTTGGGTTGAAGTAGCTTTTTAAAGTAGACCTGGCCTAAGTCAATGGAGCTACGCCAATTCACATGACTTAAGGATATACCCCCATAAATCAGCGATTAACCCAATACATTACGGCCATCTATTTAAACTGCTTCTGCTTTGTTGTTACTTATTTACAGCATCCCTCACTATGGGCAAGAATGAGGGTCCCTGCTCCACTAAGCCCACAAACTGAGTGCTGACAGACAAGCAGACAGAGGCTAGGGAAAGAGAAACAACAGACAGTATATGTACCAGTCAACTCAATTCTGCTTGCTCTCTTCTCATAGACATGAATGAGCTCCCTCTTATGTCCCATCTTGTCTCACTAGCAAATGTATTTCAATCCCACCCTTTTCAAGGTCATTTTATATATCAGGGAAACAAAAGTTTGGCTAAAACTGACCCTTGCTACACCTCTCCACCCTGAACAGTTTCCTCTCTGTGACATCCTCAGTCTCTTGTCTCAAAGCCAGCTTTTAACTGGTCCCTACCCTGCCTTGACAGAGGAATCTGTTTGGTACTAAATCTTTCCTGAACTTTTGATAGTCTCGTTAAGCAACAGTCCAGAGGAAGATGTGCTCAACGTACAGAGGCTGGAGGTGTGCAAGCACCAGAGAGAGGAATTATTTAGGATGTAACTAAGGAGTATTACAAGGATGAAACAAATTAAGAAAGGGAAAATTTAGACTGTCCGGAAAAGTTTCCAGACAGTGAGATCTATTATTCTGTGGAATAATCTTCCAAGGGAAGTAAGTGGTGGAAACATCTTCACTTGGCACATTTAAAACGAAGCTGGACAAACATTAGTAAACATACAATCCCTCACTGGCAGGGAAAGAGTCTAGTCGAGGTAATAGTTCTTATCTATCTCCACATTCTAATATAAATCAGGTCAGATCTTTTGCTCTAGTCTAAAAACTGAAGAATGCACTTAATTCATGCAATTTTAATCAGCCATAATCTCCCTTTTATGAATCCACATGGATTGCCCCTTATTAAATTAGATATTTCTAAAGTGTTTCTTTTTAATCATTTAATCTTTTTAATCCGAGGTGGCATTGTCTTGTGAATTGGGCACGGCCCTGGGAGTTCCTAACTCCTTGAGCTCTGATCTTGGCTCTACTACAGACTCACTCCTTACCGTTGGGCCACTGACTTAGAACCAGATTTTCAAATGCACCCACTAATTTTGGGAGCCTCATTTTTGAATGCCCAAATTGGGACAGCTTGGGCTTTGTTTTCAGAGATACCGAGCACCCATAACTCTGACTGACGTCAATGGGGAAGTTTTTGAGGTCTTGGAAGCAGACAGTTGAAAGAGGAAGTAATTCTTATCAAGGTTACTCAATGGTTCTTGTGTCAACCTCCCAAATACTACAGGAATGGATTCAATATCCTGAATAGAATGGCCACAAGGCAGGCAGATTTAAATCAGCACCTGGGTAAAGCTCTCACTGACAGCTAGGAGAGTTTTGCCTACAGGAGGACTACGAACCAAATAAAGCTAATAAAGAGCATTGCTTGGTAAACAATAGCTGGGGTCATGTTACACATTTCTGGTTTCAAAACCAACACAAGTAAGGGAGAATTGCTAAGATCTTCCTTCTTGTGCTTCCATTCCAATGCAACATTACTCACCCAATCTAGTTCAGCTATACGTACTACTATGGAGCCACACATTTTATTAAGGCTGCGGGTGGCAACTTCCTGTTTCTCCGGAAGTCAGAAGTAGCCCATTCCTGGGGATTTTCTTGTGGTCGAGACACTGGATAGTGTCTCAGGAAATCAGCATTCAATACTTGACCCTGCCACGGATTCTCTATGTGACCGGGGACAAGTCATTTCATCTCTCTGTAAAATAATTCCTACTGCAAAGACGTGTTGTAAGGATGGAGCCATAAAATCTTGGGAGGTGCCCTGATCCTTTTTTGTGGGGGTGGGATGCATGTGTACGTGTATGTACAGCGCCTAGCACAATGGGGTCCTGGTCTATGCCCTGGGTTTCTATGCGCTGTCACAATACAACTAATAAATAGTACGGTAATGGGTGTGGTCCAACTGGTGGCCCACAGGCCGGATCTGTCCAGCCCCCGAACGCATCCATCCCCACGCCATTTTGCTCTACAAAATGGCATCCTCCATGTGGTATGACCTCACATGCACAGTGTGTGTGAGGTCATGCTGTCCTGAAAGCATTCTGCTCTCAAAACATCCCAGGCATCCCACACACAGAATGTCCTTCTATCTGCAAGGTCATGCTGCATGAAGGATGCCAGTTTGTTTCTGTATGTTGCCTGAGGAAGTGCTACACAACTATGCATGCAGCCCACATCACTGAGAAGGTTGGACCATCCTTTTCTCCCCTAGGCACCTTTAAAAATCTTACCCTCCATAGGTAAAACTTCAGCTAGGAGGTTACTTGAGATTTCTTTTGACTGTTCCTTATCGTATTTAACTATTCCTCAGGCTCTTTGGATATAATTTTCTTTGTGACTCAACACTGGATGCAATAAACATGCAGTCAGAGGAGAGTAAAGAATAATAAATATGATACCGAGCAGCCACTTGACCAACCATAAATTTAGCCATATTTTCCTTTATTATGCCTTCAAATCAGATCTTATCTTCTGCAGGGGACTCGTTTGTTTCTCCCACATCCCAAATACACATCTATTGTTTTTCCAAGTGAAATGTCTGACAGTAAAACAGTGTGTCCTTAGCAGAATACCCTCAGATGTCAGCGACTCGTATAGAAAAATTCCATACCGGTGCTGTGAAGGTCTGCTCCATAGTATTTAGTCTTTCATTCCTGCCTCAGATAACTACTCCATTCTCCATAAATCTGCCTTTGTTTTCTATTCAACCCATTGGCTTTTCTATACTTTTAGAAGTAGATCTCTTTGTTCTCTTACGCCGATGTAAATCATTCTAACTCCAATGAAGTCAGTGGCGTAACTCAGGATTTCCACTGGTATAACTGAGAGCAGAGTCTGACTCATTGGGCCTGATACACGAGGGGGATAAATGGGGGGGGGGGGGATGCTTGTTAAAATTCTAAAAAAATCAATCCCATTTGTAGTCATCATTTATTTACTTTGAATTGCTTGTTTACAATTTCAGTGAATAACAAATTTGGATATTTATAAAGTACTCTAAAATTAAGCATATTAGAAATTGAACATAGATTTTTTTTTTTAAAAATCCAACCATATATAGGAATATCATTTACAATTCTACTCTACAGTCCTTTCTCATTCATTCCATTCCTAATTGTTAATTCACTTCCATTCCTAACCAAACTCTCTTAAAAAAATTTTTTTTACTGCGTTTTGCAAGTCTAACATAGCTGTTCCTATTTTCATATCACAAGCATTACACATTACATTAAACAACGGAGTTTAACCCAATTCATTTATCCCCGAAGGGATACATATAGATCTTAAAGTTTTCTGCAAAGCCAAATGCTAGAGGGCTTCCTGAACTACTTGTTATCTGTTTGAAACATCTGGCTCGTGGTCAGCTGTTTCATGTTATTAACTTCCACTTTTGTTTCTGAAGAAATTAACACTGTTCTCCTGAATTCAGAGAGCTGGCTGGTTCTCCAGTGGTTTTGGATTTGACTGTAACTTCTTGTCATTCATCCTGAAATCAAAGTAATTTGTGGATCCTGCAGAATTTTAATATTCCTCAGACTCTAAAGTGTTTGTTTAATCAACAGCAGACAGGAGATGATTAAGAAAGACTGTCGACTTGTGCTTTAGTGGGACCAGATTTTCAAAAGAGCTCATCACCCAAAGTTCCCCTCCAGTGCACTAACTTTTTTGGAAAGGCTGCATACTTCTTTTGGTGCCTACATGGGAATTTATTCTCATGAAAATCAGCCTCAATTGTGGGTTCTAGCTGAGCATATTTGAAAATTCTGGCCATAGTGACTGACCTGGACAGTTAATAAGCACCCAACTTCTTTGGCTTATATTTTTGTGCATAGGTTTTTTTTAATCCATGTGATTCAAATGAGGCTTTCATTTCTCACTGTACCTCTATCAGTTCTCTCAAGCACCAGGAAAGCATACACAGACCACTGGAAGTCTCTGAGCCATAGTTTAATATCACTGCCCACTACTATACCATATAATTACATGCAGAATAGAAACAGAAAGGATTGATGTTTATGCTTTGTTACGCTAGTTTCTATTACGTATAGATTCACAGAACAGACACAGAGTGCGGAGAGGAAGTAAGAGGGATTGAATCTGTCTGATATTGATATAGTGTACTCCTTGTGGTCAACCACGCTTCATTTTACACTGGCTGATGCTTCCAATTGGTTTTCAAAGATAATCCCATCCAGAGCTCACTGCAAGAACTGGAGAAGACAAACCCACATTTCTAGGCTGAGATATTCAAAGCTGCCTACAGAATTGGATGCTCCACTCCCATTGGCTTTAATGGGAATGGGCAGCCACATCTCTTAGATGTGGTGTATTGAAAACTGCATTAAAATTGTAAGCTGTCACTTTAAATGTTAGGGTTTTTCCCCCTGGTTCTGCTTGCAAACTATGGAGCTGTGTAGGGAAACATGCAATCTGGGTCTAGCAGCAGTCAGACAGCCAAGCTAGAGTAAGGTGGGGTGAACTGTGCCATGCTGCTCTGTTTTAGGGAGCAGCCTGCTTTCTCTCTCTCTGTTTCTGGGTTATTCTGTTTTATCATTCTGAACTTTAAGAAATAAAGTAGTGTTACACTGCAACCTTCCAGCAAAAATATTTATGTTTTTATCTAGCTTCTCTATCCATATACCATGATAATAAAATTTGAAAACTCAGCCTCAATCACCAAAGCAACCTAGGATTCTATGAGCAAGGAGGGGTTGAGAAGTCCACTTAAATTAAGAACCTCATTGACAAAGGAATCAACACCCCTAAAAAAAAAACACCTCTCATTGCTTTCCCTAACCAATTAGCATCACCTCTGGAATGGCGCTGGGAGAGTAGAGACATTGCATCAGCTACATCTGAAGAAAACGACACACACAAGTTCATGTCATCTGCACACTGATGACATCACTGCCCAGACCGCCTCACTGTCTACTGTAAGTGTCTCATACGCACATTAGACAGGAAGAAGGGACAGAACAGTATCTTGTCAGAGAGTCGGCTAGATGAGAGGTTACCCAGCACTACTCTTTGGAATCCCCTGGGTGAAATTCACCCCTGTGCAGGCAGACAGCAGACGGCATATGGACCAATTAAGTCCTACCTAAGCCCTGTTTTATGCACCACTTCTATCCCACTTAAAAAGGGGCGGAAAAGCTGGCGGCGCTCCTGCTGCCCCCTCCTCCATTTTCTCCACCCCCCACACACACACCAAAATCCCACACTCTTGTGTACAGAGCCTCAGTGAAGTCAGCAGGATTGCACGGGAGATAAAAGAAGGCAGAATTCGGCTCTTCTAAATCAGTATCCTCCCCTTTTTTAAAAAAAACCCTTCACACTTTACCCATTGCTAAATCTTTTGCAGTGGCTATACTAAAGAGCCGCTCAGCTAATCCTCTGACTCCATGCCATGCTGGCAGGTATAGCAAAGCCTAAGGCACAAAGTAGAGCATCAAAAGGAAAATTAATGTCTTCGAACAGCAATTAGAAGAAATTATTGAGATATAAATCTTGTTTTATATCTTCTCATACTTGTTTTTCAATCTTTCCCCTTTGATTTTTTTTCCTTTCAGGCTTTTCAGAAAGAAACATTTAAAATCCCTCCTGTAAACCACTGGCATAATTAGCTGCATGTTACACCTGGTATTTTACTCTTCTATAGAGTAATTCCTTTGAGCTTTCTTTTTTCACTAAGCCCCCGAGGTCTCCAGAAACTGACTCTACTTGTTGTCTCAGCTGCATGCTGACAGAGGAACCAACACACACACACACACACAGATTTAAGACCGTCCTCACGCATTCTGACTGACCCACCCTCTTCGCTTCCTCTGGCTGCTGCAGCAAGAGACCCACTGTCCCGACGGAAAGCAGGTCTTGGATTTCCAAGTGAGCACACCTCACGTTCATCCACAGCTGGCCCAGACCACAAAGCAACGCACATTACCTAATTGTGCTCAGATAACATCAAACAAACTCTCTCTGATCCAGCATCTGGCAATCCGCCATCATATCTAGGGTCTGATCTGACAAGCTTGTTGATTGATCAAATAATTATCTAGTAGTTTAGGTGTATTGCCTAACAAGATCCAAGTTCCTTCAGTGCCCTCTTCCTTGCGAAAATATAAGATACCAACATGGTATAGTACTGCTGGCTAAGATAGCCCCTTTTATCCAACGGTGAATAATGACTTACATTCATATTATGTCTTTCATTTCTAAAAGGATCTTTGCTACGCACAGGAATCGCTTTGCCCACCATTGTACTATTGCTAACTCTGAGGAGGGTGTTTAACAGTGTACAGGAACATTGCACATTAGTTTGGGACAAGAATACAAGATGACCATATTCAATTGAATTTGCTGAGAGTAGGCAAAAATGTAAATACCCACAGTGGGGAATTTGACCAGAACACAAAAGTAACAAGTGAAGAATACCAGGGAAATTTTGGGAGTACATTTTCACTCAGGGTAAAGCCCTGAGTCCCATTTTGTGGGCAAATCTGCACCCTGCATTTTGCCACTAATGGACTAGACTAGCACTCACAGTTGATTTTTACACATCTACGCATCTGATTTGATTGTGCTATTCTGTACTGAGATCTGCACCGGCAAAAGGGCATAGATTCTACTGAAAATGCATCCCCCTTAGCAGCCACAAAGGCCATGACCTCGCTTTTATGTCTCATTCAGAGTCATGGACTCTCAAATTTCACACAAATGATTTGGGGGTGAGTGGTTTCCTTTGAAGGTGGGTTGCCCAACTTCGGCCAACTGAGAAAGCTGTGCTGGCAATGTGCCAGGAGCCCAAGGGCTATACCCAATTTTCCTAAACACAGTAGACTGAGGCCACCTAAATGTATATAGAGGCACAACCCACAGAGACTACACATCCCAGCATGCAATGCTTCACCTGGATCAGAGCAAAAGGCATCTCAGAATAAGATGGAGCCTGGCATACTGGGATTTGAAGTCTCTGCAGTCCACTCCTCAGAGACAAGGCTGGATGCCAGCTGCATTGCCAAACACCGCAAGTCTCATTTGTCCTAGCGGTTGTACTTCGGTCATCCTTTTTCTAACAGATTACCCCTATTTCTCAGCCCCAAAGGAGTGGCGAATAGATGTCTGAGGAGAATTTTCATAGTAGCGCTCCTCCTGCTTCTTTGGAATCTTCAATCACCGGTCTAGAGAAAGGGGAGATAGGGTCCTCTCATTTTACCACCACCAATTCAGGCCAGATACTCATTGGGCCACCCGGGCATAGGTGCTGGAACTCAGGATGATGGGGGTGCTACCACAACCCCTGGCTTGAAGTGGTTTCCATTATATACAGGGTTTACAGTTTGATTCAATGGCTCTGAGCACCCCCAACGCCCCGGCACCTGGTGCCACTTCCCTAGGTCCTATTTCAAAGTAAACCATCCAAGGTAATATGTTTGGTCATATACTTTGTTTTATCCACATAAATAACTAAACAAAATCCACGGGGAGCAGGCACTCCATACTTATCATAATATGTAACTTAGTTCCCTGGAGACGGTCTGTGTACAGAACAGCTAATAAATGGTTCAAAAAAACGCAACCTTGGGTCATTAAATCTTGTTTCATATCTTCTTGTTTCCATCCAAAGTATGCAGAAGTGGAAATTCTCTTTCTAAAACAGGCTCCTACTTTTTGCAGCCAACTGGGAATGGAGCCAGTTGAAAAAGAGAGAACCCCACATACAGCACTGACAGCTGTGCGCAAAATTCATGAGCTCAGGAGACAGCCTGCTGCAGAGACAGGTGTCCGAGATCTAAGTTTAGCTTGAAAGATTAAAACGGCATCTACAAAGAATGTATTTATTGTAATCCTCTCTGTACTAGAAACGACACATACATCACTGATGTGTATGTCCTGGAAACATTTGAGAGATGTCTTTCTTCTGTCTTGTGTTGGATTTCATCCTATTGTGTTCAGGGATAAAACAGGTTACAATGTTAAGACCACAAAAATGCATGAACACAGCTGAGAGGTATGATCTGGTTGTCTGAAGAAGAGTTTTAAGTGGTCAGAATCTGTTTATGGACTAGGTAGAATTTGGGTTTATTTTAGTAAGAGATGCTGCCCATCCCAGAGGTTGCAACCCCACTCCAGACATTCTCAACGCAGTGAAGATGGCTTATGTAAATAAGAGCCGCAAGGCAGCATCGGGTGTGGTTATTGCGAGACTAATGAACTCAGTAATTAGACTTGCACCACACACGATTCTGATTGTAGTGACATTGGTGCAAATCTAGAGTAATTCAGAGAGTGGGGTAGATTTCAGAGGGCCGTTGCTCTGAATTTACCCCAGCCACACGATCTTACCCTTTATGCTAAAATGATCCAAATGGAGGTCTGTAAAGTACACTATTAGCTGGGTAAAGAGTCACATGAAGGAATGCAGTGGTGTGTAATCATCCATAGATAGAACCTTGTCATATATTAATGCTTATATAATAATTCTGTAGTCATGGGGCATCAGATTATGACCCAGATACCAAAGATGTCATAAGAACGTAAGAAAAGCCATACTGTATCAGACCAATGGTCCATCTGGCTCAGTAACCTGTCTTCCAACAGTGGCCAGTGCAGATGCGGCAGAGGGAAATGGACAGAACAGAACAATTTCAGACGATCCATCTCCTGTTATCCAGTCCCAGCATCTAGCAGACAGAGGTTTATGGACACCCAGCGCATG